>NC_133152.1:13813805-15312555 GCF_048418815.1 Hemitrygon akajei | reverse complement strand
TGTTATTGTTCTTATACGTTTGTTCCCCTTTAATTTCTTTATAAGGTATTGGAGGACAATTAGCCGGCTCACTGCTTGCTGTTCTACTTTCCTCCAAGGCCTCACCTGAGTCAGCTTCAGAGTAAGCCTTAAGCTTTGCGGCTATTACTTGAAGATCTCTCTGATGTTCCAGTCTTTTAAGTTCTTGCCTTTGTACAGTGATAGCCTCCTCCATCTCCATTTCGGCCTGCTTTGCAGCAAACTGTGCAGCACACTCTGCTCTTTTTACTGTAATACTTTGCTGTTCTGATAGACAGCTTGATTGGTGGCTACGAACAGCGGACCTGGAGATCGTAGTCCCAAATATCGACTGGGCATTCTCTTTGTCGAGCACTATGCTATTTCTGCCTTAACATCAAACTCCTCTTGCCCCACTTCACTCATACGTACTTTCATTAGCCCCATCAAATCTGTTGTTACTATTGTGTAGGAATCCATCTTTCTTCTAATCTCAGTAGAAGGTGACGATGGAGATCATATATTTTCATACACATCTCTCACTTGTGTCTCCAGCCCTTCAACAGCATCCATCATATCACCTAAGTCTTGGTCAGAGCACTCATCCTTAAGTTTGGTACGTGTAGCTCTAACTTGTTCTTTCCAGCTTTCATAGAGGTTGATGAATTTACTCTCCCTCTGAGAAGCCTCTTGTTGCTTAAGCTCCAGCATTTTTTGGGTTAACTTTCTTTCCCGTGAAGATTTCCTGGGTTCGACTCTCTCTGAAACAGTTACACTCAAATGGATGTCCTCTGGTATTGTAACTCAGGTTAATTAAACCACAAGATGTAATGTTCGAAAGCTCTGCCCATGCGTGGACAAGCGAGAGAAATGCAGCAAACGATAGAAACTAACAGCAGGTATAAACTGTTAAATGTGGAATTAGCAGTTCATATCTCTTGGCTCGGCGCGAGGAGCGGCAGTACATTTTCACTGTAACTGCACCGGTCCAATGAAATAATGGCCACGCAACATACAAATGTCCTTGAAGATTTATTTTATTTCCGTATCTCTTTCTTCAGTAAAGCCCGTGAAAACTACAAGAAAATAAAGGTCATAAGAGGTTTGAAACATACATCTCTGTCTTTTAAAGTCTCTCAAGCTAGTGTCCGCTGATAAACAGGCCCAAACACATTAGCACAACAGGAGTGTGCTGAAATCAAATAAATCACTAAAAACATATCACACTGTCCATATACAGACACATCAACAACATTATACACAATATAAAACAAATAAAACAAATACCGTGTGCGCCTCTTGGACCACGTGCAGAATAAGGTTATTTTAGGGCCATATTGTCTTTCTCTGCTTCCGTGTTGGTTCTGACCCATAATGCCACAGTCATGATTTTATTAAACTTTGGTCACGTGACCCGTTACACCCTACATTAAATTAAACCTTACATAAACTATTTTAAGATGATAAAATAATGAATTTATGACAAAAACATATAAAATAAACATCTCAGTGAAACATGTATCTGAGACAGTTACAAGTTGCATAGTGAATTGTCTAACCTAGACCAGTTGATGATTGGTCAACACTATACACCTGTGATGCCACTTTCAATGATATGTGAATCTGTATTCCCAAATCCTTCTGTTCTCCCATTCCTCAGTGCCCTACTGTTCACCATGTAAGAACTACCCTGTTTGATCCTCCTCTAATGTAATACTTCACACTTGTCTGCGTTAAATTCCATCTGCCATTTTTCAGCCTAGTTTCCCAGCTGGTCCTTACCCCTCTGCAAGCTTTGATTGCCTTCCTTGCTGTCTACTACAGGCCCAGTCTTGGTGTCATCCACAGATTTTCTAATCCAGTCTACCACATTATCGTCCAGATTGTTGTTCTAGGTGTCAAATAACAATGGATGCAGTACTGAATCCTGCAGCACACCGTTAGTCACAAGCCTTCAATCACAGAGGCAACCACCTACTGTTATGTTTTGTAACTAGTGGTGAAAGACAAGGGAGAATCAGTTGATGTTGTGTACTTGCATTTTCAGAAGGCATTTGATAAGATGTCACACATGAGGTTGTTTAACAAGCTACAAGCCCATTGTATTACAGGAAAGATTCTGGGATGGATAAAGCAGTGGCTGATTGGCAGGAGGCAAAGAGATGGAATACAGGGAGCCTTTTCTGGTTGGCTGTCAGTGACTAGTGGTGTTCCACAGGGTTCTGTGTTGGGACCGATTCTTTTTACGTTATATGTCAATGATTTGGATGATGGAATTGATGGCTTTGTTGCAACATTTGCAGATGATATGAAGATAGGTGGAGGGGCAGGTAGTTTTGTGGTAATAGGGAGGCTTCAGAAGGATTTAGACATTCTCCTAATGGCCAAAGAAATGGCAGATGGAATACAGTGTTGGGAAGTGTATGGGCATGCACTTTGGTAGAAGAAATGAAAGGGTTGACTATTGTTAAATGGTGAGAAAATACAAAAACCTGAGGCACAAAAGGATTTGGGAGAGCTTGTGCAGAATTCCTTAAAGGTTAATTTGCAGATTGAGTCTGTGAGGAAATGTAATGTCGGCATTCATTTCAAGAGATCTGGAATATAAAAGCAAGCATGTAATGTTGAGACTTTATAAAGCAATGGTGAGGCCTCACTTGGAATATTGTGTTCAGTTATGGGCCCCTTATCTGAGAAAGGATGTGCTGAAACTGGAGAGGGTTCAAAGGAGGTTCATGAAAATTATTCCAGTATTAAATAGCTTGTCATATGAAGAGTGTTTGATGGCTCTGGGCCAGTATTCACTGGAATTTAGAAGAATTAGGGGTGGCCTCATCGAAACCAATCAAATGGTGAAAGGCCTTGAAGGAGTGGATGTGGAGAAGATGTTTCCTATGGTGGGAGTGTCTAAGACCAGGGGGCACAGTCTCAGAATAGAGGGAGTGTCCTTTCAGAACAGAGGTGAAGAGGAATTTATTTAGCCAGCGAATGGTGAATCTGTGGAATTCTTTGCCACAGGCAGCTGTGGAGGCCAAGTCTTTATGTATATTTAAGGCTAAGGGTGATGGATTCTTGATTGGTCAGGGCATGAAGGGATATGGAGGGAAGGCAGGAGCTTGGGCCTGAGTGAAAAAATGGATCACCCATGATGAAATGGCAGAGCAGACTTGATGGCCTAATTCTGCTCCTATATATTATAGTCTTATGGTAAATTCAAAACATTAAACCAATTCAAAGGAAAACAAGAGAGCCAGGAGATGTGAATGTTAAGTTTTGTTCTTTACATTAGCAAGGCACACATGGATCCCTTGGTAGTGTGACAACTTATGCGATTCACATATTTATACATAAAACCTGTAATGAATTATTTAAAAGAACAAGAATGCTTAATCGTCCAATATATATACAAGATTGTTCAAATATTACTGAAATATTAAACACAGAACACTCCTCTCTGCCTAGCTATAAACTCCAACTCAATATGGAATGCATCTCAACTATATACACAATATTTTATATTATACAGCTACTATATACAGACATCCACATCATAGTAAATTTTAAATTGCTCCATTCAGGCCTAAAACATTTTCATCGCTGTGGAGGCTTTTGTACTCTTGTGGGATAATGTCTTCCCTGACAAGGGACTCACTCTGCTTGGCAGGAGAGACTTGAGGCTCTGAAACAAGGCCTCCTCTGTGGCAGTTGTAACAGATGACTCTGCGACTCCAGAGAATGTCTCTGACAGCTCTTTCTTCTCCTTTCTTTTTTTCTTTTTCTAGTTTGTGTATCTTGATCTTGGAAAGGTGCCTTTAGTTCACTATGGTATTCTCTTATTAATCCTTCTATTGCTCCCGTTACGATCTGATCTCTCCCCTTCATCCACAACATGATCCGACAAATCCTCTGTCTTTGTTTCTCCATTGACTCCTTTCTTTTTGGCCTTCCATTCATCCAGCTGGGTTTCGGTCTTTGCATCTACTTTTACACGCAGCTTTTTGTATCCCACTTGAAGTTCATACAATATCTTTAATGCACATAAAGTCGATTCTGGTTCTTTACACTCATAAAAGCCGAGTGTCTACAACTTACCTGAAACTCCTTGAATTCTCTTCCAGCTTAAGTCACATTTCACAAGCAACTGCCTGATTAACACCTCAGAAGCTTTCACAGGCACAGAGGGTGGCAACAACACCTGTTTGTCCTCTGTTGGACAACAGTTCATGGTGTGCAGCATGGAGACAGTCATGACACCATCCAATACCTTTCTTAGTTTGTTCCCTGTTGAATTTATTGTAGGGAATGTAGTTTGCAACTGGTGGATGGAGTTGGCTGAGTTGTGTCAGCCAATCACACCCCCACAATGCTGGCCCTCCTGTTTTTACCACATACACGTCCATTATTGTTTTTCTCTGTTACGAAAGTCATTCCCTCAGGAATTATCTTTTCTCCAGTATAAGTTCTTAGTTGGATATTTACAGGCTTCAGTTCAATATCTTTGAAATGTCTTTCAAACTCATTTTGAGGAATGACTGAATCAGCCGACCCAGCATCTAATTCCATTTTAATTAATTTACCTTTCACTTCTGGTGTAAGCCATGTTGCTTGTTTCCCATTAGTTTTTACATAGCAGATCTCAAGGTTACCTAGTCCTGTGTCACTCTCATTTTTATCAGGTTTTTCATCAACAACATGCTAATTAGTGCTCTTTGGTGTTCTTAATATATCTGTAGAAACCCTAAGGGTTGTTGGCTGTAAAAGAATTTTAAAAATGGAAGAAAACTTTGAACTCAAATGGGTCAAGGACAGTGGAAGTAGACAAAACAAATGTCTCTGTTCTTGCCATGTGCTTGAAATAATGGAGGCTGTCATTCTGTAAAACATGTTGGCCAGAAGGATCTACAATCAGTGAACAGGAATGGATGGGACCATTCTGTGAGATGGTCCTTGCAGCCACCAGTTTGTGAACTGTTTGGTTAACTTATTATTGCTCTGGGATAAGTTAATCAGAGTAATTGAACATGGACACAAGGAATTTCTGCCAATGATCGGCAAAGCCGAGACCATCTCAAGTAAGAAGCAGTTTATTGAGTAAAATGGCAGGTTTGCAGAAGTTATCTCATCTTCTGGGCCCAGTGTCTGGGTGAACCAGTTTAACTGATTTGAACCAGTAAGAGTTGATAGGATGAAAGACACAAAGTTGAAGGTGAAGACCATAAAACCATACCGCTTGTAGCTCTGGACTACATCTAGTGAGAATTGATACAAGCCAGTCAGATGACCTTGAGCCAACAAGATTGAAACGCAACATTTGAACTAATAAGAGTGTAAGAATGAAGGGCTTCGAATACAAAGCAGTGATAACTCTCCAGAGACCAACCATTGCAGATGCAGAGGACCCAGGTCGAACATGTGTTGGCCAGTTCGGGGCCACGAGGAATACCTGGTCAGTGTAGATGCTTCTTCCCGGGTATCACCTTTTCTGTTCTTTGATGTTCATGGAGGGTCAGGGAAACCTAATGGATATGCACACAGTCAGTTAGTTTGTGAACCACATGCTTTTTAGTTCAGCCAATAAAGCAGTAGATACAGATTCTCTCTTTGCCTAATTGATCATTATTACTAAGAATCAGAATCAGGTTTATTATCACTAGCATGTGCCGTGAAGTTTGTTAACTTAGCAGTAGCAGCTCAATGCAATACGTAATGTAGAAGAAGAAAAAAAACAAAAAATAATCAATCAATCAATCAATCAATTACAGTATACATGCAAAAAACAGAAATAATATATATTAAAAAAGTGAGGTAGTGTTCACAGGTCCATTGTCCATTTAGGAATCAGATGGCAGAGGGGAAGAAGCTGTTCCTGAATCACTGAGTGTGTGCCTTCAGGCTTCTGTACCTCCTACCTGATGGTAACAGTGAGAAAGGTGCATGTCATTGGTGCTTGAGGTCCTTAATAATGGACGCTTCCTTTCCGAGACACTGCTCCATGGAGATGTCCTGAGTATTTTGTAGGCTAGCACCCAAGATGGAGCCGACTAAATTTACGGCCCTCTGTAGCTTCTTTCAGCGCTGTGCAGTAGCCCGCTCGCCACCCCCCCATACCAGACAGTGATGCAGCCTATCAGAATGATCTCCACAGTACATCTGTCGAAGTTTTTGAGTGGCTTTGTTGATATACCAAGTCTCTCCAAACTCTTAATGAAGTAGGAGTAATCCTTGTAACAATGCACTCAGTAGTGGGGAGAGCACTACTGTGATGGACTGGGCTGTATCCACTACTTTTTCCATTCTTGTGCATTGGTGTTTCCATACCAGGCCATAATACAACTGGCCAGGTAGAGAGGTTTTGAGGAATAGAGATGGTTTAAATGAAGGACAGGAGCATGGGAGTGGGAAGAAACATGCTAAAACTTGAGACCATTCACATTAGTAGAAAACAAATAAAAAGACACTCTAATTTGTAAATTGTGAGGCATTGCAAGGTGTTGGTGTTCAAAAGGTGCGAAATATTATTTGCACAAATCAGCAGATCTATGCAGATAATTTGCTGGAACCAGTTTCCTAAAGAACTTAAAGGGAACATCAGAGCAAGGGCCTGTTGAAAGGAAGGTGAGTGCCATAGCTGGGGCCCTAGTGAGTGGGAAGGGAGCACAGGAACCAGAGCCCCAGAGAACGGGAAGGGAATGTGGCACGTAACATCTGTGAGTCAGATGCTGAACCATAAGTATTTCCAAGTAATCAAAAGACTGTATCCATCCTTTGACCAGGTCAATACAAATTATTCCGAATCTTTGCTCACCGGAGGCCTCTTGCTGATTTGCCTGAGAATGACGAAGGTGAGATCCCTCACGCAACATTGAGAATATTTCCACATACAGCAAGTGAATGACAGTATTGCTGCCTGTCAGGCCAAAAGGCAGCAGCGATTGTGAAACACAGAGTTTGCTGAAGGGAGAAACCACAACAAAGATTTCTTAAAGCAAGTTCTGTTTCAGTGGTATTTTTATTGCTGCAATTTCCGATTTGCGATGCCACCATTTAGCATAACAAATGTACTGACTGTCAACTTTGAAGCAGGAGAATGTAATGATAATAACACAATACTCAAAAGGATCCAAGCAGGGAAGCAATAGAAAAGGTCAAAATTAATTGTATTTTATCTCAATGCAAGAAGTGTTCACAAGCCAGAAAAATTAGAGATACGTGCATTTGCATTAATACCTATTACGGAAAGATGGTTGCCAGGAAACCAAGGTTGGGAAATGACAATTATGTTGAATGATGTTTTTCAAAACTAGAGGAAGAATGGAAAAAGAGGAGCGGGAAGGGGAGTGAGGCAGATAATAAAAAATATGACATAGTCAGCAGTCAGAAATAATTCAGACTTAAAGGTAGAATCACTAGGAGTTGACATAAGAAATAAGTAGATGCAATGAACACTTGTTTATAAAAGCACCGTTTGAATAACATCAAGAAATAATAAAAGTAAGTGATAAAGATAATGTAATAATTCAGCAGACTTTTAATCTTTATTTTTTCCAGTGAGTAGACCAATTAAGTTGATCTTCAAATCCATTCTAGGTTGAAATCGAATGTAACATATGATACATAGGGGAATTCCAGACGGTCGAAGGGTTGCCCCACGTGGTATCATCAGGGGTATTGGAGGTGAGAGTTAGGGAACACCGATGTTCTTGGAGATTTTGAAGTTGTGAAAAAGCATATGTTAAATGGTGCGTAGAGGCAAGTGTAACTAAAAGCTACAGCAACTTTTCTAAACAACACTTATACCCATTCAAGTAATGTTTGCTTCACAGACGAAACCAGTATTTAATTGCCCGTTCCCAGTTGCCATTAAGAAAATGGTGGTGAGTTATTTTCTTGAACCACTGCAGACCTTGAGGTGTGGAGGGAGTTCTAGGATTTTGACCCAGTGACAATAAGGGAATAGTAATACATTTCCAAGTCAGGATGGTGCGTGGCTTGGGGGGCAACTTCCAGGTGGTGATATTCCTTGCTACAGTTAGCCTTTGCCTTCTCACTGACAGGGCTAGAACTTACTCGGGCCTACTCCTAGATATCGAGATCCCTCCCTGGTTTTAGAGTTAGCTTGGTATGCTGAGCTGGATTCTTAAATTAAGCATGAACCTACGATACTTAAATGAGAATTTTTGGGATACACTAAGCACCTTGAATGACACCTACTACAAAAGTATAATCTTCCAAGGTTTCACTGTGTAAAGCTGGGACCTTTACTAATAAATACATTTTTAAAAGTGGAATGATGAATAATTTAAAGGCATGTCAGTCTCTCAAATGAAAGCGGCAACTGATTAGTACATTGAAAGGGATTTTCAGTGCCTTTTCTCCCTAATGCTAGAAAAATATGAGTCTAAAGCATCACATGTGCCTTTTTAATAACAGAAATACAGTACTTCCACTTCCAAGCATCTTTTACATTTCAACTCCCACTCAGGGAGCATGGGATGTTGGGAAGCTTGTTGTCATATCCCTCTTTCTGGTAAATCCCTCAGTGATTATTTTTTGTTTATATCCTTACCTGTAACAACTCCATATAGCTAATAGAATCTAATGATAGGAAGGCTTGACTTTTTATGTCTGTTTCCTGACACCAGGACACCTCTAAGCACTCTCTGCCAGTGGAGTATTCTTTCAAAGTGAAGTTGCTATTGAATTGTAGGAAATGCAATAGCACATTTGCTCACACCAGCTCCCTTGCCCACCGTCAGATGACGGGTTTTATGTGATGTTTTGCCTGATCACCAGAGAGAGAAGCTCTTCTCCTTGAGGACTAATGCCTTTGGTTAAAAACACACCATGTTGCAAATAATCAGCATGCTAGCAGCACCTGTGAAGAAAAAGGCAGTGTTAACATCAATGCCCTTTCTGATGAAAGGTCTCTCTCTCCACCAATGCGGCTTCACTTACAGAGTATTTCCAGCATTTCAACTTTCTTAAAACTTCAGATTTCAAGCATCTCCAACTAGCTTGGTGTTCAGTTACTGAGCTGTGCACTCCGATGAGATGAGGCTCAGTTGAAAGGCTGCTCCTCAAACCAGCATCAGAATAAGGGTAATTTATTCTCGCGTTTGACTACTGTTCGGGACAGGGGGACGGCCTACCTGGGGGAAGCAACGGTGGCTGCGCCTCTGGCACAGAGTCCGGCCCTGTGGCTCAGAAGGGTAGAGAAAGGAAGAGGAAGACAGCAGTGATAGGGGACTCTATAGTTAGGGGTCAGACAGACAATTCTGTGGACGCAGGAAAGAAAAGCGGATGGTAGTTTGCCTCCCAGGTGCCAGGGTCCGGGATGTTTCTGATCGCGTCCATGATATCCTGAAGTGGGAAGGTGAACAGCCAGAGGTCGTGGTATATATTGGTACCAACGACATAGGTTGGAAAAGGGAGGAGGTCCTGAAAACAGACTACAGGGAGTTAGGAAGGAAGTTGAGAAGCAGGACCACAAAGGTAGTCATCTTGGGATTACTGCCTGTGCCCCACGACAGTGAGAATAGGAATAGAATGAGGTGGAGGATAAATGTGTGGCTGAGGGATTGGAACAGGGGGCATGGATTCAGATTTCTGGATCATTGGGACCTCTTTTGGGGCAAGCGTGACCTGTACAAAAGGGATGAGTTGCACTTGAATCTGAGGGGGACCAATATCCTGGCAGGGAAGTTTGCTAAGGCTATTGGAGAGAAATTAAACTAGAATATCTGGGGGGTAGGAACCAAACTGAAGAGACAGAAGAAGGAGCTATTGGCTCGCAATTAGAGAAAGCTTGGAGACAGTGCGAGAGGGAGGATAGGCAGGTGGTAGAGAAGGGATACGCTCAGACTAATGGTTTGAGATGTGTCTTTTTTAATGCAAGAAACATCTTGAACAAAGTGGATGAGCTTAGAGCGTGGATCAATACTTGGAGTTATGATGTTGTGACCATTACAGAGACTTGGATGGTTCAGTGGCAGGAGTGGTTACTTAGAGTGTCAGGCTAGAGGTATTTCAGAAAGGACAGGGAGGGAGGCAAAAAAGGTGGGGGCATGGCACTGCTGATCAGAGATACTGTCATGGCTGCAGAAAAGGAGGAAGACATGGTGGAGGGATTGTCTACTCAGTCTCTCTGGGTGGAAGTTATAAACAGGAAGGGGTCAATAACTCAACTGGGTGTTTTGTATAGACCACCCAATAGTAACCGGAACATCGAGGAGCAAATAGGAAGACATATTCTGCAAAGGTGTAATAATAACAGGGGTGTCGTGGTGGGAGATTTTAATTTCCCAAATATCGATTGGCATGTCCCTAGACGAAAGGGTTTAGATGGGGTATAGTTTGTTAGGTGTGTTCAGGAAGGTTTCCCGACACAATATGTAGATAAGCCTACAAGAGAAGAGGCATACTTGATCTGGTATTGGGAAATGAACCTGGTCAGCTGTCAGATCTCTCAATGGGAGAGCATTTTGGAGATAGTGATCACAATTCTATCTCCTTTACCATAGCATTGGAAGGGGATAGGAGCAGACAAGTTATGAAAGCATTTAATTGGAGTAAGGGGAAATATGAAGCTATCAGGCAGGAACTTGGAAGCATAAATAGGGAACAGATGTTCTCAGGGAAATGTTCAGGAGATATTTGCATAGGTACATTCCAATGAGACAGGGAAAGGATGGTAGGGTACAGGAACTGTGGTGTACAAAGGCTGTAATAAATCTAGTCAAGAAGAAAAGAAAAGCTTACAGAAGGGTCAAAAAACTAGGTAATGATAGAGATCTAGAAGATTATAAGGCTAGCAGGAAGGAGCTTAAGAAAGAAATTGGAAGAGCCAGAAGGGGCCATGAGAAGGCCTTGGCGGACAGGATTAAGGAAAACCCCAAGGCATTCTACAAGTATGTGAAGAGCAAGAGGATAAGATGTGAGAGAATATGACCAATCAAGTGTGACCGTGGAAAAGTGTGTATTGAACTGGAGAAGATAGCAGAGATAATTAATGAATACTTTGCTTCAGTATTCACTATGGAAAAGGATCTTGGCGATTGTAGAGATGACTTACAGTGGATTGAAAAGATTGAGCACATAGACATTAAGAAAGAGGATGTGTTGGAGCTTTTAGAAAGCATCAATTTGGATAAGTCTCCAGGACCGGATGAGATGTACCCCAGGCTACCATGGGAGGCGAGAAAGGAGATTGCTGAGCATCTGGCAATCATCTTTGTATCATCAATGGGGATGGGAGAGGTTCCAGAGGAATGGAGGGTTGCAGATGTTGTTCCCTTATTCATGAAAGTATAGACCAGTGAGTCTTACTTCAGTGGTTGGTAAGTTTATGGAGAAGATCCTGAGAGGCAGGATTTATGAACATTTGGAGGGGCATAATATGATTAAGAATACACAGCATGGTTTTGTCAAAAGCAGGTTGTGCCTTACGAGCCTGATTGAATTTTTTGAGGATGTGACTAAACGCATTGATGAAGGTAGAGCAGTAGATGTAGTGTATATCGATTTCAGCAAGGCATTTGATAAGGTACCCCATGCAAAGCTTATTGAGAAAGTAAGGAGGCATGGGATCCAAGGGGACATTGCTTTGTGGATCCAGAACTGGCTTGCCACACAGAAGGCAAAGAATGGTTGTAGATGGCTCATATTCTGCATGGAGGTTGGTGACCAGTGGTGTGCCTCAGGAATCTGTTCTGGGACCCCTTCTCTTTGTGATTTTTATAAATGACCTGGATGAGGAAGTGGAGGGATGGGTTAGTAAATTTGCTGATTTCACAAAGGTTGGGGGTGTTGTGGATAGTGTGGAGGGCTGTCAGACGTTACAGCAAGACATTGATATGATGCAAAACTGGGCTGAGAAGTGGCAGATGGAGTTCAACCCTGATAAGTGTGAAGTGGTTCATTTTGGTAGATCAAATATGATGGCAGAATATAGTATTAATGGTATCTTGGCCGTGTGGAGGATCAGAGGGATCTTGGGGTCTGAGTCCATAGGACCCTCAAAGCTGCTGCACAAGTTGAATCTGTGGTTTAGCAGGCATATTGTGCATTGGCCTTCATCAACCGTGGGATTGAGTTTACCAAGAGGTAGTGTTACACCTGTATAACACCCTGACTTATATATAGTACTGTGCTCAGTTCTAGTCATCTCACTGCAGGTAGGATGTGGAAACTATAGAAAGGGTGCAGAGGAGATTTTCAAGGATGTTGCCTGGATTGGGGAGCATGCCTTATGAGAATAGGTTGTGTGAACTAGGCCTTTTCTCCTTGGAGCAGCAGAGGATGAGAGGTGACCTGATAGAGGTGTATAAGATGAATGGAGGCATTGATCGTGTGGGTAGTCAGGGATTTTTACCTAGGGCTGAAATGGCTAGCACCAGAGGGCACAGTTTTAAGGTGCTTAGAAGTAGGTACAGAGGAGATGTTGGGGTAAGTTTTTTACACATAGAGTGGTGAGTGCGTGGAATGGGCTGCCGGCGACGGCGGTGGAGGCGGATACGATAGGGTCTTTTAAGAGACTTCTGGATAGGTACATAGAGCTTAGAAAAATAGAGGGCTATGGGTAACCCTAGGTAATTTCTAAGTAAGTACATGTTCGGCACAGCATTGTGGGCCAGAGGGCCTGTATTGTGCTGTAGGTTTTCTATGTTTCTATTCAGATGGAGCTGGAAATAATTTCTTCTCTTTTTGAGGGATGTGACTCTTCGGAGTTCCCTACCCCCAGAGAGCTGTAGAAGCAGAGTTATTGAATGTATTCAAGACTGGCAAGTGTTTAAATAACAAGTCATTCAGAATTAAGAGAGAGCAAGAGAGTAAAACTGAGGCCAAGATTAGATAAGTCATGATCTTGTTGAATGGAAGAAGCTGAATGGCTTAATCCTACTCCTTTTTCTTGTGATCTTATATTTTGACAATGCTACAATTCCCCATTCAGTTACCAGAATATCTATCTGTATTTACCCTCAATACTCCTGGGTACAGAATCCAAGCCAAACTCTAATTGATTTCTTAGCAAAATGTAGCTTGGATTTTTAAAAAGGCTCCTCAAGTCACTGTGAGTGTTGTTTATCTGGAGCCCCAACATTCTATGAAAATTTATTGTATTTATTATTGACAAAGATTATTTTATCATGGTTCTTTAAATTTCTTCATCTTTTAATTATTTTAATGACTTAACCAAAGGGTATTCCATTCTTCTAAGATGAGACCAAGAAATACTAGTCAGACCCTCCATTCCTGAAGGTTCTCAGCCCGAAACATCAACTGTTTATTCATTTCTGTAGATGCTGCCTGGCCTGCTGAGTATCTTAAGTATTTTTTGTATATTGCATAGAACTATGGAACTTAATGGGATAGAAAGTAACTGTACTGCCTACTGTGTTGATGACAGATAGAAGAGAACCATTTAGTTTAATCTTAACTAGTAGTCACTGTTCTCCGTGTTCAACATCAAACAATATTGATCATAAAATCAAAGTCATTAATGAAGAAGGAAAAGATGGTAGCTTCTGTTATTGGCTGTAAAGAGCCTAGCTTGTATATGCTATGATGTAAAGGAGATAGATATTCTAGATGATGAAAATCTGAAATAAAAGCTGAATATGGGGAAATTCTTAGCAAGCCTGTACATTACTGTTTGGTAAAGCATTTTGTTGGCATTTTATTGGTTGAAAAAGTTGAATTTAATGTTACTGTAAAGCTCATCACTTGCATTTTGTTGGTTGACTTTAAAACACATTAGTTTTAAAAAGACTTTTTAAAATACTACATCCCATAAACTACATTATTAGTCATAAAGAATATGCTTCAAAGTTCATTGCTTACACCTTTCACAAATTGCTTGGATTACAGATTACTGTTTCTGTTACGCAATTTGAATAGCCCTTGTTGACAAAAGAGGCTCAGCAAAGAAACGAATGTGGAGACACAAGAGTCTGCGGATGCTGGAACATGGTGAACACACAAAAAGCTGGAAGGAAATGAACAGGCTGGATCCAAAACATACCCTGTCCACTTTTCTCCATAGATGCTGCCTGACCCAAGTTCCTCCAGCATTTTGTGTGTTGAACATGAATCTCATAAATTAAAATTGTAGGTTGTGGAATATGCAGCATGTGACATCTTAATCATCAGATGGATGCCACAGAGGCACGGCTGTAGGTGCAGCCACCACACTGCTCCGATGTCATGAGCTTGTCCTGATTTACGTGTCAGTTTGGAGTCTGCAAGTTCTCCCTGTGACCGCATAGGTGCTCAATGATTAATATGTTAATTGACGACTATAAATTGCCCATACTACAGCTGGACAGCAGGAGATTTGAGGAGGGTTTCATAGGCACATGAGGGAGCATAACCGAGGGGATAGCATTGAGAAGCTTGTCCGGAGCAGATGTGAGCTGAATGGCCTCCTGTGTGTTCAGAAACTACGAGATAACTTGTAATACAGTACAAATGTGGCTGTGTGTGCTTTCAACATCTGGACTTAATTCTGGTGAGTGCTCATTTCACGTTGGAAATTTCCTGAAGTTTTCCCTTACTGTTCCCCTTGCTGCAATTGCTTTGGACTATCACTGTCAGGATCTGTCCCGGTGGGAGTAAATCTTTGGCTTCATGCTGGAGTGTAGGTGTTGAATTGAGGCTCTCACTAGAGAGGCAGGGGACAAAAGGGAGAGAAATTAAGATCAAGTTCAAGATTGAAGCCTTCTAAGCAAACTTCCATGGGATTGTTGTGTATTTAATATTTCAGCAATATTGTAAATATAATGTTTGACTAAGCATTCATTGTTTACATAATTCATTGTGGGTTATAATTAGTCTGTAATATATATGGACTTGATGCATTGAGAGATCATTTAGTTCGTGTACATGAATGGTATATGTCATTACATCATTACGCCACCACGTCACACGCGTGTGGCTCACTAAAAATTAAACTAAGAGTAGACATGTTATTCCTGGCTCCATGTATTTCTTTAGATTAGTTTTACGTTTTGCAGTTACAAAGCAAAGCAGCGGCAATGAGTAATTTTTAACACTACCTACCTGTTGAAGCACAGCGAAGTGTTTGAGTATTTTAAAAAAAACAATCACTTTCTTTGCAAGAGGAGAGAAAAAAATTCAGCAAAGATATTTTTCTTAACGAGGGGAGAAAGGTGGTCAAGTTTTTAAAAAAGGCAGAAAAAAGACAAAATTCACAGATTCATAAACAGTGAGCTTATAATAGAGATTTTTTTAAAAAGCAGAAACTGTGCAGGAAAAAATGGAGAGCCTGCAGAGGGATATAGGTAGGTTAAATGAGTGGGTAATGGTCTGGAAGATGAAGTATAATATTGGTAAATGCGAGGTCATCCACTTTGGAAGGAAAAATGGAAGAGCAGATTATTACTTCAAGGGTAAAAAAATTTCAGGATGCTGCTGTGTGGAGGGACTTGGCAGTGCCTGTGTACGAATCACGAAAGGTTGGTTTGCAAGTGCAGCAGGCTATCAAGAAGGCAAATGGGTTCTTGGCCTTCATTGCTAGAAGGATTGAATTTAAGAGCAGGAAGGTTATGCTGCAACCGTACAGCGTACTGGTGAGGCCGCACCCGGAGCACTGTGTGCAGTTCTGGTCTCCTTACTTGAGAAAGGATATACTGGCTTTGGAGGGAGTACAGAGGGGGTTCACCAGGTTGATTCCAGAGGTGAGAGGGTTAGACTATGAGGAGAGATTGAGTCGCCTGGGACTGTACTCACTGGAATTTAGAAGAATGAGCGGAGATCTTATAAAAACATAAAATTATGAAAGGGATAGATAAGATAGAGGCAGGAAAGTTGATTACACTGGTAGGTGAGACTAGAACTAGGGGTCATAGCCTCAAGATTTGGGGGAATAAATTTAGGACGGAGATGAGGAGGAGATGCTTTTCCCAGAGAGTGGTGAATCTGTGGAATTCTCTGCCCAATGAAGTAGTGGACACTACCTCAGTAAATATATTTAAGACAAGGTTGGATAGATTTTTGCATAGTAGGGTAATTAAGAGTTATGGGGAAAAGACAGGTAGGTGAAGATGAGTCCATGGCCAAATCAGCCATGATCTTATTGAATGGCGGAGCAGGCTTGACGGGCCAGATGGTCGACTCTTGCTCCTATTTCTTAAGTTCTTCTGACTGGCCACATCGGAAAGCTAGATGTGTTTCATTGCAGATTGGATAAATGGCTGATGTATACTGAGCGATCTGAGCAAGAGTTTGAAGCAAATTGAATAGCTAATGAGAAACAATATGGGTTTTGCTGAGTGGAAGATTATACAGTTTGCATAGAAGTTTCCTACTGCGAACAAGCCAGCCGAAATCAGCTTTGCTGATATTGTGAACATAATACAGGAGCACTTAGAACTGAAACCATTACTGTTTGCAGAAAGCTTTTAGGTTCATAAGTGGAATGAAAAGAAGGGGGTGTCCATTTCAGCTTATGTGGTTGAATTGAAAAGATTGCCTAATCATTGTCACATGCAACTCACACGCAACAGAGCAGTTGAAGTCACTGTGTCAATGGAAACAGCAGTCAGAGACAAAATTAAGTTGCGGTCAGGAATGAAAGTGAGCATGAACAAAATTGCAACACCTAAACAGAAACCTGCCTGGCTGAACAAACGTTTCCTTCCATTGTGGCAGAGGCTCACATGCATCAGACCAGTGCATGCTTAAATGCGACACTTGCAGAAATTACAGCAAAGTAGTACACAAACAAAGAGCATGATGGGCAGACAAAAAGAAATGGACGGCACAGGGAAGGGAAAAGGAGAAAAAGTCAAGTTGCAGTTTTAAAAAGAGCAGTAATCTGCATGCCGTTGATGGAAAATCTGATTACTTATTTGTTATTTGAAATACAGCGCAGAGTAGTTCCTTCTGGCCCTTCAAACCTCGCCACCCAACAATCCCCCAATGTAATCCTAGCCTGATAAATGACGATTTGTAATTAACCTACCAAATAGTATCCCTTTGGACTGTGGGAGGAAACCCATGCAGTCACAGGAAGAACATACAAACTTTTTACAGAAAGCACTGGGAATTGAGCCCGGGTCACTTGTACTACACTGCCAATGAGAGGAATGTAGGACTGGGTAGCTTTGAGATTTACAGCGTGAAAACATGAAAGCAATGTGGTAACACCAGAAGAGAACAGCAGATTAATTAAAATTGAATTGGACAGTGGCTCAGCTGTTTCAGTCATTCTGCAAAATGAGTTTAAACAGAGTTTCAAAGATACTGAACAGGAGCCTGCAAATATCCATCCAAGGACTTATACTGGGGAGAAGATAACTCCTGTGGGAATGACATTCGTAACAGTGAAATACATAACCGACAAGTCACATTGAGTTTGTATGTGGTAAAAAGAGGAGGGCCAGCATTGTGATTGGCTGAGACAACTACACCTTGACTGGACATCCGTCCACCCTTTGCATGCCACATCCCCTGCAATGAAAGCAAATTAAGAAAGGTACTGGATGATGTCACAACAGCGTTCAAGGATGGCATTAGACAATTCAAACATATTAAGGGAAAAATTGTGTTAAAAGAAAATGCCGCACCCAATTTTTACCTGTCTGGACCCTTATGCCCTCCATGATGAAGTAGCCAGTGAGCTAGATCGCATGGCGGCTGAAGGAATTCTTTCCAAGGTTGACCGGAACCCATGTGCAGTGCTAGTTTCCCAGGAGCCAAGAAGAATGGGTCTGTCAGGATCTGTGGTGATTTTAAGGTCACCATCAGCCCAGTACTGAAAGTAAATCAATACCCTCTGTCCAAGATAGAGTATATTTTTGCAAACACTTCAGCAACCTGAGCCCTACCTACAGATGGAGATGGAAGAAGAGTCCAAAGTGTTTCTCACCATAAACACTCACAAAGGGCTTTATCACTATAATAGGATTATTTTTAGAGCAGCATCTGCACCTGCATTCCGGCAAAATGCTATGGAGCAGGTGGTGCAAAGTTATCCAGGCACTCAGTGTTACCTGGATGGTATCACTATTACTGGTAGAGATGACAGGGAACATCTCCAAAATTTCAAGGCAGTGTTAAAAGGATTAGAAGATTATGGGCTCAGAGCATGACACAAGTGTGAATTCTTTAAACCAAACATCACTTACTGTAGTCACAGCATCAACATACAAGGATTACACAGTGTGCTGAGAAAATACAAGCAGTGGTGGATGCCCCAAAACTAATGGATGTGTCACTGTTGTGGTCCTTTATTTAGGATCTGTCAATTACTATAATAGGTTCCTGCCAAACCTGGCTACTGTGCCCCATTCCTTGAACTTATTGATACAGATCAGGAAGAAATCACAATGGACAAAACAGTGTGAGCTGGCTTTCAAAGTGACAGAGAAAATGGTGAGATCGGACACTGCACTCGCACAATTTGATCCACATCGTCCGGTGAAGCTTCCCTGTGACGCCTCACCTTATGGTACAGGTGCAATCATGTCACATGTTATGAGTGATGGAAGTGAACGCCCCATGGCCTTTGCATCACACTCCAAAGTTTAAACTAAAATGGATTATGACAGTACATACATGTCACCATATACAGTCCTGGGATTCTTTTAACTGCCAGCATACTCAGCAAATCTATAGAACAGTAAGTGTAAACAGGATCAATGAAAGAGCAAGAAGGTAGAAGATGACAACCTGTTGAAATGCAACTAGAAATGAATAGCAATAAATAATGAGGGCATGAGATGACAAGATAAAGAGTCCTTAAAGTGAGATCATTGCTTGTGGGAGCAGCTGAATAGATGAGTGTAATTATCCTCCTTTGTTTAAGAGCCTGATGGTTGAGGGGTAGTAAGTGTTCTTACAATCAGTGGTATGAGTCCTGAGGCACTTGTACCTTCTGCTTGATGACAGTGGTGAGAAAAGAGCATGGCCTGGGTGGTGCAGTTCGCTGATGATAGATGCAGCTTTCCTACGACAGCACTTCATACAGATGTGCTCAATAGTTGAGAGGGCTTTACCCGTTATGTATTGGACCAAAACCACTATCTTTTGAAGGATTTTCCAATCAAAGGCATTTGCAGACCATAATGCAGCTTGTCATTACACTGTCCATTTCTCATGGTTTTTGACATCATGCCGAATGTCTACAGCCTTCTAAGGAAGTAGAGGCACTGTCATGCTTTCTTTGCAATTGTATTTATATAACGGGTCCTTACCACTGCAGAGAGAAATGATGCACAGATTGACAGAGTGGCCTTGAATCCGGTTTGGAGTGTAAACAATGGGAGAGGGTTTACCCTCATTACTGATCATCAACCATGAATGGCCATTTTTAATCCACAGAAGGGTGTTCCACGAACAGTAACCGCCCAAATGCAGAGATGGGCTCTGTTTATAAAAGGACCCAACTACAAGATCAAATTGAAGAAGGCAACTAGTCATGGCAATTCTAATGGATTGTCCCGTTTACCCTTGGAAAGGAAAATACCTGAAAATTTTATAAAAGAGAACACTCCTCTTGACATATTCTCCCTGTTGCAAATCAAAAATCTCACTATTACAGCAGAGAAGATCCAAAGGGAAACCAGAAAAGAACCCACACTGTCTCAGGTCTACATGACCACCCAAAATGACTGGAATGTGCAGAAGAAATTATAGTTCTCCCATCATTACCAGTGCTAAAAGTGAACTTGCCCTTGACAGAGGTTTCCTTATGTGGAGATTGAGACTTGCTGTACCATCCAAAGTGTTGGAGGAGCTACTTGCCAAGCATCTAGGCGTGGTCAAAACGTAAGTGTTGGCTCAAAGATTTGCCGTATCTGGTGGCCTGGGACACCTCAGCAGATCGAGCGGCTTTCCATGCACTGTTTGGGATGCCAGCACGTCCAGAAGATGCCCTGAGTATCTTCTCACCATCCCTGGGAATGGTCTTCATTGAATGGCAGAGGATTCAAGTAAATTTTGCCAGACAATTCATGGGCACAGATTTCTTGGTAGTAGTGGAAGCACTACAACACAGCCAGAAGAGTTCCCAATAACTTCAACTCCAGCCTCGAACACTGATGTGTTGAGAAGCCTCCGCTCAAGGACTGGTGTTGCAGAACTGTTAGTCAATGACAGTTTGTTGCAGTACAGTTCCAGTCATTCCTGAAAATGAATGGAATATATATTACATCTGCACTGTAGCAGCCAGTGACAAGTGGTTTGGCAGAAAGGTTTGTTGAGAGTCTAAAGAACACACTGCGAGCATTGTCAGCAGAACACCGTTCATTAACATTAAATCGGAGGTCTGCAAGTTTTCTCCTTGCATATGGCAGTGCAGCACACTCCACAACCAACAACTCACTAGCTCTACTGTTCCCAGATCATCCTTTGTGCTCACACTTGGATCTCCTGAAACCCAAACTCAGAAGGACCATGCAGAGCAAGCAGCTGGGACAAATTGAGGGCTCCTCACACAAGGAGCTTCAATGTTTCACTCCTGGACAAATAGTCCTGGCAAGGGAATACAGAGGTAATCAAAAAATGGGTACTTGGAAAGATTACGATCAAACTGGACCACTCTTCTATAAAATGGAGATTGCATCTGATGACATTTGGAAATGACACGTTCATCAGTTGAGGAGAGAGGAGTAAATTGTTAGAGAAGAAAGGTGTTGGAATGACTTCCAGCAGTCCCAGAGTCAACTCCTACTACCACTCCCGTCAGGAAAGACATAATCCCACAAGAATAAGAAATCCCCGCACAGTGATTAAATCTTTAGGCCTGCAAGGGACAATTTAAAATTGATGATGCTGTGGATGTCTGTGCAGTAGTTGTATTATATTGTATAGTGTATATGTGTGTATAGTATATATATATATAAATATATATATATGTATACAGAAGTTGAGATACATTCTACATTGAATTGAGTTTATAGCTAAGGAGGGAGGGCTATTTTATATTTCAGTAATATTTGAGTAATACTGTAAACATATTGTTTGATTAGGCATTCTTTATTTGCATAATTCATTACAGGTTATATATAAGTAGGTGAAAGGCATAAATCATTAGGCCACCACAATGTTAGAAGCCAACTGTTGACAAAGTTACTCTGTAAAACTCACCTGGCAGAGAATCTCACCTGGTCCCTCAACACCAGCTCCATAGCAAAGGAAGCCCAGCAGCGTCTCTACTTTCTGCAAAGGCTGAGGAAAGTCCATCTCCCACCCCCCATCCTCATCACTTTCTACAGGAGTTGTATTGAGAGCATCCTGACCAGCTGCATCACTGCCTGGTTCGGAAATTGCACCATCTCGGATCGCAAGACCCTGCAGCGGATAGTGAGGTCAGCTGAGAAGATCATCAGGGTCTCTCTTCCCGCCGTCACGGACATTTACACTACACGCTGCATCCGCAAAGCAAACAGCATTATGAAGGACCTCACACACCCCTCATACAAACTCTTCTCCCTCCTGCCGTCTGGGAAAAGGCTCCGAAGCATTCGGACTCTCACGACCAGACTATGTAACAGCTTCTCCACCCAGGCTATCAAACGCCTCAATACCCAGAGCCTGGACTGACACCTTACTGCTCTATTGTCCTGTTTATTATTTATTGTAATACCTGCACTGTTTTGTGCACTTTATGCAGTCCTGGGCAGGTCTGTAGTCTAGTGTAGTTGTTTTTTTTTCTCTCTGTGTTGTTTTTTAGGTAGTTCAGTCTAGTTTTTGTACTGTATCATGTAACACCATGGTCCTGAAAAACGTTATCTTATTTTTACTATGTACTGTACATAGCAGTTATGGTTGAAATGACAATAAAAGTGACTTGACTTGACTTAAGCAAAAGTCAGTAACATCTCAACCAGCATTCAAAGCCGGAAGAAAGTGGCAGCATTGACGACTAACCAAGGCTATTATTTCTTCAAATTACGTATCGCTATGTGTCAGCATTTGGACTCTATTACACTTGTTTTTAACAACAAAAAACACTATAATTCCGAGATAACGAAATAACCACGTTCTTTGGAATTTTCCTTTTATTTGCCGTGCATGATACCATGTTGTGAATAGGTCATGGAAGTAAGTTTCAACCAGTTAATGGAACAGAAAACAAGATTTGCATTTAAAGACTGTAGCATTTTCTCTGAACTCAGGATATCCCAAAACATCGTACAGCCAATGAAATGCAGCCAGTTGAATATAATATGACTATTCCATCTGTATGCAAGGAATATTAGCCAAGACACAAGGCAAGGAAAATTCCAGCACTGGAGATCAATCAGATCCACAATTTTAAAGAGCACGAACTTAAATATCTTATTAGATACAAAATCCGAACAGGGACCTTTTTAAACTAAATTGTAATAATTTTGCACAGTGTACTTGAATTAAATTAGGAGCAGGTAGTTACTATCAAGTTCAAGTTTATTACTGTCACAGGCATGCGCAGTGCATAAGTGCCATGAAAATTAGTTTTTACAGCAGCAGCACAAAAGCGGACATACCTACAGCAGATTAAGATTAACATAAATTAACATAAATTATACCTATTACACAGGTACAAAATAGATGCTAAATTAAACATTAAAACACTAGTGGAATATCAATAGAGTAATGTATATGTTCCAAGATAATGTTAAGGTTTTAAGCTTTCAAACAACAGCTGTCATCAACACAAATAAAAAATATTTTAGTATGAGATGTTTCCAGATTTTATTTAGAAGATAAGTCTATCACTAAATTAAAGCTGCAATTGATGAAGCTAAGCATGTTGACGACCTTGGAAAAGAATCTTATACACTTCATCATAATATTATGCTTTTCTGTTTCCTGTGATCTAACTGATGGTCAAACGCTTCTCACTTACCGAACAGTTTATTTCAGATCCTCCACATTTCATTCATGATTGTGGAGTTCTCCCATTCTAAGCCTGGCATCATACCTCAAGCCAACCAGCTAACTGAATGTGTTATAGTACTCTGGTGCAAGCAGTCAGAGGCAATGAGACATTAAAAATAATCTTTGAATACTAGTATTCATCAGTTATAAAAAGAATATCGTCCAGGAAAAGAAGGTTGTTTATCATCAATTGGTTAGTAAAGTGGGTGTGGTGGTATTATCAGTAGGTTGCTAGTGGCTCGACCTTTGGGCAGAAGTTTAAATCTTTCTGTGACTGTTTTTTCCAATGGTCTTTGCCTGTGGTGTTGCTATAATTCTCCACTGTGGCCTTATCAATGTGCATACTTGTGACAAAACAGAATGATTTTTAAGTGGTTTTACTCAAAATCAACTGCAGCCAACATCATATCTTTACAGGAAACTTTGATAAATGAGTTCTCGCGAGAGAGAGAGAGACAGAGGGGGAGAGGGAGGGAGGGAGGGAGAGAGAGAAGATTGTGGGTGGCAGGGCACTAATGGTGAAATTACTGAGTGATGGTGGACAAGGAGGCAAGATGGTGCACTTTTGTGTTTGTGTATGTACTGCAGGTCTAAATGTGTCTGCATCTAAGTGTGTTTGTGTGTGTGCCTGTTTGTGCACGTGTGCACTCGTGCATATGTGTCTAAATGTGTGTATAGGTCTGGGTGTTGTATCTGGGTATTTGCATATATGGATGTTTGTATGTAAGTGTGTGTATGTTCGTGATCCTGTTTGTGTAAATTTGTGTGTATGTGTTAGATTGTGTTTATGAGTGAAAGTCCATGTGTGAATGTCTGCTTGTGTATGTTTATGTTTTTGCTGCAATGGGCCAGGTTGATCAGACCCAAAACGTCCAAATGAATCTGACTGACCAGGAAACGTGGTGGTGGTGGTAATGTCTCGGGGTCTGAGGAAGACTCA
The DNA here is from genome assembly GCF_048418815.1 of Hemitrygon akajei. Lineage (NCBI taxonomy): Eukaryota > Metazoa > Chordata > Chondrichthyes > Myliobatiformes > Dasyatidae > Hemitrygon > Hemitrygon akajei. The sequence goes on along the minus strand of NC_133152.1, from coordinate 15,288,734 downwards.
ACATTGTGCAGTCACCTGTGGATACGCATGTGGCTTCGGAGGCCGGGGGCCGAAGCACACACGCGGTTGCAAGTTGGACGTGGAATGGCGGTTGTTGGAGCAGGTGCATAAACAGCTTTGTGGTGTCGGTCTCGTGCTGCTGCAAGGCGCTGATTTCGGTCAGATGCAGCTTTTCTGGTCAGGGCTCGCCACGCATCCCTGTCGGCTGCGGACTCTTCAAGCTGTCGAGGCTGGAGGTCTGCCCATTTGATGCACGATCTCAAACTGTCTTTGTATCTATTTTTGGGGCGGCCCTGACTGCGACTGCCATGCTCAAGCTCACCGTAGAGCAGCTGCCTGGGGATTCTTGTTTCACCCGTGCGGATTACATGGCCAGTCCACCGTAGCTGGGCCTGGAGGATCCTTGCCTCAATGCTCGTGCTGTTGGCTCTGTCAAGGGCTTCCTGGTTGGTGATTCAGTCCTGCCATCAAGCCCTCATGATCGACCACAGAGAGCGCATGTGAAACTGCTCCAGCTGTTTGATGTGCCTGCGATACAGGGTCCAGGTTTTGCAGCCGTACAGGAGAGAGGTGAGGATCACAGCCTTGTACACCTTGAGCTTGGTTGAAAGCTGAATGTCCTTGTACTCCAGAACGTTGACACGGAGTTTCCCGAGTGCCTGGCTGGCTTTCTGGATCCTTGCTATGATCTCTTTGTCAAGGGATCCGTCGCTGGAGATGGTGCTTCCTAGGTACTTGAAGCTCTCCACATTCTTCAGGACAGTGCCGTCGATGGTGATGCATGGCTGCAGAGGGTGACTGTTTGGTGCAGGTTGTAGGAGAACTTCTGTCTTACAGAGTCTGATTGTCAAGCCGAACAGTTTTGAGGCTGCGGAGAACTTGTCAACAATCGTCAGCAGGTGGTTCTCCTGCTGGGCCATGAGGGCACAGTCATCAGGGCTTCAGTGATGAGCCTCCTCATCGTTTTGATCTTTGCAGCAAGGCGTCTCAGGTCAAACATCGATCCGTCTAGGCGATATCTTATGTAGTTACCCAGGTCTAGGTCCTTAAACAGCATGCTTCAGCGTTTGGGTGAAGAAGAGGTTGAAGAGCACTGGTGCTAGAACGCACCCTTGCTTCACACCATTTGAGATGTTGAAAGTCTCAGATGGGGAACCACCTGAGAACACTTCTCCTGTCATGCCATCGTGGAGCAGGCAGATGAGTGGAGTGAATTTCTGTGGGCAGCCAAGCTTTCTAAGGATGATCCACAGCGCCTTACTGTTGACCGTGTCAAACGCCTTCGTCAGATCAATGAAGACAGAGTATAATGTCATGTTCTGTTCCAGGCACTTCTCCTGTATCTGTCTCTCTGCGAAGATCATGTCGACAGTGAGTGCTGCGTTCGGGACGAAAGCCGCATTGCGACTCGGGAAGGTTCTCTTCGGACACTGTTGGAATCAGTCCGTTGAGGATGATGCGGGCAAGGATTTTTCCGGCAATGGAAAGTAATGAGATGCCTCTGTAGTTCCCGCAGTCGGTCCTTGAATCGTTATTTTTGTAGAGGGCGATTATTGTTGCGTCTCTGAGGTCAGGGGGCATCTCTCCTTCTTCCCACATGCTAGTCAGGGTGCTGTGGAAAGCCTCAAGTGATTCCTTGCTGAGTGCCCTGTACAGTTCAGCAGGTATTCCATCCTTGCCACTGCTCATCTGCGTGATAGCCTTCTTGACTTCATCTATCGAGGGAGGATCATCTAGTTCCTCGTGAATAGGCTGTTGGGGGATTTGATCCAGAGCAGACTGGTCGACCGATGAAGGGCGGTTCAGGAGCTGGCTGAAATGCTCTTTCCATCTGTGTTGGATGCTCTCTTTGTCCTTTAGCAGTGTGGTTCCATCAGTGGATAATAGTGGAGATGAGCCAGATCTTGAGGGGCCGAAGACCATCTTGATGGAGTTGAAGAGCAGCTTTGAGTTGTTGATGTCGGCGAAGCGTTGCACCTCTTCAGCTTTCCTATCCCACCACAGCTTGTGCATCTTGTGAATTTCCCGTTGGGCATGGGCCGGAAGGGACTTGAGCCACTCATTTTTGGGAATGGAGCTTGGGTCGTTTTGCCACGCCATGAATGCTTTGTTCTTCCTCGCCATTAGGAGATCTTTGATGGCACTGTCATTCTCGTCGAACTAATCTTGGTGGTTCCAGTCCTTGGACCCGAGGACTGATTTTGCTGTCTCTGTCACCATCTCTCTAATCTGATTCCACTTCTGGGTTGGCCCACCAGTTAGTGGTCCATTGCCAGAAAGCTTCTCATCAAAGCTGGTCTGGAACTTGCGAAGATACAGCGGCTCTTGGAGTCTGGCGGTGTATAAAGCTGTTCTGATTAACTTAGGGCGCTTGGGATTGTGGGGAGCAATATGTAGCTTCAATGTGGTGCGGACATGCCTGTGGTCAGTCCAGCACTCTGCTCCTTGCAAGGCTCTGGTGATGAGGACATCCTGGATGTCTCGGCGACGTACTATAACATAGTCGATCATGCGCCAGTGTTTGGATCTTGGGTGCATCCATGTTGTCTTGCACCTATTCGCCAGCCTGAACACTGTGTTTGTGATGAGGAGACCGTATTCTGCACGTTCGCTAAGGAGCAAGAGGCCATTGCTGTTCATATTACCAATACCATGTTTGCCTAGAACCTCTTCCCAGCGACTGTGATCGCAGCCTACTCGGGCATTGAAGTCACCGAGCAGGATTAGTTTGTCATTGGCAGGGACTGAGCACAGAACAGAGCTAAGGTCGGCGTAGAACTGTTCAATGGTCTCATATTTGCTGGTCATGGTGGGAGCATAAGCACTGATGACTGTTGCGTGCCGTTTGTGCCTGAGGGGCAGACGTAGCCACATAAGCCTTTTGTTGATTTCCACGGGTAGGTCGGAGAGTTGTTTCAGGATGCTGGACTTGACTGCAAATCCAGCTCCATGAATCCTCTCTTCATCTTGCACTTTTCCTTTCAAAAAGAAAGTGTAGCCGCTGGTGGCTCCAGTCAGGGATCCTTCCTCCGCAAGCCTGGTTTCACTTAGGGCTGCGATGTCAGTGTCGTAGCGTGGAAGTTCCTTGGCAACAAGGGCTGTTCTTCTCTGGGGTCTTGCCGAGTTCTCTCTGTCCACGAGTGTGCGGGCATTCCATGATCCTAACAGAAGTTTCTTTCTTCTCCTTTGAGTGTAACTGCATTAGCGGATGAACTGCCGGCCGCAGCAAGCTGGCCAGTTATCAGTCTATAGGGCAGGCAATGTTTAGGCCACCTTTTCTAGGCCCCTCCCTATCAAAGGGTGAGCAGTGCTGTCCTGAAAAGGGCTGCTCAGTTGCCATTGGTGCTGCCGGACTCCTCTGTTGCCCTGGGTACAGAGAAGAACAACCAATTGTCCAAAGGTCACCTGCGTGCGGGTTTGTGACTACAACTCCCAGCGGTCACCTCCACCTGTTGCTTCACCACTCCCCCATCGTTGCAGGGCTTGTAGAAGACTGGTAGGAATTGAAAGTTGGGAGATGGATGGTGCACAATGTCACCAGTGCATGAAAGACATTAAAGTGGAAAAGCTTTGCACAGAGACGATCCCACTCTCTCAGCCTCAGAAGTCAGGATCCAGTGGCACGAAGAATCATTACGTCTGGCAACTTCCTTGGCTGCATTGGATGGATACTACATTCTTCAATGCCCTACCATTTACCATGTATGTCCAATTAGGATTATTCCTACCAAAATGTAGCACCTCACACTTATCAGTATTAAACTCCGTCTGCCATCGTTCAGCCCACTCTTCTAACTGGCCTAAATCTCACTGCAGACTTTGAAAACCTACTTCATTATCCACAACGCCACCTACCTTAGTATCATCTGCATACTTACGAATCCAATTTACCACCCCATCATCATTAATGTATATGACAAACAACATTGGACCCAGTACAGATCCCTGAGGCACACCACTAGTCACAGTTATCCACCACTACTCTCTGGCTTCTCCCATCCAGCCACTGTTGAATCCATTTTACTACTTCAATATTAATACCTAACGATGAACTTTCCTAACTAACTTTCTGTGCGCAACCTTATCAAAGGCCTTACTGAAGTCCATATAGAAAACATCCACTGCTTTACCCTCGTCAATTTTCCTCTTAACCTCTTCAAAAAATTCAATAAGATTTGTCAAATATGACATTCCACACACAAATCCATATTGACTGTTCCTAATCAGACCCTGTCTATCCAGATAATTATATATACCACCTCTAAGAATACTTTCCATTAATTTACCCACCACTGACGTCAAACTGACAGGCCTATAATTGCTAGGTTTACTCTTAGAACCCTTTTTAAACAATGGAACCACATGAGCAATACGCCAATCCTCCGGCACCATCCCCGTTTCTAATGACATTGGAAATATTTCTGTCAGAGCCCCTGCTATTTCTACACTAACCTCCCTCTAGGTCCTAGGGAATATCCTGTCAGGACCTGGAGATTTATCAACTTTTATATTCCTTAAAAGCGCCAGTACTTCCTCCTCTTTAATCGTCATAGTTTCCATAACTTCCCTACTCGTTTCCCTTACCTTACACAATTCAATATCCTTCTCCTTAGTGAATACCAAAGAAAAGAAATTGTTCAAAATTTTCCCCATCTCTTTTAGCTCCACACATAGCTGTCCACTCTGATTCTCTAAGGGACCAATTTTATCCCTCACTATCCTTTTGCTATTAATATAACTGTAGAAACCCTTTGGATTTATTTTCACCTTACTTGCCAAAGCAACCTCAAATCTTCTTTTAGCTTTTCTAATTTCTTTCTTAAGATTCTTCTTATATTCTTTATATTCCTCGAGCACCTCATTTACTCCATGCTGCCTATATTTATTGTAGATATGTCTCTTTTTCCTAACCAAGTTTCCAATATCCCTTGAAAACCATGGCTCTCATAAACTTTTAACCTTTCCTTTCAACGTAACAGGAACATTAAGATTCTGGACCCTCAAAATTTCACCTTTAAATGACCGCCATTTCTCTATTACATCCTTCCCATAAAACAAATTGTCCCAATCCACTCCTTCTAAATCCTTTCGCATCTCCTCAAAGTTAGTCTTTCTCCAATCAAAAATCTCAACCCTGGGTCCAGTCCTATCCTTCTCCATAATTGTATTGAAACTAATGGCATTGTGATCACTGGACCCGAAGTGCTCCCCAACACAAACCTCTGTCACCTGACCTATTTCATTCCCTAACAGAAGATCCAACACTGCCCCTTCTCTAGTTGCTTCCTCTATGTATCGCTGCAAAAAACGATCCTGCACACATTTTACAAACTCCAAACCATCCATCCCTTTTACAGAATGGGCTTCCCAGTCTATGTATGGAAAATTAAAATCTCCCACAATCACAACCCTGTGCTTACTACAAATATCTGCTATCTCCTTGCAAATTTGCTCCTCCAATTCTTGCTCCCCATTAGGTGGTCTATAATACACCCCTATTACTACACCTTTCCCATTCCTCAATTCCACCCAAATAGCCTCCCTAGATGAGCCCTCTAATCTATCCTGCCAGAGCACCACTGTAATATTTTCTCTGACAAGCAACGCAACACCTCACCCTCTTGTCCCTCCGATTCTGTCAAACCTGAAGCAATGAAATCCAGGAATATTTAGTTGCCAATCACACCCCTCCTGCAACCATGTTTCACTAATAGCTACAACATCATATTTCCAGGTATCAATCCATGCTCTAAGCTCATCCACCTTTCTTACAATGCTCCTAGCATTAAAATAAATGCATTTAAGAAATTCTCCACCTCTTCCTCTCTGTTTATCTCTAACAGTACAAAGAACTTTACTGTCTTCTTTTTCTTCCTTCTCCCGTACATCTGTTCCTACACTCTGGTTCCCCTCCCCCCCCCCCTTGTATTTAGTTTAAATCCACTGGAGCCTCTCTAGCAAACCTACCTGCAAGAATATTTGTCCCCCTACAGTTCAGATGTAATCCGTCCCACCGGAACAGGTCCCACCTTCCGTGGAAAACTGCCCAGTTGTCTATAAATGTGAAGCCCACCCTCCTGCACCATGTCTTCAGCCACTTGGTTGTTGCTGCTGTCAAAGGACTTGTTTGTTGTTGGGGGATCTCCGAATTCCAACTCATGAAACCACTCTGGGTCTCCTCGGCACCGATTGCAATTCCTCCAGTCTAGGTGAAGCACCAAGAGCCAAGTGAAAGATTCCTCAATAAACCGGAGTTCAATCCACAAGCACAGTAAGGAACACTGAGACCAGATAAACTATTTGATTTTTTGTTCCCATGCCACTGACTCAACCTGCTTTCTTTCATTCAAGCACCTCATATGTTCATCAACAGCCATCCTGATAGCACTGTGCTAAAGGCCTGAAAATCTCCAGCCACTACTAGCAACCACTTATCAAACCTACAGTGGGTTTAACTTGTACAAACGCCTCGATACCTTGCATGCTGCAAGCTCACAAAGAGTTAACATGTCACTTGAAGCTGCTCAGACTTTCATCGAATATTTTACAAAATTTAATACACCCCAACGCATTTGCATGTGCGCACTTTGGCATGTGGCTATTATTTGCATGCATATGTTGGTATAGAGCGTGTCTGCTTTTGTAAGTGTGTGCATTCATGTGTGAGTGAATTTGCCTGTGAGCAAACTTGTGTGGATTAACACCTTGATCTGTCAAGTTTAGGTGCTAGCTGTTGTTCAACAACTACTCCACATTAATAGATACAGAGACTTCTCCCACTCTCACAACTGGAGTGGAAGCAATTCAGCATCGGCCATAAGGGACTGCCTGAGCAGAAGAAGATCTTTTTATTTTCCCTGAACAAATATTTGTTTAGACAGCCATCCATTCACAGTTTCATAGAAGCCTGTATGATTGGATCAGTATCTGATCCATTGATTCACAGTCTGTCAGGTATGCTGACTGTTTTGTTAATAATCAGGCAGGTTCAGAGCACTGATTTAGTTCAGGATCTTCAGAGGTGTAGTGAGCCAGGAAGCAAACCCGCTTCCAGTGGCAATGCTCGGTAGCTCCATGCACCACACTATAGTCACACCTTACAGGACTCCAACCCAAGTCCATGATCTCTGCTACCAAACAAAACAGGAGCGTCATGACATTGGGTTTGCTGACCACAAAGACCTTAAGCCCTGTCCGATATGGATAGTTTTGGGAACCCTCATTAAGGGGGGGTTATACTGTAGCTACCTACTTCTAAAGGCTAGATCACTTCCCTGTTAATCTTCCACATCAAGTTTAGCTGTGAGTACTCACTATACGAGTAGTGGGTCCCCTGTCCCTACCAAGGAAGGGATTCGTCCAGTTAACAAAGTAGTTTAAACACAGTTCATTTATTTTTAGTGACACGTGCTTAAATCCAGACAAAATTCTTAAAACACATTTAAAACTCTCAGAGATTTTCTCGTTTAAAAAGTTTTCCAGATTACAAACAATTTCAAAAGCACAAAAGAGTTCCAAAACACAAACAAAATTCCTATAAATTAAAAACACATACTGAGTTAATGAATAAATTGTCAGTCACAGGAATCAAAGGCAGAGGAATGTATTCTAATCACCCCATCTTCCTGTCATTCTTCTTGCTGTTTTTTGACCATTCCTAATACAGTGCTGTGCAAATGTCTTTGGCACACACACACACACACACACACACACACACACACACACACACACACACACACACACACACACACACACACACACACACACACACACACACAGACATATATATATATACACATATAATGTAGTTAGGGTATCTAAAACTTTTGCAGAGTATGTTATTCCATGTACCAAATACTGGGCTCATACAAAACTAAGTTCTCTTATTTCTGTTTCCCAACCACCTTCCTATTTTAACCAATATACAAAACTGAATGCACATGCATACAAAATCAGACACTGTCTACACAAACATGTACATGCAAAAAACACACACATGCAAATGTGCTGGGATGTATTAAATTTTGTAAAGTATTAGATGACAGTCTGAACAGCTCCAAGAGACACTTTAACTCTTCGTGAGCTTGCAGCATGCAAGGTATCAAGCTGCCTCGTCAAATTCAAGACTGTAGGTTTGTTAAATGTTTGCCGATAGTGGCTGGAGTCTCTCTGGCCAAAGGCATAATGCTATCAGAATGCTATCTGTTGCTGAACAAGAGTTGTTTGAATGAAAGAAACAATGTCAAGTTAGTGGCATGAGAACAAAAGATCAAATAGTTTGTGTGTCTTGCTATGCTTGTGGACTGAACCCCTATTTATTAAGGCACCTTTCACTCGGTTCTTCGGACTTCACTTAGTCCAGAGGAATTGTAATCAGACCCAGGGTGGTTGCACTCATCAGAAATCAGAGTTTCCCCAATAACAGCTAAAATTAGTTCCCCTGATAGCAGCAACAATCAAGTGGAGACTACAAATCGTGAGCCCTGAATTCTTTGTAATCTACTCCGTAGTATTTAGTGGGTTTTTTTGTGCTATCAATCTTACGACAAGAATTTAGGCTTATGTTACGTTATTGTGCTTGTATGCTAATTGCAATGTTTCCTGGTCAGTCGGATTTGTTTGGATGTTTTGGGTCTTGTCAACCCAGCCCATTGCAGCAAAAACATAAACATACACGCAGACATTCACACATGGACAGTCACTCATAAACACAATCTGACACATACACATAAATTTACACAAGCAGGATCACGTACAAACACACACGTACATAACAACGTCCACATATGCAAGTACCCAGATACCACACCCAGACCTATACACACATTTAGACACATATGCACAAGTGCACATGTGCACACATAAACAGGCACACACACATACAAACATGACACGCACTTAGATGCAGACACATTTAGATCTACAGTACATACACAAACACAAAAGTGCACCATCTTGCCTCCTTGTCCACCGTCACTCAGCACTTTCACCATTAGTGCCCTGCACCCACAATCTTCCCCCTCCATCACTCCTCCTCCCTTCCTCTTCTCTCATTCTCTTCGGTTATGTTTTGTAACTCCAAAACATAAAACTAATTAAAAAATAAAGCATGGAGCCGGGAATAACATGCACAATCGCTTTCTTAGTGAGTTGTCCACATATGACGCGATGGTGTAATGACATATGCCATTCACTTACTTTTACATATAACCCACATTGGACTAGGTAATCAAACAAAGATTAATTAAACAATATATTTACAATATTACTCAAATATTACTGAAATATTAAATACACAACACTCCTCCTGCTTAGCTATAAACCCCAGCACAACACAGAATCTCAACTCATATACTATATAATACAGCTACTACACAGACATCTGCAGCATAGTCAATTTTGAGTTGTCCCATTTAAGCCTAAAGAAGTAATTGCTGTGGAGGTTTTCTTACTCCTGTGGGATAACATCTTTCCTGATGGTGGGTGGGGAGGGGGGGGTTCACTTTGCTTGGCAGGTGAGATTTGTGGCTGTGAAATAATCTCAGGTTCTGAGGCCTCCTCCTTGGTCGTTATATGAGTTGACCCTGGGACTCCAGGAGGTGGTTTTGACAGTTCTGGGCATCTTTCTTCTCTAACAATTGACTCTGTTCTCTGTGTCATCTCCAGATGACATCAGACGCAATCTCCACTGTGTAGGAGAGAGATCCAGTTCTGTCCTTAATCTTTCCAAGTACCCACCTTTGAAGTCCCTTGCCAGGACTGCATGTCCAGGAGAGGAACATCGAACCTCCTGACTTGAAGAGCCCTCAGTTTGTCTCAGCCATTTGTCCTGCATTCTCCTCCTGAGATTAGGTTTGAGGAGATCGAAGTGTGAGCGAAAGGGACATCCCAGAAACAGCATAGCTGGTGAGTTGTTGGTTGGGGAGTACGCTGCATTGCAATATGCAAGGAAGAAATTTGCAAGCTTCTGGTTTAGTGTGCAGTGCATCCTTTAGACTCTGGAGAAACCTTGCTGTCAACCCATGTGTAGCTAGGTGGGACAGTGCAGATGCAATTGTCTTATTCCATTCATTTTCAGTAATGATTGAAACTGTTCAGCAACAAACTGTCATCCTTTGTCACTGACCAAGTGTTCTGGATCACCAATCCTCATGAAGAGGCTTCTCTGCACATGAACAGTGTACAAGGTTTTAGTGGAGGCTATAGGGAACACTTCTGTGGCATCATCTGGTACCTTCCTTAATTTCCTTTCAGTTGACTCTCTTGCAAGATATGTGGCATGCAAATGATGGATGGATCTCCATTCAAATTGTAATTGTCTCAGCCAATCACATCCCCACAATGCTGGCCCTTCTATATGTAACGCATGATGGCTTATTGGTTGTTGTATCTGGCTGTTACAAATGTCATTCCTACAGGAGTTTTATTTTCTCCATTATAAGTTGTTAGTTGGATATTCACAGGCTTCAGTTTAGTATCTTTGAAATGCTGTTCAAATGCATTTTGTGGAATGACTGAAACAGCTGACCCAGTGCCCAATTCCATTACATTAATTTGCAGTCCACATTGGGTATAAGCCATATTTCTTGTCTATTGTTTGTTTTCACACTGTAAATCTGAAAGCTGCTCAGTCCTGTGTCACTCTTATCATAATTAGATCTGTCGTCATCTGTGTACAGTTTAGTGCTTTTTTTGAAACTGTAACTTGACTTCCTGTCTTTACCTCTTCCCTGAACAGTCCAATTAACTCTAGCTATGTATATGTGCCTAAGACATTTACACAGTGTTGTAAGCCCCACTACCTTCTACATTTATGCTGTTATTTTCTGCCATATGGATGACTTCATGTGTATATTATATTTCTCAGCTACCTTTTTTACATAAACAGGCTAACAGCTTCTGGAAACAGAATTCACAGATCCCCACAGTTAATGCTGAGTAACTTCCAACTATTAACAGATCAGCTATTTGATGTGCTAAGTGATAATATCAATCTGGTCTGCAAGCTTCCTTGAACTAAACAACTTAAACACAAAGTCTGGTTTGGAACAAGCCTAATTATATAATGCCATTGTTTTACACTTGCACTCTTGAGAAATCAGCCCATGAGCTGTGAACACAAGGAAATCTGCAGATGCTGGAAATTCAAGCAACACACACAAAATGCTGGTGGAATGCAGCAGGTCAGGCAGCATCTATAGGGAGAAGCACTGTCGACGTTTCAGGCTGAGTCCCTTCATCCTGACGAAGGGTCTTGGCCCAAAACGTCGACAGTGCTTCTCCCTATAGATGCTGCCTGGCCTGCTGCATTCTACCAGCATTTTGTGTGAGTTCCATGAGCTGTGGGCCAGTATCCTGTGTTCTATAGACAGGATATTTGTTTCCAAAGCTGCCCTTTTAACTTCAGACTGATTAGTACATCAAGGACTGAAGACTGACTCCTGTTTATGACAGCAAGCTAAACAAAGAATATTGGTTGGACATTTATCCTACTCAAAAAAAATCTTTGATCTCTAGAGGTTTCAGTTGCTATGTTAGAAAACTGGGTTTGGTTACAAAAAGTGAAAGGCCCCCTGGGCCTGGACAGTGAATATGCATCAGTGGAGAAGCAGTCCAAAAGGAATACTGTACCACCATCTGAATCTTACATCATCTTTAATTGAAAATGCAAGAGAATACTCTGACATCATTGGGTCTAAATTATGGAATTCACTCACCAAGAGATAGCTAGGGAGTACCTCCACAAGAAGGACTCTAGAAGTTCTTCAGCTAAAAGCAACCCACCACCACTTGCCAAGCTGGATGTTTTACTGTGGATGGTTTCAGGATCTTGAGAATTACAGTGTAATACTCAGGAATAAGCCTTTCGTCTGATCGAGTCCATGCTGATCATCAACTACCAATTTACATTAAAGTTACACCAATCTCATTTTATTCTCTCCCTTGTTGGAGCTGCATTCATCCAGACAATTGGAGAGCAGTCTCAACTCAATTCTGGAAAAGCTCTAGGTCATCAGGAAGTGAGTCATTTATCACAATATACACTCAGTGGCCAATTTATTAGGTACCCCTGTACACTTGCTCATACATGCAAATACCTAACAGCAACTCAATATATAAAAACATGTTGATATGACCAAGAGGTTGTCCAGCCCCAATATCATAATGGGGAAGAAATGTGATCTACATGACATTGACCGTGGAATGTTTGTTGGTGCCAGATGGGATGGTTTGAGTATCTCAGAAGCTGCTGATACCCTGGAATTTTCACACACAGCAGTCTCTAGAATTTACAGAGACAGATAAAAACCAGTGAATGACAGTTTGTGGGCAAAATGCCTTGTTAATAAGAGAGGTGAGAGGAGATTGGCCAGACCGGTAAAAGCTGACAGTAACTCAAATAACCACATGTTACAACAGTGGTGTGCAGAAGAGCATCTCTGAGTGCAAAACACATTGTACCTTGAAGTGGATGGGTTACAGCAGCAAAAGACCACAAGCATACAGTCAGTGGCTACTTTATTAGTGGCTACAGCAGGTACCTAATAAAGTGGCCGCTGAGTGTATACGTGGTTGAATCAGTTGACTTTATGATCAAATAGGATATCGACAGTGGGAGATAATGAAAATACAAGGGTGAAGGCGGACAGTGATTCATTTCTCTTTTGTTAGAGGTATCGATTCCTTGACAAAAGTGCTGCTGCCTACATTAAACCATGCATGTATCCTGGTCCTACAGCAGGCTGTGCTGGACTCCATTACACGAGGATTTGCAGATGAGGTCCTGCAGTACTCTTGCAGTAATATTCTGTGACTGAGATGTTTGGTCTCTAACAAAATGAACCATTTCAGTTTTCAGCAAAGAACAAAGTGCTGGAAGAACTCAGCACATCAAGCAGCATCTGTGAAAGCAAAGAATGGTGGACATTTCAGGCTGAGCCCCTACCGGGACATTTCCTTTGTGTTAGTTGTGACTCTTTCCATTGATGTTTATTAACTTCAGTTACTTCAGAGCTCCTTTTGGTCAAATCCAGTCACATGGTGCTTTAAACAGTACTGTTGGTGGGGACAGTCTACCTGGGGGAAGCAACAGTGGCCGCGCCTCCGGCACAGTGTCCGGCCCTGTAGCTCAGAAGGGTAGGGAAAGGAAGAGGAAGGCAGTAGTAATAGGGGACTCGATAGAGGATCAGATAGGCGATTCTGTGGACGCAATCAGGAGACCCGGATGGTAGTTTGCCTCCCTGGTGCCAGGGTCCGAGATGTTTCTGATCGCGTCCAAGATATCTTGAAGTGGGAGGGTGAGGAGCCAGAGGTCTTGGTACATATAGGTACCAATGACATAGGTAGGAAAAGGGAAGAGGTCCTGAAAGGAGAATGTAGGGAGTTAGGAAGGCAGTTGAGAAGAAGGACCTCAAAGGTAGTAATCTCGGGATTACTGCCTGTGCCACGCGACAGTGAGAGTAGGAATGGAATGAGGTGGAGGATAAATGCGTAGCTAACGGATTGGAGCAGGGGGCAGGGATTCAAGTTTCTGGTTCATTGGGACTTCTTTTGGGGCAGGTGTGACCTGTACAAAAAGGACGGGTTACACTTGAATCCTAGGGGGACCAATATCCTGGCAGGAAGGTTTAATAGAGCTGTTAGGTAGGGTTTAAGCTAACTTGGCAGGGGGATGGGAACTGGAATGATGGAGCGGAGGAGAGGGAAAACAGAAATAGATCTAAGGTAGTGAGCAGTAAGGATGTCAGGAAGGACAGGCAGGTGATGGAGCAAATTTGCAGCCATTGGGATGAGTTGCAGTGCAATAAAGTTGCAGTGCAATCAATGCAAAAAGTACCAAATACTGGACTTCAGGTGTTATACTTAAGTGCACACAGCATAAGGAATAAGGTGGATGATCTTGTTGTACAGTTACAGATTGGCAGGTATGATGTTGTGGCCATCACTGAGACGTGGCTAAAGGATGCATGTCTCTGGGAGCTGAACGTCCAAGGATACAGTGTATCGGAAGGATAGGCAGGTAGGTAGAGAGGGTGACGTGGCTTTAATGGTAAGAAATGATATTAAATCATTAGAAAGAGTTGACATAGGATCGGATCTTTATGGGTTGAGCTGAGAAATTGCAAGGGTAAAAGGACCCTGATGGCAGTTATCTACAGGCCTCCAAACAGCTGCAGTGATGTGGACTACAAATTACAACAGGAAATAGAAAAGGCTTGCCAGAAGGGCAGTGTTATGATAATTGTGGGGGATTTTAACATGCGAATGGATTGGGAAAATCAGGTCGGCACTGGATCTCAAGAGAGAGAATTTGTAGAATGTCTAAGGGATGGCTTTTTAGAATAGCTTGTTGTTGAGCCCACTAGGGGATCGACTGTACTAGATTGGGTATTGTGTAATGAACCAGAGGTGATTAGAGAGATTGAGGTGAAGGAACCCTTAGGAGACAGTGATCATAACATGATTGAGTTCACTGTGAAATTTGAGAAAGAGAAGCCGAAATCCGATGTGTCGGTATTTCAGTGGAGTAAAGGAAATTACAGTGGCATGAGAGAGGAACTGGCCAAGGTTGACTGGAAAGGGACACTAGCAGGAAGGATGGCAGAGCAGCAGTGGGTGGAGTTTATGCAAGAAGCGAGGAAGGTGCAAGACAGATATATTCCAAAGAAGAAGAAATTTTCAAATGGAAAAAGGATTCAACCGTGGCGGACAAGCGAAGTCAAAGCCAAAGTAAAAACAAAGCAGAGGGCATAGAAGGAAGCAAAAATTAGTGGGAAGCCAGAGGATTGGGAAGTTTTTAAAAGCTTACAAAAGGAAACTAAGAAGGTCATTAAGAGGGAAAAGATGAACTATGAAAGGAAGCTAGCAAATAATATCAAAGAGGATACTAAAAGCTTTTTCAAGTATATAAAGAGTAAAAGACAGGTGAGAGTAGGTATAGGACCAATAGAAAATGATGCTGGAGAAATTGTAATGGGAGATAAGGAGATGGCGGAGGAACTGAAATAGTACTTTGCATCAGTCTTCACTGAGGAAGACATCAGCAATATACTGGACATTCAAGGGTGTAAGGGAAGAGAAATATGCGCAGTCACAATTATGGCAGAGAAAGTACTCAGGAAACTGAATAGTCTAACGGTAGATAAATCTCCTGGACCAGATGGAATGCACCCTTGTGTTCTGAAGGAAGTAGCAGTGGAGATTGCGGAGGCATTAGCAATGATCTTTCAAAAGTCGGTAGATTCTGGCCTGGTTTTGGAGGACCGGAAGATTGCAAATGTCACTCCGCTATTTAAGAAGGTGCCAAGGAAGCAAAAAGGAAATTATAGACCTGTTAGTTTGACATCAGTGGTTGGGAAGTTGTTGGAGTTGATTGTCAAGGATGAGGTTATGGAATACCTGGAGGCATATGACAAGATAGGCAGAACTCAGCATGGTTTCTTTAAAGGAAAATCCTGCCTGACAAACCTAGTGCAATTTCTTGAGGAAATTACAAGTAGGCTAGACAAGGGAGATGCAGTGGATGTTGTGTATTTGGATTTTCAGAAGGCCTTTGACAAGGTGCCGCACATGAGGCTGCTGAACAAGATAAGAGCCCATGGAATTACGGGAAAGTTACATGCATGGATAAAATGTTGGTTGATTGGCAGGAAACAGAGAGTGGGAATAAAGGGATCCCATTCTGGTTGGCTGCCGGTTACCAGTGGTGTTCCACAGGGGTCCGTGTTGGGGCCACTTATTTTTACGTTGTATATTAACGATTTGGATTATGGAATAGATGGCTTTGTGGCTAAGTTTGCTGATGATACAAATATAGGTGGAGGGGCCAATAGTGCTGAGGAAACAGAGAGTCTGCAGAGAGACTTGGATAGATTGATAGATAGATAGATAGATACTTTATTCATCCCCATGGGGAAATTCAACATTTTTTCCAATGTCCCATACACTTGTTGTAGCAAAAACTCATTACATACAATACTTAACTCAGTAATAATATGATATGCATCTAAATCACTAACTCAAAAAGCATTAATAATAGCTTTAAAAAAAGTTCTTAAGTCCTGGCAGTTGAATTGTAAAGCCTAATGGCATTGGGGAGTATTGACCTCTTCATCCTGTCTGAGGAGCATTGCATCGACAGTAACCTGTCGCTGAAACTGCTTCTCTGTCTCTGGATGGTGCTATGTAGAGGATGTTCAGGGTTTTCCATAATTGACCGTAGCCTACTCAGCGCCCTTCGCTCAGCTACCGATGTTAAACTCTCCAGTACTTTGCCCATGACAGAGCCCGCCTTCCTTATCAGCTTATTAAGACGTGAGGCGTCCTTCTTCTTAATGCTTCCTCCCCAACACGCCACCACAAAGAAGAGGGCGCTCTCAACAACTGACCTATAGAACATCTTCAGCATCTCACTGCAGACATTGAATGACGCCAACCTTCTAAGGAAGTACAGTCGACTCTGTGCGCTGATTGGGGGAATGGGCAAAGAAGTGGCAAATGAATTACAATGTCGGAAAGTATATGGTTATGCACTTAGGCAGAAGAAATAAACGGGCAGACTATTATTTAAATGGGGAGAGAATTCAAAGTTCTGAGGTGCAACAGGACTTGGGAGTCCTCGTGCAGGATACCCTTAAGGTTAACCTCCAGGTTGAGTCGGTGGTGAAGAAAGCGAATGCAATGTTGGCATTCATTTCTAGAGGAATAGAGTATAGGAGCAGGGTTGAGGCTTTATAAGGCACTGGTAAGACCTCACTTGGAATACTGTGTGCAGTTTTGGGCTCCTTATTTAAGAACGGGTGTGCTGACATTGGAGAGGGTTCAGAGAAGGTTCACTAGAATGATTCCGGGAATGAGAGGGTTAACATATGAGGACCATTTAACCGCTCTTGGACTGTACTCCTTGGAGTTTAGAAGAATGAGGGGGGACCTCATAGAAACATTTCAAATGTTGAAAGGCATGGACAGAGTGGATGTGGCAAAGTTGTTTCCCATGGTGGGAGAGTCTAGTATGAGAGGACATAACTTGAGGATTGCTGGGCACCCATTCAGAACAGAGATGCGAAAAAAAATTTTTAGCCAGAGGGTGGTGAAACTATGGAATTCGTTGCCATGGGCGGCAGTGGAGGCCGGGTCATTGGGTGTATTTAAGGCAGAGATTGATAGGTATCTGAGTAGTCAGGGCATCAAAGGTTATGGTGAGAAGGTGGGGGAGTGGGACTAAAGGGGAGATTGGATCAGCTCATGACGAAAAGGCGAAGCAGACTCGATGGGCTGAATGGCCGACTTCTGCTCCTTTGTCTTATGGTCTTATGGTCCAAACACAATAACAGGTACTCAAGCCTCACATATGAAACTCAGCAGTTCTGATCCTGTTTGAACTGAGGCTGTCCTGAGGATTGTAGTTGACCAATGAAGAAATAATTGATCACACTACATTCGTCCTGCCTTTTCCAAGACAAACCAAGGTAACTTTCATTTCATGCTATTGTTGTACTGAATCCATTTGTTAGATCTGGGGCATAATTTCAGCAACTCAATCACTGCTCCATTTATAGATATTTCCCAATATCATGGAGTGAATCCAATTGGCTGAAGCTCTACTTCTGTGGTGAAAAAGACTCAAGGGAGGCAAAAATGATTTATCCCACATTACTGCTGGTTGAAGACAGTTACAAGCACTTCTGCTTCATCTTTTACATTATGTGCTGGACTCCATCCTCTCCTCATCAGTCAGTTATTCCTCCGCCATCATTCATGACATGTCACTGTCGAATTTTAAGATTTTTTAGTTGTGAGTTCATCATACTTCTGCAGTTTCACATGAAGATAACTTTCTATTGTAGCTTTGCAGGATGATGTATCACTTTCAGCACATCTAGTTCTGCAGCTAGCATGCTCTTCATTGCTCTTTGTTGAACCAATACCCTTCTCCTGACTTGATGCCGGTGTTGGAGTGAGTAATATGCCAACCTATGGGGTTGGTGATGGCAGTGGAATACAGTGCTCCATTTTTGATAGCTCTCAGCATCAGTTCAATAGTGAGCTGTGGTATCTTTTCTGAATCTTCCCATTTTGTACTGACAGATGATGGTAGACGTTCTTTGTGTGAATATGGACTTTGTATCCACAGGGAGAATGGTAAACTCTTCTACTAATACTGTCATGGGCAGATACACCTCTGTTAAGGACAAGCTCAAATTAATCGACCTCTCTTACTGGTTATAAGATAAGATGATAAGACCTTAAGACACAGGAGCAGAATTAGGTCATTCAGCCCATCGAGTCTGCTCCACTATTCCATCACTTACTAATCCTAACCATACATCTTTGGAATGAGGGAGCAAATTGGAGACCTGGAGGAAACCTATGCAGCCATGGAGTGAACGTCCAAAATCCTTACAGGCAATGATGGGAATCAAACCCTGATCTTACAGTTGGTCCTGTAAAGGGATTGTGCTAACCACTACATGTGCAGTTCTTTCAAGCCTACTGCAGTCAGAGCTTGGCAGGGCTCAGGCTTCTTTATGAGCGGTGATGTTACTGTGCTACTGCTGGTGATGGATAAGGACACCCATTCTCACTGCTTCTTCCTACTGGTGTTAAAGTTGTATATGTTCTGGCACATCAGCTAAGGCAGGATGCTAAGCAGCAGTAAGTTTCCTTGTCCACTTTTTGACGTACATCTCTCTCTGAATTTTATCAGCAATGCATTCTATTCCAAAATATAGTTAACATTATTTTTTTCCCCTTTCCCTTCTGCTGGCACAGAGAAAGTCCTCTGGTTAAGTTCCTATTTCCTGAAAACTCCAATTCAAATTGCTAAAAAAAAAGTTTGCATTGCTTCATTCAAAAATGTAAAGATTTTTTCTGTTGTCCTGGTTTCCACTCCAATCCCAACTCACAGTAGATTCCCTCACTGCTGTCTTTGAGGTCTCACCCATGTGCAAAATTTTTGGCATGTTCTTGCATTTTACAATCATTCATTGAACTTGCAGTTGCATCAGTCAGTTCCGAGGTCTGAGTTATGAGTTGCACATTCTATCATTGTATTAACAATGCACTAGAATGTCTGAAATTACAGCTGAATTTAGATCTCTCCTTCATAACTCTCTCATAATTAAAACTCAAACAACAATTACCAGGTGTCTAGATAAATGATGTTTGGCTGTGTTTAGTGATACCCCACAGATATCCTTAACATTAGTCAAGAGTTTTGAGATTCAAATTCCATATTGATATGTCAAAGCACATTCCACCAGTACACCACAACAGAGCTGCACCATCATTTTATGGATGAAGTATTAAATCTGGCCCAGTCTGCCCTCCCAGGCCCAATGGCACCAAGTAAAGAAGATCAAAGGCATTTGCCCAAGTGACCTGACTAGGTTTATCCCTAATGTTATGTCATTATTATGTTACTATTCGTGAGATTTTGCCATATATAAATGGACTGCAGCAGCTCCTAAATTACAAAGATAACCTATTTTTGGGAGTACTTCATCGGCTATAAGAAGAGCTGAAATTTTCAGCTGAACTGGTGCAAAATTAAATCTAATCAGAGCACAGTGTCTTTTTAAGCACAGCATTCTCTGAGTGCAGCACTCGTGGAGAGAGTAAGGAAATGTTTTTAATTTTACTCTGAAACTTTATTTATTTAGTTTAGTTCATGGCTAAATTCTCTTAACCATTTAGTTTTAAACTGCAGTTGTGTGAAATGGTAAACAAGCAACTATTAGTCTTCCAGGTGATTGGTTAACCAGCTGGAACTGGTTAATTGAATCAGGTTACCTGGGAAACTGTCTCTGTGCTGCCATCTGAAAGCTGTATGTGTGTGTGCGCTTAGCACAGCATTCCGCGAGTGTCATGATCACTGGTTGTGGACCTTGCTCAGTAAGGGGCTTCAGTGGATGTGACAGAATTAAATAATTCGATTATGCTAAATAAATATTTTAAGACAGATGTGGACAGATGATGTGTGTGATTGTGGTATATGGGACTTGATGGAAAACAGGGTATTTTCCAGACAGAGCAAGATTTAATTGAGTTTTTGCAGTTTCAGGAACTTCAGCTTAGAGTTGATGAGGCAGAGTCAGAAATTTTAAACACTGAAATGTGAGCGTGAGAGAAGCACTTTTGTGTGTGTGTGTGTGTGTGTATTGAATACTATTTATTATAAATTACTATAAATTGCACATTGCACATTCAGATGGAGATGTAACATAAAGATCTTTACTCCTCATGTATATGAAGGATGTAATTAATAAAGTCAATTCTATTCAATTCAATACTTCAGGACACAGTCACATTCTTTATTCTAAATGTTTTTGGATTACGCTGTCGAAAGAGACAAGCTATGTGTGGCAACAAATGACAGAGGAAGGGGTAGTGTTGCACGAGTCTCAGCCTTCGCCAATGTCCAAAATGTATGAGGGGTTTGCAACCTGTGTGGACAAGAGCAGAGACTGCAGGGGAAGAAAGGAAACCAATCACAGTGCTGTGGTATATGAGCATTCAAGAGTGAAAAGAAATGTCATAGTTATAGGAACAGAATAGTTGGGGGAGAAATATCCTTCAGTGGAGTATGAGTCCCTGATGTTGTATTTTCTAACAGGTGCCAGGATTAAGGACATCACCTCAGGGTTGGAGAAAATGGAATAAAAAAGAAAAGGTCCATTTGTTATGGTCTATGTATGTAGGAATCAATAACCTAAATTGGACAAAGAAAATGTTGTGCAATCTGGGCAACATCTGGTGAATCTTCTCTGCACATTCTTCATCAATGGTTGGGAGAAATGGATTTGATTTTGGGAGCCTTTGGCACAAGACCTAAGCAAAGTGGAAACGATTTTGTTGGGAAGAGTTTCAAAGGAACCTGGGTGGGACCAGTGTCCCAATGAATCATTAAACGTGGAATATAGATGAAGCTTTGAACTAAATAGCTAGGAAGAGTTCCAACCACAGAGAGCTTACACAGATACACTCAGTGGCCACTTTATTAGGCTCATCTGTACATCTGCTCGTTAATGCAAATATCTAATCAGCCAATCATGTGGCAGCAACTCAATGTATAAAAGCATGCAGAGATGGTGAAGAGGTTCAATTCTCTTCAAACCAAACATCAGAATGGGAAAGAAAAGTGATCTAAGTGACTTTAACCGTGAAATAATTCAATAGAGTCTCTGAAGTTTACAGAGAATTTTATTTATTTATTAATTTACAGGATGTGGCTGTCACCGGCTAAGCCAGCATTTATTGCCCATCCCTAGTTGCCCTCGAGAAGGTGGTGACGAACTGCCTTCTTGAACCGCTGCAGTCCCTGAGGTGTAGGTACACCCATGGTGCTGTTACGGAGGGAATTTCTTGATTTTGACCCAGCAAAAATGAAGGAATGGCAGTGATATGTTTCCAAGTCAGGATGGTGTGTGACTTGGAGGGGGATTTCTAAGTGGTAGTGTTCACAGGTATCTGCTGTTGTCGTCCTTCGAGAATCTAGTTGGTAGTGGTCATGGGTCTGAAAGATAATGGAATGATGCAAAAAAACAGAAAAAAAACATCCAGTGAGTGGCAATTCTCAGAGTGAAATGCCTTGCTAATGTGAGAGGCCAGAGGAGAATGGCCAGACTGGTTTAAGCTGACAGGAAGGTGATAATGACTCAAGTAACCATGCATTACAACAGCGGTGTGCAGAAGAGCATCTCTGAATGCACAACACATCGAACCTTAAAGTGAATGGACTGAAGCAGCAGAAGACTACAAACATACAGCCAGTGGCCACTTTATTAGGTACAGGAGGTACCAAATAAGGTGGCCAGTAAGTGTGTAAAAGAAAGGACAAAGTGAGGGTGCAAATTAACAAAATGGTTATTAATAATCAGAATGCATTAGGAGGGCAGAGCATACAGATTTTGGAAGATGCCTCCAATTATAGTCAAAGCAGGCAGAAATGGTCAAAACTGAAAGCTCTTTATTTGAAATCATGCTGTTCATAATAGCACACTAGGAGTTAAATGGATACAATGTCATTCCTATTACAGAGACGTAGTCACAAGATTGTCAAGTCTGAGAATTATCCATCCCAGGGAAGAGAGAAATAAAGGGGAAAAGGAATGTGAATAGAACTGATACTGAAGAAAGGGATAAAGAAAATAGAGAGGAGGGATCTTAGCTCAGAAAATGCAGTTCAATCAGTTTGGGTGGAGCAGAGAAACAGCAAGAAGAGCAGTCATTGGTAAGAGTTTTATATAAGACCCCAACCAGTGACGGTAATTCAGGGAAGTCATATATTAGGGATGTATGTGACAGTGGTAATACAATAATCATGTAGGATTGTAATCTACATATACTCTTGTCAAGCCAATCATAAGTGAGAATTTTGCAGAATGAATTTGTGGTGTGCATTAGTGATATTTTTGTAGAAATATATCTTATCAAACCAATAAGGGAAAAGGTATATTTTGATTTATTATTGTGGAGTGAGAATGGATGATCTGGTAGTTAGGACGCCCTTCAGGAATAGCAATCATAATATGACGGCTTATATAAAAATTGTAAGTGATCTAGTTCAGTCTGAAACTAGGGTCTCAATTTTGTAAAAAGCTACTGTAAGGACATGAAGCTTACATTAACAGTGATAGATTGGGAAACCACATTAAAAGGTATGAGGGTAAATATTTGAAGAATTAATACCTGGTTTACAAGTTAGAGATACCATTAGATGTGGAAAAGTCATACAATATTTCCAACTAAAACAGTAAACCTGAGAAATGGAATATTTCAGAATTCATCAAAGAGGGTGTAGCCATTATTAAGGAGATGGAAAGGTGAGTAGGAGGCATAGAAACAAAGTGTGAGGGTTTCTGCAGATGCGTTTAAATAAAAAGATCAACTAAAATTAACCTGCGTCCTTCACTGATTGAAACAGGAGGAATTACATTAGAAATAAGGAAATGGCTGAGAAATTAAATAAGCATTTTGTCGGTCTTCATGCTAGAAGACACAGAGAACTGGAAGTAAAATCAGTCTATAGGTCTAGACTGAATGAGGAGATGAAAGAAATGGCATTGATTAAAAATAGTATTGGATGAGTTACTGGGATTTGAAAAACTGACACATCTCAGAACGTTCACCGTTTCTTTCCTTTCATTTATCTGCCCATCACCCAATCTGCCCTTTCCCTATCATTCCTATCTGCTCTCCTCACTTGGTTTCATGTCCACAGCCCATTGTCACCTCCACCTGTCACCTCACAGCTTCTGTCATTCAATGCACTCTCCTCTTCTCACCTGGACCCACCTATCACCTGCCAGCTTTCACTCCACCCCTTCCTTCCACCTTTGAAGCTGACGAGCTCCCCCTTTGCATTTCAGTCCTGATAAAGGGTCTCTGCCCGAGATGACAATTGTCCATTTCCCTCCACTGATTCTGCTTGAATTCTTCTGGCATCTTGTGTGCCTATCTATACTCCAGCATCTGCAGACTCCTATATCTTCTGAGACTCTGAGGTTGAAAGACTTGGTGTGCTGGGGGAGCAGCTCACAAGTGGAGGAACTCAGTGGGTCAGGCAGTATCTGTGGAAGGAAATGAACAGTCGACATTTCAAGTCAGAATCAGAATCAGGTTTATATCGCGCAAACACGAGGAAATCTGCAGATGCTGGAAATTCAAACAACAACACACACAAAATGCTGGTGGAACACAGCAGGCCAGGCAGCATCTATAAGGAGAAGCACTGTTGACATTTCGGGCCGAGACCCTTCGTCAGGACTAACTGAAAGGAAAGATAGTAAGAGATTTGAAAGTAGTGGGGGGAGGGGGAAATGCAAAATGACAGGAGAAGACCGGAGGGGGTGGGATGAAGCTAAGAGCTGGAAAAGTGATTGGCGAATGTGATACAGAGCTGGAGAAGGGACGGGAGGCCTCTGGAGAAAGAAAGGGGGAGGGGGAGAGGAGAACAGAGTGAGATGGAGGGAGATGGAGAACAGGAAGAGTGATGGGCAGAGAGGGAGAAAAAAACAACTAAATATTGTCAGGCATGGGATAAGAAAGGGAGGAGGGGCATTAACAGAAGTTAGAGAAGTCAGTGTTCAATGTTAGAGAAGTCACTTTCGCCAATCCACCTTTCCAGTTCTTAGCTTCATCCCACCCCCTCCGGTCTTCTCCTATCATTTTGCATTTCCCCCTCCCCCCACTACTTTCAAATCTCTTTCCTTTCAGTTAGTTCTGACGAAGGGTCTCGGCCCGAAACGTTGACAGCGCTTCTCCTTATAGATGCTGCCTGGCCTGCTGTGTTCCACCAGCATTTTGTGTGTGGTGTTCAAGTTTATATCACCGGCATGTGTCATGAAATTTGTTAACTTAACAGCAGCAGCTGAGACCCTTCATCAGGATTGGAGGGGTTCCCAACCCTTTTTTTTGTGACATGTCTTACCGAGCGGTCAGTGCACCCTAGGTTGGGAACCCCGGTCCTCGGGGCCTTGATGTTTTTTGTGAAAGGACCACTGAAAGTTGCCAAGCAAGTGTAGAAAAATCATTAAAACTGAACTGTCTTTAAGGACATTTAAAATTCAACCTTCTCAGCAACCTTGACATAGGTGATACATGCTTTAATCACTTAACTGAAGTCGACTTTCCTAAATTAAGATATTTTCAGTGCATTGTAAATGCAAATTCGTTAAACTAAGCCCACGCTCCAGCACCCAGGGAGTTAACCCAGGCCCCGCCCCCCAAAGGGGATTGGCGGATTCAGCACGGCCGCCCAGCTGGCCGAGCTCCTTTATTTGGTTGAGCCCATCAATCAACGAGGGAGAGCTGTCAATCAGAGCTATTGGATGCTGCCTTGTCTTGTGTAACGGCGCGCAAGGCCAGGATAGGCGGTGAGGTGGGAGCTTGGGAGATCGAATGTGGAGTCCCGCCGAGGCACTAACAATGGTAGGAAGGGGCGTTCGGTCCTTGGCTTGGGTCTGAAAGCGTGCAGTTTGCGGAAACCGTGTTCATTGCCTTCGGGAAATGTCTTCTCGTCAGTCTGTAGAGAGCGTAACGAAAGTGTTCTCGGGGACGCTTTATTTCCCTGAGAACGTTGATCCATTCACTTAGTAAGGGGAAACTGGCTGCGTTTCACCGTGTTCGCGTTAGACTGTTTAACTATCCACTTCAAGTTCCGGGAGAGCTAGGTTAGGACTCTGGCAACTGTAAACTGACAAACCTTACTTGTCTGAAATCTGACCCGGGCTCGTTGCATTTCCCCGACCTACTCGTTGCCATTTTCAGGGTATAGTAATTGCCTAGAGAGTGTGGGTAAATAACGTGACGGCTCCCAGATGTGAACCGTGTAAGCGTGCACAGATGTGCGCAGCCGAGCTGTAAGCCAGTTGCACAAGTACTTCAGAAGAGTGCTGGTTACCTGCCTACCGTTACCCAGGGCGACGTGTTTGTGTTTCGACCGTATACGTTACTTCTGCTCAAGTAAATGCATCTTAGTGGTGACGGGAGGATGTAGTTCGCGGGATGGATCGTAGTCTCTGCAGCTGGAGAAGGGCTCTGTTGTCTGCCCGGTGTTAGGGTTACGGGCGATGTGTAGAGGGAGGAGGGAGATGCGATTGATTCCCACAGGTGGGATGGGTTCTGCAGAAAGAACGTAAACAACTAGAATCCAAACTAAGTATCGGAACTGCACCAGTGCACTGGTGAGAAGAGAAATTCTACAACGGAACAACTGATCATCCCACCCTTCTTATCTCCTGATCCTCTGTGAATGGCGTGTGGTTTATTACGGGAGTGAGCACTTCCCGGGATGAACCCATCATCAGCGATTTTCTGGCAAGTAGCCGTTTCTATTCCCTTGTCAGACACAGCGTACAAGAGTTCTCAGTCCTACAGGAATCTGCCTAATCTTTGCTACTTTTAGATGAGGGCGAGTCACATTTAAAAGGCATAGCAGTTAATTTCTGAGGTTCTAAATTGGGTCACAGTCCTCGGGTTGCGGGTAAAGGCGAGAGTTTCAGTTCACATTTATTAAACAGACAAATCATTCCAACCCGGGGCTTTGGTTCCATAGCAACTTTTTCTTGAAAGGTGGTAATGAATATTACTGCTTTGTACTGGCTCTTTACAGGTTTGGTTCTTTGATTAGTCGGTAAGTTGATCCTTGAGAGCAATGCACGCTGACTGAGCGCTGCCTTCCGCTGTGCAAAACAACAGCCCGAGTACACATCGCTGAGGTGTTTTTTTGGGAAATACATTTTCGTAGATCACGTAGTTGCTGTAGGAAATGATCTCTCTCTTGGAGATGGTCCTGTGTGGTTTTATGACCTTTGTTCGTGGGATGAGAGGAACATTGAATGGGGAGAGTTCAGACTGGGTTTGATAGATGTTAAACTGAGCAGATGCTGGGGCGGCTTCCTGTAGTCGGAAAGTTGAAAGTCGTAGGTCAGATGGGAGGCTCATTTTGAATCTAGATGAGCAACAGTGTTTTTGGACGGGGTTACAACTGTAAGCTGGGGAATCGCAGCGACTATTAAGTCACTATCGCAAGAGATTCTGCAGATGCTCGAAATCCAGAACAACAACACACACACAGACACACACGCTGGAGGAACTCAGCAGGTCAGGCAGCATCATGGAAGTGAACAAACAGTCGACGTTTCGGTCTGAGACGCTTCTTCTGGACTGGAAATGAAGGGAGAAGATGCCAGAATAAAAAGGTGGGGTGTGAGGGAAGGAGGACTAGCTAGAAGGTGATAGGTGAAGCCAGGTGAATGGAAAAGGTAAATCTGATAGGTGAGGAGAGTGGACCATGAGAGAAAGGGAAGGAGGGGTACCAGGGGGAGGTGATAGGCAGGTGAGAAGAGGCAAGAGGCCAGAGTGAGGAAAAGAAGGGGGAAGGAGGTGGAAAATTATTACCAGAAGGAGAAATCAGTGTTTGTGTTGTCAAGTTGGAAGCAACCTAGATGGGATATGAGGTGTGGTTCCTCCACCCTCATTGTTGCACAGGAGGAGGCCATAGACTGGCATGTTGGAAAGGAAATCGAGATAGGAATTAGGTGTGGTTGGCCACTGGGAAATTTGCTTGGATCGATGTAGAATGGTGGTATCCGTAGCTGGAGTGACCAGAGGAATTGGCAATGACTTTTTAAGACAGTGTAAGCCTGTGGTGTGGGATGATCTATCACTGCTACTTCTCCCACTGTGTTCATAATGCATAGCAAATCTCAACTTTCTGCGGAAATCTGAGTACAAAATTGTACTTACTGCATTTTTTTTTTGAAATTACAGAATTTATTTAAGAGCACTTTGCAATGCTCTGAAGTTGTAAGAGATACTGTGCAACTATAGTCGCTCTTGATTTTAATCCTCATGGAAACAGCTGCATCTATAACTTGTACCAGCTGTTGGCAAATTGAGCATGCAGAGCTGGAGGTGTTCTGGGAAGTGGTGTACAAAGCTAATGACCATGGGAAGATGATGAAGCTGTTACAAATCTGTTTGAGATCATTGACCAGTCCGCCACTAAACCAAACTCTCAAAGCTGCTCAGGGTCTGGGTGAGATTTGTTTATTGGTCCCCAGACACAAGCAGTACTGAATGCTGTGCCCATTGGCTGTGCTTATTCTCCAGAGGGAGAGAGAGGCTGACTGACCAGTTGGCATAGTTTTGCTCTGATCTGTCCTCTCCATCATCATTGTGAGTCCCCCATCATCAACTTCATTGTGGTCTCCTGACTGGTGGTAGAAAGACAAAGAGGATACTGGATGGATGGGTGGGATCCTTAACAATACCAAAGGCCCTGAGTATGTAGCGCTCCTGAAAAATGTCCCCAGTGGGCGGTAGGGAGACTCCTATGATCCTTTCAGCCATTCTCACAGTCCTTTGTAGGGGCTTCTGGTCCAATGCTCGACTGTTCTCATACCAAATGGAGATGCAATTTGTCAGGATGCTGTTAATGACTTTCCCACTACAGATGTCATACTCCCCAGCCTGTAACTCTCTGGTTTATTCTTAGAGCTTTTCCTCAACAATGAAACAACATTAGGTCTCCTCCAATCCTGCACCACCTCACCCGCTCTGCTAGAGCCCCTACAATTTCTACACCAGGCTTCCACAGGGTCTGAGGGAACACTTTGTCAGGCCCTGGGGATTTATCCTCCCTTATTTTCCTCAAGACAGCAAACACCTCCTCCTGTAACTTGTGTGGGGTTCATGACCTCGCTGCTGCATTGCCTCACTACTTTTCTCTGCCTGTGCTTGTCTCATGAGTAAATGCTGATGCAAAGCTCCATTTAAAATCTCCCCCATCTCCTTTGGTTCCAAGTATCGATTACCATTGATCTTCCAGAGGACCAATTTTGTCCCTTGCTATCCTTTTGCTCTTAATTCACCTTGTATGCTAGAGGAACCTCATGTGTTTTAGCCCTCCTGAATTCCTGAAGTCTTCTCTTGCATTTCTTATACTCCTCAAGTACCTCATTTTTTTGTGATTTCCCATACCTTCGATGCACCTCCCTCCTTTTGTATTAACCAGGGTCTCAATATCTCTCGGAAACCAAGAAACTTGTTATCTTTGCCTTTTACTCTGTCAGGAACATACAAACGCTGCATTCTCAAAATTTCACTTTTGAAGGCCACCCACCTATCGGGTACTCTAGTCTTTGTATGTAATCCATTCAGGGTAAGTGTTTCATTTATCCAGATTATATTGTATCAGCCTTTTGACATCTTCCTCACAATGTCATCCAATTAGATAGATAGATAGATAGATACTTTATTCATCCCCATGGGGAAATTCAACATTTTTTTTCCAATGTCCCATACACTTATTGTAGCAAAATTAATTACATCCAATACTTAACTCAGTAAAAATATGATATGCATCTAAATCACTCTCTCAAAAAGCATTAATAATAGCTTTTAAAAAGTTCTTAAGTAGTTTACTTAAATACATTGAGTACTTTAACATATCTTACTCCTGGCGGTTGAATTGTAAAGCCGAATGGCATTGGGGAGTATTGATCTCTTCATCCTGTCTGAGGAGCATTGCATCAATAGCAACCTGTCGCTGAAACTGCTTCTCTGTCTCTGGATGGTGCTACGTAGAGGATGTTCAGGGTTTTCCATAATTGACCGTAGCCTACTCAGCGCCCTTCGCTCTGCTACCGATGTTATACTCTCCAGTACTTTGCCCACGACAGAGCCCGCCTTCCTTACCAGCTTATTAAGACGTGAGGCATCCCTCTTCTTAATGCTGCCTCCCCAACACGCCACCACAAAGAAGAGGGCGCTCTCCACAACTGACCTATAGAACATCTTCAGCATCTCACTACAGACATTGAATGACGCCAACCTTCTTAGGAAGTACATTTGACTCTGTGCCTTCCTGCACAAGGCATCTGTGTTGGCAGTCCAGTCAAGCTTCTCGTCTAACTGTACTCCCAGATACTTGTAGGTCTTAACCTGCTCCACACGTTCTCCATTAATGATCACTGGCTCCATATGGGGCCTAGATCTCCTAAAGTCCACCACCATCTCCTTGGTCTTGGTGATATTGAGACGCAGGTAGTTTGAGTTGCACCATATCACAAAGTCCTGTATCAGTTTCCTATACTCCTCCTCCTGTCCATTCCTGACACACCCCACTATGGCCGTGTCATCAGCGAACTTCTGCACATGGCAGGACTCTGAGTTATATTGGAAGTCTGATGTGTACAGGGTGAACAGGACTGGAGAGAGTACGGTTCCCTGCGGCGCCCCTGTGCTGCTGACCACCGTGTCAGACCTACAGTCTCCCAACCGCACATACTGAGGTCTATCTGTCAAGTAGTCCACTATCCAATCCACCATGTGAGAGTCTACTCCCATCTCCGTTAGTTTGTGCCTTAAGATCTTGGGCTGGATGGTGTTAAAGGCACTAGAGAAGTCAAGGAATGTAATCCTCACAGCACAACTGACCCCCTCTAGGTGAGAGAGTGATTTGTGCAGCAAATACGTGATAGCATCCTCCACTCCCACCTTCTCCTTATATGCAAACTGAAGAGGATCCTGGGCGTGCCTGGTTTGTGGCCTCAGATTCTGTATTATCAGCCGCTCCATGGTCTTCATCACATGCGACGTCAAGGCAACAGGTCTGAAGTCATTCAACTCCTTTGGTTGTGGTTTCTTCGGTACCGGGACAATACAGGATGTCTTCCACTGTCTGGGTACTCTTCTCTGCTCCAGGCTCATGTTGAAGATGCGCTGTAGTGGTTCTCCCAGCTCAGTAGCACAGGCCCTCAGTAATCGTGGGGAAACTCCATCCGGTCCAGCCGCCTTGCTGGTACAGATCTTCCTCAGTTGACCTTCCACCTGTGCAGCCGTAATACTGGGCTTGGGCAAGGTCTCCTGTGAGTGGCTATTTTCCTGTGAGGGAAGTAAGCCTGGTGTGGATTTCTGCGGTGAGGATGAGATTGAGCTGTCGAACCTGTTGAAGAAGTTGTTCAGCTGGTTCGCTTTCTCCATATCTCCACTTATGTTCGCCCTCCGCTTTGCACCGCATCCGGTGATGATCTTCATCCCATCCCACACCTCCTTCATGCTTTTTTTCTGCAGCTTTAGTTCTAGCTTCCTCCTATACTGCTCCTTTGCCCCCCTCATCTGTACTCTGAGTTCCTTCTGAACTCTTTTAAGCTCCAACCGATCACCATCTTTAAAGGCCCTCTTCTTCTGGTTTAGGAGGCCTTTGATGTGACTAGTGATCCAGGGCTTATTATTGGGATAGCAGCGAACAGTTCTAACAGGGACAACTGCATCCACACAAAAGTTAATATAGTCCGTTGTGCATTCAGTGACCTCCTCAACGCCCCCACAGAGCCCCCCTTGCAGTACATCCCAGTTAGTAGTACCGAAGCAGTCTCTCAGGGCCTGTTCAGCTTCAGGAGTCCACTTCCTAAAAGAGCGTGTGGTAGTGGGATGCCTCATCACAATTGATTTATATCTGGGCTGTAACAAAACCAGGTTGTGATCAGCTTTCCCCAATGAAGGCAGTGGGGATGCACTATATGCCTCCTCTACGTTTGCATACAGTAGGTCAATAGTCCTATTACCCCTGGTGTAGCAATCCACGTACTGGGAGAAAGCAGGTAGTGTCTTGTCCAAAGTCACATGGTTGAAGTCCCTTGTAATTATCACCAGTGCCTCAGGGTGCTGTGTCTGCAGCCTAGCAACAGCGGAGCTGATGACGTCACACGCTACCGTTGCGTCGGCACGCGGCGGGACATACACATTCACAACAATGACGCTTGCGTCCTAGGAACTTAGAAACTTTTTATTCTGCTGCCCAATCCAAATCTCTGATACATATTGTGTAAAGGGCCTAGAGTCTGCCTGCCATCCACTTATTCTGTTTCCTATTTGTTAATCAGTTTTCTGTCTCTGAGGTACATTGAACCAATCCCAAATGCTTTAATTTTGAGCAATAATCTCATGTGGAATTTTATCAAAGGCCTTCTGAAAATCCAAACATGGCACATCCAAAAGAAAATCTGCGGTTGCTGGAAATCCAAGCAACACACACAAAATGCTGGAGGAACTCAGCGGGCCAGGCAGTATCTATGGAAATACGCAAAAATGCATGTCTCTGCTCCCTAAGAAGAACACGGGCAACAGGCTCATGGAATCCCACTAGTTGAGAATTCACCTCTAGGTCACACACAATCATTAGCTGTCATTCCCATTAATTTCTCTAAAGCTACTGATTTACTAATACTAAATTTCTTTGTTTTTTATTAGACTCTTGCACCGCCTAGCATTTCTGGGAAGTCCTCTTCCATGATGATAGAAGAAAAGAATTTGCTTGACTCTTTCATCATTTCTTTGGTTCTCCATTATAAATTCTCTCGTTTCTGACATCAGATCTTTTTCTTTTTACAATCCGCAGAAGCTCATATTAGCTACTTTTATATTCCTGCTGCAAGTTTATTCTCGCACTCCAATTTTGGTCACTTAATTAATTTCCTGGAGCTTTCCTTAGGCAGAGATTTTAAACTGCTTGCATTTTGTTTTCTGATAACTTTATAGAACTCCTGCTTGGCCACAGTGCAGTCTTTGTCTTGTAATTGGGTAGCTTTTCCTTTTACGTTTTCATTTATTTCCTAAATGTTGGTAATTGCCTAAGTGCCATCATGTCTTTCAGTGAGGTTCCCAAATCTATCATAGACAGCTCTTTCCTCCTTCCTTTATAGTTTTTAATTCAATTTAGATACCTAGTTTGAGTGAAAATATTTCATTTTCTGTTCTCAGTGAAGAATTCTATAATGTTATGATCACTCTACCTTGAAGGACCATCTACCTGTTGTTCTTGTCTTAGGGGGCTGAGCTATGTATTCTTGTGTATTTCGTAACCATAGAAGTAGTGGTTGAACTTGCATCATCTTCCAAATTTCTCCAACAATATTAACTAACATCTCATTAAACAATACTCCATTTTGGTTGGCCTACTCTAGCCAATTTGGGATGGGAGGTAAATGTTAGCCTTGCCAAGAACACCCATACCTTGTTGTATAAATAAATAAGCCTCTTTGGTTGAAATATCATTCACTGTGCCATTGAGTTTGTGTGCCTCACTGCTAACTCTGGATTTGCTAGTTGTTGATAAAGGGCTTCTGAAAGATTAGAAGGTTAAAGTGAATTGACACATTGTGATTAGTTTAGGCCAGTGAAGCAAGCAGTCTAGAACGTTTACATATGCCGGTCCAGAACAATATCGCCTCTTCCTGATTGCAATGATGATCTCACTGGGTACCTTCAAATCTTTGAGCAAGTCTAGTGTTATTCGCTGCAAACAGAAATATTTTCAATGCTGCCCACGCAGTTAACATAAAACTTTACGTGGTCTGAGATCTTTGCTTTCAGCTGAAGGAAATGACCTACAACTTCATCTCTTTTGCTATCGGCCATTATAAACATCTTTTCTCCATCTTCTCCTGCTCTATGTAAGTTCCCTGTCCCACATTCACTGCCAGCCTCTTGACATTGTTTGTTAGACTTGCAACTCCTTTCATCTCAGTCACAATACCACATGTCTCAGCTGTGTTTCATGCTCCATCCATATTACCATCTCCCCCTCCCAATTCTCCTGTATTGCTTTAGGCTTGACTTCCAGAGTAAAGATTTCCATCTTCTATGTTTTTTCGATGTCATCTCTTGATGTCTTTACTCCATTAAAAATACTATTTTCACACACTCTTCATCCCTGTTCTTTCAAATGCCATGAGTGCATGACATTGATTTCCAACAAGAGAAAGTTGGATCACCATCATCTGACATGTGAAAGGATTGCCATTACCGACTCATGCATCAGCATCACTTTGGGAATGGAAGATAAATGTAGTGAGATCACAATAGACCAGAAATTAACTGGACTCATCATTTAAATTCTGATTTAATCAGCAGCTGATTTCAGGGACCAGTTTACCTCTGAAAATATCCTGGCAAGGAAAGGAAGAGGAAAAAATATACAGATTCAGTGCGAGGGAGAATAATGTGGGAAATTTTTTCCTCACACAATCAATCAGATTGATGAGGGAATCACAACCTTCACCACCTGCCACTCGTCAATGGCCAGCAATGATGTTTGTTTGAAAGCAATAAATTAAAAGCTGGTAAATTCTGAAAGCCCTGTGAATTTTTTTCTTAAAAGTATATTAGGTGGAATTTAACAGATATTCAAAACCTATTTTTCACTGCCTTGGAGTCTGGTAAAGGATCTGAAGATGGAAAAAAAAATCTCGAATGACAAGTTCTTAAGATTGTTATTCTATTTCCTTCTGCTCCTCTGGCCTCTAGCACTAAAGTTACTGCTGTTTGTTTTAAGATAAAACACCACTTTGACGCACACTTAGTAGTGAAATAGGATGTGTCTAATCAGCAGAAGTTAATGCCCTCCAAAGTCCAAAGTAAATTTTATTATCAAAGTACATGTATGTCACCATATCCAACCCAAAGCTTCATTCTCCTGTGGTTACATTCAGCAAATCTTTAGGATAGTAATTATAACAGGATCAGAGGAAGATCAACTGGAGTGCAGAAGACAGCAAACTGTGCAAATGCAAATAAATAAAGAAAACATGAGATAGAGGCCATGCAAGTGAGTCTGTTGGCTGTGAGAACATTTCACTGATGGGGCAAGTGAAGTTGAGTGTAGTTATCCCCTTTTATTCAAGTTGTGGGGTAGTAACTGTTTTTGAACCTGGTGTTGCAAATCCTGAGGCTCTTGTACTTTCTATCTGATAGCAGCAGCAGCAAGAAGAGATCATGGCCTTGGTGGTGAGGATCTCTGACTGTTGTTTTCCTATGACATTGTTTCATGTAGATGTGCTCTTCCTTTCTGTTTCTTCTTCTTTCAAATAAGATTCAGCTTCTTTTGGAGCCTATGATCTACATTTTGTTGGTGTGTTTTTGAGCTGATTGAGCGATCTGGCACTTTGCTATCTCTGAGGAAGTTTGGTGAAGTTTCAAGCAAAGTGTGTGGCCTAGAGGCCAAGAAGCCTGGAGATGGGGTGCAAGCCCATGATTGACTCCATTTCTTGCTGATTAAAGTGCCAAGGAAGATTGAAATCAACGAAAATGAGAGCAGAAGGTGTTCAGTGCCACCTGGCTGCATTTGACCAGTCTCTCTCTTGTTTTCGCTCGATGGGTCTTGGCCGAGGTTTAGTCAACGTGTTTGTCGACTGGACACAATAGTTCATGTTTTAATGTATTTCTGATTTCTCGTTGCTCCTTTTATTTGTTGTTGCCTTTTTGTGTGGTTTTGATTGGAGCTGACTGGTGCTGTGGCCTGTAGTCAACAGAGAACACAACGCTAGATTGAACTGGGCTGAAACTGAACATTGCTGCATTGTTCCAATAACTTTGTGGTTTGATGTTTTATATTCTGTGTTTTTCACTTGTTTTCTTTTGCCAATTGCATGATTCGTACTTTTTTGTGCATTGGATGTTTTATGTTTTTCTTTGAGCAGTTCCCTTGGTTTTCTTTGTTTCGTGGCTGTCTGAGGGAGGAAGAACCTCAGTGTTGTATACTGCATATTTACTTCGATAATAAATGTACTTTCGAATCTTGAACTTGTTTGAGGGCTAGTTAGTCTACCAAGAGCAGATACTCTCCAAGAAAAGGAGTGATTGGATGAGGAAGTGTTTACATATTAAGGCAAAATATTTACATATTTAAGGATGGGAGATCAGCAAGGCTGACAATACAATGTCGAGCAATTAAAACCCCACAATTGCTGGGGGGAGAAAATAGAAAATTCAGGAAACAAGCAGCAGGCCAGGCAGTGTCTGGAATATAAACAGTTAACACTTCATATCGGAAATTCTTCTTTTAACTGGGGGCGGGAAACAGGTTAATACTTGCAGATATGGTGTAAGGACAGATGGAAAGGACAAAAGTATTCTTTAGATTGGCAAGGCAGTAAAGGGGTTAATGGGGCAGTTAGATGATAATTACACGTTATCTGTGTTATGTGCTGCGGGACAGTCTCAGCAGGTCAGGCTGTACAACAGAGGGAGGAAAACATAAGTAAGACCAAGGCTGGTTGTGGGTAACTGTGAGCATACCACCAGTTGAGGGCGGTGTGAACATGTGGTGAGAGAACAGGGAAATAAATGAGAAGTGGGTTTCATGACCTGCAGGATATTCCTAGCAGAAACTCTATGCACTGAAGGGCCATCTTCTCTGTTGTAAAGAACCGATTGTGGATATGCAATGAAACTGTATGCTCCCGCAACAAAGACTGGTAACTCACTTGTGCGGTTAGGCTAACAGTGCAGTCCCACAGTGTGATTCCCTTTAACAGGTATTGCATAACAATGGCAGGTGTGTAGCCACAGGAAAGATGCTGTTACACAAATCTTAATATTTTGTAGAGTAACAGCACTGAAACATTCACAAATGGTAGAGACTTGTCACTTGATTCTTTAACCCAGTGTCACGTGACGGGGCCTCTGTGAATACTGAGAGAAGTCCAACCCTTGATATGTGTTGGTGTTAAATATGACTGAAAATTGAAGGTAAGATTTATTTTGTTGGTTAGAGCTACCTATGAATGTATGATCTTAAATAGACCCCTTCCTAATTGCAATCCCATACCTTGGCTTTAGTCTTCTGTGCACCCCTTCTATTCCCCATTGATAATCATTTGGGATAAAAATAAACATTAATGAAGAAGCAAATCCCACAAAAAGGAGGAACTCAGCAGGCTGAGCAACATCTATGGAAAAGAGTACAGTCGACATTTTGGGCTGAAACACTTCAGCAGGACTGATGGATTGAGGAGGAATGTACCTGGTTTAGATTGCAGGGCGCCCTGTGTATGATTTCTCTAGTTGGAAGTTGAGGTGCCCATGGCATGACATTGACCAAAATAAGAACTTAATAAGCCACAATATAGTCCACAAATGCACATCTAAATGTATTCAGCTGAACATTGCAAATCGGTTCAAAACTACTAGAGTTCAATTGTGGATACCAGAAATAATATTTTATATTGTTTATTGTACATTACCTATTCAATGGGAAATGTAAGAATGTGCATGTGGATTGATGAAATATTTTGTGTTGAATCCAAACTTGTACCCATTTTCACCCTTGATCTAGGACGTACTGTAGGTAGTGACAGGCTGCAGATCCCAATGAATGGCTCTAGCTACCATCTGCTGGACGATGGCCATCTAATTTGTGCATGGCAGAGAATCGAGTCTCATGCAGGTGACTGCACTCAGGGCCTTACAGCTGAGGTTGCTGGAGCCAGGACCTCTGCATGCTCTTGCCACGCAAAACTGGCAGGAACTAGTAATGGTGCCACACTTCATCCTTGCTTCTGGGGTTGAGAATTATAATATCATCGGCTTTGGTTTCTTTCATTTGTTTTGTAATTAAATACTTGGTTTTATAGTTGTAACCAAATTGCTCTGGTTCTTCAGAAGGGTAGGAAGCTGATCAAGTACTACGAAGGAAGAAAGTAAATTAAAACTGGAAGGAATAAAATTAGTTTGTTGAGTAGAGCAAATCAAAGACTGAGAACTAGACAATTAAGCAAACTACCAGTGGTTTCTAAATACACCTAATGCTACATTTGTGGTGTAGAGTTGGAGAATAGAGGACGGGGAAGGAATTTAGTGCATCCATCCACAATCAGGTTTAATATCACCAGCATATGTCATGAAATTTGTTGTCTTTGCAGCAGCAGTACAATGCAATACATAATGGAGAGAAAAATGTTAATTACAGTAAGTAAATGTATATTAAATGATATAAGTAGTGCAGAAATGAAAATAAAACTAGTGAGGTGGTGTTCACGGGTTCAACGTCCATTCAGAAATCAGATGGCAGAGGGAAAGAAGCTGTTCCTGAATTGTTGGGTGTGTGCCTTCAGGCTCCTGATGGTAACAATGAGAATAAGGCACTGGGTGATTGGGGGGGGGGGGGATCTTTATGATTTGATACCATCTTTTTGAGGCATCACTCCTTGAAGATATCCTGGATACTATGGAAGCTAATGCCCATGATGTTGCTGACTAATTTTACAACTCTCTGCAGCTTACTTTGATCCCATGCAGTAGGCACCATTCCCTCCCACCCTCATGCCTGACAGTGCTACAGGTGCAGCTAGTTAGAATGCTCTCCACAATAAATCTGTACATATTTGCAAGTGCCTTTGGTGACATACCAAATCTCCTCAAACTTCTAACGAAATATAGCTGCTGTCATGCCTTCTCTGGAGCCACGTTGAGCCCAGGATAGATCCTCTTGAGATGCTGAACTTGAAATTGCTCACACTTTCCACTCTTTAAAGATGAGATGAGGAAATGGAAGTTTTAAAGCCAAACAGGATGCTTATCTTTAGTAGAATCATAAAATAAAGAGCAGAGGTGTTATGCTAGAATTGTACGCAGTTCATATACAGTTCTGCTCAAGAATTATGTGATTGCATTAGAGGGGGTTCAATGAATATTCATGATGATATCAGGCTTATAAAACTGAAATATCAAGGAAATATTTGAAATGCTCTGGTGATTTTTGCTGGAACTAAAGTGTGTAAGATTGAGTGGTCCAGATAAATTGGAAAGAAATGTCCCTATTTTCCTTGGCAAGGAGTCAAGAACCAGAGGTCAGGGATTGTAAGTAATTGATGGAGGGTCAAATTGATGGGGGGGGGGGTCCCCTGAATTGGAAAGGAGATCAGGAAGTCGTGGATAGGGTGACAAAGACAGAAGTCTTCACCATATTTAGACAGTGCTTGGATCTGGATGACAAAGGACCAGAGATCAAATGCTAGGAGGTATTCTTTTTGGACTAAACAGGGCCTTGTGTACAATTTCTGATTCACTGCGGAAAAGACAGTCGATGGATTGAGGGAAGCAAGTGATTCTGGAAATATAACGAGGAATGACATTAACCTTAGTCCCTTGCCAGTGAATGGGCTGAAATGACATGCCCCAAGACTGAGGTAAAGAAGATGTAACATCCCAATCTTTTGCATGCACACCAGTTCATAATTATTTGAATCCCATTCTTCTGGCTTCTCCCCATAATCTTTGATGCTCTTGCAAATGAAGAAACCTCTGCTTGAAATATCCACAGTGACTTGGCCTCCTCAGCCATCTGTGGCAATAATTTCCACAGATTCACCACCGTCTGGCTAAAGAAATTTCTCTTTATCTCTGTTCCAATGGGATGCCCTTCTGTTCTGAAGTGATGCTTCTGATCCTGGACTCCATCACAAATGGAAACATCCTTGCAATGTCCACTCTATCTAGGCCTTTCAATATTCAAAAGTTTTCAATGAAATTCTCCTCATTCTTCTAACCTCCAGGGAGTACAGCCCAGAACCATCAAATGCTCCTTAAATGTTAACCCTTCATTCCAGGGATTATTCTCATGATCCTCTTGGATCTCCTCCAATGGCAGCACATCCTTTCTTAGATTTGGGGCCCAAAACTGCTCAACATCCTTCAAATGTGATCTGACCAATGCCTTGTAACACCTCAGCATTACGTCCTTGCTTTTATATTCTAGTCCTCTTGAAACGAATGCTAACATTGCATTTGCCTTCCTTACTACCAACTCAACCTGCAAGTTAACCTTTCAGGAGTCCTGCACCAGCACTTCCAAGTCCTTTTGCAACTTTGATTTCAATCTCTGATCTATGTCTTCTGCCAGTTAGTCAACCTTCTGTCCAAGCCAGTATCGTTCCTGAAACACCGTGAGCTCTGGCCTTTTTTTTAGCAGCCTCATTTGCAGCAACTTGATAAAAGCTTTCTGAAAATCCGGTAATCAACATCCACAAACTCTATTTTGTTAAACCTGCCTTTAATTTCTTCAATGAATTCCAACAAATTTGTCAGTCAAGATTTCTCCTTAAACA
Source organism: Hemitrygon akajei (assembly GCF_048418815.1). Lineage (NCBI taxonomy): Eukaryota > Metazoa > Chordata > Chondrichthyes > Myliobatiformes > Dasyatidae > Hemitrygon > Hemitrygon akajei. The sequence goes on along the minus strand of NC_133152.1, from coordinate 15,249,342 downwards.
AACTATGTTGACTTTTGCCTATTTTATCATGTGCCTCCATCTATCCTTAAGAATGGACTCTAACATCTCTCAACCATTTGAGTCAGGCCAGCTGGCCTTAAAGTGTTGTGATATTTGTGATTTTCCAGTCCTCTGGAACCATTCCAGAATCCAGTGATTTTCAAAAGCTGACTACTAATTCCTTCACAATCTCTTCAGCTACCAATTTCAGATCAGTGGGATGTAGTCCATCTGGTAGAAATGACTTGCCAATCTTCAGACCTTTCAACCCCAAGCCATAGTGAATATATAGTGAAGCTCTTCAATTTCTGGTAGACTGCTGGTGCCTTCTATCCTAAAGGCTGATGCAGAATACTTATTCAGTTAATCTTCCATTTCTTTGTTCCTCATTACTAGTTCTCCAGCATCATTTTCCACTGGTCCAATGTTCCCCTCCTCCCCAACGTCTTGCTCTAACCTCATCTTTTTCTCCAGTTCTGATGAAGGGTTTCAGCCCAAAATGTTGAATGTTTTCTCTTTTCCATAGGTGCTGTCTGGCCTGCTGAGATCCCCCAACATTTTGTGTGTGTTGCTTTGGATTTCCAGCTTTGCAGATTTTGCTGGTGTTTGCAATGCCCACTCTTGCCTTTTACATTATTGGCTGGTTTTACTCAATTTTTCACTTTTATAGCTTTATTGTGTTTAGTTGCCTTCTGTTGGTTTTGAAAAGCTTCCCACTAATTTTTGCAATGTTGTGTGCTGTTTGGACTGACAGATACTTGCCAGTGGTTGGACATTAATCCTAGCTGGCAAATGAGGTCGGAGAAGCCCACTGATCCCATGCCAGGTCAGAATTAGCACCGTGGAAGGTGGTCCATAACTTTGTGGACTGTGGGATGACCTCCAAGAAAAGGTAGTGTAAAGAAGGTGAGAGGTAGAAGAACAAACAATTTACATCTTGGCACCCTAGCTAACCATTAATCCTAACCTCTGCTGCTGTCTGTATGGAGAATAAAAATATGGAATTAATTTAGGATTTAGATTAATGGGTGGTTAGATGGTTGGCATCAGGTCTGTTTTCATGCTGTGTGACTCTGGCTTGTTTATAACATCTGCATGGATTCTGTTCTGCGGAACCTGTTCTCTTGTGCAATTGATGTAGGCTGAACAGGTGTGTCAAGTGTAAGTCCTGATCAAGGGTCTCATTCCTTTACATAGATCCTGCCTGACTTAAGCAACACACACAAAATGCTGGAGGAACTCAGCAGATCAGGCAGCATCTGTGGAAATGATTAAGCAGTTGACATTTCAGGCCAGGACCCTTCATCAGGACTGAGTTCCTCTAGTCTAGCACATTGTGAGTGTTACTGTGTATTTCCAGCATCTACTGAAATCCCAGTGTTTATAATTCTTCATTAAAGCTCCTTGTTCCAGAACCTTGGACTTGTGCTATTAAGAGTCTTGGGCTGGGTTCTGTGGCATTAAGCAGCAAGCAGTTTCCCCAGAGATTGAAATTTAATTTGGGAGTTTCTAACCTGAATTAATTTCATCCATTAGCATGTTTACATAAGGCTGCAAAATCATAAAATAGAAAAAGGTTTCTGGATATGAAGGCAGCTCCCAGACTGCATGCAAACATTCTTTGCCGGAGATATCTCGACACCTGACTGCATTTTAAATTCCATTTGTAAATGAATTTATTTTTTTTAATGCTGGGAACACTCAGCAGATCAGGCAGCATCTTTGTGAAAAAAACCCCTGGTTTCCTTGGCTGCATCAGCCGAGGGATAACACGCCCACCAAACCCGTGAGATTGAGACGGCTCTCCCACTCTGAACCCCGGTTTGTGTGGATGCTGTGTAACTTGCAACCCCGTTACAAATTAGTGCCACGAAATAACAGACAGTACACTGCATACGATTCAAGGAATTATATTTATGAATCTTAACTAAAGAGTTAGTGAAGGAAAACAGAAGGAAGAGGGCCCATTTTAATTAAAGTCAAACGTGCACAAGTTGGAGCTCAAAGTTTCATCATATTCACGAATCCTCGATCGATCTCACCCCTGGCTTCATTGAATCTTGGTCCCCCCCCCGGGTCGAATTCTGTGTCCTCTTCTCTCAAGCTTCTTTTCTCTTCATCTCCCAAACAAAAGCCCGAAGCCCAACCTTAGTGTCCCTCACCAGAGGAACTTCCCCTCAGCTCTACCATTCTCATTTCTCCTCATCCCTTATCTTCAACAATAAACCCAAACAGGCTGAAAACAGAACAGACTGCTCTCACAGAACTGCTAAATGAAATACATACAGTAAAAATATGAACCAGGGCATTACATGTGTAACGACAAACCAAGTTAACTTTTCAGGTCAAGGTCCTGAACTACTTCCAGCTTTTTCTGTTTCTTTTTAGTACTTTTTTTGCACTGATCACCACATTGCTTTTTGGTATTAATTTGAGAGGGATCAGCCTGGTACATAAGTACAAGCCATTCATCATGAGGCTAGCTGTAAATGAATGGAATACTTGGCTTTGCTCAGCAGAGATGATGGGAGAAGAAAATTTAGGGCAGTTGTATTAGACATTAAACCAGACCCCGGCTGTGCTGATTTGCACCATTTGGGCTTGGATTTGGAAGGGTGTCATGCCCATAAAAGACCAAGTGATAATTCCAGAGATAATCACAGAATCATAACAACAAGGAACAATCCAATTCTGCCACAAAGCATCCATCGACACTGATCCGTCTTACCAGCATCATGTCAGTGGCCCTCTATCCCTTGGTTATTCAAAAGCCTAAGTGTTGTGTGGAGGGCCTGCCAATGGACATAGTGTTTCTGCTTCCTACCAACTTCCTGAACCTCTTGTCCTAACCCTTCCTCAACAAAAATCTGCCAATGCACAACTTGGAAGCTTCAGTCCTTTCATAGTCCACCTGTGTGGGAAGGGGAGCTGTGACAGTCTCAAACTTGAAATGTTTGAGTACTGTACAAGTGTCTGACTAGCTACAGAGCATTGTGTAAACAATGGCTGTTTCCTTTATTGGGCACGCTCATAACTATACAAGCTGTTACGGAAAATCATGTTTTGGGAAGAGAAATGCAAACTCACTATAGTCGGGGCCTCCAAGCGCTGGCTCACTCAGGCAGGGGTCCGATTAATGAAATGCTGAGAGGGAACTCAAAGAAAATTAGTTTACAGGAAAGTATTTCCTTTATTCATCTTCTTGAGCAAAGAAATCAGTCATTGTGAGAATGTTGTGGTCTGTTAGTGACGCAATACAAGACACTAAATTATTGTCACAGTGTACAATGTTCTTGTTATTCTTGGCAGTTTGAAGGATTGTGGAGGGTAGGAAAAGCAATCCAAGTTTCTCTGTAATTAAACAAGGTGGGCCAAACCTCACCACAAAGGATGCACATTCATAACTGCTTCCTCTGGGCCAACTCCTTGTGTTCGTGCTTGACCCTCAGAAGAGTAGAACTGAAGTACAATTGCATTGATGTTGCGCTGAGAAAATATTATCACATACTTGCCACATGCAGTCATTTTAAATTCCTCAGTGCCCTGGTTGAATGGAGACAATAATCTATGTAAATTGGGAAGCAATGGAGATTGGTTCTCATCTGTGTATTTTCAGTGTTAGCTTCTCTGCAGTTGTGATCTGTCAGTGCATTGCCCCAACCTAACCACCAAGTCCAGATAAGCTCAAGTTTGAGGGTTCATTTCGCTACAACTTGTTGACAGCACAAACTAGGAACTGAGGCACATCCCTGCAAAGATTTCTTCATTGCAGATGTTATCAGAGATTCACAGTATTACCGCTGTCTTATCTGTACAAACATCCACACACCAAATTCTTGTCAGTTATGCATCACACATAGAAACATAGAAAATAGGTGCAGGAGTAGGCCATTCGGCCCTTCGAGCCTGCACCGCCATTCAGTATGATCATGGCTGATCATCCAACTCAGAACCCTGTACCAGCTTTCTCTCCATACCCCTGATCCCTTTAGCCACAAGGGCCATATCTAAAATATATCTTAAATATAGCCAATGAACCGGCCTCAACTGTTTCCTGTGGCAGAGAATTCCACAGATTCACCACTCTCTGTGTGAAGAAGTTTTTCCTCATCTCGGTCCTAAAAGGCTTCCCCTTTATCCTTAAACTGTGACCCCTCGTTCTGGACTTCCCCAACATTGGAAACAATCTTCCTGCATCTAGCCTGTCCAATCCCTTTAGAATGTTATACGTTTCAATAAGATCCCCCCTCAATTTTCTAAATTCCAGTGAGTATAAGCCTAGTCGATCCAGTCTTTCTTCATATGAAAGTCCTGCCATCCCAGGAATCAATCTAGTGAACCTTCTCTGTACTCCCTCTATGGCAAGAATGTTTTTCCTCCGATTAGGGGACCAAAACTGCACACAATATTCTAGGTGCGGTCTCACCAAGGCCTTGTACAACTGCAGTAGAACCTCCCTGCTCTTGTACTCAAATCCTTTTGCTATGAATGCCAACATACCATTTGCCTTTTTCACCGCCTGCTGTACCTGCATGCCCACCTTCAATGACTGGTGTACAATGACACCCAGGTCTCGTTGCATCTCCCCTTTTCCTAATCGGTCTCCGTTCAGATAATAATCTGTTTTCCTGTTCTTGCAACCAAAGTGGATAACCTCACATTTATCCACATTAAATTGCATCTGCCATAAATTTGCCCACTCACCTAACCTATCCAAGTCACACCATGGACTCTGTGTGTTCTGGGAGCCGATTCCCATCTCGATATTAACTAATCATCATTCAGACCTTTCTCGATATTTCCCTTCTTCCATCTACATGTGACCTGTCACTAGATAACTTGATGAAGCATTAGCAGGTGCGCCTCCTGACCCTGTTACACTGCGACTCAGATGTTTGTGTTGCTGTAGTCATATTTCCTGATGATATAGAAGCCATTTCAGCCCATCAAATTAATGCTTGCCTCACAGAACAACCCATTCCCTTCTGGTTTTTCCTGTCCATTTTCCCCTATCAGCCTCCTGTTTCTACTACTTGTTTACACAATGACCAATTAAAATACCAACCACAAAACCCAGTTTTATTGTGACATTTGACCATTTCTGTCACTGCCTATGTTACATAAACCCCCAGGATGTTCTAATGCAGCTGTAAAATTGCAGGTATTTCCCTTTGCTCATCTATTTATAATAGCTCTGCATTAATTCATCTGTAGGCTGATTCATTCTTGTAGCAGCTGCTCATGTGAGCAAGAGGTCAACTTGTATTTCTTGCTGTTTATCATTTAATTAGCAACAGGAGACTTCCTGACACACACATCTGCTTTTACAGGGTGTTTTAATGCAAAGAAAATCGGATGTTCTGACAGTGAAGTACAACATCCCGGTGTGACGCATAGTGGTAAAGAAGAAATCGGGCTCAAAGATTCATTCAGAGGCTTATGGGGCTCGTGGAGAAAGACTGTCAAATAGATTAAGGGAATTTACAGGGATTCCAAGTGCAAAATGCGAAGTGTGAGGCTGATGTAGGGGGATGCAAATACTCAAGACTTCATCTTGGTTTTCTCAAGAATGTGGAAGTACAGAAGCAGGGCACAGAAAGAGGTGAAACTTTTATTTATGTAGCTACTTGGTACATTGCCTTCAATTTGCCGCTTCACTGGGAGGCTGTCAGAGCAATATCCTTTACTTGTTTTCCTGCTGCTTGTGAATGGGGTATGAGCAATTTGCGATCTTGCCAATAATACCTACTTACAGCCTCTGGCTTTGACTTGTTATTTTACAACCAACGTTTAAATACTATTGCAATGCAATGGTGGCAGTGATCCAAATCCTGCCAACAGAAATGCAAAACTTTATCAGTAAAAGATCTGAGCACATTTCTCAGTATAGCTGTATTTTCTAAGTACAGTTCAGTTTATTGACAGCATCTTCTCAGCTGTCTTATTATTAATTCTTAGAATTACATTTAGAATAGAAACTGGCCCATGCTGTATTTAAGCCCTTCTTGATGGTGGTGAATCTAAAGCAGAGGCTGGAGGGTATAATTAGAGTGCAGTTTAGAATAACAGTTTTTATTTTCAATGTGTACAAAATATAATTTTGCTTCCATTTATATTTCTACATTAGATACAGTCCAATATCTCTAATTTCTAATCCATGGGCAGTATTTGGATTATAGTCCAAGATTTATATACATATTTGAGTGTTTTTATATATTTGATATAGTTTTTGTGTAATTTGTGTATCACGTTATTTTTAATGAGATATTAAAACTATAGAAGATTTTTAAAAACCTTATATTGTGGTTATCTGTGCAGTCTATTAACTTTGAGAGAGTGAGTTGCTTCCTGCCTGAAATTTGACTCTCCTTGATTGGTTTCCCCGGAATATATTAAGCACTGACGTGTGATGAAGATCATTTGGTAAATGCACTCTTTGCATGTGCATTTACACACACAAATATTGCCTTGTCATTCTGCTGTCATCACACTTGAGTATACACAATATCTGTCCCGGTATATTCTCATAGTAGGTCCTAAACCGAGCTGATGCACTTGGGTTAGCTTCATGGTGCCTTTCCCGCTGTACATGGCAGAATATTTCATTTCTTTAGATTTGGGGATTTGCAAGTGTATACATGTTATATCTACCTTAAATACAGCATACAAACATCTGCTTATTTTGTAATATGATTATAACTACATTGTGGGGTGCATCATATTCTAATTTATGTGTAGTCTCAAGTTAACTTTGTAGATAAAGATGGTAAGTCCTGCTGCCTACCATCATGTAGGAGAGGGAGATCAGTGTTTCCTGGAGTTCACACAGGCCACTTACAAGTATGGATCTATTATTGTGCTTTGTGGTAGCTATCTTTTTGAAAATATTGGCAGTATTCTTTTCACTATTTTCACTAATGTTTGTAAGCTTTGATGCACCTGATATACCCTTGCACTAAAGTATTAAGTGACTCCAGTTTTTTTTCTCCCCCTTAAGTCATAACCCGTGTATCTAATGCTTGTGCTGGGTCATAGAACCCATCTGCTCCATGAATCTAGTGTCCTGGTTTTAATTCCCTTTTGATACTTCAGTGACCTTGCCACAGTGATCATGAGTAACTGCAGTAAGTTTCATAACAATCTCTGCTGTGAGTACAGGCACGATTCCCTGATTCTACAATGCCGTAGAGTGAACGTCAAAAGAACTGCAAGCTCAGAGCATACTCAGCAATTCAGGCTGCAACTCTGCATAGAACAACTGAGGTCATGTTTTAGGTCAAAGATCTGAGTTACTGAAACAGATTAATTCTAATGGGTATTGCTGTTGGTAAGTGGCAGTGAGATCTGGGAATATTAGTCCAATAAACAACCTGGTGAGATGACCAGAAATCCTGTTTTATTTCTCATGATATTGATGAATAGGTCCACATATTCTTCTTGGACTCATGCCTACATGGTATAGAAACGAAATTTTGCATTTTGATTTGTGGATAAATACATCATGCATGGGATTTCTCTTTAGGGGCCTGAATTTGTTTTAAAAATTGCCATAAAACATGATGAGTGAACATGGAGAGAGGTGAGGATGGAGATGGCAGTAAGTCCAGCTTCCTGCTATGGACCCAATTATTTGGTCAAAAATTTGTATCTTTGATTCAGTTTTACTGATGATGGTGCTTTGGCTACAAACTGCCTTTGGGGTGAAGGATCATCTGCAATCAATTGTTTTCATAGCACAGCTTTCAATTGCGGCTGATTTGTACACTCGGTGGCCACTTCGTTAGGCACCTCCTGTACATTATGAAGAAGCCACTCAGTGTATGTTTGTGGCCTTCTGCTGTAGCCCACTCACTGCAAGATACAGTGTTGTGAGTTCAGAGATGCTCTTCTGCACACCACTGTTGTAATGCATGGTTACCTGAGTTATTGTCACCTTCCTGTCAGCTCGAACCAGTCTGGAAATTTTCCTTTAACCTCTCTCATTAATAAGGTCTTCTGTTTGATAGAGGTGTACAAGATAATAAGAGGAATAGGCAGAGTGGACAGCCAGTGCCTCTTCTCCAGGGCACCACTGCTCAGTACAAGAGGACGTGGCTTTAAGGTAAGGGGAGGGAAGTTCAAGGGGGATATTAGAGGAAGGTTTTTCACTCAGAGAATGGTTGGTGCGTGGAATGCACTGCCTGAGTCAGTGGTGGAGGCAGATACACTAGTGAAGTTTAAGCGACTACTAGACAGGTATATGGAGGAATTTAAGGTGGGGGGTTATATGGGAGGCAGGGTTTCAGGGTCAGCACAACATTGTGGGCCGAAGGGCCTGTAATGTGCTGTATTATTCTATGTTCTATGTTTGGTTTTTTTTTGCGCTATTCTTCTGTAAACTTTACAGACAGCTATGCATAAAAATCCCAGGAAATCAGCAGTCTCTGAGATACTCAAACCACCCTGTTTGACACCAACTATCATTCCACAGTCCGCACACAAAATGCTGCCTGGCCTGCAGAGCTCCTCCAGCGTTTTGTCTGTGTTGCTTGGATCTCCAGCACCTGCAGATTTTTTTTTGGTTTTTCATTCCACAGTCAGTCACTTGGATCACATTTATTCCCCAATCTGATGCTTGGTCTGAACAACTGACCTCTTGGCCATGAGTTGTGCATTGAGTTGCTTCCAAATGATTGGCCTGATTCGATATCTGCGTAAAATGAGCGGGTGTACCTAATAAAATGGTCACTTAGTGTACACGCTGCTGAATATTTTCATTGTTAACTATGTGGAATGGAAACATCAACAGCATATCTTGGGTATGATCTCTGTGTTGAGTATTAGTTGTTCCAACTCCCGTTGTATGGATTCTAAGGTGGCTTATGAGGCCAGAGTGGGGACAAGCAAATCTGCCCCCAGAAGGGGCTTAGTAAGGTGGTGTGAGTCAATGTTTCCTTCTAACAAAGTGATCATCCACTCCACATGCCTTCTGGGATACCCCTTCTCCATTTTGGTCAGTCCAGGGTTCCCATGGATCAGTGAAGTTCTTGAGCCCCCTCTAGAAGGTGAAGAGCAACCTTGAGGCATTCCCTGTTTTTTTTAAATAAGAGATGACAAGGAGGACAAAGCAGGGACTAGATTCTGAGGTTGAACATGAGAACAATGTAGCCAGTTTAAGTTTATTTTATTTGGAGATCCAGCACAGAAGAGGCCACTCGGGCCCAACAAGCCCCACTGCCCAGCAACCCAGCTATTTAACACTGGCCTAAATTACAATAACCCATTAACCGGCATGTCTCTGAACCACGGGAGAAAACCGGAGCACCTGGAGGGAAACTCGCGTGTTTCTTTGAGAAAACGTACAAGCTTCTTGCAGACAGCGCTGGAATTGAACTCTGGACTGCCCCGAGGTGCAAATAGCATTGTGCTTACTGTTATGCTACTGTCATTCCCATGTTTATGTGGTTTATTCTCTACAGGCTTTGGGAGAACATTGATATTGGTTCAATTATGCTGTTGATGGCTGTGGAGGATTTGGCAGAGGCACCATTGATGATATCTTGCCAGTGCTTTGAGGTGCTGTCTGTAGTCCCTCTGAAGCATACTGGAGGACTGGGATCTCTGCTATCTGGTAGAGCATGAGTTTATTGTTGGATTTGCATCTTGAAATATCTTTTCCTCCGGTGGCTACAAATTGTGCAGACACACTGGAGAGGACGGTGTAGAAAAATGATCAATATTTTCCATGGACCCTTATTTTATTGTCACCAGTCAGGATGGGTCAGAGGGCACCTTTGATTTGCTTCTGAGATGTCAACTATGGCAGAAAGGAAGCAGAATTCTGAACCTTATCTACTCTATTCCCTCTCTTATGCTTTCACCCCTTTCCTCTGAGCCAAAGGCTTCCTCTTGTCTTAGTCTTTTACCGCACCAGTTTGTACAGTCAGTTCCTGTTACCTTCTCCAAGATCTTCTCCTACAGTCATCTTTTGGCATCCCATTCCCTGTATGCCTCCCTGATCTCTCTTCCATGCACACCAATCGCTCCCCTTCTCAGGGCACTTTCCAAAGAATCCTCAAGGGAAGTGATACCTCCCATTTTAAAAGACATAAAGGCTGCATTTGCTGGAGCAACACAACCACAGGAGGAACTCAGCTGGTCAGGCAGCATGTAGGTTTTGCACTATACCAAGAGAACAACTTGTTTGTTGTAAAATTCTGTTTATAGTCATAGAGAAATAAAGCAAGGAAACAGGCCCTTTGGCCCATCTTGCCCATGCTGGCCAAGTTGCAATTAGTCCATTGAACTTTTCCTTTATCCCTTCCTATGGTTCTAATATTAGAGCATCAGACTAATTAACTCTCTCACAGTTGATGCTGCCTGACCTGCTGACTATTGTTACGAACCCCGTAACTGGGTCACTTACCAGCAAAGATAGAGAGGTCCGTTGAAGTCTGATGGTACTATTTTTAAACGTTTTATTTATAAAGGGGCACAAAAGTAAGGTTAATACAAACATTCAGATAATTCAGATAATAATATAGGAGGGCCGGAATGGCCTGTTTCCGTGCTGTAATTGTTATATGGTTATATACGTCGTCAATACTCAATCTAAAGCGTGGGTATAGTAATAATCAACAATAAGAAGTAGCTCTATCGTTTGTCTAGGGGTAAAAATATTGTCCGATGGAAATATCAAAGTCTCTGGAGTTCATGCAGGCTTTTAGCCTTTTGGGGACCGCTGGGTTTCACGTGTTGGAGAGAGAGAGATTTTTGGTGAGAAAATAACTTGCCAGCCTTTTGGACTCAAATCATTGAATCGGGAACGTGGGTTCCCCGTTGTCAGTTCGAAGTCCTTTTCGGTGTTATCAGCCACTCGTTCCCCAGGCTAGGGGAAACGAACCACACGTGGCTTCCGAATAGCTTCCCGTTACCACGGGAGCGATGAGCGATGGTCTCTCCTTCTGGTGCGTCGCTAGGGTACTGCCTCCTGCAGTCCCCTTTTTATCTTGACTTGCAGAGTTGTAGCTGTCAATCAAGGTGGGGTGATACAATCCCCACCCCACATTGCCCGAGGGTGTGCACGTAGCCCTGATAGCTGGCACGTAGCATAGGGTCGCAATCCACACAGGTGTCTCCAAGAACAATGGTCAAAATCCGTTGCGTTCTCTCTCTGAGGATTCTCTCTCATTTCCTGGGTCCAAGACCCGAATTAATAGCGATCTTGCGATTCTCAGGAAGGAGGGGGCTGGGATCATAACACCTCCCCTCTTAAAAACGTTTTTTACCAGCGGTTAAAAACGGATTCGTACAGAGTCTTACAGGATTTTAGAATCTAACACAATACACAAGCTTTTCTTTTCACAGAGCTATACAGTTATACATTTAATTCAGCATCTAAACAGGTAACGATTACAGTGGCACTTCCTTTAATATTTTTCCCTCTTCTACCTGACTAACGGCTGGTAGCATCAGATTTCAACTTAACAGGCAGGTTCCAAGGGGGTTGTCTTTGTTATTCACATGCTTTGTCAAAATCCCGTACAGCCAGTTTTTCTATTTAAAAATGGCGCCCCCATTAACCGTCACCTTTTTTCCGGTGAGTTTCTACGGGAGGAACTCAAGTAGTTTGGCGGGGTAAACTCCCGTCCGCCTCATTCATAGGAGTTATTTTATCAACACCGTGTCCCAGACTTAGTTCATTTCCACCCAATTCTTTAGTTTTAAGCAAGTTGCTAGTTTTCTCTTCAGGACCCGTCATGCTATTAGTTTTCAATTTAAGATCTGCAAGCGATCCCTCTTTGTTCAAACAGCATTTCAAATTCTGCCTGTTCACCCCACACCCTTGAACAACAATAGCATGTGGGGCCCTGGCAGCTCCCGGCTTACTCTGTAAGCGAGCTGCAGGGTTTAAAATTTCTTCATTCGATTTGGGAACTACAAACTTTCCGTTCCCTTCAATAATAATATTTATCCCCCCCCTGGTCGAGTTCCACTTTAAGGTTCACCACCCCTTCGTGTACAAACCCCTGGGAACCCTCACTTCCCACAATTACCAGGGTTAACCCTGTCTTCACTGAACCCAGTCTATCTGACCCAAAAGGACGGCCGTCTCGTTCAGCTGAATCAGATACCTCAGACCTTTTCTGAGCTCCGTGACTAGGTTCAGGACCACGTGCATCCCCGTCTTGGACACACTCAAACGGGACATTGACCTCTTCCAGGCTTTCAATACCCGTACCTTTTTCAAATTCCAAATTCCCTTGCTCCTCCCAGCTACTCTCTGGGCAACTCCCTTCCGGAGTAAACTCAACCCCGCGGGCTGAAACAACCTCATCTGCCAACCCAGCAGACCTCTCCAAGGTAATGGCATCCTTTTCATCTAGGACTGCCCTCATCTCATTATCGGGAACACCTTTATAACTCTCAACTTCTTCAAACAGGTCTGCCAAACCAGACAGATCATCCATGTCCAACTCTGGACCTTTTAACAGCTTTATCTGTTTCTCATCTTTATTTCCTACCTCTAGGACCTTTCTCTTCGCTAAGGGAAGATCTATCTCCTCTGTCTTACCCCCTTTCACTTTACTACTCCTCGCTTTACCACCCTCTAAACCCTTGTGGCACAGGGTCAGTAAAGACGTCTCGGCCAAATCAAAACTGCTCAGCTTTAAACTGCTCTCGGGCTCAGCTGCCTTTTTCGACATGCTGCGAGTGACTGCGCATGCGGGATAGATCTTAGGATCTAAGGGAGGGGCCTCAACCCACGCAGGCTGGGTTGTCAGCTTCACGGCTGCACCCATCTTCCCACCCGCTAGGTCGTTACCCAGAAGGACGTCCACGCCTTCCCCCGGCAACTCCAGCAGGACCCCCAGTTCCACTGGTCCCGACACCAACTCACAATCTAGAAGGACCCAATGCAAAGGCACCACTTCGGTCCATTTTCCTATGCCTCTCAGGGCTACCTCTCCCGTCTGAGGTCCGAATTTTAACACTTTACTGCTAATCAATGATAGCCCCGCCCCTGTGTCTCTCCAAATCCGTACGGGAATTGGTGGGTCCCCCTCCCTCAAAGACACGGTTCCGTGTGACAAACAAATCTCAGACCCCTCTTGCACTCTGCTTACCCGGGACCCTCTTGTCAATTTTCTGATTACCACTGCACACCCGATAGGGACCGCTGCTTTCCCTTTTTCTAGCTCCTTCCTCGGAGCAAAGCACCTAGATGCAATATGTCCCCCCTTTCCACAATTAAAACAGGTCAAGCCCGGAAATCTCGGGCTGCCTGGCCTTTCCCCCTCAACCTTACCACTAGCTCCCGGCGGGACCTCTGCCTCAGCCGGCGGGCTTTCTCTATCGTTCCCACGGTCTCTCGGGATACTTTTATTCGAGGGAAACTTTGTCTTGTGGGTTAGGGCATATTCAGCTGCGAACCTAGCAAATTCTGAGAGGGACTTATTCGGCCTCTCATTCAAATACATCCGGGTCTCTTCCGGAACACAACCTTTAAATTCCTCAATCAAAAATAACTCCCTGAGACGCCCATAATCCTCGTCCACCTGTTCCGCGGTGCACCAACGGTCCAAGAGCACACCCTTCTCATGGGCTAGCTCGGTATACGTTTGATTCCACCCTTTCCTTAAATTTCTGAACTTTTGTCTATACGCCTCAGGTACCAATTCGTAAATCCGGAGAATGGCCTCCTTTACTTCGGCATAATTCTCCGTTTCTCCCTCCTCCATGGACAACGCCGCATATGCTCGTTGTGCCTTCCCTTTTAACACACTTTGTAACAGTGCCACCCACTGGTCTTTGGGCCACTTCTGATTCACTGCCACCTTTTCAAAAAGCAAGAAATAACTATCAACATCCGTCTCCTCGAACGGAGGTACTAACCTCAACTCCCGACTAACATTAAACCGTTCCTCTCGGTCTGACCCTTGATCTCTTCGCTCTTGCCTTAACTTCTCCATCTCCAAGTCATGTTTCCTCTGTTTCTCTGCCTCCCCATACTCTCTCTCCCTCTCTTTTTCAGCTGCCTCCAGCTGTTTTAACTGAATTTCATGCTCTCTTTGCTTCTCGGCTTGGTCCTGCTCTTTTTTCACCTTTAACCCCTTTAGTTGGAGCTCATGCTTCCGTTTCACCTCTAATTCCTTTAGCTGGAACGCCTGCTCCCTTTCTCTCTCAGCCCTTTCTTTCTCCTTCTCAGCTGCTTCCAGCTGCTTTACTTTAAATTCATGTTCCAACCTTAATTTCTCCAACTCTAACTGATCCGTCCCACTCGCTAGTACCTTTTCAGGGATATTTTCCAAATCCTCAGCTGTAAACACCTTCTTCCCAATGTAATACTGAGTTATGACCCTTCGTACTTCCCGCTTTTTCATTGACGACCTCACCTCTGTGAGGCTTAACCCCTTCGCCAGATTTACCAAGTCTAATTTGGTAGCCGCCTCTAGCGCCCCCAGGTTTCTCATAAATTCCTCCACGTCCATCTTTACTGGTTTCCTGTCTGGCTACCCGCGTACTAGATCCAAGTTTGGACTTACAATCCCGATTCACTGGCCTCCCAATTTGGTGTCAAATCCCGAGACGAGAACCCCAAGTTGTTACGTACCCCGTAACTGGGTCACTTACCAGCAAAGATAGAGAGGTCCGTTGAAGTCTGATGGTACTATTTTTAAACGTTTTATTTATAAAGGGGCACAAAAGTAAGGTTAATACAAACATTCAGATAATATACGTCATCAATACTCAATCTAAAGCGCGGGTATAGTAATAATCAACAATAAGAAGTAGCTCTATCGTTTGTCTAGGGGTAAAAATATTGTCCAATGGAAATATCAGAGTCTCTGGAGTTCATGCAGGCTTTTAGCCTTTTGGGGACCGCTGGGTTTCACGTGTTGGAGAGAGAGAGATTTTTGGTGAGAAAATAACTTGCCAGCCTTTTGGACTCAAATCGTTGAATCGGGAACGTGGGTTCCCCGTTGTCAGTTCGAAGTCCTTTTCGGTATTATCAGCCACTCGTTCCCCAGGCTAGGGGAAACGAACCACACGTGGCTTCCGAATAGCTTCCCGTTACCACGGGAGCGATGAGCGATGGTGTCTCCTTCTGGTGCGTCGCTGGGGTACTGCCTCCTGCAGTCCCCTTTTTATCTTGACTTGCAGAGTTGTAGATGTCAATCAAGGTGGGGTGATACAATCCCCACCCCACATTGCCCGAGGGTGTGCACGTAGCCCTGATAGCTGGCACGTAGCATAGAGTCGCAATCCACACAGGTGTCTCCAAGAACAATGGTCAAAATCCATTGCGTTGTCTCTCTGAGGATTCTCTCTCATTTCCTGGGTCCAAGACCCGAATTAATAGCGATCTTGCGATTCTCAGGAAGGAGGGGACTGGGATCATAACACTATTCCCATCACTTTCTGGTTTTGCCCCTTCCAGAGTTTTGCTAACTATTTTCAACAACATGTCCTATGGTTTGCTTCTGCAAGGAGTTTCTGTTTGGTTACTGTTATGTTTTGTATCTTCAAAACATTATGCTAATTTAAAGGAAGCTATTTAAATCCAGGAAGGCAAGTCTAACTTACTGTTTACTTTTAGTGAGGCATGTACTTATCACATGTTAGCATGATGACATATGCAATTGTTACGTATTTATACATATAATCCATAATGATTTAAATGAACAAGAATGTTTAATTAAACAATATCTTAATAATATTACTCAAATATTACTGAAATAGTAAATACACAACTCTCCTCCCTGCTTAGCTATAAACTCCAACTCAATAGAGAATGCATCCCAACTATATACAGACATCCATAACATAGTAAACTTTAATTGTCCCATTCAAGCCTAAAGACTTAATAACCGTGGAGGATTTTTTTATTCTGGTGAGATAACATCTTTCCTGACAAAGGGGAGATCACTCTGCTTGGCAGGTGAGATTTGTGGCTGTGAAACAATCTCCGGTTCTGGGTGGTTGTAGGAGTTGCCTCTAAAACTTCAGGAAGTGGTTTTGACAGCTCTAGATATCTATATTCTTTGTCTTCTAATTTATGCATCTTGATTTCGGGAAGGTGCATTTGGTTCACTGGAGTATTCTCTTATTAATTCTTCTATTGCTGTTTCTTTTTGGCCGTACATTAATCCGGCTGGGCTTTGGTCTTTGTTTCTACTTTTACAAGTAGCTTTTTGTCTCCCACGCAGAGTAGATTCAAGTTCTTTGTACCGTATTCACAAAAGCCGAATGCTTGTAACTTTCCTGAAGTTTCTCAAACTCTCTTCCAGCTTAAAACCAAGTCATATTTCACAAGTAACCTTTGATTAACAGATCAGAAGCTTTCTCCGATACATTGCCTACAAAAACTGTTGTGGTCAGACCACTGCTTTTGTCACTTGCACGACTCCTCTGAGCAGCGTGGTCCTTCCTTGATCCAACGTAGTTTCCAACCAGAGGCACAGAGGTCAGCACTAACACATGTTTGCCCTCAGCTGAGCAATGATTTATGGTGTTTGGCATGGAGACGGTTGTGACATTACCCAGTTACCTTTCTTAATTCACTTTCTAATGGCTTCATTGCAGGGGATGTGGCATGCAAATGGAGGCTGGATCTCCAATCTCATTGTAGTTGTCTCAGTCACCCATCCCCACAATGCTGGTCCTCTGTTTTTACCACATACGAGCTCAATGCGGCTTGATTGTTGTATTTCAGTTATGAATGTCATTCTCACAGGAATTTTCTTCAGTATAGTTATTTGAATATCTGCAGGCTTCAGTTCAGTATCTTTGAGATGCTATTCAGACTCATTTTGTAGAATGACTGAAACAGCTGAACCAGTGTCCAATTCCATTTTAATTAATTTGTTGTTCACTTCTGGGGTAAGCTATATTGCTTGTCTATTGTTAGCTTTCGCATTGCAAATCTCAAGGCTATACAGTCCTGTGTCATTCTCATCAAGTTTTTCATCAACAGCATACAGATTAGTGTTCTTTTTGAAATTGCAACTTTTTTTCTTTTTCTCGTCTTTGTGCAGTCCACTTACTTTTTTTGTCTGCCCAGCATGTTCTTTGTACGTGTCCTACTTTTTCAGCAAGGTTTGCTTTTAAACTTGCATTGGTCTGATATATGTGAGCCCCTGGCACAACAGTAGCACAATTTTTTTTTTTAACTTTCTTGTAAGATTCCACAAACTAAATCTCTCAGTGTAACATTAAGACCATTACCGAACTGACAATGCTTAGACAGCTTCTTTGATTCAGTCACGGACACTGAAATTTTTTTTTGATTCCACTTATGAAACATAAAGTGTTCTCCAATCAACAATGGTCTCAGTTCTAAGTGTTCCTGCATTTCTATTAGTTTGGTTGGAGCAGTCTTACTTTGAAGCAAACTGTATGCCTTTAAACCTAATGCGCTCAGCAAAATTCGTACTTGTTTCTCAATTGCTATTTCATTTGCTTCAAGATATTGCTGAATTAGCTCAGTATGCATGACCCAGTTAGCCGTTGTGTAATCAAACTCATCAACCTTTCTGATGTAGACAGCCATTTTTATTTTTTTTTAAAAAAAGATTATCACCTGGTACTCACTTTATGAGTCCGTGAATTCTTCCGCTTATTGCCTTTTTTAAAAAAAAGCTGATTATGTCTTCCCTTCTGAAGACAAACTCTGCACACACGAGGCTGTGTTTTTGTTTCCTCGCTTGCCATGATGTTCTTTTAACTTTGAACCTCTCGCAGCACTTCAGCAGGTCTCTTTTGCGCTTCAAAATACCTCATCACCTATGTTATGTAACTGCAAAACATTAAACTAATTCAAAGGAAGACCTGGGAATCTGAAATGTGGATTTAATATTGTGTTTATATGAAGCTTGGTGCTTACGTGCTCACTTAGCATGATGTCCTATGCAATTTACGTGTGTGTGTGTGTGTGTGTGTGTGTGTGTGTATATATAAAAAACCATAATGATTTATGTAAACAAACAAGAATGCTTAAATGATATATTTACAAGATTACTCAAATGGTGGTGGCATCCATCGGTCTCGAGAGACCATGGATCTGCACCTGGAGTTTCCAGGGCGCAGGCCTGGGCAGGGTTTTATGGGAGACCGGCAGTTGCCCAAGCTGCAGGCCTTCCCCTCTCCATGCCACCGATGTTGTCCAAGGGAAGGGCACTAGGACCCATGCAGCTTGGCACTGGTGACGTCTCAGAGCAATGTGTTGTTAAGTGCCTTGCTCAAGGACACAAACACGCTGCTTCAGCTGAGGCTCGAACCAGTGACCTTCAGGTTACTAGTCTGATGCCTTGCCCACTAGGCCACACGCCAACACTTACTCAAATATTACTTTAAATAATAAGTACTCGCTCAGACCCTCCCATGGTGTCTGTCCAGCAAACACTTGCAGTCAAATACTCACTTGCAGTATGACCAAGTTTGTTTTAGTCAGCAACATGGTCATTAACTCCAGGCTATGTCATGTAACTCCTGCCTCTCTATAGCTCAGTGTTTGCAACTTCTATTTAAAGACTTCCTAGAGATGTATACACATGACACCAGACAGAACAAAAAAGCTACGGATGAAAGTTGGTTTAACCTGAAGTATTTTGTGTGCATATTAATAATCATCGAGAGAATTACCTCATTTTCTCTCAGACTTATTCAGTTACAAAAGTACTTAGTCGCTGAAAGGCTATTGTGGTCTGTTGCTTTAAGAGGTGGCCACAAAGATTGCGTCAATTGGGTTGCGTGCGGAGAAGAAGAACTTGCCACATGTTAATATGTGCATTGAAACTAATAGTGCCGGTTTCAGAACAGTGTAACAAAGGGGGAACTCAACACGCTCTTCCGTGGCTCTTGCTTTGTGTGACTTTTTAAAAAAGGCAGTAAACGGAAAAATTCACGGATTCATGAACAGTGAATACCGGGTGATGATCTTTTTAAAAAAAAAAAAGCAGACATGGCTGGCAACATTGGAATGTTATTTTAACAAAAAGAAAGAACCAATTTCTATGCCTTTATTTGCACAAATTTACAATTTATACTGGCTATCTGTCCACTCTTTTGGTCCTTAAACTTAATACTTCATCCAGTCTGGCTCTGTCCATGTCCTAACAGTTCCCTAAATCATTCACTTGAAGTATGTAGGGCAATGGGTGTTACTGTGAGTGCATCTGTGATGTTAGTGGTAAAGTCGCACCATCCTAAGGCAACTGTGGTGCTGCCATCACAGGAAAGATGGGTATTGTCTAGATCAGTTATGAGGAAAGGAAAACTAACCACATCCTCAGCCTTGGTGACTTTGCTCATGTCAATGGGAGGACTCTTTCTCCTGATGATCACAACAGTAGTTGTGAATCTGAGCATCAGAACTGTTTGAATAATTCTGACTGTATGAGATCAGTTTTTAATATTTGGAATTTTCAGGAATAATGTGGATTTCTAATTCTCACTTTTCTTCCTCCCTACTCTTGACTGTGTCTGCCCATAAATATGATGTATCAGAACAAGTCTTTCAAAACACCACATTAATTTGAAAGAGCCCTGTCTCTGCTGTAATCAAGCTTCTCCTTTGAGACAGACTCACTCTATCCTCATTGCTCAATGTCATGTATCTCACTCCTACTGCTCTGTACGTCCTCATATCAGACTCTCTGATCTTCCCGTTGTCCACTGGTATGAGTGGTCAAATGGAGTTACTTGCCCATCAAATGAGGACAGCCAGTTAATCTTTGCATAAATTAAGATCTCGCCAAGGGTACAAGCTCAATAAAAGGAAGTTTTTAGCCTTTATCAGTCTTTTGAAGTTTGTGCAAGTTTCAAATGCTGTTTGGCAACTGAAACTAGGGTTTCTTCTATATCTCAAGCCACTATGCATATACACTCAGTGGCCACTTTATTAGGTACCTCCTGTACTAATAAAGTGGCAACTGAGGGTACAGTATATTTGTAACCTTCTGCTACTACAGCCAATCCACTTCAAAGTTTGACGTATTGTGTATTCAGAGGTGCACTATTGCACACCACTGTTGTAGCACATGGTTACTTGAGTCACCGTTGCCTTCCTGTCAGCTTGAACCAGTCTGGAAATTCTCTGACCTCATTAAGATGTTTTCACAGAGGATTGTTGCTCGCTAAATGTTCTTTTTTTGTTTTTCTCACCATTCTCTATAAACTCTAGAGCCTGTTGTGTGTGAAAATCCCAGGAGGTCAGCAGTTTCTGACATACTCAAGCCACCCCATCTGGCACCAACAATCATTCTACAGTCAAATTCACTTGGATCACATTTCTCCCCATTTTAATATTTGGTCTGAACAACTGAGCATCTTGGCCATCTCTGCATGTTTTTATGCATTGTGTTGCTGTCAGGTGATTGGCCGATTTAGATATTTGCATTAACAAGCAGGTGTACCTAATAAAGTGGCCACTGAGTGCATGTGCCTCCTTCTCTGCCAACCCTACTCTATGCTTTCTGCCGGGATTGCTCTCTCATTGATTCCCTTGTCCATTCGACCCTCATAGCACTTACCCTGCAAACAGAGCAAGTACTACACCTTATTCATCTGCTCCCTCACCACCCAAGTTATTCTCCCGGATAAGGCAACACTTTACCTGTAAGTGTATCGTGGTTATCTACTGTACCTGGTGTGGCTTCCTCTACATCGGTGAGACCAACATAGATTTGGGGACCATTTTGCCGAGCATCTTCGTGCCGTCGGCAATAGGGCGGCCAACCATTTTAATTCGACTCCCCATTCCCATTCCCACGTGTTGGTCCATGGCCCCCTTTGTTGCCACGATGAGGCCACTCTCAGTTTGGAGGAGCAGCACCTCATTCTGATTGGGTAGCCTCAAACCTGATGGCTCGAGCATTGATTTCTCCAACTTCTGGTAATTCCTTCCCCTCCCCCTTCTCCCCTTTTCATTCCCTGTTCTGGCTCCCCTTTTCAGATTCAGATTCAGATTTATTGTCATTTAGAAACCACAAATGCAGTGCAGTTAAAAAATGAGAAAACGTTCCTCAAGAATGTTATCACAAAAATGCGTGACAAAACAGACTACGCCAGAAAATCCACATAACGTTTGGCAATCCCCAATCCAGAATACGGAGAGGCTGCTGCGTATTAATATTGCGCTACCGTCTTAGTGCCTTCCCCGGAAAGGAGCTCCAAATCCACCAGACAAACAAGACCAAAAACTAAAGCTACAAGACCTGCACAAAACCACATAGTTACAACATATAGTTACAACAGTGCAAACAATAGCATAATTGATTTAAAAAAAAACAGACCATGGGCACAGTAAAAATAGTCCAAAGATGTTAAAGGACTATAAGTTCAAAAGAAATCACCACACAGTTTCCACAAGTCCCCAGGGTCCCGACAGATTCATCATCCCATGCCGGCAACAGAAGGGAATACCCCTGCTATGGACTTCCACGGCGCCGCCCGACTCAGCCTCACAGACGCAGCAGACAATGAAAGCTCCGTCGAAACCAGACTCGCAGACGCAGCACACACCGACAGCAACCTGACCGCAGAGGACTCCCGAGTCCGTCGAACCTCCGAGCCGACGACCATCCCCTCCAGCACAGCTTCTCCGAGCACCATCCTCTGCCAAGCGTATTAAGACAGCCCCGCCAATGGCCATTGGCAACGCGACCCTGAGGACTGGGGGCCTGTTCTTCCCAGCAGAGTCCCGGACCTCACAGCAGCAGCAGCAATGAAGAAGGTCTTCTTGGAATTTCCCGATGTTCCTCCGTGCTCCCACGTCCGTTTTCAATCAGTTATGATTGCGCACGGCACCCCACTTCACAAATAACAGATAATTAGCTCCGGAATGGCCGCTGCAAGTTGTGTTGTGCCGCCATCTTGGATCATACCCCTACTCTTCATCTGCCTGTTGCCTCCCACTGGCACACTTCCTTCTCTCCTTTCTCACATGGCTCACTCTCCTCTCCCCTCAGTTTTCCTTCAGCCCTTTAACTTTCCACCTATCACCTCCCAGTTTTTTTTAAATGTATCCACCCATCCCCCATCCACTTGTGTTCCCCCCCCCACCCATCTTCGCCTGTCAGCTTGTACTCCTTCCCCTTCCCCCACACCCACCTTCTTATTCTGTTTCTTCTCTCTCCTTTCCTTTCCAGTCCTGATGCAAGGATGCATCCTAAAACATTGACTCTTTGTTCCCCTCTTTAGATGCTGCCTGACCTGCTGAGTTCTTCCAGCATGTTGTGTGTTACCTAAGTAATCCACTTAATTTATTTGCTTGCATGGTATACTGGGTTGATGCATATTGTAAGTAATGCATACATACTGTTGTACCTCTGTTCTGGCCACCCCAGTGTAGACTTTGTCTCCCAACTAGACCAAATAACTAGCAAGCTTCTCTTTTTTAGGAGATAGGAAAGTACATCTGAAGTGTAAACTTTCAACGAGGCATTTGAGAAGGTCCCACTTAAGGGCTTGAGAAAGTTGAAAGACCCTGAGAAGTAGAAGAAATCTGTGGAGCGGCTCAGCTAGTGGAACTGTTTTCTCCTGTGATGTCAGTTCAATCCTCGTCTCTGAAGATGGTGAGCCATGTGAGCTTCCTCCAGGTGCTCTGGTTTAATCCCACATCTCTCAAAGACATGCATATCAGTTTTCCACTGTAAATCACCCCTTGTGTGTGGGTGAGCCATGGAATCTGAGGAGAGCTGATGGAGATGTGGAAAATGGGAATATGAATTAGCATAGACTGTTGGGCAACGGACCTGTTTCTGTGCCATAAAACTTCATTGCTCTAAAGCTATAGACTAAAAATCTGGCAAATCGGCTCAATGGGAGAAAGCTTATTGACATTGCTAACTGATCAGTTGGTATCAGTGAGCTATCCTAGAGTCTTTTGTGATGTATATATTTATTTCCTACTGAAGAGGTGGTTGAGACCACAGTAAAGATTTGGAACAAAGTGATGGTGTTTATAGATGAATCCACAGTTAAATTAAATAAGTAAAGCACAAAGAAAGAATTAAAAAAACAATACTGAAGTCATGTCCATGGGTTCATTGTCCATTCAGGAATCAGTTGGCAGTGGGGAAGAAACTGTTCCTGAAACATTGAGTGTGTGGCTTTTTGATGGTAGCATTGAGAACAAGGTGTGTCTTGGATGATGGGGGCCATTAGTGATGTATGCCACGTTTTTGAGGCATCACCTTTTGAAGGAATCCTCAATACTGGGGAAACTAGTGCCCATGATAGAGATGGCAGAGTTGGCAACTTTTTTTAATCCTGTGCAGTGGCCCCTCCACACCAGACGTCAATGCATCCAGTCAGAATGTCCTCCATGATACATCTGTAAAAATTAGCAAGAGACTTTAGTGACATCTCATGCCTCCTAAAACTCCAAATGAAATATAGCTGCAGTTATGCCTTCTTTGGAATTTACATTGATACGCTGGGCCCAGCATAGATCTTTAGGGATGTTGACACCCAGGAACTTGAAACTGCTCACTCTTTCCACTGGTGATCCCTCAATGAGGACTGGTTCCCTTCCCCTTCCTGAAGCCCACAATCAATTTCTTGGTCTTACTGACATTGAGTGCCAGGTTATTTTGACGCCACTCGACCAACTAATCTGTCTCACTTCTGTATGCCTTATTGTAACCATTTGAAATTCTGCCAACAAAAGTTGTGTCTTTAGCACATTTATAGATGGTATTTGAGATGTGCCTACTAGTTATACCATCATGGGCACACAGAGAGTAGAGAGTGGCCAAAGCAGGCATCCTTGAGGTGCGCCAGTGTTCATTGTCAGCAAGGAGATGTTATTTTCCATCTACCATAGCTGTGGTCTCCCGATGAGGAAATCAAGGATCCAGTTAGACAGGCCCAGGTTTTGGAGGTTGTTGATTAGTACTGAGGGTATGATTGTGTTGAATGCTGAGCTGTAATCAATAAACAGCAGCCTGACTCAAGTATTACTATTGTCCAGATGATCCAAGGCTGAATGAAAAGCCAGTAAGATTGCATCCATTGTAAACCTATTGTGGTGAGAGGTAAATTGCATCAGGTTCAGGTCCTTGATTAGGCAGAAGTTGATTCTGGCCATGACCAACCTCTCAAAGCACTTCATCACAGTAGATGTAAGTGCAACTGGGCAATAGTCATTGAGGCAGATCACACTGCTCTTGGGCACCGGTATGATTGTCATCCTTTTGAAGCAGGTGGGAAACTCTGACTGCATCAGTGAGAGATTGAAAACGTCCCTGAACACGCCTGCCAGTTGGCTGGCACAGGTTTCTAGTGCCCTACCAGGTGCACCAGGGCCTGATGCCTTGTGAGAGTTCATTCTCTTGAAACTTGTTCTGATGTTGGCCTCTGAGACCGGGGTCAACAGATGCTGTGGGAATTCGTACAGGCTGTATTTCTTTTCCTTCCTTTCAAAGCATAAGTAAAAGGTGTTAAGCTCATCTGGGAGTGAAGTATCACAACCACTCATTGTGTTAGATTTTACCTTATAAGAAATAATGGCCCTGCAAACCTTGCCAGATTTGACATGCATCAAATTTCATCATTAAATTTAATCGAAAGTGTTTTTTTTAATGCTCTTAACATGGCTTTCTGAAGGTTGTACCAGGACCGGTATAGTTCTGATTCACTGGTCTTGAATTCCACAGATCTAGGGCTCAGTAGAGTACAGAGTTCCTGATTCACCCATGGCTTTGGATTTGGGTGTATCTAGTATCTTCTTGAAGCCAAGCTTTCATCCACACAGATTTTAATGAATTTGCTGACAACTGTGGCGTATTCTTTCAGATTCAAAGATGAATTCCTAAATATTGCCCAGTCCATTGACTCAAAGCTGCTCTGTAACCACTCCTTTGCCTCCAGCATTCATACTTTCTTGCTCCTCACCATTGCTGCTGCAATCTTTAATCTCTGCCTGTACACCAGGAGTAGAAGTACAGCTAGGTGATGGGACTTTCCAAAGTGTGGGTGTGGGTTGGCACTATAAACATTTTTAATGGTGGTTCAGCTGTGACCAAGTGTTGTTTCTTCCGGCTCCACAGGTGGTATGTTGGTAGTAGTTGTCCAGCGACTACTTCAAGCTGACCTGGTTAAAATCCCTCACAAAGATAGGGAAGGCACCAGAGGGTGCTGTTTTGTTACTGTGATCACAGTGCTCAGCTCCTTCAATACCTGCCTGACATTAGACAAAAGGGGGAATGTACACTGCTACCAGGGTGACGGCAGAAAACTCCCAAGGCAGATAAAATGGACTACGTTGACCGACGTAGCCTAACACTTTTACAATGACCGATGGCATTTCACCTTTTTCTGATCGCCTTATTATTTCCACTTTATTTTCAATCGTGATCGTGATTATTTTTGTGAACAGAAACACTACGGATTCAGAGCTCTGCCGCCCGGTCCTAATGTCCGCCACACTGAGACAGGTTGAATAAGGGACTTGAGCGTCCGCATTTTTTGTATCTGCAAGGTGCCCAGAACCAATCCCTCGCGGATAAGGAGGGCCGACTGTAATGACAATGGGTCTTGAGGCTTTTGGGGAATCATGAAAGTTCTTCTGAGCATAGCATGAAAAAGAGGGATAGGTCTAGGCCACAAGCATCAAGTGTTTATTTCCCTCCTTAGGTACTGTTTGATTGGCTGAGTTCCTCCATTTTGTTTTTTGTTGCCCAAGTAATTGGAATTGTATTTGGAACTTTATAGCCTCTCTGCATCTCAGCACGTGAAATACTTCCCTCCACTGAGACTTTAGTGAAGTGTGTGGGGATGGAAAGGCAAGTGGGAACCGGTGGAGTCTCGTGTTGCTGGAGCTGTGTTATCATGGGGTATGAAGAGGCGACATCACAGTGTGCTGCTGTGTGAGACAGCACTTTATTGGCAGACGGCAAACTAGCTCCAACCATTGGCTGTCAGTCATTGTATCTGCCACAGGAGGCGCCTGTCAATAAAAATGTGGAAGGGGGCTTTCACTATACCCTCAATGTTTACATCAATTTAAAGAAAACTCTGTGGGTGGCATTGGGAGGAAGGAAAAAGTGGTTGTATTCACCAATTGCTTTTTGCAAGTTCCTTGACATCTCAAAGTGCTTTGTGGCAAATGCCTTGGGTCTTGAGGCTTTTTAGTTTAAGAAAGACAGTATCCAAGGAGTGGAGAGGAATTTCCCCATGGGATTATATCTGTGCCCCTCAGTCCCACTCAATTTTTATTTGCATATGTTGATATGCCAAGTTTGGACTGCTGCTGATGATAGTTCCCAGTAATCAGACTTTAATCTCTAGATCTTTACAGTGAAAAAAGTGAAAGAGAGTTAGTTCAAAGGTATAATAAAATACTTCAGATTTATGGTGGGGGTGGGGAGGGAAGTAACCTTTTAAAGCTTCAGTAGCAGTTTCCAAATTCCAAACACTGTTTACCCACGAATCTGTCAACAGTCCAAGTTAAAGTTTATTGGCAGGTTCGAACATGACCTTGGGTGTGCAAGTTTGCAAGTTCTTTCTGTGACTGCTCCAAATGCTTCAGTTTTCTTCCACCTCCCAAAATGTGCTGGCAGGCTCGTTGAATACTAATTGCCCCTAGTGTAGGTAAAAGTAAAAAGAACCAATGCAGAATTGACTGGCGTTTGTGAGAGAATAAGTTGCATGATTATAGAGAAACTGAGGAGGTGGAGGAGTGGGACTGATAGAAACCAGCAAGGACCATAGTCTCCTAAATTGCCACAGGATATAAAAGAACTGGTTGAATGGGCAGGCTCTGAGCAGAAGGTGCTTAATATGCAGAAACGGAAAGTGATGTACCTTGGTAGAATAAATGTAGAGAGGAGACATGGAATAAAGAGGAGTGTTGCAATACAGTTGCAGGATCATGGGGACCACTTTACTAGGTACAGCAATAGAACACTGTGTGGTATTCTGCTGTCACCGATCAACTTCAAGCCTCAATGTGTTGTGCATTCGGAGATTCTCTTCTGTGCACAACTGTTGTAACACATCATTATTTGAGTTACTGATGCCTTCCTGTCAGCTTGAACCAGTCTGGCCATTTTCCTCTGACCGCTCTCATTAACAAGCATTTTTGATGGCAGAACTAGATAGGTTTTTTTTAATTGTCACTCCATTCTCTGTAAAGTCTTCCACTTTCAAAGTCACATTTGTTCCCCGTTGTGATGTTTGATCTGAACAACAGATGAACCTCCTGACCATCGCCACGTGATTTTACGCATTGAGTTGCTGCCAACTGATTGGTTGATTAGACATTTGCATTAATGAGCAGGTGTACTAATAAACTGGCCACTCGGTGCAGGTACACAAAACACGTATAATAAAGTTTACACAGTTGAAAGAAAACAAATTTAAACATGTTGAACTTTAATCAAACACTGCTCCAACCTCAGCTGGAGTATTGCATTCAATTCTGGTTGCCCTATTATAGGGTGAATATGGAGGCACTGGAGAGTGTCCAGGAAATAGTTCTTGTGCTGAGAGAAAAGGACAGATTTGATTAAGGCTGAAATTCTTTCAAGACTGAGGGTGGTTCGATAGAACTACATAAATTAACCAGGAATATGCCAGAGGTGATAACAGGAGGCTACTCCTATTTTCTAGTACTTGACAAGCCAGTGACCTATAGCATCTGGTGACCCTGTGATCTGTGACTCGGAGGCTGACCTCAGAGCATCTTTCAAGATGGTGAACCTTTGCATGGTGTCAAGCCCTGACGATCTATCTGGTAGAGCTCAAACCAACTGATGGGAGTGTTCAAGGACACTGCTGCTGTCAGAGGTTCCCACCTGCCTCCAAAGGATGGCAGTCATGCCAGTACCCAAGGAGAGCAGGGTGAACTGCATCAATGACTATCACCCAGTGGCATTCACATCTACTGTGATGGAGTCCTTTGAGAGGTTGATCTTGGCTAGTATCAAATCCTGCCTAAGCAAGGATCTCGACCTGCTGCAGTTTACCTGTTGCCATAATAGGGCTACAGGGGATGTAACCTCACTGGCACTCCACTCCGCCTTGGATCATCTGGACAGTAGCAATACCTGCACAAGGCTGCTGTTTATCGACTACAGCTTAGCATTCAACACAATCATGCCCTCAGTTCTAATCGACAAGCTCCAAAATCTGGGCTTC
The DNA here is from genome assembly GCF_048418815.1 of Hemitrygon akajei. NCBI lineage: Eukaryota > Metazoa > Chordata > Chondrichthyes > Myliobatiformes > Dasyatidae > Hemitrygon > Hemitrygon akajei. The sequence continues at coordinate 15,221,217 of NC_133152.1, read as the reverse complement.
TGTACCTCCCTCTGCAATTGGATCCGGATTCAATTTTGTTGACATCTGACTGTACAAGTATACAACCAAGTGAAACAGTGTTCCTCCGGGCAACATTGCACCTACACAACCCGTATCACACACAGCACAAAAAAGCAAAATATTGTATTAGACTATAGTAAGTTAACATAATTCAAAATGCAGCAAAGCACAGCACAGCTAAACAATATAGTAAGAAGCTAGCTGTCTTAGTGACGAGACCTTGGTGTTGGCAGGGTGTTCATTAGTCTCACAGCCCGGGGAGAAGCTGTTGCCCAGTCTGGCAATCTTAGTCCTGATGCTTCTGTACCTCTTTCCTAATGGTAATGATGTCATGGGTGGTATGGATCCTCAACAACGCTCCCAGTAAATGTCACAAATGGGGGAGGGGGGAGGAAGACCCCAGTGATCCTTTCAGTGGTTTTTACTGTCCGCTGTCGAGTCTTGCAGTCCAATGCTTTGTACTTTCCATAACACACAAGGATACAGCCAGACAGGACTTTCTCGATCAGAGGTTAGAATGGGGGTGAGGAGCCTTGCATGCCCCAGTCTTCTCAAAGTGTAGAAGCAGCTGTGCCTTCCTGACTAATAAGGAGTCGTTGGGGGCTCAGGTTAGATTGTCCATTATGTGCACACCAAGGACTTTGTGCTTTTCACTCTCTCCACAGCAGAGCTGTTGATGTGCAATGGAGAGTGGTTCACCTGTGTCTTCCTGAAGTCCACAATCATCTCCTTTGTCTTGTCCGTGTTAAGGTTTGAGTTGTTGTTCTCAGTCCATTTGACAATAAGTTTCAATAGGTACATTTAATGTCAGAAATGTATACAATATGCATCCTGACAGACGGAAGTGGTGCACTCTCAACAGAGCGAGAGTGGGAGTTTGTAGGACGGGAGACAATATGGTGAGGTGGGGTTTAAAGACCAGTGAATCCTGTGAGTGTGGAGAACATTGAACGTGTTCTCTGCCACTGCTCACTCTCACTTGATTTGGATTTGGCTGACACTAAAATCAGCACATCTCCAGAGCCAGAAAACTCCGGCACCCTGACGGCATGCTAGTCTTCCAGGCCGCGTCCTTGGGGTATCGAAAAGTGGCCGCCGTGACACCCTGAGAGCAGGTCCCGTTCTGGCAAAGAATCGAAGTCAGAGTGTAACTCCAGGTCAGGGTCTCCAAAAGGGAAAAGGGAGACCAGCCACTGTACCTTTCTGTATGCCTCATCTATTGCTGATGAGGCCAACCACCTCAGCGAACGTGACGATGAGGTTTGAGATGAATCTGTCAGTGTGGCACACAGTGCTGGGGGTTACCAGCGCTCAGTGTGATTGAGTTTGAGACGTTACTGCCAGCTCTGACTGACTTGGGGTCTTTCCAGCGACAAGTGCAAGTTTCAGTCACAGAGAGGAGTGATGAGTACCAGTGAGGACCGTTTACCCACCAGCCTTTGAGGGATGATGGTGTTAAACACCGAGCGGAAGTTGAAGAACAACATCCGGGGGTATGAGGCATAGATTTCCAGGTAGTGGAGGACCGAGGCTGTGACATTATCAGTGGACCAGTTTGAGCAGTAGGCAAACTGGAAACGGTCTAATATAGCCATAATGTGGGATTTTTACAACCAGCTACTCAAAGCACTTCAAGATTGTTGAAGTCAGTGTCACTGGCTGGTAATCATTTAGGCTGGTTACTGCTGCTCCCTTGGGCACCAGAATGGCGGCCTTGAAGTGGACTTCTTCAGAGAGAAATTGAAGATGTTGGGTAAGACCTCTGTTAGCTGGGCTACACTGTGCCTCGGCACCCAACAAGTTATGTTGTCCGGCCCTACGGGCTTATATGGGCTTACCCTGGCTAAGATCCTCCTCACCTCAGCTGTAGCCAAACAGGCTTCCTGTTTCTCAAGAAGAGAGGGATCATTCCTTAATGTCACATCGTTCAGTTGGTTAGGTCGTGCATAGGAACTGTTCAACCTATCAGGAATGGAGCTGTCGTTGACAGGGTAGACTTGTAATCAGTTAATGATTTATATACCCTGCCGTGACCCTGGTGTCAAAAAAAGTGTGGATTTTCTGTGCAAAGTCACACTATGCCTTCCTGATGGCATGTGAGAGCATGGCTTTTGTTGACCTTTAAGTCATTCTGTTCCCCCAGTTTGAGGACAACATCTTGATCCCTGAGCAGTGCACAAGCCTCTGCAGTCAGCCATGGTTTCTGATTGCCATGGTAGTGTAGTGTTTAGTCACAGTAGCATCCTCAGCGTAGCCAGGAACCAATTCCACATATTCATCAATGTCGACGTGATGATTGGAGGTGCTCGAATCCGTGCGTTTGAAGCAGTCCTGCCATGACCTTCTGGCCGCGTTCTGATGATCTGCTGTACCATGGATGTATGGTTTGAGTATCTGAAGTGAAGGTAGGTGATAGCCTTGTGGGTTCCACAAATGTTGGAATAAGCCAGGTCTTGTATATTTTCTCCTCTGGTTATGTATTTGCCATGTTGTTACAACTTTGGCAGGAATGTTTTTAAGTTGGCGTGATTGAAGTCACCAGCAACAATGAAGATACCATCAGAGTGTATGGCTTCGAGGTTGCAGTTTGCGTTATAGAGCTCCTGCAGCGTTTTCCCGGCACTGGCATGAGAGCATGTGGGGTGAGCGGGTGAGGTAAACAGCAATAATCACGATGGCAGTGAACTCCCTCAATAAGTAGAAGGCCCTCACCACCATTTTGAAAATTCTATCTGTGGTGAGCAGAGTCTGGAATGGTGTCGCGTAGCCACATTTCTGTCAGGAATGCGTGTACAGCAGTCCCTCATCTCCCACTGATTCAGACGCAGGTAATCCAGTTTATTTTCCAGCAATCGGATTTTAGCATCTGAAATGGATGGGAGCACGGGCCTGCAGGGATCTTCTTTAAATCTCACTTTAATACCAGCACACTTATCATGCTTCTGTATTTGAGCTCCCCGCTTCTGACAGCTGCTTTCCTGAATTGCTGTAGTAGATCTGGGAGCTGAGCAAGAGCCAGCTCCCCATGTTAGTCTGTAATGGCACAGCACTTTGGTTATTCCATTCACTAGCAAGGTAGATTTGCAGATTTGTGTTCTTAATGATCAGTCATAGAAAAAGGAACAGGACAGAAAATGTCACCGTTTGTTGTGGCCAGAGTGGCAACTGCATCTATGCGTGCAACCAACTTGCACTCTTTAACTTCCTCACTGGGAGACCACAGTCCACACAGATCAGATATAACATGACCTCCTCACTGACAATCAATACTAGAGCACCTCAAAGATGCTTGCTTAGCCCACTGCTCTACTCTCTCTACATCCACAATTGGCTCGACACAATTCAAACACCATCTGTAAGTTTGCCAATGACACAACCATTGTTGGCAGTATTTCAGTTGGTGATGAGGAGGTGCAGGGGATGAGATGGATTGGCTGGTTGAATGCTGTTGCAGCAGCAACCTTGCACTCAACATCTGTAAGACCAAGGAATTGTTTGTGGATTTCAGGAAGGGCGAGCCAAGGGAAAGCTCATCAAGAGATCAGAATTGGAAAGAGTGAGCAGTTTCAATGTCTGTGTGTCAACATCTGAGTCTCTATTCTTGACACAACATTGATGCAGTTACAAAGAAGGCGCAACAGCGGTTATATTTCATCAGGAGTTTGAGAAGAATTGGCATGTCACCAAATCTACAGATGTATCGTAAAGAGCATTCTAACTGGTTGTGTCAACATCTAGTTTGAAGGGTCCAAGGCACAGGATTGGAAAAAGATGCAAAAAGGTGCAAACTTAGTCAGCTCCATCATGGGCACTAACCTCCCCCAGCATTGAGGAGTTCTTGAAAAGGTAATATCTCAGAAAAGCATCATCCATCATTAAGGACCCCAGTCACCCAGGACATGCCCTCTTCTCATTGCTATCATCAAGGAGGAGGTACAGGAGCTTGAAGACACACTCAGCTTTTCAGGAACACCTTCCCCTCCCATCAGATTTCTGAATGTACAATGAACCCATAAACTCTAACATAGAATTGCTCCCTCTCTTTGCACTGGTATTTAAATCTAATTTTCTTTTTTCATGTATATTTATTGTTATTTATAGTTATTGTATATTGCTGCAAAAAAATCAAATTTCACAGCCTATTCCAGTGACATTAGACCAGACTCTGATTTTGAGCTGACAAAAAGGTGCAGGTACAAAATAAAAGGAATAGAACCAATAGCAATGTGAAGCCAAGCATTTGACAGGACCCTGGAATACACTGCCTGCGGGTGGAATGGAAGCAAATTCCACTGCGGTCTTCCAAGAGGGTAAAAGAAAACAAGGCTCTGGAGAAAGAACACGAGAGGGCTGGTAGAGGTTCAGCATGAACACCGTGAGCAAGGTGGCCTGCTGTTCTCCTGCTTCTATCTTCATTATAAAAGAACAGAAATAATTAAAAAGAAAAGGTAGTGATTTTGGCAATTTGTTCAAAGAAGCAAGTTCTCCCTCCTCTCTTTCCGTTTCCCATTCTTTTCTCACCTGCCCATCACCTCCCATTTGTTCCCCTGCTCCTTCCTTTTCTTCCATGGTCTACTGTCCTCTCCTATTCAGTCCTTTACCTCTTCTACCTATACCCTCACGACTTGTTACTTCACCCCATCCCCACTTACCCACCTTCCCACTAACCTGGTGTCACTTACCACCCACCAGTTTGTACTACTCTCCTTCCCCCCCCCCCCCCCCCCGCCCCCTCCACCAACCTTCTTATTCTGGCTTAATCCCTTCATTTCAAATTCTGGCAAAGAGTCTCTGTCCGAAATGTCAACTGTTTATTCCCTGCCAATGATGCTGCCTGACTTGCTGTGTTCCTTGAACATTGTTTGTGTGTGTGTGTGTGTGTGTGTGTGTGTGTGTGTGTGTGTGTGTGTGTGTGTGTGTGTGTGTGTGTGTGTGTGTGTGTGTGTGTGTGTGTTTTCGTTCAGCATCTGCAGATCTTTAGTGTCTCATTTTCTGTAGTTCCTGACACAGCCACCAGGGGAAGGTGGGTCTGGAGCATGCATGTTAAACACAAAAGATCTTTGTGCTTTGGCTAAGGATCTAATACCAGGAACTGATTGCATTTGTAAGGAATTGGCTTCTTGGCTTCAGTTGACTTGTTTTAGGTTAAGCCTGTAAATTATACAAGATTCTTGATGGTTCGATTAAAAGAGCTTTGTTTATCCAGAATAAGAAAAGGAATGTGAGCCAAGGTTCCTAACCTGATCTCTGGACAGGAAGCTTTATGAATGCTATGTGATGACTGGCAGGGGAACTGTGGCAGGTTCGGGTGCCCAGCTGGGTGGGAATGACTGATGCACTGGAAACTGATAGGAGTGCAGGAACAAAAGTTAACTTGCTACTGTTACACTATTCCCCTGGATCACATCTGCCTGCTCTGGTTTTACAACTGCGGCTACAATAAGCTATCAAACCCAGTTATATATTTATTTTATGTAGAGATACACCATGGTAACAGGTCATAAGACATAGGAGCAGAATTAGGCTATTCAGTCCATCGCGCCTGCTCCACCATTCCTTCATGGCTGATTTATTAACCCTCTCAACCCTATTCTGCTGCCAACTCCCAGTAAGCTTTGACACTTTAACTAATCAAGAACTTATCAGTTTTAAATATAGTCAATGACTTGGCCTCCACAGATTCACCACCACCTGGCTTAAAGAAATTCCACCTTATCTCTGTTCTAATGGGATATTCTTGTATTCTGAGGCTGCGTTCCTCTGGTCCTAGACTCTCCCACCATTGGAAACGTTCTCCACACCCACTCTATCTAGCCCTTCTAATATTCAATCAGTTTCAATAAGACACTCTACCCCCATCCCCCACATTCTTCTGTACTCCAGCAAGTACAGGCTTGGAACTATGAAACGCTCCTCGACATTAATCGTTTCATCCCCAGGATCATACCTGTGAACTTGCTCTGAACCCTCTCCAATGCCAGCACATCCTTTTAGCTGAGGGGCCCAAAATTGCTCACAGTGCTCCAAGTGTTGTCTGACAAATGACTTGTAAAGCATCAGCATTACATCCTTGCCTTTATATTCTTGTCCTTTCAAAATGAATGCTAACATTGCATTTGCCCGCCTTACCACCAATTCAGCCTGCAAGTTAGCCTTTGAGGAATCCTGCACGAGGACTCCCAAGTCCCTAGGCGCCTCTCATTTGTGAATTTGTTCCCGTTTTAGAAATTAGTCTTCGCCTTTATTCCTTCTACCAAAGTGGATGACCATATACTTACCTACACTATATTCCAGCCATTCTACCCAATGACGCCATGCCACCCAACTACATCATGTGACCGGTTTTCCTACTAATCAGTACATCTTTGGAACGTGGGAGGAATCAGACGCAGTTGTGGGGAAAATGTGAAACACCTCACAGACAGCAGTGGAAATGAACCCAGCCACTGGCACTGTAACAGTGTTACGCCAACCACCATCCTACCATACCACAGGGGCGAGCAAACCTTACAGCCCTGCCACAATAATCTTATGGGGAACAGAGCTTCTGGGTGCTGCTGAACATTATCCACCCCTCCTCCAGTTCCCAGATGAGAAACAAGAAACTGAAGTGTGAACTGTGTGTCAGTGAGGGTGGGTGACTGCAGGGAACTTGTGGCCAGCATAGAGATAATGTGCTTAACCCCACCTTCCACATTTAAAACAGGCCACACAGACATTGCACAAACTGAAGAGGAATCAGGGACACCGTCCATGCATACAACTTCCAGACTGACACTTGACTTGCCCCCTTGATCACCCTCCCCTTCCATGACAGCCTTCATTGCCTCTCTGAGCTTCTCCCCTCCACCTTCTCCAACCCCCTCCCATCTATTCATGGCTTGTACCTGTAAAATTTGGGTCTTGCTAATCCCTATGTAAAGGGACAAATCACATTCAACCAAATGTTTGAAGGACAAAGTATTAAAGAGAGTCTTTAGTATGGAAGTGGACGGCACAGAAGCAGACTCCTGTCCAAGCTGACTGTGATGACTGTCTACACTGATCTCATTTGCCTGCTTAATCCCGCTTCCTCTGCTCTCTATCCTAAGTGACTTTTAAAACTGTAAATGTGCAGGAAAATTCTGTCCGGTTGGAGAATCAAGGAAAAAGGGACAATCTCAAAATCGGTCATTTCAGGAGAGAGAAATGGGGATGTGTTGTCCATGTGGCGGAAGTTCCCAGAACGCCTGAGATAATTTTACTTTCCAGATCAAGGCCAATGTCCTTCACCTTGCAGAAACAAGGATTGAGGAGTTCAAATGGCTCCTGCTCCTCCTTCACCCAGCTCAAGGCCAGAGATGTAGTGATTGCAGTATTCCTGTTTAATCAGTCCAGATACATGGAGCAGGTGAAGGCAACTCCTGTTCATCTCTGACTTGGTCCGATTTATTATGTGTGGTGAGACTTCTTGTTTAGCGGCAGCAGTGCAGTACAAGTCATAAGAATTATTATAAGTTACAAAACAAAATACAAGTAGCAAAGCAACATCCATTCAGAAATTTGAGCTGGAAGAGACGTCATTCCACGAATGTTGAGTGTGGGTTTTCAAGTTCCTGTACCACCTCCCTGATGGTTGAAGTGAGAAAACGGCACGTCCCTGATGGTCAGGTGTTTAATGATGGATGACACCTTATGAAGACACCCCCTCTTGAAGATGTCTTCAACTCAAGTGCTCTGAGCACTAATCAATGCTGTTCAGCTGGAAGCACTGTTTGTCATTTCCGCCCCCACTCCCACCAGAGACAACTAGAACACGATGTTTGAAGGCCCACTCCAGGTTCTTCTTTCATATTGAGCAAATTTAAATATAACTCAGCATTCTCTGAAACTGCTGCTCTCTCACTTCCTATTCTGATCTTCACTCTCCCTCGTCATCCTGAAACATTAACCACTTCCCTGACGCCTGATCAACTGAATGTTGCCACCGTTGTCCATATGTGTAGGCAGAGATAATGTTATGGATGATGCTATCTTGCAGTGCAAGTAGAAATAAGGGAGGGGTAGTGGAGGCTTAAACTACTGTGGGAGACTGAGCTTTCAGCTGCTCAGTGTTGGGCAGGTTTCTGGTGTCCTTTCAAGTCTGGTGCTTGAGAGAATCCATTAATTTGCAATCACTTTTACTCATTTAAAGCAAAAAAACTGAATTTTTACAGCAAGTAAAGAATGAAGCCATTCAGTCCGTCGAACTTTTGCCAGCTCTGTAGAATGAGCTTCGCTCTAATGAAGAGTCTTTGACCTGAAATGTTTTTTCTCTCTTACCATAGATGCCACTTGACCAAATAAGTGCTCCGGCATGTTTTTGTTATTGTAACTACACCAACTCTCAGTTGCTTTCTTCCTGCAGCCGCACAAGTTCTTTCCTAATCACAGCCCCCCTCCGATGGTTGAATTTTCCTCTACCATTCTGGTAAGATGGGGCCCTCAGACACAGCGGCCACTCTGGGTCCAATCAAAAGTGTATTTGTTTGTCCTTTAGGTCTTTTTTTTTACCAATCATAAGTTACTGCTGGATACTAAGAGCATCAAGTACTGCAGGACTATCCCAGTGTAAGGGGTTCCTTCTTTATGTTACTGCATATGTTAATCAAAAGGGCTTCTTTGTTTTGTTAAAAGTAAGAATGCTTCTTTGTAATGCTAACTGGTGAGAGGGTGTTTCCTCTCGAAGCTTGTTTGGGTTTAAAGTTGCTGATAACGGGGATTGTATTCATTTGTTAACCAATTGGGATAGATGTTATTCTGGGTCTATAAGCTATTGTTGGCGGGCTTTTGGGGAGTCAGCGCAAGGGGGTGAGAGAGAGAGGACACGATGCTGTAAGCTGGGCGACGGAACGGACCCCGAGCGGGGGACGAGGCCAGGGTTTTCAGCGAGGAGAGGAGACGAAGACAGACGTGCCGGGGCTGCTTGGTTGATCACTTCGGGTGGTCCTGAGCTACGGGTCGAGGAGGTCTGAGGGGATTGAATGGTGGCCAGAGAGCTCCAACAGTTGTGCATGAAGTGGTTTGGACTTTGATAAGTTTTGGCGCCTTTTCCTTTTCCTTTTATATTGTATCTCTATTAAGTACATAGTTCCAGTAAGATCTATAAAGTGAACTCATTTAACCGCATATGGCGTACTGCCTGTTATTTGGCGTGTTGGGGACATCACATCACACACGATTACCCAGTTTGGCAGGGCCAAAGGCTGCTCGCCCTAGACGGAAGTGAGCTGAGCGAGCCTGAGGCTTACCAGGGGGTTACATTGTGGGGTGCTCGGTCTGGGATTGCATTCTGTGGAATTCTGTGTGATTGCCCTCTTTAAATTATGCAGGCTGAGGGGACGAAAAGCTGGTGTGCGATTGCTGGTTATCACTGCATGCATGTTGGGTGGGGTGGCGATTGGTATCCCGGAGGTTGTTGTTCGAGTTCAGACCAGCACTGACGGAATGGTGGTGGGACATGGGCTGTCCATACTGTTAGGAGAGCGAGGGACAACAGGTCGGGATGTTCCAGCTATGGTGGACTCTGCCCGGTTGTTGGAATAATGTCCAGCCCTAAAGGGGTGGAGGCGTGGGCGGAGCGGACCTCTCAGTTGTTGGGTGAGTGGCAGTGCTTGGCCGAGGGAAAGCAACAGGGATGGGTTGGAAGTTTGAGTAGGCGGGCTGGGGACGTTGTTAGAACTGTCTGGTACAATTACCTCAAAGTGACAGCTGCCAGTTATGGGAAAGTGTGGGAAAATGCTTTTGGTTCGACTGGAAGTCAAATGCCGCAGCTGGGGGGCTTATCATATCTGTGGCAGAAGATTGGTGGAAACAGGGTATCTTATTTGGCTAGGGGGGCAGATAAATTGCTTACGGTGACGGGGGATCTGTCAAGGGGATCAGCCCCTCCCTCAGTTGTTCAGCTGATCCGAGAGGTGTCAGGAAACTTAGAGGAGGCCCAGTGGGGGAATGGTTTGGGGTCTCTGGGGGAGCACGTTCCCAGCAATGTACCAAGGAACTCCCGAAAGGAACAGACCCTACTCCTGAAGGCTTAGAGGGACCACGCTCTCGGGTGTGGTTACAGATGGATGGAAGCCAGGCTAAAGCCATCCTCAACACCGGGGCGCAGGTCAAGTTGTTGTACAGTTTGTTTTACAACTGGTATTTGAAGCATTTACCCTTGACAACATTAAGGGCATTGGAGATTTGGGGTACCAGTGCCAGTGGTTATCCAGACACAAGCTGATTGCCCAGTTTGGCAGGGCCAAAGGCTGCTCTCCCTAGACGGAAGCGAGCTGAGTGAGACTGAGGCTTACCGGGGGTTACACCAGCAATGGTATGCAATGGAGCTGGGCATTCTGCACACCATTGTCGTGCTAAAACAGTGCATGGAGCAAGCCTTGGACATTTGTATTGTGATTGCAAGTCCTCTTTGGATATCGGCAACATTAAATAGTTCGTCCAGTTCATTGGTGAGACCGGCGGCGGGGGAGCTAAGTTGCCTCTGTTGTGGTCTTTGTCACTGGGTCACCTGTTGCAGTTGCCCAGGGAAGGAGATGCTGGAGGTTGAGTGGGGGAATGCTGGAATCCATTCTGGGCTGGGTGCTACCCTCTCCCATCGGCGCTGTGCTCTGCTGTTCGCCTGATAGAAGAAGAAGCTGCATTATCTTGCCGTCTTAACTTGCCATCAATCTACCGTGCAAGGAACTTGGGCTATATATTTTTTTCTGACTATGTATATCTGCAGTCGTCACCATACGTGCTAATTTTGCAGTGTGCTGTTGGTGATGTTTTGCACCTTGGCCCTAGACGAATGCTGTTTTATTGGGCTGCATTCATGTATGGTTGAATGATAATTAAGCTTCAAATTGATCACCCCAAGTAGTGCATTTTGGGCTCTAACCATTCACTGCATTTATATATAAAGTATGCACGATACCTTATTTTGGAGGGGGGAAAGAGTTCTTTATTTCACACATCAAATTTTTAAATTGTTTTTGGCTTAATTATCAATGCAATCCCTGTGCTCACAGTAGAGATTATGACTCTTTCATCTGTCCATTAGCAAAGAAGGCTTATGGCAAGTTCACCATCATCAGTCAGGGCTCTGAGAAGAGGAGTCAGGACGTGGTGTTGCAGTTGTACAGACGTAAATGAGGGCACACTTGGAGTTTTTGATCTGTTTAGAGTGATGTCATTATGATGGAAAAGATGCAAAGATTTACAAGAGATTTGTCAGGACTCAAAAGCCTGAGCTTTAGTGAGAGGTCGGACAGGCCGGGGCTTTATTTCTTGGAATATAAGAGATTGAGGGGTGACATCATCTAGTTGTATAACATCATGCAGGTATGGAGAGCATGAATGCACCCGTTACCTATGTCGCTTTTCTCCCTCCTTAGAGTGAGGGAACAAGTCTGACAGGGAAAAGATTTAGAAAGTACCTGAGGCACAACTTCATGCAGAAGTGTAGTATTAGGGTGTGTTGGTTTTTGTTGCGAACAGTGCTTTTCTCTGTTTCCATGTACGTGTGATAAATAAGTCTAAATGAGCTGCCCAATAAAATAGATGAGACAGGTACTACAACATCTAAAAGACATTGTATAAGTACATGAATAGGAAAGGTTTAGAGGTATATGGGCCAAAGGGCCTGTTTCTGTGCTATATTACTCTGACTTTATTTGGTTCCACTAGACTTTCGTTGTAGCTGTGCATTACTCTGTAGAACTTGCATCTTTCTTGTTAATTAGAAAGCTGTGAATATTTTTATACTTGATGTGACAAAGAGAAAGGACACGCATTAAAGGAACTTCAGATTAGAGCCACAGCTGTGGGTAATGAACCTACGACAAGCGGAGATTCTGGATTGGTGCTTAGGGTATCTCCACAGGGCATTAGCTTATGTTTTGGTAACAGAATGATTTCCTGTGCTGCTCGTTAATATCCCCTCAAAGCCTTCCTCATACAACCATCGCATCTTGCTAACTTTTCATTACTAATGCCGTCGCCAAGAAGAGCTTGTGAAGAAATATTGATTGTTGTTCTTTCAAAGTTTGTGGTATTATCCCACTGTTGGTTAAACTGTTCAAAATGTGGTATCCAATCTAGGGCAAAAACCCAGAGCCTGAGGTCCTGACCATTTTTTAGTAAATCATGATTCAATGAAAATGTTAGTATTAACTCCTTCTGAAGGAGGAAGATCTGACGTAATTGCACCACTCACAAAATCCACTGAGTTATATTGGAAATGATGTCCGATAAGGATTAGTTTACAAGAGACATTTTTATTTCTCTAAATTGGACATGTTCACAGAGGCAAGAGGTAGCTTGAGATAGGAGAATTGCTTTTAGGATTCTAAAGGGATTCAAGACGGTAGATGATATGCATCAGAGTAGTATAACCAGAAAGCCAAGTGTCTTTTTGGTGTATTATTTCACTGAGAATTCTAACAACCCATGGAACAGAATATCACAACTTTTTAAAGTATCTGAGCAGGCACTTGAATCACTGAGGCATAGACTGTAGAAGACTATGGTCAAATGCTAATAAGTAGGATTAGTATAGATAGATGCATGACTGCATGAATGGCCTTGCTGGGCTGAGGACTCTGTGTTTCTCTGCTGATTCTTTCAAATTCAAATTGCTTATGGCTTCCTTTATGAAAATGACATAGAGATGAAAATAAGATGTGTGGCTTGTTTTGGAAAGCCAAGTAATTTATACAACGTCCCTTGAAATTTTGGCTTGGTATGAGCCCGTTCATAAAGATTGATGGCTGGGATAAGCCAATAACTCCGTGAATGTGAACGAGGTTTATTATCACTGGTGTATATTGTGAAATTTGTTCTTCGTGGCAGCAGTACAGTGCAAGGCATCGAAATTCTATAATTACAATAAATAGTGAGGCAGTGTTTATGGACCATTGGGAAAACTGATGGCAGAGCACAAGAAGCCTTTCCCAAAATGGTGACTATAGCTTATCGGTGTAGTTGTAGACGGTGCTGAGCTGTGCCTAGCCACGCAGTCATGGGTGTAGAGAGTAGAGCAGTGGGTATCTCGGAGGTGAGCCTGTGTTGAGCGTCAGGGAGGAGGAGATGCTATTTCCGATCCACACTATCTGTGGTGTCCTGATGAGAAAGTTCAAGGATCTGGTTGCAGTGGGAGGTACAGGCGCCCAGGTTTTGAAGCCTGTTGATTAGTACCGATGGTGTTGAATGCCAAGGTGTGATCAATAAACAGCAGCAGATTCACCATTTGAACACTGCACTGTCCCAACCACTAGGGTGGGTGAACTGTGATTGGATTTCATCCAAATTTTGTTCTTTGAGATGTAATGAGGGTAGTCAAGATCTGTGTTTGGGTATCTGCAGCAGGTAGACTAACAGGAGGTACAAGATTAGATTTATGACTGTGAACACTCTAATTCTAGTTAAAGGGTTGAGGAGCTCCGACTGCAGAACCACAACTCGAGTTGAAGTGAAGTCCATGTGACCACCCCAGAACTGGTTAGCCAGGGTGTTGAATGAAAAGGGGCCATGAGAATACATGGATCTGGAACGAATGTTCATTCAGTGGCCAGTCAGTCGTTCATGGACTGTGGTTTGAATGCACATCTTCAAATGGAAATGCCTCAAAAAGGGACATACCACTGCCCCCCCCTTTTCTCCCCTCTCTCCTCTCTCTCCCCCAATAAAGGGACAGAGGTGTCACCCTTTCACAGTGAGAGGGGAGACATAAGAAAACAGCTTGCTAATTTGCGATGATGAAGTCTGTGGTGTCACTTTTATTCCGAGTTCTCTGACTCGGAGAATCGGCAACTAACTCTCCTCCACCGACAAGGCAGAGAAGGCCTGTGATTCGCTGAGCACGGGGCCCTGACAGCTGATCATTCCCGATGTTGCATTTTCTCCCACGGCGCTTCAGTCAGCCCGTTTATAGGACCGTGAAGTCTTGGCGCACTCGTCTTCTTGGCTGCACCTTGGGATTTTCGATAGCTGGTAGTGAACCCCCTGGGAGTTGGTGAGTCCCACCAACGCACAGAACTGAAATCTGAATGTAACTTCAGGACAGGGTCTCCGACAGAACCCCATCCACCCTGAAAAGGAAAATGAGAGACATCAAAGGTAGAAATTAAACTGTTTCCACAGATAAGCTTGAAGGAGTCATTGTTAAGTGACTTTGTAGCTCTACCTTTGTAGCACTTTGTAGCACTACAGTATTTCATGTACTGTAATTATTGTATGTGTGTGTTTGTATTCTTGTAATTTATAGTTGTTTATCTGCCCCTGTGCTGCAAAGCAACACATTTCACGACATATGTCAGTGATATTAAATCTGATTGTTTTTAAATTCTTGCTGTTATGACAACAGCGCACTTCCTGAAGATTCTGTTTTTTAAAATCTCTCTCAATTGCCAGTCAACAAAAAGTATAACATTTTCTTTAACCAGTGGAGTGGAGGGCTTCAGACCCCTCAAGTTTTGCCTTTTTGAAAACATCTATCAAGTGGTCTGTATGTTCAGTAGGTTAGTTCTTAATATCGTCAGAAGCCCTGACCTGTTGAGTATTTCAAATAGTTTCTATTTTCTTTTCAGATTTCTATCATTTGTTGTTTTTTCTTCTTGTCTGTGCATGTGTGAGTTTCACTTGCTATTGATTTTATTGTCTCTTCCCTTCCGGGAATGGGTACCTTGAACAAATTCTCCTCTCCAGTGTGATTTTGGTGTCTCTTTTACTGTTTATCCTTAATGGTTTGACTTCTGATTTCATCTTCCGCTCTCTCAGTTCTACATAAGGTCTTTGACCTGAAACATCAGTTCTGTTTCTCCTCTCACAGATGTTGCCTGAACTGCCAAGTGTTCCAAGCAATGCTGTTTTATCTGTTCCTCCTTCAAAACAATGTTTCTGCCTCCTCCTGTTTTTGTTCTATTTTATTCCTCTCTGTGAAGTAGTGACCATCTCAAATACCACTTTCAAGTGTTATAACGTACAGTATTTTAATCCTTCCCTAAGGAGTTGCTGTCTGAAGTCTTCTGCTCCGTGGCGGTGACCACCTGGCTTTTATTACTTGTAACAATAGTAACCAAGGGATCGCTGGAAAGAGAGGGTCAGTGGTTTAGAGACGGCAATACAGTCAAGCTTAGAAGCTTTCTTTGAAGTTCTTCCAGCTGCTAGATCCAATAACTGGTTAATTTATGACCGTAGTGTATTGGAAAGATTCCGGTTATGTTATGCAGAATTATCTGTTAAAGGTTCTGGCAGGGATCGGACGATCCCCGTTATGCTGCCGATGACAGTACAAGGGGGACTGCAGAATTCAATCTGTGTGAGCCCTGGTTTGAGGGTATAGCATCCTGAGGACAAGGGGAGCCAGCTGGAGGCGCAAGACAGCGGATGCTGGAAACTGGGGTAACACACAAGAATCTGGATCCCCGCGAGTCATGTAGCACCTCTGGGGGATAAGATGACAGTCAGCATTTTGGGTTAAGCCTGTAGTGGTGCTAGCCAGTATACTGAAGTGCAGGGAAGCAGTGGAGTAAGAGCTGGCAAGTGAGGGTGGCTCGAGGTGAGGTGAAAGGGAGGGGAGAGGTGGAAATAGTGATGGGGCCTGGGTGGTGATTGGTGGAGAGGACAAAGTGCTGCAGACGATGGAACCTGACAGGAAAGGAAGGTTGATTTTAGAAACAAGTAAGGGAGATGGGTTGTACAGATAGGAATGTTAGGGAAAGGAGACAGAGTTGCGGTGTGTGGATGAAAGGCAAATTGAGAGGGTGGAGAAGGGGAAAGAAACAAAATGATGGGGGGGTGCAGAGGTAGGTGAAAAAGTATTAGTTTTGGTCACTTCTAAAATCGCATGCACCACATGACTCAAAAGAGGCCATTCAATCTATCGAATCCATGCTGATTATCAGAGCATCTCCATTAATCCCATTCCCCCACTTATTTCCTTATAATCAATCCTCTCTGACTTCAGTTCCCCTGACTCACCTGCCACCCACCTACACTGGGAAATTTACAGGGGTCAATTAAGCTACCAGTGTATCTTTGGGATGAGGGAGGAAACCCTACCTGGTTACGAGAAGGATGGTGCAAATACCACACAAATGGCAGCCAGATTCGGGATTGAATTGGCGGTGATTAATCTGTGGGTAGCAACACTACCTGTTGTTCCATTGCGTTACCCTTCAATTGCCCCAGGAAGCAGTCCTCATCATGAACCACATCTTGTCTTCCAAAAGATGCAGTATCAATCTCGATTCATGAGGCAGTGGCTCTCAATATTGCATGTTAACCGGTCATCGCCAGACCTTTGGGTCAAACGGCCTCTTGCCCCATCTCCACTGCCTGATACCAAACTGCCTTCTTTTCATAATCAGCAGGACGCATTCACCCTTCCCAATCTACAATAGCACTAACACTCTGGTAGATCTCCTTGTCTAGATTGGAGAACATGTCTTATGAGGAAAGGAAGATGAGAGATGTTTTGATAGAGGTGTATAAGATGAGAGGCAAGGATAAGCAGTGCCTTGTCCCCTGGGTGGAAATGGCAAATACAAGAGGCCATAATTTTAAAATGATTGGGTGAAGATATAGGGGTATGTCGGAGGTAGGTTTTTTAACAGTGGTGGATGAATGAAATACACAGCAGGGGTGGTGGTAGAGGCAGATACATTAGGGGCATCTAGGACATTCTTAGGTACATGAATGAAAGAAAATGGGGGGGGCTATGCAGTCAGGGAATGTCAGATTGATCTTGAAGTAGGTAAAAATTGGCAGAATGTCATGGGCAGAAGGGCTTCTGCTGTGCTTTAGTGCTCTATATTGTGTGTAAATTGGACCTTTACCCCTGCCCCTTGTTCCAAAACTCATATAAGCTGTTATTTTGATTGTCAGTAGTTAATGCACTGAATTGCTGTCAAGTCTCTCTCTACCGAGCATGGAACAGGACAGCAGAGAAAAAGGCCTTACAGCCCATGATGTCTGTGCTGGGTACGATACTGAATGAAGCAGTGCACTCATCTTATGTAGTTAATGCTGAATTATTCTAATCATGAAAGCAATTCAGCGGAAGTAATCTTACTTCCCTTACACATTTAGTCAGATGTGACATTAGTCCCATTCCATGTCGATAGATAATGAATTTACCTGGTTACAGGTAATACCTTGCCTCTACAATTAATCGAAGCTGAAAATCCAAAATAAAAACAGGAATACTGTAGACACTCAGGAGTTAAAGCAGCACCTGTGAACAGGGAAATGGAGTTGTCAGGCTTTCAATCTGAAATATTAACTCTTTTGTTTTCTACAGATGTTGCTCAATTGCTAAATCTCAGCCCTCCCCACTGAATTGATGACATCTGCCATTGATTTGATTTGATTTTAGTTCTGGGTCATGTGGCTTCTCTGCTGAACACTTGCAGATGATGTCAGTGCATCTGTGGGGGCAGCTGGAGCACTGTCAGGAGCTGGAAGATTTCTAAGCGAGGGTCCAATGCTGCTTCCAAAACTTGTCCCTGGGCAAATGACTTTTGCATATCCTGTGCCCGCTAGCCAATGAAGTGGTCTTTAAATGAAATAATGTAGGTGATACGATGCAAGATCCTGCAAACAACACCTTGTAAAGCAGGAATTGTGGCAGAAATGTTTAGTCAGCAGTTTACTCTTTGGGTGATGTGACATCTCTGCTGAGCTAACACAAGTAACTGAAGACTTGCAGATGATGCCAGTGCTCGTTTCATAACTCATTGAAGTTGTTTGTAGTGGTGACAGCTAATTTTGGCATGTGTTACCAGAGACTCCGTTCTAATGCCCGCTTCTCCCTGCCAATTCCCTAATGGAGCCTGGTAGCAGTTTTCAGCAAATGAAGAGTTGAGAAATTTTTCCTCTTGATTGAAAGCCAAAAAATGATTTGGCAAACAATAAATCTGTTGATTATGATGCAGTAGTTGATCTGTTGTAGGCTGGCAGTTTTTGTACGTCGCTTTGCAGCTCCCACTCTGAGAATTTCTTGGTAACAAGTGACATTTTCATTGTGGACAAAAATAACATTGTTCCACCACAGAATGTCACTTCGGAGGAGGGAAGTTGGTCAAGGACTGCAAGTCCAGTGCACTGAAAATCATATCAACCACAGAGTCTGCCCAAGCATTGCTGTCTCCAGCCCCAATCCAGCTGTTCTATCAGATACATCTGAACATTTTATAAATTAGTACACTAATCACTGCCATTTGATTTTGTTTCAAATCTTTGTTTATGAAATAATGGTTGTGAGGCAGTGGGGATGAAAAGACTTCAAATTGAACTTGAAATCTGAGAGGTGCAGCTGGAAGAGCCAAGAAGATAAAATGCTGTAGGAGCTTGGTGCGTTAGTCAGCATCTCGAGAGAAGAATGATCAAAGTTTTGGGTGCATTTAAGGCAGAGATAGTTAGGTTCTTGATTAGCCAGGGCATCAAAGACATTACAAATTACACCTTCATCATCATGTAATCACTGGTAACTTCCTTCCCGGCCTTTTTAACTTTTTCCCTTTGGCAGGCTTCACACAACTTGCTTTCTAAAACTGATGCAGTTCTGATAAAAGGTCATTGGCTGAAGCACTAATTCTGTTTCTCTTTCTGCAGATGCTGCCCATTTTGAGCATTTTTTGTTTTGGATTTCCAACATCTATTTTTGCTTGATTTGTCCTAACACTTTTCCAGATTTGTCTGGCTGATCTACACAGTTGTTTTCTTTTCACGTATTTTCACATCTGCATAATTTTTTTTAGGGTTCAACTACATTTCTATTTACTGTGAATAATCGCTATACTTCACAGGCATTTCATTGACTGTGAGAAACAAAGTTCTTACTTCTTCTGAGAGGTAATGTTGAGCTGCAGCCTCAGGCTAAGGAGGAAGAATAAAATTTTAATTTCTTACTCGTAACACCATTGAGCAATAGTGGGTGTGTCTGCATGTTAAAGTAAGTTAGTTCTCAACTTCTCCCTACCTCAGAAAAGCAGCTAGCATAATCAAACCCCATACATCCTGGACATTGTCTTCTTCCCTGCCCATTGGATTGAAAATAGAAAAGCCTGAAAGCATCTACCTCCAGGATCAAGGACAGCTCCTATCCCACCATTATAAGGCAATTGAATGGTTGCTGGCATGATAAGATGGACACAAGATTCTGAAGACACTGGAAATCCAGAGCAATATGCTGCAGGAACTCAGTAGGTGAGGCAACATCTATAGAGAGGAACAAACAGTCAGCGTTTCATGCAGAGATTTTTCATCAGGACTGGAAAGGAATGGGGAGGAGGCCAGAATAAGAAAGTGGGAGCGAGAGGAAAGAGCACAAGCTGGCAGGTGATCAGTGAAACCAGGTGAGAGGGAAGGTGGGTGGCTAGGGGCACGGGGCAGAAGTCAGAAGCTGGGAGCTGATAGGTGGAAGAGGTAAAGGGCTGAAGAAAAAGCAGTCTGATAGGAGAATGAGCCCAAGGAGAATGGGAAGTAGGAGGGAACCAGAGGGAGGTTGATGGACAGGTGAGGAGAATACATGGCATAAGAGAGGCATCAGAATGGGGAAGGAGGGAGAAGTTATTGAAGTTAAGGAAATTGATGTTCATGTTATCAGATTGTAGGCTATCCAGACGAAATGTGAAGTGTTGCTCCTCCAGTAGTCTCATCGTGGCAGTAGAGGAGGCCATTGATCAATATAGACAATAGGTGTAGGAGTAGGCCATTCGGCCCTTCGAGCCAGCACCGCCATTCAATGTGATCATGGCTGATCATCCACAATCAGTACCCCGTTCCTGCCTTCTCCCATATCCCTTGACTCCGCTATCTTTAAGAGCTCTATCTAACTCTTTCTTGAAAGCATCCAGAGAATTGGCCTCCACTGCCTTCTGAGGCAGAGCATTCCATAGATCCACAACTCTCTGGGTGAAAAAGATTTTCCTCAACTCCATTCTAAATGGCCTACCCCCTATTCTTAAACTGTGGCCTCTGGGCTCCCCCAACATCAGGAATGTGTTTCCTGCCTCTAGGGTGTCCAATCCCTTAATAATCTTACATGTTTCAATCAGATCTCCTCTCATCCTTCTAAATTCCAGTGTATTCAAGCCCAGTCGCTCCAATCTTTCAACACATGACAGTCCCGCCATCCTGGGAATCAACCTCGTGAACCTACGCTGCACTCCCTCAATAGCAAGAATGTCCGTCCTCAAATTTGGAGACCAAAACTGAACACGATACTCCAGCTGTGGTCTCACCAGGGCCCTGTACAACTGCAGAAGGACCTCGTTGCTCCTATACTCAACTCCCCTTGTTATGAAGGTCAACATGCCATTGGCTTTCTTCACTGCCTGCTGTACCTGCATGCTCACTTTCAGTGACTGATGAACAAGGACACCTAGATCTCGTTGTACTTCCCCTTTTCCTAACTTGACACCATTCAGATAGTAAGCTGCCTTCCTGCTCTTGCCACCAAAGTGGATAACCTCACATTTATCCACATTAAACTGCATCTGCCATGCATCTGCCCACTCACCCAAACTCTCCAAGTTACCCTGCATTCTCCTAACATCCCGCTCATATTTCACACTGCCACCCAGCTTTGTGTCATCTGCAAATTTGCTAATTTTTTTAAATCCCTTATTCTAAATCGTTAATGTATATCTCAGAATGGTAAGTAGAATTAAAGTGGGCGGCCACCAGGAAGATCGGTCTTGTGTGGCAGATCATGCGAAGGTGCTTGATGAAGCAGTCCCCTCCAATGTACGTTGTATTTCACCAAAATAGAGGAGGCCACACTATACACAGTAGATGACCCTGGCAGACTCTTGGGCGCAGTATTGCCTCACCTAGACAGACTATTAGAGGCTGTGAATGGTGGTGAAGGAAGAGGTCTGGGGTGGACATGGCACTTGTTCTGTTTTCAGAGGTAAGTGCCAAAAGGGAGATCAGTGGGGGTGGGGAGTATTGAGTGAACAAGGGAGTCCTATAGAGAGCCATCCAAGTGGAAAGGTGTGTTTCCTGATAGAATCCCACTGAAGATGGTGGAAGTTATGCAGGATGATGTGCTGGATGTGAAGGCTTGTTGGGTGGTGGTTGAGCACAAGGGAACTCTATCCCTGTTATGGCAGCAGAAAAATTAGGTGAGGGCGGATGTCCAGAAAATGGAAGAGATGCAGCTGAGAGCAACATCAATGGTACTGGAAGGGAAACCCCGTCCTTTAAAGAAGGAGGATATCTTAATGTTCTGGAATGGAAAGCCTCATCCTGAGAACAGATGCAGCGGAGACAGAGGAACTGAGAAAAGGGAAATAGCACTTTTACAGGTGACAGGGTGGGAAGAGGTATAGAAAGATAGCAGTCGGAGTCAGTAGGTTCCTAAAAGATATCAGTAGATGGATTGGCTGCAGAGATAGAGACTAGGAGAAGGAGAAAGGTGTCCTAGTTGGGCCAAGTGAATTTGAGGGCAGAGTGGAATTTGGAAGCAAAGTGGATGGAATTGACAAGCTCAGCATGGATTCAGGAAGCAGCATCAATGCTTGAGGACCAAAATGGACTCTTGACCTCACAATCTACCTAGTTATGATCTTGCACTTTATTGTCTATCTGCACTGCACTTTCTTGTAACGATAACACTTTATTCTGCACTCCTGTTGTTTTACCTCGTACTACCTCAGTATACTGTTACAATGAATTCTTCTGTACGAATGGTGTGCAAAACTTTCAATGTATGTTGGTGCATAAGCCAATTTACCAAATTAGATGTGCTGAAGTTTTGGTTAAGTGGTATTGTGTGTAGGATGCAGGTAGGGACAGGAAAGTTGAGGCACAGCTCCTGTGACCTGGGTTCAGTCCTGGCCTCAGATGCTCTCTGTGTGAAATGATGCAGCTAATTGGTTTACTCAAACTACTGGTTTCCTCCCACACTCCCCAAAATATGCTGGTAGCTAAGTTAATTGGCCACTAATTTCTCCAAGTGTGCAAGTGGGAGGAAGAGTCCAGAAAAATATGGTGGGAATGTGAAGGCAGTGGGATTAGTGTAATGTTAGTGTAAGTGGTTATTTGACCGTTGGCATTAACTGAAGGTTCAAAGTAAATTTATTACCAAAGTGCAAATTTGTTACCATATAAGACCTTGAGATTCATCATCTTGAAGGCATTTATAATAAAAAATACAGTAGAATCTTATAAAAAGAAGTACAAAGACTGACAAACAACCAATGAGTAACATAAGACTGTGCAAATAAAACTAACACTGAGGACACGAAAAAAAGGATCTAGCTATTTCCCAGCTGTCCCACCTTATTTACAAATGAATTCCAATTCTTACTTGGAGCGAGAACTTGATCTTTGTTAAAATTCTTTTCCTCCAGTTTTATTTCAATGACTTCCTTTACAGGTGGTCCCAAAAGCCATTGGTGTGGCACAGTAGTTTAGTGCCATCAGTCAATCCTATGGCCATTGCGAATGCAATGTTCTCCTACCAGCAAATTCTCCAGATAACCCAAACAGATATGCCTCCTGTGCTCCTTGATGTCAGTTAAAATCGATACCAGTACTCAGCTAGAAGCCCGAGATGAGTTTATGGCTGAGAACACAAGTTCTCAGTGAGCCTGTAGGTTGTAGAATCAGTTCAGTGCAATAGTGAATGAAGTTATCCCTGCCATTTCAGGAGTCTAATGTTTGTAATATAACTGTTAACTGTTCCTGAACCTGGAGGTGTAGAACCTAAGGCTTCTGTACCTCCTATCCAATGGTAGTAATGAGAAGAGGGCATGGCCTGGATGATGGAAGTCTTTGACGGATGTTGCTTTCTTGTGGTAGTGCTCTATGTAAATACACTCAGTGGTAGGGAAGGCTTCAGCTCTGGACTGGGCTGTATCCACCACTTTCTGCAGCCATTTTCTATTCCTGGGCATTGATGTTTACACATCAGGCTGTGATGCGACCTGTTAGGATATTCTCCACTGTGCATCGATAGAAGTTTGTCAATGTTTTAGATAACATGCCAAAATATATGCAAGCTTCGAAGAAAGTAAAGGTGCTGTCGTGCCCATCACCTCCCAACTTCATATTTCATCCCCCACTTCCCACCCAACTTCCCAATCAGTTGGTCTCATTTATCAGATGCCAGCTTGTATTCCTTCCCCTCCACCCCCAGCCTTATTCTGGCTTCTACCCCATTCCTTTCATCCTAATGAAGGGTCTCAGCCTGAAAATTCAACTGTATTCACTTCCATAGATGCTGCCTGACCTGCTGAGTTCCTGTGTGTGTTGCTCAAGATTTCCAGCATCTGCAGAATCTTTTGTGTATTCTATTGACATCTCTGGTTAGAAGATGTTCAAGCCATGACTTGCATGGTAGAATGCAGACTGTCAATGGGTATCTTTGCAGAGCCTTCTACCTATTTGTCCTTCAGTATCTCAAAACATTCTCAAAGATCGTCTATGGGTCTCCACCATAAATTAGCTGCAGTTTATCCAGTAGCTTGATAGGGTAGTGTCATAGAACATTTCAGTACAGAAACAAGTCCTAAAGCCTATCTAGTCCATACTGAATTATTATTCTGCCTAGTCCCATGGAACATAACCCACCATACCCCTCCCTTCCATGTACCTATCCAAATTTCTCTTAAATGTTGAAATTGCTTTACACTTATGATTGTGTAGCTAAGTGCAATTCCAGTGCCATATTCAAGTTTGCTGACACCAACACTGTTGCAAGCCAAATGAAAAGCAGTAATTTATCAGCATATTAGGAGGGAGATGCAAAATATGGCTGTGTGGTGCCATAACAATAGCCTCTAAATGTCAGTAAGACCAAGGTGTTAATTACTGAGGAGGAGGAAACCAAAACTCCATGATCCAGTCCTCATTGGAGGATCAGAGGTGGGGAGAGTCAACAACTTTAAATTCCTCAATGTTATTATTTCAGAGGACCTGTCCTGGCCCCAGCATGTAAGTGCACCTCTGCTTCCTTAAGAGCTTGTGAAAATGTCATGCCAAATCTAAGACTTTGACAAACTTCTATAGATGTGTAGTAGAGAGTATATTGACTGGCAGCACCACAGCCTGGTACGGAAACACTAATGGCCTTGAATGGAAAATCTCACAAAAAGTAATGGATAAGGCCCAGTTCATTGTAGGTAAAGCCCTCCCCACCATTGAACACCTCTACAGAAAAGCAGTATCTATCACCCTGGACATGCTTTCTTATCATTGCTGCTATCAGGAAGGAGATACAGGAGCCTCAGGACTCACACCACCAGGTTCAGGAACAGTTATTACCCCTCAACCATCAGGCTCTTGAACCACAGGGAATAACTTCACTCAACTTCCCTTGCCCCATCATTGAAATGTTCCCATACCTGTGGACTCACATTCAAAGACTCTTCATTTCATTTTCTGTAATTGCATATTTATATTATTATTATTATTTCTTTCTTTTTGTATTTGCACAGTTGGTTGTCTTTTACACACTAGTTGAACACCCAGGTCGGTGTGGTCTTTTACTGAGTCCATTATGGTTATTATTCTGTTATGGACTTGAGCATGTCCACAAGAAAATGAATCTCAGGGTTTTATAAGGTGACAAATGTGTACTTTGATAATAAATTTAATTTGAACATTGAAATCAACCCTGCATTCACCACATGCACATTCTAGTCACCCTCTGAGTGAAGAATTTCCTCCTCATCGTGTCCCCCTTAAACATTTCACCTTTCACCCTTAACCCATGACCTCTAGTTCTAGTTTCACCCCATCTCAGTGAAAATGTCTGCTTGCATTTACCCTATCTGTACCCTTAATAGATCTGTATATCTCTATCAAATCTCCCCTCAGTCTTCTATGTTCTAGGGAATAAAGTCCGAACCTATTCAGTCTTTCCCTAGAACTCAGGTACTCAAGTCCTGGCATTTTCTTTGCACTCTTTCAGTGTTATTTACATCTGCATCTTATACAATTTCAAAATGACATCCCAACTGCTGTACTCAATACATTGATTTATAAAAGCCAATATGCCAAAACCTTTCTTTACAACCCTATTGACCTGTGACACCATTTTCAAGGAATTATGGATCTGTATTCCCAGTTCCCTCTGTTCTACTGCATTCCTCAGTTCCCTTGCAAATTCAAGATAGTGGCGCGACGCAGTTTGCAGTGGCCACTCCGGAGTTGATATCTGTTATTTGTTAAGCAGTGTACCGTGCACAATCCTAATCTGATGAAAAATGGATGTGGGAGCAAAGAGGAACATCTGGAAATCTCTAGGAGGGCCTTCTTTGTTGCTGCTGCTGTTGTGAGATCCAGGTCTCTGCTGAGAAGAACAGGTCCCCAGTCCTCGGGGTTGCATTGCCAGTGGCTGTTGACGGGGGCGTCGTAGTGCGCTCGACAGAGGATGGTGCTCAGAGAGGCTGTGCCGGAGGGGATGGTCGGAGGCTCGGAGGTTCGACGGACTCAGAGTCCACTTTCACTGTGTGCTGCGTCTGCAAGGCTGGGTCTGACGGAGCTTTCATTGTGTGCTATGTCTGCGAGGATGAGTCCGGCAGCGCCTTGGAAGTCCATAGTGGGGGTATTCCCTTCTGCTGCCTGCGTGGGATGGTGAGTCTGTCGGGACCCTGAGGATTTGTGGAAACTGCGTGGTGGTTTCTTTCGAACTTACAGTCTTTTAACATCTTTGGACTATTTTTACTGTGCCCATGGTCTTTTTTTTATCAATTATGGTATTGTCTGCATTGTTGTACTGTATGTTAACTATATGTAACTATGTGGTTTTGTGTAGGTCTTGGAGCTTTAGTTTTTGGTTTGTTGGGTGGTAGAGTCTCCTGACTTGGTGTGTCTGGGTCGTCTTGTTTTATCTGGTGGGTTTGGAACTCCTTTCTGGGGAACACGCTAAGATGGTAGCGCAATATTAATACGCAGCAGCCTCTCCGGACTCTGGATTGGGGATTACCAAACATTATGTGGATTTTCTGGTGTAGTCTGTTTTGTCATGTGCTTTTGTGATATCATTCTGGAGGAACGTTGTCTCATTTTTTAACTGCGTTGCTTTTGTGGTTTCTAAATGACAATAAGCTGAAACTTCCGCTTACCATATAAGACCTATCCTGGTTAGTCCTCCCAAAGTATAACACCTCACACTTGTCTGCATTAAATTCTATCTGCAGTTTTCAGTCCATTTTTCTAACTGGTCCAGATCCTGTTGCAAGCTTTGATAGCCTTTCTCGCTCTCCACTACACCTTGAATCACGGTCTCATCTGCAAAGTTTATTACATTATCGTCCAGGTTGTTGATGCAGAGGACAAACAACACCGGACAAGGTACCGATCCCTGTGGCACACCACTATTCTCAGGTCTCCAGACTGAGAGGCAACCATCAACAACCACTCTGGCTTTTCCCACAAAGCCAATGTCTAATCCAATTTACTATCTCATCTTGAATGCTAAATGGTTGAACCACCTTAACCAACTTTCCATGGGGTACCTTATCAAAGGCCTTGCTAAAGTCCATGTAGCCACCATCCACTGTCTTGTCTTCAACTTTCCTGGTAACTTCCTCAAAAAAAACTTTATACAATTGGTTAGACATGATCTACCATGCACAAAACCATGGGCACTATTGCTAATCAGTACCAGTCTACCCAAGTACTTGTATATCCGGTCCCTTAGAAAATCTGATAACTTTCCCACTACAGATGCCAGGCTCACTAGCCTATAAATTCCTGGCTTACTCATGGCCTTTCTTAAACAACAGAACATTAGCTATCCTCCAGTTCTCTGGCACCTCACCAGTGGCAAAGGAAGTTTTAAATATCACTGCTGGAGCCCCTGCAATTTCCTCACTAGCCTCCCACAGGGTCCAAAGATGCATGCAGAGTTGCTGTTTTCCCCATACTTGGGGGTGGGGGTGGAGTCAGGAACTGAAATGTGAAGCAATTTCTTCACCGAAATAAAAAGACTCTGGAATTCTCTGTTAAACAGGGCAGTGGATGGTCAATCACTGAGTAGATTCAGGTTGGAAATCAATACACTTTGGGGAAAACACACACTATGCTGGAGAAACTCAGCAGGTCAGGCAGCATCTATGGAAATGAATAAACAGTTAACATTTCAGATTGAGGCCCTACGTCAGGACTCCGGAAGATTTCCACCATCTGCAGATTTTATCCTGTTTGTGAATACGCTCTGGGATATTGAGGGGATTGTGCATTATGGAATCAGTGCAGTTAAGTGCCATTGAGGTAAAAGATCAGCCATGGTTTTCTTGAATGATGGAGCATATGTAAGGGATGAATAGTGTACTTCTTTTTCTTATGTTATCAAAGTGTGTTCTTCCAGAGAACACTGGACAATCTACCTCATTTCTTGATATCATTAAAGAACAGCTTTGAAAACAATTTCTTGGCAGTTTGTCGTTCTATGTAGATTTATTATATCAACTGCTCTTAATGAGCTTATTTTATTTTAATGCTCATTGTTCTGTGTAGATGGACAGGGTCTGCTGGATAGATAGAACTAGTCACCCCTGTTTTATAGCCTACAATTAATAAGAATAACTAGTGATGGCAAGATCTCAACATTAAATAAATATTCAGCCTGCAGATTGAGCAGAACAAGAGCCAGATGAAGGAGTCAACGTAGCTCATTGTTTCTACAGGAACAAAAATTTTCTCATGAATACTGTATATACGGCTGATAAACAGTCGGCAGTTTAGATTATTGAAGTGAACGAAGTGTGAACTATGTTTTGGGATTTTTGCTTTTTTGAACTGCTGACTTGATCCCTGTGTTGCATCAGTGCTTTCAAATCAGAACGGCTCCTGGTTCCCATCATTGTCACTTGCAAAGTACTAAATCAGTTAAGTTCTAGATTTTAGTCTTTTGAAAGGGCTTGGCTTGACTGAGTTGGTGGTAAAAGAGGGGGATGTTTGCATTAGTGAAAGTGTGTAGTAAGGCTTGGAATTGAATGTACTATATTTAACATACTATTCAGAACTTGCTCTTAGGAGCAATATTGGTAAGCCCGATTCGTCTCTTGAGCACAAAGTTCCAGTTTGTATTTAACAATTAACTTTTCATTTGCAAAATGCCAGAGGCTCTGCTTGCTACAGTTGTGCTTCCAGATATTAGAACATTCAACAGCTCGGAAAGCATCTGTGGAGAAGAGAGTTAACATTTCTGGTCAATGATGCATCATCAGAACTGGGAAAAGTTAGAAGCTTGAGGTTTTGGAAAATGGGAATAGGATCGGGGGAATAGGTGCAGGGCTATGACGCTGTCCTCCAGGTGAGAGTGAATGGTAATAGAGAAGGGTGAAAGAAGCTGATCAAAGTGTATCTCAAAGGGCAGCAAAATAAAAACAGCAAGTTAAATATGAAATACAAAGATGGAGGGAAAGAAGGCAAATTGAAACTTGTGGACTGGAACGACTGAGTCTCCTTGAAGCTTTAAGTAGCAATGTGATAAAGTTCTATCATTTTTAAGGCAGAGAATGTACTATCCATTTGTGAAAGCTGTTGCTTCCTCCAGTTGGATCTCTAGTCAATTCCTTTAAGTCAAGTTTCTGTTTGAACCACTAATCGTGTAGCAGTGTACAATCAGACCATTCTGGAGTGAAAAGCTTTGTGAATCTTGTCTTACCCAGTCTTTCTCTGCCCTCAGGTTAGTCTAGACTCTCCTTGACTCTCTGGACATTACTTCAGGCAACCTGGGAGAGCAAGCATTGGTGCAATTAAACTGAGTTGTAAATTGCTTTGTTTCCTACAATTTTTTTTTACTTGTATTAGAGAATGTTGGAGGAGATAGTTATCTAACTGCAGGACCAAAATTGTCAAATTATCCACTGGCTTGGCGTGTCTGTTTACTTTGCACTTTGATAATATTAGTGGTGGGTTTTGTTATCATGGGCAAGCAAAGCGGTTAATGTTTTGCATGAGATGACTTCTGATGGTCTGTCCTGTCGAGCAGTGTCACAGGTATAAAACTGTTCGTCAATTACAGGGCAGCATGACTCAGTAATGTCACTAGATCATCACCAGATGTTTGTTGTGTGAATTAGGCATTCCAACAGCCTTCAGACTGGTATTTTTCCAGATAATTGGTGCTGGGTATTATTCTAATGTAGATTAGAACATTTTAAACAAAATTCAAATTAATTTCTAATCTGGCATCTAGACTAATGGAAAATGCTGGAAATTTTCAGACAGCATCAGTGAAAAGATAAATAAAGTTAACCTTTCAGATTAAAGATACTTTGTCAGAATTACTGAGCTGCCAGCTCTTTGATTTCAAGCCTAACCCCTGGTTCTAACCAGTGTTTAGCTATATCTATCTTTCATCCATTGTTTTGGTCTGAGTATTACTCTATTCTCTTTTCCTTGTACCTTTTTGTTTTTTTTAAACCTGGAAATTTTGGCAAGTTCCCTGGGTTGAATAAGACATCTCTTGTATCTAGACCATGTTATACTGGATGTAAGAAGCTCTCAGAATCTACATTATCCATTCATTCTTATGTGATCTCCCACCCTAGGTCTCCTGCCCTGCATCCTGAGTGTGCATCTCTTGAGCTCCAATCCTTAACTAATACCAGAGCCTTTGTCTAAAATGGAATTCTCTTCCTAATTCCCTTTGTCTGACAGTCTCATCCCTTCAAAAGCTGCTGCAAATTCCTCATTAGTCCATAATCTCTCCCTTGGGCTGTAACTGTAGCATGGTCTCCTTGCTAATTTACATTTAAACTCTTCCAAAATAAATGGATGTTGAGCAAGTTGGTCTTTGACAATCAAGGACGGCTTGCAAGCAACATTAGTGTTGTTCAGCTCTCCCATTGAAATGTTTGCGATGTAAATGCAGCAGTGTTTTTAAGTTGCCAAACATTAGAACCTATCTTTTCCAATCGGGTTAAGCAGAAGATCGTGAACATAGCCCAGCACATCACACAAACCAATCTTCCATCCTTGATATCCATATCTGCTGTCAGGATGAGGCCTTTCATTCTAGGACAAAGGAGATGTCTTCCTTTTTTAAAGAAATGGGCTTCCCTTCGTCCACTATCAACTCTGCCCTCCATCGCATCTCCCGTATTTCACGCACCTCTGCCCTCACCCCATCCCCCCACCAGCCCACCAGGGATAGAGTCCCCCTGGTCCTCACCTATCACCCTACCAGCCTACAGATCCAACGTATAATCCTCCGTAACTTCCGCCACCTCCTACGGGATCCCACCACCAGACACATCTTCCCCTCCCCCCCCCCCCCCCCCACTCTCGGCTTTCCGCAGGGATCGCTCCCTATGCGACTCCCTTGTCCATTCATCCCCCCCTTCATCTCTCCCCACCGACCTCCCCCCAGGCACTTATCCCTGCAAACGGAAGTGCTACACCTGCCCCCACACTTCTTCCCTCACCACCGTCCTAGGCCCCAGACAGTCCTTTCAGGTGAGGCACCACTTCACCTGCGAGTCAGCTGGGGTGATATACTGTATCCGGTGCTCCCGATGTGGCCATTTATACATTGGGGAGACCCGCCGCAGACTGGGAGACCGTTTCACCGAACACCAGCGCTCAGTCCTCCAGCAGTGGCGGAATCTCCCTGTGGCTACACACTTCAATTCCACAGACCACTCCCACTCCAATATGTCTGTCCATGGCCGCCTCTACCGTCAAGATGAGACCACACACAGGTTGATGGAGCAATACCTCATCTCCCGCCTAGGTAGCCTCCTACCTGCCGGCATGAACATTCAACTCACAGACCTCTGTTGATACCCCTGCCCCCCCCCCCCCACTTAACCCATCCCTATCTATAATTTTAGTCTGGTTCTCTTTCTCTCTCTTTCCCCCCTCACTATAATCTCCTCCCGGCCCTACCTTTCTTTCTCTTTTATTTCCCATAATTCTCCACCTTCCCCCAGCCCATTTCCCTCCAGCCTATCACTTCCCAACTCTCTACTTCATCCCTACCCCCACTTCTTATCCTTCCTCGACCATCCCATGTTACTTCACTCATGATGAAGGGTTTCGGCCCGAAACGTCATCACTACCTCCTCCCATAGATGCTGTCTGGCCTGCTGAGTTCTGCCAGCATCTTGTGTTTTTACTTATTTCCAGCATCTGCAGATTCACTCGTGTTGCCTTCCATCCTTGGACTCACTTTGCTGTCGGAGCAGTGCTGCTAGGATAATCAAGGACAAGACCCACTCAGCCAACACACTTTTTGTCCCTCTTCCCTCTTGGAGAAGGTTCAGGAGCTTGAAGATTCATACGGCCAGATTTGGGAACAGCTTCTTTCCAACTGTGATAAGACTGCTGAACGGATCCTGACCCAGATCTGGGCTGTACCTTCCAAATATCTGGACCTGACTTGCAGTACCTTACTTTCCCTTTTCTGTATTCTAATTATGATTTATAATTTAAATTTTTATTATATTTACTTCGATTTGCACTTCAGGGAGCGGGAAGCGCAGAATCAAATATTGCTGTGATGATTGTACGCTCTAGTATCAATTGTTTGGTGACAATAAAAGTAAAGTAAAGTGATTTTTAAAATGCATCATTAATGGTTAGTTATTCCCACCTCAAAGGCACTTTGACAAACTTTGAATTTATTATCATCACCTGTGACTTTTAATTTCCCGGAAGATCTTCTGGATCGTCTGGACCAATGTTCGGTACATTAGCCACTAACCAGATGTGGCTATTTATGAATCCAGATGTAATACATTTTATTTCAGATTAGTTAAATATGAGTAGTAGGCATGCAGCCAGGCTTGTCCCAAAACTTGTAATTGTACAGCATGTGCACATAAAATTTAACTTTTACATATTGCTGGCAAAACTTAAAGGTAGAGTTTACAAGTGCCTTTTTTTTTGCTGCATTTCTATTTTGGTAATATATTGACTATATATTAAATGAATAGAGGAGCAAAATGACTTTACCTATAATTTGTTAGTTATTTCATTCTAAGATTTTTTAAAAAAAAGAAATGTCATCATGGCAACAGTGATTTAGACCAAGCCATCAAAGGATGTTTGTCATTAGTTTGTGAAAGTGTAAAAATTATGGCTTATAACTTCACAGCCTTCATCTTTAGTATTCCATCTACTACCCTCCAACCTGATGGTATGAATATTGATTTTGCCTTCCAGTGGACAAAATTCCACCCCCCCCTCCAATTTCCCACTTTGACCTGACCGTTCACTTTATCTTTCGCCTGGGTCCCCTTCTCCTTCCCTTTCTCCTATTGTCCACTCTCCTCTCCTATCAGATTATTTATGCTCCACACCTTGCTCTTTCCCACCCACCTGGTTTGACCTGTCACCTTCCAGCCAGCCTCTTTCCCCTACCCCTGCCATTAATTCAGGCACCTTCCCCTTTCCTCTCAGTTCCGAAGAAGAGTCTCGACCCAAAACATTGTCTGTTCACTCTTTCTCATAGCTGCAGCCTGACATGGTGAGTTCCTCCAATGTTTTGTGTGTGTTGCTTCATTTCTCGTAATGTTTTTCCAAGAGTATCAGCGTCCTTCCGTACACTGAAGACATCTTTATGAATTACTCTGAGGCTTGCTATAGTTGGACAAGTTCTATAGTGTCCTCATCTCACAGAGATCGTAAATTACCATTCAGCAATATGACAACATATTCCTTCCCCAGACACTACCACAGAATCCTGCACAATCAACCCATGTGAATTGTGATGTGCGGCCCTCTTGAGTTGATCTGGCAGTAATGTAGAGCAGAACCACGGACATTCAGCCAGTCCCCCTTTACCAAGAGATTGGAGGACCACTGGGTATTACTTCTGTCCTTGAGAATCTGCATCTCAGCTTCATTGGTAGATTGCCTGCCTACAATCCATACCCCTCCATTTCCTGCATATTCATGTGTCTGTTAGGAACCATCCTAAACACTGCTTTCGTAACTCTTTCCACCACTCTGTCTGGCAACCAATTCCAGAACTTGCCGTTCACTGTATGTCTATGAAAGTAACTTTCCCTGCGTGTCTCCTTTAAACGTCTTCCCACTCACCTTAATGCACTCCCTCCTGTATTGGATATTTTTACCCTAAGAGGAAGATTCAGACTGTCTACCCTATATCTCTCTTAATCTTATAAACTTGGTATGACTTGGTAAGCAGCAATTTTTTTAAATCAAAAGAAAAAGGTGAATAAAATGCACAGTGCAGGGAAATCAGTTGGATTGAACAGTGCTGCTGGGAGCCAGAGTAGGTCTGAGGACTGAATGACATCCTTAAGCCATTCCTTTG
Source organism: Hemitrygon akajei (assembly GCF_048418815.1). NCBI lineage: Eukaryota > Metazoa > Chordata > Chondrichthyes > Myliobatiformes > Dasyatidae > Hemitrygon > Hemitrygon akajei. The sequence goes on along the minus strand of NC_133152.1, from coordinate 15,187,940 downwards.
GTTAGCAGAAAGCTAAAGATAGCAAAGTTCAAGTAAAATATTGCAGATGCTAGCAATCTGAAATAAAAATAGAAAATGTTGGCTATTTTCCATTGGTCGGGCAGCATCTGTAGAAACAAAAGATTTTGTGTTTCAGGTCTCTCCAAAGACAAGATCTGAAATGTCAACTGTTAATTCCCCTTTGGCTGCTACCTAACCTGCTGAGTATTTGTAACATCTGCTGCTTTTATTGCTCTTAAGAACAATTTAGTCTCCATTCTAAAGCTCCGTATGGGTGTAACCTTGGAACCCCACTATAGTCATCAGTTGCCAATACCAGCAAGAGAACATTGGGAACAGGGCACTGGAGCGGCCAGTGGTCGAGGGAGGGTTTTGTGTAATTGTAGATTTGAGTGGAACAGGGTTGACCTTGAGGAGTTGGAAGATTGCCAGGGAGTTGGCCAGCTCAAAATAAATAGCCCCAGTTTGCCGCTGTTTCAGGAGAATTTGGTTTTCCGGGGGGATAAACTGCAGATGCTGGAAATCTGATATGAAAACAGAAAGCTATTGCAAACCATCATTAGGCAGCATCTTTGGCGAGAGAAACAGTTACCATATCCTGAGAAGACCTGGTGATGGCCGAATTCAGCATAAAGTGGTGTGAATGTTCTCACTCTGCTCCAAATAGACAATCAATTAGAAAATGGCATCAATTGTGCCTCTCGCACAATATTCCCATCTCTAATTTTTCAGGTTATTGTAAAATGACCTGAAAATATGTTGGGTTTTTTTTGTTTTTCACGCCAGAATATAATTCAGCCAGAGAAAAGACAGCAAAGGGATCCAAGAAAATGTGACCTTTTGTCTCATCTGCAGTTTATGGGTTGGGGTAGCTTTGGCAGAAAAATACTTGGTACTCTGAGATGCTGAAAGGCGATATAGTAAAGGATGTTCTCAAAAGCAGCAGGACTAGTTTCCTTCCAGGTGAGGCAACATATCACCTGCAAGTCTGTCAAGGTTATCTAGTGTAGTTGGAGCTCCCAGTGCAGGTTCCTCACATCAGTGAGAGCCATTGCAGATTTGGAGTCTAAGCACCTTTGCATTGTCCGTTGCAAAAGACAGGGCCTCCCAGTAGCCAACCATTTTAATTCAACCTCCCGTTCCCATTCTGACGTGTCTGGCCATGGCCATAATGAGACCAAACTCAGATTGGAGGAGCAGTACCTCATATTCTTCCTTGGTAGCCTTCAAACTGATGGCATGAACGGAGGTTTTTCTAACTTCCAGTAATTACCTCCTTAACCCTGCCCATCATATCCCTTGGATTTGCTTCCCCTTCCCTTTTCTTCCATGATCCACTGTCCTCACATTATTGCTCAATCTTCAGTCCTTTACGTCTTCCACATATCACCTCCCAGCTACTTATTTCATCTCCTGCCCCCCCCCCCCATTCCCAACCCACCCTCCTTCCCCACCCACAATCCTTCCCCTTACCTAGTTGCACCTATCACCTGCCAACTTAAACTCCCTTCCCTCCCCCGCATTATCCTGGCTTCTGCACACTTTCTTTCCTATCCCAATGAACGATGTCGGCTCAAGATGTTGACAGTTTATTCCCTCCCATAGATGCTGCCTGACTTGCTGAGTTCCTCCAGCAGTTTGTGTGTGTTGCTCTTAATAAAAAATATTCAGCTGTATGTAGCAACTATGAGATCCAGAGCAAATATTGGTGCAATTAAACAAAGTTATACATTGGTTTCAGTTTCTTACTTGCATTAGAGAATGTTGGAGGAGATAAATTTTGGCTTAGTATGTCTGTTTACTTTGCATTTTGATAATATTAGTGTGAGGGGGTGGTTTGTCAATCATAGGAAAGCAAAGCAGTTAATGTTTTGCATGAGATGACTTCTGATGGTCTGTCCTGTCAAACAGTGTTACAGATGTAAAACAGTTCTTCAATTATAGGGCAGCATGACTCAACAACATCACTGGATCATCACCAGGTGCTTGCTGAAATGTTTCCTAAAATGTTAATTGTGCGTCCTCAGTCTCTTGTACCTCTTCCCTGAAGGTAGCAATGAAAAAATGGAATCAGACTCAATAAAACTTTCTGAAATGAATTAGACATATCTGGACAGGTCTATGAAAAACTGTCAGCAGCTGGATCGAACTGAAAAGTTCAAATAAAGACAGAAAATGCTGGAAATATTTCTACGTTGAAGACCTCTGCTGGAAATTCTTTCCTCTCACGATACTTAAACAGATATTTTTCTCCATTATTTTCTTTTTTCCAGAGTCTGTAGTGCTTTGATATTGCATTGGGAAGTTGAGCTGAATGGCCTCAACCATTTCATGATTTGAATAAGAGCCTTTACATGCAAACACTCCAGGTTAATTGCTCTCCATTTAACCGTTGTGCTTCATCAAGGTTGTGCTAGTTTAGGGGTTGTTTGGACCACATCCAACCAAAAGAACAAAGTGCATATGTACCATGTTGAACATGATTGCAGATTCCTGTCTAAATGGTCGGCTTTAAAAACAGCACAAGGAGAAAAATATTTCGGTCTGATAAGTCCCTGCATTACACATTTACCACCTCTTCCTGTAACACTGTCAAATATTTCCTCTTCCGCTTCTCATGTGTGTCCATTTCATCCTTCAGCAGCTGATTCCCACAATGTTCTTAGAAACATAGAAAACGTACAACATAATACAGGCCTTGCGGCCTACAAAGCTGTGCCAAACATGTCCTTATTTTAGAACTACCTAGGCTGACCCATAGCCCTCTATTTTTCTATCCAGGAGTCTGTTAACAGACCCTATCGTTTCCACCTCCAGCACTGCTGCCAGCAGCCCATTCCACGCACTCACCACTCTCTGAGTAAAAAAAAACTTATCCCTGACATCTTCTCTACATCTACTTCCAAACACCTTAAAACTATGCCCTCTCATGCTAGCCATTTCAGCCCTGGGAAAAAGCCTCTGACTATCCACATTATCAATGCCTCTCATTATCTTGTACACCTCCTATCAAGTCACCTCTCATCCTCTGTCGCTCCAAAGAAAAAAGGCCAAGTTCACTCAACCTGTTTTCATAAGGCATGCTCCCCAATCCAGGCAACATCCTTGTAAATCTCCTCCGCACCCTTTCTATCATTGCCACATCCTTCCTGTAGTGAGGCAACCAGAATTGAGCACAGTACTCCAAGTAGGGTCTGACCAGGGTCCTTTATAAATGCAACATTACCTCTCAGCTCTTAAGCTCAATCCCATGGTTGTTGAAGGCCAATGCACTGTATGCCTTCTTAACCACAGAGTCACAGCACCCCTAACCTTTGTGTCATCAGCAAATTCACTAACCCATCCGTCCACTTCCTAATCCAGGTCATTTATAAAAATCATGAAGGGAAGGGTCCAAGGACAGGTCCCTGAGGCACACCACTGGTCACCGACCTCCATGCAGAATAGGACCCATCTGCAACTACTCTTCACCTTCTGTGGGCAAGCCAGTTCTGAATCCACAAAATAATGTCCCCTTGGATCCCATGCCTCCTTACTTTCTCAATAAGCCTTGTATGGGAGGCCTTATCAAATGCCTTGCTGAAATCCATATACACTACGTTTACTGCTCTACCTTCATCAATGTGTTTAGTCACATCCTCAAAAAATTCAATCAGGCACGACCTGCCCTTGACAAAGCCATGCTGACTATTCCTAGTCATATTATGCCTTTCCAAATGTTCATAAATCATGCCTCTCATGATCTTCTCCATCAACTTACCAACCACTGAAGTAAGACTCACTGGTCTATAATTTCCTGGGCTATCTCCACTCCCTTTCTTGAATAAGGGAACAACATCCACAACCCTCCAATCCTCCAGAATCTTCCCCCATAAGAACTAGGAGCAGGAGTGGGCCATCTGGCCCATCGAGCCTGCCCTGCCATTCAATAAGATCGTGGCTGATCTGTCGGTAAGCTCAGCTCCATCTACCTGCCTTTTCCCCATAACCCTTAATTCCCCTACTATGTAAAAACCTATCTAACTGGATCTTAAATATATTTAGTGAAGAAGCCTCAACTGCTTCTCTGGGCAGGGAATTCCACAGATTCACCACTCTCTGGGAAAAACAGTTTTTCCTCATCTCCATCCTAAATCTTCTCCCCTGAATCTAGCTTCACCTACCAATGGAAACAACTTTCCTACTTCTACCTTATCTATCCCTTTCAAAATTTTGTATGTTTCTATAAGATCCCCTCTCACTCTTCTGAATTCCAAGTGACTCAATCTCTCCTCATAGGTTAACCCCTTCATCTCTGGAACCAACCTGGTGGACCTCCTCTGCACTGCCTCCAAAGCCAATATATCCTTCCTCAAGTATGGAGACCAGAAATACACACAGTACTCCAGGTGCGGCTTCACCAGTACCCTGTATAGTTGCAGCTTGACCTCCCTGCTCTTGAATTCAATCCCTTGACCCACTCACTCAACCTATCTATATCCCTCTGCAGACTCTCCACATCTTCTGTACAATTTGCTTTTCCACTCAGTTTAGTGTCATCAGCAAATTTTGCTACGCTACACTCAGTCCCCTCTTCCAAATCATCAATGTAAATGGTAAACAGCTGCGGGCCCAGCACTGACCCCTGCGGCACCCCACTCACCACTGACTGCCAACTGGCGAAACACCCATTTATACCAACTCTCTGCTTTATATTGGTTAACCAATCCACTATCCATGCTGATACACTTCCTCCGACTCCTTGCATCCATATCTTATTTATGTCTCTTGTGCGGCACCTTATCGAATACCTTCTGGAAATCTAAGTTTATGACATCCACCTGTTCCCCTCTATCCACTACACTCATTATGTCCTCAAAGAACTCCAGTAAGTTTGTCAAACAGGACCTGCCATTTCTGAATCCATGCTGCATCTGTCTAATGGAACCACTCCTTTCTAAATGTTTCGCTATTTCTTCCTTAATGACAGCTTCAAGCATTTTCCCAACTACAGATGTTAAGCTAACTGGCCTATAATTGCCCGTCTTTTGCCTACAACCTTTTTAAAAAAGTGGCGTGACATTTCCTATCATCCATCCTCATTGATGATGTGAAGATCATCGCCAGAGGCTCAGCAATCTCCTCCTTCACTTCCCACAGTAGCCTGGGGTACATTCTGTCTGGTCCCGGTGACTTATCCAACTTGATGCTTTCCAAAAGCTCCAGCACATCCTCTTCCTTAATATCTATTATGCTCAAACTTTTCAGTCAGTTGCAAGTCATCCCTACAATTGCCAAAATCCTTTTCCGTAGTGAATACTGAAGTAAAGTATTCATTAAGTACCTCTGCTATTTTCTCTGGTTCCATACACACTTTTCCACTGTCAGACTTAATTGGTTCTATTCTCTCACATCTTATCCTCTTGATCGTCACATACTTGTAGAATGCCTTGGGATTTTCCTTAATCCTGTCCGCCAAGGCCTTCTCATGGCCCCTTCTGGCTCTTCTAATTTCATTCTTAAGCTCCTTCCTGCTAGCCTTATGATCTTCCAGATCTCTATCATAACCTAGTTTTTTTAACCTTTCATAAACTCTTCTTCTTGACTAGATTTACAACAGCCTTTGTACACCATGGTTCCTGTACCCTACCATCCTTTCCCTGTCTCATTGTAACGTACCTATGCAGAACCCCACACAAATATCCCCTGAATATTTACCACATTTCACTGAGAACATCTGTTTCCAATTTATGCTTCCATGTTCCTGCCTGATAGCCTCATATTTTCCCTTACTCCAATTAAACGTTTCCTTAACTTGCCTGTTCCTATCCATCTCCAATGCAATGGTAAAGGAGATAGAATTATGATCACTATCTCCAAAATGCTCTCCCACTGAGAGACCTGAACGTGACCAGGTTCATTTCCCAATACGAGATCAAGTACAGCCTCTCTTCTTGTAGGCTTATCTACATATTGTGTCAAGAAACCTTCCTGAACACACCTAACAAACTCCGCCCCATCTAAACTCCTCACTCTAGGGAGATGCCAATGAATATTTGATAAATTAAAATCTCCCACACAACAACCCGATTACTGTTACACCTTTGCAGAATCTGTCTCCCTATCTGTTCCTCGATATCCCTGTTACTATTGGGTGGTCTATAAACAACACTCCGTAGAGTTATTGGCCCCTTCCTATTCCTAACTTCCACCTGTCCATGACTTCCTCCTTTTCTGCAGCTGTGACACTATCTCTGATCAACAGTGCTATGCCCCCACCTCTTTTGCCTCCCTTCCTGTCCTTTCTGAAACATCTAAAGCCTGGCACTTGAATTAGCTATTCCAGCCCCTGCACCATCTAAGTCTTTGTAATGGCCACAACATCATAGCTCCAAGTGCTGATCCACGCTCTAAACTCATCCGCTTTGTTCATAATACTCCTTGCATTAAAAAAGACACATCTCAAACCATCGGTCTGAGCGCGTTCCTTCTCTATCAACTGCCTATCCTCCCTCTCGCACTGTCTCCAAGCTTTCTGTATTTTGTAAGCCAACCATCCTTTCCTCCATCTCTTCAGTTTGGTTCCTACCCCCAGCAATTCTAGTTTAAACTCTCCCCAATAGCCTTAGCAAACCTCCCCACCAGGATATTGGTCCCCCTAGGATTCAAGTGCAACCCGTCTTTTTTGTACAGGTCACACCTGCCCCAAAGGAGATCCCAATGATCCAGAAATCTGAATCCCTGTTCCCTGCTCAAATCCTTCAGCCACACATTTATCCTACATCTCATTCCATTCCTATACTCACTGTCACGTGGCATAGGCAATAATCCTGAGATTACGACTTTTGTGGTCCTGCATCTCAACTTCCTTCCTAACTCCCTGTAGTCTGTTTCCAGGACCACCTCCCTTTTCCTACCTATGTCATTGGTACAATATGTACCACGACCTGTGGCTGTTCTCCTTCCTATTTCAAGGTATTATGGACGCGATCGGAAACATCCCGTACCCTGGCACATGGGAGGCAAACTACCATCCGTGATTCTTTCCTGCGTCCACAGAATCATCTGTCGAGATATACCTGATCAGGCCCTGGGGATTTATCTACCTTCATTAACTTTTAAGGCATCCAGTGCCTCATCTTCCTGGTTCACCTGCGCCTCTTCCAACCTGGTCTACTGCATTTAGTGCTCACGGGTTGGTCTCCTCTAAATTGGTAAAATCACATGCAGACTAAGTCACCATTCTGTGGAGTACCTGTGCTATGTCAGCAGTGGCTATCCCAAACTTTCTTAAATTATTTTAACTTTACTGTCCAATCCCATGTTGATCTATCCGTCCTTTATCTTCTACATTTCCATGGAGAGGCTAAATACAAATTGGAAGAACAACATATTATTATCCACTTGGGTAACTTCCAACACAATTTTATGCAGATTAGATTGCCCTTTAATGCTTTACCCACACCCACCGCCTTCTCTTTCATATGCACTCACCTGTTGATGCACCATCAATAACTCTCGGAGACGTGAGGCGAGAGATAGGCTTTTATTAGCTGGAAGAGAAAGCACTATCAGCAGCAAGAGACCATCACACAACATCCTGGAGACTGAGGGAGGAGCAGTGCCTCCAATTGCCTTCATACAGGGGTCTGTGGGAGGAGCCACAGGAGCAGTCAGCGGGTGGGGGGGGGGGGGTGTCCAGACAGGTATATGTAGTTCACCACACCTGTCCATCTAGTTTTCTTCTCCATTTGTTCATTTATCTCACCCTCTTCCACCTAGTTCCATCTGCCCATCAAACCCTCCTCACCTGGTTCTGCCCATCACCAACCAGCCTCGTTCCCACTTCCCCATATACTGCTGTACCACGCCAGTCCTTCCAGTTCCCCCCTCAGTCCTGATGCAGGCCTTGACCAGAAACATAGACCTTCACCTTTTGTCTCCACAGAAGCTATTTGACCTGCAGGTTCTGAGAGTATTCTGTTTTTTGTTTTAACATTATACTATGCTGTTTAATTATTTTTAATTGTGTAATTGATCTGAAAATTGCCTTAAACCTTAGAACACAAAGCACACCTAGATCTGCAAACCAAAAACTCTTGTTGCCCCAGAATGTCCAAATGGCATAGGATCATGGGTTGGGCAGATTTATTGTAAAACCGGTTGGGCATCAACTCCACATGCGTGTGAGATTGTTTGTAATGTTAACAGCCCTTTCGCAAGACCTTGCTGAGAGCTGAAGTCAGTTATTGAAAGGGTTAAGCCAGTGCCTTTGTTTCACCTGGGGAGTTTATTGGTGAAAGTCAGATCTGACAGCAGATAATTGGAAGGACGCTGACTGCGGAGCTCCGCAGGAATGTCTTAACAAGTTCCCCCCTCTGAAATACGGCTAGTTTAACAAAAGAAATTTCAAATTTGATAAGTAACGAAAGATTTTTGACAAGCAAGTACAGTTGTTTGTTTCTATGCAGGATATTTGCTTTGACTGTCCACAGATACCTATGTGGAAACTCATAAGAACAAGGAAGTTGTGACGCACTATGCAAGCAATTTAAAATACTCCAGTTTCTGGCTCCAAGAGGTGCTTCAGTCGATCTTGTTGCCACAGAGAAAAACAAGTTGCCATACAAAGGAGAAAGGAGTCTGGCACTATGAGTTCTGGGAGCTAATCTGATCAGTGTTTACATCTGAAAGACTTTGGTGTGTTCAGGGGTGGTTTGGCATGCTACATGCAGCAGCAGATCCGATGGATTAAACCTTGGTGGGTTATTGTAGCTTTCACCTGACCTGATGCTATATCATATGGCAGACCCTTGTAGTCTGGCTGAGAAAGATGGAAGCACTCAGAAAATCCATTTGCTCTTTGGTTCTACAGATGTCAACCTACAGGCAGGCCACCTTCGACGAGGATGACCTGATCAGCTCCATGGCTGAAGATGAAATTTATCCAGTGAGCAGACAGGTAGGATGTCTGTTTAACCTTCGTAAACGGCAACATGAAGTTTTACCTTTTATACCCACAGTATTTAAAAATTGCCTGTACCTCCCAAGCACTGAGTTCCTTTCGGTGCGTAACACTGACTGCTAAGTTTAGAAAATGTAACTTTAAACTAAGCTATGAGATCTAGTAAGTCTTGATTTACCTTGACTAATTTTTCACCTTGGAATCTTCTTCTTTTCATTGACATTTTAATAGTTTGTTTTATTTACTTTTCCTTACATGGGAGATGCTATTGCATTTATCAGTGATTTTTTTTTCCACCCTTCTCCTCTTTATCCACCCTCACCTCATCTGGGAAATCTGTACACCCTCGGAGCACATCAGCATTGCAGTAAAAGCTACCTGTCATCATGAGCAACCCTAGCTACTTGATCCTTCACGAAGCTCTTGCACAGCTTCCTGAAGCCTTATAAAACTCCGTAAGACCATAAGGCAGAGGAGCTGAAATGGGCCATTATGGTTGATGCCTTTTAACCCCATTCCCTTGCCTTCTCCGCCACTGTCTGTAATGAATTTTGTACATCCTCACCTAAACAGTGTGGGTCTCCTTTTGAGTACTCCTGTTTCCTCCCAAATTCCAAAGATGTGCAGATGGGGTTAACGAGTCGTGGGCACTCTATGTTAGTGCCAGAAGTGTAATGACACTTACCTTAGATGTTAAGTTAGATGAGAAGGCAGAGAGTGGTAAATGGAGTCTAATCTGCATAGAAGGTGGTGATCAGTGGTGTTACATTGAGACCTGTTCTTGACCCCCAGTTCGATGTTACTTATCAATTACTTGGGTGAGGAAGTAGAAGGGTGGGTTAATACGTTTGTAGATGACACAAAGGTTGGTGGTGTTGTGGATAGTTTAGAAGGTTGCCGTGGGTTACAATGGAACATTGATAGGATGCAAAGCTGGGCAGAGAAGTGGCAGATGGAGTTCAATCCAGGAAAGTGTGAAGTGATGCACCTTTAAGGCCGAACTTGAAAGTAGAGTACAGGATTATTTGCAGTGTGGAGGAACAGAGGGGTCAGAGGGTCTATCGATTCCTCAAAGTTGAGTGAGGAGTCTACACTAGGAAAAGCAGAGCCCTGTCTGTGTGGGTGCATGCAAAGGAGGAAAGGGGCTTGTTTGGCTGCTGTTGACTTGTTTCTGTTTTTGTTGTTGCTATTGCTTATGTTGTTCTGATGTTGTGGATCTGCTATGTTGATGCCAGGATATGTGGCAACACTTGTGGGCTGCCCCAGCACATCCTTGGGTTGAGTTGGTTCTTAACACAAGCAACATATTTCACTCTGTTTCGATGTACACGTGATAAGTCCAAATGGCGGTTAAAAAGACACAAGGTGTGCTGGTTTTTGTTAGTCAGAGAGCCGCAAGGTATTGTTGCAACTCTATAAAACCCTGGTACTCTTGGAGTATTGTGTTCCATTTCCATCACCTCACAAGAAGGACGTGGAAGTTTTGGAGAAAGTGCAGAGGATTTTTACCAGGATGCTGCCTGGATTACAGATCACATCTTCTGAGGAAAGGTTGTGGAAGCCAGGGCTTTTCTCTTTGAAGTGAAGGAAGATGAGAGGCAACTTGATCAGTTTATCAGTTTAGAGGCATAGAGTGGACATCCAGAGCCTTTACCCCAGGATGGAAATGGCTAATACATGAGGGAGGTGGTGGATTCGTACAGGACAGAAACAGGCCCTTAATCTCACTGCTTCTGTGCCAACAATCAAACCCACATCTCAAAGTTGCTATGAAATCAGTCCCACCCCACCCCTACCAATTCCACCCTCTCCTACTCACTAGAATTGATTTATTGATATATCTCCCAGACTGCCTAGATTTGGAATATGGGAGGAAACTAGAAGCATCTGACTGAAACCCACACATTCACAGGGAGAATTTACAAATTCCACACAGACAGCAATGGAGGTCAGGAGTGAACATAGGTCACAAGAGCTGAGAAGTAGTGAAGCAGTGAGCTCCTTTCTTGAACCGCTACACACAGAGAATGCTCAGGATGCCCCTGTGATTGGAAAGTAACGAGGTACTATTTGAAAAGGAATAGGGGTTCACCAAAGCCAAGATCCATCTCTCACCCAGCACCCAAAAGTGTGTGGTCTAGAAATTCACCTCACCTTTATTCACACACAAGCAGATTTTGCACAGAGCACTGGTGACAGGGTCGACTTCAGCAGAGTTCTGACAAAGCCGATTCATCAGGTGTCACTCTTCATCCATTGTCCATACCCCATCGTGTATCATGTGCCCTAATCTGAAAGAGTAGAGACAATTACTAGAGATTAGAGATGCTCAGATATTGGAGCTTTTGAAGAGTTACACACCTGGAGATAGTTGGCACTGCCATGGTTTTGCTAGGCATGATCAGCAGCAGAAGATTATTTGGAGGTTAAGTGCATTGTGAGGGGTTGGCTCATTGGAAGGTTGGACACTAGTAAATCACTGTCAAATAAAAAGCCCAACAAGCTCCACCTAGGCAACCTGGGAGTACTCAAAGACCCCTTGACAATCCAAAATTGCTCTGGATGCAGCCAAACAGGCCTCCTTACACAATGCATCAAACATGAAGGAGTTATTCACAACTGGGATTTCCAGTCTGGACTGGTTCAATGAGAAAATCGGCATAATTCCATTCAACCCCAAAAATGAGAATGCTTTCCAGATTCATGCGGCCAAAACCAAGCCATTCAGCATCTGAATTGGCTGCCTGTTGCCCCACACTGCTCTTTGTAAATCTAGCTGCACAATTTTACAGCTCCCAAATAGCTTTCGTAAAATCTAAAGGACTTCATTGGCTGGTATACACTCTGGGAGATCCAGAGGACTTGGAAAAGTGTTGTATAGGTATTAACAGCATCACTTTTGTCATGGGATCCTCTCAAGGTCATAGAGTTCATTGGGTGTGCATGATAAGAACATGGTGAACATCTGATGTTCAAATGTTCAGTAAACTAAGCATAATAACACAAAGCATCTTCAATTAATGCTTAATCCTGCCAGCTGTGCTGGTTATTATTCCCTTAATTTTTTACACCAGAGGTGGGGTTTCATTCATAACCCTCAAGTTACTAATTATTTTTGAGCTGCGCCACCCAGCAGTCGCCCAATATTAAACAACACACACAAAATGCTGGTGGAACACAGCAGGCCAGGCAGCGTCTATAGGGAGAAGCACTGTCGACGTTTCAGGCCGAGACCCTTCGTCAGGACTAACTGAAAGGAAAGATACTAAGAGATTTGAAAGTAGGAGGGGGAAATGCAAAATGATAGGAGAAGACCGGAGCGGGTGGGATGAAGCTAAAAGGTGATTGGCAAAAGTGATACAGAGCTGGAGAAGGGAAAGGGTCATGGGATGGGAGGCCTAGGGAGAAAGAAAGGGGGAGGGGAGCACCAGAGGGAGATGGAGAACAGGCAGAGTGATGGGCAGAGAGAGAGAGAGAGAAAAAAAAAACCAAACAACTAAATATGTCAGGGATGGGGTAAGAAGGGGAGGAGGGGCATTAGCAGAAGTTAGAGAAGTCAATGTTCATGCCATCAGGTTAGAGGCTACCCAGCCGGTATATAAGGTGTTGTTCCTCCAGCCTGAGTGTGGCTTCATCTTGACAGTAGAGGAGGCCATGGATAGACATATCAGAATGGGAATGGGACGTGGAATTAAAACGTGTGGCCACTGGGAGATCCTGCTTTCTGTGGCGGAGAGAGCGTAGATGTTCAGCGAAATGGTCTCCCAGTCTGCGTTGGGTCTCACCAATATATAAAAGGCCACACCGGGAGCACCGGACACAGTATACCACACCAGCCCAATATTAAACTTGGCCCAATCGCAGCACAATTTACAATGACCAATTAACCAAACAAGCGGTACATCTTTGGACTGTGGGAGGAATCCGGAGCACCAGAGGAAACCCATGCAGTCACAGGGCGAATGCACAGACTCCCGACAGGAACTGATCTGCGGGTCACCGGCACTGCAAAGCAGTGTGCTAACCACTACGCTGCCAAATCTTGACACTAACGCATCCCAGTGGGATGATTAAAGACAGTAACCAAATGGGAAGTGAGTGCAGAATTTGTCTTTGCTACAGGAAGGGCACCTCACAGAGCGGCTTTGAATATTGGGCACAGAAACTTCCCATTGTTTATGCATTGGCTCCAGACACAGTGTAGCTGCTAAGAGACTAGGATATCAGCATTCTATCAACTGAGCTCATCAATAAGCAGGCGACTTAGCCAACCAATTCTCCAAGCTTAGATTCTTCAAACTGAAGTTTGGCTTCTAACTCTTCTGTTTTCTCTCTCAGTAAATGCCAAGCCAAAACTTAATCCCAATATTTTCAAGTTATATTAAAAAAAAAGTGAGGCTTTAAATGACAAATACAAAATTTACCTTCTGACCTCTGAATTTTCAACCATTTTCTAAAGAACATTCACTCTGAAGCTGTTCTCAACAAAGAAGCTGAGTGAAGTGGTTGTGTTTTCACTTTAGATTAAGAAAAGGAGTACTTCTGAGTTATTCCTTGTTCATTAATCAAAGTAAGGATCTGCTAAAGTGTCTCTGCATATTGTGTTTGTCCGTCTGATGCAGGAATATATATGAAAGAGGAGAAGTTTACTCCAAGGTGCCTTGGAGTCTGATGACAGTCCCTTTTTAAAGTATATTTTTTTAATTCTTAAAAAAATCTCAAAAATTGTGAACATAAAATTGAATACACTTCTGGCAGGGGTGCCTTTCGAGCCCTGGCATTCTACACCTTGGAGTAAGGCCATTTAATCCATCTTCGAAAACTGTCTGCTTATTCCAACCTCCCTGCCCATTCCTCCAAATGTTTCCTTTTTAAGTAATCACCCACCCCTCCTGTGAAAATTATTATTGACTCTAATTCCAGTTCCATTTCAGGCAATGAATTCCAGATCATAACTGCACACTGCGTTAGAAGGCAGAATTCATCTTGTTACCCCCATCTAGACTTTTAGGCCAGTTTCCATAAATTGGTGTCTCGGTGTAAGTGAGCCTCAGTGTCTGGAACAAGACTGCCACTTCACATGACCACTGCAAGGGGCAGGATTCCAGCTTCTATTATTTCTCCAAGTAACATCAAGTGATTCAATTAGAGCCCCCAGATTTATTCTGATACATCAGTCCAAGGCCTTCACAACTGCCATGATGAGGCCACACTCAGGTTAGATGAACAACACATCTCGCCCACCCACCTACTTTTCCCCCTCACCTGGCTTCACCTATCACTTGCAAGCTTGTACTCCTTCCCCTCCCCCATCTTCTGATTCCGGCTTCTTCCCCCTACCTTTCCAGTCCTGATGAAGGGTCTCTGCCTGAAACATCAACTGTTTGTTCCCCTCTATAGATGCTGTCTGACTTGCTGAGTTCCTCCATTTTTTTTTGTGTGGTATGAACAATGCTTGTCTTTTTTTAAAAAAGAGAGAAAAATTAGAAATCAGACTGAGAGAAAATGTAGAAGAGTTTAAACACTTTAAATTGTGGAAGGGAAATGTGAGTGCAACATGGGATTTGTAGGATTGTGGGTATTGACAAATAGGCAACCATTATTATAAAGTGCTAAGAAACAATTAAATTAGAAGGCTCACAAACACATGAAAATCTACAGATGCTGGAAATCCAAGCAACACACAAAATGCTGGAGGAACTCAGCAGGCCAGGTAGCATCTATGGAAAAGAGTAAACAGTAAACATTTTGGTCCGAGACCCTTCATCAAACTGGAAGGCTCTGAAGTTATGGAACTTGATTATTGCTTAAGAATATAAGGAGTGAATGGCATTCAGCACTATCTGCCTGCTCTGTCATTTGGTAAGCTCGTGGCTGATCTTCTACTTCCTGCACTAATCCCATGTCCCTTGATTTCCCAAGCAGCCAAAAAGTTATCAAATAGTCTTTAATATATTCACCATGGCTCCCCTGGGTACAGAGTTCCAGAGAATTTGTTGTCCTCTAGGTGAAAAGCTGCTTAGTCCTTGTGTTGAGACTGTGATCCCTGGTTCTAGACACCCAACCAGGACAGTGTCACCCCTGCACTGATCCTGTCAAAACCTGTTGGAGTTTTGTGTTTCATTAAGTTGATCCCTCATTCTCCTGAACGCCAGTGACTGTGGCCTAATGCGTTTGATCTTTCTTCATGAGTTATCCCTCCATTCCCAGAATTAAGCTGGTGACCCTGCGTATACTCTCTTTATTCATACATATTGCAAGATTCTGCCAATTATTTATATCATTTGTTTAATTACTTTTGCTTTAACTGAAGAGCCTTGTCTACAGCTACAAGAAGTCACTTGTGACACATGAATGTTGATTTTAGATACAGCATATTTATTGTGTAGACTGCACACAGTATGACAAACCAATACTCAACACAAATGGAAGTCAGTCTGTCCATGGAACCCAAAGGCTCACCTCTCCATAAATATGGCACTGTCTCTTTACCTCTAGGTTCTTCGTGTTTTCTCAGAATCCAAACATCAGTACGATTGTTCTTCCTTTGATCTTGCGTGAATAATAGTCTCCAGAACCACACACTCAAAGTGCTGGAGGAACTCAGCTGGTCAAGCAGCATCTGTGGAAATAAATAAACAGTTGACGTTTTGGGCCAAGACCCACCAGAACTATTGGTTTTCTGCTTCATTGCATTTTTCTCAGCTTGGACTGTTCTTGATGTAGGGGTATCACATAACCAACCAGACTTTACCATCGATGTACTGGCTGCCACAGTAAGGCTTTTAATTCCCCCTACTTCCTTAACTTAGTTCATTTGTTTTGAGAACCATGCTTGTTTATGAATTCCTTGTAGATGTAATTAATATCCTGGTGCAGCCCATTCTCTGATCTTCACAATCTCCAAGTTGAGAAAATAATCCCGTTTCACTCTTTTTCTGCAGTTAGCAAGTTTTTTGATTTATTTAACCATCATATTTATTTAACCGTCATTCTTACCCTCGGCCGTTAGGCTCTATAATGAATCAGCCTATAGCCAGGGAAGTGATGACCCCTCCTGTTAGACTGTTTGAGGTAATTTTTTTTAATTCTTTCTTACTTCTCTTCTAATATTTAAATATTTGTATATCTGCACACTTGTAATGCAACTGTGACACTGTAATTTCTTAAGTTATCTATCTTAATTTCATTCTGTTAATATTGAATTACTGCATATTACTTTTGAATAAAAAGTATAAATAAAATTTTCTCTCCGCAACTTGAACACACCTGAAATGTTGACTCTATTTTTCTCCCCATTGATGCTGAAAAGCTGCTGGGTGTATCTAACATTTTAACAGAGCATGGAACATGGAACAATTCAGGCCCTTCAGCCCATGATGTTGTGCCAACCATTTAATCTACTTTTAGATTAATCTAATCCTTCCCTCTTGTATAACCCTCCCTTTTTCTATCATCCATATGCCTATCTTAAGGTTTTCTTAGGTATCCCTGATGTGTCTGCCTCTACTACTACCTCTGGCATTGTGTTTCATTTCCCTACCAGTCTGTGTAAAAGGAAACTTACCTCTGACATCTCCAATCCCCCATACTTTCCACCTATCACCTTAAACTTCTGCCCCTCCCCCATATTACCCATTCCATCTGCGAAAAAAAATTCTGGCTACCCTCTCAATCAATGCCACTTGTCATCTTGTACACCTTTGTCAAATCACCTCCCATCCTCTTGTTCCAAAGTGAAAAGCCTGAGCTCATTCAATCTACTTTCATACGTCATGCTCTCTAATCCAGGAAGCAACCCAGTAAATCTCCTCTGCACCCTCTCTAAAGCTTCCACATCCTTCCTACTATGAGGTGACCAGAACTGGAAACAAACTCCAAGTGTGGTCTAACCAATGCTTTACTGAGCTGTAGTATCCTTTGTGAAATCCAATTCCCTGACTAATGAAAGCCAAAACACTATATGCATTCTTAATATTCCTATCACCTGTGACAACTTCGGGAGATCTATGGGTGTGCTGACGCCAAGATTCCTCTGTTCTTCTGCTCTAAGAATTCTGCCTTCCAAAGTGAATCACTTCACATTTTTTTTCTGAGATTACCTCCACCTGCCACAAATTCTATTGTATTTCTTGTAATTACTGTGAATGCACACAAGAAAATGAATCTCAGGGTTGTATATGGCGGCATATACATACTTTGATAATAAATTTACTTTGAGCTTTGCAAAAATCATTGCCAAAGGTAAAGCGGTTTCTTCCCTCTTTTCTCCTTGTAACTTGGGCTATATCCCACCTGGTCCTGGGAATGATCTGTCCTAATGTTTTTCAAAACACATCCTCTTTCTTAATGTTGACATGTTCTAGCATATCAACCTGTTTTATACAGTGCTCACGAACTTCAAAGTCCCTCTCACTGGTGAATACTGAAGAAAATTATTTTCTGTTTTTAAGAAGAACATTTAAAAGCATTCAATCATGGCTAATTTTCCCCCCACCTTCTCCCCATAAGCTTTAACCCCCTTAACAATGAAGAAGCTATCAGTCTGTGCCTTAAATACACCCAATGACTTGGCTTCCCATGAAGGTGACAACAAATGCTACTGATTAACTACCTTCTGGCTAAAGAAATTACTCCTCCTGTTAGTTTTAAAGGGATATTCCTTTATTCTGATGTTTTATTTTATATCCTAGACTCTCCTACTAATGGAAACATCTCCACATCTATATCTGAGCCTTGCAGTATTCAATAGGTTTCAATGAAATCTCCCCTTTATCAAGTACAGGCCCAGAAACATCAAATGTTCCTCAGCGATTAATCCTTTCATTCTTGAGCTTATTCTTGTGAACCACCTGCATTTAAAAAAAAATCCAAGATGGTTCTGATAGAGGAGGCCACGTGGGCTATTGTGTCCATTTCACGCCCTTCTTCCCCACCTCCTTATCAGAGCATCTATCCAGTTCAAATGACTAGTCCTCATCACGGATTTATTCAATTCTGCTATGGACAGTTCCAAGCCTAGCTGTGAAAGATGGAGGGTTTGACATAGGGTGAGGAACTCTATTCTGTAAAAACTCAATACTACAAAAACGCAAACAGAAGCTCCGAAGTCTTAAGACTCTGGCGAGCTGCTGTCAGCAGACATTTCTCCACAGTAAACTTCATCTGCCTTGACTCTGTTCATTCAGTCTTCATAGGTCGTTCTGACCTGCTACCGACACATTACTGTATGTAGTAAGAAAGAGCTAGTTATCTACAACATTTGAAGCATTATCAAGTCCAGCACTTTCTCCCAAGTTGCTTGGTATACCAGAATGTCACAATCCTCTAGGGATGGCCCTTTATTCTGAGGCTGTGCCTTCAGATCCTGGACACACTTAAAAATGGAATCGTCCTCTCTGTATCCACTCTATCCAGGCCTTTCAATCAGGGAATCTTCTACAAGCCCAGCTATGTTAATTGTAACTGGGGTATGTGTCCACCCTGGAGACCAATACATGAAAATTATGCAGCATGAAACAATAGGCAATTTGAATCAGCCTCCAAGATATAAGGGCTGTTTACAGGAGTCCCAACAGTCCTCCAGTATATTTTCAGTATTCTTGACAGTTCAGGAGTCCATTTGGATCACTAAGGCTATTCTCCCTTGATTTATTTTCCCCTGTAACCTATTGCCCTGCATTTCCATTAATTCTTCTATCCCCCTTCACTTGTGGCAAGTTACAAAGGCAAGTCCATCTAGCAGCCTGTTTTTCCTTTGGGCTGCAGGAGTAAATCAAATCACAAAAGCAGGCAACATTCTTGGAGACACTCGGTAGAGGCTCCCTGACTCAATATGACATGACATTTTATAAACTAATGATCAAATGTAACAGCAGAACAATTCTATAGTTACAACTTATCTACAATGCTTCTTTTGAATGACATATAATATTCAAACACTTAGATCATCACACCAACACTCCAGATTCCCAAAATGAACATTAGCTGCATTCATGCATATGCAAACATATCAGGTCAACGCGATGTTTCCTGTTTTGCAATCAACCCCAGTCTGCAGCTCCACGAAGACCATTGTTCTGAGCAGCATTTTAAACTCAGTCTACAATCAACATTCAGATCCGAAGGCTGGTTGCTGTAATAATTAATATTTGCTATATTCCATAATTCCAGAATATTCCTCAACAGCAGACCCAAGGAAATGATAGATAGATAGATAGATAGATAGATAGATAGATACTTTATTCATCCCCATGGGGAAATTCAACATTTTTTCCAATGTCCCATACACTTGTTGTAGCAAAAACTCATTACATACAATACTTAACTCAGTAATAATATGATATGCATCTAAATCACTAACTCAAAAAGCATTAATAATAGCTTTAAAAAAAAAGTTCTTAAGTCCTGGCAGTTGAATTGTAAAGCCTAATGGCATTGGGGAGTATTGACCTCTTCATCCTGTCTGAGGAGCATTGCATCGACAGTAACCTGTCGCTGAAACTGCTTCTCTGTCTCTGGATGGTGCTATGTAGAGGATGTTCAGGGTTTTCCATAATTGACCGTAGCCTACTCAGCGCCCTTCGCTCAGCTACCGATGATAAACTCTCCAGTACTTTGCCCACGACAGAGCCCGCCTTCCTTATCAGCTTATTAAGACGTGAGGCGTCCTTCTTCTTAATGCTTCCTCCCCAACACGCCACCACAAAGAAGAGGGCGCTCTCAACAACTGACCTGTAGAACATCATCAGCATCTCACTGCAGACATTGAATGACGCCAACCTTCTAAGGAAGTACAGTCGACTCTGTGCCTTCCTGCACAAGGCATCTGTGTTGGCAGTCCAGTCTAGCTTCTCGTCCAACTGTACTCCCAGATACTTGTAGGTCTTAACCTGCTCCACACATTCTCATTGCACATTGCACATACACCAGCAAGTGCCAACCTTATTTCCTTGCCCATCCCTCAAGCCTACATGAAGGAAACATCAAAAACTGGAGTGAGCACAATCCATGCAAATTATTATGAGTATCTCTCTGTAGCCCTGAATAAATGCAGTGGACTATTTTCCCAGAATTACAGGAATTATTTTGGTGACCCAGGAGCACATTTTCTACAGGCTCACTGTAAAAGGAACTATTGACTTCAATACCCTAACTGGTTCCCCCACCTTTTAATGGAGGGTCACGCAATAATTAGAATCAGAGTCAGGTTTATTATCACCGGCATGTGTCGTGAAATTTGTTAACTTAGCGGCAGCAGTTCAATGCAATGCATAATATAGAAGAAGTAAAAAATAATAAGAATAATAGTCAATTACAGTTTACCTATATTGAATAGATTAAAAATTGTCCAAAAAACAGAAATAATATATATTAAAAAAGTGAAGTAGTATTCACAGGTTCACTGTCCATTTCGGAATCAGATGGCAGAGGGGAAGAAGCTGTTCCTGAATCACTGAGTGTGTTTGTTCAGGCTTCTGTACCTCCTACCTGATGGTAACAGTGAGAAAAGGGCATGCCCTGGGTGCTGGGGGTCCTTAATAATGGATGCTGCCTTTCTGAGACACCGCTCCTTGAAAATGTCCTGGGTACTTTGAAGGCTACTACCCAAGATGGAGCCGACTAAATTTACAACCCTCCACTGTTTCTTTCGGTCCTGTGCAGTAGTGCCCCCCCCCCCCCATACCAGACAGTGATGCAGCCTGTCAGAATGCTCTACACAGTATATCTATAGAAGTTTTTCAGTGTATTTGTTAACATACCAAATCTCTTCAAACTCCTAATGAAATATAGTCGCTCTCTTACCTTCTTTATGACTACATCGATTATGTTGGGACCAAGTTAGGTCCTCAGAGATCTTGACAGCCAGGAACCTGAAACTGCTCACTCTCTCCACTTCTGATCCCTCTATGAGGATTGGTATGTGTTCCTTCATCTTACCCTTCCTGAAGTACACAATCAGCTCTTCCATCTTACCGATGTCGCGTGCCAGGTTGTTGCTGCAACACCACTCCACTAGTTGGCATATCTCACTCCTGTATTCCCTCTCGTCACTATCTGAAATTCTATCAACAGAAATCCTGATTGAATTTGAGAGACAGAAAATTTCAAAATAAGATTTGTTAAATTTAAGCATTCATTTGAGTGCTGTGAACCTGAGTGTGATCCTCGTCCATTTACAGTCACCTCGGTGTTTTGATTCCCATTCTTTTGTACTCAACAGATTACTTGAATCAGAGTTAGTGATAGGGTGTGTCCCTGCACCATTTACACAAAGCCTCAGTGCTCCCTCCAGGCCCCAGGGTGTTGTTAATCTCCCCTGATAGTAGTACAAAGGACTACCCCATCTAATAGATTGCCAAATGGTGAAGAAAATCTTCAAGAAGCCTTATCTTTGGCTTGTTGATAACATTCCTAGCATTGTAATTGCTGTGTGCCAGCATTGGCTTGTCATTGATCTGAAGCATTGACCTGTTTCTCTGATATCATGTGTTGGCTGAGTACGTTCACAATTCCAGATCTTACATACTCTCTGTCATGCCCTTGTCAAACAAATTTCAGGTTTTCCTTGAATAATATGAAATGGGGAAAATGGAAAATAATTATATTTTAGTGGTACCTTTAAAGGCTGTGGGATATGACCAAGTTATTCACAGCCAATAAAGTACATCTGAAGTAGAATTTCAAGGCTGAGTTTTCCTGCTCATAGTGACGTACAGCATAGAATTAAACTCTTCAGCCTACCAAATACGTTGCAACCAGGCGTGCAATAAAGTTTCAATAAAGAAAGAGACTTGCAATACTTCAAAGACTACTCATTCACCCGGTAATTTGACATAACCACAGGCTCTCCCTCTCCCTCTCCCCCTCCCCCTCCAAGAGGGGAGTCATAACAAACAACTTGCTGGTTTATGATGTTAAAAGTCTGTTGCATCACTTTTTCCAAGCTCTGTGCCCAAAGAACTCAGGTCTCTGGACATACAGCCAGCAACCAGCTCCCACCACACACTGATTCTCTGCAGAGGCACAGACCACAAGTCCACCCGCCTCCAGAGCCATGAGATCCCGGAATTCCGAAGGCAAACTAATCTAGGCCGTGTCCTTGGCATATCGAATAACGGCCAGTTGTGAGACCCCAAGAGCGGGTCCCATTCCCACAAAGAACTGAAGTCAGCCTGTAACTCCAGGTCAAAGTCTTCAAAAGAACCCTGAAAGGGAAAAATAGAGATATTAAAGATAGAAATAGAGCTGTTTCTGAAGATGCAAGCAATGGAGTCTCCATTAGGCGCCATTATCTCCTTCGCTCTGCCTAACCCTCTCATATTCTATTACCCACCCACACACTAGGCATAGCTTACAGTGGCCATATTAATCTACCAACCTCTTAAATTTCTCTTAAATATACTTACTTCGAATTACTTTTGCTGCAGTCTACAGCATGTTACGTTCCTCCAAACAATGGACTTTTAAAATCTCCTCAGTGATCTTCATATCTCATGATCAACAAAGGAGCTGGGACCAGTCAGGCACAGTGCCCTTCAGACTCATCGTGATAGCTGAAAGCATGGCTGAAGAGGGGGAATCCAAGCAGGGCTGAAACAAAGGGATGAGACCTCCTCTAACCAGTGTCTCATTGGCAAATGTGCAGTAGCAGGAGAATAAATTTGAGGATTTGAGGCAAGACTGCTTCATCAGAGGCAGATGAGAGCCTGCTCAGCTGTACACTTTACTGAAACATGCCTTTCTCCAGATACACCAGTTACGGCACTCAGACCAGAAGGAATCTCGGTTCACAGAATGGAGTGAACTGTGGACTCGGGGGAAGGCGTGTGTTTTATGGTTAACTCTCATTGGTGCTCTGACATGGCTGTTCTGGGCAACTCGTGTTCCCCAACTTGGAACACCTAATAGTCAAATCTACTTACCTTGGGAGCTCTGTGTAATCCTGACCGCAGCTTATGTACCACCAGCGGCCAGCTGCAATCAAACGCTCGCAACATTGCCCAATGTCATCTGTAAACAAGAAAGCAGCCCATCCCGACACATTTCAAATTATTGATGGAGATTTTGACCAGGCTTGTTTGAAGAAAACCCTGACCAATTACCACCAGCACATAACCTGTAGCGCTAGAGGTCCCAACATACTAGACCACTGCTCTACTAAGATGAAGAATGCATACCATTCCTTGCCCAGACCACATTTTGGCAAATCAGATCACTTGGCTGTCCTTCTACCTGCATGCAGGCAAAGGCTAAAAAGCAAACCTCCAGAGATTAGGACAGAGGTGGTCACAGGAGGCACAGGAGTGATTTTGCTTTGAGTCATGTTCAAGCACTCACGTAAAGATCTGAATGAATAAACTGTGGTTGTAACACTCTTTATTAAAACAGCTGTAGTTGAGTGTGTCCCCACAAAATCATTCAGAGCTTTCCCCAGTCAGAAATGCTACATGAACCATGAGATCCGAAATCAGCTAAAGGTCGGATTGGAGGCATTCAAGTCTGGAGACCAAGAAGGCTACAACGGGTGCAGGTATGGTCTCTGGAAGTGGAAATTCTTGTCCAGAATTGAAACAGTGAGGGATACTTCCTCAGCTGTGGCAGGGGTTGAATGCTATCACCTCTGATAAAGTCAAATCAAGCAACAGGGCCTTGCTCCCAGATGAGCTCAATGCCTTCTATGCTTGCTTTGACCATCAGAACGTGGAGGAGCCATCAGGAACTCCCGCATCTGCCAATGATCCTGTCTCTGAATCTCTGGGTCTCTGAAGCTGACATGTGGGCTGCCTTCAGGATGCTGAAGAAAGCATCCAAACTGGACAGGGTACCATACTACATACTAAAGACCTGTGCTGACCACTGGGTGCTGTGTTCACTGAGATCTTTAACCTCTCGCTTCAGCAGTGTGTGGTGCCCAGCTCCTTCAAGCAGGCTTCAATTACACTGGTGCTCAAGAAGAGCACGTTGGTGACTTGTCTCAGTGACTACTGCCCAGTTGCATCCACAGTGAAGAAGGATTTTGAGAGGTTAGTGATCAAACATATCAGCTCCTACCTGAGAGTCAACTAGGATCCACTCAAATTTGCCTACCAGAAAAACTGGTCCACAGCAGATGCTATCTCAATAGCTATTCACTCAATCCTGGAACATCTGGACAGCAAAGATGCCTACATCAGGATACTCTTTATTGACTACACTTCAATATTCAATACCATCATCCCCTCAAAACTAATCAAGAAGCTCCAAGACCTTGACCTCAATACTTGTTGAGCAATTGGATCCTGGATTTCCTCACTTTAGACCCCAGTCATTTCAGATCGGCAGTGACATCTCCTCCATGATCTCCATCAGCACAGCTGTGTGCTTAGCCCCCTGCTCTACTCACTTTATACCTATGACTGCGTAGCCAAACACAACTCCAATGCCATATTCAAGTTTACTAATGACAGTACTGTCTTGGGCCAAATCAAAGGTGGTGATGGATTTGCATATAGGAGGAGCTGAAATAGCTGGCTGAGTGGTGTCATAGAACAACCTCTCACTCAATGTCAGCAAGATCAAGACTTCAGGAGAGGGAAACCAGAGGTCCATGAGCCAGTCCTCATTTGAGGGTCAAAGGTTAGCAATTTTAAATTGCTGGGTGTTCCTATTTCAGAGGACTTGTCTTGGACCTAGCACGTAACTGCAATTGCGAAGAAAGCACGGCAGTGCCTCTATTTCCTGCTGAAGGGTCACGGCCCAAAACGTCAACTGTACTCTTTTCCATAGATGCTGCCTGGCCTGCCTCCAGCATTTTGTGTGTGTTGCCTCTATTTCCTTTGGAGACTCGGCATGACATCTGAAACTTCCACATACTTCTATAGTTGTATGGTGGAAGGTAAATTGACTGGTGGCATCATGGCCTGGCATGGAAACACTAATGCCCTTGAATGGAAAATCCTACAAAAAGTAGTGGATTTGGCCCAGTACATCACGAGTAAAGCCCTCCCAACCACTGAACATATCCACATGAAACACTGTCACAGGCAAGCCACATCCATTATCAGAGATCCCCACCACCCAGATCATGCTCTCTTCTCACTGCTACCATCAGGTAGAAGAGCTTCAGGACTCGCACCACCAAGTTCAAGAACAGTTACTGTCCCTCGACCATTAAGCTCTCTAATAAAAGGTGTTAACTGCACTCTACTTCACTTGCCCCATCATTGAAATGTTCCCACAACCAAGAAATGCACTTTCATGGTCTCTTTACCTCATTATCTCATGTTCTCATTATTCATTACAATTTATTTATATTTAGCATTTGCACAGTTTGTTGTATTCTACACTTGGGTTGATCTTTCATTGATCCTGATACACTGGTAGTTACTATTCTATAGATTTACTGAGTATGCCCACAAGAAAATGAATCTCAGGGTTGTATATGGTGACAAATACAGTATATACACTGATAATAAAATTTACTTTGAACTTTGTACATGTTTGGAATGTGGGAGAAACGAGTACTTGGAGGAAACCCGTGGTCGGAGCAAGAACATGAAAACTCCACACAGAAAGTACTGGAGGTCAGCATCGAACCTATAGTTTTAATGCGCTACCTTGATGTACCTTCTCCAGGAGTTGAACATTTTAATCTATTAATGACCATTTATACCAAGGATCATTTGAAAGGCTTTTCTTCTTGCATTTTAAAACACCTCCCTTTTATATTAGCCCATGGTAAATCTAGTCTTCAATGCTCAGATAGATATGGACTGTAACTGGGAGTGAAGTGGTGCACAATTTTCCTGAGGCACAGGATTCACCACTCAATATGGTCTAACAGGAGCCTTGTATAACCTTCATAGATATGTATGTCTGTATACTCTGAGTCATTGAATGACTCAGCATGAAAATATGGCCTTTGACCCACTTTGTCTGGCTGGTGTGCAAATGAAATCTTTGCATTTATCTTGTTACATGCAAAAGTAATAGACTAATACGTAATCTTTGCATTTATCTTGTTACATGCAAAAGTAATAGACTAATACGAATACCAAAAGATTGGTGATTAAGGAAAATTTTAACTACACTATGGCTTTTGTCCTCTTTCTAGATGGACTTGAAGAGATCAAGGGGGTTGAGGGGCTGTTGGGCCAACAGAACTCATCTGGAAAAACGTCTGCTGGTTCTGATCATCCTCGTTGTGCTGGCTCTGCTCTGCAGTGTCATTGGCCTGCTCATCAAATACAGAAGTAAGTGCTTCAGGAGGAGCTGTGTCATTGAAGTAAAAGTAGGTCACATTAACAAAAGCAATGCATTCAGCCCTGCAGTCACACTTTGCCTCTCCATTTGCCAGCTATGGTTCTGTAACCCTCCATACTCTGTAACCTTCAAGAAAATCTGAAAAGAAAACTGCAGATGCTTTATATCCAAAATAACAACACAAAATGCTGGAAAAACTCAGCAAGTCAGCCACCATCTGTAGGAAGTGAAGCAGTTAATGTGTTAGGTTGGGCATCTTTCAGAACTTGGAAAAAGAGAAAACAAGTGGATTCAGAAAAGTTGAGGGAAGGAGGGGGAATGAAGGGAATATCTCTGATAGGGCAAGACTAAATGTCTTAACGTGTCAGTCAAGTTGCAGGTTACTTTTGTTTTGACTATGCAATGCACTACTGATCATAAAGCTGTGACAGCTGCTGAGCAAGTTGGAGTACATAAACAGAAAAGCAATACTGAGCTAAAATGATTACGTGCAGAAATGTCCATTTCTGAAACCAACACTGGAGAATTACATATTGAGTCTATCTAATGAAACACTCTGGTTCCATCAGCTGCCTAAGTCTAGGGAAGACAATCTCTGGCCCCGCCAAACGTGTGATTGAGGTACGAACTCCGCCCCCTGTTTGTGTGGATGCTGCGTGATGTGTTACCCTGTTACAAATAAGTACCACAAAATAACAGACAGTACACCGCATACAATTAAACGATTTAGCTTTATAATTCTTAATTTGACTAAAGGGTAAATAAAGACAAAGTCAAAAAAGTAAAGTCTAATGTGCCCAAGTTGGAGCTCACAGTTTCCCCTTCACTGATCCTCCTTCCCCGGGTTTCGTCGGATCATGGCCCCACTCCGGGTCGAGTCCTATGACCTCTTCTCTCTGGTGTCTTCTCCCTTCATCTCCCACCAAACAAAAGAGACCCAGCTCACCCAGTGTCAGGCACACAACATGGAAACACACTCCCTTCAATGGACGGTTCACGTTCCAAAGCACCTGTTATCTCTAACCATAAACCAAACGCTACTTCCGCAGAAAGACCACTGCGTTAGCAGTGAAACCATTTCCAGGGTGTTACACTCTCACCCCACCAAAATTAGTCATTATAGTGTCATCATGCAGGGTGTAGAAACTCTGACTAACACCAAGTTAAACTGAAGTCAATGAGGACAGGATCACAGTAAGATTAACCATGTACTGTTCACTCTTCCACATTAATGTATGGTGAAAACTGTTGATAAAACAGTACAAAATATATACAGTATTTGTTTCATTCTTGGCATCACATTTACATCATAAAACTTGTAAAAGTAAAACTACAGCATACTATGTTACATTAAAGTCACATTAAAGTACAACATAGTCAGAATCTACCTATGCCATCAACAGCTTTAAATACACTTCAACACAAACTTTCCAGCAACGCTTTCAATAGCACAAGAAAATAAACTTTATCAACCATCATTTCTTTTAACAGAATCAGCATTACATTTTTACTTCAACATATCGACTGTCTTATGAACTTACGGCGTTACTTGTATGATGTTTCTTAGTGCGTAGAAATTGAACTTTTCTCACGTTGATCCTGCACACACAAGCCCCCGCCTTCCCGTTTCTCCAAACCAGTATTTAACCACAAAACGCGGCGAAACCGGGTGTGATGTCATCACATGCCGCGATACATCACAGATAATGAATTTACCTTCAACAACAGCAATGTAGTTATCAACCTTACCTTTAACCAGAAAATAATTACAAATGAATTACTAAAGCAAAAGTGTAATAAAGCTAAATAAATGCCTTAAGGGCAACACAGTCATGTCCTCATGACATTGAGATGATTTGCCACCCCTTCATACAAAGCACAAAGTCCAACCCAAGTGTAAATGGCAGTGACATAACTCACTAAGGTGATAGGCGCCATACTCTGTACCCCCGGGGCTACATAGGCCAGCCAATCCAGTGGTCTCCTGATTCTTTGAGACCTCCTTTCCTCGTCATCTTCATCTTCAGGTTCAGACACTCCTTGGGATACTTCCAGTCTACATAGCGAGGCCTCCCCCAGTCTATCACTCGTGCCCTGTGGCAACTCAGACCCCTCTGCCACTTGGTGAAACATTACAGAGAGGCCATTACATTAGCAGTGAAACCTTACAGCATGTTACAACAGTGAGTACATATCTAAATTAAATAGTTAAATTAAAGTAAATAATGCAAAACAGAAATTAAAAAATAAGTATTGAGGTCATGTTCATGGGTTCAAATGTCTTTTTAGAAATCAGATGGCAGAGGGGAATAAGTTGTTCCTGAATCACCGAGAGTGTGCCTTCAGGCTTCCGTACCCCCTTCCTGATAGTAACAATGAGAAGAGGGCATATCCTGGGTAGTGGGCGTCCTTGATGATGGAAGCCACTTTTCTGAGGCACTGCTCCTTGATGTCTTGGATAGTAGGGAGGCCAGTGCCCCTGGTGGAGCTAACTGATTTTACAACTCTCTGCGGCTTACTATGATCCTATGCAGTCGTCCCCTCCCCTCATACCAGACAGTGAGCCAGAATATTTGTATGAGTAGTTTGTTATTTATGTGTGATTCTTTTGAAGGTTTTATCCTTGCCTTCATAAATTATCATGTGCTATGTGTACTGCTGAGCTTAACATCCTGGTTCGGAGAAAAGTCCCGTTTCTATATACGTTATATGGTTATATATGTTATGATTATAGACTTGACTAAGTCCCTTTCCTGGTTCATGCTGACCAAACAACTGTCCACTCTTCTGCCCTACATTTAGGTGATCACATCTCTGAGTAGCACTAGGCTGCAGAGATGCAGGAAGATTGCACAGAGGTTCAACAGGTCAGAAGACATCTGCCAAGAGTGAAATAGAACTAATGTTTCAGGATGAGCACTGGAAGCACATTAAAGTGGCTTTAGAACTAGCAATAGAATATTAGAAACCACTTCTTCATGAAGCCCTATTAACCCCACAAATACATGGACAGTAATGTATTTATTTTGTGGATATCCCATGATCTGTGATTGACTTGTTTTTTTTAATTACCGTAGATGTCGGATTATAAGCCGCTACTTTTTTCCCACGCTTTGAACAGCTTTGAACACTGCGGCCTTTACTACGGTGCGGCTAATGCATGATTTTTTTTCATGCCGCCAAAAACATTTTGCCTCGTAACAGTAGACCAATAAAATTGATGAGTAGTTCTCAGAGGCCCAATGAAATTGTACGATAAATCAAGTGCACTTTCACAATTAAATTATTGTAAATCAGTCATTTGTACTCACCCTCATCAACATGGAAAACACTCGAAGAAAAGCATTGTGCTGCCTTTATGGCAGTTATTTAGTTTATAATATTTTCGCTTAGTAATTCATTTGTTAGTATTTTCTAGTTAAAGTTAGGAGTACTACATCCCGGGATACTATGACGTCACATCCGGTTTCGCCGCGTCTTGTGGGAAATACCGGTTTGCGATAAACGGGAAGGTGGGGGCATTAGGCGAGCGCGAAACGCTGCTTTTAAGTTAAAGGCGATCAATAACTTTTCCTGGTAGGCTGCAGTATATATTTTTTTACCAGTCGTTAGGAGATATTGGAATGTATACGCAACGTAATTTGTGTGTTACCGATACGTATGTATATTTAAAAGTAGCCGTGTTACAGGCACGGTTCGAAAAAAAGCATTTGCATTATGTATTTGTTTATGTTACCATATGGATTTAATTAAAAGTTAAAAAATCCTCACGTGTAATATCTTTCTGTGTAAATATCTCATATTACAACGTGGGACACCTGCGGCCTAAAATCCGGTGCGGCTTGTACAAGTACAAAATTGATTTTCTTTCTAAAATTAGAGCCAGCGGCTTTTAATCAGGTGCGCTCTGTAGTGCGAAATCTACGGTAGAATTAAATTGTTATGTCAGAGTGTGCAGCATCATCCAGTTCGTGGGTTTATTTCCTCTCATTTCTCTCAATCTGACTATGGGAAGTTTGAAGTTGAGAGGTGATTTGCTACTTCTGGGATGTTGGATTCATTCAGGTGATTTATTCATTGTTTTATTTAGAGATACGGCCCGGAACTGACCCTTCTGGCCAAATGAGCCACACCACCCAGCAGCCCACCTGTTTAACCCTAGCCTAACCACGGGACTAATTAACCTGCGGTGCTTCACCTTTGGAATGTGGGAGGAAACCAGAGAGCCCTGAGGAAACCCACTCACTTCTTAAAGACAGCGCTGGAATTGAACTCTGAACTCTGACGCCCCAAGCTGTAATAGCATCGCGCTAACTGCTGTACTACTGTGTCACCCCATAAACTCTTTCATCTTATCTAAGAGCAATAGAACAGAAGACATTGTACATATTTGGGTAAATTCAAACATGTAAATTACTTCAATGAGCAATTCCTCGTTCTACAGATTTTGAAAGTAGTTAGTATTGTTGCAAGTGAGATTATACATCACTCGATATTGTGGGTGGCTTTTTGACATTACCAGGAGTTTTATGATTATAGTTGAAGCTTCTGTGATTAAAACCTGAAGAGGCATGAAAGTATAAGCACAAACTGAAGGCTGTGGTATGAGCTTCTATCGAGTGGCTTCATTTCTAGAATTTGAATTTTGTAAGGGGTGAATGCCAAAGGTTTGGGACTACATAATGTGTTGCAGCTGTCAAGGGATGAGGACATTTTTGACAATAATGCCAAAAGTTTTGAATGAGGAGATCGGCACATGCTGCAGTGGATTTGAGCATATTGAACACACCCGCTATGTTCTTCACACAGGTTTTTGTGGGTCAATTGGGGGAGTTGGGGGAAATTTTAGCTTGTATATGAGGAGTGTTGTCTCCTTGGCATTCATGGTAACTAAGTCAATTACTTGGACTGAAAATCAGGGTTGTTGTCATCCACAGGAATGCCACCTCTACTCTATTAATCATATGAAAGAGTAGCTCCCATGTCCTTTCCTTCCCCCTTAATTTCCCATTGCATTCAACATCTTT
The DNA here is from genome assembly GCF_048418815.1 of Hemitrygon akajei. Classification (NCBI taxonomy): domain Eukaryota; kingdom Metazoa; phylum Chordata; class Chondrichthyes; order Myliobatiformes; family Dasyatidae; genus Hemitrygon; species Hemitrygon akajei. The sequence goes on along the minus strand of NC_133152.1, from coordinate 15,156,725 downwards.
TGCACATAATTATTTTCTTTGAACGAATGGTTTTATCTACCCTGATGATGAGATGTGCCCAATTTGGTGGAAACTTTGATCAGAATGTTCTGGGACAAATCAACTGTTGCCACATCTCCATTAAAGTGAGGCAGGGGTAGGTGTGGATTAGCAAGTGGGAATGAGCAGGTAAGATTTTTCTCTCAGAAAATAAAATCTGGCTTTCAGTCCAAATAAATAAAAATTAATTCCAAGCTCCCATGCCACTAGTGTGTGCTTGCTCATTAATTACACAAAACAGGTATTTTTCAATATATGTTGAATCTATCTCCCCTAAACAGTCTTGTTTTAGGAATAATACTTTAGGAACTTTATTTGCCAGGTTATGTATGTCCAGTGGCACTAGATGACAATAATTTAGCTAAATATCTTTGGATATCAATGTGCCTTCCATTGCAGATACCCCAAAAGTTTGTCTAACGGAGTCCTGCATCAAGGTTGCCAGCAGTATCCTCCAAGCCATAGATCACTCCGTTGACCCCTGCCACAATTTCTACAACTACGCCTGTGGAGGCTGGATTAAGGCAAACCCACTGATAGATGGAAAGGCCAGAATAGAAACATTCAGCACCATATGGACCCAGAACCAGATCATCATGAAGCATATTTTGGGTAAGTGTGTGCTCACGTTATGTTGTGCTAAAGCTGTCCTCGTTTCTAGTGCACAGACAACTCAGCAGGGTGTCAGATAATCCTAGCATTTTTCTTCTTTGTTTCGATGTTGACTGAGGCCTGGGCAAGGTTGTATGGAAGACCGTCAGTTGCCCATGCTGCAAGTCTCCCCTCTCCACGCCACTGATGTTGTCCAAGGGAAGGGCACTAGGCCAATACAGCTTGGCACCGGTGTCATCGCAGAGCAGTGTGTTGTTAAGTGCCTCGCCCAAGGACACAACACGCTGCCTCAGCTGAGGCTTGAACTAGCGACCTTCGGGTCACTAGACCAATGCCTTAGCTACTTGGCCATGCGCCAACCTAGCATTTTTACAGACTCAGTGGGCCGAATGGCTTCTTTGTTGTTAACTGTAAACAGCTGTGGTTCACATCAAATGTGCTTAGATTTGAACATAGAACATGGAACAGTACAGCACAGGAACCAGCCAATTGTCCCTCAATGTTGTGCTGACCAGCAAAAACAAATCAAAGACATCCAAACACTAATCTCCCCTACCTACATATTGTCGATATCCCTCCATCTTCTTTATGTCCGTATGCCTACCCAAACATTCCAAACATCTCTTAAAAGCCTCTAGTGTATTTCATACCAGGCATCCACCACTCTCTGAGTAAAAAAAAACAGACCCCTCTCATCCCCTTGAACTTACCACGCTCGCTTTTAATGAGTGCCCTCTGGTACTAGACATTTCAACGCTGGGAAACAGATACTCCCTCTCTACTCTACAGTATCTATGCCTCTCATAATCTTATCAAACTCCTCTCAACCTCTGGCACTCCAGAGGAAACATCCCAATTTTATCCAGCCTCTAAAGAGGAAACCAAACTTGTACTGATCAAATTTTTCAATGACAAAGTTTTTTTTTAAGTTCTTTTTTTCTAAGTGGCTGTAAATGATAAGAGTGCCAATGTCTGAAGTAGAGAATCTTTCCAGCAATTTTCTCATTATCAGCATCTGATTGGATTATTTTGTAGTTATCTTATTGCTCTTGATGGGAACATGCAGTCCATAATTATTTTGTCATGTTTCATGTGGTTGCTGAGTGATCTTGGACATCCAGGGATTGAAAGGGCAGCCTGGGAATGAGAAAAAATCTTACGTGCCAACAAAATCCCTGCATGTTTCCAATTCTCTGATAGGCTACGTTGTACCAGAATCTTGCATAAGCAATACAACAATAAAACATCCCTCTTCAACCACATTCCATCTTGCAACATATAGCGACGTTGCAGTGTGCCCCTGGTGTGTATCAAGAACGCTGGTGTGTGTATCCCCATGTCATGGTTAAAGTGATTTCTTAAGTTCAAAGGTTCAAAGGGCAAATTTAATGTCAGAGAAATATATGCAATATACATCCTGAAATGCTTTCTCTTCGCAAACATCCACAAAAACAGAGAAGTGCCCCAAAGAATGAACGACAGCTAAACATGAGAACCCCAAAGTCCCCCCGCCAGCTCCCCATCCCGCACGTAAGCGGCAGCAAGCAACGATCCTCCCTCCCCCAAAAAAATGCTTCGGTACCATCACCGAGCCCAAGATTGTGCTAATCAATAGCAAAGACACAGACCAAAGTTACCCCAAAGGCTTCGCATTTCATCCGAAATTCAACAACCCACAGGTTCTCTTCTTCCCTGGCAAGGGAGAGGGAGGTGTCCCCCACTTTCACGGCGAGTGGGAGACATAACAACAACTGCTGGTTTATGATGTTAAGAGTCCATATCGTTGCTTTTTTGAGCTCTGTGTCCAAAGATCACAAAGACCTTGGGTCTTCGGGCCTAAAGCGAAAGACTTCCTGACCTTCCAGACAACACACAAGTCTCCTGCCATGGCACCGACCTTTGATTCACCTGTCTCCAGAGCCCTGAGATCTTGGGCTTCCAAACAAGATTGAGATTCTTGGGACAAACCCGTGGTATGTCGAGTAACAGGTAGTCATGGAACCCTGAGAACGGGTCCCATTCCCACAAAGAAACGAAACCTGTGTGTAGTGCCTTTTGAGTATTGCAGCTGCCTTTGATGGTCAGTTGACGTCTGTGATCTCTGGCTGAGTAGGGTGGATGCTGTTCAATTAGTGATTGCTTTTTCATTCCAAGCTTCCTTTTACTTCAAGCACATGGCACTTTCAGTCAGACTACAGCAGAGGAGGAATAATTCAGGTGTGAGAATATCTGCTAATACTGGTGTCTGAAATGTACCAATCACATGAAGCACTTTCCTCATTTGAAACGTGAACCGTCAAACTGGAGACTGAATTTCCCTTCATCTGACTGCTGTCAATTAAGTGCACTAAATCTATGATATCCAATGGATCATTGACTCGGAGATTCCTCTGAGATCCCTTCAGTACAAAAGTTCCCTTTAACTTACTCTACCTTGTTAACATTACCTGCAGTGCACACAGCTTCCAGGCAGGGAGTTGCTTTCATTTGCTAAACCCAGAGAACACAATTCCTCATCTGCTATGTGTAAGTTCAATTTTAAATGGGTATGGAATACTGGATTTGTTAAGAATCTGCAGCATAAAAGCACAGCTTTTATCCTTCTGATTTTAAGAGTTCAAGCCCATCCCTATTCACCCAGTGAAGATATTGAGAACTTTGAAGTTGCCACCATGAAACGTGCAGATCTAACTAGATAAGACGATTCCATCTCAAAAGATGCAGCAGTATTTAATGACTTAGGCTTCATCAAACTTATGGGTGTTTTTTTTACCTTCTGTATTTTCGAGACATTCTGAATTGTGGTTATCATGGGCCATTTGGCCCATCAATTCCATGCTAACAGTCATCCCATCAGTCCCATTTCCTCTCTTATTCCTCTGTAATGCTGCAACTTGTTTTCTTGCGACCTTGTGTCAATTTCCCTTTTATGCTAACCTACCAGTGTCTTTTTGGGAGGTGGGAGGAAACTGGAGCACCCAGGAGTAAGTCTGTACAGATAGCATCCAGTGTCAGGATTGAACTATGTTTCGTAGAGCTGTGAGTCAGCAGCACTACTGAGTGAGGCAACATTTTCTATGTTATTTATCCTGGCCTTGGGGTTATTGGTTCAGTACAATACAGTTTATGTACGGTTTTGATCAACAGATCATCATCATCTAAAGCATACTGATGATTGCAATATTAACAACCGCTGGGCAAAAAGAGAAGCAAAGTTAACATTCCAGGTTGAATGTCGTTGGTCAGATGCTGCCTGACCAACTGAGTGTTTCCAAAATGATCTGCACTTTGCAGATTTCACAACAGTGACCATATTTGCAGAGGAGCAGCAATGGTAGTGGAATTCAATTGCAACTTTATGTCTGATGTCAACATCATGAACTGTCCAAGCAAAGCCATTCTCTATTTGCCCAGTTCTAGGAATTCTCACCTTCAGAGCAGTGTCTCACAGCTTTGAACATCAGCAATACCATGCAATTAGGACTGGGCATGTCAATTAGTGACTAAGCTGCTCAGAAGTTGGTTAAAGCACCTCCTCCTTCACCTCCATTCAGAGCCGCAAACAGTCCTTACAAATGAGGTAACCCTTCACCTGCGAGTCTGCTGGGGTCATCTTTTGTGTCTGGTGCTCCTGATGCAGCCTCCTCTCCATTGGTGAGATCCATCATAAATTGGAAGACCGCTTCACCGAGCATCCCCACAGCATCCGCCACAAGTGGAACTTCAATTTTAATTCCCATTCCCATCTCCATTCCAATGCGTCAGTACATCTTGTGCCAAGATGAGGCCACCCACAAGGTAGAGGAGCAACATCTCATATTCCGCCTGGGTACCATCCAACCTAATATAAAATATCAGACTGAGGTCTGAAACTTTATGGAAAGGATTAAATGTGAAATATGAGATTCGAAGAGCTCAATTCATAAAAGTTCTTGCTTCTTGATGGGTTCTTTGTAACAAAAAGGATGTGAAAATCATAAACACTGTAATGAGAAAGAATTGGATAAGAAAGCTTAGTAAGTTGAACATTTCAATGTCTTAAGTTAAACACTAAACTTTAAAGCATTTATGCAAATTAATGGAAGAGTTTTAATTTTGTACCACCAGGCTCAAGAACAGTTCTATCCCACTTATATGGCTGTTGCATGGCACCTTAGTATAATAGGATGGACCCTTGACATCACTTTTGTCAGGTATCTTTTGCTAGGTCTTATAACAAAGAACCAAAAAAAAAATCACAGAGTGGATCTGTTCGAAAGCATGTTTATAACTTGCGAGGAGAAGCACCTCCACTCCTCGTGGATGGCAGTCAGCTTCTGATTTGCAGCTTACAATGTTAATTTTTATACAAGTTTTCAGGCTATTCTTTGGCTGTTATCTGTTCTGGGAGTCAGCTCCTCCATTTAACAGCTGCATAATTCAATGCCACGCAGTATATCAACCTCCCCTTAGTTACACAATGAACAGTGATCAGGACATTATGTGCTTCCTGCCACGTACACACTAAGTTTATAGCAAAGCCCTCTGGGATTATACAGGTTCCATTTTGTCACATCACAGGATTAAATACATTAAAAAATCTCAGTTTTCAATATATATTTCCACACATTCTACCTTGTTAGGGACTTGAGCCTTATTGTCCGTCCGTACTGCACTTTTCCTGTAACTATAACACTTTATTTTGCATTTTGTTTTCCCTCATACTATCTCAATGCACTGATGTGATGTAATGATCTGTATGGAAAATGTGCAGAACACATTTTGCCCACCGTGTCTGGGTAAGTGTGACAATAGTAAACCAATCAACCAAGGGAAAAAATGTTGGGCAGGTTGATAAAGGCTGCTGTAGCTTGGGCATGTTTTATCCCAGTGAGCCGTACGTCCGGACAATGTACAAGTGTGTACAGATTGCAGAGAGAACAGATCCACAAAATCAAATATCTCTCCTCTTTTAGAATGATAGAGTTAGATGGCACAGGAAAAGGTCCTATGGCTTATTGAGACTCATCATCTACTCACTATTCATTGCTGTTTTCTTTCTGTTATGCGATTGTCTGGTGCTTTCTCACTAAGGGTGGTAAAAGTTTATTTCCAATTCGGCTATATTTCAGACTCAGATTTATTTATCATACATACTTCAAAATGTACAGTGCTGCAGGCAGCTTGCAAGTTACTCCACACATTCTGGCACCAAAATCACGATCGCAGAAACAGCAACAAAACAAAACAAGAACTCACAGAGCTAGACAGGCCACGTCCAGGCCTGCAGTCCTTGTCTCCAGATTCTCAGACTTGCAGACACTCAGGCTTCCAATTCTGAACTTCACTCCTGATCACTGATCATGGGTTTGACCTTCAGGCCTCACACAGATCTTTGACCCCAGTGACCCAAATTGTTGTAACTCCTTCAGGCCCTTATGACTTCAGGCCTCTACCTTAAGTTTTAAACTTCCAGGCATCAACCTTCGGCTTTACCAAAATTTATCTGGTAATTGGACTCCATACGTTGGGCGTTATTTCCACTTAATGCCAGCTTTGCACTGCTGTTTAGTTTTGTTTTTGCCTGTCACTATCCCTCAACTGGATCCACCTGCCAGTTCTTACTCCACCCATTTTTATAGGGCTATCTCTGGATAAAGGGTCTCAATCCAAAACATTGACTGTCCATTTCCTCCAAAGATGCTGCCTGACCCACTGAGTTTTGTCTGTTACTTAAGATTCCACCATCTCAGACCCTTGTGTCTCTACACGCTATGTCACTGTCATCCCCACCATCACCAGCACCCCCACTACCCCATGACATGAGGTGGAAATGACTCTCTGACCTAGTACCACAGCATTATTGCAGGGAGTCATAAAACCAAAGAGATTCCAGTCTCTCTATATGGAGAAGGGGTCACATGGAGAGCTATACCAGGAAGGAGATTACAGTTGTTACTTTACATCTGCTTGCACGAGCAGCTGCTGAGCTTTGATCTCGATATCACCCTTCTCTTCTCCTCACCTGCTCAGCCTGCGTCTTTTTTCCTTTCCAATGAGACTCCTTTTATAGTTTCCTTTGCCTTTCCACCTGTTACCTCCCTGCAACTTACTTCATACCCTCCTGCCCCAACCCACCCTTCTGATTTCACGTATCACCAGCCAGCGTGTACCTCTTCCCCCAACCACCTTCTTATTCTGGCTTCTCACTCCTTCCTTTCCAGTCCTGATGAAGGATGTCAGCTTAAAACTTTGACTGCTTGTTCACTCCCATAGGTGCTGCCTGACTTGCTGAGTTCCTCCAGCACTGTATGTGTGTTGATCAAGATTTTCAGCATCTACAGAATCTCTTGTGTTTATGATTAGGCTGTGCTCACCAGCAGCTTTGTGCAATTGGTTAATTCTAAACTCCAAGCACTGTGGTTTTCTGACCCTTCTGTAAGCAGTGGTGACCTGATGTTGACTAACTCTTCCCCTTCTGCAACTGCTGATCTCTTGACCACATCCTGTGTCAGCTCTAGTGCTGTGCTGTATCCAAAGGCCAACTACTCAATGGACTGAGCTTGCTATGTTCCACATTTTACAGTTAAAGTCGGAAGTTTACATACACCTTAGCCAAATACACTTAAACTCAGTCTTTCACAATTCCTGACATTTAATCCTAGAAAACATTCCCTGTCTTAGGTCAGTTAGGATCACTACTTTATTTTAAGAATGTGAAATGCCAGAATAATAGTAGATAGAATGATTTATTTCAGCTTTTATTTCTTTCATCACTTTCCCAGTGGGTCAGAAGTTTACATACACTTTGTTCGTATTTGGTAGCATTGCCTTTAAGTTGTTTAACTTGCTTTCCACAAGCTTCTCACAGTAAGTTGCTGGAATTTTGTTCCATTCCTCCAGACAGAGCTGGTGTAACTGAGCCCTTGCTCGCACACGCTGTCTTTATGGGTTCTTTTAGATTCCTTTGTTTTGTGGCTGCCTTTAAGGAGACAAATCTCAAGGTTGTATAATAAATCTGAACTTTTGAACTTTGAACCTGCTACTTTGCAGACTCTTGTGGGGGTCTGATCCATCATTGGCCCCATCTCCTTTGATTCCAGTATCTCATTTAGGCTTCCATTCAGTGGAATAGTACCTCTCTTTCAATAGTACCCTTGCAGCTGACCACAAAGGCCCAGAGGATTCTAACTTACTTCCTGAACTTCACTGGGATATCCTTGGCAATCACACCCCAGCACTTGCTTTTGACTACTTGACATTGAGAATCATTCCTTTTATGTCCCATCAAGAGAACTGTAGATAATATTGTTTTTAAACTTATAAACACAGAAAGAGGAAATGTATTTCAGATGTTTAACATGTATGTATTTGCATGACAGATTGCAAGAATCACTTGGTAATTGGCAGTGCTCCATTTAAGGAAATTGGGCAAAAGAAGCAAACCTGCCACAGCCAGTAAGCAAGGTCAGAGTGCAATTTGCTGCAAGAACCCTTTGCTCTGTGTCGATTCTCTAGTTTAAGGCAGACCCACGAAATGGTTTGGCTTCAAATGGACTCCAGCAGCGTCCTAGAGGCTAAAAGGGCATTATTTCTTGAATTCCAATGTTTGAGAAAAGGAGAAACCTTGTATGAGTTTTTTTTTACACAGAGAGAGGTGTGTGTGCCTGGAACACACTGCTGAGTGTGGTGCTTGAGGCTGATACAACAGACACATTTAAGAAAGTCTTAAATAGATGCATGGATGAAAGAAAAATGGAGGGCTATACGGGAGGGAAGGGTTAGATTGATCCTAGAGTAGGTTAAAGGATTGGTACGACATCATGGGACAAAGGGCTGTACTGTTCTGTGTATTATGTTAGCCAGCCCAACGTTGTGGGCTGAAGGGCCTTAACTGCGCAGTACTATTCTGTGAAGCAGATCTGTTTGGTAACTGGACAAAGGCACACAAAGTAAGAAAACATGAGTAGTAGTAGGCCACTCAGCCCTTCCAGCCTGTTCTGCCATTCAACGTGATCCAGTCTTCACTCTGTGCTGGGTCCCCATAACCCTCAGTCCCCAGAACCTTCAAAAATATATCTGCCTCCACTTTAGATGATCCAGCACCCCCACAACTCCCAGGAGTAGTTGTTCCTACTTGTAGCTGGGAATTTGGTTCTGTCAGCAGGCTGCTGTAGCTGGAATTGTTTTCTTTTGAGAAGAGAAAGTGCAATTCAATCAGTGTATAAACAGAGAAAAAAAATCCCTGTGGTTTTGTTTAGTGATGGAGCCCTATAAACTATCAATGTCATTTAACTACATTGTGCCAAGATGAGGCCACCCACTGGATGGAGGAGCAACAGCTACATTCTGTCTGGGTACCCTCCAACCTGATGGTATGAATATCAATTTCTCCTTCCAGTGAACAGAAATTCCACCCCCCCCCCACCCCCACGATTCCCTACTCTGACCTTTTACTTTTTCTCAATTGCCTATTACTTCCCTCTGGGTCCCTTCCTTCTTCCCTTTCTCCTATTCTCCACTCTTCTCTCTTTCTTTCTTCTCCAGCCCTTGACCTTTCCCACCCACCTGGCTTCACCTATCACCTTCCAGCCAGCCACGTTCCCCTCCTCCTGATGAAGGGTCTCGGCCTCTTTGCTCTTTTTCACAGATGCTGCCTGACTTGCTGAGTTATCCAGCATTTTGTGCGTCACTTTTCATTCAACTGTTGTCAGATGTTCTTGTCACTGGGAGGAAATGAGTCAGAGAGCACGGAAGTAGGCTCTTTGGTCCATCAAGTTCATGCTATTCATGAAGTGTGTTGACGCTTGGCCACGTGGTTAAGGCATTCGTCTAGTGATCTGAAGGTTGCTAGTTCAAGCCTTGGCTGAGGCTGCATGTGTATCCTTGAGCAAGGCACTTAACCACACATTGCTCTGTGATGACACTGGTGCCAAGCTGTATGGGTCCTAATGCCCTTCCCTTGGACAACATAGGTGGCGTGGAGAGGAGAGACTTGCAGCCTGGGTAACTGCCGGTCTTCCATTTAAAAAAAAACCTTGCCCTGGAAACATTCCAAGGCGCAAATCCATGGTCTATCAAGACTAATGGAGGCCTAATGAAGTACTCGACTGTACTAATCCTACACTAATCCCATTTTATTCTCAGTGCATTCCCATCAATTCCCCTGAAATTCTCCCACTCACATCTATTCGGGATGTGGGAGGAAAGTGGACTTTCCAGAGGAAACCCACGCTGTCACAGGGAGAACGTTCGAACTCCTCTTAGACAGCAGCAGAGGTCAGGGTTGAATCTACCCATTGTGCTACTGTTCCACCTATTTCTATTAGCGAGTAGGCATTGAGACCATCCATCAGTGTTAATGTTCTCAGCACAAAGAAAGCAGAGATGTCACTGAGCACCCCTGTTCTTCAGTGTGCACAAGAGAATCAGGGCCCATTCTAGACTACATTCTTTGTCAGTTAAAGATGTGACCTGTATTTTTGGGAAAAGTATTTGTGTTTGAGGTGAAATGCAATCCAGCCTCCACTGTCTGTGAGCTGTATAAGCTCTCGTTACTCTTTTTTCACTGTTTTCTTGACAGTTTGGGCAATGTGAAATGAACAAAATAGTTGTTAGAGCTAGGTAAAAAAACTACCAGTAAATGTTTACAGAGATGAGTTGTTTCTTAAAATTTTACCTGTCTAAGACATTTTTAAATGACACTTGCAATGGCATATTTTAACTGGGGAGCCTAGCAAATGAGTGTAATTAAGACATGGTGACACCCTTGCCCATCCAAGGCAAACCCATGATTTGGAGCCGGTTACCACAAAGTTGACAGAATGTGTAGAAACGAGGTGTGTGGAAAAGCAACAGACTGGTACTTTATCGAGCTTGTAGTTTGGGAAGGAATAACGTAAAACCGTGGTCAAAGAGAGCTTGCCACGACCTGACCGAGAACTATTTGATGCGAGCACTGGTCGTTGGATTTACAAAACCATACGGCATTCACCAGTTTTGATAATCCTGGATGTTAATGAGATTTAAATAGCTCATTCTTCATGGCAGTTGACTTCACTATTATATACTCTAAATGAAAGATGATTGAAAGGATCAGTTATGTGGTCAGGGTCGGACAAGGATCACACTTGCTAACTGGCCTTTTCCTTTCAATTTATCTTGGCCAGTTTTGCATTAAGTTGGCTTCATTTAAGTTGTAAACGTAAGCAGCTTCTGCTCAGCCTCTTTCCCTGCATGCCCATTTAGCCAATAACTGAAGACTCTGATCCTTTCTGCCTCTTTTCCCCAGCTCAGGATCTCTCATTGAAGATGGCTTTGTTTTCTGTTTATTCTGTCAGGGGTCACCTTGGGCTTCCTTCCCTATCAGAGATAATTGATTCTATTGATGCCCATTGTGTACGAGGTGCAGTGGACAATGACATTTGCATCTCTGCATGTCTGCAGGGAGGAAGGTGATTGTAGGAGCAAACACGAGGAAATCTGCAGATGCTGGAAATTCAAACAACAACACACACAAAATGCTGATGGAACACAGCAGGCCAGGCAGCATCTATTGTCTATTATCTATTATCATCTATTATCTACAGCGCTATTGTCCTGACGAAGGGTCTCAGCCCGAAACGTAGACAGTGCTTCTCCCTATAGATGCTGCCTGGCCTGCTGTGTTCCACCAGCGTTTTGAAGGTGATTGTAGTCCCAGTTAGAGTGATGGAAGGATTAGTGGATGGGGGAAGGTGTGGAGGGATTGATACTTTCTCAGTTACAGTGAGAAGGGGACGTCACAGTTACTTACACTTAGTGACCACTTTATTAAGTACACCTGTATACCATTAATGCAAATAACTAATCATGAGGCAGCAGCTCAGTGCATAAAAGCATGCAGACATGGTCAAGAGGATCAGAATGGGAAGAAATATGATCTAAGTGACTTTGACCATGGAATGATTGTTGGTGCCAGAAGGGGTGGTTTGAATATCTCAGAAAGCGCTGATGTCCTGGGATTTTCGCATAGAACAGTCTCCAGAGTTTAGAGAATGGTGCGAAAAACAAAGATTCATTGAGTAGCAGCTCTGAGCAAAAATGTGGCGTTAATGAAAGAGGCCGGAGGAGAATTTCCAGCTAGGTTTAAGCTGACAGAATGGCAACAGTAACTTAAATAGCCACACGTTGCAACAGTGGTGTGCAGAAGAGTATCTCTGAATGCATAAAACATCAATCCTTGAAGTGGATGGGCTGCAGCAGCAGAAGACCACGGGCACACAGTGGCCACTTTATTAGGTGCAGGAGGTACATAGTAAATCCGTGAGGAAGCAGTCTCTGTTGAGGTGGAGTTTTTTCTGTCTGTGGGGGAGGTGTGCTGACTTGCAAAGGAGGAGGTGTCAGAAATGGAGACTGCGTTCACAAAAACAGAAGCAGGAGTAGGCCACTTGACCCGTCAAGCTTTCCCTGCCATTCAGTATGTTCAGGGCTGATCAATGCTGGCCTTAACTCCTCCTCTGTGTCTGTTCCCCATAGTCCACAATTCCTTGACTTTTCAAATATTTATTTATCTCCAACTTAAGCATGTAGACCCAAGAGGCTGCAATCACCACTCATTCTTCTAAACTCCAAGGAATAAAGACCTATGTAACACATAGAAAATGCTGGAGGAAGTCAGCAGGCCAGGCAGTATCTACGGAAAAGAGCACAGTCAAGGTTTTGGGCCAAGACTCTTCAGTAGGACTAGGCCAGAAGCGTCGGCTGTAGTCCTGCTGAAGGGTCTCGGCCCGAAACGTCAACGGCACTCCAGCATTTTGTGTGTGTGTTACTTGGATTTCCAGCATCTGCAGATTTTCTCTTGACTGTGAATAAAGACTCAAGTTGTCCAGTGCCTCCTGTCGGGAGTGGCCAGTGTCTGCCTTTAAGGGTGGAAGGGGACTGCCATGGGAGAGAGCTGTCATTTGGTCTCTGAGAGGGGAGGAGCTGGGTCACTCACTGCATGGAGGGAATAGGAGCTAAATCTGGACATTGACCGCAGACATGGTGCATGAGTTCAATCCAGCTGTCTGTCACACTCAGAGCCTGCCCCTAGCTGTTTATTTGCTGTCCAGCTCCTGTTGTTATGCAATACATCTATGATGGTCATTCACTAACTGGGCACGGGGCCTCATGTTTTGCAAGGCTCACTTTCTAAACACAGCAGCTGCCACTCGTATGATCAAACAATTGTAAGTAAACTTCAAACCACATATTTTGTGTAGCTTCTGGTTGTCAACAGAAGTTGGTCTTCAGTCCCTAAAATGTAAGTAGGAAGTAGTAATCAGCTTAGCTAAAATAAGCTCTATTTATAGAGCAGCATTGCAAGATTCATATATATATATAGATAGATAGATAGATAGATACTTTATTCATCCCCATGGGGAAATTCAACTTTTTTTTTCCAATGTCCCATACACTTGTTGTAGCAAAACTAATAACATACAATACTTAACTCAGTAAAAAATATGATATGCATCTAAATCACTATCTCAAAAGCATTAATAATAGCTTTTAAAAAGTTCTTAAGTCCTGGCGGTTGAATTGTAAAGCCTAATGGCATTGGGGAGTATTGACCTCTTCATCCTGTCTGAGGAGCATTGCATCGATAGTAACCTGTCGCTGAAACTGCTTCTCTGTCTCTGGATGGTGCTATGTAGAGGATGTTCAGAGTTTTCCATAATTGACCGTAGCCTACTCAGTGCCCTTCGCTCAGCTACCGATGTTAAACTCTCCAGTACTTTGCCCACGACAGAGCCCGCCTTCCTTATTAAGACGTGAGGCGTCCCTCTTCTTAATGCTTCCTCCCCAACATGCCACCACGAAGAAGAGGGCGCTCTCCACAACTGACCTATAGAACATCTTCAGCATCTCACTACAGACATTGAATGACGCCAACCTTCTAAGGAAGTACAGTCGACTCTGTGCCTTCCTGCACAAGGCATCTGTGTTGGCAGTCCAGTCTAGCTTCTTTTCTAACTGTACTCCCAGATACTTGTAGGTCTTAACCTGCTCCACACATTCTCCATTAATGATCACTGGCTCCATATGAGATCTAGATCTCCTAAAGTCCACCACCATCTCCTTGGTCTTGGTGATATTGAGACGCAGGTAGTTTGAGTTGCACCATATCACAAAGTCCTGTATCAGTTTCCTATACTCCTCCTCCTGTCCATTCCTGACACACCCCACTATGGCCGTGTCATCAGCGAACGTCTGCACATGGCAGGACTCCGAGTTATATTGGAAGTCTGATGTGTACAGGGTGAACAGGACCGGAGAGAGTACGGTTCCCTGCGGCGCTCCTGTGCTGCTGACCACCGTGTCAGACCTACAATCTCCCAACCACACATACTGAGGTCTATCTGTCAAGTAGTCCACTATCCAATCCACCATGTGAGAGTCTACTCCCATCTCCGTTAGTTTGTGCCTTAAGATCTTGGGCTGGATGGTGTTAAAGGCACTAGAGAAGTCAAGTCAAGGAATGTAATCCTCACAGCACAACTGGCCCCATCTAGGTGAGAGAGTGATTTGTGCAGCAGATACATGATAGCATCCTCCACTCCCACTTTCTCCTTATACGCAAACTGAAGAGGATCCTGGGCGTGCCTGGTTTGTGGCCTCAGATTCTGTATTATCAGCCACTCCATGGTCTTCATCACGTGCGACGTCAAGGCAACAGGTCTGAAGTCATTCAACTCCTTTGGTTGTGGTTTCTTTGGTACCGGGACAATACAGGATGTTTTCCACTGTCTGGGTACTCTTCTCTGCTCCAGGCTCATGTTGAAGATGCGCTGTAGTGGTTCTCCCAGCTCAGTCGCACAGGCCCTCAGTAATCGTGGGGAAACTCCATCCAGTCCAGCCGCCTTGCTGGTACAGATCTTCCTCAGTTGACCTTCCACCTGTGCAGCTGTAATCCTGGGCATGGGCAAGGTCTCCTGTGAGTGGCTATTTTCCTGTGAGGGAAGTAAGCCTGGTGTGGATTTCTGCGGTGAGGATGAGATTGAGCTGTCGAACCTGTATATATATATATATATATGGGATATGCTGTCTCCACTGCATTCGTTTATAACTACTCAAGAGTGTAGTATAAGACAATGGGTTATTTAATATGGCTTGTTTCATAACAGACAAAGCTGATTATGTTGCTTAGTTCAAGGAATCTTGCAATCCAGATGGATAATATCACTCAGCATATCAAATTAATGATGTGTTTATAGAGGAAGATTTATGTACTCAAAGAAGTTATCTTTACAGCGTTGATTGTAGGTGGCTGAGAATTGTCTCTAAATTATTTTTGGAGTAAAAAGGTTCCTAAGGATATGTCATATGTGTGTGAAGTCATCCAAGTGGCAGAGAAACTGTATAAATGTAGGTATGAGCAATGAGATAAAGAACATCGAGAAACATGGAAATCCATTCCTCTGGCTTCTCTTTCTGCAAGGGTGATTTGTTTGTCTGCATCGTGGGTATGTCGTCTTAGTTTATAGGAATTGTATCTCTGTTTTAGAAATGCTTTGTGTTTTGGAAATGTTTAAGATAGAAATACTTTGTGAGTTTTAAATGTTTTAAGAGTTTTAAACACAAGAAATTCTGCAGATGCCAGAAATCCAAAGTAACGGACACAAAATGCTGGAGGACCTCAGCAAGTCGGGTGGCGTCTATGATCCAAATTTTAGGAATGTTGTTTGGATTTAAATGTGTATCGCTGAAAATCAATGAACTCTGGTTTAAACTATTTTGTTAACTGGAAGCATCTCCTCCTTGGTAGGGAGAGGGGACCCGCCACTCGAATAATAGATATTGGCAGCTGAACTCACCATGGAGAATAAGCAGGGAGGTGAACTAGTCCTTGAAGATTGGATAATTACAGCCTTATCTCCCTTTGTGAGAGTACTCACGGCTGTTCCCCTCAGCAACTTTGGACTCTGCTGGGGCTGAATGACCTATTGGCATAACAGCAGCAGCAGCCACCGCCGTAGGGCCAGTGGTACTTTTGCCGGCTTTCAGGTTCAGCAGGGAAGGGTAAAGTCTGGCAGAGTGATATTGATAGGAGACTTGCTAGTTAGCGGGTCCGACAGGAGATACTGTGGCCACGAGAAGGATGCCAGGGTGGTGTTAGGGTCCAGGATGTCTCAGAGGATTCTCAAGAGGGAGGGTGATCAGCCAGAGATTGTGGTGCACATTGGCACCAATGACATAGATAGAAAGGGAGAAGAGGTCCTCGACAGTGACTTTAGGGAGGTAGGGAAGAAGCTGAAGAGCAGGACCTCCAAGGTAGCAATCTCTAGATTACTTCCAGTACCATATGCTAGGCAGGGCAGGAATAGGGTGATGATACAGATGAATGAGAGGCAGAAGAAGTGATGCCGGGAGCAGATTTTTCATATTTCTGGATCATTTTGGATCTCTTCTAGGGAAGGTTTGACCCATAAACAAGGATAAGTTATACTTGAACCCGAGCCAGGGACCAGTATCCTTGCAGGTAGGTTTGTTAGAGCTGTTGGGGAGCGTTTAAATGAATTTGGCAGATGGGATGGGAACTGGAGTGATAGGGTTGAGGATGGCACAGTTAATATATAAAGTAAGTCGATGCATTGTATAGTGAGACTGTGAGGAAAAGGAGACAGATAATCAATCATTATTGGAGTCAGTGGGGTGAATTGAAGTATAACATGGGGGCAGTATCGAAAAGGGTGATGAATGCAGGATCCGAAGGTGTTACATTTCAATGCATACAGTATATGGAAAAAGGTAGATGATCTTGTAGTGTAGTTAGGGATTAGCAAGTATGGTGTTGTAGGCATCACTGAGTTGTGGCTGAAAGAAGATCATAGTTGGGAGCTCGACATCCAAGGATACAGATTGTATCAGAAGGACTCTGTCACTTCTTCGTGGCTCTGTTGGTTTAAAAAAAAATGAAATCAAATCTTTAGAAAGACGTGGCATAGGATTGGAAGATGTAGAATCCTTGTGGATAGAGTTAAGAAACTGCCAGGGTTAAAAAGACCCTGATGGGAGGCATGTACAAACCTCCGGAGATTAGCCAGAATGTGGGATATAAATTACAGCAGGAGGTAGATAAGGCATGAAATAAGGGCATGATAAGGTAGTCATGGTGAATTTCAATATTCAGATAGATTGGGAAAACCAGGTCAGTGCTGGATCCCAAGAAAGGACATTTATAGAATGCCTTAAAGATGGCTTTTTAGAACCCACTAGGGGAAAGTTAGTTCTGGATTGGTAATTCTGGAGGCTGCTTAACAAGATAAGAGCCTGTGGTGTTAAAGGAAAGATACTAGTATGGATAGAAGATTTGCTGGCTGGCAGGAGGCAAAGAGCGCATTTTCTGGTTGGGTGCTAGTGACTAGTGGTGTGCTGCAGGGTTTGGTGTTGGCACCACTTCTTTTCACATTATATGTCAATGATTTAGATAATGGAATTGATGGCTTGTGGCCAAGTTTGTGGATGATACAAAGGTAAGAAGTGTTGAGGAAGCAGGGAGTCTGCAGAAGGGCAGAGAATGGGCAAAGGGGCAGATGCAGTATAGTGTAGTGAAGTGTAAAGTCATGCACTCTAGTAGAAGGAATAAAGGCATAGACTACTTTCTAAATGGGTAGAATATTCAAAAATCAGAGGTGCAAAAAGACTTGGGACTTCTCGTGCAGGATTCCATACATTAGCTTGCGGTAAGGAAAGTAAATGCAATTTTTAGCATTCATTTTGAGAGTACTGGAGTATAAAAGCAAGGATGTAATGCTGAGGCTTTATAAGGCATTGGTCCGACCACACTTGGAGTACTGTAAAAAGTTTTGGTCCCTTTATTTCAGAAAAGATGTGCTGGCATTGGACAGGGTCTGGAGGAGATTCACGAGAATTATTCCAGGAATGAAAGGGTTAGTGTATGAGGAGCATTTGATTGGTCTGGGGCTGTACTCACTGGAGTTTAGAAGAGTCGGGGGGCAGGGGGTGGAATCTCATTGAAACCTAACAAATATTGAAAGGCCTAGATATAATGAATGTAGAGAGAATGCTTCTGCAGCCTCAGAATAGAAGGACGTCAAGATGCCTGTTTAAAACAGTGATGAGGAGGACTTTCCTCAGACAGAATGTGCTGAATCTGTGGAATTCATTGCCACGAATGTCTGTGGAGGCCAAGTCATTAGGTATATTGAAAGCAGAGGTTGATAGGTTCTTCATTAATCAGGGCATCAAAGATTATGGGAAGAAGGCAGGAGAATGGGGTTGAGAGGGATAAGACACAAACAATCTCCCAAATGTAATAGTGGCTGAAGGAACTAGGGTAAAGGATGAACTGAAGGAAATTTATATTAGGCAAGAAACGGTGTTGGATAGACTGTTGAGTCTGAAGGCTGATAAGTCCCCGGGACCTGATGGTCTGCATCCCAGGGTACTTAAAGAGGTGGCTCTAGAAATCGTGGACGCATTGGTAATCATTTTCCAATGTTCTATAGATTCAGGAACAGTTCCTGCTGATTGGAGGGTGGCTAATGTTGTCCCACTTTTCAAGAAAGGAGGGAGAGAGAAAACAGGGAATTATAGACCGGTTAGCCTGACGTCAGTGGTGGGAAAGATGCTGGAGTCAATTATAAAAGAGGAAATTACGACACATTTGGATAGCAGTAGAAGGATCAGTCCGAGTCAGCATGGATTTATGAAGGGAAAATCATGCTTGACTAATCTTCTGGAGTTTTTTGAGGATGTAACTATGAAAATGGACAAGGGAGAGCCAGTGGATGTAGTGTACCTGGACTTCCAGAAAGCTTTTGATAAAGTCCCACATAGGAGATTAGTGGGCAAAATTAGGGCACATGGTATTGGGGGCAGAGTACTGACATGGATTGAAAATTGGCTGGCTGACAGGAAACAAAGAGTAGTGATTAACGGGTCCCTTTCGGAATGGCAGGCAGTGACTAGTGGGGTACCGCAAGGTTCGGTACTGGGACTGCAGCTGTTTACAATATGCATTAATGATTTAGATGAAGGGATTAAAAGTAACATTAGCAAATTTGCTGATGACACAAAGCTGGGTGGCAGTGTGAAATGTCAGGAGGATGTTATGAGAATGCAGGGTGACTTGGACAGGTTGGGTGAGTGGGCAAATGTATGGCAGATGCAGTTTAATGTGGATAAATGTGAGGTTATCCATTTTGGTGGCAAGAACAGGAAGGCAGATTACTATCTAAATGGAGTCAAGTTAGGAAAAGGGGAAGTACAACGAGATCTAGGTGTTCTTGTACATCAGTCAATGAAAGCAAGCATGCAGGTACAGCAGGCAGTGAAGAAAGCTAATGGCATGCTGGCTTTTATAACAAGAGGACTTGAGTATAGGAGTAAAGAGGTCCTTCTGCAGCTGTACAGGGCCCTGGTGAGACCACACCTGGAGTATTGTGTGCAGTTTTGGTCTCCAAATTTGAGGAAGGACATTCTTGCTATTGAGGGAGTGCAGTGTAGGTTCACAAGGTTAATTCCCGGAATGGCGGGACTGTCATATGTTGAAAGATTGGAGCGACTGGGCTTGTATACACTGGAATTTAGAAGGATGAGAGGGGATCTGATTGAAACATATAAGATTATTAAGGGATTGGACATGCCGGAGGCAGGAAGCATGTTCCCGCTGATGGGTGAGTCCAGAATTAGAGGCCACAGTTTAAGAATAAGGGGTAGGCCATTTGAAACAGATGCGGAAAAACTTTTTCACCCAGAGAGTGGTGGATATGTGGAATGCTCTGCCCCAGAAGGCAGTGGAGGCCAAGTCTCTGGATGCATTCAAGAGAGAGTTAAATAGAGCTCTTATAGATAGCGGGGTGAAGGGATATGGGGAGAGGGCAGGAACGGGGTACTGATTGTGTATGATCAGCCATGATCACAGTGAATGGTGGTGCTGGCTAGAAGGGCCGAATGGCCTACTCCTGCCCCTACTGTCTATTGTCTATAAATCAGCCATGATGGAATGCTGAAGCAGACATGATGGACTGAATGGCCTAATTCTGCTCCCATGTCTTATGATCTAAGCATTCAGGATGAAATTTAAAGCAAAATGGTTTAAAGAATTGACCAATGCACTCCTAGGGTGAGATTTTCATGCTAGACCTTGCGCTCCAATGAACTCTTTTAATGGCAAAGGGGGAGGATACTCTCATGAAGATTTGGTTCTGCAAACCTGCCGATTCACTTTCTGAACCACCCTTTCCCTTTTGTGAGCTTTTCTGTTTGAAAAGCCTCACCCTTGTACGCCTCATCACCATAGAAACAAGTCACTTTTCTCTTCCGCATGTTCAGCTTCCCAAAGGGATTATATAGAGGCAAGTTTTTGTAGTAGGAAACAGTTTTATATCTATCTTACCTTTTATGTCACTCCATATTCTGAAGTAGAATAAAAGACAAATTTTCTTCATGGAATAAAAAGTTGTTTGTGTTTTATTAGTAGGGTTGGATGGTGAGGAGTTAACTGAAAAATTGTTTGCACAGATTTGTATGTGATCTACCTCATTTTATAATCAAATGTTTTATTCAGGTTGCTGGGCTCTACAGTAATGCAGGACACTTTAGTCTTGCTTCCAAATCTATTGAACATTCAAACGGTCAGAATCCACTTTCCCTGGGCCCTTGCTCAAATGATCTGTCGGAAATATAAACAAGCCCAGACAAGTGTATCGTTAGGTGTATTTTAAGCTGTGTGGAAATTTGTAATGAACATCAAGAATTTTCTGGTAAATGTTTTGCAGAACTGGTGTAAGTAATTGAGGAAAATCCATTGTAAAGTTCACAACTCCAATGGTTTAAGGGAAGCAGCTGTTCCTGAACCTGGCGATGTGGGCCATCAAATTTCCAGCATCTGCAGAATGTCTTGTGTTCATCACACTTCTGTACCTCCTGTCCAATAGTAGCTGTGAAAAAGAAATGGCATGGCCGAAATGATGGGGATCTTTGATGGTAGATATTGCCTTCCTAAGGCACCGCTGTATGTTAATGCTACCAATAGTGGGGAGAGATGTGCCCCAGCTGTATTGAGCTGAGTCCACTACTCTCTGCAGTTTCTTATGTTCCTGGCCATACAAATTGCCATACCATGTTACAGCCAGTCAGGATACCTTCAACATTACATCTGTACAAGCTTGTAGTAAGGTGGCGGCGCTTCTACGGAGGCAGCCAAAGGTGTTAATTGTTTTTTTATAAACGTATTTGTTATGATTGCAAGAGACTGCTGGACATTTTGATAACTTAATGCACTGCAGGTCTACCCCCATCAGTGAGTTGCTCATTGGCCGGGAATCTGCAGGAGTTGTACGTAGTGCGGACCGTGCTGCTGCCTGAGAGGCATCGGTGCACAAAGCCAGCGCGCGGTCTGGCAGTAAGTGGTTGTCTTGTGATCGCAAGGCCCTGTTCGGTCACTGGTAATGCGGAATGACGCCCTGTTTTATTGGCGAACGGTGGGAGGAGCTGCACGGCCACGGTTGTAGGGAGGACTGGGTCAGCAGTTTGCAGCCGCTCAGGGGAGATGCGTCAGAGTCGGTGCGCCCCACAGGCGTGCCAGAGGTGGCGTGGTGTGGGGTCGATGCTGCTCCACCCCCCCCCACCGCATTCGCTCAGTAGAAGTCAAAATGTATTGTGCTTGATTGCAGACTGCTGCAACATTCATGCATTCAGAGACTTTTGCTATATATCTTTTGTGTCTTATATGTGCTTAGTGCTGTGAATAACTGTTGGTACTGTGTTTTGCTCCTTGACCCCGGAGTAACGTTGTTTTGTTTGGCTGTATTAATTGGTATTTGTGTATAGTAGAATGACAATTAAGCTTAAACTTTAATTTAAAGTGTTCAATGACAAGCTGAACTTCTTTAATCTCCAAAGAAAATAAAAGACTGGTGTTCTTTCTTTATGATTGCTTCTAAGTACTGGACCCAGGACAGATAATCGGGTATGTTAATGCCCAGGAATGCAAAGCTCCATTATTAATATATCATCATAATACAAGATATTTGCAATCATATTATAGAGACAATTATGTAAAAGTAACAGTTCTATTAACAGTGCAGCACTATAGCACAGCTAGCTGAGACACTATCTCCAAACGCTAGAGACCCCGGTTCAATCATGTCTCTGGGTGGGGTTTGCAAATTTTCCCTGTGTATATTGGAAGGTTAATAGGCCACTGTAAATTGCCCCTAATGTGTAGGTGAGTGTGGAATCTAGAAGAAGTTCATGGCAATGTGGGGAGGATAAATGGAATTTATATGGGGATTAATGAGTGGTTGATGATTGTTGCCCATTTGGTGGGCCAAGGGCCTGTTTCAATGCTGTATCTTTCAATGGCTGTAGGATGTGGGGCTGTACGTGCATGAAACTTACCCAGAGAAGTGATTCATTTGAAGTGCTAGTGCCGGCTTAGATGCTTAAGAGATATTAATGACAGCTCGTGAATATAGTTATACATAATACTTGTGAAGAGCTTTTTTTTAAGGGGAAAGGTTTGACTTTTGCGACATTACTCTAGCCGCTGCTGTTGTTTGAACACTGACTCTCTTCAGTAGAGGACGTTTGCTTCCCATGAGGCAACGCCAGAGAACCTTCCAACCCTACAGCTGTGACCAGTCCTAGTAGGGGTGACTGGACTGAATGCTGTGGGCAGGGCACAGAGTAGATTTAAGCATGTTTCACAAGAGTGAGCAGGGTGGAGGAACGCCTATTCTGCACTGTTGCATTTTTACTGATATTCTATATGGGTTTATTGACTTGTATGAGCGAGGACGGATGTCAAGCCACAGCAAGCCGTGGGTGGGAGTCGGGGTGGGGGGTGGTGGTGAGCATCGGGACTCAGTATGTGATTATGATCTTATGCACGCTTACCGTGTCTGACTGTTGGTCATGTGCCTTTGCACCTTGACCCCGGAGTAACACAGTCTTGTTTGCCTATATTCATGAGTAGGCATGTAGGGTTAAATGACAATTAAACTTGAATTTAATTTTATGGACCTCCCAAAAGCTTATGTTCACTTATGTGCAGAGGACGAGAAAACTCCAGTTCAAATAGTCAAGCAAAACAATAACTGAAAAAGGAATAAAAGGAATGAAATACAACTTCAGTTCTACTGGCCACATGCCACATTGATGAATTTATAATATTAGTACTATACAGCAACAATGGGGCTATTCAGCCCATAGAACCTATGCTAGCTCTTTAAATGAATCCCTATGCCCGCACTGTTTACATGTAACCCAGCAAAAAAACTTCATTCCAAGCACTTGCCAAATTCCCTTCAGTTGCTATGCAATATGTTTCCACTCTTTAAGACAATACATAAAGGTCACAGAAAAATGATTCCTCTTCATAGTGCTATTGAAAATTATTTTGTTAAAGAGAGTAGCTCAGAACATTAAATGCAACCTAACTATATTCTTCTCAATTCTCTTCATTTTGGAGCCTTGACTGAAAAATTGTGCATGACATCTTAAGAAAGATGAGAAAAGGGAACCAGGGAATTAGAAACCAACATCCTGCAGGATATTAACAGAGTCTGTAATTAAAGGTAAACTAATTGGACAACCTAATATTTTTCCAGCTAATTGAGATTGCTGAAATATTCAATGGGACAATGATTCAGTGGTTCATTTTAATATCAAAAGAGTACATACAATATAAAACCTGAAATCCTTAATCTTCAACCCCACCACCCATCATGGAAGCAATAGCAAAGCCCCCAGAGACCATGATTGAGAGTCCATCAAAAACTACTGTCTATCCCAACACTTTGACAGAGTCTCTCTCTCTCTCCCCCCACTCTCTCTCCCCCTCTCTCTCCCCACTCTCTCTCCCCCTCTCTCTCCCCCCCCTCTCCCCACTCTCGCTCCCCACTCTCTCTCCCCACTCTCTCTCCCCACTCTCTCTCCCCCTCTCTCCCCCTCTCTCCCCTCCTCTCTCCCCCCCTCCCCCTCTCTCTCCCACTCTCTCTCCCCTCCTCTCTCTCCCCCCCCCTCTCTCCCCCCCTCTCTCCCCCTCCCTCACACACACACACCTCCTACCACAGCGACAGGAGAGTTCAACAGCTTGCTGTTTCGATGTGACAATCTACCACATCGCTTGTCCGAGTTCCCCCAACTCGAGGACCAGCAGACTCTCACTCACCGTCGAGAAAGACATGGCTTGAGCGCAGAGGCATTCGACAGCGGCATTCACCGCCTGTCTGCTGTCTCGATATTTCAGTCTTCTGGGGGTCATCCACAGGACCACTCCCCAAATTCACACATCTTCCAGCCGGCATCTATAGATGCCAAAACACCGGGCCACTCGGCAAGTGCCGAGAGCAGGAACCCACTGCCCATGAAGAACCATAGTCTGAGTTACAGCTCAAGATAACAGACTCTGACCAGACTCCAGTCACCTTGTGGGGGGGGGAGAAAAAGAAAAGAGAAGAAATAAACCGATTCGCAGACAAACTGGAAGAAGTCGCCCCCAGATCCACAAAATACTCTTTAGCTCCTCCCACGCCCATATATTTGTAAACATTAAATTATTATTGTTGAAACGGAATTATTATTATTGTTGAAAATAATAAGTAGGGAACAAGAGAACTTGAATGGGTATTTTTTGTGTGACTCTGTAAAACACACACGAGATAGTGTGAACTTTAAGCTTGCGGTGTTTAAAAAAAAAAGCATTGATGTGTTCAGGAAACTGGCAGGCTTTCAAACTGGCAAGATTAGCGGTGTTCTGCAAGTGTTTTTTGTTGGTTCCTCAATTAGTTAGGTAATAGGATAGGAAACCATTGTCCACGATCTGGATGAATGAAGTGTAGGCTGTAAGCAGAGGAGATGGGAACCTGAAGTCACGAGGAGAGATTAAGCAAGAAAGCAGAACTATGACAAATGGATTCTGGTAAATACAGATATGATATCATCCACTTGGCATGTTAAAAAGTAAAGATTAGAATTACGGATTAATGCTAGCAAGAGGGGACCATTCAGTCCATCAATGCAATGCTGACCCCATCAGAGCAATGCTATCGGCCACACTTGCCCCTCCATTTTCCCTTGTAGCCTTGTAGCTGATTCCCTCTCGCACTACCATTAACTTCACCTTCTGATTCTTTTGCCACTTGCCTATTCTAAGAAGGAATTTACAATATCCCATTCAGCGACCGTCCTGAACATTTTTGGGGCGTGGGAAGAAACCCGCGCGGTCACAGGGAGAACATGCAAACTCCACACAGACGGCACTGGAGGTCAAGGTCGAACCCACATCTCGGAGCTGTGAAACAGCTACACCACCCACACCACCAGATTAACCAGTGTTCCACCTCAAAGGGCAATCAAAGGCTTAGGGGCTTATAAAATGAGTATAATATAGTTCTGAATGAAAATGGATGTCTGAATTTTAATCAAGTGGGTACATTAATGAATGTTGACTTTTGCGCTGAGTTCACTCTAAACTTTCATCACGGACCTTAAAAATGTTTGGTTTCTCTCCAGAAAGCAAAGAGTTGAACACCACAAGTGAAGCTGAACGCAAAACCCTGCATTTCTATCAGGCCTGCATGAATGAGCAGAAGATTGAGGAGTTGCAGGAAAAGCCTCTACTTGACGTCATTAACAAAGTGAGTACCGGGAGCTGGAGAATGCGTCTGTCACTGCATGAACCTCCTTACTCCAGTATTGTCCCTAATGATTTTCAGCAGGTGATCGGTCTGAGTCTGGAATCAGGATATTGTTTTTACTGCGAACACAAGTAAATCAGCAGATGCTGGAAATCCAAAGCAACACACAAAAACTGCTGGAGGAACTCAGCAGGTCGGGCAGCATCTATGGAAAAGAGTGAACAGTCATACTTTTTGGGCCGAGACCCTTCATCAGGACTAGAAAGAAAGAGAAGTCAGAGTAAGAATGTAGGAGGAGGGGGAGGAGGAAAGGGAAAGGGGAGGAAGGGTGATGGACAGGTAAGGTGATATGGTGGGAGAGAAAGAGAAACAGGAATGGTGAAAGAGAGGGAGCAGTTACCAGAAGTTTGAGAAATCAATCTCCGTCTGGGTATTTTCCAACCTGATGGTATGAAGATTGATCTCACAAACTTCCAGCGATTGCCCCCCCCCCCCCCACCTCCATCACTATTCCCTATTTCTTTTCCCTTTCTCTTCTTATCTCCTTATCTGCCCATCACCTCCCTCTGGTGCTCCTCTCCCTTCCCTTTCTTCCATGATTTTCTGTCCTCTCCAATTAGAATCCCCCTTCTCCAGCCCTTTATCTCTTTCATCAGTCAACTTTCCAGCTCTTTACTTCAGCCCCACCCCCTTTGCTGGTTTCACTTATCACCTTGTACTTCTTCCTCCCCTCCCCCACATTCTTACTCTGACCTCTCCTCTTCCTTTCCTGACCTAGCGAAGGGTCAGCCTGAAATGTCGACTGTTTGCTCTTTTCCATGGATGCTGCCTGGACTGCTGAGTTCCTCCAGCATTTCATGTGCGTGTTGCTACTGTTTTTCTGGATCCTGTAACGGTACAATTCAGGTGTAATTATAATCTGTTCATAACAACATAAGAACACAAGAAAATAGAAGCAGGAGTAAGCTACCTAGCCTCTCAAGCTCCCCTGCCACGCAGTACGATCTTGGCCACTTTACCCCAGGCCTCAATTCTTCTTCTGTGCCAGTTTTCTATTGTCCTCATTTCCTCAATCTTCAACCTCCTCTCTGAATACCTCACCTGACCTGGGATTAGCAATGATTGCCTGAGCACCTATCTCCTTAGCTTCTTCCATGCTGTTATCTTAACCTAGATTGCTTTTTAATCTCTCTCTACCTCTGCTCAGTCTGGGGAGGGTTTTGTTAGCTGACCTGACAGAGGATGTGTGCAGGATCCTTGTGGGAAAGTCATTAAAAGGGGATCCAATTCAGTGCCGTGAAGAGTAAGCTAGGGCGACAGAAATCAGGTGCATTTAAACCGAGACCACACTGATTATTTCACATTCTGTGGGGTTTTGTTTCTCTACCACAGATGATATTACTCTTCAAATGCTGCACAGCCCTTGAATGAGTCCCAATCCCATTCTGATATGTCTATCCATGGCCTCCTCTACTGTCAAGATTAAGCCACACTCAGGTTGAAGGAACAACACCTTATATTCCATCTGGGTAGCCTCCAACCTGATGGCATGAACATTGACTTCTCTAACTTCCATTAATACCCCTCTTCCCCTTCTTACCCCATCCCTGATTTATTTATTCCCCCCCCTCCTGTTTTTTCTCTCTCTGCCCATCACTCTGCCTGTTCTCCATCTCCCTCTGGTGCTCCCCTCCCCCTTTCTTTCTCCCTAGGTCTCCCATCCCATGATCCTCTCCCATGTCCTTATCCCTTTTGCCAATCACCTTTCCAGCTCTTAGCATCACCCCCGCATCTTCTCCTATCATTTCAGATTTCTCCGTTCCTACTTTCAAATCTCTTACTATCTTTTCTTTCAGTTAGTCCTGACGAAGGGTCTCGGCCCGAAACGTCGACAGTGCTTCTCCCTATAGATGCTGACTGGCCTGCTGCGTTCCACCAGCATTTTGTGTGTGTTGCTTGAATTTCCAGCATCTGCAGATTTCCTCGTGTTTGCGTCTTTGAATGAGTTGTTTTCTTGTGCCAAGTTTTGTGGGAGTTCTGTCAGTGTACAGAGCTGTCCTCTGCTGTTTAGTACACAAAGAACAGTTAATAAACTGAGATTCCAACAACAGTTTGCATTTGTATCGAATCTGTGATTATTTGTCATGCTACTCTCTGCTTGAATCTGCCCAGTCCTTTTTCGGTTGGTATCATGGCACTGAAAGATTCACCTGCCCTCCTGTATGACTGTGACTGTGTAAATTATCACACAGCTTATATCTCAACCTATCTCCAGGCATTGACATGAATGATGCTCCAACACCTCTCCATCATTATCCTGATGGTTCAGACGACCTTTGCCTGGTTCCTGTTACAGCTGAGGAGTTGCCAGCAATGGTTTCCTTCCTCATTCCTACAATATTGCTTCTGATCCTTGAGAATCCTAGGCCCTTCTCATTTACATGCTGTCCCTCGGTTATACCATCTACAGGTGATGAAGCAGGCTTGAGTGGCCTGGAAGCCTACTGTCATGCCTCTGGTGTTCTTAACTCCCTTAATATCCAAAGACTTAGATCTCTGTCATGACAACCAACCTCCTTTCCATGGTCTCTATCTACACTTCTCACTGCCTTGGGAAAACATAATCAAAGACTCTTGCCACCCCAGGTATTCTCTCTCTTTTCCCCGCCTATCAGGAAGAAGATACAAAAGCCTGAAAACACAAATCACCACACTCTGGTAAAACTTGTATCCCAAAGTTTTAAGACTATTGAACAGACATCTTGTGCAATAAGTTGGACTCTTGACCTCACAATCTACCTTGTTGTGGCCTTGCACCTTATTGTCCATCTGCACTGTAACCATAATGCTTTATTCTGTGTTCTTTTACTGTTCTTATTCTATCTAAATGTACTGTGGTGTGAAATAATCTATATGGATGGCTAGTAAGCCAGTTTTCTTCATTATATCTTGGTACATCTGACAATAATAAACCAATGTATATATTCAACAACGGATCTATTACAGCCCTCCTGGGAAGATAGTTCGAAAGATTTGCTGGTGTGAAGTAATTTTTTCTGCCATGCTCATCGTGAGTGGCCAGGTCTTTATCTTGAGACTGTGGTGCCTAGTTCCAGACTGCCCTGCCCTGGGAGCATTCCTACATCTACCATGTCCAAGCTCTGGTAGAGATCTGTACGTTACAGTGAAGTGTTGACAAAATACTGCGGCTTAGATGTTTGGCTTCTAAAATGGAAGTACTCCACAGCATTCAAGGGCAGGAGAAAGATTCTTGGAACTCAGAGTTGTGGGAGGTGGAGGATGTCGAACAGAGTGGAAGGCGGTAAAGCACAAATGGAATTTAATATAAGATTGAGAGTTTTGGAACTGAGAATTTGAAGCTCATCCAACACAAAAAGTGTGTCGTCAGGACTATCCAATTACATTGATTACTAAACAGCAACTTGCAGTTAGACGCTTCCTTTAAAGCAGAAAAATTTGATCAATTGGCAAACAGATAAATGCAATGTAAACACAAAGTACACTGCAGATGCTGTGGTCAAATCAACACGTACAAACAAGCTGGAGGAACTCAGCAGGTCGGGCAGCATCCGTGGAAACGAGCAGTCAACGTTTCAGGTCGAGACACTTCATCAGGACTGAAGAGGGAGGGGGCAGGGGTCCTATAAAGAAGGTGGGGGAGGGTGGGAAGGAGAAGGCTGGTAGGTGCCAGGTGAAAAACTAGTAAGGGGAAAGATCAAGGGGTGGGGGAGGGGAAGCAGGGAAGGGATAGGCAAGAGAGGTGAAGGAGGAATGTAAGGGGAAAACACTATGGGTAGTAGAAGGAGGCAGAATCATGAGAGAGGTGATAGGCAGCTGAAAGAGGAGGCAGAATGAAACTGG
Source organism: Hemitrygon akajei (assembly GCF_048418815.1). Classification (NCBI taxonomy): domain Eukaryota; kingdom Metazoa; phylum Chordata; class Chondrichthyes; order Myliobatiformes; family Dasyatidae; genus Hemitrygon; species Hemitrygon akajei. The sequence goes on along the minus strand of NC_133152.1, from coordinate 15,127,581 downwards.
GATGGGGGAAGGGAGAGGGAGGGAATTACCGGCAGTTGGAGAATTCGACATTCATACCAAGGGACTGGAGACTACCCAGACGGTATATGAGGTGTTGCTCCTCCAACCTGACAGGACGGGCAAAATTAGATCCAAGTTTAACTCCTGGGCCGTAGTACCTCAGTAGAAAATTATTGGGCATCCCATTCCTACTGATAGTCCAAAGAACCTTGTCAGCAAGTTTAGGACTTGATATGATACCCCCATAGCTGAATGGTCACAAGCAAGAGGATTATCAAACATACTGAAGCTATAATTGGAAAGGTGATTAACAAGGTTGGTGTATAAAAGGATTCAAGTAAATGGGGGGGAGGTGGAATTTGTCTCTAATGGTGGATGGACATGTCTCACAGCAGCACAGGCTGTTTAGCCATGTTAAGAGTAAAATACAAATGTGAGTCGATTGTTGTTATAAGTTGGAAAGATGAACGAGGAATGTGAAAACAGAATCAAATACCTAACAAGGAAACAAACTGGCCTAAAAAACAGGGCAGTGGGATAAACTGAAAAGCACTTTCAACATGTTGACGTAGGAATGATGAGCCAAATGCCCTCCCTCTAATACATTCTTCTGCTTTTGCCCATTAGGCTGCTGGCACTTAGAGCAGCAATGAAGGTCCACGGTCTCTGGCGGCATTCACGGTTTCCTTCGTCGTGTCAGCCGCTTCCTCTCGGTTTACTGTCGGTCACGCAAGTCCCGGGCGGGGACTTGGGAATACTGTCGCACACACAGGTGTAGAAGGAGTCTTCATTGTTTTTTCTGTAACAGCAACGATCAGTCAGGGGTGCTAGCCTTGAGTTGAACCCCCAAACCTGGAGGGCCATTCTTAGTCCGGCCTCTACCCTTTGACCTGTCTGGCGTGGGTGACCCTACCAAGAGCCAAAGTGTAAAGTCCTGACTCCAGCCTGCAAAGCTTTCCTTGGTCATTGAAGCAGGCCAGCCTCCAAACCATGACAAGGTTGCAGTCCTCTTGGCTTTCTAATATTAAGTGCCCTAATTATAGTTCTAGAAAGCTGTGACCTCATAGTTAAGATGCTTAACAAGAGTCTTCATTCTTTCTCCAGTTGGGAGGCTGGAACATCAGCAGAGACTGGAACAAGGACAACTTTCAAGAAGTGCTCCAGGCTGTCAAATCCCACTACCAAAGCAACTCGTTCTTCTCCGTCTACGTCGGCACTGATGCTAAAAACTCCAGCAGGAATGTCATTCAGGTACACAGCTGGGATCAAGGCCTGAGACTATGTGACGGGGGGGGGGGGGGGGGGGGAGAAAAGCAAAGCCCCGAGAAAACCTGAGCTGCAATCGATCGAAGGCAGCCGAGTGAATGTGGTGAATAGACTGGGTAACAAGTAGGTTGCAGCAAAGCCTACTCATTAACAGTATGAGGTGCTCTACTAAAACAAGAGGAGTGCTTGGAAAGATGTAAATAGAAAATCTGACATTCCCTGGAGAGGAAAGAAAAACCACCACTGCAAATGTGAGCTAAAAAGTGGGAATTATCTGAACTTATCCAGTTTGATGTTGAGTCCAGGAAGCTGTAACATGCCTAGCTGGAAGATGAGGTGCTGATTTTCAATCTTATGTTATGCTTAATTGGAATAATGTAGAGGGACAATGCAGAAGTGTCAGCACGGTAGTGGGGTAAAGAGCAAAAGATGACCCAGAAACTTTCTCTGCAACTTAGAACTTGCATGATTTCAAATTTTTTCTAGTTCTGTAGTTCTGATGAAAGGTTATTTCTCCCACCACATATTCTGCTTGACCTGATTCTTATCTCCGGAATTCTATGTTTTATTTTAAATGCCCCATCCATCTGCAGTATTTTCTTCTGGTTTTAATGGAAGACCCCCCCCCCCCCCCCCGACAGCTAACTCACAGCAGCCTTCCTCAAACAGCAGTGCGATAACAAGCAGAGAATCTGGTTATGGTGGCATTCAATGAAAGAAGTCAAGGGGTTCAGTGAAGCTGGTTGGAGATTCACTGAAGGCTTGTTGGGGAAAGAGACGACGGGTAAGAAGATGGGAATGCATACTTTTTTTTGGCATTTTGTGTGCACCAAACCAATGCGTCTAAGCAACGTTTCCATGAGGGGAACCAAGTGTAAGGATTAATGGAGATAGCATAGAGTTTAAATTGCCCTTTTTAGAGAGGGAAAAAATTGAGAGATGAGTTCTGGATTTTTACATTGGCATTTGTTTCAACAAGACCACCACCAATATCAACAACAATCAGAAGATCCAGGATGATATCAGTTGTGCAACAGAGCCAGTGGTGGAGGCCTGGATTCTCCAAATGTTATTATGTCTCCAGGTTAGTGGGAAACCTAGAGAAATGGTGTAAGTTGTCAGAAGGGGTTCTCACTAGATGCCCTGGATTCCTTCCGATAAATTGACTGCTGCAAATCACCCCTGGTGCATGGAACTGGTGGGAGAACTGGAGGGAGCCATATGAGTGGGCATGTGAGAGAAAATGGATTGAAGGAGATAAGTGGGGAGGAAAAGATCAGTAGGTTAATCTGAGAGCTGCGGTAGATAGAATGGACTGAATGGCCTTCTCCTAGTTCATAAAGAAATATAAAAAAGGAAGGTCTAATTTTGATGAGAAAGAAATGAAAATGAACTCCTATACCATACCTGTTGTCACAATCACAAACTACATCTACCTGTACAACAAACTGTTTAACCTTGCTCAATACTTACTGCTTCCTCCGCAGGTAGACCAATCTGGGCTAAATTTACCTTCAAGAGAATACTATCTCAACAAAACTGCCAATGAGAAGGTACGTGACTCAGCAGAGTAAATTCCTGAAATCTCTCGTAAGTTAAATCAATTTCACCAGTTTTTAAATGACTTCAAGTTGAGCCCATTCAAGCAGTGCTCAATATCCTGTAGAATGCTCCTTGTTGATCATCTCCCCACCACCACCACCACCACAGGTAGGTGCGATTTTCCTACTAAAGTGCTTCACTTAACATGTTGACGAGACCGTGCTTGACGGCATGCTACAAGGATGAGGATTGATTCTCCTCCTTTTAACCTTCTGCACTCTCCTGTCAAAGTCAAGTCCATTTCAACAAAGATGAACTAATTCAGCAAGGAAGTCTTGGGGCTCTTGCTACTTAGTTTGACAGCATCCTCTGGCCCAATCTATTTGGCCTGTGTCATTGCACTGAAGGGAGGGCAGATTTTCCACACTGGATTCATCTGTTTTACTGAAAATAAAGTTCAGCAAACTCTGCAAATGGAGTAAATCTTCCTTGTATAAATGGAGTCAAAAGGAAGATATCCTTGTCCTTCATTGGTGATACAAATGAATTGGGAGAAGTGTTGGATGGTGCCATTGCTCCCGTCATTGTGATTTGGGTGCATCTCTTCCAATGTTAGCAGTGCCCCCGCTGAGCATCTATTTAGGCATTTTTGTAGATAGATATGCTCTGCAAATTTATGGATGTTTACAAACACCCCCTAATATCTCAATATGCAGCTCAGCATCAGTTTTATTTAATAATCATCTTTGATCCATTTTAATAACATGTTTGTTTCCAGAAATAGCTTGGAAAGTTGCCCAGTTTGCCACTCACTCCTCAGGAACTCTGGCCGAATCCCTAGGTAACTGAGCCAAGTACTCTTGGACAGTCCTAATCACCTTGCAAGGAACATAACATCTGCCTGCCCTTGAGACAGACAGGTGGTGGGCAAGAGGCAGTGGTTACTTGTCCAGATATTTTATTTACCATTCAGTACAGTTGGCTGCAGCAGTTGTGGATAGCAGTGTTTTAATGCAGATGTTGAAAACTTCACCTGGCTTCAACAGTATAGGGATGTTGGTGGATCCCTATTATCACCTATTCAGCATATTTCCTCTTGATTATTACTTAGTAAACCATGTTGTTGCTTTAATTAATGCATTAGTAAGCACGTGCATATACTCATTGACCACTTTATTAGGTACACACATGCACCTACTCATTAATGCAAATATATAATCAACCAATCATGTGGCAGAAACTCAATGCGCAAAAGCATGTAGACATGGTCAAGAGGTACAGTTGTTGTTCAGACCAAACATCAGAATGGGGAAGAATGTAATCTAAATGGCTTCGACCATGGAACGGCTATTGGTGTCAAACAGGGTGGTGGAGTATCTCAGGAACTGCTGATTTCTAGAGAAATCTCCAGAGTTTACAGAGAATGGTGTGGAAAAACAGAAAACATCCAATGAGCAGCATTTCTATAGGTGAAAACACCTGGTTAATGGGAGAGGTCGTAGGAAAATGGCCAGACTGGCTCAAGCTGACAAAAAGGCAACAGTAACCCAAATAATCAAGCGTTACAACAGTTGTGTGTAGAAGATCATCTCTGAATGCACAACACATTGAAACTTGAGGTGGATGGGCTACAGCAGCAGAAGACCACGAATGTACACTCGGTGGCCACTTTATTAGGTATGGGTGGTGCCATTGAGTGGCTGCTGTATGTATTTAGATGTCAGCAGCCACTCAATGCTGGCATTGCCAGCACTCTTAACCCAACCGCAGAGATTTAACCAAAAATTAAATCGCTGTGGCTCTGGTATACGGTACAAGGTGTCGTGTGAAGTGGAAGAACTAAAGCAAAAGCAAACAATACAAATCCAGGAAATACAAAATAAAACAGAAAATACTGGTGATGCTCAGCAGGTCAGGCGGCATCCGCGTAGGAAAAACAGTTAATGTTGCATGACCTTTCATCATTTTGCCTGAGCCTTTCACATAGAAATAAATTGCCAAGTGGCTGACAATCAGGTTCTGTTGGAAGGGAAACCCACCCAGAACACACAGCAGCTGCCTGCTCTGTGTGTAAGCAGAGTCGGTTCTGACACGCGCATTGCTGGAAAAGATCCCGTTTCCAGAATCCATATCTCAGCTGCGTTGATGACAGGAAGGGAATGATGAATGTATGGTCTGAATTGCAGGCGACACACTGCCAGACGTAACCACACCATCTTCAATTGAAGTTTATCTTCCATTGGTGACCTCAGCTGGTCAATGCCTCCAACCAAATAATGTGAAGCTGCCGTTCATCTTAACACTGACTCGACTCATACTTTGCTCAGGCTGTTAGAATCCGACACGCCCCTGTTTCAGTCATTTTAGTACGCAGATCAACAGAATAAGATCTGCCAAATGTCTCCCCTCTCGCTGTGAAATGGCGAAAACCTCTTTCTCCCTTGTTAGGGAGAGGAAGAGAGTCTGTGGTATGTTGAATTGAAATGCAGCAAAGTATCAATAAAGACACAGGCTTGCAGTACCCCAAAGACTACTCATTCACCAAATCTGCGTCTTTATTGATGCTTTGCTGCACACTTGAGTGCTCGGTGGGGGGGCGCCGATGCTTGTTTGCTGGTGGGGGTGGAGGGGGGATTGTTGCTTTGCTGCTGCTTACACGTAGGAAAGGGGAGTTGGGGGGGGCTTTGGGGTTCTAACTGTCATTTATTCTTTGGGGCACTCCCCTTTTTTCGTGGACGGTTGTGAGAAAAAGAATTTCATAATGTATATTGTATATATTTCCCTGACATTAAATGTACCTTTAAAATGTTTGAAATGGATTTGTTTCCTCTTCAAAGGGGTTCTGATGTGAACTTGACTTCTTTTGGATCATATTGCTGCCTGTTGTTGCAGATGTGTATCTTGGATTTTGTATAAAGGATTTCTCACTGTACTATCATGAGCTTCAGCCCAGATAAAACTCTCAATCAGAGATCCAGACAGGATGATTCCCAGTAGATATTGTTGGGATTCACTCAGACCTGCCCAGTTGACAATAAATTGAAAGCCATTTTCACTTAAGACGTCCTTCAATATCCGATGACTTTGTCTGTGGATGAGTTAGAGGAATGCTTGAGTGATAGCCAGGAAGTGACAATGTGTCAAAAGAACTGATTTATTTTTTCCTCCTCATTTTGGCTTGTCCTTTATTCCAGTGGCAGAGCATTTAAAGACAGCTGCCTTCAGATTCATATTGGCAGCCTAATTCAATGCAAGTGTTGCTGGATTTGTATGCTTGCAGGGAAGAACTGGGTCATTTATTTCAAATGTAGTTATGGTATGGTAAATAACTGGTGTATGTATGACTGGGAGTTTGTTAAATCTAGCTTACCTCAGAGTAAGTTAATTTGAGATTACTAAATTGGTTTTGAAACTTTAGAATGGTGTATGATGTTAACACAAAGATTAAGGCATACTGTATACAAGGGCAGGAATGAAAATTAGTGACTAAAAGCAATAACAGAAAGAATGCAAACATATAGGGAGAAAGTTATTTTTTTGATTGCCAGTGTTAAATGTATACATTTTGGCTGTCAGTTTTGCCTAGCTCTGCTAATTTCTTTCAAGATTTTGATTGTATATTATTGGCAGCAATTACTTTATTACATTTATTCACTTATTGTTAACTGTCTTTGCTATTTAAAGTTTAAGACTTTTAAGAAGTTTAAGTTCAAGTTCAGGTTTATAGTCATTCAACCATACACATATTTCTCACCAAATGAAGAAAACAGGCCTCTGGACCAATGTGCACAACACAGTACATATAACTCTCACACAACACATACAAAGTAATAGTACCACAAATAAATCTACGAATATTAAAACATATTCCAGAAAATTGACATTTCTCGTAAGGTGCCTTTAACAACAGAAGTCAAAAAGTAAAGACTATTATATTAGTGGCCTGGGTGGTGGCAGAGAGTTCAGTATCTCGTGGCCTGGGGGGGCGCGAAGCTGTTTTCTGTCCTAACAGTCCTTGTCCTATTGCCGTTGTAACTTTTGCTTGACGGTAGGGAATGTCAAAGAGATTGAGGCAGCCTCTCCACTTCTTGAGGAGACTGAGGTGATCGAGGCTCCTCTTTCCCACATTCTAACCATTTTTACAGGAGCACCATCATTAAGAGTGTCCTGACCAGCTGCATCACCATCTGGTATGGGAATTGCAAGGCATCCGACCGCAGGGCCACTACCAGGGATTGTGAGGGCTACTGAAAGGATCACTGGGGTCTCTTTTCCACCCATTTGAGATATTTATCAGGAACACTGTGTATGGAGAAGCCCTTAGCATTGTCAAGCATCCCTCCCACCCATCCCCAAAATTTCTTCCCCCCCACCACCCAGGGTACCCTAGCATAATAGACAAGGACTGTAAACTTAAACATGAAGGGTGATTTTCATATTGCTTTCGTAGAGGGGAAAAATAAAACCAGGAATATTTATGCTATTTGGTTCACTGTCATGAACTTACTTAAATGTCAGTGTCATTGAAGATACATTTGAGACTATCAAAATACCCCTCGGGGTATTGAGCTATTAAAGGTTTCGGCAGAAGATTGTGGGAATATCGCTGACAGGTAACACTATGGAGCCCATGAGCTGGAGGACTTTCAGGACAATCGCTGAGGTGGAAGTAGACAATTTAATTTGAAGTTTCCTCAAGAAGTGGAGAGGCGTAGTAATCAAATGGGCCAAACTGCGGTGCCACATCAGTGAAACATGAATAAGAAGATAGAGAATGAAAATGAAACTCTTGCAGGAAGTTCTCACCCTAACTAAGACTTTAGGTTTATTATTATTGTCATTGTTAAGAGATTCTACCTCTTCAGAATTAGAAACCATGTATGTGTTTCATTTTGTTATTGTGCTAACTAAACGGTTTTGAAGTAAACCACTGTTTTCCTTTCCCTCCAGGTCATGACAGCTTACTTGAATTACATGGTGAAACTAGGGGTGCTACTGGGTGGCGAGGAGACTTCCACCCAGGCCCAAATGCAGCAGGTTCTCGACTTTGAGACAGAGCTGGCCAGCATAACAGTTTCACAGGAGGACCGCACAGATGAAGAGCAAATCTACAACAAAATGACAATACGCAGCCTCCAGGTGAGCGATTGTTACAAGGAATCATTCACTTAAGTCCTTTTAAACTTTTTCCATCATTCATCTCTCAATGCAAGTTGATTTCATTCCTCAAAGGGATTAATTTATTCTCTACATCAAAAGATAGATGAAGTATATCCTTGAGTTAACCACCTGGAATCCTCCAAAATGGATCATTGTCTTTCCCCATCCTCCACCCTGAATCCTAATGTTGCGCTGAGTGAAGACTACAAAAGATTTGTTTCCAAAGTAGTTGCAGAGTTAGAAGTTTTATCTGTCTGGGGATTTTAATAATCATTTTGTGACCACCCGCCCCATGGTATGGGGAGCCTGTAAATATTGACAGAGTATTGGAATGCACTGTGAGTTCTGAACCCATGCCTCATATTCATTCTAGAACATTCTTTGTCTCCTAGTCCTGGGCTTTTTCTGTTTAGTAAAACTCTCCTTTTTCAGGCGCTGGCTCCAGCTGTTGACTGGCTGTCCCTGCTCTCTGCCATCGTATATCCGATAGAGCTGAATGACTCTGAGCCTGTGGTCACCTACGCAAAGGAATACCTGAAGAAGGTCTCCGACCTTATTAACTCGACAGATAAAAGGTCAGACTCCATTACATTTATCTTTCATTTCTTCCCTCGCTGGTACATAACAGACACAAGACAGCTGCACTCAGCCTCATTCCATCTGCCCAGGTAGTGTCTGCTTTAATTTAATATGAGGATAAGGAAGGAAAATAAATAAAAACATTGAAGTCAAGAACAATTGTCCACGGTTCATAGCGAATTCTATCATATAAAGTAATTTGGTTTGTATCTTGGAAAGGTCTCAAAACTTTAATTACTGTCAAGTGCAGACTGTAGTTAAGTGGGCAAGTATGGAGGCCATTTTGTGTGTTTTAATATCCAAAGCTGTTGTTCATCTCAGGGCTCACCCAGAATCCACAGTAATTGTTAAGAGTCTATCTTTGCCCCTCCCCCTCCCTTTCTCTCTGCACCTCTCACGCTCCCTGTGCTATTCTCTCTAATTCCCTCCCTCAATAGTCTCACTGACAACCTCTTAATCAACTGTAGCCCTTTACCTGCAACTGTCCGTTGAAGTCCCATGGCCCTACATGTTTTTGGGACTCTTGGGCCATTGAAAATTCTTGTTACTTTTTCTGGAATAGTTCACATTTGTTTTTATTCATCTTTTTACAATGATCACTTCTTGTTTTCCAACAAAAATCTGAACTTTCTCCAAACCTACCTGCTTTGGGAGGTACACAACCCTAGTGACAGCATCCTGCTCTTCCCCAGCCCCAGGGTCTCAACATTTGCCCAGTCTGATTCATTTTTTTAATTGAGATATGGTGTGGAACAGGCCCTTCTGGCCTTTCAAGCCAGGCCACTCAGCAATCCACCAATGTAGTCCTAGCCTAATCGCAGGACAACTTACAATGACCAACAAACCAATCAGGATGTCTTTGGACTGTGGGAGGAAACCAGAGCACCTGGATGAAACCCACACAAACATGGGGAGAATGTACCAACTCCTTACAGGCAGCAGAGGAAATTGAACCCAGGTTGCTGGAACTGTAAAGCGTTGTGCTAGCCACTATGTCTCCATGATATTAAATATTCATCTTTACAATGGACTGTGATGGCTGTCAATATTTCTGCTTCTAGTATCCTCAACAACTATATGATATGGACTCTGATAACCAAAGCTGCCAGCTTTCTGGATCATCGCTTCCAGGATGCTGCGGAAGAATTCCTTATGGTCATGACAGGAACTAAAACAGTGAGTAAAAAGCCATCTGTTAGCTAGTAATGGATCCCAGAGCCTGGCAATGATTCTCATTTAATTGAATGTATTAACGTTAATCCATCGTAATCCAGATTTGATTCAATTTTAGAAGCACCCATTCCGATGTAGTTTTAGTATTTTTCCTGTTCATCTCTGAGTAAGTCCGGAAACCCGGACTGGATCAGTAAAGCTGGCTATCTACTTTTACATTAATATTCAATCCCTTTGGTCCATGAACTTTCATTTCCAGTAGTAAATATGGATTGTGAGTAACTTTCAGTCCAGAGTTTAGTTCTGGTTTAGCCCCACCAAGCTATTTGTCCTCAAGCACAAATCTATGTCATTTTGAACTTCATTTTGAGGTCATGTTTCTCAAAAGCAGATACTGAAGTGAAACGAAATTGGGTAACTTACTGAAATACAATATCCATCACATCCCTATGTTAAACTGAGTTTGTGCAATTGAATGTAAAAAGCCCGAGGTATGTTTATTTTACTTAATAGATGCAAGATGGATGGGATATTTCCCTGTTTTTTTCATAAACATTACCTAATAAAGAGTAAATCCAAAACAAATTAGCCATCTCTCAACTGTGACTGTTATAAAGCTACATCAAAGCAAAAGAGCTCTAGCATCAGGACAACGTAACCAACCTGTTTCAGACAATTGCTTGACTGACCTTCTTATGGAAGGTACTAATATGGTGGACAACTGCTTGGTCAGCTTTCTCTGGCAGATTTAAGGATGGATCTGACTGGTCCCAGCAGTGTAGATCGGCTGTGCGATATCTGCGATCTCAGGCCGGCTGAGAAACCATCAGATCCTGGCTCTGTTTTCCAATGGGCTCTGAAAAGGAGCTTTAACAATAACTTGTTGTTCATGCGTGTTGAATTAAAGGATTCAGGAACTGGGCATCACTGGCATGTCTGGTATTTATTGCTCATACCCAAGTGCCCTTGAGAGCACTTGGCAATGAGCCCACGTAAACCTCGAGATGAACTGATTGATGTCCTTAGACTTGGGACAATTCCTAACACCTAAAGCAAAGAAAGTATTCCAGATGGATGGAACTGATGTCTTATTTAATTGTAATCTATGCAGGGAACAAACAGAGCATTGCCAGTTCACTTTAGCTCTTGGTTCTGTCCTGTGTTCCTAAGCAATTCTCCTTCAAAGTCAAAGTTCACTTATTATCAAAGTATGTATGCAGTATACAACCCTGAACCCTGAAAATATTACTATACTGTACTTCATAATACTATAATTCATAATATCACTAATCAAGAATGTGCAGATGCTAAAACTCTGAACTAAAAGCAGAAAATTTTGGAAAGACCGGTGCATCTATGAAAGGTACACCAGTTAATATTTTAGTTCTGGAACCTTCCATGGAACTGGGAAAGAGATAAACAAGTACAGTAGATTGGGAAACCACTTTATCGAATACCTTTGTTCCATCTGCCGCAAAAAGCAGGATTTCCCAGTGGCCACCCATTTCAGTTCTAATTCCCATTCCCATTCTGACATGTCAGTCCATGCCTACTCTTCTGCTGTGATGAGGCCTCACTCTGGTTGGAGGAGCATCACCTTATATTCCGTTCCAACCTGATGGCATGAACATAGATTTCTCAAACTTCCAGTAATTGCACCCCTCTCTCCTTCACCATTCCCCATTCTGGTTTCCCACTCTTACCTTATCTCCTTACCAGCCAATCACTTCCCTCTGGTTCTCCTCCCCCTTCCCTTCCATGATCTTCTGTCCTCTCCTATCAGATTCCCCCTTCTCCAGCCCTTTCAATAATCAGCTTCCCTGCTCTTTACTTCACAACCTCCCCCTCTTCCTGTTTCACTTATCACCTTCCACCTTGTAATTCTTCCTCCTTTAGGTATAGGGTTAATGCCTGGTTGCATTATTTGATTGAAAACTACATGTGGTTAATGCTTGTTGAAGCAGCCAGACCTTCCATCAAGTAGATTTCTCACTGTTTAGCCTTAGCTATTTGCTTTGTTTACACTAATCAAATTACCTTGCCTAGTATCCTAGTTCTGGGTATGTCTTTGCACCACTCCCCTTCTCCTGGCACTCCTTCTCTGCCACCTGCCCCACATCCCTCCACCCTTGCAATTTCCAATATCATTCGCTCCTGCCAGATTTACAAACTTGCTCTCCGCTCCACATTGTCAAAGGTCTTAGGCGCCCTAGCTAAATATATATATGTGCTGAGGATTTTTTTCACAGTACTCTGTGTCCTGCAAAGGTATCTGGTTTATTTTACAAGCTGGAAATCTATAATAAAATCGCTAGAAATACTCAGCAGGTGAGATGAGAAAATTGGTCCCACGTCACCAGTTAAACTGCTGATACCTGGAACAAGTAATGAAGCCATTAGCAAAGTTCTGAAACAAGATGGTGACGAAAATGGAAATCTAACTGAGTCGACTGGTGGCATTTATTTGAGTTGTAGAAGTGAATATGGTTGTTTTGAGAGTTTTTCTCGCTATAGATCCTGGTCAAAGAACTAACCTATCACTTTCTGCACATCGCGTTCCAATCTTCTGCAGGTTTAACCCATCACTGATTTAACAGATGTACTTGCCTTTATAATATATATGATGTCAGTTCTGCCACAGTTCCTCACTGGTTTTATACATGAATGAAATAGAAGTTTTCATCATCTTTCTAGGAGGGTATGGTGTATTAACTGTGGACCGCTGCTGCTCCTGATGTCAAAGAACAGGAGTAGTAGTAATCATGCCAGTGTGGTCACTGGAAGTTCAATCTTGCTGTGCTTATGTAAAGGAAAGAGGGTTAACCATTGTATGTGCTATCAAGCAGTTTTACCTTGGTTAAGTATCATTTACTCTAAATTTTGTCCTTTCCCCTCTTCCTTTCAGGTGTGTAACACTCGATGGAAGGATTGCATTACTGTCTCTGATGAAGTGCTTGGGTTTTCACTTGGAGCTTTGTTCATTAAAGAGATGTTTGCTAAAGACAGCAGGCGGATTGTAAGTGAAGGTCCATCATTCTGCTCTCTCTATTTGTGGATAACTTGAAATGTTTACTTGTAATTTAAACGGCTTTTTAAAACCGTGCACCACAGTGGTGTGGAGGCATTCCAGCTTTGACTGGATTTTCAGTATTGCACACTGGTCACAGTTCAAGCCTGCTCTCTGGTGATTAGTCTGATTGATCCTTTGTTTGATTATTTGGGATTTCAGGACAGGGAGCTGGCCATGCATTAGGACGGGAGCATGCATTGATGAGCTGAAGAAAAGAAATGGTATTCTTCCTGCACCATTCACTCTTGATCAAGGGAATGAACTTGGTCACTGGGTGCAAGGTGCTATGTGTTGCTATACTTGTTTGTGCCCCTGCCCTACTACTGCACTATAGCGGTCTGCCGAGACCTTTTCTAGTTCACTTAGAGGTTAAAAATTGATCAGATTCACAGTTTATTAATATAAAAAGAGATAAAATATGTACCAATATAGTCCCCATTCTGGAAGATTGGGTGACTGGCAGGAGGCAAAGAATGGGAATAAAGGGTGACTGGTGGTGACTAGGGACATTTCGCAGGGGTCAATATTGGGACCAGTTCTTTTCACATTATATGTCAATGATTTGGATGATGTAACCGATGGCTTTGTGGCCAAGTTTGAGGACTAACCAAAGACAGGTAGAGGGACAGGAAGTGTTGAGGAAGCAGGGAGCCTGCAGAAGGATTGGGATTGGGAGATTGCAGATTTGGGAGAATGGGCAAAGAAGTGGCCGATCAAATCAAATCAAATTAAATTCATGTTTAATTACCATTCAACCATACATGGATGCAGCCAAACAAAACAGCGTTCCTCTGAGGCCAAGATGCAAAACATACACAGAACATTCAAAGTCACAAGCACACACTTAGTCATGCAAAACAAAAACATATATATAGTCTAGATCTCTGAGCGACATGTCCTGCAAATTGGTGGTGCAGTTCCCGGGCAGAGTGCAGGCACACTGTCATTTCACTGATTGAACATTGGAAGGCAGCACTGACAGAAGAGGCCAATCCCCAATCAGAATATAGTACAGAAAATATATGGTTATGCACTTTGAGAGAAGGAATAAATGTGTAGACTGTTTTCTAAATGGGGAGAAAATTCAGAAGTCAGAGGTGCAAAGGGACTTGGGAGTCCTCGTGCAGGTCATTGATCAGACCACACTTGGAGCATTGTGGGCAGTTTTGGAACCTTACTTAAGAAAAGTTGTGCTAGCATTGGAGAGGATCCAGAGGAGATTGGTGAGATTGATTCCAGGAATCAATGGGTTAATGTTTCATGAGAAACGTTTGATGCCTCTAGACTTGTACTCACTGGAGTTTAGAAGAATGAGAGGGTAGCTCTGAAATATTTCAAATATTGAAAGGCCTAGATAGACTTGGAGAAGATGTTTTCTATAATGGGTGAGTTTAGGACCAGAGGGCCTCAGAATAGAGGGATGTCCATTTAGAACAGAGATTAGGAGAAATTTCTTTAGCCAGTGTTACGGATTCAAGCAACCATAAATATATGAGTGAGGCAGGGGTTTTTATAACAAATAACTCGTTTATTAAACACTGAAAACAAAGCCCCCCAAAAGTAAACAAATCACTAACGTAACCGGAAATCAGCTGCTGTGCGGCAGCTTAAACAGTTCTTAAAGCAATGAAGCTTATACAGTTCTTAAAACGATGCTGCGAAAACAGTTCTTCAAAGTAGTATTGCAAAAGTTCAAAATTCTTACAGTCCATTTAAGGGAGAGACTTTTTAAGACGATTTAAATTCTCTTTCACGTCGTCTTGTTGCGATTCCAAATCGAACTTTTCCCAAGAAGAATTTAGAAAGATGAAGAATGAAACGGCTTAAAGGCACTGACCTTTCCTTTATAAAACTGTTCCCAATCCTTTCTGCTATTCACAGGGATTAACACGGGCACAGTCAACGAATTCCTTCCGAATGAGGATCAAACAAGGTCGAACCTGTTTCACCATCGAAATCGATTTCCCTTGATCTTTTAACTCCCGAACTTCGATCTTCACTCTCCACTGACTCTCAACTAGCAGTATTATAAAGAAACTGCTGGCAATGACCTTTTAAACTTTAGGCATTAGATAAAACTTCATCTTTCAACTAAACTGCGTCATAACATTAAATCACGCAGTGGCATGAAGTCAACATGGCAAATCCAGCCATGAACTGCCCCTCCTCACAGGGCGGGGTCCTCCTTTTATACCCTGTAAAAAAAAACTGTCACATGACCTCTACTGGCGGGAAAATGATGTCACTCCACCATCACAAGACCATTACCTCAAGTCCAGTATAGCTTCAACCCCAGTCACAGGACAAGGGTACCACTGTCACGTGTCACGGGTACGTAACACCAGAGGGTGGTGAATCTGTGTAATTCAATGTCATGGGTGGCTTTGGAGGTCAAGTCATTGAGTATTTTTAAAGTGGAGGTTGATAGGTTCTTCAGTAGTCGGGGCATCAACGGTTAAAGGGAGAATGTGGTTGAGAGGGAAACTAAGTCAACCATGTTGGAGCAAACTCAATGGCCTATTCCTGTTCCTGTATCTTATGGTCTTATAATATTACGTGTAGCTGCATCTATCTGTGTATAGAATCTGAGTAATGAAACATCAAGTATCATGATATTCTAGGGTGCAACTTGTTGCCAGTGTTGCGAAGGAGGGGCCAGGCCATGTTGCCCCAGAGCATTCCTGAGGCACTTGTCCCTCATGGAGCACTTCATCCAGAAGAGCACTTTGATCACAATTTAGTTAGGCAGTGATCTGCACCAAATGTCATCAGAGCTGTGCAGGAGAAAGAGATAGTGGGAGCTGTCAAGTGATCTCTCAAGCAAAAATGCCAATGTCGTTTGGGAAAAATGTTCCATCAGCAGACTGTTCTGACTGGTGGAGAGCAGGGCCCTTCATGGACAGTCAGACTATCAGTGGCATCACAAGTTGCCCTCAGGATGGCTGCTGTAAAAGTGGGAGCAGTGTCCATATCCTCCTAGAGTATGATTTTGCCAGGAAGATCTTTGAAGAGACACAGAGGTAATTGTTGTGCTCTGTCCTGAAAATCTCTGCAATACAGGACTTTGTGTTGTGTGACTGTACCCAAGGTCACAAACATTGAATGTCGATCGATATCTATCACCTTGATGCAGATGCCCCCCAATCTATCCAAAACTCTCTAGTTTACAGAACAAGAGGTTCTCCCATTGTATTAAATCAGAACATTACAAGGCACAAACAATCAATGCAGGCACTCAGTGCTCCACCAGAAGGGACCACAGCGTAACCCTCTCCTGCCAAGCACACTGTTAGCTAGAATATGTTAAAACCTCATGACCTGTTTTCTCAATGGTTATATATAAATAATAACTGACATCATACTGGTGTTAAGTAATTAGAATAACATAATGAAAGTTGACTTCAAAGTTCCGTATTATGCAAATTACAAATTTTTAAGAATGAAGTTTATTTTGGGGGGAAAATATTCACATCCATCTTTAGCAACTATTCCAACACCCCCTCCTCAGAGGAACAGTCAGCACACAGAAACAGGTGGAAAAGCCAAGCCGAATCTTTTGTAAATGTTCTTAGTTAATTAAGTATCCTTTGAAGTTTAACTGAAATCTCTGGAGCTCAAAGGTTCAAACATTGAGGAGTTTAAGCAGCTGCATTCGTAAGAGGAGGTCATTGAAAGATAACATTTACATTTATAAGTAATGCACACAAAATGTTGGAGGAACTCAGCAGGTCAGGCAGCAAATATAGAGACCAATAAAGAGTTGATGTTACAGGCCAGGACAATTCATCGTTACGTATAGAAGGTGCCTTTCCCAAGCTTAGGATGACCCAGAGAGGGAAGTGTACTTGGAGTTGAATAACCTCGGCTGATGTTGAATAAATCTCGGATGATTTGTACACAGTACAGAGATGAGGACCAGATAACATGTATTAGTGATGCATCTTTGACAGACAAATTTGGGCCACTGTATCAGGGATGACCAGAATCAGGTTCAGTATCACTGGCAAATGTCTTGAAATTTGTTGCTATGTAGCAGCAGTATATAACCATATAACAATTACAGCATGGAAACAGGTCATCTCAGCCCTTCTAGTCCGTGCCGAACGCTTATTTTCACCTAGTCCCACCGACCTGTGCTCAGCCCATAACCCTCCATTCCTTTCCTGTCCATATACCTATCCAATTTTTTTTTAAGTGACAAATTCAAACCTACCTCTACCACTTTTACCGGAAGCTCGTTCCACACAGCTACCACACTGAGTAAAGAAGTTCCCCCTCGTGTTACCCCTAAACTTTTGCCCCTTAACTCTCAACTATGTATTGCAATACATAATAATAAAAACTGTAAGTTACAATAAATATATATTATGTTAAATTAATTAAGTAGCGCAAAAAAAGAAATCAGATGGCAGAGGGGAAGAAGCTGTTCCTGAATTGCTGAGTGTGTGCCTTCAGGCTCCTGTACCTTCTCCCTGATGGTAGGTCCTGTACCTTCTCCCTGATGGTAGCCTCCACAGTACATCTGTAGAAATTTACGAGTGTCTTGGGGGACATGCCAAATCTCCTGAAACTCCTAAGGATATATAGACGCTGTTGTGCTTTCTTTGTAACTGCATTGATATGTTGAGCCCAGGATAGGTCCTCAGAGATGCTGATACCCAGGAATTTGAAATTGCTCCCCTTTCCACTCCTGACACCTCAATGAGGACTGGTGTGTGTTCTCTCGTCCTACCGTTTCTGAAGTTCACAATCAATTCTTTGGTCTTAATGATGTTGAGTGCAAGGTTGTTGCTGTGACAACACATGACAAGCCGATCTATCTTCCTCCTGTACGCCTTCTCATCACTATCTGAAATTCTGACAACAATAGTTGTGTTGTCAGCAAATTTATAGATGGCATTTGAACTGTGCCTGGCCACATAGTCATGGCTGTAGAGAGGGTAGAGCAGTGAGTCAAGCTCATGTTCTTGAGGTGCACCAGTGTTTGATTATCAGTGAGGTAGACAATATGTGGCATGCCAATAGCTTTTAAAGGGAATAGATTAAGAATTTGAAGAGAGAAATGTCAAAGGATGGAGCAGAAGAGTTTGGAGCGGACTGCTCCTCTTGGAAACTTTGCTCGGATAGAGGAATGATGGCACAAATCACATTTCCTCACTGGGATCAGCAAGCATGTCACAAACTGCAGGCAGATGTTGTAAACCTGTGCAATGTGAAATCACATCACATAACCCACTGAATTATGGGGGCATAGGATCAGAGGGATAAGTAAATTTCAAAATGGAGCCTGAGAGGGCACCTCCTTCAGTCTGTCAATTATTACCTATTCTGGCCGCAGGACTTATGGAGTTCACAGCCGAGCCACAGTCGTCAGTGACCTCCCTTCTTGTGCTTACGGGGTGAGTCCTGTGGCCTGTAAGTGGGTGGTTGATGATCAGCATGGGCTCACTTGGCCAAAAACTTGTTCCACGCTATGTGACTCTATGACAGTCTACTTAAATTCAACCCTTTCATTAACACGCACCTTGTGTCTCTTGTACCGGACTAAACTGTGACACCGTCCCGCAGGCTGAAGAGATGATTTCTGAAATTAAAACGGCTTTCGAAGAGAACATGAAGAAGGTCACGTGGATGGACGAAGAGACCAAAGCAGCAGCAAAAGAAAAGGTAAAGTGAGAACAATTCCACCAGGGAGTAGGGTGAGGAGCGGTAGCTCTGGGTGCACCAAGTTGCGAGTAGTTCCCATAAACCGGGTCGGAGCAGGGCTGCTCAGCGTTAAAAAATACTTCAGGTACTGGAAACTGAAATACTTCAGGTCAGGCAGCACAGCTGGAGAGGGGAACAGAGTCCTGGTTGTGGGTCAATGATTATTTATCCAATTTCATAGAAAACCTACAACACAATACAGGCCCTTTGGCCCACAAAGTTGGGCCCAACATGTCTCTACCTCATAAATTACTAGGCTTACCTATAGCCCTCTATTTCACTAAGCTCCATGTACCTATCTAAAAGCCTCTTAGAAGACCCTATCGTATCCACCTCCACCACCGTTGCCAGCAGCCCATTCCATGCACTCACCACTCTCTGAGTAAAAAACTTACCCCTGACATCTCCTCTGTACCTACTCCCCAGCACCTTAAACGTGTGTCCTCTTGTGGCAACCATTTCAGCCTTGGGAAAAAGCCTCTGACTATCCACACAATCAATGCCTCTCATCATCTTATACACCTCTATCAGGTCACCCCTCATCCTCTGTCACTCCAAGGAGAAAAGGCCAAGTTCACTCAACCTATTCTCGTAAGGCATGCTCCCCAATCCAGCCAACATCCTTGTAAGTCTCCTCTGCACCCTTTCTATAGTTTCCACATCCATCCTGTAGTGAGGAGACCAGAACTGATCGCAGTACTCCAAGTGGGGTCTGACCAGGGTCCTATATGGCTGCAACATTACCTCTCAGTCCTTGAACTCAATTCCATGATTGATGAAGGCCAATGCACCATATGCCTTCTTAACCACAGAGTCAACCTGCGCAGCTGCTTTGGGTGTCCAATGGACTCGGACCCCAAGATCCCTCTGATCCTCCACACTGCCAAGAGTCATACCATTAATACTACATTCTGCCATCATATTTGGCCTACCAGTAAACAATCTGGAGTTCATACTCTTCTCAGACCTCCACAAAACAAGAAACCACATATACTGAATGATAGAAACATTGATGCCCTGAAGCCCCCCCTTCGCACAAGCAGCAACAAAAGTATCGACCCCCCCACTCATGCCAACAGAAGCACTGACCTCCCCCATCATGTAAGCAACAGCAAAAACCTCCCAAAGAGATCTTGATCCATCAAAGCTATAATCCTTAACTCAGCACTTCAGTGTCTCAGATAGGCTGTCTTTCTCCAGTGAGGGAGATAGAGGTTGCTCCTGTAACAGTGAGAGCGGAGACCAGTGCCGTTTCCAGTATTGTCTTTATTTGCAATTTGTCTTCTTTTGCACATTGGTGTTTATCAGCCTGTGTCTGTTTATGTGTAACCTTTCATAAAATTCTATTGGTCCTCTTTTTGTCCTATAAATACCTGCTAGGAAATGAATCTCGGGATAGTGTATGGTAATGTAACGCTAGGTTCGGCCCAGCCAAACTTAAGAAATCTCATTTGTGTGGATGCTGCGTGATGTGTCTTCTGTTACAAATCAGTGCAACAAAATAATAGACAGTGCACAATATGCAATTAAACAATTGAGCTTTATAATTCGTAATTTGATTACAGGGTTAGTAAAGAAAACAAATAAAAGGGCTCGTTTTAATGAAACAGTCTAATCCACAACATTCGAGCTCACTATTTTCCTGTCTGTTAGTTCTCCATCGATTTCCCCTTGGGGGTTAGACTACCAGCCCCATTCCAAATCCACATTGGTCCACATTTTCCAGAGCATTATATGGACCTTTATAGGGTTAAGGCCTATACTGCTTGAAATAGACTGGCTGCTGGAGTATCTTTGCTTTCCCAAATCCTTGCAGAACATGTAATTTAGATACAATGTTTCTTTCTTTCTTTCTTTCTTTCTTTTTCCATCTTTTTATTATCATTATTAATAACAACAAAATAAAATTGATACATAATGAGATTACACGCATACATATTTCAACTAACTATAAAAGATTACAAGAGCAATGATTACAGTATAAATGAGTATTCCCACATCATAAATGATACAATATATAAATAGACAAGGCAAACCTAAGTGTATCATAATATAAAATAAAAAAAGAAAAAGAAAAAAAAGAAAAAATAATTATGCAAAAACTAATCTAAAAATCTAATAACTAATAGAAGAGAAAAAAAAACAAAAAAGAGAAAAAGTAAAAAAAGAAAAAAAGGGGCTGTTTATAATATCTCACAAAAATACAAAATCATCAGTGTCGTCAACTCCGATCCTCTTGACATATATGCAGTCAAAACTGGAAAATCAAATAGGCCTGGAACAGGGTCCTATTACATCATATGAAAATATTGAATAAATGGTCTCCATATCTTTTCAATTTAGTAGAAGTGTCAAATACACCACTTCTAATTTTTTCTAAATTTAAACATAACATAGTTTGAGAAAGCCAATGAAATACAGTAGGAGGATTAATTTCCTTCCAATTCAACAAAATAGATCTTCTAGCCATTAGTGTAAGAAATGCAATCATTCGACAAGCGGAAGAAGATAAATGAAGTGAGTCCATCATTGGTAAACCAAAAATTGCGGTAATAGGATGGGGTTGTAAATCAATGTTCAATACCGCAGAGATAATATCAAAAATATCTTTCCAATATTTTTTCAAAAGCGGACACGACCAGAACATACGAGTTAGAGACGCTATTTCAGATTGACATCTATCACAAATAGGATTTATATAGGAATAAAAATGAGCCAATTTATCCTTGGACATATGAGCCCTGTGTACAACCTTAAACTGTATTAATGAATGTTTAGCACATATAGATGATGTATTAACTAATTGAAGAATTTTATCCCAATTCTCAATAGGAATAATAATGTTGAGCTCTCTTTCCCAATCATTTTTTGTCTTATAAAGGGGCTCTGAACGTATCTTCATAATTATATTATAAAGTTTTGATATAAGCCCTTTCTGAAAGGGGTTTAATTCAAACAAATTCTCCAAAATGCCTGAAGACACAAAGTTTGGAAAAGTAGGAAGTACAGTATTTAAAAAATTCCTAATCTGTAAATATCTAAAAAAATGAAATCTAGGCAAATTATATTTATTAGATAACTGCTCAAAAGACATAAAACAATTATCCAAAAATAAGTCAGAAAATTGTAGTATTCCTTTAGTCTTCCAAGCCAAAAAAGCTTGGTCTATAATTGAAGGGTGGAAAAAACAATTGGATACAATAGGAATATTTAAAACAAACTGAGTCAACCCAAAAAATTTCCGAAATTGAAACCATATACGTAAAGTATGTTTAACTATCGGGTTGTCAATTCGTTTCGGCAATTTAGAAAGAGCAAAAGGGAGAGAAGTCCCCAAAATAGAACCCAGTGCAAAACCTGGTACCGATTTAATTTCCAGGCTCACCCAATGAGGGCTAAAAGATCCATCCCAATCTTTCAACCAACATATCAAATATCTGATATTAACTGCCCAATAATAAAATCTAAAATTAGGCAATGCTAATCCACCTTCCTTCTTTGCCTTCTGTAAGTATATTTTACATAACCTAGGATTTTTATTCTGCCAAATATATGAGGAAATTTTTGAATCAACTTTAGTAAAAAAAAGATTTCGGAATAAAAATTGGTACCCGCTTGAAAAATATATAAGAACTTAGGTAAAATAACCATCTTAATAGTGTTAATTCGACCTATCAGAGATAAAGATAATGGTAACCACTTAGTAAACAAGCATTTAATCTGATCAATTAAGGGTACAAAATTAACCTTAAATAAGTCTTTGTGGTTTTTTGTTATTTTAATCCCTAAGTAAATAAAAGAATCATTAACTAATTTAAAAGGTAAGTTTCCATAAATTGGGACCTGTCAATTTAAAG
The DNA here is from genome assembly GCF_048418815.1 of Hemitrygon akajei. Lineage (NCBI taxonomy): Eukaryota > Metazoa > Chordata > Chondrichthyes > Myliobatiformes > Dasyatidae > Hemitrygon > Hemitrygon akajei. Next base: position 15,105,228 of record NC_133152.1, on the reverse strand, counting down.
GAAACAATTCACTCTTATTAAGATTTAACTTATACCCAGAAAAATCACTAAATTGAGCCAACAATGATAAAACTACAGGAATAGATTTCTCAGGATTGGAAATAAATAATAATAAATCATCTGCATACAAAGATAACTTATGAATATCTGTCCCACGATTAATACCAAGAATATCCTGTGATTCTCTGACAGCAATTGCCAAGGGTTCTAAAGCAATATCAAATAATAGTGGACTAAGAGGACAGCCTTGTCTAGTGCCCCGAAATAAACGAAAAAAGGGAGATCTTTGATTATTAGTAAACACCGAGGCTACTGGGGTATGATAAATCAGTTTAATCGAGGAAATGAATGTCGGACTAAAATTAAACTTCTCCAACACATTAAATAAGTATGGCCATTCAACTCTATCAAATGCTTTCTCCGCATCTAATGAAATAACACATTCTGAAATATTATGTGAAGGAGTATACACAATATTCAATAACCTCCTAACATTAAAAAAAGAATAACGATTTTTAATAAAACCGGTTTGATCCTCCGAAATAATTTGGGGTAATACCTTCTCCAATCTGGATGCAAGTAACTTGGAAAAAATCTTGGAATCTACATTCAGTAAGGATATTGGTCTATAGGATGCACAATCAGTAGGGTCTTTATCTTTCTTCAATATTAAAGAAATAGGAGCTCTATAAAAAGATTGTGGCAAATTGCTCAATCTAATTGCTTCTTCAAAAACCTTATATAACCAAGGAGAGAGAGTAGCGGAAAAACATTTTAAAAATTCTGCTGTATACCCATCCAGACCAGGTGCTTTCCCTGAATTCATGGAGGAAATAACCCCTCTGATTTCTGCATCAGTCATAGGAGTTTCCAATATTGAAAGATCATCTGGTGATAATCTTGGGAAATTCAATTTCCCAAAAAAATCACACATGGCACTGCAATCCTGAGGAAATTCAGAATGATACAGGGAAGTATAAAAATCTTGAAATGATTATTTATCTCATCATGGTTGATTGTCAAATCCCCATTTTGCTGACGGATCTTAGTAATTTGACGTTTAACCAAAGCATTCTTCAATTGACTAGCTAATAGTTTACCCGATTTATCACTATGTATATAAAAATCAGATCTGGACTTCATCAGTTGAATTTCAATTGAAGATGTAAGTAATAAACTATATTCTGTTTGAAGTTCAACCCTTTGTTTGTAAAGCTCCTTACTAGGAGTAATCAAATATTTCTTGTCAATCTCTTTAATTTTATCAACCGATAAAAGAGTTTCCTTCTTTATGCGTTTTCTCAGACCAACAGAATAAGAAATAATCTGTCCACGTATATATGCTTTAAAAGTGTCCCAAAGTGTTCGTTAAGAAATATCTTCCGTGGAGTTGGTTAAGAAGAAGAAATCAATCTGTTCATTCATAAATTTAATAAAGTCCGGATCTTGCAATAAGGTAGAATCAAATCACCATTGTCTAGCATTATGAACTGTGTCCATAAATTTAATAGAAAGTTTTAATGGAGCATGGTCAGAAATAGCTATACTATCATAATAACAACCATTTACCGAAGGAATCAAACAAGAGTCAGTACAAAAATAATCAATTCTCGAATAAGAATGATAAACATGTGAGAAAAAAGAAAACTCTTTGTCCTTAGGATGCCGAAATCTCCAAATATCAAAAATTCCATTATCAGTCAAAAAAGAGTTGATATAAGTGGCCGACTTATTGGGTACAGTCTGAGTAGATATAGATTTGTCCATCAAAGGATTTAAACAACAATTAAAATCACCACCCATTATTAACTTATATTCATTTAGATTAGGTAAAGAAGTAAATAAGGACTTTAAAAAATCAGGACAATCCACATTTGGAGCATAGACATTAACCATAGCAACCTTTTTATTAAAAAGTAAACCCATAATTAACAAAAATCTACCATTCGGATCCGAAAAGATATCATGTTGGACAAATGTAATAGAGGAGTCAATAAAAACTGAAACTCCCTTTACTTTGGCATTCGAATTCGAATGATATTGTTGACCCCGCCAAAACCTAAAAAAGCGATAGTTGTCCTCCTTCCTCACATGAGTTTCTTGTACAAAAATGATATGAGCATTAAGTCTTTGGAATACTTTGAAAATCTTCTTTTGTTTAATCGGATGGTTTAAACCATTAGTATTCCAAGAAACAAAATTAATGGTCTGAGCCATAGTTCTAAGACAAGCATGGGCAAACTACGGCCCGCGGGCCATATGCGGCCCGTTAAGCTTTTTAATCCGGCCCGCAGAACTTGATGAAATTATACTAATAAACCTTGTTAACGTTTTTTCCCCACAATTCTGGCGTTTTCTCAATAGATGACGCACTCTATATACATTGACCTTTGTTGAGGTGCAGCGTATTATTCCACATTTGCGCTTTACTCTTTGATCCAAGTTAACTTATGACATAGTTTCCTATGACAATTAAAGAGGTGGAAGTACTGGCGCTTTTAAGAAATTTAAAAGTGGATAAATCTCCGGGTCCTGACCGGATATTCCCCAGGACCTTGAGGGAAGTTTGTGTAGAGATAGCAGGAGCTCTGACGGAGATCTTTCAGATGTCATTAGAAACGGGGATTGTGCCAGAGGATTGGCGTATTGCTCATGTGGTTCCATTGTTTAAAAAGGGTTCTAGAAGTAAGCCTGGCAATTATAGACCTATCAGTTTGACATCAGTGGTGGGTAAATTAATGGAAAGTATTCTTAGAGATAGTATTTATAATTATCTGACTGGACAGGATCTGATTAGGAGTAGCCAGCATGGATTTGTGCGTGGAAGGTCATGTTTGACAAACCTTATTGAATTTTTTGAAGTAGTTACGAGGAATGTTGACGAGGGTAAGGCAGTGGATGTAGTCTATATGGACTTCAGCAAGGCCTTTGACAAAGTTCTACATGGAAGGTTAGTTAAGAAGGTTCAGTCATTAGGTATTAATGCTGGAGTAATAAAATGGATTCAACAGTGGCTAGATGGGAGATGCCAGAGAGTAGTGGTGGATAATTGTTTATCGGGATGGAGGCCGGTGACTAGTGGGGTGCCTCAGGGATCTGTTTTGGGCCCAATGTTGTTTGTAATATACATAAATGATCTGGATGATGGGGTGGTAAATTGGATTAGTAAGTATGCTGATGATACTAAGGTAGGAGGTGTTGTGGATAATGAGGTGGGTTTTCAAAGCTTGCAGGGAGATTTATGCCGGTTAGAAGAATGGGCTGAACGTTGGCAGATGGAGTTTAATGCTGAGAAGTGTGAGGTTCTACATTTTGGCAGGAATAATCCAAATAGAACATACAGGGTAAATGGTAGGGCATTGAGGAATGCAGTGGAACAGAGAGATCTAGGAATAACAGTGCATAGTTCTCTGAAGGTGGAGTCTCATGTAGATAGGGTGGTGAAGAAGGCTTTTGGAACGCTGGCCTTTATAAATCAGAGCATTGAGTACAGAAGTTGGGATGTAATGTTAAAATTGTACAAGGCATTGGTAAGGCCAAATTTGGAATATTGTGTACAGTTCTGGTCACCGAATTATAGGAAAGCTATCAATAAATTAGAGAGAGTGCAGAGACGATTTACTAGGATGTTACCTGGGTTTCAGCACTTAAGTTACAGAGAAAGGTTGAACAAGTTAGGTCTCTATTCATTGGAGCGTAGAAGGTTGAGGGGGGATTTGATCGAGGTATTTAAAATGTTGAGAGGGATAGATAGAGTTGACGTGAATAGGCTGTTTCCATTGAGAGTAGGGGAGATTCAAACGAGAGGACATGATTTGAGAGTTAGGGGGCAAAAGTTTAAGGGAAACACGAGGGGGTATTTCTTTACTCAGAGAGTGATAGCTGTGTGGAATGAGCTTCCTGTAGAAGTAGTAGAGGCCAGTTCAGTTGTGTCATTTAAGGTAAAATTGGATAGGTATATGGACAGGAAAGGAGTGGAGGGTTATGGGCTGAGTGCGGGTAGGTGGGACTAGGTGAGATTAAGAGTTCGGCACGGACTAGGAGGGCCGGAATGGCCTGTTTCCGTGCTGTGATGGTTATATGGTTAACTGACCAACACCTCAGATCCATCCTGAGAATCGCCACAACAAAACTAAATCCAGACTTTGATGCGCTGGCTAAAAAGAGAGACCAACAACACTGTTCCCACTGAAATTAAAAATAAGTTTCTTCGTTGTGTTATGTAAAAAATGCATTTAAAAATATTTTTTCAATAAGCCTTACATGTTACATGTCATTTCTGTTAAGTGATGGACATGAGTAGTGCGCAGGTGCACGTACGTTCTCAAAATAAAAAATGCGCTCCAGATCAAATAACGCGCTCCGCATACTGGCGCGCTGTCACTGTTCTGTCCTTGTGCTGGTCGTTTTTGAGTTTTGGCACAGGGGACAATTGAATAAGAAGGAGCAGGACAAGTAGACCTGCATCTCCTACCGTTTTTGAAATAAAGACAGTCAGGAGGAGAGTGATGATGATAATATCTTGAAGAATAACTGTTACTATTAAAAAAAAAGCTGTATTTTATTCATTTAATTTTCAGTGTTTTAAAAGTCATTTCAATAAATAGCTAAATACCATGGGACTTCAAAGACAGATATTTTGTTGTAATGCATTTGTTCATTTTCAATTGAAATTAAAGCACATGTTTTCTACATATCCCATGATATTTTATTTTCTCTTATGAGGTGTATTACCAAAACACTCCGTCCATCTGCTCCTGGTCCTGTCAAATTTTAGAACCCTTTGTGGCCCACAAGTCAAAAAGTTTGCCCACCCCTGTTCTAAGATCAACCCTTTGGTATAAAAAGAGTTAACCAAATTACAAACTCATGCCCCCGGAAGAAGAACAAAAATAAAAAGCGAACCCGAAAGTGACGACATCGCAGACATATTTGTAGTTCAAAATCAGCCCAAATGAAAAAACTAAAAAAAACTGATAGAAAAAATATAGAATTAGAAAAAAGACCACCCCCCTCCCACTCAAGAAAGAGAAAAAAAACCAGAGCCAAAAAAAGGCCAGGAAAAAGCAAAAATGAAACTAACCCTACCCCCATATCAGCGGAAGACCACTCCATATATAAAGGATATATATAAAAAAAAACACCCAAACTTTAAAAATTATAATCACTATACTAGAACCAGACTTCTTAAAAAAAAGTAGAAAAAAAACCGAAGAAAATATAATCACTAAAAACTTATAAATCGGGTTAAAACCCAAACAAACCAAAAAAAATATTTAAACTGTGATAAGCGATGTATTGTAGGAAGAAGACAAGAGAAAAAAAAAGCGCCATCTTAAAAAACACCAAAAATGTTTTATCAAAAAACCATCTTAGTAAAATATTCACCTTCAAAGGATTAAAAATACACCTTCGAAGGAACAGAAAATACACCTTCGAAGGAACAGAAAATAGTCAGCGATACAGTATAATGGTTAAAGTGTGTAAAACAAAACGATTAATATGTCGAAAGAACACTTTAACTTGAGTATAAAGTGCAGAGTAAACCTACACCAACAACCAGAAACCAAATCTGGTTTGGAGGATCAAAAACCATCTTACACGATCAAAATCACTCATTCATTCGGCCTGAGAGCCCGTAACAGTAGGGAAGTTCTCATTCAGAAAACTTCTCGCTTCAAATGTAGAAAGAAAATCCCGGCGAGGAGCGTTCGGTGGAGAAATTCTGAGCTTTGCAGGGTATAAGAGCGCTGGTTTTAAATTTTTCTCATAACATTCAGACATCAGCGGTTTAAAAAGAAGCCGTGCCCTCATTACCTCAGGACTAAAATCTTCCACTAAGCGGAAGTTGTGATCTTGAAATTTAATCATACCTACACGTCGAGCTACACAAATAAGTTGCTCTTTAATATGTACATAATGGAACCGGACAATTACAACCGAAGGTTTAGCTGAAGCACTCGGTGATCGACGCATAATTCTATGCGCGTGATCAAGTAACGGCGGGCTGTCTGGGAAAACAGACGGGAACGCATCCTTTAAAAGTTGAGCAAAATAATCCCTGGGGTCGTCTTTTTTGATACCTTCTTGGAGACCAAGTATACGTAGGTTCTGTCTTCTGGACCGATTCTCAAAGTCGACACTCTTGGTTTTAAGTGTTTCCACCAATTTAGTAGTCGAAAGTAAGTCCTGTTGCAATTTTTCAATTATCAAATCTCGTTTCCGAGCGTCTTCTTGCAGAGATGCGATAAGAACTTGCTGCTGGTTAATTACTGAATCCGTCCTATCCATATAATCTCGAAAAGCCTTTATATCTTGTTTAAAAATTTGTTGTTGTTCATCAAATTTTTTATCCAAAACCTCCATAAACAGTTCATAAGTTAATTCAGTGCGGTGCGGATGAGCTTGCTTCTTTCCATTACCGTTCGGGTTCCGCCCAGGTTCTCGTCCTTTAGATCTAAGAGCCATTTCTGAGTACATATCTTCAAAAATTCACAATAAACTCTTAACGATAAGTCCAAAAAAATAGCAATAATCTTTTGGTGTAGGTAAAAATAAGTTGAATAAGGGTGATCAAAGGTTAAAAAAAAGTAAAGGTTATGGAGCAAATCTAAAACAGTGCTCACTCCATGAGCGTCTCCCGCTGACCTCATTTCATTCCTGATTGATCTCCTAAATGCTGTTCAACCTACATGAGACTTCATAATTGCAACAAAATGCTGTTGAACAGCCAAGTGTTTCCTGATAACTGGTTCTAGGCTTTGACTGGCTGTGGTTCAGCATCTCCCTTCAAATTCAATACGAGTGTTGCTTGATGCACCGGCCGCAGTTTTGGACACTTGCACTTTCTTTAGTGAAAACACGATAGTTACGCTACTAGCACTTAGGGCAGAAATGAATGTCCTCGATCTCTGTCTGTCTTTGGCCATCTTCTGTATTGCGCCCCAGATGTTGCTCGGGGTCCATCATCTTGTCAGTGGCTTCCTCTTGGTTTTCACTGCTGCCAGTCCTGCAGATCCCAGGTGGAGACTCAGGAATACCATCACACAGAGAAGGATTCTTCGTTGCTGTTTCGGTAACAATTTTTCGTTCTTAACTAGTCAGGGTATATTAGCCCTGAGCTGAACCCCAAAACCTGGAGTTCCAGTGGCCCACTCTTCGTCTGGTCTCTACCCTTTGACTTGGGTGACTCTACCGAGAGTCAAAGCACCAGGCCTTGACGCCAGTGGAATTTGCTGTCTGGGTCATTGAGACACGCAAGCCTCCAAACCCTACGACAAGGTTGTGGTCCTCTTGGAGGTGAAAGTACATCTGCTTGGACATAATAACATCCTTCATGTTCACTCTAGCAAGCATCTCCCCCCACTCAATAATCAGGAAAGTAAAGTACTTACAAATTCTTCAATCACTTACATAGTTTCCTGCCCTCTTCTCCTTAACCCCTACCTATGAACATAAGGTTCATACTAGGCTTTGAGCATTTTGGTGATTCTGCTACTCATTTCTCTTATTTCCTAAATGACGAAGCTTTTAGTCCCGTCAGGATTCCCAATTGGCTACATTGGTATAGTGTGCTAACTAAGCGGGTAATGTAATGGGAGTGGGGTCTGTTTGAAATAGGACGGTTTAAAGTGAACTTTGTTGAGGTTGAGTTGGAGATGTCAATGCTAACATCACAAGACCAGCCTGTTGAGCAAAATCGTTCACTGGAGTTCATGCCTGTTGACCACTTGTTGGGAGTATGACCACATGAGACTCATGAATGAGTCCGAAGTTCCCCTTTCTATTCAGCTCGGGTTTTAATCCATGTAGCGTCATTCCTGGCAGGTCAGTAACTGAGGGGCTTCTGTCATTCTTGTTTTTTAGAACACAGAAGAAGCCATTCAACCCACCAGCTCCATGCTGTGGCAACTGCATTTGTCCTATTTCCTGTCTTTCTTTTCTCTGACCCTGAAACTCAGATTTTTTTTCAGATGGCCATCAGCTCCCCTTTAATCTTTTTGTTACTTTCTTGCTCTATCGGTAACTGATGCACCATCAATAACTCTCGAGACGGGAGGCGAACGATAGGCTTTTATTGGTTGTAAGAGACCACCACACAACATCCTGGAGACTGAGGGAGGAGCAGTGCCTCCAATCGCCTTTATACAGGGGTCTGTGGGAGGAGCCACAGGAGCAGTCAGCAGAGGGGCGTGTCCAGACAGGTATATGTAGTTCACCACATTCACCCCCCCCCCACTTTGTTTTAAAACTTCCCCATGGGGCGAAGTTTCTTACAAGTATATTTACAGGTTAAGTCTATCAGGCGGTCGAATCTGTCGCTGCGATCTACGTAGCACCAGTGGTGATTGCACCGGAGACGGTGGTTGTGCTGGCTCCGGCCTGACTTGAGGTGTCAGCCCATTAGGCATCAGTAACCCCTCATGCGTGTGCATGGCGCCCGGTATGGGAGTGTCGTGAGGAGTCTGTGTAGGGCTTGGTGTGCGCGGTGTCTCGTGGGTATACACCTCGGTGGGTACAGGGTTCATAGTCACTGTGGAGTGTTCGGGGTAGGGGTCTGGTGCTCCTGCGGGCGCCAGGTCGCAGACGGAGACCGTGTCCTCCCGCCCATCAGGTAAGACCACGTAGGCATACTGGAGGTTTGCATGAAGTAGGTGAACCCTCTCGACCATCGGGGAGTATTTATTGCTCCTCACATGTTTCCGGAGCAGCACTGGCCCTGGGGACGTCAGCCAACCCGGTAGGTTGGTCTCAGTAGCAGACTTCCTGGGAAAAGAAAAGAGTCGCTCATGAGGGGTGGCATTGGTGGACGTGCATAACAGGGAGCGGATGGAGTGGAGTGCCTCAGGGAGGACCTCCTGCCATCGAGAGACCGGCAATCCCTTTGACTTAAGGGCTAAGAGTGTGGCCTTCCACACTGTGGCATTCCCCTCTCCACCTGTCCATTTCCCTGGGGATTATAGCTCGTGGTCCGACTAGTAGCAATACCCCTAGTTAGCAGGTATTGGCGCAGCTCGTCACTCATAAAGGAGGACCCTCTATCACTGTGGATATAGCAGGGATATCCGAACAGAGTGAAGAGCTGGCGCAGGGCTTTTATGACGGACGTGGCAGTGGTATCGGGGCAGGGGATGGCAAAGGGGAACCATGATTATGTTGAGAAAGTAGACATTGCAGTCGGTGGAGGGAAGGGGGCCCTTAAAGTCGATACTCAGTCACTCAAAGGGGCGGGTGGCCTTGATAAGTTGTGCCTTTGCAGGATGGTAGAAGTGCGGTTTGCACTCAGTGCAGACTTGGCAGTCCCTGGTCATCGTCCTGATCTCCTCGAGGGAGTAAGGCAGGTTCCGGGCTTTCACAAAATGGTAAAATCGGGTGACCCCCGGGTGGCAAAGATGTGCATGGAGGGCGTATAGCTGGTCGAGCTGCGCGCTGGCACATGCTCCCCGGGATAGGGCATCAGGGGGCTCATTGAGTCTGCCAGGCCGGTACAGGATATCATAGTTGTAGGTGGAGAGTTCTATTCTCCACCGCAAAATTTTATCATTTTTGATTTTGCCCTGCTGTTGGTTGCTAAACATGAAAGCAACTGAGTGCTGGTCAGTCAGCAAGATGAACTTTTTGCCGGCGAGATAGTGCCTCCAGTGCCTAATAGCTTCCACTATGGCCTGGGCTTCTTTCTCCACCGCGGAGTGCCGAATTTCAGAGCCTTGAAGGGTATGAGAGAAGAATGCTACTGGCCTGCCTGCCTGATTGAGGGTAGCAGCCAGCGCGAAGTCGGAGGCGTCACTCTCTACTTGGAAGGGAATGGTCTCGTCCACCGCATGCATCGTTGCTTTGGCAATGTCCCCTTTAATGCGGCTGAAGGCCGCGTGGGCCTCGGCTGAGAGGGGAAATGCAGTGGACTTGACCGGGGGGCGGGCCTTGTCTGTGTAGTGAGGGACCCACTGGGCGTAATAGGAAAAGAAACCCAAGCACCTTTTGAGGGCTCTGAGGGTGGTGGGAAGAGGGAGTTCCAACAGGGGGCGCATATGGTCGGGGTCAGGGCCAATGACCCCGTCCTCCACGACATACCTAAGAAGAGCAAGTTGGGTGGTTCCAAACACACACTTGTCCCTGTTATAGGTAAGGTTAAGAGCTTTGGCCATTTGGACAAATCGTTGGAGGTTAGTGTCGTGATCCTGCCAGTCGTGACCGCAGATGGTGATGTTATCCAGATATGGGAACATGGCCTTCAGTTGGCACTGGTCCACCATCCGGTCCATTTCTCTCTGGAAGACAGAGACACCATTCGTGATACAGAAGGGGATGCGCAGGAAGTGATAGAGTCTGCCGCCCGCCTCGAAGGCAGTGTAGGGGCGGTCCTCCGGGCGGATGGGGAGCTGATGGTAAGCGGATTTCAGGTCTATGGTCGAGTACACCTTATACTGAGCTATCTGGTTGACCATATCCGCGATGCAGGGTAGGGGGTACGCGTCAAGCTGCGTGAACCTATTGATGGTCTGGCTATAGTCCACGGCTATCCTATTTTTCTGCCCAGCCCGAACAACAACCACCTGGGCCCTCCAAGGACTTGTGCTTGGCTCAATGATCCCCTCCCTGAGCAGCCGCTGCACCTCCGACTTAATGAAGGCCCTGTCCCCCACGCTGTACCTCCTGCTTTTAGTTGCCACAGGTTTACAGTCGGGGGTCAGGTTGGCGAACAGCGGTGGGGGAGGGATCTTGAGGGTGGAGAGGCTGCAAGTGGTGTCAGTAGCGCAGCTGTCGGCATGGTGCTGGGTGGGATGTGTGGGTCGGTGTGTGTGTGTGGTCAGTAGCGGGGTATATGACGAAACCCCACAAAACTGAGGATTTCTGACAGTGATTGGTGGGAGGGGCCCATCATACTCCATTGTCACACTTTTCAGGTGGCTCTGGAAGTCGAGCCCCAATAGCACGGGCACAGAGTTGAGGCATGACCAGTAACGCAAAGTCCCGATATTCTGTGCCCTGCACCACCAATGTCGCTACACAACCCCCCCGGATGTCTGTGGAATGCGATCCAGAAGCCATGGTGACCCACTGGCTTACCGGCTGTGTCACGAGTCCGCAGCGTTGCACCGTGTCCGGGTCAATAAAACTCTCAGTGCTGCCCGTGTCAAACAGGCAGCTAGTCCTGTGTCCCTCCACCAGGATGTCCATCATTGACCTTGCGAGCTGGTGTGGAGCGCTTTAGTTGAGGGTTACGGAGGCCAGAGTTGAACCGCTGTCTTGATGTCCAGTAAGCACCCATGGGTCAGAGGCGGGGCGAGGTGGCGCCGACAAAGATGGCCTCCCCCATGCCTCGCACGCGGTGGGCAGGCAAGATGGCGGTGACCAAGATGGCTACCCCCATGCCTCGCACGTGGCGCTGCTCAATCCCGCTCGTGGTTTGGACTTACAGGCCTTGGCGAAGTGGCCCTTCTTTCCGCAGCTGGAGCAGGTAGCTTCTCGGGCCAGGCAGCGTTTTCGGGGGTGCTTTTCGAGTCCGCAGAAGTAACACTACGCAGACTTGCAACTGGCAGCAGCCATGGTCGATTCACCGGAGGGTTGCGGGGTCTGCAGCTTCCATGGGACCAGCGGGAGATCGCACAGCTGGACAGCGTCAGCATTGTGCAGAGCGGCCTCCAGCGTGTCGGCCAGCTCGATCGCCAACTGTAAGGTAAGATTGGCGTTTTCCAGCAGCCACTGGCGCACGTACACTGACCTGATGTAACGAAGGCATCTCGTACCAGGGGCTCCGCATGCTGTTCTGCCGTCAGTCCCCTGCAGTCGCAGGCCCGCACGAGTGTCTGTAGGGCCCGGACAAACTCAGCGCTCGACTCTCCGGCCCACTGCTGCAGCGTCGCTAAGCAATGTCTTGCGTAGACGGTGTTCACCGGCCGCAGGTACTGACTTTTGAGGGCATCCAGTGCCCCTTGGTAGGTCTCTGATAAGGTAGTACACCCACAGACTGACCCTGGAGAGGAGAACTCTGTGCATGATAGCAGGCTCAGTCACGGGAATCTCTTCCGGGTACGATTGGAAGCATGCAAGCCAGAGTTCAAAGGCAATGGCTGCTTCGGGAGATTGAGGATCAATGTCCAATTTATCTGGTTGTAAAGTGCTCTCCATGTTTTAAAATTGCAGCTAATAAAATTGATGCACCATCAATAACTCTCGGAGACAGGAGGCGAACGATAGGCTTTTATTAGCTGCAAGAGACCACCACACAACATCCTGGAGACTGAGGGGGGGGAGCAGTGCCTCCAACCGCCTTTATACAGGGGTCTGTGGGAGGAGCCACAGGAGCAGTCAGCAGAGGGGCGTGTCCAGACAGGTATATGTAGTTCACCACAGTAACTCAGTGCCTGCAGCCCACCTGCATTTCTGGGGGACGTTGCGGGAAACCAGAGCACCCTGGAGAAATCCACACAACCACGGGAAGGGCGTACAGACGCAGCACAACCTGGAGTCAGGATCGGACCCGGGTCACTGGTGCTGTGAGTCGGCAGCACTGTCTGTTCTACCTCTGTGTCGCCACATTGTCGGGATCGGCACGATGTACCTGGGCTGTGCTAATAAGCACTGAAGGTATTGTGGGTGTGTGGGCACTCACAAAATAACATTGCTCTTAATAATTTGCAGTCATAATAAATTCAACACCTGCCCTTGTCTCACCCTGTATTTATCATTTTGTTCATAGGCAGATGCAATCTACGACATGATTGGCTTCCCAAAGTTTATCCTGGATGCGAAAGAACTGGATGAGGTCTTCAGTGATGTAAGTAGATACCTTCCAGTTTATTTCTGATCTTTTCAAATGTCGATGTACTTTCAAAGGTCCAGTATGTGAAGGGGGAGTGTTTGCCTTGCACTTTTAGCTCACGTTTACTTAACTCACTGATGTTATCACACCAAGCTCTCCCAGGAGCCCTGGAGGCCCAGCCCTCAAGAGTACAGACTCTCAGGGCTCTGCGTTGCCAGTCTGGAGGTGCTTTGCATCTGCTGGGCTGGCTTCGCTGAGACAAAGGAGCTCATGTGGTGGTCCTGGCTGAATTGCTAAGTACCGAGCACAGCTGAATTCAGGCTCTGCTCCAGATGGATCGTGCTGCAGGAGGAGGAGGTTCCCTAGAGAAAGGAGGAGCTTTAATCGAAGACTGGTCCGTCAATAGGTGAATTGCTGAGGCAAGAGTAGAAGGTAAAAACAAACTCATCTGTCAGAGGGATCTTCATTTGTCTAGGTGAAAGCCCCATTGACTCCTCCTCGCCAGCACTAGTTCCATCCAGCAGCATCGCAGAGGATTCCCCACAGCTCATCCTCTGTGACACCGGTAGGGACGCTGAGGTCACGATTTCTGCGCATTGTCACTTGGCTTTCCCCGTCAGTGGGAGTCAGACGCCAGACTTGGACAGAACTGATTTTCAGGTCCCACTCTGCGGGCTAATGGAGCGCAAGAGGTCACTGGGACTTTGATTGGGAGGAAGAAAGAGTGTGCGATCAGCTAGGCTGGAAGACACACTGGGGTCACAGTCTGCAAACCAGGGCGAAGTCGGGATCAGATCAATGTGGGGATTCAACAGGTGACCTTACAGAGGTGTGTAAAATTATAAGGGGTATTTGTAGGGTGAACGCACATACGTTTCCCCCCCAGGGTAGGGGAGCTAAAAAGCTAGAGGCCTTAGGTTTAAGGTGAGAAGGGAAAGATTTATAAGAGACCTGAGGAGCAACTTTTTACATAGAGTTGGTGGGTATATGGAGCGTTTGCCAGAGAAAGTGGTTGAGACAGGTACAATAACAACATTTTAAAAAGATATTTGGCTAAGTATGCACATAGGAAAAGCTTACAGGGCTATGGGCCAAACATGGGCTAATGGGACCCGCTTGGCGATCACCATGGTCAGCGTGGTTGGCCTTTTTCCTTGCCCTGACTGTGTTGGGCAGACAACTCTAACAATGCATACTAACTTTCCTCTCACACAAGACAGCACTCTCTGAACTGGGTACGTCACAAAACAAGGGCAGCCTGGAATATGCCCGAGTGCCTGTGCTTAGAGACCTCTGTGACATGTTTCAGTTTCAAATATTTTGCCTCCTTTTGGCGTGTGTTTGACCAGTTAGGTAGTGGCAGATATGAGGCCACAATGGCATGCAGTTGGTTTCAAATTCAAGTTACTTCCGACCCTGTATTATCTTTCCCATTAATTTTCTCACTTGTCTTCCTTTCAGACAGCCTAGCTACCACTGGGGAATGATGGCAATCAAAGGCAAGAGGTTGAGAGGGAGGAAGATGAGTTCTGGATGAGATTGAACGGAGAGGATGGCAAAGGGAGATTAACAATTGTGAAGAAATGGAGGGGAGAGTTTAGAGGGGAGAAGATTGGATAGGAGAGGGTGATGAGAAGGGATGGGTGACACAGGGATGAGGGCAAAGAGGAAGAGTGGCCTTAACTGGTGGTGGCCCCCACAAGGAAGAGGGTGAGTGAGTGGTCCTGCTTTGCTCGCCTTATGCAGTGGCCCTGTGTTATTTTATAGTGAAGGCCACATCTGGCCAAACATATTTCATAGAAACGTCACCTGATTCCTCAATAAAGGGCAGGACTTTGTGAGAATCAGTCCCACTCCCACAGTCCACCCAGTGTTGTTGTCCAATTCCCTTTTGAAAGTTCCCAATAATCTGCTTCTCTGCTCATTCTAACAGTTCAGTCAGGTTACAATAAAGGCGTTTCTCCCTATTACATCTCCCTCAGGCTAGTGTCTTTTAGTCCACCACAGACAACAAAGGTTCAAAGGTTCACTTTATTACCAAATTATGAATGCAGCATTCAACTCAAATTTGTCTTCTCCAGATAGCCATAGAATACAGAAAACCATATAAGTAATTGAAAGAAAGATGTCAATCCCCCACCCCGCACGAAAAGAAAAAAGAAACAAAAACTCGCAAACCCCAAACGCCGCCAACCCCTCCTTTGCACAAAAAGTAACGGAGAAAACCCGCAAGCTATAGACCTGGGTGGAGCTTTGGGACCACCTTTGGCTTGTTTCCAGTGTCATGCGAAGGTTAGTAGCGGCACCGACTATTCTTGAATTGATTGAGGGATGGGGTGTTATTGAGGGGCCGAATAGCCAGTGGGTTTTCTAGTGCCCCTTGCAGGATATTCTCAGTGGGAGCCCTAGCATGTGGCCATGTATGCACAAGTTTATTTCTACAGCATTTTTCTGCTCTGACGGTGGTTTATGGATTTGGATTTAATTTGTGGTTATTTGAATGGAGTTGTCTGTTTTCTGAAAGACCATTATTTGTTTTCACCCAGTATAAAGTGGTTCCTAACCTCTACTTCCAAAACATGCTGGAGTTCTGTAACTTCTCCACACGAGTCATGGCCAATCAGCTGCGGAAACCTCCCAACAAGGGCCAGTGAGTATCTTGCCCTCCTGTGAGCAATGGTGCCTGCCGGAGGTCTCGGCGTTTCCCCGTCGTCAGGCGTCGGGTGTTCCCAGCCGCCCTCCTCTCACTTGTCCGACTGGTCAGAAAGTGATTGCCTCGAACTGCTGCGTCCCCGGTGCTGACCTCCTCGTGCTAGTTCTAGCCTCATCTATTGTTGCTGCACTAGCCAGTAGGCGCTGCTGGTGAGCCGGCCAATCATGAATCAGAATCAGAATCAGGTCTATTATCACCGGCATGTGACGTGAAATTTGTTAACTTAGCAGCAGCAGTTCAATGCATACATAATATAGAAGAAAAAAACAAAATATAAAATAATAATAATAATAATAATAAATAAACAAGTACTGTAAATCAATTACAGTATACTAAGATTGAACAGATTAAAAATCGTGCAAAAACAAAAATACTATATATTATAAAAAGTGAGGTAGTGTCCAAGGGTTCATCGTCCATTTAGGAATCGGACTATCCCCGTGCGAGCAGTGGACCAGAAGGTGGATGATGAGAGCTGTAACTTGCCTGAAAGTCCTTGCCTGGTTCATAAGACTAGACGTGTTATGTGGCATCTTCGCCAGCTGTGATGGTTCTCCAGCGTTAATTCCCATTGACTTTAATGGACCGGAACTTCCGAAGCAGTAAAACACAGAGTGCCTAGATAGGACATGTAGTGCTGCAGATCAGGGATGCATTTCCAGGCAAGTGAGTTGAAGAGGCCCTGGACACAGACAGCCCTTGACTCTGCTCCTACACACCCTCGCCCAAACCCCAATCCACCCCTCTCGCTGTCTCGGATCATTCTGGGTCACTTCAGAGGAAGTGAGATCAAACTTGCCCAATATAATCAGAGACACAAAAGATTCTGCAGATGCTGGTAATCTTGAGCAACACAAAATGCTGGAGGAACTCAGCAGGTCAGGCAGCATCTATGGCAGGGGTGTCAAACTCATTTTAGGTCACGGGCCGGATTGAGCAAAATGCAGCTTCATGCGGGCCGGATCAGTCGGACACGTGCGAACGCAGCTTTCGTTGCCTCCGTTTTTTCAGCCTGCTCTCATGTGTCTCAGTCTCTGCTATAACTACAAAGTGTTTCACTTTACAAATTCCGTTTCTTATGAAGAAGACTGCCGAATAAACACTAAAAACCCTGAAAACCTGGTACCTGAATAAACTCAGCATTAGCCATATCATATGCCATAGGCGCTTCGATTACTGGGGCCAGCTTTAATAGTAATTAGATATTATCTCGCGGGCCAAAGATAATTCCACCGCGGGCCGGATTTGGCCCGCGGGCCTTGAGTTTGACATATATGATCTATGGAAATGAGTAAACAGTCAACGTTTCAGGTCCAAGACCCCTCCTGTGGGCTGTGTATGCTGGTATAATAATCAGGGTTCACTTTCATACCTAAACAGGTAGACTTGATGGATGCCAAGTGACAACGCAAATCCAGAGCTCATTATCTGTTTCCATTATAATGGATCAAACCGTAAGAATCAGGCTCAGAAATCAAACAACAGCTGGAAAGGCCACTAACCCTGTGACCAGCTAGCATCGCCTCTACATGAGCACAGTCACAAAATACCTCAGTGGCAAGGCCCAAAGCAGAACTGAACCCGAGTACTGCCACATGCATGCAGTGTGAGGGGGTTTGCTGGGTGGAAGGGTCAGAGGTTTCAGTGGCTCGGTGCTGGGGTCACTGTTGTCTGTCCACGGAGGGGAGTTGAATTGTTGTCAAGGGCTCTGGGAGGTTCTGAAACTCTCAGCTGCTGCCTGTTGGTGTTCACCTGACCAGCAGCTCCCCTAGGTGGTGAATGTCAGCACTGTAGGTACCCCAGATGCTGCGTCCAACGTTGCTCCCTCATTCTCTGCAGTCCTCATCCTGAACTCCTGACCAACACTCTCGGCCTTCTCTGTGTTCTCAGTACCAGCTTCATGCCGTGTTTCTGAGACTAACTCTGACTCTCTTCCCCAAGGTGGAGTATGACCCCTCCCACCGTCAATGCCTACTACTCCCCAACAAAGAACATGATTGTGTTCCCGGCAGGCATTCTCCAGGCTCCATGCTTCTCTCAGGATTTCCCCAGGTAAGTGTGAACAATAACGAGGGCTGGGTTAAGTTTTTTCTTCTTGAGATATAATGATATTGGTGGTGTTCATTCAACCCATTGACTCTGTGCCAGTTCTTGGAGTCAGTCACTGGGTAATCTGTTCCTCACAGTCCATAAACAAAGGGTTTGAAAACAGAGGTAAAAGCCTTAAAATTGGAAATCCATTCAGCCTAGTGAGCATTGTCAGGGAAAGCAAATGCAACATGTTAATGGGAGGATACCTGCAGTAGAGTTTAAAAGTTCAAAGTACATTTATTATCAAAGTATGCTGGGGGGGAGAGGAGGAAGGAAGGGAGGGAGGGAGAGGGAGAGAGAGAGAACGAATTGTGCAGACAATAAAACTAAGCAAATGGCATTCAGGTCCCTAAGTATGACCCATCTACCTATGGGACTCAGTAGATATGGGGTGTGTGCAGGACATGATCTTATTGAATGGCAAAGCAGGTACGAGGGATAAAATTAGATTGTGGTCGGGTAGAGTTTGATGCTGTTATTGTGCATGTGGGAACTGATTGTATGTGTTTAGCAAGGCCAACTAGTAGATAAGAAGTGTTACGAAAACCCCGTAACCAGGTAACTTACCAGCAAAGATAGATGGATCAGCTGAGTCGGATGCTACTATTTTCAAACGTTTTATTCAACAAGGGCACAAACGTATGGTTAATACAAAACATTCAGATCATACACGTCGTCAAAACGCAATCTAAAACACCGATGTAACCATAATCAATCAGAAATAAGCTCTACAGTTGTCTAGGGGTTAATACTGAGTCCAACGGAAATATAAAGAGTCACTCAGAAGTTTGCCGGCTTTTCCTTTTGGGAACCGCTGGGATTTTCACGTTGTAGAGAGAGAGAGAGAGACGACTTAGAAAAGATACACACTTGCCCGTCGTCTTGGCAGAGCAAATCCTTGGAACCAGGGGAGCAGACTTCCCCGTTGTTGTTTAAAAGCAGTCTTTCGTTGGTTTTAGCCACAGATTCAAATTCGGAATCTACCGCACGTGGCTTCCTTCAAAATGGCGTCCCGCTCCCACGGGAATCGATCTCGTGTCTACTGGGTGCGTCTGGGTGCTTCTGAGGGTCCTCCCCTCAGACCCGCCTTTATACTTCTTCACGGGATCGCAGGTGTCAATCAAGTTGCAGGTAATGCGATCTCTCTCTCAACCAGCCCACTTTGCCCGAGGGCTTTTCACGTGGTCTCCATGAGACAATAGTCAAAGTCACCGTTATTCTGCTTCTTGGGAGAACGTGGTCTTCCGCACGTCTCTCTCTCTTGGGTCAGTTGACCCCCCTTAACTAGAGTTCTTGCGATTTTCACAAAGGAGAGAGCCAACGGCATAACAGAAGTATGAGGGGACAAGACAGATTATTGATGGAGGCACCACAGTACAAGGAGGGAAGTCAGTCCTGGTGGTCCCATGAACTCTGACTCGATAGAGAGTGCTTATCTCTACAATTTACAAATGTGCTGATCTAAGCCAGCTGAATTGGGACTTTAAGGTGCTATAACAAAGAAATTGGGAAGGGTTTATGGTGTTGTTGCTAATGGAATGGGTTACAAATTAAGCCATGTATTTCTGGAAAGCGGTTATCAATGATGTAATTCATAAGACCATAAGACACAGGAGCAGAATTAGCCCATTTGGGCTATCGTCTACTTTGCCATTCAATCATGGCTGATTTGTTTTCCCTCTCGATCCCATTTGCCTGCCTTTTCTCCATAACATGTGATACCCTTACTAATTAAGTACCTATCTACCTCTACTTCAAATGCATTGGCCTCTACTACTGTCTGTACCAATAAATTCCACAGATTCACACCCTCTGGTTAAAGATATTCTCATATCTGTTCTAAAAGGATGTCCTTCTTTTCTGAAGCTATACCCTCTTGTCCTAGACTCTCCCACTATTGGAAATACCCTCTCCATATCCACTTAATCTAGCCTTATATATTGTAACATTCAAAACTGGCTCCTAACTGAAGCACAGCTCACATTTAACGGAGCAGTTAAAGTAGCTGTATCAATGGAAACAACGGATCGAGAGGCATTTGAGTTGCAGTTAGGAATGAAAATGAGCGTGAACAAAATCGCAATGTCCAAACAGGAACTGGCCTGGACAAACAATTCGTGTTATTATTGTGGCAGGGGCTCACAAACACCAGACCAATGCAGGTTTAAAGGCAAAAATTACAGAGAATGCGACCAAGTATGACACATATATACAGCATATCAGAGAGACAAAAATAAATGGATTGGACAGGAAAGATAAAAAGTTAAATTGCAGTTTGAAAAAGAGCACTAATCTGCATGTTGTTGATGAAGAATCTGACAATAATGAGAGTGACACGGGACTGGATAGCCTTGCGATTTACAGTGTGAAAACTAATAATAGACAAGCAATGTGGCTTACACCAGAAGTGGACAGCAAATTAATTAAAATGGAATTGGTCACTGGCTCAACTGTTTCAGTCATTCCAGGAAGTGTGTTTGATTGGCATTTCAAAGATACTGAACTGAAGCCTGCAGTTATCCAACTAAGAGCTTCTACTGAAGAAAAGTTCATTCCTGTGAGAATGACATTCTCAATGGTGAAATATGACAATCAGCAAACCATTCTGGGCTTCTGTGAGGGCCAGCATTATGGAGACATCGATCGGCTGAGACAAATGCAATTTGATTGGAGATCCATCCACCACTTGCATGCCACATTCCCTGCAATAGAGTCAACTGAAAGCAAAATAAGAAAGGTACTGGATGATGCTACAGCAGGGTTCAAGGATGGCATTGGAAAACTCAGACATATCAAGGGTAAAATAGTGTTAGATGAAAATGCCACACCCAAGTTTTGCAAAGTCATCCGGTTCCTTATACCACCCGTGATAAAGCAGCTCATGAGCTAGCTCGGATGGAGGCTGAAGGAATTCCTTTTAAGGTTGAGTGGAGCCCATGGACAACATTAGTGATCCCTGTAGCCAAGAAGGATAGGTCTGTCAGGTTCTATGGCAATTTTAAGGTCATCATCAACCCAGTTCTGAAAGTATATCAATGGCCTCTGCCCAGGATAGAGGACACCTTTGCAAACCTTTCTGGAGGAAAACTCTTCAGCAAATTGTACTTAGCTGAAGCCTACCTACAAGTGGAATTGGAAGAAGAATGAAAAGTGTTTCTCACCATAAACACTCATGAAGGGCTTTATTGCTATAATAGGCTCGTTTTTGGAGTAGCAACTGTACTCTGGCAGAAAGCTATGGACCAGGTTCTGCACGGCTGTCCAAGCACTGAGTGTTACCTGGTTGATATCATTGTTACCAATAAGGATGACAAGCAACATCTCAAATCTAAAGACAGTATTAAAAGGATTAGGAGATTTTAGGCTCAGAGCATGACATAACAAGGGTAAATTCATTAAACTAAGCATCACTTACAGTGGTCGCAATATCGACGCACAAGGATTGCCCAATGTCCGGAGAAAATTCAAGCAGTGGCGGATGCCCCAAGACCAAAGGGCCACAACTGTGGTCCTTGTTCTAGGAATTATCAATTACCACAACAGGTTCCTGACAATCCTGAATACTGTACTCCATTCCTTGAACTCATTATTACAGATCGGGAAGAAATGGCAATGCACTAAGCAGTGTGAGGTGGCTTTTAAAAAGGTAAAGGAAATGGTGAATTCAGACGCAGTACTGACATATTATGATCCACATCGTTCAGTGAAGCTTACCTGTGACGCCTCACCTTGTGGTATACATGCAGTCATATCACCTGTTATGAGTTATGGAAGTGAATGCCCCATAGACTTTGCATCACCTTCCCTTACCACTGCAGAGAAAAAGTACGCAGAGATTGGCAGAGGCCTTGCATTTCGTTTGGGGTGTAAACCGTTTCAACCAGTGCCTGTATGGGAGAGCGTTTACCATCATTACTGATCATCAGCCATACTTTCATTCCGTAGAAGGGTGTTCCACTAACAGCAGCTGCACAAAGGCAGAGATGGGCTCATTTCTTGGAGGACACAATTACAAGATCGAACTTGAGGACAACTAATGATGGAAATGCTGATGGGTTGTCCCGTTTACCCTTGGAAAAGGAAACATCTGAAGATTTTACAAAAGAGGACACTCCTCTTAATGTATTCTCCCTAACACAAATTGGAAGTCTCACTATTACAGCTGAGATGATCCAAAGGGAAACCAGAAAAGACCTCACACTGCCTGAGGTCTACGTGGCAAAGGGCTGGAATGTGCAGCAGAAATCCCAGTTCCCCCATTTTTTTTTACCAGCACCAAGATAAACTTGCCCTTGACAGAGGTTGCCTTATGTGGGGTTTAAGAGTTGTTATACCATCCAAACTGAGAGCTAAAGTGTTACCTAGCAGATCGAGCATCTTGCCATTGCACAATGTGGATGAGCAAGGCCTCTCCATCCCTGGGAATGGCCTGCAATACGCTGGCGGAAGATTCGTGAGGATTTTGACGGACCATTCACGGACACAAATTCCTTTGTAGTAATAGAGGCAGCTACAATCTGGCCAGAAGTTATCCCACACTGTTGATGTGTTGAGAAGCCTGTTCTCAAGGACTACTGTTCCAGAACATTTAGTCCATGACGATGGACCACAGTTTGAGCAGAATAGTTTCAGTCATTCCTAAAAATGAATGGAATGAGATACATTACATCTGCACCGTACACCCAGCTACAAACGGCTTGGTGGAAAGGTTTGTCCAGAGTCTAAAGAACACACTGTAAGCAATGTCAGCAGAACATACAATACTGACATCGAATCAGAAGCTAGACCTGCATTCCAGACTCCCTGTCACTTCCTTTTAATTAGTTTAATGTTTTGGGAGTTACAAAGCATTACACTTTCAATGATGCAATGAGAAAAATTGGTGAGGGTACAGAGTGTCATGTGGAATGTTTTAGCCTCCTGAGGAAATACAAACACTGTGTTTTCTTGGCCATGTTTGGACCTGGGCAGGCTATTGATGCAGTTCAATTTGTAGCTCTCAACCCTCTCAGCCTCAGCACCACTGATGTAGACAGAAACATGTACGATGCCCTCCCATCCCCCTTCCTGAGGTCAATGAACAGCGAGTTTGTTCTGTTGACATTGAAGAAAAGGTTGTTGTCATGACACCATGTCACTAATCTCTCTGTCACCTTCCTGTACTTAAAGGTTCAAAGGTTTGTTTATTATCAAAGTGTACAACTCTGAAATTCCTCTTCTCCGGATAGCCACGAAACCAGGAAAGAAAAAAAGCATCGTCAACCCCAAATCTCACCCCCCGCCCCCACACAAAATAACAAACAAAAATGGAACAGGCATATTGGCCCCTAAATCCCCACCTCTGCACACAAAAATATGAGAAAGATTGGGCGAAAAACACAATACAAAAAAAATTGAAGCTGAAAAAAAAAGTCTACAGTCCAAGTCCAACTGCAAAACTCAGAAAACCAGGGCAACATTCTCTGGGCATAACAGCAGGCTCCCTCCTCAGGCTGCAGAGCGGTCCCCAGCGATCAAAAGACAGGCAGCCCGCGCTAACCCTCCACATTCGCCTCAATGTTTCAGTCTCTCTTGTCACTTTAGTTGGCAAAATGGAGTTGAACATCAGCTCACGCCCCGAATTGCAGCCTGCTCGCCACGAAGTTTGTGCACGCAGCCTCTGCCTTTCAGAATCCTCTCGCAGACTGCAGATCGCTGAAACACCCAAACAACCTCCAAACTGCCGCACTCGCCTCGATGTTTCAATCTCCCTCCTGGCTTTAAGTGGCCAACAATGGAGTCATACGTTGGCTCAGGACCCATCCCGCAGCCTGCTCACACTCGCTGCCTCTGCCTCTGCCTCCTGGAATCCTCTCGCAGACTGCAGAAACACCCAAGCAGTCTCCAAACTGCTGATCACAGGCACCAACGGTTCCAGAATCACAACCGAGATGAAAAACAAATGTAAAAGACATCAAAGAAGTGAAATATATGGTTTCCTTATCTATCCAGAAGATGTCAACTGAAGGGAGCATTGTACACTCCATGTTGACCCGAAGGATAAGGATTCCAATTCATCATTATTTGTGATATGGCCCACTATGGTTGTATCATCTGCAAAGTTAGAGCTGGATCTGCCTACACATTTGTGAGTGTATAGAGAGTAGGGGAATGAGGATGCAACCATCATCAGTGTAATTGTGGTTTCGTCATCTGGGTTCTGTTCTTGTGCTATTCTTCAATTCGACATTGTGATTCAAACTATCCAAACGATGGGTTGCAGCGGGACTTAAAGATGTCAGATTGAGCATTGAAATTGGCCGTTGAAGGGTGTGACAAAGAAAGCTTTGCAACTAAAGCTCTGAGAAATAGTACATCTGATGGAGGTCATCGTAAATTTAAGGTTGGATTTGCTGGAGAAGATGGTTTAATACACGGGATGGAATCAAATTCATATAAAACATGAAGAGACTGGGAAAGAGGCAGCTGGCTCACAAATAGAGAAAGCTAGGAGACAGTACAAGAGGGAGGATAGGCAGGTGATAGGGAAGGGACGCGCTCAGACCAAAGGTTTGAGATGTGTCTATTTTAACACTAGGAGTGTTGTGAACAAAGCAGATGAGCTTAGAGCATGGATCAGTACTTGGAGATATGATGTGATAGCCATTACAGAGACTTGGATACTCAGGGGCAGGAATGGTTACTTCAAGTGCCAGGTTTCAGATGTTTCAGAAAGGACAGGGAGGGAGGCAAAAGAGGTGGGGGCATGGCATTGTTGATCAGAGATAGTGTTACAGCTGCAGTAAAGGTGGACCCCATGGAGGGATTGTCTACGGAGTCTCTGTGGGTGGAGGGTTAGGAACAGGAAGGGGTCAATAACTTTACTGGGTGTTTTTATAGGCTACCCAATAGTAACAAGGATATCGAGGAGCAGATAGGGAAACAGATCCTGGAAAGGTGTAATAATAACAGAGTTGTCGTGATGGGAGATTTTAATTTCCCAAATATCAATTGGCATCTCCCTAGAGCAAAGGGTTTAGATGGGGTGGAGTTTGTTAGGTGTGTTCAGGAAGGTTTCTTGACACAATATGTAGATAAACCAACAAGAGGAAAGGCTGTACTTGATTTGGTATTGGGAAATTAACCTGGTCAGGTCTCAGATCTCTCAGTGGGAGAGCATTTTGGAGATGGTGATCATAATTCTATCTCCTTTACAACAGCATTGGAGAGAGATAGGAACGGACAAGTTAGAAAAGCGTTTAATTGGAGTAAGAGGAATTATGAGGCTATCAGGCAGGAAATTGGAAGCTTAAATTGTAAGCAGATGTTCTCAGGGAAAAGTACGGAAGAAATGTGCCAAATGTTCAGGGGATATTTGTGTAGAGTTCTGCATAGGTACGTTCCAATGAGACAGGGAAGTTACGGTAGGGTACAGGAACCGTGGTGTACAAAGGCTGTAATAAATCTAGTCAAGAAGAAAAGAAAAGCTTACAAAAGGTTGAGAGAGCTAGGTAATGTTAGAGATCTAGAAGATTATAAGGCTAACAGGAAGAAGATTAAGAAGGAAATTAGAAGAGCCAGAAGGGGCCATGAGAAGGCCTTGGAGGACAGTATTAAGGAAAACCCCAAGGCATTCTACAAGTATGTGAAGAGCAAGAGGATAAGACGTGAAAGAATAGGACCTATCAAGTGTGACAGTGGGAAAGTGTGTATGAAACCGAAGGAAATAGCAGAGGTACTTAGTGAATACTTTGCTTCAGTATTCACTATGAAAAAGGATCTTGGTGATAGTAGTGATGAATTGCAGCAGACTGAAAAGCTTGAGCATGTAGTTATTAAGAAAGAGGATGTGCTGGAGCTTTTGGAAAGTATCAAGTTGGATAAGTTGCCGGGACCGGATGAGATGTACCCCAAGCTACTGTGGGAGGTGAGGGAGGAGATTGCAGAGCCTCTGGCAATGATCTTTGCATCATCAATGGGGACAGGATAAGTTCCAGAGGATTGGAGGGTTGCGAATGTTGTTCTTTTATTCAAGAAAGGAACTAGAGATAGCCCTGGAAATTATAGACCAGTAAGTCTTACCTCCGTGGTTGTTAAGTTGATGGAGAAGATCCTAAGAGGCAGGAGTTATGAACATTTGGAGAGGTACAATATGTCAAGGGCAGGTCGTCCTTTATGAGCCTGATTGAATCTTTGAGGATATGACTAAACATGTTGATGAAGGTAAAGCAATAGATGTAGTGTATATGGATTTCAGCAGGGCATTTGATAAGGTACCCCATGCAAGGCTTATTGAGAAAGTAAGGAAGCATGGGATCCAAGGGGACATTGCTTTGTGGATCCAGAACTGGCTTGCCAACAGAAGGCAAAGAGTGGTTGTAGACAGGTCATATTCTGCATGGAGGCCAGTGACCAGTGGTGTGCCTCAGTGATCTGTTCTGGGACCCCTACTCTTTGTGATTTTTATCAATGATCTGGATGAGGAAGTGGAGGGATGGGTTAGTAAGTTTGCTGATGACACAAAGGTTGGAGGTGTTGTGGATAGTGTGGAGGGCTGTTGGAGGTTACAGCGGGATATTGATAGGATGCTAAACTGGGCTGAGAAGTGGCAAATTGAGTTCAACCCAGATAAGTGTGAGGTGGTTCATTTTGGTAGGTCTAATATGATGGCAGAATATAGTACTAATGGTAAGACTCTTGGCAGTGTGGAGGATCAAAGGGATCTTGGGGTCCTAGTCCATAGGATGCTAAAAGCAGCTGCACAGGTTGACTCTGTGGTTAAGAAGGCGTACGGTGTATTGGCCTTCATCAATCGTGGAATTGAATTTAGGAGCCGAGAGGTAATGTTGCAGCTATATAGGACCCTGGTCAGACCCCACTTGGAGTACTGTGCTCAGTTCTGGTCACCTCACTACAGGAAGGATGTGGAAGCCATAGAAAAGGTGCAGAGGAAATTTACAAGGATGTTGCCTGGATTGGGGAGCATGCCTTATGAGAATAGGTTGAGTGAACTCGGCCTTTTTCTCTTTGGAGCGACGGAGGATGAGAGGTGACCTGATAGAGGTGTACAAGATGATGAGAGGCATTGATTGTGTGGATAGTCAGAGGCTTTTTCCCAAGGCTGAAATGGTTGCCACAAGAGGACACAGGTTTAAGGTGCTGGGGAGTAGGTACAGAGGAGATGTCAGGGGTAAGTATTTTACTCAGAGAGTGGTAAGTGCATGGAATGGGCTGTCAGCAAGGTGGTGGAGGCAGATATGATAGGTTCTTTTAGGAGTCTTTTGGATGGGTACATGGAGCTTAGTTAAATAGAGGACTATGGGTAAGCCTAGTAATTTCTAAGGTAGGGACATATTCAGCACAGCTTTGTTGGCCGAAGGGCCTGTATTGTGCTGTAGGTTTTCTGTGTTTCTGAAAGATTGTTAATAATAATTCTATGAAGAAACTTTTCACATAGAGAGAGGTGGGAAACCGGAGGAGTTTAGGAAATGACATTGCAACCTTGTCAAGAGAACCTGGTCAACACTGGGTTAGGGGGGGAGAGGGAAGAGAGAAATAGATAGAAAGATACGTTGGTCAGTAGGAACTCAGATAATAAACACCAGCACAGACCTACTGGGCAGAATTACTTGCTTATAAACCTAAGCTTTACATGGTTCCATATAAATAGGGTCTGTGAGAAGGGTTTGTACCTTATGGAGACTTGTATGTGACGTGATGCCAAGAAAGTTGGCCTCCAAGTTGACTCATAGATAGGATCACTAGAGTGAATGTGTACGAGGGAAGAGTACATCCGTTATGGGGAATGGTGTGTAGGAAGGCAAGCTGATGCAGGGGAACAAAGACTCCAGACTTCAGAACATAAATAATTAGCAGCAGAGCTTAGCCAAGTGGTTGTGAAAAGAAGGATCTAATCAGCATGTAGCCCTACAGGTTCACACACCAAGTGATTTTTTTTTAAGGAACTTTTGCAGAGGGCAGATTACATCAGAGGAATCAGAGTGAACGGAATGCCAACAGAAGACAGAGGTTGTGTTCAGGCAGTTTGGTGGTGTATGCATTATGTAGACTTATCAAATTTGGGACTCAGCCAGTTAATGTGTGAACACAAAATAAAGCTCTTTTGTGATTGTCAGAACTTGTCCTAAATGTAGACCATTAATTTGACACGAATCAAATCTGAGGTGCAATGAGCAAAACAGGAAACTGTGGTAACTTTGCTACTAATTGACTTATAAGACTTGGAAGGAACCAACTGGGACTGAAACGACATAGGCTTCATGTTTCAGTAATTTCTTCCTCTTCTAATGTTATCTGGGTCTTTGAAAAATGATTTCCTGCCTGGTCAGGAACATGTCTTGGAGGTAACCTTGGGGCATGTTAAAACTATACAGTGTGCTGTTCCAAAACCACTGAGAGAAGCTGGAGATTTCAGTTTATCCACCTTAGACTGAGTTTTGTCAAACTCATAGGAGCAAGCAGACTGTTGCTTTCCCTGGATGTGTGGTCCTGCACATTGCTTCCAAAGGGTGGTAGCTTTGTCTGGAAATCATGGTTTCATTTGTAGTGTTCGCTCTAGTTTGTTCTTTTCCATGGCTGTGGATTTGCATCCCCACCCACTCCGCAATAGTCTGCACCGCACCCCATCTGCTTGCCCTTGCCTGACCCTTCCTCTTTCAACCTGCTGTTTTTTTTTAAACTCTAAGCAACATTTCTTCAGTTGATCCCGCTCACTTTGTTTCTTGCCGGCTGGTGGCATAGTGGCATCAGCGCTGGACTTCGGGGCGTGAGTTCGAATCCGGCCGGCTCCCTTACACGCTTTCCATCCATGCCTGGGTTGAGTGGCAAGCTAGCAACTCAACCTCGTAAAAAGAAAACCCTGGAGAGGGATGGGCTCTGCCGGGTTTCAGATGCCCAAGACACGTCGTACGATGAGCAATCACCAAAAAGATCGATACAAACTGCTTGTCGTGACGGCGCCCCGACGACTCCACCAGGAGTTAAGGGTGTGCGCACACACACTCATTCACTCACTCTTTGCTTCTTGTCATTTGTTGCAGTCAACCTTGCCCTGATCACCAGTAAAAACATGTGAAGCCGATGGGCCAAAAGTCAATGGCCTGATAAGGATGTTCTGTCCAGTGTCTAACAAGAGCTGTTTCTTCTCTCTTGACAGGTCTTTAAATTTTGGTGGAATCGGAATGGTTATGGGACATGAACTAACTCACGCATTTGACGATCAAGGTATGATGGATTTAATGTGTTTAAGGATTGTTAGGATCTCAGTTAAAATACTCTTGGAGGAAAGAAGGCAGTTCGTATTGGCGCAGGATCTGGGGAATTACAATATGTCTGCTGTGTTCTTGTGTTTGGTATTGGAGACCACAAGAGTACCACAGCACAGCCTGGGCTCTTAATTTCTTTGATTTACCAATGATCCTGGTACTAATCAGGTTAGGTAATGAGGATCTGTGCAGGCTGGACCTCCATTCTCACAAGTGTAGGAAATGGAGTGTTTAAGATGATTCAAGAAATTGATAGCATTGTTAGAGACTATGTCTTCTGATGGGAGGTGGAGCCATCGAAGGGTGACAAGGGCAGGATCATCCAGAGGTGGTGTCAGAAAGCACTTCACTTCACTAGAAGGAATCTGGAACATTTTCCCACTTAGTCAATGAATTCATGTGGAGCTGGTTCATTTACAGATGAGAAGCCAAGGAATGAAAATCCAAATGAGGTTCAGAAAATATTTCATTGAATGGCAGATGAAGGTTGAGAGGCTGCATGGCCTGCTCTTCCTACTTTCCAGCTCTCCTGTCAAGTTCACCTGAGTTGTGGATGCTCCCCTTGCAGGAAGCTTCACTGCGGCAAGGAGACATCTGAAGTAGATCTGATACTCAGTACCCAAATACAGTGCCTGTGATTGACTGACCCCTGCTGGTGAATGCATGAATCTGCAGGTTAGGTGAGACAGGGTAGGGAGAGAGGGGAAGAAGAGTTTCACGTGTGCAAGTCAGATAAACCAAATTCAATTGAAATAATATTATCCAAGTTCACCTTGATTTAAAACCAGTGAAGTTTTATTTGGTGTAATTCCAGCTATCCTAAGGTTGGAAGCACATTATTTTTCCACAGCATTATTTCCACAGGAATTATAATTTTGTAGTGAAATAATTGCTATTTTAATTAAGTTGGTTGAGAATAAATATCAGGGAGAACTTGTTCGTTCATCTACAGAATGAGGTTGTGTGTTTTTTTCAGACCCACTTGCGATGGCCATTGTGGTTTCAGTTTAACACCTCAGGTGAAAACTAACTATGCAGCACTCACTCAGTACTGTATAGTATATATATATATATAATAATATAATAATATATTAGTAATATACTAATATATTGTATAATAATATATATAATATATGATACATGATATATATAATATATCATAATATACAAATATATAGTATAGTTTTATTATAAAATCATGTTCACATCCCTAGAGTGTGAATTCTATTTATTACCTGTACTATACTGAAGAGAAAAGGTATTTTTGAATCTTAAGCGTGGAGGTGAATCCTGATTAGGCCACCTTAAGAGTCCAGCTCAGCCTGAGTTCATTCCAAAGCGTCAGCCACTCGTACAATGTTCCTTTTCTGGGAATTGTCTGCTGACCTCCCAGCAGGGACCGGAACTGAATATAGCTGTCCCTTGATGATATTTATTTGTCACACCTCAAAGCAGAAATGCTGGAAACTCTCAGCAAGTAAAAGTTATTTCTGATTTCCAGCATTTCAAAGGATTCAAAATATATTTAGTATCAAAGTATGTATAAATTATACAGCCTTGGAATTTATCTGCTTGCAGACAGCCACAAAGCAAGAAACTAAAAAGAACCAAATTTTTAAAAAAGGCCAACACCCAAAACATAGAGAAAAGAAAACGAAACAAAACATGAAAACAGCGTTCAGAACTAAATGGAGTCTATAGTGTTACGGATTCAGCAACAATAAATATATGAGTGAGGCAGGGGTTTTTATAACAAATAAAACATTTATTAAACACTGAAAAACAAACCCCCAAAAGTAAACAAATCACTAACGTAACCGGAAATCAACTGCTGTGCAGCAGCTTAAACAGTTCTTAAAGCGATGTTGCAAAAGCAGTTCTTCAAAGTAGTATTGCCAAAGTTCAAAATGCTTACAGTCCATTTAAGGGAGAGACTTTTTAATACGATTTTAAATTCTCTTTCACGTCGTGTTGTTGCGGTTCCCAGTCGAACTACTTTTCCCACGAAGAATTTACGAAGATGAAAAATGAAACGGCTTAAAGGCACTGACCTTTCCTTTACAACACTGTACTCAATCCTTTCTGCTATTTCACAGGGATTAACATGAGCACAGCCAACGAATTCCTTCCGAATGAGGATCAAACAAGGTCGAACCTGTTTCACCGTCGAAATTGACTTTCCTCGACCTTTTAACTCCCGAACTCCGATCTTCACTCTCCACTGATTTTTAACTAGCAGTATTATAAAGAAATTGCTGGCAATGACCTTTTAAACTTTAGGCATTAAATAAAACTCCATTTTCCAACTAAACTGTTTCATAACATTAAATCACGCAGTGCCATGAAGTCAACATGGCAAATCCAGCCACGAACTGCCCCTCCTCACAGGGAGGGGTCCTCCTTTTATACCCTGTAAAAAAAAACCTGTCACATGACCTCTACTGGCGGGAAAATGACGTCACTCCACCATCACAAGACCATTACCTCAAGTCCAGTATAGCTTCAACAGTATAGCACCACTGTCACGTGTCACGGGTACGTAACAATAGGCCCAGAGCAGCCGGAATAGGACCATAGCCTTGGTCTCAGTTCATCAGGTAGCGGGGCAAATCACCGCAAAGCTCGCAGACACAAAGTGCGTAGCAGCTGGAGCAGTTTCACAGTCTCAGTGCCATGGAGAGAGAAGTTAACATCGCAGAAGAACAAGCGGAATTAGCCCGACCCTCACCTCCAGTCCAGACATCCTGCTTTTCCTGTCTATCAGGGGAGGCAGTTAAATCATCCAAACACCATTTCAACATTTGCAATATTGTTTCCCACCTGCCATAGATTAGTCAGTAAAGCTGAGCCCATTCAGATGTTTTGGTTGGCAGAGAAATGAACAGAGAATGGCATATTTAAGCAGATTTAGTAACACAAATTTGTACAAAACTTAACACAACATAAAAGTACTGAAAATGCTTCTAACTCACTTCACGGGACTTCTTTTCTGAATTTAAATAGATTATCAGCTCTGAATTTGTCCAGCACTCAGGCAGAGCTGACATCTTGTTAGTCCCCTGTCATCTTAATCGTCACTGATCACTTCGTAGGCCTTTTGTGAACAGCAAAAGTCCCAATCAGTATCAACCTTGAATAGCACACTTCCACCCACAGATGTCAACAGACCTACTGACAAATTTTAGCATTTTTCTTCATGTTTCCTAATCCATATAAAAGTGATCAAAAATGATGTGATCAAACAAGTGATCAATAAAGCTATTATTACTAAATAGTACAATAAGATGAACACTTGGCCTCACAATCAGTGTTTTTACTGTTTTGCACCTTATTAATCACCTGCTCTGCACCTTCTCTGTAGCTGCTGTACTCTGCAGTTTGTTACCTCAATGCACTGTGTAATGGATTTATCTATACAGTCAGTACGCAAGGCAGCTTTCACTGTATCTCGGTACACGTGTCAATAATAAGCAATTGCATTTTCAAACTTCCTGACACATGACAAGCTTTAGTAAAATGAGGCGTTTTAGTAAAATGATTTTTAAACAAATAGGTGTTTATACGCATTTGCATTGTGTGAGATTATATTTTGGACCATTAGAAATATCGGTTATGAAAGATCTATGTGGTCAGAAATTTTGTGTCAGCGATAAGATTAGTCCTGACATTTACTACTACTTTCTTCTATTATATAGCAAGAAGGCGCCAGCAATCATAGGCGACTTTCTGCAGATTGCAGAAAATTGTTCCAGATTTACTTTGAACTTCTGACCTGATAGACTTTTGCATTCATTTTCAATAGTTTCCTAATTACTTTCTTTGTTTCCGATATAGGCTGTGTGTGTGTGTGTATATATATATATAAAAAATTTGGGTGGCACAGTAGCCTAGTGGTTAGCACAACACTTTACAGGACAGGCGACCTGGGTCCAATTCCGCAGGCTGCTGCCTGTAAGGAGTTTCTATGTTCTACCCGTGATCATGTGGGTTTCCTCAGGGTTCT
This sequence comes from Hemitrygon akajei, assembly GCF_048418815.1. Taxonomy (NCBI): domain Eukaryota; kingdom Metazoa; phylum Chordata; class Chondrichthyes; order Myliobatiformes; family Dasyatidae; genus Hemitrygon; species Hemitrygon akajei. The sequence goes on along the minus strand of NC_133152.1, from coordinate 15,072,394 downwards.
CGGGTTTCCTGCCTTAGTCCAAAGATGTCCCGGTTGGTAGGTTAATTGATCGTTGTAAATTGTCCCATGTTAGGCCAGGATTGCTGGGCGGCATGACTCAAACGGCCAGAATCTCAATAAATAAATGAACATAGTTTCTGATTCATATAAAAGATCTCTATTGCTGCTATATTGCTATTTTGCTTTAAACCAAATGACAAAGATAAGCAGAATAATAAGATGATAAGAATATTCATTAATAAACTTAAATGCTGCACAAAATTGAGTCACTCTCAACTTGAAATTATTTGAGCATCACTAGATCAAAAAACAAAAAAACAAAATAGCATAAAGTGTACAAACAACACATTATTTGATGTAAGATAAATTTAAAAGTTATTAAGAATGTCTGTCACATATCAATGTCCACAATTTTATATGTGCTGGTTTCGGTCCGAGACCCTTTGTCAGGACTAACTGAAAGAAGAGATAGTAAGAGATTTGAAAGTGGGATGGGGAGGGGAAGATCTGAAATGATAGGAGAAGACAGGAGGGGGAGGGATGAAGCTAAAGACACATTTTCTGTTTAGGTTTAAAGCAAAACAATACCTCCTTGTGCAATTGGATCCATGATTTCCTCATTTGGAAACCCCAGTCAGTTTGAATTGGCACAGCATCTCCTCCACAATCTCCGTCAGCACAGGTGCACACAAGGCTGTGTGCTTTGCTCCCTGCTCTACTCACTTTATACTTATGACTGTGTGGTTAAGCATGGCTCTGACGCCATATTCAAGTTTGCTGCTGATACCACTGTCACAGGCCGAACCAAAGGTGGTGATAAATCAGCTTATAGGAAGGAGATTAAAAACACGGCTGAGTGGTGCCACAACAACACTCTATTGCTCAACGTCAGGAAGAACAAGGAGTTGATTATTGACTTCAGAAGGAGGAAACCAGTGGTCCACGACCCAGTCCTCATCGGAGGATCAGAGGTGGAGAGGGTCAGCAACTTTAGATTCCACTGTGTTATTATTTTGGAGGACCTGACCTGCAGTTATGAAGAAAGCACAGTAGTGCCACTATTTCTTTAGATTTGGCATGACATTGAAAACGTTGACAAATTTCTGTAGATTTGTAGTGGAGAGAATATTGACCGGCTGCAGAGGGAGAAGCAAGGTTCATCTTTTTCTTTCTATAGACAGTCTGACCAACTGAATGTTTCCAACAGTTTCTCCTCATTCACTCAGTCAAATCCATTCACCAAAAGTGACATTGGCAGTTCATCGTAACCCTTGTTTCTCTTATTCATCTGCGGGAACTTCAGAATAGAAGGATGCCTGCTTAGAACAGAGATGAGGAGAAATTTCTTTGTCCAGAGTGTGGGGAATCTGGGGAATTCATTGCCGTATTCAGCTGTGGAGAACAAGTCATTCGGGTATATTTAAAGTGGAAGTTGATAAGTTCTTGATTATATGGTGCCGGAGGTTACAGGGAGAAAGGAAGGATAAACGGGGTTGAGAAGGAAAATAAATCAGCCATGATTAAATGATGGAGTAGACTCGATGGGCCAAAGGGCCTGATTCTGCCCCTGTGTTTTAATTCTAATTGTATTGTGTCTTCTGGCAGGGAGAGAGTATGACAAAAACGGCAACATAAGGCCCTGGTGGAAGAATTCCTCAGTTGAGGCCTTCAAACATCAGACTGAGTGCATAATTGAGCAGTACAATAATTATGTGATCAACGGCGAGCACGTGAACGGCAAGCAAACTCTGGGTGAAAATATCGCTGATAATGGTGGTTTGAAAGCAGCTTTCCATGTGAGTACCTGCAGTCCACTACGGTGGACCAAGCTTCGAGGGAACTGCTTGTTTGTGGGCCATTAGGTCGTGGGTTTCAACGTGTCGGATGTAGCTGAATGTCCAGATGGGACAACATCCATGCAAATGCTAACCCTATACTAAAGGATGCCATTGAAGTCTTTGCTGGACTGAGTTGCACCAGCCGTCAGCTTATTGAGGCACGTTACCAGGGGGAGGAAAACTTGGGCACGGACCCTCACTGAGCTCTTCCAAAACACTGCTATGAGCTGAAAGCACTACTCAAGCTCTGTTGTGTTCTTCAAGGCCAACAGATGATTGGTTTCTCAGTGATGAAGATTTGATATATACCTGTAACTTCAGGACAAAATTCTGAAATATGGCATTCATTATGGATCTTTTCATCATGGATAACTTCAATCACCACTACACTACACTGATTCTACTTACTTTCTCCTCTTTCCCCTTCTCTCTTTTTCCATTCATCATTCTGGTTCTTCTTTCACCTGTTCTCTTGTTCTCACCTACATATCTCCTCCCTCTGGTGCCCCTCTTCATCCTACCCTTCCATGGTCCACTGGCCTCCCCTATTAGATTCATTCTTCTTCCTCCTACCACCTCCCAGCATCAGAATTCATCCCACACCCCACTCAACCACCTTCCCCTTCACCTAGTTTCACCTGTAGTCTGCCAGCTTGCGCATTTCCTCTCCCCCACCTTATTCTGGCTTCTGCCCCCTTCCTTTCCAGTCCTGTTTCATAGTCTCAGCCCAGAACATTAACTGTTTATTCCCCTCCATAGATACTGCCTGGCTTGCTGAGTTCCTCCATCACTTTGTGTATGCTGCTCACTCTCAATGACTCATGTTCTCAGTATTACAGTTTGTCTCCCTTTGTACACTGTTTATTTGTAAGTCTTTGTTTATGCATAATTTTTACTAAAATTCTGTTGTATTTCTTTTTTCCCTGTAAGTGCCTGTCAGAAAATTAATCTCAAGGTAGCAAATGGTTATATGTACGTACTTGGATAATAAATTTACTTTGAAATTAGAACTTCAGACAGAACTTTTTAACCAATCCATTGTGGCTATTCCAATAACAAATTAGAGAGAGCTTGTGTATGTGTGAGTGATAATAAACCTGATCCTCAATCTGGCTCTGTCATGGTGATTGTTCAAGTTAACTTGTTATGTAGGGTCAGTTCACAAGCTGATATAAAAATCTGCTTTTCAGGCCTATGAGAACTGGGTAAAAAAGAATGGTGAAGAGATGGTTCTGCCTGCCTTGGACCTCACTAATCAACAACTCTTCTTCCTGGGATTTGCCCAGGTGAGTTGTGTCCAGTGAAAGTATGCTTAAGTTTCAAAGAAATATAGACAGTTAGATTTTCAGTCAGGATCTAAATCCCAGTTTCCACAGATATTTCCACTTAGATTTCTGGTCTCATTCTTTAATATTTAAACACCTTGCTTCTTCAATTACTTTTTGATTGAGTGACACCTTCCTCATCAGCATCTCCCATTGGCCTTCAGTATGGAGGTGTGAGACCCATAGCAAATACTTTGTATGTTTCTGAATGTCTTTGACATATCAAAAACTTTCTTTTTGATCTGACATTATGTGTGCATAAAAACTAAAAGCAGAAATCTTTCAAGTCAAATGACAGGAAGTAGTGTTCCTGCACCAATCTAACATGAGACTGTCTGTTGGAAAGGGTTCCCAATCAAAAGTTCCTGAACTATGTGCTCCCTTACTCTGCTCACTGGAGAACCCAATGTCAAAGATTCGGCAGCATTCTGGGAGAGTAGACACCTTCGCATTCCAGCACATGTAGGAACCTCCATCTTGCTGATACTCGTGTTGGGGAAATGCCACAAAGTTCTGACCACTTGGTCCCTTTCCCCCATCCCTAAAATTTCCAGCCATTAGTTCCAATCCCAGTGTAAAACAAATCAAAGGACTGAAATATGCATCCTGGTAGCCATAAGGAAACCAAAGAGTTGCTGGGACTCATCCTGGCTGTTTGGAGGAACAATCCGGTGGGTCCCAGACCGCTGTGTATCCATAGTCCTGCATGTTTTCACTGTTATAAGCAAAGATCCAAGTCTCTTGAAATTTGTTCTCCAATCTGTCTTATTAGTATCTTGAGGTCGGTCTTTGGTGCTCTCATAGCCTCTAGGGACTTGAAAAGTGCTGAAGGAAACATAACACTTCTTTTTGTCTCCACAGCTTTGGTGCTCCAAACGGACCCCAGAAAGCATCCACATAGGGCTCATCACAGACAACCACAGTCCTTCAATGTACAGGGTCATCGGAGCAGTGATTAACTCCATCGATTTTGCCAAACATTTCAACTGTCCTGAAGGAAGTCCGATGAACCCTGTGCAAAAATGCGACGTGTGGTGAATTAAATAAGATGATGAGGAACGGAAACCTCGAGTCCTGGAGCAGTGGGATTGGTCTGAACGTCAGCTAACTGGGTCAATTCTGCGTCTCATAACAAAGAGAAATTTATTTGACTATATTTTTGTTGAAATGCCTGTGGATCGCAGTGTGAATACTTTTACTCTGCTTCCCACACTGTGGATAATGCTGGAACCTGTGGGAAGAGTACACAACAAAACAGAAGATAACATTTGATGGCATTGCTGCAAGACAGGGCACTATCCACCTAAACACTAATTGCCCTTTTGTTTCAGAGCATTTATATTTTGGTTGTTATTTTTACTAAGTAGGGTGAATATCTAAAATGCTAAAGAATGGTCTTGGTGGTGTTGTAGATGGGGAGCAGCTCTTGTGGATGTTCTGTCACTGCATCGGGGTCTCCATGCACGTGGATCTTCCACCTATGCTGGAAATATCTGAGGAAATTTATAGCAAAGGTTTATAATGGTTGGATGGATTTTGTATGCATTGCCCTGGTCTAAGTACACTGAAATGTTATTGATCAGAGAGATCATGAATAGTTTATGGCCACATGGCCTTGTTTGCCTCCTTTCCTTCTTTTTCTAGCAAGTGATACGTCCATGTTTGTTTTCTGTGCAGCAATAGGGGGCAGAGGGTGGTAAGTGAAGTCAGGAAACTGATTAGCCTCTTAACTAACTTCGACAATTTAACAAAACATCCAGCCAGTCCTCCCCTTCCCACCTCATGTCCCAAAGAATCCAAGGACTGACAGAGAAGTTGGGGTCCAAAACTACTTCCCATGGGGTGGAAGATTTGGGGGAGAGACTGAAATGTTGAGAGCAATTGTGCCTTGGCCATATTGAGGACCCAGCTTTTAGATTTATTCAGTCAAAGGTAGATTCTTAACAAAACTGCTGTTTGCTTGTATGTGTCCCTAACCATCTCTGAAACTCATTTGCTACGGTTAGTTTTCTAGACCCTGAATCTACATATCTTCAAAATTTTAGACATCTATTCTGCAAAACAATTGAGTTAACCTTAGATTGTGGTGTATGCACTTTTAATCACATTTTAAAATTTTGTCAATAGGATACTCTATTGGAAAGCACAGTGAGACAGATTTGCATTTTTAATCTCTAGTACTGTCCTTTAGAATTCTTATTCTGGTGATCAAATCCTTTCAAGAGGTGAACCTATATCTCACTCTCTCTATTATCTCATTCAGCCCTACAACCCGTATGATCGCTATAATCCTGACCTCATTTACATCCACAGGTTTCCTCCAGTTCATCATTGAGAAGCATGTGGCTTGACATCACCAGCAAAGAGTTCTGTTGTCACTGTCTGTCTCTCAGGAGCCCCGCAGAAGGTCAGAACTCATCACTGAAGGGTCGCCCTCGGCATCAAACCCTGCCTCATGTTGCTGGTTACATTTTGTACAGAGTGGTAGCAAAGGCAGCAGATGTGGTGCAGCCAGGAGAGCCACAGCCGCGCATCACCAGAGCCCCAGGTTCAGTCCCGACCTTGGCACCTGTCTGTGTTTTCCCAATCCTAGCTTGGCCACTACAAATTACCCTTGTATGCAAGTGAGTGGTTAGAGTCTGAGTAGAGGGTTGATGAGTACTTGGGCAGAATAAAACTGGGATTAATGTAAATGTGTGTGCCACAGTGTGGAAGGCCACACTTTTAGCCCTTAAGTCAAAAGGGTTGCCGGTCTCCCGATGGCAGGAGGTCCTCCCTGAGGCACTCCACTCTATCCGCTCCCTGTTGTGTACGTCCACTAATGCCACCCCTCACGAACGCCTATTCTCTTTTCCCAGGAAGTCTGTCACTGGGACCACCCTACCAGTTTGGCTGACGTCCCCGGGGCCAGTGCTGCTACGTAAACATGCGAGGAGTAATAAGTACTCCCCGCTGGTCGAGAGGGTTCACCTCCTGCATGCTAATCCCCAGTATGCCTACGTGGTCTTGCCTGATGGGCGGGAGGACACGGTCTCTGTCCGCGACCTGGTGCCCGCCGGAGCAGCAGACCACTACCCCGTACACTCCACGGTAACTATGAACCCTGTACCCGAGGTGACACCGCATACACCGTGCCACACCCAGACTCCTCACGACGCTCATGTACCGGGCATCTCGTACGCGTCTATTCCGGGGACCTCGCACACACGCGAGGGATCCCTGACACCTCCAGTTGGGACAGAACCAACCCACAGGTATATCTAGTTCACCACAGTGTGGTTGATAGAGCAGACTTGATGGGCCAAACGGTCTGTTTCCTTGCTGTATCTTTCTATGACTGTCTTTTTCACAGTCTGGAGTCTAAGGGCCTTAGTGTTAAGGGTGTTAGCCTGGGGTGACAATTCTGCCAATATATTTGAAGGATTTTGGTTCAAGAGCACAATAACGAATCAGTATGTAGAAAAATGTTTACTGGTATGGTACATTCATTATAAATAATGCATCAATATGCACATTAAGGGTGATTAATGTTTCTCATTTTCATTTGTAACAGCTGCAGGAAGCATACTATAGATTGCCAGCTATCTATCAGTAACTTCAGCATATTCTAGCCAAGGTGGCTGAGATTCCTGCCCGTCCCACCCTCGCGTTCTGATGCCACAGATTCAGGGAACTCCCACTCTTCCAAAGCTTGTATTAATCATTTAAAATTCCCGTGAGTCTCTCATCATAAGCGAGAGTGAATGATAACTGGTCACCTTCTACCGAGGAATATTTTGCTGGGGCTTACACTGCTTTTGCCACTAAGTGCTAAAGTGTTTGTCCCTTCAGTACCTACATAGGCAGTCTTTGCACTTTGAAATTTCACAATGAGCTGAGTAACTTTGCTGACGTTGGGTAACTGCAGGAAACAGGTTACGTCAAGGCAAACCTATGCAATATTGTCGGGGTAAAATGTGAGTTTTCAAACAAGCTGTAATAGATGTCCAGTGTGTGTCATTGGTACAGTACATGGACTGGATGCATCCTGTTTGTATTTGGCTGATTGGCCAATGATCCTTCCTGCTATATTGCATTCCTTTGTCTCCAAACTAACTCCATCAGCTGCTGGATGGAAGCAAATCCCTTCGCACTACTATGGGTGGGGTTCACTCAGTGTCAGTTAGATCCCTTCTGCGCTGGCTTAACAGTCACAAACAACGCAACCACAGCACATAAACCGATGTTTCATTTAGTTTTTTTGTGTCCTGAGAAACTTGTAGGAAGTGTTAAAGGTTTCAGCACAATAATGAACTGAAGTTGATATCAGTGTGACTTGGTGATGCAGCAATCAGAGTGGAAAAGTAGATTTCCCCTTTTGGAAGTCTATTCACTACTGATGGTAATACGCCATCAGGAAATCTCACAGCTCCACCTACAGACTTTGAACTCTGAAGAATAACCACCCTTACAATTCGAAATTCTCCTTTCACGTCAGGAACATTGTACAGAGAGAACAATTTCCAGTACAGAATACCCAAGTAAATCCTGATGGCTGTACATCGTCACTTAGAGTTGCACATTTAGTACTGATCTTTGTAGCTACTTCAAGAAAAAAAATAAGTTACTTTTGTTCAAAAAAAAATCAAAATGAGGTTTTGTGCTCTTTATTGGATTCAGAAAGTATAGTATTAATCCTAACCCCAGTTAACTAGAATAATAAGCACTGTTACCACCGGGTTTATTTCCTACTGTGGTTGCAGAATTGTGGTTCAAAAAATTATGTGTAAATGTTATGCATTGATGTCCATAACAATCCTTTAGTAATGCTTCTCATCTGAAGCAAGTAGTTATTTGCAGCTGCTGCCCACCTCTGGCAACAGAATTGCAGCACCTAACCTGTGTACTGATGGCATCAGGGTAATTTCTCCCATTCACTGCCCAGTGGTTGGGCTGAATTATCTGTTGCCTATTGCAATCCAGTGGCTGAGGAGGGGCCAGGACTCCTGATCACTGTTCAGTGCTTTGGGTGGGGGGTGGGGGGGTGATCAATGGGACCGTGCCCCTGATCATCGTCTTGTGGCTGGGTGCAGGATTCGTCATCTCCTTATTGGCCTCTGTTCCTGACTGGTGCTCACTGGTTGGGCCTAAGGGTACAGCTCTCAATCCTGTCCAATAGTTGGGTCAGTAGCTGCTTAGAAACAATTGGATGACAGTATGTTTGACTTGACGTTACTGTGCCATTGATTGTTTGATCTACAACAGAGAAGTGCAGGATAGCTGGAGGTTTCGAGCTTATATTGATGGCAATAGAGTATCGGTTTATTTAGCTTACCTTCCTTTCTCTCTGATTCACAATCAGTCATTTTATTACCTGTTATTTAACTACTGTATATTGCATCATCTCCAACAGATCTCATCTTGAAGAGAAAGTTAACTGCATTACAAGAAAACAATTCCACACTACTAACTGTGGGTGCTTTCATATTGTTAACAGTGACCTTTCCCAGTAGCTAGTTGATGCAAGTGTTCTCCTTATAGGAGAAGGACATGGACATTCATCTCCAATTTAATGACCTCACCTTGGATCTATACCCTAACTGCATTTACTTACTTTTGCTTCATATCACCTGACATTGTCAGCACAGGTAGGTAGTGGGGGCTTGTGGAGCTGCTGAGTCACTGCTGCAGTGAGCAAAGTTCGGTCATGATCTTCTCTACGTTGTAAAGTAATGTACACATTAACATTTAAGAAATTGCCAAGAATGTGTCCAACCACAGATAGCAATCTTGTGCAAGTAAAAATGCTGAAATTGATTTTTTTAAAATAATGAATAATAGGGGAAAAAACCAGAAATATAAAAAAATCATTGATCACAGGATTAAAATTGTTGGTATTCCTGAAGTAACGTAATAATTTTTAAAATCATGGGCAAAATCCTTCTAGTTAACAATCATGAGTGATCAGTGAATAGCTTCTCAACTGCAAACAGTTTAATGCCAGCAATGGAATTTAAGAGGAACTATGACAAACATTTAAAGCCCCCACCCCAACTCCGTTTAGTCGAGGGTGAAATTTCAGATCCTTGGTATTTCTGATTGTCCCACCACTTAACTGTGAGTCAGATATGGGGCTGGATATCCTCATTACCCAAAGCAGAGAGAAGCTTCACATAATCTTATTTACTAGATGTGTTGATTATGTAGTTTTCTCTTGTCAATCTGAAAATGTGCCTCTTGTTTGAAATCAATCCTTGATTCTGATTTTAATTTTTATGTAATACTGGCCTGTAAAGAGAAAATATTTACATAAATATTTTAAATTCTGTATGTGAACATATTTTCTTGCAATGTTGACAGATTTTATTTTGAATGAGTGCTGTTGTGTACAGTCTTTTTAATGAGATGTCCTGTGGGTGAATTGCAATTCTGAAAGCCTATACATAAGTTTTTTGTTGTACAGACAGAAATGTTTTAATTATAATTCAAACATTAATCAATGGATTTGGTTTGCTGAGAGATTTTTTTCAACGGTTGTTCAAGGAGCACTCTTTTGTTGTACATTATTTTTTTTCTCTTGTCACTGAGTTTCCATCTGTTTCATCAAGAAGCATCCTTACAGGAGCTGGCCGTCTTTGAGCGAATCCAGTTCCTGGCTACCTCAAGGTGATAATGATTGTTAGAGGTATCACTTCAAACTGGTGGAGCCACCACCTTCTTAGCAAGGCCTGGCTAAGAAATCCCTGGCTCTCTTGACCTAACTCAGAGAGGTACTGCATGGACCAGAGTAGTCACTGGAGTTAGACAAGGGTATTGTAGTTGTTGACCTTGACCCTGATTCCAGCAGCTAACTGGAGGGATCTAGTCTGATCTTAACTGCAGACGGAACAGGTTAGTATCAATACCAGCCCTTAAATTCTACTTAAAAAACCACCTCTCATAACTGGATCCTGCACTCACTAATTGCCGCCATGCTTTTTCACAGTGTGTTGAGAGGATTCCTGGAGAGATTGCTTCTGTGTCACCTTTCCCATCCTGTCCTCGTTTTCCATCCAGACAGGCCCCAACATTTCATTGTACCCCTGCTCCCTCTTCCACCTCCCGTCCATAGATGCAGTTCAAACACCATTTATTTTTACCTAGTTATGTTGTAGCACCTAACTTGTCTTCAAACTGTTCAGGATCATTATAAATCTTTGTACCATGTTATACCATTGGTTGACATGGAGGAAAATGACTCATTTCTTCCATCCTCTTCAATTCCTGCTTTCTCAGTGGCAGCCTGAATGTATTTGAACTGTTCATTCAAAATGATCCAATGGACACTGAGCCAGCTCAAAACAAGTAGAAAAAAAAAACTTGGTCCTTATGAATATCCCAAAGGACAAAAAAAGCTGTTGAGAAAGCTTTAGAGAGGGAATTCCAGAGCCAAGTCTTTGCAGCTTAAAGGTATAGTGGCCAATGGTGGAACATTTAAATTTGGAGATGGCGATGAAATCAGAAATGAAGAAAAACTATCACATAACTGGGAGCAAATGGAAGTCTGTAAGCACCAGGCCTAACGGGATTTGGGGCAAACTAGAACCAGGTGCAGCAGGATTTGTGAACAGCTCAAGGTTTCGGAATGTATTCTTTTTCATCTTCCTCTGACATAAAAGGAAAACCATTATAAACTTCCAAAGGAGTATTTGAAATGCAGTTATTTTTAGAAGCAATTAGATAGTTGTTTGGAAGCTACACAGCTCTGGGAACAAATATTAAATTCAAGAGGCTCTGGCTACATCCACACTAGACCGGATAATTTTGAAAACGCCAGTTTCGCGTAAAATTGATAGGCGTCCACACTATGCATTTTTAAAAATATCTCTATCCACATTGAAACAGAGATTTCGGCGAATCTCCTCCTCCTGCACATGCGCAGGACACATCTACCGAAAACAAGTGACATGTTTGGTGTTCGAATCTCACTGTAAAAGTGCACGTTTGTGTAGTTACAGACTAGAAAAACTTAAAACGACGGACAGCTGTTGGCTTTCGCGCAGGAGAACTTAAAAGTTAAAAAAAACAAATACTGGAGCATACGGAGGCAACCGACGGGAAGTTCATGGACAGATTGACCCGGCTGACGACGAACATTGAAAAACTGACTAACTCTGTTGCATTAATAAAGCACCTTGTTAAATGTATAAAACATGTCTGCATCAGTGTTATCTTGTATTTCCATACAATGTTACATTAGGCTGTTACACATCTATTATCAGGGAAGTACTTGCATAAATAGGTAAACCACCTTCATACGAACAAGGACAGAAAACAGGGCAAAGTGAGTATACTTATTATTCAGTAAGCTATGGGTCAAAGTATTTGGTGAGTACATTTCTAACTCTTCTGGCTTCAGTTTCATTGCCGTCTGTTCTGAAATTGTTAGGTTGCGTTCAAGAGAACAATGAGATAGCACGCTGCCATCTGACAGCATTTTCAGAAGTCTCCGGTTACCCCGTCCACACTGATCCAGCCAATCCGACGTTTTCAAAAATACACACTTTGGAGAGCGTTTCTGAAAAGCTCCGGTTTCAGGGGACAAAAATACCGTTTTAGTGTGGACAAAGGGTAAACACAAAGAGAAAAAGCTTCGGTTCTGGATTTATCCAGTGTAGTGTGGATGTAGCCTAAGGGTTAGGTAAAATCTTTCAGTGGAAATATTACTACTCAGTAAAAGCTTTGAATAACTACAGTATGTTTGCACTTTGGTTATGCTGGGAAGAAGAAATATCCGTCCTGCACCTGATTTGTGGTCCTCATTTGAAGTACTTGCTCAAGATGAGAATGCAGATTATTTTTATGATTATTGTAACGTACTCAGTGCTATCAATGAATACGTGCTCAGCATCCTTAAGCCCTTCTTGGATAACCGGGCAAATACCGTGGAGCACAGAGTATCCCAAGCATAGGAAATTCCAATGGGAAAGATTGTTCACATTGTATTTTAGTTAATAGAACCTGAAAGGAGCTGCTACTGTTTAAAGTGAAAATAAATCTCCGCAGTTATGAGGAAAAACCTGGACAATGTTCCTGCATGGCCTGATAAGAGGCAAATAATATTCACCTCATGGAAGTCCAAGGTGATTACAATACTCTACGAGAAAGAGTCTAACCATCTTGCCTTGATGTTCAGCATTACCTGTCAAACCACCTTCATAACCAGGTGTGATCTAAATTGATCGGAAATCTAACTCAACAAGCTGCTTCATACAGTCACTACAACACTTCAGGGGTAGAGTAACCTACTGCAATCAACTCAACTCCAATTTAAATGCATTTTTTATATTGAACTTGCAGGGATTCAGAACAATTATTATGGAAACTCAAGTCATATGCCAATTTAAATTCTTAATTCAAAAGTTTGATTATTTCAATTATAAGCTGGTAGCTTCAAGCTTTTTAACCTGTGTAACTGGGAAGAAATCTGAACTCCCAAGAGATGGTAAAAGTTCTGCATTTTCACTCAAATGATCAGCAATCTATTATACTTCATTGAACCTGCAACAGGTTAATCCAAATGATCCATTCATTTTAGTGGGAGGGAATGGCAGCTTGTGATAGAGAAGACAATAATTACTTTTTTATTTTCTTCAGTTGATTTAAATACATTATGTTTTAATTGTATTCCACTTTCTGTAGTTTTTAATGTTTCCATGATTTAAAATTAATAATTGTGATTGTCTGTTGCTTGGTTTCCAGGGGGTGTGGCTGGGGTGCCTTCCAGATGAATTCCTTCACAGTTTTGTCCATTCCAGAATTCAGAATAAGGTTTATTGCCCCTGACATAAGATTCAAGATTGCTTAATGTCCTTTCCTGTACACGGTGTAAAGGAGAACAAAATAATTGTTACTCCAGATTCGATACAGGACAAAGAAAAACCCACAAAAGATAAAGAACACAATAATAATAAAAATACCATAATATAAATACATACGGTAGCTTACATGCATAGATTGATTGTATGGTCATAAAGAGATGTCAAGCTGTACATAAGGAGAGTAACCATAAATAATAAAGTAGTGGTGGGTTAGTGGATCAGCCTTACTGCTTGGGGAAAGTAACTGTTTTTGAGTCCTGTGGTCCTGGCATGGATTCTAAGCAGCCTCTTCTTTGATGGGAGTGGGACAAACAGTCCATGAGCAGGGTGGGTGGAATCCTTCATGATGTTACTGGCCCTTTCCTAGCACTTTTCTGTACATATGTCCTTGTTGGCAGATAGGCTGGTGCCAGTGATGTGTTGGGTGGTTTTGACTACCCATTGTAGAGCCTTCCTGTCCGTCACAGTACAATTTCCATACCGAGCAGTGATGTAGCATGTTAGGATGTGAGTATGGATTTGGAAAGTCCAGCTCTCTTCACGCTTTTCAGAAAGTAGAGGTGTTAGTGAGCCCGTTGTGTTCAGGGACCATGAGAGGTTGTATATGATGTGGACTCCCAGGAGTTTGAAATTGCTTGCAGTTTCACCTGCTGTGCTGTTGATGCAAAGGGAGGTGTGAGTGGTGATGAACCGCACCACAATTGTATCATTGGTGAACTTGATAGTGTTATTGAAGGGGAATTTGATGGTGCAGTCGTGCAACAAGAGTGTACAGCAATGGGCTCAGCACACAACCTTGGGTGGCACCCCTGGTGAGGGTAATGGGGAGGAAGGAGTGATTGCGCACCCCGACTATCTGAGGTTAGGAAGACCGACACCCAGTTGGACAATGGGATCTGTCGTAGAGCTGTTCTGTCAGTAAACATACTGGTGAGTGTCAAATGTGGGAGGAATGGAGCTTTTGATATGTGCCATTATCAGCCGTTCAAAGCATTCCATGATGATTGGCATCTCTGCCATTTGGTGGTAGTCATATAGTTCTGAAGGTGTAGAGTCCTTTGGTACCAGGATGATGGCCAACTTGAAGCATGTGCAGCCAGCAGCCTGGTTGAATAAAGTTTTAAAGATGTCCCTGAAGACTTTTGTGAGCTGGTATGCACACTCCCTGAGTACTGGGCTAGGGATGGTGTATGGCCCGGCCAGCTTACGGGGGTTGACTCTTCGCAGAGTCCTTCTCAACATCAGCTGACGTTACATCATCACCTGGGAGGGAGGTAGCTTCCGTGAGCTTGAAGCGTGTATGAAGGTTGTTTAGAGGGTTAGAGAGGGAGGCATCACTGGTACAGTCGACACTGTTTTTCCTTGGGTTGTCAATAATGCCCTTGATGTCCAACCACAGGGATTGTTATGGAACAGGTGTACTTGAGTTTTTTGTGTGTAGGTGACCTTTGCCCTCTTGTTGCCTAAGATGAGGTTTCTCTGGCTGCTCTGAGAGCTGTTCTGTCGTCGGACAGAAGTGTACTGGGCTTTTGAAATTTGATGTTTTGTGACAGCAGTACAGTATAGGCATAAAAAGTTACTATAAGTTACGGTACAAATAAATAGATAGAGCATAAGAGGAATAGCATGTTCATGGGTTCATAGGCCATTCAGAAATCTGATGGCAGAGGGGAAGAAGCTGTTCCTAAAGCAATGAGTGTGGGTTTTTGGGCTCCTGTATCTCCTACCTGATGGTAGTAATGAGAAAAAGGCCATGTGCAAGATGTTGAGGGTCCTTAATGATAGATGCTGCCTCTTGAAGATGTCCTTGATGATGGGGAGGTTAGTGCCAATGACTGAGTCTACAATTTCCTGTGGCTTCTTCTATTGCCGTCTCCATACCAGACAATGATGTTCTCCATGGTACATCTGTAAACATTTGCTAGAGTCTTTGGTGACCTACCAGCCTCCTCAAACTGGTGTAACTTCATCATGATTTCATCAATGTACTGGCCCAGGATAGATCCTCTCTGATACTGACTCCAGGAATTTCAAGCTGCTCACTCTTTTCACCACTGACCCCTCAATGAGGTTTGACGTGTGTTCTCCCGACTTCCCTTTCCTAAAGCCCACAAAAATTCCTAGGTCTCACTGACTTTGAATGCATGTCAATGTTGCCAATCACTCTCAAACCTGTACATCACATTGTCGCCATCTGAGCTTCTGCCAACAACAGCGGATTTATAGACGGTGTTTGAGCCGTGCCCAAGCCACAGGTTCATGAGGGTAGAGAGAGTAGAACAGTAGGCTAAGCATGCGTTCTTGAGGTGTGTCTGTGTTAATTATCAGCAAGGAGAAGATATTATTACCGATCCACACTGACTGTGGTCTCCCAACAAGGAAGTCAAGGATCCAGTTGCAGAGAGAAGTGCAGAGCCCCTGGATTTGAAGCTTATTGATTAATACTGAGAGGATGTTGGTGTTGAATGCTGAGTTGTAATCGATCAACGGCAGTCTGATGTATGTATTACTGTTTTCTAGATGCCCCAAAGCCGTGTGAAGAGCCAGTGAGATAGTGTCTGCTGTAGACCTTTTGTGGCAGATCCATGTGCTTGTTCAGGCAGGAGTTAATTCTAGCCATGACAAATCTCTCCGAGCACTTCATCACAATAGCTCATCACCACCTTCTCAATAGCAGAGAGAGACAGGTCATAAAAGCTAACCATGTCACACCAATACATCATCTACATATAAGTACTTCTAATGTAGTCTCAGTAGAACAACCATTGAATTGCCCTTTACTCCACTGCTCTGCTGGTCTTCCTTTTATGTTTTATCCATTTTTCATCTCTATCATTGCTATTTGAGTACAAGTCTGTTGCATAACCTGGTAATACGTGAATGTCAATCAGCTGAGAGCCAGCGTTCCTGATACAATATCAGGTGGCTGACAAACTCGTTTTGCTCATTTTTTTTCAGCTTGGGTTTGTTACCATGACGACAAAGTGAAATAGTCACTTGCCAATGAAGCCAAAAAATATGCACAACTCTGTTTGGAGAACATAAGGCATTGAACAGAATTAGGCCACTTTGACCCATCAAGTCTGCTCCACCGTCAGTCATGGCTGATATATCTGGCTGAACACCCATCTGGCCGAATGGCCTACTCCTACACCTATTGTCTATAGTCTATCGAGAAGCAAGCATTTGGGGAATGGTAAAGGTAGTTTCATACGGTTAAAGTTACAGAAAAGCAAATGGGAAAGGATCAGTTTAGTGCAGCATTTCCTAACTGAAGAAGAAGCAAAATTAGTAGGGTGACAGTGATCTGGCTATAGGGAATTGGATTCAAAGAGAGAGGAGCAGAGAGTTGTGGCAAATACATATCTTACATCGGTAAATTGGTTTATTTTCAATTTGGAAAGAGTTGCAACTGACATTTCTCTGTGGTTGATGTGGAGAAACTACTATTTTTGACATTTTTGCTTCTTACGAAACTTCTAAACTTTTGGGTGGCAAAAAGCATAGAATACTAACAAACAATATGAGCAGTAATTCACCTAAAATGAGATTGATAGGGTTATGAGACAGGCAAATAATAGAAGAGGAATTTCAACAGAGAGATGAGGGATTGTCTGGGTGAAATCTGGACTGCTTATAAGCTAACAATGTCAATAGCTCTACATTAAAATAAGGAAGTTGTGCATTAATTGAATCATCATGGGCAGGTAATTTAGTTGACAGAGTGTGATTGGTAGTGCCTCACAATTACATTTGTATGACCACAAATACTCTCCATGGTTAAGCAATTTTGTTGATGGAACAGAAAGCCTTGTATTGAAGTTTCAGGAGTATACATGGAAAGGCGGCATTATAAACAATGCAGATTGAGGATTCAATTATAGGACCCAAAATCAATATTGCTACTCTGTGGGAAATATATTAGATGTAAAAATATGAAACAGAGGATCTCTACAGAAATTAGGGTTCACCAACAATGATCATTAAAATGGGATGAGCATCTTGGGGAAAAAAATCAAAATTATAACAGACTTCTGGACATTTATGTTCAGAAGACTGAAATATCAGTTGTTATGTAAAAGAAAGTTTCAAACATGCTTGAAAAAGAGTGAACAGTTCCATGCAGTGGACCTCCAGAATGGGTGCTGAGTATACTTACCAGAACCTGGGCTCTGAAAGATAAGTTTTGACGTGTTAGTGAACTAGGGTTGTATGCATGCAATTTAGATGGGGATTTGATAAATTATTGGGAACATACACAAAATGTTGTAGGAACTCAGCAAATCAAGCAACATCTATGGAGGGGAATAAACCATCAACATTACAGGCAGCAACCCTTCATCAGGACCTGTCCACCTGCATTTTGTGTGCTTTGTTCAAGATTTCCAACTTGCGTTTTTGATAAGTTACAGGAAACGCTTGTTGGAAACACCAGCTTTTTTTTTTATAATGCATTTTATAAGATTTGTACTTTTTAACAAACTTATGTATTTTTCACACTCACTGGCAGGAAGTGGTATAGAGGCTAAACTAACAGTTTATCACCTTTCTCATTTTTCATTGGCTAATTAGAATTACAGTTTAATTTCTTACATCCATCTCACAACATGAGGGAGTAAAAATATTTATGTAGCATCTCTGTCACTATGTACAAACAATAAGGAAGGGAAATGGAGGGGATATTGCCTGAACACTAAGATTGTATACATAATTGTTTTGTAAACATGTATGTACAATCAGATATGCAATCAGATCAATGTCTATTGATAAATCTGATGGCCTGGTGAAAGAAGCTGTCCCGGAGCCTGTTGGGTCCTAGCCTTAATGCCAGACACAAGCAGCTGAAACAGTTTGTGGTTGGCATGGATGAAATCCCTGCTGATCCTCTGGGCCCTTTTTTACGCACCTGCTGCTGTAAATGTCCCGAGCAGAGAAAAGTTCACATCTATAGATGCGCTGGCCTGTCCACACCATTCTCTGCAGTGCTCTGCAATTCAGGGTAGTACAGTTCCCGTACCAGGCAGTGATACAGCTCAGCTTGCTCTCGATAGTGCTGCTATAGGAAGTCCTGAGAATTTGGGGACTCATGCCAAACTTCTTCAGTCACCTGAAGTGAAAGAGGCACTATTGTGCACATTACTCGTGTGATGTGGTTGTTTTAATTATGTAGCCTATTAATTAATTTATCACTAATGAATTTTCATCATCTTATCTATAAAAGTGATACAGTTTTCAGAAGCACCATTTATATTTTCTTATTTTATCTTACACTTGTTAGCATTAATTCCCCTCTTATCATTGTTTCTCAGCTCTTTATTTAGCTTGCTTAGTGTTTGAATGTTTGTACTCTAAAATAAATTGAAATCTTGGAATTAAGACTACTAACCATTTTTTGACTCCCAGAAGTACCCTAAGGATCAGGAATTAGAGATCCAACTTGTTCTACAACATTATTCATAAAGAGGATCGACATTCCGCAAGTGAATAGTTATAAGTTTCTCTCCCTTTCTAGCTAGCAAGCTAATTCCAAAAAACAAGAGCAATTCAATGAGGCATGAACGGTGGTACAGCTGGTAGAGTTGCTGCTTCACAACTCCTCTGACCTCCACAAAGAGACTTAAGCATTTAGCTTAAAGAACTCCTGTCCGCAGGTGTTTCATAGCATTTCACATCTGCCATGCAGGGCTGTTTGTGAATGAACAGTCCGCAGTATTTGTTGAGCATGTTTGCTTTTATAATTTCCAACTGTGGTGTCCAAACATCCATTTTGTGGTTAGGTGTCTCCCGTGAGTTATTGCCTCTACACACAGAGGCGTCAGAAGAAATTTTGCAAATTTCAAGAAGTGATGCAGAACGAAGAAGTGCTCATTTTTTGGGAAAGCTCAATTAGGAAGTACACATAAACATTGTGGTAAGCAAAATAATTTCAAGGCCTATGACATAGAGTGTTTCTTCATGGAAACTATAATGCTAAGTTAGAACATCTTTTTAATTTATAGTTTAGGACCTGGCATGTTTAAGGAATATGTTTGAACTGCAGTTTGAACAGCGTAATATGTCAGAACAGCATTTCTACTTTTCTCCAGATCAGATCAAATTCACAAATCCAGGAAAGGAAGCTTTGTGGAGAATGTGGTTTATAAGTGGTGGTTGTCGAATCAACCATTAGTCAACATCCTTTCACTATGGTTACGACAGTTTGCTTCAGGTAAGTATGAAGGAACATGGTGGAGCCTGCAAATATTACAAAAAGGTGTACAGGTTTCTCCCTGTTTACAGTAAGCAAATTACTTCTGGAATACCATTCGACTTTGTACTGCAATTTGCCAAGTTCATGGTTGGGTTATTTAGAAATAATAAGATTGAGTCATTTTAATTCTCAGATAAAACTATGTCACATTATGGTCATGGTTTCTTATATATTTAACCACCAGGTCATTAATAAACTCACTTCATCATATAATACAAGATCTACAATACATTATCCTGCTCTCTCATTGGTTATTCTACTGATTGATTCAGAAATCCATCTCTTTTTGACTCTCATCCTCCACTTCTCCATATTTCTACAGCCCTCTTCTGCATGACCAATCCCTTATCATGAAATTATGATCTCTGCTCGCAATGTCCTTCTGAAGCTAATGCCATGCTATTACGGCTCGGGGCATTGCAATTCAATTCTGTTGTCCTCTAAGAAGCTTGTACATTCTTCCTATGAGTGCATAAGCTCCAGTTTCAAACCATAGTCCAAAGACCTACCATTTAGTAGGTTGATTGGCCATTGTAAATTGTCCTGTGGTTAGGCTAGGGTTGAATAGGTGGATTCATTGGGCCCGAATGGCCTGCTCTGTGATGTATCTTTAAAATAAAAGAAAAAACAAAATCATTCTTTGTCCTTTTTTCTTTTTTGAGTTTTTATGGCATCTACAAGTTTTGAAATTATACTCATGCAGACGTGAATATCATAGAATCATTGAGCTACACACACAGCAGCAAACAAGAGTCAGTTGTATTCATGCTCATGACATGCTTACAACATAAGAGAAGCCATTTCAGCCTGTTGGTTCAAAGTCGGCTTCCATTCCCCACTAACCTTCGTTCTAACCAATTTTCCCAACATTTCCATCAACTTGTTTATCATGAGTGAGTGAAATTGGGGGATGAAAAGGACAAAGGTGGAAAACTCTTCCCCAAGGTTTTCGGCTTCTCCGTGTGCTTAACTGCCCATAAGAAGGTTGTAATGATCCATCTCCTTAAACTATGTGCAGTCCTTCTGAAGAAGGGACTCCCACAGTGATATTGTGGTGGCAGTTCAGGACTTGGGCGCCGCAGCAATGAAGGAGCAGTGATATGTTTCCAAGTGAGGATGGGATGCAGCTTGGAGCAAAAGTGGAGGTGGTGATGTGTCATCTCCACTTGCCTTTCTTCATGATAGTGGTCACAGGTTTGAGAGACTGTTGGAGTAAACTCCCTGGCTGAATGACTGGAAAGAGTTTCCGGAAATTCACTCATCCTGGCACAAGTGGAGCATTTGTTGCTTGGAGTATCAGGAATTGAGCCATTCCTGCCCTCTGACCTCTTATAGCAGCTGTTTATGTGGCTGGTTCAGTTCAGTTTCTGGTCAATAGTAACCTCCAGAGTGCCGATGATGGAGATGGTCTTTTGCATTGAAATGTTATATGCCATGTATCAACTCAAGCCAGAAAGCTGAATCGGCCTTGCTCCGTGCAGGTATGGGCTGCTTCACTTTCTGAGGAATTGTGAACGGAATCAAACATAGTGATTCCATCAGGGAACATCCTCACTTCTCATCTTACGGTGGAAGGAAGGTCACTGATGAAGCAGCTGAAGATAATTAGGCTCAGGATATTGTCCCGAGGAACTCTTGTACTGATGTCCTGGGCCTAGGGCAATCAACCTTTGACAATCACAACTATCTTTCTTTGTGCGAGGTATGACTCCAGCCATCAGGACATTTTCCTCTTGATGATCTTTACTTCATTCTGAGCAGGAACCCGTGAAGCAACACTTTTATCAAATGCTGCCTTGATGCCACTTCGTCTCTTGAATTCAGCTTGTTGATTGAGCCAAATCTGTGATGAGATGCAGGGCTAAGTAGCTGTGATAGAAATTCCAATTATATATTGCTGAACAGGTTATTATCAATATATTTCTACATTTGTAAAGAATCATTGTGTAACTTGAATATTGTTACAGTGGTATACACACTCCTGATGGCTCCCAGCATTTAATTGAGAAGCTGCTGAGCTTCAAGAGCCTGAATATCCCCAGGCTAATCCATTGCTTCTGATGAGTTTGTGCACAGCTGGAAAATTGTGATGCACCAAACATAATCTGCATTTCTGGGCTAGAGAGTAGATCCTGTTCAAGACTGCTGTCAAATGATCTTTATTATCTAGGGACCGTGCTGTAAGTCAGAATTGCAGTGAAGAGCGTTCACAGCTTCCCCTGCTTCACCCGTCACCCCAACCCAATCACCTTTCCGGCCCACCCAGTGCATTTGACCAAACATCACTGCTCACATCAACCAACTGGCACGTTATCAGAAATGAAAACTAACAATGACTGTGATAGTGCACTAGGACACCTAGTTTTTTAGGTTTACCTTCAACTAATGATTAATTTGAAATGAAATGCGTCAATTCAACAAAAGTAGTTTTGAATAATGGCCAATATTATAATTTATGAAAAGAATGCAAACCCCGAGAATGAAAATTTCACTGACATGCTTATTTTTGATGCTATTTATTCTTTGCATTTTCAACATTTTGACTCATTTATTAGTTCTGATTTACAAACCAAGAAATAAAATATCCTGGAATTACTCTAAATTGTGAAATGGTTTGGATTTAATTTCAAATTCAGCATATTCAAGTCAAGTCATGTTCTATTGTCATTTCGACCAAAACTGCTGGTACAGTACACAGTAAAAATGAGACAAAGTTTTGCAGGACTATGGTGCCACATGAAACAGTACAAAAACTACACTGAACTGCGTAAGACAACACAAAAAACTACACTAGATTACAGACCTACCCAGGACTGCATAAAGTGCACAAAAATAATAAATAATAAACATGACAATAGGCACAGTAGATGGCAGGAAGTTGGTGTCAGTCCAGACTTTGGGTATTGAGGAGTCTGATGGCTTAAAGGAAGAAACTGCCTGGTCATGAGAGCCTGGATGCTTTGGTGCCTTTTCCCAGACGGCAGGACAGAGAAGAGTTTGTATGAGGGGTGCGTGGGGTCCTTCATAATGCTGTTTGCGGATGCAGCGTGTGGTGTAAATGTCTGTAATGGCGGGAAGAGAGAGACCCCAATGATCTTCTCAGCTGACCTCACTATCCACTGCAGGGTCTTGCGATCCGAGATGGTACAATTTTTTTTAGAATATTAACCAAAATAATTCCTGATATCGTGCCCAGTACAAGCTGGTGAATGCAGTTGTGGAACAAGCTGGTGAATGCAGCTGTGGAACAAGCTGCAACCGGTGAAAATAGCTGGGCAATGGATAAATCCTTTCCATATTGACAAGCCTGAAACAGTTCCACTGAAAAACTGTCAGATCTTTCACTTGACAGAGAAACCTGGAAACCATAGGAAATACATAAAAGCTGCTGGAGGAACTCAGTAGATCAAAAAACTTCTATGGATAGAACTGGACAGTTGATATTTCAGGTGGAGACCTTCAGCTGGACACTAGAAACGAGACTCTGGAAACTAGAGACTCTAAACACAGGAGATTGCACAGATGCTGGAAAATCAAGAGTAACACACACAAAATGCTGGAGAAACTCAGCAGGGCATCTATGGAGAGGATTGAAGAGTCGATGTTTTGGACTGACCCCTTCATCAGTATTCATGATGAAAGATCTTAGCCCACAACGTCAACTCTTTATTCCGCTCTATAGATGACTGTTGGACCTGCTGAGTTCCTCCAGCATTTTATGTATTAAGGTAGAGACCCTAGTTGAATTGTTCTCTACCCATCTTGATTTTTCCATAACTTGTATATTTATGTTGACCTCATGCAAACTGAAGGAAGCATGAACCAGCTAAGTTCAATAGTGAGCATTTCTAACAAATCAACCAACTGATGTACTCTAAAATACAAAAAAAAATCATTGCAAATACATCATTTATTGTAGGATGTGTTGAAAACAATGTGAAAGGTATTTCTAAATGCAAGCATGTGAAATGCTAATTCTTTGTGTATACTCTGTTGTACTTGGTGAACAATCCCAATTGTCCTCCCACGCTTGCAGAAAGTGAGGACTGCAAAGAGAGCAATGGATGACAGATTGTCCCTGGAGTGACCAATGGCCATTTGGTGAAACCAGTGGAATGTGGAGAGGTTCTTGCAGGACCAGGGGAGGAGTGTTTGGAGATGCGAGGATGGAGAGAAGATCAGATAAGGAGGCAAGGTTGGAGGGAAGGCTGGTCAGAAGGTGGATGCTAGAGATGATTGACAAATCTAGAAAAGTGCTCTAGATTGAGGGGATTAGAGGGTAGTGATGGAACCAGCAAGAAGTTTGAGAACCAGGTCTAGAGCGAGAAGAGGTCAGAATGAACATCTAGAATAATGGAGAGAAAATTGTGAGAAGGAGTGGAGGATGACCCAGGGACCGTGAAGGGTACCAGCAGGAAATGGAAATCAATATCAGGAGGTACTCAGTGAATGTGGTTTAAATATAGTTAACGCTTCATGCTCTTTGACATCAGTCCAACCAAGCTGCGGCTGACATTTGGACTATACATAAGCTTTTTTAAAAATCAGAAAATTGAGCACTGTGCACTAATTAACAATGCAGAATATTCTTTGTACTCCCCCACCACACTCAGTATGCTAAATCCAGAATGAATTTCCATTGTGTGTTATGTCAACAGGGTATACGAAGGTATCCCATCAGTCAGTGATATGTTTCATACAATCATTGCTAAGTGAAAATTTATCTTAAAAGTGATCATGTTAATTACTGTCTGTGTATTGTTGCTGACAGTTACTGGAAAGTTGCCTAGGAGCTGGTATTCAGAAACGTATTTGTTAATTTGTCACATTCTAAATTAGAATATGAATAATTCCATTTTTTCTGTCATTGTTTTTATGAAGTCTTTTCAAGATGGTTTGTTGCTGGTTCCACAAGACTTAAACACCAGCTGCTATTGATGAAGATGAACAGATTATTACAGGTGTGATATCTGCAACTCATCCCTGGATTTAAATCTGTTAAAAGTGAGCTGGAAGTTCTTGATGTTGATTCTACAATAGAGATGGGAGGAGGCTCACTCCAAAGGGTCTCATTCACAATGGAAAAGTAAAGACACCTCTACAGCTTCAAATTAGACTATGTTGTCATGTCCCTTGCACCTTATTGTCTACTTGCACTGCATTTTCTCAAACTGAATTTGTAAATTGAAAGTGCAACCATTATATTCTGCATTCTCTTATAGTTTCCCCCTCCTACTGCCTTGATGTACTTATGCTTTCAAATGACCTGCAAGAAAAAGTAAGTTTTTCATTGCAACATGGTACATGTGACAGTAATAATTAACCATACCAAAGTTATTATCATAGGCACCAGGGGGCAATGAAGTTCATAGTAAAGAGTACATATAGCTACAACAAGCTCAAAACAAAAGGTAGGTTCTAAGTGCAAAGGAGTAGTGTTAGAATGGTAGCACAAGTGTAGTGATCTGATTCCAATTGAATTGGTTACATCAAGATGCCGTACCTGGGTAGAACTGCTGCCTCCCGCCTTTAGTCACCTGGGTCAGTGACTGTGGTGGAGTTTCTAGGTTCATCCCTGTGACAACATGGGATTCCTCTGGGTGCTCATTTCCCTCCCAACTTCCAAAGGTTGTTTGGTTAATTAATGTCTGCAAATCGTCCCATGATAAGTGAGTGGTGGGAGAATCAAAGATTGTATAAACAAGCGTGTGTGAAAAATCAGGATACAGTGAACAGTGAGGAGGGGGGATGGATGGGATCACTTGAGAGGTGGTATGGACTTGATGGGCTGAATGGCCTTTTCTATATTCTGAGGAAATGGAAAATGGTCTTCAGTCTAGAGGTGTGAGGTAAAGCATTTGGAGTGAATGAGCATGGCAAGGAGATACATAATAAATCTTAAGATGATGCAATGTGGAGCAATGGTGGGATCTTCTGTGATGATAGCAGGACAGAAAGAGACATAGAAACTACAACTCAGAAACAGGCCCTTCAGCCCATCTGGTCTGTGCTGAATCTTTTAAACTGCCTACTCCCATCAAACTACACCAGGACCATAGCCCTCCATACCCCTACCATCCATGTACCTATCCAAACTTCTCTTAAATATTGAAATCAAACTTGTATGCACCACATGTGCTGGCAGCTCATTCCACACGCACATGACCCTCTGAGTGAAGAAGCTTCCCCTCATGTTCTCCTTAAACTTCTCACCTTTCACCCTTAACCCATGACCTCTGGTTGTAGTCTCACCCACCCAACCTCAGTGGAAAAGCCTGCTTGCATTTACCCTATCTATACCCCTCATAATGTTTGTATTCCTCTGTCAATTCTCCTCTCAATCTTATATGTTTGAAGGAATAAAGCCCTAACCCACTCAATCTCTCCTTATAACTCTGCTCTCTAGAGCTGGCAACATCCTTGAAATTTTTCACTATACTCTTTCAACCTTATTTATTCATTTACCTTTCCTGTAGGTTGGTAACCAAACGACGCTCTAAATTAGGCCTCACCAATGTCTTTTACAATTCAACATAACATCCCATCTCCTGTACATAGTACTTTGATTTATGAAGACCAATGGGCTAAAAGCTTTCTTTGCAACCCTATCTACCTGTGACACCACTTTCAATGAATTATGGACCTGTAATCCCAGATTCCTTTCTTCTATCACACTCCTCAGTGCCCTACCGTTCACCATTCAAGACCCACCTTGGTTGGCTCTGCTGAAGTGCAACACCATGCACTCGTCTGCATTAAATTCCATCTGCCATTTACAGCCCATTTTTCTAGCTGGTCCGGATCCCACTGCAAGCCACAATAACCATCCTCACTGTCTACTACACCCCCAGCCTTGGACTCATACACAAATTTGCTAATCCAGTTAACCACATTATCAACCAAATTATTGGTATAAATGACAAACAATAATGGACACAGCACCAATCCCTGTGGCACTCCACTAGTCACAGGCCCCCAGTCAGAGAGACAATCATCTACTACCACTCTTTGGCTTTTCCTACAAAGCCAATGCTTAATCCAATTTGAATGCCGCATCTTGAATGCCGAGCGACTAAACCTTCTTGACCAACCTCCCATGCAGGACCTTGTCAAATGCCTTGCTAAGGTCCATGTAGACAACATCCACTGTCTTGACTTCATCCCTTTTTCTGGTAGCTTCCTCAATAAACTCTATAAGATCGGTTGGACATGACCTACCATGCACAAAGCCATGCTGACTGTCCTTAACCAATCCACGTCTATCAAAATACTTATAGATAGATAGATAGATAGATAGATACTTTATTCATCCCCATGGGGAAATTCAACTTTTTTTTTCCAATGTCCCATACACTTGTTGTAGCAAAACTAATAACATACAATACTTAACTCAGTAAAAAATATGATATGCATCTAAATCACTATCTCAAAAGCATTAATAATAGCTTTTAAAAAGTTCTTAAGTCCTGGCGGTTGAATTGTAAAGCCTAATGGCATTGGGGAGTATTGACCTCTTCATCCTGTCTGAGGAGCATTGCATCGATAGTAACCTGTCGCTGAAACTGCTTCTCTGTCTCTGGATGGTGCTATGTAGAGGATGTTCAGAGTTTTCCATAATTGACCGTAGCCTACTCAGCACCCTTCGCTCAGCTACCGATGTTAAACTCTCCAGTACTTTGCCCACGACAGAGCCCGCCTTCCTTACCAGCTTATTAAGACGTGAGGCGTCCCTCTTCTTAATGCTTCCTCCCCAACACGCCACTACAAAGAAGAGGGCGCTCTCCACAACTGACCTATATATCCAATCCCTTAGAATACCTTCCCACTACTGATGTCAGGCTCACTGGTCTATAATTTTCTGGTTTCGTTTTAGAGCCTCTCTTAAACAGTAGAACAACATTGGGGATCCTCCAATGTTGAAATGATGGAATACTTGTTGTTATTGGTCAATGGATAGAATTGCACATTCGATACTTTAATGTAATATAGACTAACATTCCAGTGGAGTATTGAAGCAATCCTGCATTATCAGGTGTCCTTGATTGTCTTCTTCAGGAGCCTAAAGTCTATTTTACGATGATACTTGGGGGGGAAAGAGCATTTTCCTACTGTACTAGCCAACATTCATCCCAAACAATAAATCAGAATCAGAATCAGATTTAATAGCGCTAACATATGTCATGAAATTTGTTAACTTGGCAGCACCAGTAAAATCAATTATAGGAAATATATATACAAATTGTAAATAGTTAAATTAAAAACACTGCAAGAACAGAAACTAATTAATAAAAAGGTGAGGTAGTGTTCATTGGCTCATTATCATTTAGGAATCCAATGGCAGAGGGGAAGAAACTGTTCCTGAATCACTGAGTGTGTGCCTTCAGCCTTCTGTACCTCCTTCCTGACAGTAACAAAGAGAAGAGGGCATGTCCTGGGTGATCACAATCATAATTCAATGACGCTATCAGCTCTATAAAACTTCTCAGTGCTATTCACAAAAGTAATTGCAAAATAAAATTTGAAGAGATCAATAGTGCTGAACCAATGTGTGATATTATTTCATGTGTGTCTGGCATTGGGAAATGGTTAGACCTGCGAGCATAGGTCCTGACCAGAATTGCTGGTCCAAATTTCATAAAGTTTGGAATTTAATTTGGAACTGATCATTTGCAATAAATTAATTTTGTATCATTTTGTGCTTAAAATAAAAACAAGCATTGTGCCAAAATGCTTAGTCTCCGATATTTCAAATGATATTGCTTTGAAACAGCATGGAGTTTAGAATGAGGAATGACCAAATTTAAATGATTGGGTTTGGTTACGTTGGGGAGTTCCTGAGATAAAGATGTGAGGATGGAAAGAAAAGTCATTGCAAATGTTTGTCCTGTTCTGACAGGTTAGAGAGGAACATAATCAGATAAGGACCAGTCAGCAGTTGGATGACAATGGGGGAGGGTTGTGTGGTCAACGTTGCCAAAGGGTATTGTCCTTGATCACAGTCACATTGGAACTTATTTGTGAGTTTTGAAAAGGCCCATTTCAGAGTTGCAATGAAGCATGGGAATTGCAGGAAGGGTAGATCAAGTTTGTACAGAGTAGAGAGTGGGTTGTAGATGGTCCAGCCAATATTTGAAGTACAAGAATGTCATGGTAAATTAGAGTAAGTAGGAAGGTGGTGCTGAGGCCAAACGTGTCAGCTGTGATCTTATTGACTTGAGGAAATGATTAGTTTTTCGTTGTTCCTAGTTCTTATGTTCTAATGCTCTTGTGTTTCTATTTTAAGGATTTTGGATGTGGAAATTGAACACTAGTTTGAAGTGGGGTTTTTTTGGGAATGGGATTAATAAAAGGAGGTTTGAAATACAGAGGGATGGTACCTGAGAAGTGACAAAGGTTACTGATATATCGCAAGAGAGGAGCCATGGCAGGATAAGAATGATAGTTAGGTTGTTAGAAGTTTAATGAAGGATGGGGCAAGAGAAAGATCATATTTACAAGATGAGCCTGGAGAAGGCATGAGGGAGATACAAAATAAACTGAAGTAAAGACTAAAGCAGATAGCTAAACCCTAAAACAACTAGAAAATGACAGCTCACACTGACAGTAATTCACAGTTAATGTCCCCATATGTTGGATGAAATTAAACAACTAAGCTGTGCACTCTCACTCCTATAGGTAGTAAATGGCTCCCACAGGCTTTTAGATTTTTAATCAAGGTGTTGTTCATTTGATTTATGTTTATTTTTAATATTTTCTTTTATCCTAGTTTTTTTTTTCTGTGTAATCCTGACTGCAGTATCATGCTTGATCTTTATTTAGTTGTTGAATCTGTGTCAACTCTCGTGCACCTTTGAGTAGGAATCTGCTATATCAGAGGATTCAAGGTACATTTATTTTCAGATGATGTAGGCAGTATACAACCCCCAGATTCGTCTTCCTGCAGACAGCCACAAGGCAAAGGAGAACCACTGAACCTGTTTAAAATAAAACATCAAACCCCCTCCCCACATGCAAACTGCAACAAAAATCATTAGCAAAGACACAGAACATAAAACACAAACTCAAAAGACATATTCCGGTTCAGCTCAGTGTTCCTTAACCCAGTTAAAATCACCCAAACTAGCAACAAAAAAAGGAGTGGCCAGAAACGTGAATTAACATCCACAGTCCACAAACAGCGTCGACTAAACCCTGCTCCAGCACCATCGAGGGAGAGAGAGAGAGAGATTATTCAAACTTAAGGACCTTCCGTTGGGAGCAATGAGTGAGAAGGAGACAGAGGTCATCGCATGCAAACACCTTCCTCTGAGAGCAGCAAATAAGGGGCCGGTAGATAGTGTTGAACACTCGCTCGCCTCCGCACCCACCTCGATTATTTTGGACTTCCACAGCACTTTAATTGGCGAGATCAGCAAGAGATGGAGGTGATGGTGGGCTTGCGCCCCCATCTCCTGGCTTTCTACCCCCCATATCGCAAGCTTTGCCTGCAGCCTCGTGGAACCCTCTCGGAGACAGCAAAGTACTAGATTGCCCAATCAACCCAAAAACGCACCACCAGAACGTAGATAACAGGTTCCAACAGTGGAAGAACCACATCTGAAATAAAAAGTCAATGTAAGAGAAGTGAAAGGAGTTGCTTCATGACCCAGCTTGAGGATGTCGCCCTTGGAAGCTTTGTTCACTTGCACCATATCCGACTCGATTCTTTCCTAAGAACGTATCGTATTAAAACATGACGGGAGGTCAGTCGTATTTTTGGGTCTCCCAGCTTTGATGGCCTCAATTTGATATTTTTCCTGGCTGCAGCCCATTTTCATCTACTTAAAAAGCTGAATAAATTACCTCCGGAGGTGAAGGCATATTTGGTTTGTTTAAGTGCAATGTTATGCCAATGGCATTTTTTAAATACTTGAGTATTTGAAAGCTCTCCATCTCTGAGATGATTGAAATTAGGATAGCGTATTCCTGACTTCACAAACAGTCTTTATACATAATTGATTTGGTTATTTTTTAGTTCTGATTTTTTAATCTTACATGCTCATGCGGTTTGTTTCCAAAACTTTGGGATGTATTAATTGTCAAGAAAAGTTGGCTTCCTTCAATCAAGTAGTCAGAAGCATGAGATAAATTTCACTTTCTAGAAGCTTCTGTACCTATGAACTCTCCATTCAAATCTCAAAACATGGGCTACAAGTAGAGTTGTGTCACTCAAGCTTAGTTTGCTCATCTCTGTGTACTTTCATTGTATAAGACTCAGATTGGGTTTACATTAGATCAGTCTGACATTAGTTTTATACAGATAGGGATCTTATGAATGTCATTGTTTTTGCAATAATTATAAATATTCTACATATTCATACAGTTGCAGAAATCTGCTCAAACCTGGCTGTGATTATACTAAGTAGATTTTTCAATCCATACTCAACTCAACCAACCTCATCCAAGCAAGTTATATATGTTATCATAATCAGACAGCACAATTGGTAATGTTGACTTCTCTCTGTTATGAGGGACTATGCATCTCCAAAATATGTCCATGATTTTAAATAGTTTCTTACCAATGGCACATTATTAAACATTTAGTTTAGAGACCCTTCGCCATACAGAACAGCCTGCGATCATGATATTTACATTTATGTTTCAGTGATTTGTCCTTGATTCAATTTTTTTTAAGTCATTATTTCAAGTGGCATAAATTGTACTCAAATGTTTTCTTGATCAAATACCTCAATATTGTGTTAATCTCCTTTCTGCAGATCTTGACATTGTTTTCCCTTTTTGACTGCCACTGTTTGACTATGCACGCTTAAGCATCCTGCTGTTGTTTTTAGCAGTTAAAGTATTTTGCAGCTCTAAACTGACAAGCTTGTGTGAAGAGTTCCCCGGTCATGTTTCCCTACATACTAGTTTTCCACAATAGTTTTTCTACTTTCCTTATGACAGAGAAGCAGGCCATTTGACAAGCAGTCTTGGACAGCTCTGAGGATTTCCATAATTCTCATTCAATTCACTGCTTTCCTGGAAACTATTCTCTTTCATGTTCTCCTACCATCACCATCATGAGGGATGATTCACAGTAACCAACTGACCAACAGCACATCTTTGTCATCCAAGGTTCTTTAATCTTAGCACTTTCACCTTTCAGCCTTACCAGAATATGCAGACCCTGAACTCTCTAGTAAAAGACTCCCACTTGTCAGATGTCATTTTACCTGCAATTTACTTTCTCCAGGTCTTGCACTGCTAAGTCCCAGTTTAGGATCTCAATTTGAGGACCACGTTTATCCATTTCCATAACTATGTTGAGACTCAGAGAATTATGTTTGTGGAGCTTCAGGTAACAGAGTAGATCCAAGACTGCAGTCAACGTATTTTGAACATGAAGTGAATTCAGGTATATGGCATTAGAAGAGAAAAGTAAAGTTAAGGTAAAAGATTGGCCATGGTCTTACTGAATGGTGATAGAGGGATGATAGGCCTAATTGTCTATCTTTGCTTCTATTTCTTATGAAGTCAGTAACTCTAATCTGAACAACAGTGTACCAAAATCACTCCACGTGATACCTTCGGTTCTGGAAGGTATTCTAACAATTTTTCACACTACACTAAACTGTATCCTACATTCTCTTCATAGCTTCATACATTATATTCATTTATACAATTCTCAAGTCATCAAGTTGCTTTTTATTGTCATTTCAACCATAAACTGCTGATACAGTACACAGTAAAAAAGAAACTACATTCCTCCAGGACCAGGGTGCTACATGAGACAACTCAAGGCTACACTAGACTATGTAAAACAACACAAAAACTACACTACAGACTAGACTACAGACCTACAGAGGACTACATAAAGTGCACAAAACAGTGCAGGGCAGTACAATAATTAATAAATCATTAATAAACAAGACAATAGGCACAGAAGAGGGCAAATTTCAATATAATAATAAATAATATAGATGTCAGTCTAGACTCTGGGTATTGAGGAGTCTGATGGCTTGGGGGAAGAAATTGTCGCACAGTCTGGTCATAAGAGCCTGAATGCCTCGGTACCTTTTGCCAGATGGCAGGAGGGAGAAGAGTTTGTATGAAGGGTGCGTGGGGTCCTTCACAATGCTGTTAGCTTTGTGGGTGCAGCGTGTGGTGTAAATATCTGTAATGGCGGGAAGAGAGACCCCGATGATCTTCTCAGCTGACCACACTCTTTGTAGAGATATTAACTAATGTTCTTCCATCATCACTGCAAGAGCATTCTACGGATCCTTTCTTCTTCCTTGAGACGACACCAAACTAACACCTGTCCAGCACCAACCTCCAAGCTTGGCTGCAGTTGCTTTTGTAAGGTACCACATGGCCTTTCATTCCACTCACTTGCTCTCAAATAAAAAAAGTTGCTATGGGAACTCTGCTGTGTTTCAGATTTACCCTGCATTTCATGACGTGAGTGAAGCATCTTTTGCTTCAGTTCCACTTTGTCCCACCACTCAGTCCTTTCTCCATGATGACTGCATTGATGTGGATACTGTTCTCAGCATTCCCTGGAAAGTCGTCAACTTTTAATTCCCATCATTCACTCAGCTTCATAGAGTCTATCTCTAGCCATTCCTTTTCTTTGGAGGCCTATCTCAATTTCAGAGAATAGTCAAAGTGTTGTACTAGAGCACAGAAATGGATTCTTCAACCCAGCTTGTCTGTGTAACCATTTTGCCCATCTACACTAATCCCATTTACTGTATCTTTTCATGCCAGTGTATGTATTTCTCTAAATGGCTTTATATTCTGGAATATAAAGACAGATTCTGGAAAGGAGTAATAATAGCAGGGTTGTTGTGGTGGGAGATTGTAATTTCCCAAATATCGACTGGCATCTCCCTAGAATGAGGGGTTTAGATGGGGTGGAGTTTGTTAGGTGTGTTCAAGAAGGTTTCTTGACACAATATGTAGATAAGCCTACAAGAGGAGAGGCTTGATCTGATATTGGGAAATGAACGTAGTCAGGTGTCAGATCTCTCAGTGGGAGAGCATTTTGGAGATAATGATCACAATTCTATCTCCTTTACCATAGCATTGAAGAGGGATAGAAACAGACAAGTTAGGGAAATGTTTAATTGGAGTAAGGGGAAATATGAGGCTATCAGGCAGGATCTTGGAAGCATAAATTGGAAAGAGATATTCTCAGGGAAACATATGGAAGAAATGTGCCAAATGTTCAGGGGATATTTGCATTGGGTTCTGAGTAGGTACGTTCCAATCAGACATAGAATGGATGGTAGGGTACAAGATCCATGGTGTACAAAGGCTGTTGTAAATCAAGTCAAGAAGAAAAGGAGAGCTTACGAAAGGTTCAAAAAACTAGGTAATGATAGGAATCTAGAAAATTATAATTCTAGCAGGAAGGAGCTTAAGAATGAAATTAGGAGAGCCAGAAGGGGCCATGAGAAGGCCTTGGTGGACAGGATTAAGGAAAAACCCAAGGCATTCCACAAGTATGTGACGAGCAAGAGGAAAAAACGTGAGAGAATAGGGCCAAGCAAGTGTTACAGTGGGAAAGTGTGTATGGAACCAGAGGAAATAGCGGAGGTACTTAATGAATACTTTACTTCAGTATTCACTACGGAAAAGGATCTTGGCAATTGTAGGGATGACTTTCAGTGGACTGAAAAGCTTGAGCATGGAGATATTAAGGAAGAGGATGTTCTGGAGCTTTTGGAAGGCATCAAGTTGGATAAGTCACCGGAATCGGATGGGATGTTCCCCAGGCTATTGTGGGAGGCGAGGGAGGAGATTTTTGAGCCTCTGGCAATGATCTCTGCATCATCAATGAGGATGGGAGAAGTTCCAGAGCATTGGAGGGTTGTGGATGTTGTTCCCTTATTCAAGAAAGGGAGTAGGGATAGCCCAGCAAATTATAGGCCAGTGAATCTTACTTCAATGGTTAGTAAGTTGATGGAGAAGATCCTGAGAGGAAGGATTTATGAACAGTTGGAGAGGCATAATTTGATTAGGAATAGTCAACATGGCTTTGTCAAAGGCAGGTTGTGCCTTACGAGCCTGATTGAATTTTATGAGGATGTGACTAAACACATTGATGAAGGTAGAGCAGTAGATGTAGTGTATATGGATTTCAGCAAGGCATTTGATAAGGTACCCCATGCAAGGCATATTGAGAAAACAAGGAGGCATGGGATCCAAAGGGACATTGCTTTGTGGATCCAGAACTGGCTTGCCCACAGAAGGCAAAGAGTGGTTACAGATGGGTCATATTCTGCATGGAGGTCGGTGACCAGTGGTATGCCTCAGGGATCTGTTCTGGGACCCCTATTCCTTGTGATTTTTATAAATGACCTGGAGTAGGAAGTGGAGGGATGGGTTAGTAAATTTGCTGATGACACAAAGGTTGGGGGTGTTGTGGATAGTGTGGAGAGCTGTCAGAGGTTACATTGGGTCATTGATTCGATGCAAAGCTGGGCTGAGAAGTGGCAGATGGAACTTAACCCAGATAAGTGTGAGGTGGTTCATTTTGGTAGGTCAAATATGATGGCAGAATATAGCATTAATGGTAAGACTCTTGGCAATGTGGAGGATCAGAGGGATCTTGGGTTCCGAGTCCCAAGAGCTACAGAGCTGCAGAGCAGGTTGACACTGTGGTTAAGAAGGCATACGGTGCATTGGCCTTCATCAACCGTGGGATCGAGTTTAAGAGCCGAGAGGTAATGTTGCAGCTATATAAGACCCTGGTCAGACCCCACTTGGAGTACTGTGCTCAATTCTGGTTGCCTCACTACAGGAAGGACGTGGAAACCATGGAAAGGGTGTAGAGAAGATTTACAAGGATGTTGCCTGGATTGGGGAGCATGCCTTATGAAAACAAGGTTGAGTGAACTCGGCCTTTTTTCCTTGGAGTGATGGAGGATGAGAGGTGACCTGATAGAGGTGTACAAGATAATGAGAGGCATTGATCGTGTGGATAGTCAGAGACTTTTTCCCAGGGTTGAAATGGTTAACATGAGAGGGCATAGTTTTAAGGTGCTTGGAAATAGGTACATAGGAGATGTCAGGGTATGTTTTTTACGCAGAGAGTGGTGAGGGTGCGGAATGGGCTGCTGGCGACGGTGGTGGAGGCGGAAACGATAGGGTCTTTTAAGAGACACCTGGGTGGCTACATGGAGCTTAGGAAAATAGAGGGCTATGGGTAAAGCCTAGGTAATTCTAAGGTAAGGACATGTTTGGCACAGCTTTGTGAGCCAAAGGGCCTGTATTGTGCTGTAGATTTTCTAAGTTTCCACCACTGTCTCTGGAAAAGCATTCCAGAGATCAACCACCTTCTGTGGAAAGAGCTTTCCCATCAGACCCCCTTTAAATTAGGGCAGAGCGTTGCATAGTGACTTGCAGAATGCCATTATAGTTCGAGGTGTTCTGGAGTTCAGAGTTCAATTCTGGCACCATCTGTAAGGATTTTGCAGGCTCACCCCGTGAACCGTGTGGGTTTCCTCTGGGTGCTCTGGTGTCCTCCCACAGTCCAAAGAAGTACCAGTTAGTAGATTAATTGGTCTTTGTAAATTGTCCTGTGATTAGGCTAGTGTTAAATAGATGGATTGTTTGCCAGTGAGTCTTGTCTAGAAGGGCCTGTTCCACATTGTACCTCTAATTAGATAATTAAATTCCTTCTCACCTCTTATTTCTCATATAGAATATAGAAATCTACAGCTGGGGCAAAAAGATTCCAATAATACCTCTAATCATGCCACTCAGAATATTATACACCTCTACTGTATCTAGTCCCAGTCGGCCTCTTTTGCTCCACCGAATGTAAGCCCAGCCTATCCAATCTCTCCCCATAATGAATGCCTTCCAATACAGTCAACATCTTCTGCCCCTTCTCTGGTGCAATCACATCCTTCCTATAACATGATAATCAGAATTGCACACAACTCCAATGGCTTAATCAGTGTTTTGAAAAGTTTCAAAATGACGTTGCATTGTCCTGCCCCATGAAGGGAAGCACACTATGTTTCTTCTTCACCATGCTAATAACTCACGTTGCCACTTTCAGGGTACTGTGGACTTGAACCCCAAATTCCTCTATTCATCAAAATTACCAAGGACCCAGACATTTACTGTATGTGCCGTATCCCTATCTGTCCTCCTAAAATTCATTCCTCCTACTTTTTTTGGGATTAACTTCCATCTGATTATTATCCTGCTACAGGCTCACTATCAACAATTCCCTTAATTTTTGAGTCATCAACAAATCTACTAATCATATTTCCTGCGTTCACATCTAAGTCATTACTGCTCATTAATGCAAATATCTAATCAGCCAATCATACAGCAACAACTCAATGCATGAAAACATGCAGACGTGGTCAAGAGGTTCAGTTGTTGTTCAGAGCAAACATCAAAATGGGGAAGAAATGTGATCTAAGTGACTTTGACTGTTGGCGCCAGACAAGGTGGCTTGAGTACCACAGGAACTGCTGATCTGGGGTTTTCACACACAACGGTATCAACAGTTCACAAAGAATGGTGTGGAAAACGAAAACATGAACGACAGTTCTGTGGATGAAAATGCCTTCTTAATGAGAGAGTACAGGAGAGAATGGCCAGACTGGTTCAAGCTGACAGGAAGGTGACAGTATTTGCATCCATTTTTGTTTCTTTAATTTTTACCAACTGTTGAGAGACCTATTGTATAATCCTAGGGATGTGATCACCTCTCTTATTCCTAAATTTGATCCATAATGCCTCATTTGATGATCACCAGAGAAGATATCCTGCAGGGGTGCCGTGATGTTCTCCCTAATCAATGGTGGGCACCCACTCCTGATTTTTGTTGCAATCTTTTCTGTCACACTAAAAACCTCTGTACCCCAGAACATTAAGCTACCAGGCCTGCCCTTCCGTCAACTATGAAATATTATCAGATTTCCATCTGCTGATCCACACTCCAAGCTTATTCATCAGACTTGTGGGGCACCTTGCATTAAAGTAAATACAGTTGAGCCTACCAGCTCTCCAGTATTCCATATCAGTCTCTGCTCTGTCCATGGCTCGAGTAATTTTTCTTCTATATTTGAGTCAACTTCCCACCTGCTGAACTGGGGCTGTGTTGCTTATCTGTCCTTCAGATGAGGTTGAGCCCTCCTGAATTGTGTGAGCACAGAACTTAGCTGCAATCCATTGTTTTTGTTCCAGTCCCACCTACCCGATAAGCAATTCCTATGAACCAAGTGCTTAATGCCCTCTCTCTCGTACCAGCTTATTAATCGCATGTTTATTTGTGCTTATTTTATTTCGACTCTCCCAAGATTGCAACCAGAGATATCTTGCTTTTTAATTTTATGCCTAACTTCCTGATTTCATTTTGCACGACATCGATCCTCATTCTACTTACGTCATTTGTACCTGACATATAGTACAATATCTGGCTGCTCTTTCACCCCCTTCAGAATGTTCTGTAGTCCCTTGAAGAAGTCCCTGGCCTTTGCATCAGGAGGAAACAAACCAATCTGAGGTGTTGCCGTCAGCCACAGAAACTCTCATTAATGAAAGCCCACTACTACTGCTCACCTGGATTTATCCCTCCTTTGCTCTGCATTAGAGCCAAACACAGTAACACAAACTTGTCTGATGCCACCACATTCATTCTAGAAACCATCTTCCCCAAACAGTATGCAGAATGATAGACCTCTTTGAGAAGGCAATGACCCCAGGGGTCTCCTGTCATAGTTTTATGTACTTACTGCCCTTTCTGGTGGTCACCCATCTCCTTTCTGTACCTGCAGTACAATCAGCACTTGAAGTATAGTATCTTTCTTATTTCTGGCACTTTTGGTGTAATACCATCATAAAAATGTTTCCTTAAATTGCTTTTTCAGCATTCTGAATGGACCATTCTAGCTAAAATACACTGGTCAATGGCTTTAACCTCCTCTCCTTCCAAAGACTCTTATCACTTCAGGCACAAAAAGAGCCCACAGTTTACAAAAATGGGCCTTTAGTCTGCTTCTGTATTTGTTAAAAGTTTTTATTCCTAAGATCATCTCTGTGAACTTCCACTAATGCTAGCACAGATTCCTTCCTCAGATACAGGGTCGAAAATTGCTCACAATATTCCAAATGTGGTCTGACCAATGCTTTATAGAGCCACTGAAGTGCATCCTTGTTTTTATGTTAACATTGTCTTTGCCTTCTTTACAGTCATCAGGTTTAGAAGGTTATGAAGAATTCGAGGTAAAATCAAATGCCATTTATGTAACTGGAGGAAGAATAAGGACCAGCCAGGTGGATTTAAATCAAGAAAATTGTGTACAAGACAGGTAATTGAACAATGGAAGGCTTCAAATCAAAAGGTTTGCAATATTTACACTCCTATGAGGGCATTCAAACTTGGAACTTTCTTGACTCCAAAAAGATGTACAGGTCAAAATCCAATGGAAAACAAGGGATTATAATAAATGTAATGTTCATAAAAGAGGAGATATCCATACTGTTCAGAAAGTATAGAGAAAACTTTAAAATGACAATGAGAGGGGCGAAGAGAGAATGAGAATAGATTAACAGCTCTTGAAGTGGATTAACAGAGTCTTGAAGTAAAAATGGCAGCTGGTCTGGAGGGAATATATCCTTAATTTCAAAAGGCACTAAGAGTGGAATTTGGTAACTACTGTATTCAACACATTCCAATCTGCATCGTGTATGGAAATTGAGTCAGAGAACTGAATTGCTGCAAATGTTTCCTCTTTGACAAAAAGAAAGAGAGTAATACTGGCAACTACAGTGCAATCAGCCTAATATCAGAGGAGATAAAACTTGAAGAGATTGTAGTCTTGGACAAAATTGAATAGTACTGTAACCCTCTCACCGTAGGCTTGTAATGAGTTAGCTATTACTATGAATACAAAGTAACAGCAACATAACTCTGCAATGCCTGGGAATAACGATGAAAGGGCCATTACCAGTAAATAAACAGGTCTAGGATGGATATGATTCGGGTAACCATAAAAACATAGAAGTTTGAATGTTTCTTCAAAGGGAAAATAATATTATTACCTGTATGAATACAGTACTAACAGACACCCATGCAAATTTAATGCTCGCCAGGAAGCAATAATTTAGCTCACTCTAAAATAAACTTAGATTGAAATTGTATTGACATGATATTTTGAGCTGTAACAAACAAATTAAAGAAAATGGCCCATCACATATATATCAAACACAGTTGTTGGCGCTCATTGTCATGTAGTTTAATTGACTTCGTTTACTCATGGTACTGAAGTGGTTTTGTGCTAAAGAACCAGTCCAAGTAAAAAAAATTAGAAAAATAAATATCTAAGCAATGTCCAAGAAAAAGACATTGAACTGTCTCTTCTTGCCCCTTCCCCAATGTCATGCGCTAGCTGGCAAAATGGAAGTTATCTGCACATTCTCCATGAGACTATAGCCTGTATGAGGATTTTCTGACAGCGATATCTGTCCATCCAAAATCTGGTTCCAAGACTGTTTCACCATGTTATTCTGCCCTGTTTGTTGCCTGTTTTTTTTCCTCCTTCTTTCTTGAAACTTCTTTGGTCTCATGCTCTTTCTAGAAAATGGCTACCCCTTGTTTTCCCGAGCATCTCCTTGTTAACGAGACAAATCCTATTGGCTAATTCAACAAGCCTAACTTAATAATCAACTGAATTTCTTTTTTAAACAGCAAAAATGAAATTCTCAATTGTATGATGTAATTAAAGGAATATTTTCTTTTATATAGATTTGCATTTTGAGGAAAATCTGCAGAAAATAAGACACCCAAAAACATAACTGTATTAATAAAGTAAAGCATGGTTCATACCAGGGTATTACAGTACTTTAAAAGATCAGGCTTATAAATAGAAGTTAGCACAGATTCATTTGTCAAATCAAGTACTTTGATAATATAACCAAGAAGGTCAATGGCTAATGTGTTTGTACATTTTCAACACTACAAAATAGACTTAATATGGGGCAAAAAATAGTAAAGGAACGGAAGGAAGAGAATGGTGGTGAATAGATGTTTTCTGGACAGCAAAAAATATATACAGTATTAGTTCCCAGCTTTCATAAATGGATCACATTTTCTTAGTTATAATGACCTTGGACGTGGGGACACAGTGAGTCATTTATAAATTCACAGATTTTGAATTCAATGAATAAGGTAAGAGAAAAATACCTTCTGTATGACAACTTCGTCTGTTAAGTAAAGTGGGCAGACAGAAGAGGGATGAAATTTATCACAGTAAAGAGTGAAGTTGTATATTTTGATTGGAAGTAGACAGATAAAATAAGAACAACTAGACTTTTGGCTTCACAATCTGTAAAGATGGCAAGGCAAGTTGAGAACTTTAAAAAAGTAAAGGAATCTTTGTTAATAAAGTAACCGAATCAAGTTGAAGGAAGATGTGCAAAACCATTAGAAAACACTTCAGATGGAACAGTGTGCACAATTCTGGAAAATATACTCCAACAAGTCTCTGAGGAAACTGCAAAAACAATTGTAAGTTTGTTACCAATGATGAGATGAAATGGGATTGCTTTCTTTAAAGCAAAGAGTTTAGATAAATATTTCACAGGTATGAATGATTTTATCAGGGTAAATAAGGAGAAATTGCACTTTGGCAGAAGGGTTGAGCAAAGCACATACTTCCAAAGTGGTTGGCAAAACCAGAGGCAACATGGAAATTATTTTCTAGACCACAAGCTGAGATTTAGAAGGAAGGTGGAGGCAAATTTAATGATAGCATTTGAAATGGAATTTTTAAAATATTGAAGGAAAAATATTAGGAGAAAAAAAAATAGGAGGCAACTAATTTGCAGCTCCACCAAAGCACTGTGACAAAGCCACAATATTTCATTCTATAATCCTAAAGGGAACAATTCCTCCAAAGCTATTCCACGTCCATTGATCGTGCCCTGATTCTCAGCCAGAACCTGACATATTGTCTCCTCCCCCAAAGCTAGGACCGCCCTGAAAAAGTTTAGACTTCTTGACGAGACCTCTACAGTCTCTGTTAACCAAAAGTCAAAGGCAGGTCAACAATCAGAGCAGAGAACTGAACAGCTCATCATTACCTCTGCTAAAGCTCTAGGGTATATGCCCCAGGCTTAGCAGTTGTAGGGAAAAGAAGATCAAATGTCTCTAATTATTCCAGAGTATCCATATAATCGATCTACAAATATTACATCATTAAAATACTGTTGTTTAATATACTCGTGGAAGAAAGTGGCACTTGAGATATTTTATGACACTTCCTTGCACATTTTGGTGTTCTAAAGCTCATTGGTGAATTGTAAGACTGGAACTGGCGTGGATCACGAGGTGGTGGTGGTGGGGGTGCAGAAGCAGGATGGTGGAAGGTTGTTTTTCTGAATGGGAGTCTGTGACCAGTGCTAAATCAGATGGAGAGTCTGCTTGCTATGTACACTAATGATTTGGATATGAATGCAGGAGGTATGATCAGTAAGTTTGCAGATTATATGGAAAGAACAACTCAGAGGAAAATCACTGTTAAATGAAGAAGAAGAAAATTAATTCATGTAAGTAAACTAGTTAAGCATTGATGTGAGAAAGTAATGAAGTTTGAAGTTATTATTTCAGTAAATGGAGACATGGCAGGGCCATTGACTGTCCATGCAGCACCATGTGGAAATCAAGCAGGCTTCTCACAATCCGGACAGCCAAACATAAAGAAAGTGTTGGTAACTAGAAGAGCTTGAGATCCCGATTGAAATGTTAGATTTGAACTGTAACTGGAGCTGATGGCATTACAAAGCCTGCATGTTCCTTGGATAGCATGCTTCCGGAGGTGGTCAGACTGCAGCTTAAGCATTTACAGACAGAGGGGAGTGATAAGCAGGTGAAAAGGACCAGACAGCACCTGTCTACAGGTAAAGAATTCTTGGTGGTCTTCAAGGCTAAACAGTCACAGCAGAATAAGAAGACCTAAGTGACCATTCTGTGGAGCACCTACACTATGTTAGTAATGGTCATCTCGAGCATCTGATTCCCTGTCATTTTAACACTCCTTCCCACTCCCACACCAACCTGTCTATCCTCAGTCTTCTCCATTGATGTGGAGAGGGCAAATGCAAATTGGAAAATCAACATCTCATATTCCTCCTGGGTAGCATTTTTTAAAATTTCATTTAACACATAACCTCATGTTCTCTTCTCACACACTCATCTGTCCACCTAGTTTTCTTCTTTCTCATTGCCTCCCTCACCTATCGTC
Organism: Hemitrygon akajei; assembly: GCF_048418815.1. Classification (NCBI taxonomy): domain Eukaryota; kingdom Metazoa; phylum Chordata; class Chondrichthyes; order Myliobatiformes; family Dasyatidae; genus Hemitrygon; species Hemitrygon akajei. Next base: position 15,029,890 of record NC_133152.1, on the reverse strand, counting down.
CCTTTCCTCCGACACACACAAAATGCTGGAGGAACTCAGCAGGCCAGGCTTTATCCATGGAAAAAAAGTACAGTCGATGTTTCTGTCCTGCCGAAGGGTCTCAGCTCAAAATGTCAACTGTACTTTTTTCCATAGATGCTGCCTGGCCTGCTGAGTTCCTCCAGAATTTTGTGTGTGTTGCTCGGATTTCCAGCATCTGCAGATTTTCTCTTGTTTGTCCCCTTCCTCTGTCTGGTTCAACCTATACTTAACAGACTCCATCCTACCACCTCCTTCACACTGATATAAACTGGCAGTCTTTCCTCTTCGCTCTCAGTTCTGAAATATCAAATTTTTCCTACTTGCCTCCACAGATGCTTCTTGATCTGCTGGATTCTTCCAGCATTCCATTATTTGTTAAAGAAAAAAAAAATGCTTGTCAGTGTTTAACCAGTGGTGCTTCCTTTAATAGAGGGTATTGTGAAAATTAGAGTGATGAACTAAGAAATCTGCAGGAGTATGATATCGTGCTGAAATATTGAACTATCGTATTGCAATATTGCTTAAAGATGGTCATGAGTGGGAATTGAATATTCCTGGACTGTATACAAGATAGAGGGAGAGGAATGACAAAAGATATATATATAACAATATTGTTTAAGAAAACAATTATACATGTAAGAAGAAATGGTATGCTGGAAAGATCAACAAATGAGACCAGGAGAGCTCAAAAGAAGAAACAAGAGGGCATAGAATTGTACGTATGTCAGCAAGTTGTTGAAAAATGCAAATAAAAATACAAGATAGTTACATTAACTGGAATAGTTGGTGAGTAAAGGATATAGAAAATACAGGCATCTTGAAATGTTTGAAGACGACTTTATGTACCTGCAATATGCAATCTGAACTAATAAAAAATTATCAATAGGAAAGAAATTTGGAGGCGGCCATGAAATTTAGCATTGTTAATGGAAAAGGAAAGAAGATAGATAAAATTTAGGAATTTAAATTTGGGTAAGAATAATTGTGCCAGGTTGGGTAAAATTTAGCAAACATTTACTGGAAGCTATTACTTTATATTTAGACAATGTAAGGCATTAAAACAATGGGTAATGAAAATCCTAATCAAATGCATTCATAACAAAAGAGGAGGAGGAACTTCCAAATACAATTTCCCCATGGATGTCAAGGAATCTGCAGGGAATAATAAGGCACAACAGGGAAGCTTGTTACAAATACCCATGGCTGAACATTAAAGAAAGCGGGGAACGTGGAGCAGCAGAGGCAAATTTAATAGGATTCTTCGGAAGGCCAAAGGGTGCACGAAAAAAAAAACATTGACAGCCCAATCAAGGAAAACTGCAATTTACAGCAAACACAAAAGGAAAGGTAATAATAAAGCTAAGATTACATATAATTGTAAATTGAATTAGTAACCTCTATATGGATGCAGTAGATGTACTGTATGTTAAGTCTTAAATTAAGACTCTGCATTTGTCTACATTGAAGATGTAAGTATCTCTATGGAGGAAGAATGTGATGGTTTTTTTGGAAAATATAAAGCTAAAGAAAATGTAAAGATGGTAGACCACATTTTATAAAGGAATAAATCACCATTCCTCTGTAGAATGTATTCCAGGTTCCCAAAAGAAGTATGAGAAGATATACTGCAAGGTCCATTATTCAGTAGCTGGGATACTGTCAGAGGAACTGACTGTCCTCCAACTGGGTGCCATTGTTTAATAAAGGACATAGAGCAGGTAACTATATCAAGACAACATAACATCAGTGCTGGGCAAAACATTGAAAAAGGTTCTGAGATACACGGCAAAGAGAGTCGGCATAGGCTTGATAAGGGAACACGCCCAATTAGTATGATAGAATTTTCTGAGGCATTAACAAGAATGACTGATGAGAGTAGTTCATTTGATTACTCCGCATGAATCTTAGCAAGATGTTTGACAGACGTACATGGCTGATTGATTAAGAAAGTAAAAACCCAGGGGAAAGTGAAAAGTTGGAATAGGCATAGAATATAGAATGAGGTAGTAGGCATTATTATCTTCTGTTTTCAAGCGTATTTACAGTTTTGGGGGTTTGATTGTCCTGATTTATATTCTCTATATTGTGTTGTGGTTGGTCTGGAGTTTTTCTTTGCTGTGGGGCTTGGGGAGGATTCTAACTTTACATGACTTCAATTTAGATGCTTTCTCAATTATCTTTTTTGCATTATATTATTATTGTATGTTTATTTTCACACTGTATTAATTTTTTTATTTTGGTTTGGGGTTTTTTCCCTTATCTGTAGTGTTGTAGAAAATGCATAAAAAAACCAATAATAAAAAAAAATATATAGAATGAGAGAAGTCATGCTAGAACTAAATCGAACACTAGTAGGGCCCCAGCTGGAGTAACGTGCTCAGTTCTGATTACCACACCAGAGGTAGGATGTGATAACATTAAAGAATTGTCAAAGATATTTAAGGAAAATTTAAAAAATCTGCAGATGCTGAATTACAGTTATGACGGGAGACTGGAGTTATTTTCTTTGGAACCATGGAGATTAACTGAAGATCTATGAGAGGTCAAGGCAAGATAAAAAAGAATTATCCATTTTCCTTAGCAGAAAGATTGTCAGCTAGGGGATAACACTTTAAATTAGTTGGTGCAAGAATCAAAGGGGAATTGAGGAAAAATATTTCTTTAAAAACCCATTGTAAGGATGTGGAACACTCTCCCTTAAGGGATGCTGCAGGCAGCAACTCTTACCATATATCGAAAATATTCTGGACGAGCTTTGAGAAGCCATAACTTATAAATATACTGAGGGTTCCATTTCTGTTCTGCATGAATACGAAGGGCAAAATGGATTCCAGCCTATAACTCTACAATTTCTGTAGCTAACTGGGAGAGGAGCTCTGCTCAGGAGGAGAATTGGACCCTAAAAGTTGAAGTTATGTCAAAAATGCAAAAGATTCGACAGATGCTCAAAATCCTCCCCCTCTCCATCTTGTTGTTCTGGCCTCTTCTCCCTTCCTTTCCAGTCCTGATGACGGCCTGAAACATCGAATCCTTATTTCTCTCCATAGATGCTGCCTGACCCACCGAGTTCCTCCGTATTTTGTGTGTGTTACTGATGTTATTTGGTCACTTTCATACCCATGTGTACTTGTAATCAGTGGCTCCAGCTGGACTGCTTCCCAGAGGCTGAAGGTGCTGTTGTCATCTGACATACTGATTCTTTGATAGCAGTCTCCTCTTCCATTACAGGTGAGTGAAGTTTAACCTCTGCCTGTACATGATGCCATTATGTGATAGTACTATCTGCATGTTTGCTTATACTGTTCCAGCTCTACCCTCTACCCTCTTATTGCTGCTCCTAATAATCAGTTTACTTCTCCTCCAGAGTTTATTCTGAGGAGCCATAATATCATGTCTCTCAAGTCTCAATTCCCCAAATATATAAAATAACCCTTTCACTTACTGTCCTCTCCACATACACTTTCCCAGTAATAAAGGAAAACAGTTATGAATATTAATTATTTATTGAGTCATAGAACCATACAATATGGAAACAGGCCTTTCAGGCTTCAAATCAACCACCCATTTATAATAAGTTGGTATTAATTTAATTTTTAAAAATTTTCCTCACATCAATTTTCCCCAGATTCTCCCAACTACCTATCCCCTTGGGCAAGTTAGAGTGACCAGTCCACCTACATGCCTCAGAATGTGGGAGGGAATGAGCACCTGGAAGAAACTTATATAGTTACAGGAGAGCAGGTAGCACCCAAGGTCAGTATTAAACCCAGATCTTTAGTACTGTGAGGAAGTAGACTTATGAGCTATGCTATACCCATTTGACTTTTTCTGAGTTACATTAACAACCTTTTACTTATGATCATTTTAATTTTTACCTGTCTTCTGGATGCATAGATATTTTTAACCAACTAGTTTTTAACTTTACTCCTCCATTGCAACCACTACACTACAGGATATTAGTTTCCAAATAAATCACAGCAAAACAGCAACAATTTTACTCCAAGGTAAACAGTATGCCCATAAGGCATAGGAGCAGAATTAGGCCACACACCCCATTGAGTCTGCTCCACCATTCCATCATGGCTGATTTATTATCCCTTTCAACCCCATTCTTCAGCCTTCTCCCCATAACCTTTGAAGCCCTGACTAACCAGAGAACATATTAACCTCTACTTCAAATATACTCAATCAGTTGGTCTCCACAGCCATCCATGTAAGTAAATTCCACAGATTCATCACTCTATGGGTAATGAAATTCCTTCCCATCTCTGTTCTAAATGGATGTCCCTCTATTCTGAGTCTGTGCCCCCTTGTCCTAGACTCACCCACTACAGGAAACATCCTCTTCGCATCCACTCTATCTCGGCTTTTCAATATTCGATAGGTTTGAATGAGATTCCTTCCTCATTCTTCTGAACTCCGGCAAGTACAGGCCAGAACCATCAAACACGTCTCATACGTTTACACTTTTCTTCCCAGAATCTGTCTCATGAACCTCCTCAGGACAACCTCCAATGCGGCTGTTCTTAGATTAAACATCTGTTCTTAGATTAAGGGGCTCAAAACTGTTCACAATACTCCAAGTATCGTGCCTTATAAATCAATGCCTTATAAAGCTTCAGAATCTCATCTTTGCTCTTATCTTCTAGTCCGCTTGAAATGAATGCCTTCCTTACCATCAACTCAACCCACAAGTAAACCTTTAGGGAATCCTGCACAAGGACTCCCAAATCCCTTTGCACCTCTGATTTTTGACTTTTCTCCCTGTTTAGGATATAGTCTATGCTTTTATTCCTTCTAGCAAAGTGCATGACCGTACACTTACCTACAGTATATTCCATCTGCCACTTCCTTGCCCATTCTCCCAATCTGTCTAAGACTTTCTGCAGACTCCCTGCTTCCTCAAAACTACATATCTCTCCACCTATTTTTGTACTATCTGCCAACTTGGCCACAAAGCCTTCAATTCCGTCATCCAAATCATTGACATATTACGTGAAAAGAAACAGTCCCATTTAACATTAAAAAAAAATTTTTTTTTCCCCACCAATTTCATAAAATTTACATCTAATTTTGGGGTCTGAGGCCGGGTTTGGGTGTAGTGGCTGAGAGACCTGGTAGTCGTGGGCCCGAGAGTCAGGCCAGGTTTTGATCGGGCCTGCTGTGGGAACAGCAATGCCTTTGAGCAGAAAATCCCACAAAAGGTAGTGGATTCGGCCTAGTACATCACAGGTAATGCCCTCCCTACCACTGAGTACAACTACATGAAACATTGCCATAGAAACCATCATCCATCATCAAAGATCCTCACCACCCAGACCATGCTCTTTTCTCGCTGCTGTCATCATTAGGTAGAAGGTACAAGAGCCTCAGGACTGCATCACCAGGTTCAAGAACAGTTATAAGAGTAGTTGTTCAAGAGCCTCAATGCTCAGGCTCTTGAACAACTACTCTCATTCTATTTCTAGTGTTCCCACACCTGATGGTCTCACTTTAAGGACTCTTTACCTTGTTATTTCATGCTCTCGTATTTATTGCTATTTATTTGTATTTGCATTTACACAGTTTGTTGTTCATTGATCCTGTTTACAGTTAGATTTGCTAAGTATGCCCGCAGGAAAAATAATTTCAGGGTTGTATGTGGTGACATGTATGTACTCTGATAATAAATGTTACTTTGAACTTTGAACTCCAGGAGAAATCACACCAGTTAAGAGTCAAGGAAGAGCTCAGAACTTTAGGGAAAGTGGGAGTGAAATCATGTGAGATATTATTGAGGAAATCAATAAATTTGATGGATAGTGCACAAACAACTATCTGGACCTGAACCCCAATAAAACAAAGCAAATGGTAGTGGACTTTAGAAAACAGCAGTACACTGTCCCATCCCAGGAAATAAGTGGCCAGTTGATACAGCGTGTCGGAGAATACAAGTACCTTGGCACAACTATGGGTAACAAAATCGCCTAATGATAGGTGGATACTCTTCACGAGCCAACGATGACTATTTTTTCTTAAGAATATGTGGAAACTTCAGGTCCAGCCATTGATTTTCCAGACATTTTATAAGTGTTTCATTGAATCAATATTAACCTACAACATCACGGCATGGTTCGGAGTAATGAGACCTATTAACCTCATCTCACTCAACAGAATTGTCAGAATAAGTAGTAAAATCATTGGCTAGGAACAAGAATCCATAAGAGACAGACAATAAAGGCTCAACAAATATTAAAGGACATTACACATACACTTCACACATAATACACTCTCATGCCATCTGGAAGCCACTACAGATCCCAGCCCATCAGCACCAGAAGAGCCTTATCCAGTTTTGTGCTTTCCTCCATTTGCCTCCTCAACACCCAATTTTGAATACATAGTATGCATAGCGTCTCTGACAGTAAAACAGTCAATTTTATTATCTATATTTGTTCTTTAAATTACATGCATTAATTTTTAGTATTATCTTTTGTGAGTATTTTATATTGTGTTTAACTATACGTAGTGTGGTGTTCTGATGTGATGTTGTCCTTGCAACTGCACAAACGAAGTTCCTCACGGAAAATAAAGTGAATTGAATTGGAAAAAAAAACTCCATTCACTCCTATTCAGTCCCATCTTATTTTTGTTCAGAAAAAAAAGCGTTTATTTGCTTGATGTTACTATTCATTTGGGATGTTCTGAACATGTAGCATACAAGTTCTTCCTACTAATAATGAAGGTGGACTGGAAATTTCTGCTACTCCTATTATACATAATTAGTACACCTTGCTATGTAATAACCTTGAAATCTAATAAGAGGGAAACCGGAATTGTCCAGATGTTTAATCGCAGCGTTTAGCTTCAGGGCAGTACGATTCCGGAAATAGTCGAATTCCGGGCGCCGAACCTTTCCGAAAGTTACCGAAGAGCCGACAGCGAAGTTTTCCGGAAGTTACCGTGCAGCCGGCACCGAAGTTTTCCGGAAGTTGCCGACGGCTGCCGGGCGTCCGTCTTCTCGGACTGAGAGCGGCTTGGTTCGCCATGTTGGTTTGTGTGTAAAAAATCGCTTGCATCCGTCCTAAAGCTTGACTTTTTCACTCTAAGGACGAGTCCTGCTGCTAGTTCACACTCTGGGCCATCTACCAATGCTATTATTTTTGTGATTTGCAGGTAAACTCACGTGGGAAACGTCCTTCTGAGGGAGGACACCCTGAGGTACATCTCTCTGTCTCTATACAACAAAATCCGCCTGGTTTTTTCTTTTTTTTTGTCTTCTTCAGCCTGAAATGAGCTTACCACAGAAAGCCAAACCACAGCCTGTAATAAGAGGACTACAACAGCCTACTTCGTATCCTTCACTTTTTGGGAAACATTCAATTTATCGCTGTATAATCCAAAAAAGTAACTTAACTGAGAGGATTTTTACCTTTTTGTAAACTAATGTTGGTATTTTTTTAGGAGCCGGGTAGCGTTGACACAATAGGCTTAGAACTAAAACCTTAAGGTCTGTTTGGTTTCTGGGCACTTGTTGCAAGTGCCGATGGATTCAAGGTTTTAGATTTTGTTACTGAGAAAAGGGTTTGTTTAAATGGTTTGGAAAGGAATTGCTTTGTGTTTGGGATGGTTTAAAGATTTTTTATTGAAGGGAAGGAGTGTGAGAGAAGGGGGAAAAGGTCTCAACGACGAACCGGGAGCAATCTTGTTTCGATTTTTGTTTTTGAGCCCCCCCTCCCCCATCCACATAAAACGTAGCTACACATACAGATATCAATCTATATATATATATATATATATGTATTTACAGTGTTTGAAATAAAAGTCTCGTTTACATTTTTTTTGGAAAAAGAACTCTTACTGGGGAACCGGTGAAGGATAGGGTCCCTGGTGAAGATTTTATATTTCTGGTTGAGCTTGTGAGAATGTTTCTTATTTTTTATTTCGTTTTTCATATGCTTGTATGTGACTTGAAAGCAAAATATTTCCCTGCAAATATTTTTTTTGTTGAGAAATTGTTTATATATAAAAAAAAGCTTGTGGTGGGGTTAAGGATCGTGTGTGCATGACACGTCTTCAGAAAATGCCGGTTACTGACACACCAACTCTACTGCAGTCAGCCTGCAGCTCCGATTTGCGGCTCTCCATTAAAAACTGCAGCTGGATAGCTCACAGGTCTAATTTACATTTACAACGTGTTTTATATAGGTTTTTATATTGCAAAAAGGTGTCAGATGGGCATTATGGACACAATTACTTGCTCTGTGCAACGACATTTAGTGAGTTTACTGTATGGATCATATTTCATATTCAGGATTCCTGCCTCTCTGTATATAGGTTGCGGTGTCTGACCATTTTCATTTTCTTTTTGAGGAATGTTTCATAATGTAAACGTGTGCCTTTCACGTTACTGGACTGGCAACAAAAGGCCCGATCAAAACGGAGAGTGTTAAATTGCCAAGGCTGAATTTTGATTATAGTGTTGTGATGATTTCAGTTATATTTATGGTTAATTGTTTTTCTGATTTGTGGTTCTAATTTGAAATTCGTAGAAATCGGTATTACAGTTGTATGTATGTTTTGATCATCCTTCCTAGAGTGGTAAGGAAAGCAATGTTTTGTAAATTTTCTGAATAAATCGTAATGTTTTGAAATAAAAGAGTGTACTTTAGTACAATTGCATTTTAAATTATAAAAAGATGATTGTGAAAGAGATTCATCTTCAGCCAAGTTTATAGTTATTAGGAATGATTCAGTGGTTTGCTGTGATATTGTTGCCCTAATGGGGATAATGAATGGAGATACTACTGTGGTTTGGGTTTAAGCACTAGGTTCTTGACAGGGTGCACAGAAGTACACGTTTTGTAGAATTGTGCTGGTGTTGAATTTCCTTTTTAATATTTTTCTTTTTATCATATTGTATTTAATTTCTTGTGCTGGATATGTGACAGGCAATGTCTCATTTTTCATCTTGGATTGAATAAAAATTAGTTGTTGGATACTTTCATGCCATATAATTTATAAGCTTCAAACTAATCAATTTGCATGGAGAATGATATTAAATTATGTTCTTGGAAAAGTTTTGTTAGGCCTATGCTAAGGCTGTGCTTTCTCTGTCACCCAACTGCTCACCCAGTCTCTATAATAGAAACTGGGCATGCTCAGACCTCAGGCATTGGTTTCCTGCCAAATAGCGTTTTACTGAACTGAATAAGGGACTTTAACTGCTGGATTGTGTGTCACCTTTTAACAGTCATGTGACACAGTCACTGTCACATGGCATGCAGACACATCTGCAGACTTCCTGGTAGGTACATTCCTTGGGGCTGACTGTACCCCATAGTTAGAATTTCATCTGTTTAAATCATAATAGAATTAAAATAATTTGACAGTTTTTCAATTAATTCAGTAAATATTTGGCTACACTTGAGCTGTTGCATGATTTCTACATTAAAAATGTTTCTGTTATACTTTGATCATTTCTGTAGTTCATTCATTTGCTTAGCAGTGGAATTCTATGTGGGTGCAGCTTAGCTGCACAGAGCAATATTTAGATTTTTCAATATTCTGATCCTCATATTTGTTTAGGAAGAAGGTGAAACCAAGTTGTTGTTATCTGCTTTCAAGGTTAGGACCGAGCTTGCAGCAAGCATAAATGAAATTCTGTGAGTTGCAATGTTCTGCGCCAGTACACCATTTAATCATGATATCGCAATGTTGTTGTGTGATTGCAAGTAAAATTTGTTGAATATGTAGTTGTTTTATGTCTTGTTTGAGAAGCAATGATCTTTGCTGAATGGCTCATTCAAATGACAGCAACTCCAGAAGAAAACTTCAGCCTGAAAACTTTATGGTTCAAAATTTGCATAGGAATGCAAAATTTACTCTCGCAGAACTTGACAGGATAGAAGTGAAGTTGATATTTTCTCTATCGGGGTGTCTAGAACCAATGGTCACAGTCTCAAAACTGAGGTTGGCCATTCAGGACAAAGATAAAGAAAATTTTCACTCAGTGAGTAGTAAAGGTTTGGAATTTTCTATCCAACAGGATTTGGGGGTATTCACTAAGAATGTTCCAGAAAGAAAGAGATTTTTAGCTATTAGTGAATCAAGGAAATTGAGATTTTTTTTGCAGGAAAGTGATTTTGAGGTTTAAAAAAAGGCTTTAATCTTGCTTAATAATAGAGCTGCATGTAGACTTTTTTCCCCTCACAGAAGACTTGCAAGTCGTGTGTATTGCTACTTGAGTATGTGAAATTCTTAGCTTGCACTTTTTTTGGTTTTTAGTTTTACTTTTGTGGAAACATTTGTGATGATAAATGGAATGAAGTACAGACTTCCATTGGTTAGAAATGTGTGGCTAAAGGTTCACATACTTTTGCTCAATTAATGTAGTCAACAGAAATTAAAATTCTGCATTTGTGGCTGAAGTGACCATATAGCCGAATGTTTCTTTAATCAATAAGATGGCTGACATATGGGAAACATAGATCTAAGAGAAATCGGGATGACTGAGCTCACTATTTTGTAGTGAGCTATAGTTGAAATTGTGATATAAACAGATTCAACCATTATAGATTTAATCTGATTTATATAATTGACACAAGTTCTAGATAATATATGTAACTTTTATTAAAGTTTGTTAATAACTTTCAATTTATTTTAATCTCCTTTTTGTTGATAGCATAGAAAGTCTAGTTTCTTGTTACTTAAGTTGCAAAATGGATTGAGACATGAAAACCTGAGAAAATTGTGACAGCTATTGCTTCAGTTTTTTTAATATGATATCTATAATGGCAATGGATGCCGCGTGCCTGTTTGTTGTGTTTTCATTTTATCATAGAAAAGTTAGGAAGCAGATTTGATTGAAGAAGGGCACCTCAACCTGGTATTGCATTCCATGCCAGTATATGTACCTCATGTTTCGTGACTACTAATCTATTAATGTACACAGGGATACTTTTTAAATGTGAAAGTTTCTGTCCTTGTCACCTTTTCAGACCATGAGTTCCAGCCTCCATAACGTGCTTTGGGGGAAAATTCTTTCTCTCAACTCTCCTCAACTTCTCCACCTTTTTTGTGAAATGCCCTCCAAAGGAAATAAGTCATTCATATTTATAATATCTGGGGCTGTTAGGATTTTATATACTCAATTAAAGTCCCCATTCAAGGATCCTTCCTCATAGATAAAATTTTCCAGTCTTGACAGCGTGCTCATAAATCTGCACTTTTTTTTGCAGTCACATCTTGTGTCAATAACAATATGTCAGACTTGAGCTGTGTTCAAACTAATGATGTTCAAGCATTCCCTTGTACGCTTGCTTCCTATACCTCAGTTAATGCATTTGATCTCTTGTGGGACTCAGCAATGAATTCAGGGTAGAGCTCAGTTAGTTGTCTTGGGCCCTCTATCTTACATTAGCCACAGCTAGCAAATGTTATGTAACCCATTCATTTGAATTGGGTGGTGGACCCAATGTGTTTTGTTTTTGTTCTTCATTTAGTTGCTGTCAGTTATTTATTATTTTTTTTAAACAAATCCTCTTGAATTGTTTCTTGAACATTCCTGATCCCAGACTTTCAGAAACATGAAAAAGCCTTCACAGCTCTGGGAGTGGGGCCTTGGGATCAATGAAAACATTCATAAATTATACAGAACCTTCCGGTTTGTGTATTATGGAGAAATAGGCATGAATTTGAGCAACAAACAGGGCTTCTAATGAATGGTGCAATTTTAAGCAGGATCCATTAATTGAGTCAGGTCTTTAATTATGTAGATTTGCTTTTTTATAGAAAAATCCTTTCCACCTTTTTTTGAGCTGTGGTATTCTGCTTCTTTAGGCCAGTGTTGAATGATATGTTTGAGGAGGGCTAATCAGCAACTGACAGAATATCTTTGTGAATGTTATTCTGATCGTATATGCCCATATAAAGTGGTTTATATACAGTATGGCAACTTCCAGCATATTTGGTACTCTGTGGTAGTTTTGGAGGCTGGTTCTATAAATGTCTTCAGGAGGTTGGCAGCACTTTTTCGTTAGGAGTATTATGACCAATTGATCTACTCCAGGTCATGTCAGGAGATGAAGTAGCATGATGGATCTCCAATGAAGTGATTTCATTGTATGCTTTGAATCTAGTTTCTTCTCACTCCGACTAAAATTATTAATCTATGCCAAAAGTGAAATACTTTTACAGAATTATTTTTAACTTACACTTTTTGTTTTACAGAAGTGTTTTACTCTTTTTTTTTACTCTTAGCATGTTTAGGAAATTGATGCTCTGCTGTATACCTTGTGTTATGGACATACTTTTCTTACAACAACACTTTCCAACAGTAACTGGCCACCTATTAGATAATATTTGTTGGGATATTGTTTACAAGGCAGGAGAAAAGATGTAACAAGTGGAATAAAGCTAGAGGGTACAAAATAATAAATGGACACTTCTAAAGCTTTGTTAAATTGTACATAGCATTGGAGAGGGGGAAAAGAAAGATAAATTGAGGTAGCCTTTCTCTGTGCTGTATAACTCTGACTACCTGAGAGCCATTACAGATAAATGGGTTACGGGTGACATGGTTTGAGAACTGTATATTGAAGAGTATGTGACATTTGGAAGGACGGTACAAGGGAAAAATGGAGTGTTCTGCTAATTAATGGTCTTAAATAATTCTTCACTGTTGCATTAAGTTAAGGAAAGTGGGATATCAAATAATTTGGCTAGAAAGGAGAAATAATAAAGGCAAGAAGTCACTTGTGGTCTGCAGGTCTTTTAATGATCCATACTGTTAGATGGACCTTGTTAGAAAAAGCCCAACAGATTGTGATAGTCAATGGTGAATTTAAATCTACATGTAGATTGAAAAGATCAGATAGGCAGTGGTAGCTTAGATGAGAGTTTCATAATGTTTTTGGGATTGTTATTCAGAAATGCATTCTCTGTGGTCAGCCAGAGGCAGGCTATATTAGAACTGGGATAATACTTCGAAATGGGATTAATTAATCTGAAAGAATATAGTGGTCATAACATGGTTGCGTTTTACACTCAGTTTGAGGGAGAGAAAAAATGAAAAATGATGTTGTATTTTACACCTAAATAAGTATAATTCTGATGGGCATGAAAGCAGAGCTAGCTGACGTGAGCTGGCAAATAAGGTTGAGATATGTTAATCAAGATGCAATGAGAAATTTAAGATAATTTTTAAGGATACACAACAAGTAAGAAATATTCCATTGGAGGATCTGCCATTGTGATTATCTAAAAATGAGTTAAAGCTATTATCATACTTAAAGTAAAAAACATATGTTTGGGTCTTGGTAAACTTAATTGCTTGTATAATAGTTTATGTAAATCAGTAAAAAGCTACAGAACTGAAAAGCTGAAATAAAAAAGCTAGAACAGCAGCAAGTTAGGCAACATTTGCAGGAAAAGAAACAGTTAAAATTTCAGGTCTGTGACCCTTTTATTGGAATATGATAATTAATGTTTTAATTGTTCAAAATTCCCTAGATTCAGGGCAGGTTCCAATAGATTGGAAAATAGTTGATGTAATTCGTAGTGTATTCAATGATAAAGGAGACAAAGACAGAAACTATAAGCCTGTTACCACATCGTATGGAAAATATTGGAAATTGTCATTAAGGACATTGTAGCAGACACCTTCCAAGGTATAGGGATGCCAGTATTACTAACAGGCCTTGACAGGACTACACCTGGAGCATTGCCAAGTGTTGTTTGATGAATCTGTCGATCCCTGAGAAAGTTTTGTAAGGAATTTTCTTTCAGTTTTCTAAACTCTAGAAAATAACCAGGCAGGGTGATCAAGATTTTGTGCAGAGAAAATCATGTTTGACTAATGTAATGCCCTGGTTAAGATTTCCACTGAAATGCTGTGAGGTAGTTTATAATAGAAGTTTTTTGTAATAGCAGTGAGCCATGCTGGAAATTGTGTTTTTGCTTTGGCTAAGATGACGACTCATGTGGCCCAGCTTAGGAATGTGAGTCAACCAATCAGGATTGTGGGATGTGAGGGAAGGTTTGAGAGAGCTGTGGGGAAGAGTTTTCAGAAGGACAGTAGTCTTTTTGGTGGGAGCTGCAGAGAGGGGCACATGAGAAGATGCCACTGAATGCCATTGGAAGGAGAGTCCCCATTGCAAGAAGTGCTTTGTGCAGATGAATGGCTCCAAGAGGAAGGGCCAGTACACCTGAGAGCCAGTTTGCTCGAGGTGGACTCTGAGGGCAGTTCTGAATGTAGTGGGTCCTTTCATGCAGAACAAGGGTCCAGTGTGTGAGTAAGAGATACACCCCTGAATACTGCAGTGTAAGCTCCAATGGTAAACCAGCCCAATGTAAGCACATTGGGCTGGTTTAACTGTAATGGGCTCTTTTTCCTATTAACTGCTTGATAAAGCTGAAATTGGTAAATATATTATAATTTTATGCAGTGTACAATCTCTTATTTCTTGCCGACTTATAACTGTGTATGGGAGGTATTTGCACAGCATTCACTCAAATTGCATTTCCTTTATTCAGATCATTAGGACATTCTTGTTTGGTTGAACCCCAAATCATACCAACCCTAAACATGTATTGTTTATGACAGGTAGTCTTCTCACTGCTGAGTCAAGTGAGAAGCTGCAGCAAAGTTTGCATACAGGCCTGCTGAGAGGGTTACACTAGTTTATTGGGGTTCATTTGGATAAAGGGTAATTTAAATGAAGAAGCTTAAATATCCAGGTTGTTTCTGTTCCCGTGATGCTTTGAAGGTTATCGTAGGAAGTAAAAACCTAGGGTATAGGAGATTGGCAGAGGTGGAAATTTTGCTAACAGGAAATAGGCATAAGTGAGACTTGCTATCGTTGTTGACATGTTGTAGCAACTTGGTGTGCCTTATGGATCAATGTTGATACCTCAAGTTTCTAAATGTTACATAATGACCTGGGTGAAAGGATTGATGTTTTGCTGCTGATAATGCTGATGACACGAAGTAGAGCAGACATAAATCTATAAAGGATGTAAATAGGTTAAAATAGGATGTAGATAGTGTGTAGAGGTTCTAACAAATGCAGTGTAATTGATGGGGGATGGGAAAGTTGAAATTGTCAATCTTGGCAGGAAAAATGGCAGTGGGAGTGAGATAAATCATATTATCAAATATGTGAGATTGCTGAGCTCTGAAGTACAGAGGGAACTAGATATGAACCAGTTCCTTTGAGCCAACTCCACGATTCATCAAGATCATGTCTGTTTTTTCTATCTCGGCATCATTTTCCTGTGCTGTTATCCTATGACTCCTTTCATTTTCAGAAATGTATAGTGTCAGCTTTAAGTGAACTCAATGACTAAGCCTGCACAACACTCGAGGGCAGTGAATTTTAAATCTCTGAATGAAGAAATTTCTCTTAATCTAAGTCGTAAATGGCTTAGCCCATTTTTTGAGTATGCGGCTTTTGGGTCTAACTCCTCTTCTAGTGGAATCACCTGTGCATCTTGCCCCTCGAAGTTTGTAGGAAGTTAGTAAGCTTCAATGAGATTGCCCCTCATTCTTTCTTAAATGAAGTGCATCTTTGGAACTGGTTTCATCAAAGACTTGAGTTTTTCAGTATTTTTAAGGTAGAAGTACTGGCAGTCCCTGGGTTTTGAATGGTCTACCTAGGCCACCCATTGATAAGAATGAACTAACATATATTAGATTTAAAAGTCTGACATGTGTTTGTTCACATAAACACCAAAGCTTTTTCTTCTCTCCATTTTTAATATTGTTCTTATCAGACTTCCGTGTTTTTGATGCCAAATGTTAAGTTTTAACACAGTCAGCTCAGTTGTGATGTTATTTGAATTTAAGAGCAAGATTGATGGCTGAGTGACTTAGTCCTGCTTCTAATTTGGTTATATTTGACAACATTTTGATAATTTTATTTATTGGTGCTTTCTGAATACAATTAACAGATGTTTTTCCCATGAAAATTTGACCTTTTTCCTAAAGAGCTTGCATTCATCGGGAAAATAATGCTTGTTGGCCATGCTAACCAGAAAGTTATTTGTTTGCACTTGATATTTGAGAAATGTTTGTAAACAGAAGCACTTATCAAAGTCTCAATTAAAAGCCATATTTTATGCCAGGAGTTTAGAAAATTTTAAAACAATTTTGTTGCAGCTTTTGAATTTCTTCTTTAAAAACAGGCTAATTGTTAGTTTGACAAATATTTGGATTTATTTTCTGAGAGCAAATGTAGTTCAGCACTGCACTTTAAAGTTATTAAAGTTAGGTAAGCTGCATATTCTGCATTGGTAGTGGAAGTAGCATGGAAGCATGTTCTGGGAAGTAATTTGAAAAGTCTTTATTTTTTCCTTCATTGAACTAAATCATGAATTCCTTCGGCCACAGAGGATAAGTTGATATTACCACCTTTTGATAAACATTTGAAGTTTTAATTCTATGTATGTGGTTAAATCAAATCCAGTTTCAAGAAAAAGAGTAAATTGAAAGGTTTTCTTCCCTCCTATCTTTGCAATACTCATAAATAAGTTTGTTCATCTCATTCTCAGAAGCAACAATCATCTGGTTTATTTAAACCATTGTTTATGTAAAGCCTAAACCATAACTTTGATATTTCAAGTTCATTTTTGTTGATGCATATGTCACTTGTCTGTAAATCTGTGGCTTATCCGCTTGATGGTACCAATATTCCATTGTGGTTTTTCGGAAAGAACTAAAAGCCGCTACTTGAGAAAGTGAAAAGGGACTAAATGAAGCTCAAGTATTTTCAGAAGCTCCTATTATTAAGCAACTTGTTGAATCTTCTCATTATGCCATTTATTGATCAAAGCTCAGGAAATTGTTACTTTGTAGTAGTGCTGTTCCTGTCCTTTTTTTTACATTAGAAACAAAAGTCTTGGCCTAGGACACTAGACGTAACCAGAGAAAGTTTGTGTACAGGGGATAAAACTTGAGTTTTAAGAAAGCTCTGCTTTGATGCCAAGTGATTACCTCCAGTAAAATGATTTTGGATGAATCACTGAATTGCTTAATAGTTATAGCTCCTAACATTTAACTTCTGCATTGGAGATTGCTGTAACAGTACACACACAAAATACTGGAGAAACTCAGCAGGCCAGGCAGCATGAAGGGTCTCGGCCCGAAACGTCGACAGCGCTTCTCCCTATAGATGCTGCCTGGCCTGCTGTGTTCCACCAGCATTTTGTGTGTGTTGTTCTATGGAAAAGAGTACAGTTGACCTTTCAGACTGAGATCTTTCTTGCTGAAGGGTCTTGCTCTGCGCTGCTTGGATTTCCAGCATCTGCAGATTTTCTCTTGTTTGTGATTGGATATTTGATTTTATTTTTGTTTGCTTTCCAGTTGGGCGACAGAGATGAGGGTTGAGGATATGGAGAGATTGGAAAGCAAGGACGGGAATGACAAAATCAAACATTGCTCATTTAGACACCAGTATAGGTTAGCGTGCACAAAGTTTGTACATGAACAAACTTTTGGATAAACTTCGTTTGTGAAGGAATGCCATCAAAATTGCAACAAAGTAGTGAAGAAATATCAAGAATGGATGAGTGTACTAGCAGCAGATGAGTTGCCAGACCAAGTAAACAGCCTGAAGATAATTGCCAAGGTTTCATTGCAAAAAGGTTAGTAATGGATAGTGGCGCCAGTCTAATATTTGGAGAAAGTTTTGACAAACAGATGGATTTGGATGTGCATAATAATTTTGTTTTTAATTTTCAAGTGAAAGCAACTGAGTATTTGGGAGCTGTGGAATAGCTTTTGTCAGTATTGTTATAGTTTGCTACCATTTTTAAGGATAGTCATTGGTACTGTCTAAAAGCCACTATATATTATGTCATAGCATTTTAACCATATAAATATTATGTTGTTTAAAGGCACAATTTCAACCATTGTGTGTGGTGGAAATGTGTAGTTTGTGATCAGTTTCTTTTAATAGCTGTGGACTTTATATATGGTAGAAATGTTTCTGAATTAGCTTTCTTAGGTTCTTTAGTACTTAGTCTTTTCAGTCCTTGGTGTGAGACTCTCTCTTTGGGTGTACACTAATCATGTACAAGTCAATTGTTGATTTTCTTTTTGTCTGTCCAAGTGCCTGATGTATTATCAGCTCACTGTTTTGCACATTGCCGGCCCTTGTGAACTTCTGTAACTCCTTACATCTTCTTGGATAGTTCCGCAGAATTGGAGATGACTTGCTTCCACTCCAGTTCTCTAGATTCTGAGTTGGAATACGTGGTATTGAAACCAAATGCTGCAAAAACTCAGCCAGAGAAACCCCATCTGCAGCACCAGTTAATGTTTTGGGTTGGTGACCTCTCCTCAGAACTTTGGGGTGCTTATTGGGTTAGTTGGAGGATTGCTTTGCTGGGAGTAGTATGCTCTTTCTGTTCTTTGTCCATGTATTATTGTTTTTGATTGTCCAGAACTCAGTCACATCAGAATCATGTTTACTATCACTGGCATGTGTCATGAATCTTATTATGTGGCAGCAGAACATTGCAATGCATTATAAAAACTGTGAATTATAGTGTGCATGTGTGTGTGTATTTATTTAAAAAGTAGTGCAAAAAATAGTGAGTGTTTGTGGGTTCATTGTCCATTCAGAGATCTGATGGCAGAGGGGAAGAAGCTGTTCCTGAATCATTAAGTATGTGCCTTCAGGCTCCTATACCTCCTCCCTGACGGTAGCAGTGAGAAAAGGGCATGTCCTGAGTGGTGGGGATCCTTCATGGAGATTGCTGCCTTCTTGAGGCAGCACTCCTGGAAGATGTCCAGGATGCTGGGGAGGCTAGTGCCCATTACGGAGCAGACACAGTTTACAACTTTCTTGGATATATCTCTTCCAATATGAGTGCTTGTGGACAAAGCATTCCCATGAGTTGGACAGTGTATTTAAAAAAAAGATAAGGGGAACTTGAGGATGTTCTTGAAGCACTTTCTGATTTTGTAAACTTCTTACCATGATGAGATTGGTTGTAGCCTGCTAGGAGTCTGATATCAGATGTACAGATGACATGCACAGTTCACCTGATCCTATTTAGTTGAGGGCAATCAGAAACTTGATGCTGGGTATTGGATTGCCTATATAAACCGATGGATTTTTGGATTTTACAGAAACCTTATTGGTGGTATTTCACAATGGTATTGTGTTTTCTGTGGATTCTCCCAAGTCTAAAGTGTAGTAGACAGAGCTGCTCAGAAGACCACAAGGTTAGTTTCAGGTTTAGAATTGGAATCAGGTTTATAATTTCTGACATAAGCCATGAAATTTATTTTGTGGATGCTGTACAGTGCAAAACAAAAAATTATGTTACAATAAGAAATAGTGGAATAGTGATGTAGTGTTCATTGTTTCATGGACTATTAAGAAATCTGGCAAAGGGGAAGAAGCTGTTTCAAAAATGTTGAGTCCTTCTTGAGGTCCTCCATGATGGTAGTAATAAGAAGAGGGCATATCCTAGATGGTGAGCATCCTTAATGATGAATGCCATCTTCTAGAGGCACCACCTTTTGAAGATAGCCTTGAAGAAAACCAGAAGACATTGGAGCAAAATTAGGTCATCCAGCCCATTGAGTCTGCTCTGCCATTCTGTCATGGCTGATCCCGGATCCCATTCAACCCCATGCAACTGCTTCTCGCCATATCCTTTGATGTCCTGACCGATCAGGAAACAATCAACTTCCACCTTATATATACCCACAGACTTGGCCTCCACTGCAGCCTGTGGCAGAGCATTCCACAGATTTACTACTCTCTGGCTAAAAATGTTACTCTTTACCTCTGTTCTAAAAGGTCACCCCTCAATTTTGAGATTGTGCCCTCTAGTTTTGGATATCCCTACCATTGGAATATTCTCTCCACATCCACCCTATCTAATTAACATTTGGTAGGTTTCAATGAGATAACCCACATTCTTCTAAATTCCAGTGAGTACAGTTGCCAAACACTCCTCATATGTTAACTCCTTCATGCCTGGAATCATCCGTGTGAACGTGCTCTGAACTCTTTCCAATGACAACACATCCTTTCTGAGAAAGGATATGAACGCCAAAACTGTTGACAATACTCTGTGCGGTCTGACTAGTGTCTTATAAAGTTTCAGCATTATCTCCTCCTATGTTCTATTCCTCTTGAAATGAATGCCAACATTTCATTTGCCTTTACCACAGACTCAACCTGTAAATTCACTTTCTAGGAGTCTTGCACAAGGACTCCTAAGTCCCTCTGCACCTCTGATGTTTGAAGCTTCTGCCCATTTAGATAATAGTCCACACTATTGTTCCTTTTACCAAAATGCATTATCATACATTTCCCAACACCCTATTCCATCTGCCACTTTTTTGCCCATTCTTCTAATTTGTCCTGCTGCAATCACATTGCTACCCCTCCACCTATTTTGATAACATCCACAAACTTTCCCACAAAGCCATCAGTTCCATTATCCAAATCTATGACAAACAATGTGAAAAGTAACGGTTCCAATACTGAACCTTGAGGAACACCACTAGTCACTGGTAGCCAATCAGAAAAGGCCCTTTCTATTCCCACTCACTGCCTCCTGCCTGTCAGCCATTCTTCTATCAATGGCAGTAACTTTCTTGTAACATCATAGGATTTCATCTTTTTAAGCAACTGTGTGTGGCACCTTATCAAATGCCTTCTGAAAATTTTAAGTGACTAATATCTATTACCTCTCTTTTGTCCACCATGCTTGTTACTTCCTCAAGGAACTCTTAACAGATTTGTCAGGCAACATTTCCCATTACAGGCCGGCTGGTGGCGTAGTGGCATCAGCAGTGGACTTTGGGGCGAGAGTTCGAATCCGGCCGGCTCCCTTGCACACTCTCCATCAGTGCCTGGGTTGAGTGTTGAGCTAGCAACTCAACCTCATTTAAAAAAAAACCTGGAGAGGGATGGGCTCTGCCAGGTTTCAGAAGCCCAAGACACGCCGTATGATGAGCAATCACTAAATAGATCGGTGCAAAAAGCTTGTTGTGACGATGCCCCGACTCCTCCGCCAGGACTCCTACACACGCACGCACGCACGCACGCACGCACGCACACACACACACCCTCTCTCCCTCCCCCTCTCCCCATTACAGAAACCATGCTGACTTTGACTTTTTTTATCATCGTCTCCAAGTACCCCAAAACCTCATCCGTGATAATAGACTCCAGCCACTGAGGTTAGGCTACAATTTCCTTTCTTTTGCCTTCCTCCCTTCTTAAAGAGTGGAGGGACATTTCTAATCTTCTAGTCCTCTGGGACCATGCCAGATTTAAGTGATTCTTGAAAGATCATGACTAATGCATCCGTTATCTCTTCAGCAACCTCTCTCAGGACTCTGGGATGTAGTCCATCTGGTCCACGTGACTTATCCACCTATAGACCTTTGAGGTTGCCTAGCACTTTTTCCTTTGTAATAGTGATGAGACTTACTGCTGCTCCCCGACACTCACAAACCTCTAGCACACTGCTACCGTCTTCCACAGCGAAGACTAATGCGAAGTACCTATTAAGTTCACCTGCCATTTCTTTGTTCCCCATTACTACCTCACCAGCTTCGTTTTCCATTGGTCCAATATCAACTCACCTCCCTTTTACTTTTTATATTACTGATAAAACTTTTGGTATCCTACTTTATATTGTTGGTTAGTCTGCCCTCATCTTTCATCTTTTTCCCCTCATAGCTTTTTTGTTAGTTCATTTGGATTTTAAAAGCTCTCCAATCATCCAACTTACCCACTCAGATTTGCTACCGTATATGTCCTTTCCTTGGCTTTTATGCAGTCGTTAACTTCATTTATCAGTCACGGTTGCCTACCCCTGCCATTTGAGAACAACTACTTCTGTGGGACATATCTATCCTGCGCCTTGTGAAATATTCCCAGAAACTTCAGCCACCTCTCTTCTGTTGTCATCCCTGCCATGATGGGAAGGCTTGTGCCCATGATGGAGCTGGCTGAGTGTACAGCCTTCTAGCCTCTTTCTATCAGGCATTGCAGCTTACATACCAGGTGACAATACGACTAGTCAGAATGCTCTCCACATACATCTGTAGAAATTTGCTAGAGTCTGGTGACATACCAAATTTCCTCAGTCTTCTAAATAAGTGTAGCTGCTGATATGCCTTCTTTGTGATTGAAGAAATAACTGGCTATGATGCTTCAGTCAATTAGCTCAACGCCTATCTATTATGTACGTGTTGAAAGGGAGAATAAAACTACACTTGTGCGAATCCCCACAATAATTGGTGACCTCGTGATCTCTGTCTCAGAAGTCAACATCAGAACATCTTTCAAAAGGATGAACCCTGCCAAGGTGTCAGGCCCTAATGGTGTGCCAACCAACTGTCAGAAGTGTTCAAGGATATTTCAGCTACTCATTGCTATAGTCAGAGGTTCACTTTCTTCAAAAGGGCATCAATCATACTGGTTCCCAAGAAGAGTGGGGTGAAGTGCCTCAATGACTGTTGTTCAGTACTATTCACATCTACTGTGATGAAATCCTTTGAGAGGGTGGTCATAGCACCTGCTTGAAAAAAGAGTTGGACCTGCTGTAACTTGCCTACTGCCATAAAAGGATTAAAGTGGATACAATTCCACTGGCTCTCCAGTTGGCCTAGGACCACCTGGACAGCAGCAATACCTACATCAGGCTGCTGTTTATCCATTACAGCTTGGCTTTCAACAGCATCATCTCTTCAATACTAATTAACAAGAGCTTCAAAACCTAGTCCTTTATCTCCCTCTGCAACTGGATCCTTGACTTCCTCATTAAGAGACCACAGTCAGTGTGGATTGGTAATATATCTTTGTCACTGACAATCAACACATGCACACTTCATGGCTATGTGCTTAGCTCACTCCTCTGCTCTCTCCACACTCAGTATGGAGATTATGTAGCTAGGCACTGCTTAAAAACCATTTATAAATTTGTAGATGACACCACTGTTGGCTGAATCTCAAATGCCAAAAAGGAGGCATAAGGAGTGAGATGGATCGGCTAATTAAATGGTGTCACAACAATAACTTTGCACCAAATGTATTTGAGACCAAAGAATTTATTGTAGACTTCAGGAAGGGTAAATTTAGAACACACTCCGGTCTTTATTGAGGGTTCAGTGGTGAAAAGGGTGAGCCGCTTCAAGTTACTGGGCATCAACGTGTCAGAGGATCTATCCTTCGGCCAGACATATTGATCTAATCGCAAAGAAGGGAAGGCCGCAGCAGTACTTCATTAGAAATTTGGGGAGATTTTGTATGTCACTAAAGTCTTAAATTTCTATGGATATATCCAGATGGCACCCTGACTGGTTGCACCACTGAAGAACTAGAATGCACATTTGAGGATATTTTCTTTGAGCACACTTTTCCTTAATTAGCTGAAGTCTGGCCTGCTGGAGTGGAGTCAGTGGTGAATTTTGTCAGCAGTATGTTGTGCTAATGAAGAATTAAGAAGAGGGTTGGTGGGATGATTTGGCTTTCCTTGAGCTTGTATTCCATAGTTTAACAGGAGTAAGATAGTAAGAACCTTTGGAGGACGGCTGAATTTGAGAAGGATTCTTCACAATTCTTTCAGGTTGATGGAGTTGGAAAAGTAATGAAGTTGGAAAAGACCAAAATTCCCCACAATTCATGAATTTATTGCGTGTAGAAGATGATCATTGCACCTCTTAATGGAAGTAGCTCTATGACAAGATGGAAGTGCCAGTTGAAGATTCTTTTGATGATTTGTGGTAGACAACAGGGTGTAGATCTCTAATCACAGTTGAACTTCTCCATTCTTGAATCTGATTATAATGGCAGTGCCTCTGAAATTCCCAGGTGTGCCCTCTTGAGACAAGGGACATGAGATTGTAAATTCCCACTTGAAGTGCTTTAGCAGTATGCAACTGTTGATCCCAGGGGATCATGGGTTTGAGCCTCTGGTGAACTGTGTCCTCTCCAGGGCACAAGCCTGCGCGGGAAGATATGAAGAACCGGCTGTTGCCCATGCAGCAGGTTCCCCTCTCCACGTCACTGATGATGTCGAAGGGAAGGGCAAGCGCCGATATGGCTTGGCACCAGTGTTGCAGAGGTTGCCAGAGTGAAGTTGTAAACAACATCACACTGCCTTAGGGTCCCTGTTTCCGTATTTCTTCCTCCCATGGGTAGGTGGTTTGTTCCTGAAGTCTTTCTCATGGGTGGTTATGGCCACGAGGCAGCAGAGGTTTAAAATCAGAGTTATCCTTCTAGTTGGGCTGCAGTCCAAGGCTGAAGAACACCACCTGCCCAAAGCAACTGGTTTTGAGGTGCGACTGATCTGCCTTTGCCCCTTCTCTTGCCAGTAGAAACAGCTCCGTCAGGCCTAGTAGCAAAACCACATGTGAAAGCCAAAAGTTGGACTTGGTTGTCAGAGGCTGTTTGAGTCACATGCCATTTGGAGCACTTTATAGGTAGTGGGAGTGTATTCCCACTACCACCCCCGGCTGTGTCAACCTTAGGAACTCAAAGTACTTTGGTGTCATGTTTTAGTACTCAAGTGGGGATTTTGTTTGCTCCAGAGGACCTGTTAGTTTTTTGGAGTTGGATGGCTTTTGCTAAGCTGAAGTAACGTTGTGATGGCAACAGTTGATGTGCTGTAGTATGGAATTGAGGAGATGTGTCAAAGACTGATCTTCTCAATCAACACTTGTAAGTGTTTTTTCAAGTGGTTGCTGGCAGCCTTTCTGTCCTTGCCAAGCTGTCCTTAACTCTTGGTTCTCAGTAGGTAAGAGCCTTTAGAGCTTGGAGCATTGCTATTTTTAACAATGCTGAAAAAACTGTATGCCATAGCGTCAGTAGTATTAAATGTCTTGCTCACTTTCCACCAACCATTTGTTATTTGGGTGTGAAATTTTTTTGGACTTTGCCTTATGATCTCTGAAGATCTGTTTCTGTTGTCTTCCTCTTAAGATGCTGTGAGCTTTAAAAGCATACCAAGTTCTTTCTGAGCTGAAGAGGGTAAATCCAGAGTTAATGTTTCCTTTGGCTGGGGTGTCTAGAGATTGATAGATTATTTAATGTTAAGGGAATCAAGGATATGAGGCATGTGTAGAAGAGTGAATTAAAGGATCTTTTCTGATCTCATTGGATAGTGATACAGTTTGGAAGTGTTAAATGGCCTACTTCTGTTTTTCATGCTCTTGAGGTGTTTCTGATGCAAGCATCATGGTATTTCTGATTAAACCTCTGGTTGTTCTCATCTGATAGAAAAACTAAGAATCTTTTCAGAGGCAGTATTTATTGTGGCCTTGATGGGCTTTGTATAGTCATTGAATATGATGCCAGTACTCCAGATATTAAAGTTATTTCATTAACCATTTTGATTTTTTATAACATGTTCCAAAACTTAAACCCTTAATTTTTTTTGCATCTCCAGTGCTTATAGCTTTATACCATTTAGATTGTACACTTTTCCATCTGTTTTGGGTAGACATCTGCTTACTTTGGCATCTTTGTCCCAAGCATTTAATCCAATGCCGTACTGCTTCAGAGTTGCCCATCTTTGTGTAATCAACAAGCTAGAATATCTAGCTTTCTTGCATTTTGCCATTATTACCAGCTGCATTCTCTCCTGTTAATCAGTAATTTCCAAGTTTAGTCAATAATTTGCTTTAACTGTATGAACTTCACCAATAATAGCCTCTCGTGAACTTCATCAGGTGCCTTTTGGAAGTTCTTAAAGCATGGAACAGTATAACACAGGGACAGACCCTTCTGCCCACCATGGCAACTTAACTAATACCATCTGCACATAGAGTTGCAAGAAAAGTTTCTGAGCCCTTTGCAGTTACCTGGTTTTCTGTATTAATGTGGTTTAATCTTCATCTAAGTCAAAATAATAGACAAACAACTAGTTGCCTAAACTAATAAAACACAAACAATTGTATTTTTGATGTCTATTGAACAGGCTGGAAAAAGTGTATGAACCCTAGTATTTAATAACTGGTAGAACCTCCTTTAGTAGCAATAACCTCCACCAAATGCTTCTCGTAGCTGCTGATCAGACTTGCTCAATGGCAAGGAGGAATTGTAGACCAATGCCTATACACAACCGTTTCAGTTCATCAACATTTCTGGGATACTTTGCATGAACAACCCTCTTCAGGTCATGTCACACCATCTCAATTGGATTAAGATCTGGACTGTGACTTGGCCATTTCAAAACACAAACTTTCCTCCTATTAAACTATTCTGTTGTTGATTTACTCTTGTGTTTCGGACCATTGTCTTGTTACATCATCCAATTTCTATTAAGTTTCAGGTGATGGACTGCTACCCTGACATTCTCCTGTAGAATGTCTTGATACAATTTTGAATTTATTGTTCCCTCAATGATTGCAAGCTGCCCAGGCCCTGAGGCAGCAAAGCAGCCCAAACCATGATGCTCCTTCCACAATGCTTCATAGTTGGAATGAGGTATTGATGCTGCTGTATAGTGCCCTTTTTCCTCCAAATATAGTGGTGTACATTTCTGCCAGAAAGCTCAACTTTTGTCTCATTTGTCCATAGAACATTGTCCCGGAAGTATTGTGGAACATCCAGGTGGTTTTCTTTTTGCAAACTTAAGACATGTAATAATGGTTTTTTTTTGGAGAGCAGCAGTTTCCTCTGTGATGTCATTCCACAAACACCATTCATCTTCAGTGTTTTTTATATAGTAGACACATGAACAGAGACTTTAGCAAGTTCTAGAGATTTCTGCAGGTCTTTTCTGTTTCCCTTGGGTTCTTCAACATTGCACTTTGTGCTCTTGGTGTGATCTTTGCAGGGCATCCACTCTGAGGGAGAGTAGCAACAGTACTGAATTTCCTCCCTTTGTAGACAATCTTTAGAAATGCTTTTATAGACTTTTTTAGCTTCATGCATCTCTACAATTCTTCTAAGGTACTCTGAAAAAGTTGTTTTGATGAAGCCATGGTGCACATAAACAATTCTTTCTTGAGAAGCTCTGTTAGTAACCTAGGGCAGTACCGTTACAACCCATGTCTCCAATCTCATCTCATTGATCGGAACACCTGACTCCAAATAGAATTTGTAGAAGGCATTAGCCCAGAGGCTCACATACTTTATTTTGAACCTAGACTTATGATTGTTTAAATGGTGTACTCAGTATTGAGGAGAACTACAATTGTTTGTTGTTTTAGGCAAATTGTATTTGTCTATTATTGTGACTTAGATGAAGATCAGACCATTTTTATGAGTAATTAATGCAGAAAAGCAGGCAATTGCAAAGGGTTCACAAACTTATTCTTGCAGCTGTATCTTCCTATATAGGTCAGCATCAACATTAATTAAAAAAATTAATTAATGTTGTCTGCATGCCCTACCTCTGAAAACTACTAGCATTGTGATCAGCTGAAGAATTTCAGTGTTTAATTGTTCTGCCCTTAATTAGAATCTCTAGCATTTTACCAACAACAAATGCTGGTCTAACCTGTCTATTATTCCCAGCATTCCCCTTCACCTTCCTTGAAGAACTGAGTGGCATAAAGTTTTCCATTTTGAAAGATTGCTTTCTAAATCAAGAATACTTTTTAAAATTGTTAAGGCAGTTACTTTCTTTAAAAATCTCAGTATGAAGGTCATTGGATCTTGTGAAGCTTTTATTTACTGCCATTTTCTGTATTCATATTATTGGAACTCAAAGCTTCTGGAACATAAGGGGTGGTAATCATGTCAAGTCAAAAAGCTTCTATAAGAAGTGCATGATGTTTTGTGATGTTTTCACCCTTGCCATCTCTAGATCATTGAGATCTCTTTGGTGTTAACATTAATGGTTGGGGTTGACAAGGTATTGTACATTATAGCCTTGCCTGATGTATACCACTTGAAACAAATGATGTACTTGTGAATTTGTTAGAGCAAAGGCTTGTGGGGGGCAGGGGTAGAGGAAATATATTGGGACACCATGGAAGTGATTTGAAGGAATATTAAAAACACTGCAGATATTGGAAATTAGAAATAAGAGCAGAAACACTCAGCAGCTCAAGCAGTGTTTAAGGAATGAAGGTCTGGGATTGTGGTTCATATTTGAGAGAGAGATAAGTTTTCAATAACAAAGAAGGTAGAGAAAAGAGGGATTGGTGAAATAAAGGGAATACGTTTTGATAAATTGGGACGAAATGAATGATAGTAATCAGAGTTGCTGTTAGGATCATATTTTGCTGTTTTGTAATGTTTTGTTAACGTGGGCTCTTGTACATGCTCGCTGGGCCAGACTCTACTAATAGAATAAGAAAAACCAATTCAAAATGATGATGGATAGGAATGGTCAGTTCTAATAGAGAGAGAAAGAAAGACAGTTGCCTAAACGT
Organism: Hemitrygon akajei; assembly: GCF_048418815.1. Lineage (NCBI taxonomy): Eukaryota > Metazoa > Chordata > Chondrichthyes > Myliobatiformes > Dasyatidae > Hemitrygon > Hemitrygon akajei. The sequence goes on along the minus strand of NC_133152.1, from coordinate 15,001,527 downwards.
GAGAATTTGATGTTGAGTCCAGAAGTTTGTATTGTGCTTGGAGGATGAGTTGATGTTTCTTAAGCTTATATGGGCTTTGCTATAGCAAAACAGAAGCTGTAAAAGCAGGGACACATGTTAAAGAGTGGTAAGGTTAATTCAAGTGCCAGGCACCAGAAGCATGGAGACATTAGCTTAGGGTAAGATACAAGTACATTGAAGTTCAGGTACCTGTTTATTTGATCTTGGGCTATGTCACTAGATACGACATGCAGTCCAGGAGTAAGTCGGAATTGTGATTCATGACAGACGTAGAGGCTCACTAAACTGAATTGGAAAACTGAGTGAAGGTGTTCTTTTTAAGTTTTAAATTTTAATTATTTTTAGTAATTTCTATAAATTGGCTTCCAAGTAAATTTGCTTCTTAATTATTCTTCATATGATTAAGGTATATTTAAATGATTTTTTAAAAATTATCAGAGACATTCAGAAGCATTTAAAAAGACACTTTGTATGATGAGCTAGCAAAAGACCCATCAGTGCAAGCTGGTAGGTGGGTCCTCCAAGTCGACCACCAGAGACTCAGCTAATGTTATTGGGCTGCTTCAATTCATGGAGCAGCTGTTGTGGATGAGGCCTGGAACTTGACCCAGGACTGCAAAACGTTTGTGTCACAAACTGGGCCAATGTATTTGAAAAGTTTGCAGTTTTTCTGCACTTAATTAGTATTCTACTAATCTTGAATGTTTAAAATTCAAATTGTAATAAAAACCAACAATGCGCAAAAAAAGGAACAGATCGTGCAAACAGCAAAAAAAAGTGAACAACACAATATAAAACACCAAACCTTGAATCATCCAACCAATCCAGTGGTATTCAGTTCAGTTCAAATTCATTTTAATCTAGCTCTGTATTGTTCATTAACCTCGACCACAGAGCCAGTCCATCCGATCAAAAATGCATAGAATAGGAACGACCAGAAACTGGAAATACCAGGAATTGGAGACCATCCTCCCGACAGCATTGAGAGAGACGGAGAGAGAGAGACCATTTGAATGCAGGGAACTTCCTCCGGCAGCCCCAAATGAGAGGCTGGTAGACGGCTCTGAGCTTGCCTTCTGCTTTCACCTCAATGATTTCAGTCTTCCTCAGCGAGATCAGCAAGGAATGGAGTTGATCACGGCTTGCACCCCATCTCTGGTCTGCACACTTCATTTGAAGCCTTATGGAACCCACTTGGAGAAAGCAAAAGCGCCAGATCACTCAGTTGGACTGAAGGCACACCACCAAAATGTAGATTGCAGGCTCCAAAAGTAGCAGAGCCACAATGGAAAGAAAAAGTGAAAGTAGTAGTTTCATGAACCATCTGAAGGATGTCACTTTTGGTTGCATTATTTGCTGGTGGCATCTTCCCCAGACCTATTATTAGCTATTTATCTAGCACTTCCAAGCATTTCAAATTTTGTCTGATCTAGTGGGGTAGATTGATATCTTGGATTAAAGGCTTAATGCCAGATAAACAATGGCAGACATGTAAATAAATATTTCATTCAAAATGATGAAGCATTTCATTGAGAAATAAAAAATCCTAATGAAAGATCACTTTGTTTTCTGAAAAATTTTTGCACTCTGTCCAATGATAGATCAAAATATTCAAAATAAAATTTGAATATGTCATTAAATTAAAAACATTGAAGGAAAATTTAATAGGTTCAGAATTATAAGGGGTTTTAGAGTCAATACAGATTGTGCATTTCCACTGACTGAAAATATATAAGAATGCAGGGTTGTGATCTGGAATGCACTGCTTGAAAAGGTGGTAAGTGGATTCAGTAGTAAATTTCAGATGGGAATTGAAATAATCTTTAAAGGAAAGCTTTGTAGCATCATGATAGAAACAATGACTTGGGACTAAAGGGAAAATTTTTAAAATGAGCCAACACCAACATGAGCCCAGTAGCTATTCATGCTGCATCATTCTGTAATGTACATATTTAAATATAAAAATACAGTCCTTAGAGTACAAAGATTACTTCTATTATTTCTGAATTATATGATTCCACTTTAAGTATTGAGTTTACTGTCACTAAATATTTTTAGTGATACTTAAATTTATATTCTTATAGTGTTTTTGTTTTATGCCTTTCAGTCTTTGTGTAATCATTGAATTTCCTTTTAAAAGGGAAATATATAAATCTATGCACGTAAAATCCTGGTTTACATCTGAAAGTTTAGCTACCTAATTAAAATTTTTGTCAGATCTTCACTCTGTTATATTCTCTTTTATTTGTTCCTCTTACAAAAGCCGATTTGATTTGGTCTTTAAGCTTTCACGCTAAAGGAGGTATGGAGCTGGTAGGACAGTAATGATAGAAAACATTGGACATTTTATTTGAAGTGTATCTTAAGCAGAATGAAATTTTCCCTTATAGTAAATTGCTGGTCTTTATCAAAGCACAACATGCAAGTGTGTGACACACTTTTGCAGTTACCAGAATATAATATATGCTTGTTTTCCATATTGTAGAGAGCTATTGCCTGACAATGTTTGAGGTCTAAATTTGAAAATATTTTTTAAAAAAATACTAGTGAATAGATGGTTTTAATGTTGATATTAAGTATGACAGAGGAGTTGGGATAATGTTTAGTAGTATTAAACCTTTTACTTCATAGCAATAAAAGCAAAATATTGGAAGTACCCAGCAAGTCACACAGCAGTTAACTTTTTAAGATGACTCTTCATCCAAAAAATGTTTTAAGTTGCAGAGGAAATAAAAGGACTGGAGAAAACAGTGATTATCTGTTATAGAGCAGATAGCATATAAAAAAAGATAGAGAATATGCTAGTGCTGGTTACAGCTGATAGGAATGGAAAAGGAATAAATAGAAGATAAGAACAAAGGAGAGAAAGTAATCCAGGAGTTGTGAGATATAGGACCTTGCATTTGCAGGAAATCTGTAATAAAAGAATATTGGAAATATGCAATGAGTAAGGCAGCATCTATGGAGACAGGAAAAACTTCAGTTAATACTACAGGCTGATAATTTTTAATCAAGACTGGTCAGGACTGATACGGCTAGAAAAGCTGGCTATCTGGATTTGTTTAATTCCTTGAGTCCAAATGCTATAAGCATATGTAGAGGAAAGATGAAATATTATTCCTCAGGCATACAATGTCTTAAAGAAACACTCAGCCCCCACAACTATTTTCACATTTAACCGTCTCATTTAAAAAAATTTAGATATATTGAAGTAGGAATTTTTGAGCCTATCTACAGAACATTGTGGATCATGTCAAATCAAAAGAAAAATTCCAAAACCCGTCAACAGTTTACTAAAACTAAAACTGAGGCACTGAAGAAGTATTCGTCCCCTTTGTAGTTATGCTCAGGTGCATTATACGGTATTACCTTACCAACTTACCCAATTTGTTGATGTAGAAAATTGGAGGATCACCTGTTTTCAATGAATTCATAAGAATAAATATCCCTCTCCGTAAGGTTCAACAGTATGGTCAGTTTTCAAAAGATCAAACTAAATTGGAGACAGAAGAACATTTGAGACAAGTAAGGGAAATTATAATAGAGAAGCACAGATCTGAGGAAGGATATAAGACTGTCTCAAAGGCAGTGAACACAGCTCACAGCTCAATGTAGTCTATCGTGAAAATGTGGAAAAAATATGAAACTATAGCCACACTGCTTAGGTCAACCCCAGCAACCTCTTCCCCCCCACCTTAAACTTAGTCACCAAAGAAGAATGGCACTAGAGAAGACAGTCTACTATGATGCCAATAGTCACTCAGAGTGAGCTGCAGAAGTCAGTGGCTGCATCTGGTATTGAAATTTGTGGCTTCACAATCTTTATGGCCTTGCACAAAAAGGGTATTTATAGAAGATTGGCAAGGAAGAAGCGCTGGCTGAAAAAAAAGCATATCCTTGCCCGTAAAGACTTTGCAAAGCGTCAGAAGATTCTGTAAAGATGTGGTAGAAGGTCTTGTGGTTGAATGAGAATAAAGTGGAACTTTTTGACCTCAACACATTAAGTGGTACGTGTGGGGTAAATCTGTCATTGCGCATCAGCTAGGTAACACCATTCCTACTGTAAGGTATGATGGATATAGCATCATGCTACAGGAATGCGTTTGAGTTGCAGGGTCTGAAAATCTGGTCAAGATTGATGGGAAGACGAATGCTGCTAAATACAGAGAGATCCTGGATTAAAAATCTGCTCGCCTCTGCCAGAAAACTTAAACTGCAGAGGACGTTCGTCCTTCAGCAGGACAATGACCCAAAGCACACTGCCAGAGCAACCATAGAGTGGCTTCAAATGAAGAAAATCGATGTCCTTGAGTGGCTCAGTCAGAGTTCTGGCTTTAACCCGATTGAGCATCTCTGGCAAAATCTCAAAATTGCTGTTTAACATCCCTCTCCAACTAACCTGGCAAAGCTTGAGCAATTTTGCAGAATCTTACTCCATCACATTGTGCAAAGGCAATAGGGACTTGTCCAAAAAGACTATCAGCTGTAATAGCTGCAAGGTGTGGTTCAATTAAATACAGGGCAAAGGGGGCTGAATGATTTTGAACTGTTGACCTTTCAGTGTTTGAATTTTTAGTTTTTCATGCTTTACAAATTTCTTTGTGTGTTTTCAGGCTCTACTGTGCAGAAAAAAAGAAGTTTGTGATTCACAAATAAAAAATCTCAGTTAAATTGATCAAAATCCCTGGTTGTAATACTCTTTTATGTGAACAAAGGTTGGGGGCTGGATAGAAGGCACTATATGTTGGTCAACATTGGAACAGTGATGTTCATCTTTTGGTCTCTTGCAAAGTAGGAACGGATGGGACATTAAAATGGCAGGTCACCAGAAGCTCAGTCACACAGGTGTTCTGCAAAGTGGTCACCCAATTTGCATTAGTTTCTCCACTATAAGAGGAAGTGTTGTGAGAACTGAATGCGGCATGTCAAATTACAAAAAAAATGCAAGCAATTTAGTGCTTCACTGGAAGCAGTGAGTGAGGGAATTGTAGAATGGAACATGCAGTTGAGAGCTATTGTAGAGTTAAAGTTACTAAAGAAAATCACGTGGTAAGAATAATATATTCATCAGAACACATGATGGAGCCAAAGAAATTTAGAAAATTGAATTTAGGATTGGAAGGTCATGTTGTTAAGTCACTGGAAGTTTGGCATTTTCTGTATTTTAGATGTCCAATGTCTGCAGCTTTTTTTTTGCTTTTTGATTATTTCACAGCAACATGAGTTGTGGAAAGATCACCCCATAGTCAAGAGTATATAGATCATTTGGTAGTTTGTATTGATAACTGGCCAGTATTTATTCCCACACCCATAAAATTTTAAAAAGTTGTCCTGATTATCATCTTGATGTTTTTGGTGCCACCTTGTGTACAAATTTTCTGCTGCATTTCCTACATTTCAAAAAGAATTTCATTCAGAAGAGCTGCTGCGTTTTGTGTCCATCGATCAAAGATCCTTTTGGTATGATGGAATTGTTTTTCATAGAGAACAGTAGTGGCAGAAATAGTAGTTAGTAAGGGTCTCAGTACTGTGATGTGGACTTCGTGATTCCAGAATACTTAATTGGCTGTACCACCCAGGATGTTGTGAACATAGCCATATAGCAAGTTTTTCTGTAATGGGGATATTGTGGTGTGTTCAGCAGTGTGCTAACCAGGTACTGAAATGGGATCAGTTGTTCATGGCTAGAATATTAGACATGCATTCAGAATTCTGGACTAATGATCCATGAGTAAAAATTCAAGTCCTAACACAGAGCTGGGGAATTTAAATTCAGTTAATCAAGAATTAACAAAAAATAATGCCAGTAAACGTGAGTGAGAAACTACCTGGTTGTCTTGGCAAACCTAATTAACAGCATTTTGTGGAGGATAATTTGTGACATTTACAAGAGGTAGTTTTCTAGATTGGTATGTGGAAGAACCAATGAGGGAACTGCCTAGTGTGGTGCAGTGTGAACGCTTTAATAAATAATCAGATAGTTCTGGGACTTTTAGGGAAGAGTGATCATATTCTGGTAAAATGTTATATAAAGACTGAAAATTATTTAGTTCTATCTGAAGTAAACTTTAATCTTTATGAAAACTGGTATATATGATGTGTTGCTGCTATAGTAGATTGAGAAATTACATTAAAAGATATAACTGTATATAAACAGTGGTTAACTTATAAAGAGTTAATGCTAGCTTACAACAAATATGTATCCGTTTAGTAGAAACGCCCAGCAGGACAATTGTTCCAGCTGTGGCTAGCAATAAGTTGAGCACTGTATAAGATCAAAGGAAGTGGGTTAAACTATTGCAGACAAGATCATAACCTTGAATAATAAAATTCAGCAGATCAGGTATTGACAATGAAAGGGCAAGTAGAATGTAAAATTAATCTATCTTAAAGCAAAAAGATATGTTAGAGAACTTTAGCAAAATAACCTGAAAATAAAAGCAAACAAAATGTGTGAAGTACTTGAAGAGCTATAGTAAATAAATGATGGTAGTAACTGGTTCTTCACTTGCGAAGATAAGGAGGGAAGAAAAGTCCTCAGGAGCGACAGCATGATTGTTGGTCACTGTAGAGGCCAATTCTGGATCTGTAGACTCTGGAGCAGTAGGGACACAGGAAGAGCTGGGGCGCAGGTGCTTGGGTAGTAGTATCCTTCCTGCATCACCTCTTCTCTTCAGTTGCTCATCTGGATTCCTCAAAATTCTTGGCTGCTCCGTGATCAACATTCTCTAGTGGTCTCTGTCACAAGCCAGCTGCAGCCACTTTTTGACCTCTATTTGCCAGAGAGAGCTGCTGCTTAAGTTGGTCTTAGTGCCTCTTACACAGGGCATCATGATCTATCTTGCCCTAAGATTACTGCATTTGGTAAGCTGAAGTTGTCCATGTGAAACGTGGCCTGACCTGCAGAGCTGCTTGAGCAGCAAAATGGCTTCAGTGCTTGGAAAGATTTAGTTAAGAAACTGGAATCACAGTGACTGGAAGCTGATATATGCTCAGAACCTGATGACTGCTTCTCAAGGTTTTAAAAGGTTTCACTATGAAGACTGGTTATTATTTTCCAAAATTCCAAATTCTGCACCATTTCTCACAGAATAGAAGATTGCAAATGTAACATCACAATTTAAGAAGGGTAAAAGAGCAAATTAGGACTACAGACTAGTTAGCCTGACGAGTTGTAGGGAAACCTGAATTCCTGAACCCGGTCATGGTTCTAGCTTCCTGCTCTTGACTCCAGTCATACTCCATCTATGTTCCTGGCTCCCAATTCTTGACTGAGAACTGCACTTAAAATTGATGGAACTGCTACAGGCTCACAGACCTTGCAGTGAAAAACAAATGACGAGAATGAGATGATCAATTCTGAGACATTCAGGTTAGATGCTGGTGGTATTATGAATTGTGAGGAAGATGCAGAGTTTCAGAGGAAAGATACACAGGAGAACACTACTTTGGTAGGAAAATCATATCAATGCAAATTATTTCTTTTAAATGATTCAAAAACTGTACAGAGGGACCTTGATATCTGTGTAAAATGAGTAAAATTTAATGTGCCAGCACAACAAGTAGTTGACAAAGGTAAATTGTATGCTGACCCTTATTGCCATAGGATTTGAGGACAAGAATGAAGACATCTTCAATTTAGAAAAGAGCCCTGGGGAAACTGCAATTGGCATATCTGACGTCACTATTTAAGGAAGGATTTACGAGTGACATTGGGAATATAATGGAGGTTCACCAATACTTATGAAGGAATATTGTTGAATATGGAGAGATTAAGTAGGTTGGGTATAATTCTATATCACGCTTAGAGAAATGTGAGGCAAACTCATTGAAATGTAATTATTACGGCTTTTCCGGGGTCAATTTTGGAATGCTGTCTCAAATTTGAGATCACAAATTGGGTTTGACCATTTAGGACATAGGTTAGATGTAATTTCTTCATTAAGAGTATAACGAATTTTTGGCTTTCTCTGCTGTCTAGGCCCTAAGGGCTGAATAACTGAGTATATTCAAGCTACCAAGGGAAATGATGTTGTTCAATAAGATCATGCTGATCTTTTACCTCAGTGGAGCACGTATAAGAAGAAAATGCCTTATTCTTATTTCTTTTGTTCTTATATTCTTGTTAACTTGGATCAATAGTATCCTTGAGAGAATTCTGCTGCCCTTGTTTGGTATGGTCCAAAACTGTTTGCAGACCCACAGGCTTATGGCTGACTTCTAAATATCCTAATCAGCTATTTCAGTTATATTAAAACAGCTGCATCAAATCAGCATAAAGTAAAACTCAGCAAATCACATGAACAACTGTATCAGATTTGGGTATGACAGAGTCACTCGCTCCTGAACTGGATTTGGAGAGTTCTTGCAAATATCAGTAATTTGTTGCTTAAATTGTCATAAAGACCAGTCAGTCAAAAGCTTAACTTGCCTGGATTCTGAGAATTGTGCCTTAAAGGCAGGACACCTGACAGCTATATTTCAGTCCTTTCAATGTCCTGTCACACTGTCAAAACTGTCACAGTGATATATAAATAGGAAACATTGAACCTGGGATTACTTTGCTTTGGCACTGATCTCTTGAATCTTAGAGCATTGGGTCAAACATAAACATTGCTGCTTATTACAATTACAGCTAATGAGTCAGTACATCTCCATGTTGATAACACTTGAAAGAAGCACTGTCATTAGCAAAGGTGTAAAATGTACTCTTGACGAGGAGCTTTGATGTTTATCACCAAAGAGTGGCTTGTTATAACCTGTAGATTCCTTCAGTGGCTGGTGATGAATGAGCCAACTCCTCTTTCTTTTCTGATCTACTGATTAGAACTGCCTCTGCCTCTATAAGGGTTTAGTGGCAGTCCCCCACGCGTTGGTGTTATCGAGTAAGTGTTCTCACTCTTCCTTGATGTTTCTCTCTCCATATCGTCTGTGGCACCACCATTCTACAAGATGGGATAGAATTCGAACAGATCTGAAACTCTGCAGGTCATCAGCAGCAGAATTCTATTTCACTGAAGCCAGTTGTTCAGTGATCCTTGCTCTACTAACCTTTGCTCAATGATGTATGTAAAAGGGCATGCCAGGAACAATAACAGGCATACCTAAAGGTGTAAAGTGGATATAGGCATGCTGAGAAGCAAATCAGCATACAGTTGACCTGAATGATCTCTCACCCAAACCTCTAGATATGCTGAATGCAGTTATGAATGGTTGTAATCAAATAAGCAGTTTATGAGTGATGAAGGTGAGGCTATATAAGTGCTATTCTGACACATACATCTGCTCAACAATGTGTAGAATTATTTTAATATGTCTTATCTCCTAAATTCAGGACAAATCCAATCTGGCCGATTAGAGCTCTGTTAGCTTACTTGTTCAGCAAGTGTAGGAGGATACAGCAAGTCTGACGTGTGTAGACCCAATCCCAGTGGGCATGAAATTGACAAGTGAAGCATAACGTGAGAAAACGTGATGTTGTGTAGTATCATAGTAGAATATAAGCATGGTCAATAATTCAGGCCAGAGCTTTTGGGAATGTAAATGTGGAATGCATGCAGAGTATGGTAGCAATTTGGAACTTTACTTCTATAATTAAATGATGTTCAGACACTTGATAATTTTAAATCAGACTATTTTTGATGATGAGATATTAAAAAAATATATATTCTAGAGTTACGTCACAACTCAACTGTCATGTAGAGGTGAAGTGTGAGGGAAAAGCTATTTCCATTCTTATGTTTTCATGTTCAGTGTTCCCATGAGTTTTTGTTCACACTACCACTGTGCTGTCCAATTACAACAACTTTGTGCCACTGTCTGTATGCCATCTAAGAGATTTACTTATGCTAGTTAACAATTTATAGATGTTGTAAATTCATTTCAGTTATGACTTGGTGTCATCAGCAAAACAATTTTATTTTTTAGAATCTTTTTTTCCCAACTCTTCAACTTTTCCCATTTTATTTTCATACATTTGGCATTCATCGTTTATACCATTAGAGAAATGAGAGTTTCAGTTTTCTGTATTTATGTTTTGCCAGTTTGTATACTAAAATATTTTTAACATTACTAATTTTTTGCAGTATTTGTTTCCCTTTTATAAGATTTTGGCATTTTAAGATTTAGAATTTTAATAACTTCTAAAAACTTAATTTTTAGAAGGAGCTGGTGCTGTGAAAAATTGGCAGGTTCTGAAACTGAAGAAAGAGCACTTTAATTGTGGGAGTAAATGGAAGGATCTCTAACAGTGTATATCTGATCAAGCATTTGATGGCTTATCCCTCTGTGTCTTTGGTGTAGGTACCTGCTCAAGTTTTCTTTTGAGCAAGTTTGTTTTGGCCACCTTTTAAGCATTGACCAGTGGAGAGCTGGGAGAAATGTATATTGTGAGTGAGGTAGGTCAGTGGCCTGTACATTAGAGCATACTACTCAAAAACAAGGTCATGATGCTAATGGATTCGACTTCATTAAGTGCATTTATGTTGATCCAGAGATCCTTCCATTTAATCTCCAGGATGTAATTCAGCACTGAGCTTTGAGATGGTCTTGTACCCTTCCCTAAATTTGCTTCTCTATTTTTACTTCCCTGACTTGTCCAGAATGCTCTTTTGTCTTCATTTTATTTTGGTTTGTTGAAAAATCTGCCATAATGTTGGACCTTACAGGGAAAGGGGTTATTTGTTCTTATGAATTCATCGAAAACAGTTTATCCTCCAATTTTCTACATCAACAAATTGGGCAAGTTGGTAAGGTAATATGTTGCTCCTGAGGAAAGTTAGTATAGTTTCGGAATTTTTGTTTTGATTTGCACAATGTTTTGTAGATTGGCTTGAAAAATTCCACTTCAATATATTTAAAATTTTGAAAATGAGACAGTAAAATATGAAAATACTGTAGTTGCGGGGTCTGAGTACTTTTTCAAGGCACTGTATGTACAATGAAAATTATTACATCCCATTAATAATGTGCACAGGGTAACAAAAGCAGCACAGCAGCATCGGGAGAATACCTGAATCAACAATGACAGGCTTTCAGTCTCCAACTACGATGCTATGTTTTCATTAAAAGGTTACAGTGCATTGTATTTATATCTTACATAAATCCTGCAATCAGCATTATGGACTTTTGCTGCTATTAGATTTTCATCAACAACCTTGGCAAACTTAATGAATTTCTCTGCTGCTTCGTGATCACACCTGACTGCACAGCAAAGCTGATAGTGCATGGTAGGGTCATGATATGATTTCCCTTTCCTGAAGAAAGGTCTAGATAGAGTGGATGTGGAGAGGACTTCTTGAATAGTGGGAAGGTCTTGGAAAAAACAGGGCACAGTGTCTGAATAAAAGGTCTTCCTGTTAGAAGCGATGAGAAATTTCTTCATAGACTTTTACAGCTTTAGGTTTATCGCATGTACATTGAAACATGCAATGAAATGTGTTATTAGGATTAACATCAAACATGCCAAGGATGTGCTGGGGGCAGCCCACAAGCATCACCACATATTCCAGTGCCAACATAACATGGCCACCATACAATAAAGTAGAGTTGTGAATCTGTGGAGTTCATTGCTACGTAGCACTGTGAAGGTCAAGTCACTGGGCAAATTTATTGCGGAGGTTGGTAGATTCTTGATTAGTAAGAGTGTTGAAGGTTATGGGTAGAAAGCAAGAGAATGGGGTTGAAAGAGGAAAAATAAATTAGCCATGACTGAATGGAGATGTAGATCTGATTGGTCAAATGGCTAATTCTTCTTCTGTATCTTATATGATCATCTCTGTTGACCTCACTTCAGTGTACTTTGGTTATATCACTGTTTTTGGCAAAAGATCTTGAGTACAGCTGCAGTGTTACTGTTGTGATAGCCCTGAATCAAATAACCCTGCTGAAAAAAGAATGTTTCAAACAATTTCAGCAACTTATTATTGTGTTGTTCAACAGTGAGAGCTTTGATATAATTTGCTCCTTTGGATTCTTCTTGTACATTGTTAAGGTGGTTTAAATCCAGGAATGCACAGTTTACAGCCTGTAGGCTACAGTGAACTGGTTGACTCTTTGACCAGCTTCTAAAAGGATAATAAAAACAACGTGCCTTGATTCAAAACTGTGATTTTGAGTTATCCAAATGGTATTAGGGATAATAGAGAATTGTGGCAATAGTTAGCTGGAAGGACTTTGTTTTCAGAAGTTTGAAGATGGAACAGTTGCTACTGTGTGATCCACATAAAGCTTGGGGTCTGTCCCCAGCTTTACTGAGTCTTCACATCGTTACTTTGAACAGTGCATGGACTTTGTTTTTCTATATATCTTGCATCATCTTCATCACTGACAACAAATCACACATTAATTTAAATGTTACCAAACTTTATATTTGCTGTGGAAGTCATGTATCTGTTTACTATCTGCATTGTATTCTGTTACATGTTTATTATGGTAGTCAATCACATGGGTGGGTGTGGTAAAAGTGAAGAGTTATGTATTCATGCTACGTCAGGGGCAGTTAGAGCTAGAAATCGGTGGGTGTGATATTTTTTGTTGACTGTTTAACTTTGGCTAATTCCAATTAAGTATGTTTCATATCACTATTTTTAGTTTCAAAAGTTTTATTTCTTCAAGATTGTTGGTTTTGCGAGAGACTAATAAAGGATTGAATGCATTTCTTTGACTTTGAACGTTATTATCATTGGGTTGGATCTGAAGGTGCATCATACAGGATAACTCCCTGTGCTTGATCTCTAACAGCTGTGTTGGTTTGTTCAAGTTGCTGCTACACTAGCCATTCATAGAATCAGTCAGCTGTACCATTGCAAAGGAAAGGTTTTAAGTTGCTCTGTTTTGAAACATGTTTGAATACTTAGAGCATGATCTGGATGTTTGAGAGGAGTAGTTCATTCTATATTATTATGTGTCGGTACAGTCTGGGGACAGATTGCCTCCACAATTAACTTCATAATATTTTCTTGGTCACTGAAAATGTGAAATGTGTTTGGAAGTTGATGCTATGTATAGCAATGAGGTGGCTTGACATTTTTGAAGGTTGAAAGGGATTTGGTATGTCTGACAAGTTTAAAGGCCTGTGGCTTTGTAAACAGTCTTTTCCTCCTGACCTTACAGCTCTTGTCCATGATCTGAATGCTCAGCTCCAGGGAGAGGCAAAGCACATCTTTGCAGGCAAGACTGAAACTATGACAACTGTAGTGAATCAGAATCAGGTTTAATATCACTGGCATTTGTTGTGAGATATGTTGTTTTGCTGCAGCGGTACATTGTAATACATAATAAAAAGAACTAAATTACAATAAGAAATGTATATATATAATTATAGGAGTAATGGAAAAAGAGAACAAAATAAAAAATATAGTTATTGTACATGGGTATATCACCCATTCTGAAATCTGATAGTGTTGTTGAAGAAGCTGTTCCTAAAACTTTGTGTGTCTTTTCATGTGTCTGTACCACCTCCTTGATAGTAGCAATGAGAAGAGGGCATGTCCTGCCTAATGAGGCTTCTTAATAATGGATACGGCCTTTTTGAGGCTATGCCTTTTGAAGATGCCCTTGATGCTGGGAAGGCTAGAGCCTATCATGGGAATGGTTGAGTTTACAACTTTCTGCAGCTTTTTTTGAACCCTAACCCTGTGCAGCATACCCCCCCACCCCACCATACCACTCCCTACACGACTCCCTTGTCCATTCGTTCCCCCATCCCTTCCCACTGATCTCCCTCCTGACACTTATCCTTGGAAGTGGAGCAAATGCTACACCTGCCCTTACAGTTTCTCCCTCACCATCATTCAGGGCCCCAGACAGTCCTTCCAGGTGAGGCGACACTTCACCTGTGAGTCTGCTGGGGTGATATACTGTGTCTGGTGCTCCTGGTGTGGCCTTCTATACATTGGTGAGACCCGACGCAGACTGGGAGACCGTTTCGCTGAACACCTACGCTTGGTCCGCCAGAGGAAGCAGGATCTCCCAGTGGCCACACATTTTAATTCCACGTCCCATTCCCATTCCCATTCTGATATGTCACCCCAGCAGACTCACAGGTGAAGTGTCGCCTCACCTGGAAGGTCTGTCTGGGGCCCTGAGTGATGGTGAGGGAGAAACTGTAAGGGCAGGTGTAGCATTTGCTACACTTCCAAGGATAAGTGTCAGGAGGGAGATCAGTGGGAAGGGATGGGGGGGGACGAATGGACAAGGGAGTCGCGTAGGGAGTGGTACGGTGGGGTGGGGGGGTACACTGCACAGGGTTAGGGTTCATGAAAGATGTTCTGACGTCAGCTCCAAGACAGAGTACAAGTTCATCAGATGCTGCAGGGATTTTGACACTTTCCCCAGTAATGGTTCTCCTGGAACTCAGTGACCTTGCAGTGCTGAGGCAAAGAATTTAGCAAAGTGCTAAGGAAATCTGTATAATTTCTTAAGTTATTGTTACTTTGAATAGTTTCTGAGAATACAAAAGGATAAAAGAATAAAAAGCTTGATTGTCTTTTGGCCATTGCATTCAGTTGTCAATAGACCTTTTTTTTGTTAGTGGGTCTCAATCAAATCAACACAATTGGGTTACAAATGAAAATCCTTAAGCAATTATTTTTCTCACATCTGGTTTATCCTAATCATTTAGAAGGAGGCCATTCAGCCCATTGAGCCAGTGCTGTCCTGGAACAGCCCTATTATTCCCATTCCTCCAATTCCCCGTTCTCTATCTGAAGTCTGCCAGCTCCACCTTGGTTTTCATACCACTTGGTTACACTAGGGGCAAATTACAATTGTTGATAAATCTCCAAGCACACCTTTGGGATGTGGAAGAAGACAATGTCTGGAAAGTCATTGGTCACAGGGAGAATGCACGAATTATACACTGACAGCATAGGAGGTCATGATCAAACCCATCTCACTAGTGCTGTGAGGTATTGGTACAAATATAACCATATAACAATTACAGCACGGAAACAGGCCATCTCGGCCCTTCTAGTCTGTGCCGAACGCTTACTCTCACCTAGTCCCACCGACCTGCACTCAGCCCATAACCCTCTCTTCCTTTCCTGTCCATAAACCTATCCAATTTTACTTTAAATGAGAATATTGAACCTGCCTCTACCACTTCTACCGGAAGCTCGTTCCACACAGCTACCCCTCTCTGAGTAAAGAAATTCCCCCTAGTTTACCCCTAAACCTTTGCCCCCAAACTCTCAACTCAGGTCCTCTTGTTTGAATTCCCCCCCTACTCTCAATGGAAAAAGCCTATCCACGTCAGCTCTATCTAGCCCCCTCATAATTTTAAATACCTCTATCAAGTTCCCCCTCAACCTTCTACGCTCCAAAGAATAAAGACCTAACTTGTTCAACCTTTCTTTGTAACTTAGGTGCTGAAACCCAGGTAACATTCTAGTAAATCTTATCTGTACACTCTCTATTTTGTTGACATCTTTCCTATAATTCGGTGACCAGAACTGTAGGGATGTCAAAAATAAAACTTATTTCTAACCACTCTCCCAGATGCCCTGAAGTGGGTGAATCTGAAATGTTTTAATTTTATAAATCAATTAATACCTTTTAAATCAGTTACAGATTCCTGGTTCACTCAGTAATACAGACTTGTTAATGATCTCACCAAGATTGGAGCTGTTAAATGATTTAATGAAATTTAAGGAAATACTTGAGTCCTAAGTCCTACATCTTAAATAAGCATACCTTTACTGCTGTCACAAATTCTTTTCAAAATGTTTTTAAAAATATCTTCAGAGGCAAAACAAAAAGATCAATTATTTGGCCCTGAAATTATTTGGATTGTAAATCTGGCTTGGCCTGCAAATATATCGTATGCACTAGTTAACACGTTTTCGTTGAAAGTGATACAATCTTCAGGTGCAGATTTATTTACTTATTACATATACATCAAAACATACAATGAAATGTGTCATTTGCATTAACAACCAACACAGCCAGAGAATGTGGTGGGGAGCCCCAAGTGTCACCACACATTCTGGCACCAGCATAACATGTTGACCACGCTGAAGAGATCAACACAAGCAGCTACAGCAGCTGCAACACCAAACAAGCCTCTTTCCTCCCACCTACTCTCACACATAGCCAGGCCTCCAGCCCAGTACACTTGAGACTCGTAGACCTTCGCCGGGCTGATTCTACCAACCTCTGGGTTTCAGTCCAGGACTCACTGACCTGGATTGTAACTTAACTCCAATGTACAATTGAAATGAATCAATGTGGTTGTGCCTAAGTAGACCAGTGTTGTGAGTGTGTACTCATGGGGCACCACTGGATTATTTCTTTACCCCTCTCCATCTCTATTTTTAAAAAAAAATGCTGTTTTTATTTCACCTCAAGCCCCATAATTTTGGAATGATATTAGCTGAACTTTATTCATCTGCACATGCCACGTGTAAAGGAAAGTAGGTGAGTATGTTAAAAGGTAAATACCGGTAAGTAAAACCAAAGAATTGCCCTTGGACATTTTTAAATTTTAAGGTACTCCTGCACAGGAGTACAGTCGTTCAAAGTTGCTGATCTCATGGTGTCATTAAATGACAGCCCTAAAATGTTTGTTTTGTATTAGGTATTAAAGGAGAACATAGAGGCTGCTAGGTTTGTGATGGATATCTAGAGAACATGTCCTGTATGTTGATAACATCACCACTAATCATTGACTGGGGATTACATAGCGCACAAGGCTAGAATTGGAGAAGGATTGCAGTGTTTTTTAAAATAAAAGTTAGAGAACGGGAGGTGTGATGTCATGAAGAGGCTTCGTGTACAGTTCAGAATTTTTAACTGGAGATGTTAACCTACTTTAACTTAACTGTCCAATGCAGACTGGGAGACCGTTTTGCTGAACATCTACGCTCTGTCCATCAGAAAAAGCAGGATCTCCCAGTGGCCACACATTTTAATTCCACATCTCATTCCTATTCTGCTATGTCTATCCATGGCCTCCGCTACTGTCAAGATGAAGCCACACTCAGGTTGGAGGAACAACACCTTATATACCGGCTGGGTAGCCTCCAACCTGATGACATGAACATTGACTTCTCTAACTTCCGTTAATGCCCCTCCCCTTCTTACCCCATCCCTGATATATTTAGTTTTTTTTTCTCTCTCTGCCCATCACTCTGCCTGTTCTCCATCTCCCTCTGGTGCTCCCCTCCCCCTTTCTTTCTCCCTAGGCCACCCATCCCATGATCCTTTCCCTTCTCTAGCTCAGTATCCCTTTTGCCAATCACCTATCTGGCTCTCAGCTTCACCCCACCCCCTCCAGTCTTCTCCTATCATTTCGCATTTTCCCCTCCCCCTCCTACTTTCAAATCGCTTACTATCTTTCCTTTCAGTTAGTCCTGACGAAGGGTCTCGGCCCACAATGTCGACAGCGCTTCTCCCTACAGATGCTGCCTGGCCTGCTGTGTTCCACCAGCATTTTGTGTGTGTTGCTTGAATTTCCAGCATCTGCAGATTTCCTCGTGTTTGACAACTGTCATATTCTTAAGTGACATTACGTGTATGGACAGTGGGAATTTTGAGTTGAAGATTATAGATGATGCAAATGAGAGACCTGCAAATATTGGGATGGCGTAAATTTGTGGATAAGATGGATAAGGTTTAGAGCAGATGTTTGAAAAGTTTTTACTTTATGATTTTATTCTTTTGGAATAGGTTAGAATTAGAGTACTTATTTAACTATAGTTTTAAATGTAATTTGAATTATAGGTTGTGGGTTCCTCACTTATCTATGAATCATTGCGCAGTGATGTATATTTCTAAACATTTAGACAAGTATGGAAGTGGAGTTACTGAAAAAAATGATTGGATATTTGTAACGAATGATGTATTAGTATTTGTGGATCGTCATTCATCAACTTAATAGATGTATTTCTTGGTAAACATACATATTTGTATTTGGGGCATATTTTCAATACAGGATGATGAGTATGTGTACCTACTGGAAAATTTGCCATGGTTTTATTCTGATTTTTGCCACTAATACAGGAGAACAGTGATCAGGTTACCGGTGTGAGTGTAGTATATACACAAAGTTAAATGTTAAGCTTTGATAATCATCCAGACTTGGTTTACAAACATCAGGCAGCATGACCAATTTAGCAAAGTCATTGCTGCTGGAATGAGCAGACATAGAACTGAAAGTGATCTCCTTGAACATACAATTTTCCTTAACACCCCATTTTACTACAGAATTGCCAGAGGACCTGTGCAGCAGACAATTGAAGACCGTATCTACTCTCCACAAGCAGCAGTAGCCACGGTCCAGTATACAGTGAGTATCTTTTACTTAGGATTTTGAGTTTGTAAAAGCGTGCCCTGATAACCCAAAGGGCAAAATGACAGTTTGCAAGAAAGCTAGACCATTCAAGGTCTGTTGATGGTGAAAATTTGAATTTGTATGATGAAATGATAATGCAGTATGTAATGTACACATCATTTCCTGTTTGACTTTCATCTGTTTTTGAATTGTATTGAACCAGTATTTAAATACTGTATTGTTTCAGTGTAATTTTGTGTATGGAATTTTGTACTTTTGTGTATGCAACTCCTATATTTGCAGCGTATTGAATGTTTTTTTTAGAAGAGATGGCATATGGTAAAGTTCAGATGAGAAATTGTGTAATAGGTATACTCTGTAGATTGTAAGGCATTAAAAACGTTGTTTTGGTTTTTTGAGATTTTTTCCCGCTTAGTTGTGAAATGAGGTTTTTGCTACTTGTGTGGTATTTTCCCACCTTCTACAAAGCTGATGATTGATAAAAATAAGAAGCTTGAGTGTAAATCAGAATTCTTGTTGCAGCAGAATTTTACATGATATTGTAAACAACATTAATACTGAGAATGTCAAATATTTTCCTGGCTTTGTCTCTCTGGCCTTTTTATTCCTTATTATTTTCAGAAGTTTGCATGTAACAGGGAAGGTAATATCAAGGAACAATTCATTCAAAAGCAAACCCATGCAACCTATTTAAGTAGTATTAGACTTTCCTTCCAATCTGGAGAAAAAGCTATTAACTACTGTTCTCATCATTGTGGCCTTTATCCAGTCTGAATCCTTTCTCTTATTTTGCTTATAAGCATATAGGCTTTAGTTTTGAAAATGTATTATATATGTAAATATTTTATACCTATCATCTGTACTGCAGTCAACAATCCCTTCTGCTCAGTTATCAAAGATCTTGGTGACTTTTATTAATTAGCTCATAACTGCATTAAGACTTTAGCAAAAACATGGGCAAAACACTCACTGTAGTAGCTTTTTTTGTTCCATTAACATTCTTGGCCTTCGTTTGATTACCCTTTTTTTCTTTTTTTAAAATGCGTTACACCCTACTTGCTTCACTTATTTGTTTTATTAATTTAGTCAGATCCTTTTTCAATTCAGCAAAATTAATTGATTCCTTTCTGGTTTAAATATTTTTACATATTTTACCATAACCTTAAATATTGTTAAACAAAAGCAGGGTCCACTTGTCCCAACTTTCTTTTCCAGCACTAAATCAAGGACTGTTTCCTTCCTCTTTGGACTGGAAATACAGCAATCAAGAAAATTTATTGCACACATTTCACGTATTCCACGTTTCTTTTCCCTTAATGCCGTTACCATCTCTGTATTGGGAAAATTTAAGCCTTGAATTATTATACTTTGATCCCTGAATCTTTCTCCCAAATATTTCACCACTCCATATAGTGGATGGAACAGCATGATGTTCAGTCGCTGTAACTAAGTTCCGTTTTGCTGCTCTACGTCATTGTCACTTTCCAGTTCTACATGTTTACCAGCATTTCTACCCTCCTGCATATACTTTTATTTCCCTTCTATATCTTTAAGCACCTTGGACTCAGAGAGCACTATAGCACAGAAACAGGCCCTTTGACCCATCAAGTCCATGCCAAACTGTTATGTTTCCTTTTCCCTTCAATGCACACCTGGACCATAGCCTTCCATACCCCTCCTATCCATGTACTTATCCCAATTTCTCTTAAATGCTGAAATTGAAGCCACGTCCACCACTTTCGTTGGAAACTTGTTTCGCACTCGAAGCACCCATTGAGTGAAGAAGTTCCACCATTGGGTTCTCCTTAAATATTTCACCATTCCCCCTTAACCATAAGACATAGGAGTAGACTTTGGCTGTTTGGCCGATTAATTCTGCTCCACAATTCCATTATGGCTGATTTATTATCTCTCTCAGCCCCATTCTCTTGCTTTCTCTCCATAACATTTGATGCCCCAACTAATCAAGAACTCGTCAACCTCCGCTTTAAGTATACTTACTGATTTGGCCTCCACGTCTGTCTGTTGCAAAGAATTTTACGGATTCACCACCCTCTGGCTAAACAAATTCCTTCTAAATGGATGTCCCTCTATTCTGAGGTTGTGCCCTTTGATCCTAGACTCACCTACATCCTGTCCACACCCACTCTTAGCCAGGCAAGTGGTTCCCAACCTGGGAGCCACAGACCCCTTGGTTAATGATAGGGATCCATGGCATAATAAAAGTTGTGAACCCCTGATCCCTTTACTATCTCTCCAGCGTCATTTTGCAGCATTCCGATATTCACTCTTGCCATTCTTTTACCCCAATTCTACATCCTTAGCAATCTTTTCCAACATCTTCCCAACCACTGAGGAAAGACTAACTGGCATATAATTTCCTTTCTGCCTCTCTCCTTTCTTGAAGAGTAGAATGACATTGCAATTTTCCAGTTTTCTGGAACCATGCCAGAATCCATTGATTCTTGAAAGATCATTAATAGTGCCTCCACAATCTGTTCAGCCATCTCTTTCAGACCTTTCAGTTTCCCAAGAACCTTCTCCCTAGTGAAGGCAACTCACTTCTGCCCCCTAACACTCTCAAACTTCCAGCATATTGCAAGTGTCTTCCCCAGTGAATACTGATGCAAAATGCTTATTCAGTTTGTCTGCTATTTCCTTGTCCCCCATTAATCCTTCTCCAGCATCATTTTCCAACGGTCCGATATCTATTCTTGCTTCTCTTTTACGCTTTATATAACTGAAGAAACTTTTGGTATCCTCTTTAATATTATTGGTTAGCTTACCTTCGTATTCCATCTTTTAATCCTTTATAACTTTTTTAGTTGCCTATTGTTGGTTTTTTAAAGCTTCCCAATGCTCTAACTTCCACTAAATTTTGCTCTATTATATGCCCTCCCTTTGGTTTTTATGTTGGCTTTGACTTCTCTTAACAGCCGCAGTTGCATCATCCTGTCTTTAAACTACTACTACTTTAGGATATATCTATCCTGAGCCTTGCAAAATGTGCCCATAAGCTCCAGCTGTTGTTGCTCTGCTGTTATCCCTGCTAGTGTTCCCTTTCAATCATTCTTGACAAGGTCCTCTCATCTCATGCTTCAGTAATTCTCTTTACTGCACTGTAATACTCATACATCTGTATTTGTTGCTCTCTCACTCACTACTTCAAACAAATTACCACCTAGTTCTAGACTCACCCAACCTCACTGGAAAAAGCCTGATTGCATTTACCCTGTCTATGTACCTTGTCATCAAGAAGCCCTAATCCTTTTTTTTACATAACAAGTTTCTGTTATGCAGCTACAATACAATCCTACTTAGTGCTAGCAGATCACTATCATGTACCAAGCTTTAGTAATTTGCCTATTTCTGAACTTATTCTTACACATGCATTTTCTTTCTCCTTTTGTAATGTTGCAAACTAATGCCCATGCCCTTATCAAACTGGTTTAAATCCTTCCTCTCAAACTTATTAATCTTCCCACAAATATATCACTCATACTTCAGTTCAGATCTACCAGTCCACAGTGTGCAGTTCTCCTTAACTTAAAATTGCAGCTAGTACCTTGTTCTTGTGGCACAATTTTCCAAGTGTATTAACTTGCATCCTATTCTTGCAGGGAAGTTTGCTAGAGCTTCTTGGGGGGGGGGGGGGGGGTTTAAACTAAATTTGCAGGATGCGGGGATCCAAAATGTGAGAGAGGATAGCGAGAGGATGAATAAAGGACAGGTGGGGACTACACGGTTCCGGAATATTAAGTGTGTAGTAGAGGAAGGTGGGGCGGAACAAGTGATAAGGAGGACTCGTGTACAGAGGGATGGTCTGACGGAACATGGAGTTAAATGTGTTGCAATAAGTAGATATAGGAAGGACAACAAAATTCTAGGGGCGTATAGCCCGATGGGAGTTCGGGGAGCTGGATTAAGCACAATAGGCAGCGATTCAAACAGAGAGAGGAGAAATGGGTTAAAAATTCTATATCTGAATGCACGAAGTGTCAGGAATAAGGCGGATGAGCTTGAAGCCCAGGTGCGAATGGGTAACTATGATGTTGTTGGGATAACGGAGACATGGCTGCAGGGAGATCAGACCTGGGAAATGAATGTACAAGGGTATACATGCTATCGTAGGGACAGAAATGTGGGCAGAGGGGGTGGGGTGGCCCTGTTGGTGAGGAATGAGATTCAGTCCTTTGCAAGGGGGGACATAGGGTCAGGAGAAGTAGAGTCTGTGTGGATAGAACTGAGGAACGGTAAGGGCAAAAGGACCCAAATGGGTGTTGTCTACAGACCACCAAACAGTAGCATGGATATTGGGTGCAAGTTGAATAGGGAGTTAACATTGGCATGTGGCAAAGGTAATGTCGCAGTAGTTGTGGGGGATTTCAACATGCAGGTGAACTGGGAGAATCAGGTTGGTGCTGGACCACAGGATAGGGAGTTTGTAGAGTGCCTACGGGATGCATTCTTGGAACAGCTTGTATGGGAGCCGACCAGGGACAAGACTATTCTGGATTTAGTGTTGTGTAATGAACAGGATTTGATAAGCGATCTTGCAGTAAAGGAGCCATTAGGAGGTAGTGATCACAATATGATAAGCTTTTATCTGCAATTTGAGAAGGATAAAGGCAGCTCGGAGGTGTCAGTGTTCCAGATGAACAGGGGAAACTATGGAGCCATGAGGGAGGAGCTGGCCAAAGTTGACTGGACGGATAGCCTAGCAGAAAAGACAGTGGAACAGCAATGGCAGGTATTCTTGGGAATAATGCACAAGGTGCAAAATCAGTTCATCCCCCAGAGAAGGAAGGATTCAAAGGGGGGAAAGGGGCCACAGTGGTTGACAAAGGAAGTCAGAGATTGCATAGCATTAAAAAAAAGGAAATATGACAGAGCTAAGGTGAGTGGGAGGACAGATGATTGGGAAGTTTTTAAGGAACAACAGAACTTAACTAAAAAGACAATACGGGGAGAAAAAATGAGGTACGAACGCAAGCTAGCCAGGAATATAAAGGAAGATAACAAAAGCTTTTTTAGGTATGTGAAGAGAAAGAAGATAGTTAAGAACAATGTTGGGCCCTTGAAGAATGAATTGGGTGAAATTGTTATGGGAAACAGAGAAATGGCAGAAGAATTTAATGAGTACTTTAGATCTGTTTTCACTAAGGAAGACACAAGCAATCTCCCAGATGTATGGATGGGCCAAGGACATAGGGTAACAGAGGAAATGAAACAGATTGACATTAGGAAGGAAACGGTGATGAGAAGACTGATGGGACTGAAGGCTGACAAATCCCCAGGTCCAGATGGTCTGCACCCTAGGGTACTAAAGGAGGTGGCCCTGGAAATTGCGGATGCATTGGTAATCATTTTCCAATGTTCCTTAGATTCAGGATCAGCTCCTGAGGATTGGAGAATGGCTAATGTTATCCCACTTTTTAAGAAAGGAGGGAGGGAGAAAACAGAGAATTATCGACCTGTCAGCCTGACATCGGTGGTGGGAAAGATGCTAGAGTCCATTATTAAGGATGAAATAGTGGCATATCTAGATAGCAGTGATAGGATTGGGCCGAGCCAGCATGGATTTACCAAGGGTAAATCATGCTTGACTAATCTGTTGGAGTTTTTCGAGGATGTAACCAGGAAGTTAGACAAGGGAGATCCAGTGGATGTAGTGTACCTCGATTTTCAGAAGGCATTTGATAAGGTCCCACATAGAAGATTGGTGGGTAAAATCAAAGCTCAGGGCATCGGGGGGAAGGCATTGACATGGATAGAAAACTGGTTGGCAGATAGAAAGCAAAGGGTAGTGGTGAATGGGTGTTTCTCAGAATGGCAGGTGGTGACTAGTGGGGTGCCACAGGGCTCGGTATTGGGACCACAGCTGTTTACCATTTACGTTAACGATTTGGATGAAGGCATAGAAAATAACATCAGCAAATTTGCTGATGATACTAAGCTGGGTGGCAGTGTGACATGTGATGAGGATGTTAGGAGAATTCAGGGTGACTTGGATAGGCTGGGTGAGTGGGCAGATACTTGGCAGATGGCGTTTAATGTGAATAAGTGGGAGGTTATCCACTTTGGGAGTAAGAACAGGAAGGCAGATTATTATCTGAACGGTATAGAGTTGGGTAAGGGAGTAATACAAAGAGATCTCGGAGTCCTTGTTCATCAGTCACTGAAGGTGAATGAGCAAGTGCAGCAGGCAGTGAAGAAGGCTAATGGAATGTTGGCCTTTATTACAAAGGGAATTGAGTACAAGAGCAAGGAAATCCTCTTGCATTTGTACAGAGCCCTGGTGAGACCACACCTGGAGTATTGTGTACAGTTTTGGTCTCCAGGGTTAAGGAAGGACATCCTGGCTGTAGAGGAAGTGCAGCGTAGATTCACGAGGTTAATTCCTGGGATGTCTGGACTGTCTTATGCAGAGAGGTTAGAGAGACTGGGCTTGTACACGCTGGAATTAAGGAGATTGAGAGGGGATCTGATTGAAACATATAAGATTATTAAGGGATTGGACAAGATAGAGGCAGGAAATATGTTCCAGATGCTGGGAGAGTCCAGTACCAGAAGGCATGGTTTGAGAATAAGGGGTTAGTCATTTAGGACAGAGTTAAGGAAAAACTTCTTCTCCCAGAGAGTTGTGGGGGTCTGGAATGCACTGCCTCGGAAGGTAGTGGAGGCCAGTTCTCTGGATGCTTTCAAGAAGGAGCTAGATAGGTATCTTATGGATAGGGGAATCAAGGGATATGGGGACAAGGCAGGAACCGGGTATTGATAAGGAATTGATCAGCCATGATCTCAAAATGGCGGTGCAGGCTCAAAGGGCCGAATGGTCTACTTCTGCACCTATTGTCTATTGTCTATTTTACCTTCATATGCTAATCTATGATGCAAGGAGTAAATTGGTGCTTGTAGCTGTAATTTTAACAATTTGCACGACCTGGCCGCTCCCAAAGTGACAACAGTTCTTGATTCCATTTTTCCCTTATATCATTATACCCATGTGGCCTATGAAAACTGGCTACTCCTCTGTCACCTACATCTCACTGAAATGTTCTGCACTCTGGTCTTCGACCTTGGCACCAGAAAGGCAGGAAGGATTCTTGTTGCTGGTTGCGGGAACAGCTGACTATTTAACTCCATGTGACCACTACAGTAAACATTTGCTGTGTACTCAGTTGCCCTAAAATGGATGTTTTCTTGATAAAACCACTCCCAAGTCATTGCCAAAATTATTGAGCTTCCCCATTAAAAATGGTTTTGTAGACTCTCTCACTCTCTCTCTCTCCCCTTCCCCTCCCCTCTCCCCTTCCCCTCCCCTCTCCCCTTCCCCTCCCCTCTCCCCCTCCCCTCTCCCCCTCCCCTCTCCCTCTCCCCCTCCCCTCTCCCCCTCCCCCTCCCCCTCTCCCTCTCCCCTCTCCCTCTCCCCCTCCTCTCCCCTCTCCCCCTCCCCTCTCCCCCTCCCCTCTCCCCCTCCCCTCTCCCCCCTCTCTCCCCCTCCCCCTCCCCCTCTTCTCCCCTCAACCGCACCACCCGCTCCTCCTCCCCCTCGCTCTCGCCCCCTCGCTCTCTCCCTCTCACTCACTCCTTCTCCCCCTCCCTCCTCCCCTCCCCATCACACACACAATATTGACTTGGATGAAAATGTGGGTGATGGGTTACCATGTTTGCAATGTCACATTGGTGACATTGTGGAAGTGTCGATGTTTGCCAAAAGGATCAGCCGGATTTAGATCAGTTGCAGGTATGGCCAGAGGAATGGCTGGTGGTGTTTAATCCAGGCAATGCGAGATGTTGCATTTTGCAAAATCTAGTAAAAGGAAAGTACACTTCATGGCAGAATCTTCAAATGTTGATGCACGGGGGTCCAAGACTGTAGCTCTCTGAAGGTGGCTGCAAAAGTCAATAAGGTGGTAAATAGGAAATGATATTATTACCTCTGTTAAGGAATTGTGATCAAGAGTCATGAAGTTGTATTGTGGCCTTACTTCTGGTTAGGCTGTATCTGGAAATTGCATTTAATTCTGGTTGCCCTATTATAGGAAAGGTATGGAGGCATTGGAGAGGGTGCAGAAGAGGTTTACCAGGATGCTGCCTGGATTACAGGGCACATGCTATTGCAGAGTTGGAGAAATCATGGTTGTATTCTC
Source organism: Hemitrygon akajei (assembly GCF_048418815.1). NCBI lineage: Eukaryota > Metazoa > Chordata > Chondrichthyes > Myliobatiformes > Dasyatidae > Hemitrygon > Hemitrygon akajei. The sequence goes on along the minus strand of NC_133152.1, from coordinate 14,975,061 downwards.
TGGAGTGGTGGAGGGGCTGAGGGCAAACTGAATAGAAGCTTATAAAATTATGAGAGGTATTGAAGAGTAAATAGCTGGTTATCTTTTTCTTGGGGTGAAATATCTTAATACTAGAGAGTAGACATTTAAGGCGAGGATGGGAAAGTTCAAAGGAAGTACTCTATGATGGGCAGGTCTTCCTCTTTTTGACATTTGTCTTGCTTCTTGGTGTGCGGCAAGGTACTTAGTAGGCAATTGGCAACAATTTGGTTTAAAATGCTAGTTATGAATGGGTTTCTTGCATCTTCAGGTTAAGATGTAGATTATGTAGTGACCAGTATTGCCTAAATTTTACAGATTTTAAAAAAATAAAGGCTATCTTCAAATATTGCATTGGTTGCTCTATCAAACAGTGGTTTGATAACTCAGCTTGACATTTCATGATTATCCAGTCAAGGATTTTGTGGAACCACCTAGAAGTAGAAAAGAATTCAAAGATAGTCGAGTAGCTGACCTTGGCAGCCCTTGAATGACTACTCAGAAAATAATTTCTGATCACCTGTATCAACCTGAAATACCTGTAATCACCATTTAATACAAATGCTAGTTATTTTTTACATAAGACCTTGCATGACTTTCTTTGGGAACCCCAGATCTTGGTACATCTCTCTGCCTGGCTGCATAGAGGCTGAGCAGACTCTAGTGTCAAAGTTGTCTGTCTGATCAGGACTTTTTCTGTTTTTAAAAAAAATTGGATTAATAGAGTAAAACTGCATTTAACCACAAATCAGTTTGAATCAAACAAATACTAAAGTTTTCTTTGGACAACTTATTTCTCCCAGCTGTTTGATTATGGATTGCTGTGCAGTTTTAACTTGGTAAAACTCCAGAAGACAGTCCCTCCGTAGAGATACTTGGCATCAAAGTAAAGAATTTGTTTTGTAGTTTTAATAGTGATCAAAGAATTAATATTTTTATAGGTGATAGAGGAAGCTGTTAATTTTTCCATTCCTGAAGGCAAAAATTGTAAATTTTAATTTAGATTATTCAGTCTTGTTTTTGATCATAATTTTTAAATTTTGTCTCAACTTGAGTCTTTTCATCATACAATAATGGGTCTCTTTGCTGTCCTGAAACCTCAACTTCTATGGCATACCTTGTAGTAAATGTTTTAAAATCACAATTGCTTCTTTGTATAGTCAATATTATTAACTTTGTCACAGACATTATTGGACAATGCTATTTATCAGTGTGGTAAGATGCAGATGAAATTATGGTTGAACTGATTTAGTAGTTTTTATCTTCAATTGCTGTGATCTTTGTGTGTTTCCTGTTTTTTATTTGCAATTTATGTATAGGCAATTTGGTACTGTCGTGTTCATGTGCAAGGTCAATACTAAAGCACAGAATTGTGTGAAAACATCAAAATCACTTTGTTGCACACTTTGCTCATGAATCTCACGCAAAGTTATGTTTTGTACTATTCTGTAAAACAGTTTTAAAGTGGATTATGTGATGTTGCTTTCAATACTGTGAAGTTCTCTCTTTGGCAGCAAGATTTAATTGTTGTTAAATACTGCTGTAAACAATCCTGATCTTTTGGTTGTAGGTCAGAACCATGGTTGGTTGAAAATGTGATTCTGGTCTTGGTGAATTCTTGGATGAGTATTTAACATTCAAGCTGGTTTTAAAAAATTGAAATATGAAGCTAAGTTTGATAGACAATAAATGCATGTGGATTTACTGATATTTTGTTCATAATAGTTCTTTGAATTTTCAAGAAAGTTAGCTTATGTGCAATTCCATAAAGCAAGGAGTTCAAAAAACATCTATTGCCATATTATTTTCTTAAGAATCTGATGATCAATATCTACTGGTCAGTGAAAATTGAATGGGTGCTTCAGAATCAAGGTCAAAAATGTCAAACATTAAGTAATTTGCTTTCGCCTCCTGCCTTCCCTACCCCTAAAAATTAATTGTTTTGCAACTTTTACCATCTGAATACTAATTGACTATTTTTTTTTACAATAAATAAATGTATGTGTTTGATATGTACAACTTGTTTCTACTTTAAGGGTGCAATATAGATAGAAATGGGGATTCAAGTGAAGCAGCACTACTGATCAATTGGCATCTGCAGACAGGTTTGATAATTGTGTGGTTGGCTGAATGTTGAGCTGACCCTTGTTCATGCCTGATATCCACTTCAGGAAAGACCACTAACTTCGATTTTGTGCTAGAAATATTGGAAAGCCCTAACACCATCGTTTTGGGGGATTTTAACGAGGTCAGCCTGCAAAAATCACTAAGCAATTACCATCAACAGATCAGAGGAATGAACACACTGGACCATTGTTACACCACCATCAAGAATGCCTACTGTGCTATTCCACACCCTCACTTCAGGAAGTCTGATCACCTGACTGTACTTCTACTCCATGAGTATAGGCAGAGACTGAAGATTGCAGCACCAGTAGTGAGGACCAAGAAGGGATGGACAAGGGAAGCACAGGTGTGCTTACAGGACTGCTTTGAATCAGTGGACTGGACTATATTCAGGGATTCATCTTCGAATCTAGATGAGTACGCTGCAGTTGTTACCAGCTTCATTAAAACCTGTGTGGATGAGTGTGTGTCTACACAGACTTACTGTATGTTCCCAAATCAAAAGCCCTGGATGAACCAGGAGGTATGTCATTCTACTGAAGGCTAGATTTGTGGCATTCAAGGTTGGTGACCCAGGACTGTACCAGAATACCAGGTATGACTTGCAGAGGGCTATTTCAAGACTGAAGAGAGAATTTCAAATGTGGTTGGAGGCGACAATGGATGTACAATTCTGGCGGGGTTTGCAAGATATTACTTCTTACAAAGCATGAATGGTAGTAATGCTTCACTACCAGATGAACTCATCGCTTTCTATGCCTGCTTTGATGGGGAGAATATAACCACAGCTGTGAAGATCCCTACTGCACCCGGTGACCCTGAGATCTCGGTCTTGGAGGTCAATGTTAGGCCGTCTTTAAAGAGGGTGAACTCTTGCAAGGCGGTAGGTCCCGACAGAATACCTGGTACGGCTCTGAAACTTGTGCCAATCAACTAGCGGGAGTATTCAAGGATATTTTCAACCTCTCGCTGCACGGGCGAAAGTTCCCACTTGCTTCAAAAGGGCAACAATTATACCAGTGCCTAAGAAGAACAATGTGAGCTGCCTTAATAACTGTTGCCCAGTAGCACTCACATCTACAGTGATGAAATGTTTTCAGAGGGTGGTCATAACTAAACTGAACTGCTGGACCCTCTTCAATTTGCATATTGCCCCAATAGATCAATGGCAGATACACTCTCAATGGCTCTTCACACAACTTTAGACCAAATGGACAATACAAACACCTATGTCAGGATGCTGTTCATCGACTATAGCTCAGCTGTTAACACCATCATTCCTACAATCCTGATTGAGAAGTTACAGAACCTGGGCCTCTGTACCTCCCTCTGGAAGACCACAATCTGCAGATTGATGATAATATCTCCTATTCGCTGACGATCAACACTGGTGCACCTCAGGTATGTGTGCTTGGCCAACTGCTCAACTCTCTCTATACCCATGACTATGGCTAGGTTTAGCTCAAGTACCATCTAAAATTTGCTGATGATACAACCATTGTTGATAGAATCTCAGATGGAGATGAGAGAGCATTCAGGAGCAAGATAGGCCAACTAGTGGAGTGGTGTCACAGCAACAACCTTTAACATCAGTAAGACAAAAGAGCTGATTGTGGACTTCAGGAAGGTTATGATGAAGGAACACATACCAATCCTCATAGAGGAATCAGACGTCGACAGAGTGAGCAGTTTCAAGTTCCTGGATGTCAAGAACTCTTAAGGACCTAACCTGGTCCCAACATATTGATGCAGCTACAAAGAAGGCAAGACAGCATCTATACTTATTTAGGAGTTTGAAGACATTTGGTATGTCAACAAAAACACTCAAAAATTTCTATAGATGTAATGTGGAAAGCATTCTGACAGGCTCTATCACCGTCAGGTATGGGGGACTGCTGCAAAGGACTGAAAGACGCTGCAGACGGTCGTAAATTTAGTTGGCTACATCTTCCCCTCTGCCATCTGATTCCTAAATGAACATTGAACCCATGAACACAACCTCACTTTTTTAATGTATATTATTCAGTTTTTGCAAGATTTTTAATCTATTCATTATATGCATGCAGTTATTTATTTTTCTTCTATATTATGTATTGCATTGAACTGCTGCTGCGAAGTCACGACACATGCCGGTGGTAATAAACCTGACTGATTCTGAAGTAGTTCTCCACGCTGGTTGATCTGTTCTCAGTCCACTAGTCCAACAGTGAGCCATCAGTACAGCTTTAAGTGAGATTTTGAAGCTTAAGATATTCTAGTGTATTATATGTGACAGTTTCTTGCTTGATAAGTTGCTTTGGTAATCTATAATTTAGGTATTATTAATGTGTGATACAGTGTTTTAGCTCTGTTTGCATTTGTTTTAATTTTATGGGATATCGGCACCATGAGTATTACCCATCAAAAATGCCCTGATGATATCCCTGGCTGTGTCCTAAGATCATGTACAGTCCAGCTGGCAAGAATATGGACAAATTGGGAGATTTGGCAAAGAAGTGGCAGATGGAATATAGTGTAGGGAAGTGTATGCTTATTCATTTTGGTAGAGGAATAAAGGTGTAGACTAATTTATAAAAAAAGAGAACTTCAGAAATCAGAGGTGTAAAGGGACTAGCTGTGTTGAGAGGTACAGGACATCCCCAGCTTAAGAATGCCTGACTTGGAGCTCCCTTACAAGTTGCCGTAATATCATTAAATTCAGAAGTCCAATGTACAAATGCTCATTCTACAAACAGCAGCAGAGGTAGTTGTTATTGCTACTTTTAATAATTTCTGATCCATTTTGTGTGCTTTTGATGCTATTTATTACAATGTTACATGACTTTTAAAAATGTATTTTTTATCTCGAGGACAAAATTGACTTATAGAGCATGTTCCCATCCATAGCCTGTATATATTAAAAGGAAATTTGTATCTTTTCACACTTTGTTTCCAGATTATTTGGTACCTTTACATGAAAATTGCTTAAAATATGGGGGATAATCTTTTTTCTAACTACTGGAAAGTATAAGGTGCATACACTCAGTGGCCACTTTGTTAGGTACAGGAGCGGCTTAATAAAGTGGCTTTCTGTTTTGGTCTTCTGCTATAACTTATCCACTTCAAGGTTCACTGTGTTATGCATTTGGAGATGCCCTTCTGCATACCATTATTATATCTTGTGGTTATTTGACTTATTTTTGCTTTCCTGTTAGCTTGAACCAGTCTGGCCATTCTCCTCAGACCTCTCTGATTAACAAGACTTTTCCATCCACAGAACTGCCATTCGCTGGTTGTTATTCATTTTTTTGCACCATTCTAGAGATTATTGTGTGTAAAAAAATAAATAAATAAACAAAATCCCAGGGGATCATTAGTTTCTGAGATACTCAAACTACTCTGTTTGGCACCAACAATTATGCCAAGGTCAAAATCACTTAGATCACATTTCTTCCCCATTCTGAACTTCTTGACCATGTCTATATGCTTTTATGCATTATCGCAGCCACATGATTGGATGATTAGATGTTTATATTAAAGATCAGGTGTGGAGGTGTACCTAATAAAATGACCAACTCATTCAGTATCTGAAAAACAAAAGCACTCTTATCAATCTGTTCCTCATTATAATACCATCACCTGACAGTAAAGGATCCCAGAGGGTCACAGGAAGAACTGGGCAATCTTGCCTTGACTGTCATCTCAGCAAAGGCAGAGAAGACTGACTAAATTTACCATTGATTTCAATATGCCCACACTGTTCGTGGCTGATTGAGGTAAAATGGGTTAAAAAAAATGAAGATGTGAGACCTGGTATCAAATGTAGTTTTCTGAGCGGCAGTGATGTTTCCCCTCCTATGAACTTCTGATTCTTGAAATACTTGCAATAAACAACTCAAGCACTGAAAGATATCACTAGTGCTGTCTTCTAAAAAGCTTCCAAATCCACTGCAAGGTTAATTGAACCCATGTAACATTGGATCCCAGGCCACCATCTCAGCATGGAGGCCCTAATTTTTCTCAGTTGGCATTGTTAGGCCAACCAAATAATTTACATAACCAAAATCAAGCTACTGAAATAGACTATTCCAAGCTCTGTTGCAGGAGGAGGTTACCAAAAACACAGATTGAAGGATGCTTCAAAAGCTCAATTAAAAAATCAAGTCACAAATTCCTAATAGCTACCCTCCACTCATCTGAGTGGGGAAGCAGCACATAGGCTACTATTGAATAGGTTAGAGTCCATGCACTGGCAGATACTGAAGCCCAGCATAATGAGCACATTAACTCAGGAACTACCCACCTATCTGTGGCAGACACTGTTATTCACACATTGGCCTCATCAACTGCCTTAAACTTACCAAGTTAGGATGGAAACAAATCAGCTTCAATCCTGAGGGACTAACAAAGTAAAAAAAAATTAAATAGTATTTTCTAATTAGTTCCTTGATGCACTGACTCAGTAATCCAGCTTGATTAATTTCATGAACTTGTCCTCCACACTAATTACAATCTTATATCTTTCCTATAGGTAGGTGACCAGAACTGGGCACAATACTCCCAACAAATTAGCCCTCACCAGCATCTTATACAACTTCAAAATAACATCCCAACTCCGATACTCAGTACAGCTATTTATGAAAGCCAGTGTGCCAGAAGTTCTCTTTACGATCCTATCTATCTGTGGTGAATTATGGAATTATGGATTGGTATTCCCAGATCTCTCTGTTCTACTGCTCTCCTGCTGCTCACTGTGCAAGTCTTACCCTGGTTTGTCCTCCCAAAGTGCAACCTCTATCCAAATATGTTTTGCATTCAGGAATTTATAGGCCCGTGAGCTTGCCATCAGCAGTGGGAAAGTTATTGGAAGGTATTCTAAAGAACTGGCTATATAAGTATTTGAATAGATAGGGACCAATTAGGGATAGCCAACATGGCTTTGTGCGTGGTAGTTAGTGCCTAATCAATTTTACAGAGTTTTTCAAATTTGATGATGGCAAGGCAGTGAATGTTGTCTACATGGACTTTAGTTAAATGCCTTGACTTTAGTAAGGCATTTTGACAAGGTCCCACGTGTGAGGTTGATCAGGAAGGTTCAGTCACTTGGTATTCGAGATGAGGTAGTAAGTTGGATTTATGGGAGAAGCCTGATTGGAAGTCTGTGACTAGTAGAGTGCTACAAGCGGTTGATGCAGCTTTGATTTTAACATTTCAGAGCAGTTTGGATAAGTACATTGATGGGAGGGGTATGGAGGGTTTTAATCTGAGTATAGGTCGATGGGACAAGGAAGTTTAAGTGGTTTGGCCTGGACTAGATGGGTTGAAGGGCCTGATTCTATCAGTAGTTTTCTATGACTCTGAATCTTGATTTTCTTTTGTATTTTTCTCTTATCTTTATCCAATCTATACTCGCAATTTTGCTACCTCTTGCCCTCATACTCACCGTACAATACTTTTTTCCATTTCTTTTGTGTCATGCCTCAAAGGATTTTTAGCCCCGTCTTCACTCAGCAACCACTTCTCCGTTATGTCTGTTGGATCAAATCCATTTATTTCTACATACTATGAGATGCTGAGTCAACTGCCGCACCATTTCTCCACTTTCTGCAGCTGTATCAGGTTTTCTGCATTCCTGGCATTTTTGTTTATAGATTACAATTATTCTCTAGTTTCATTGTTTTGTTCCAAAAAACGTTGAGGAATATGGAAACCATTGTAAAACTACTTTATATCCCATATACAATGTGCTTGATTTCAAACATGAAGATCAACTGTAACCAAGCAGAATCCACAGAGGGTAAACTTAAGATATGAAGCTTGCATTTATACAGCAAAAGATGCAGGATCCCCAGGTCTCACACCATGACAGCATGTTAGTCATTTATGTCATTTTAAGCTTGAGGTCCTCTCCTGATCCATGGCACTTAGTTTTAAACCAAGTCCCTATTCTAATCTGCAGCCTTGTCACAACTTTTGCAGTGAATCCTCCCAGCTATCTACAGGTTGAAGTCCCGATGTACCGACCTTTTGAGTTCCACGTTAGCTCAACCTTGCTGAGTATTTCCAGCATTTTTTGTTGGTATTTCTTGTTTTCAACATCTGTGCTATTTTGCTGCTTGAAGTTCTGTATATTTTGATTACTTTTCCAGGTACTCATTCTTTCTGCCTCTTCAGCCACCCAAAACACCACAACAAAATCTTGGTATAGTGGTAATTGCTTCAGATGACCAATTGACTTTTATCATTTTCCCAATGTCTTTCTCATGACCTCTTCAGTCATTGATTTAATCTTTTAATGTTGTTTGCACATGCCAGTTTGCTCACCAATGTAGTAATTCAGTCCTCTCATGGAATTTAGTAAGGCATTCGACAAAATTCCCCAAAGTAGGCTCATTCAGAAAGTCAGGAGAAGTGGCTGCATGGATTCAGAATTGTCCTGTCCACGGAAGGCAAAGGGTGGTAATAGCTGGAGCTTGTTCTTTCTGGAGGCCTGTGACTAGTAGTGCTTTGTAGGGTTCTGTTCTGGGACCTCTACTCTTCGGAATTTTTTATAAATGACACAGATGAGAAAGTATGCAAGTTGGCAGATGACAACAGCTGGTGGTTTGTAGATAGTGTTGAAGGTTGTCATAGGTTACAACTGGACATTGATAGGATGCAGAGCTGGGCAGAGAAGTGGCAGGTGGAGTTCAACTCTGAAAAGTGCAAAGTGAATCACTTTGGGAAGGTTGAATTTGAAGCTGGAATGCACGGTTACTGGCAGGATTCTTAGCAGTGTTAAGGAACAGAGGGATCTTGAGGTTCACATCCGTAGGTCCCACAAAAGTTGTTGCATAAGTTGATATGATTGTTAAGAAGGCATATGGTATGTTGGCATTCATTAGTCAGGGGTTTGAGTTCAAGAGCTGCGAGGTAATGTTAAAGTCATGGTAATTAAACACAGAAATATGCTATTCAGCCAATCTACACCAAGCTGAACCATTTAAACTGCGTACTCCCATTGACCTGCACCAGGACCAGAGCTGTCCATATGCCTACCATCTATATAGCTGTCTCAAATTCTCTTTAATGTTGAAATCGAGCTTGCCTGCACCACTTGTGCTGGCAGCTCATTTCACACTCTCATGACCCTCTGAATGAAGAAGTTTCCCCTCATATTCCCCTTAAGCTTTTTACCTTTCGGCTGTTACACATGGCCTCTGGTTATAGTCTCACCCAACTTTAGTGGAAAAAGCTTGCTTGCATTTACCCTAACTGTATCCTCATTTTTTTTTATATACCTCTATCAAACCTCCTCTCAATCTTCTACATTCTAAGGAATAAAGTCCTTACCTATTCAATCTTTCCTAATAACTAGGTTTTCCAGGCCTGGCAACATCCTTGTTAATTTTCTCAGTACTTTTTCAACCTTATTTACATCATTCCTGTAGGTAGATGGCCAGAACTGCACAGAATACTCCAAATTAGGCCTCACCAATGTCTGGTACAACTTAAACATATCATCCCATCTCAAGTACTCAGTACATTGATTTATGAAGGCCAATGTGCCAAAAGCTTTCCTTATGAGCCTATCTACCTGTGACAACACTTACAACAAATTATGGACCTGTATTTTTAGATTCCTTTGTTCTAACACACTCCTTAGTGCCCTACCATTCACTGTGTAAGACTTACCCTGGTTGGTCCTGCCAACATGCAACACCTCACACCTGTCTGTATTAAATTCCATCTGCCATTTTTCAGCCCATTTTTCCAGCTGGTCCAGATCCTGCTGCAAGCCATAATAGTCTTCTTCACTGACCACTACACCCCAATCTTGGTGTCATCTGCAATTTTGTTGATCCATTTAACCACATTATCATCCAGATCATTGATGTAAATGACAAGCAACAACAGACCCAGCACTGATCCCTGCAGCATTCCACTAGTCACAGGCCTCCAGTCAGAGAGGCTCTGGCGTCTCCTATGAGGTCAATGTCTAATCGAATTTACTACCTCATCTTGAACGCCGAGCAACTGACCCTTCTTGACCAACATCCCATGCGGGATCTTACTAATGTCCATGTAGACAATATCCACTGCCTCACCTTCATCAACTTTGCTGTAACTTCCTTGGAAAACTATAAGATCGGTTAGGCATGATCTACCATGCACAAAGCCATGCTGACCATCCTTAAGCAGTCCATGTCCATCCAAATACTTACAGTGGCATGCAAAAGTTTGGGCACCTCTGGTCAAAATTTCTGTTACTATGAATAGTAAGTGAGTAAAAGATGAACTGATCTCCAAAAGTCATAAAGTTAAAGATGAAACATTCTTTTCAACATTTTAAGCAAGATTAGTGTATTATTTTTGTTTTGTATAATTTTAGAGTGAAGAAAAGGAAAGGAGCACCTTGCAAAAGTTTGGGTACCCCAAGAGATTTGAGCTCTCAGATAACTTCTACCAAGGTCTCAGACCTTAATTAGCTTGTTAGAGCTATGGCTTGTTCATAGTCATCATTAGGAAAGGCCAGGTGATGCAAATTTCAAAGCTTTATAAATACCCTGACTCCTCAAACCTTGTCCCAACAATCAGCAGGCATGGACTCCTTTAAGCAGCTGCCTAGCACTCTGGAAATTTAAATAAATGATGCCCACAAAGCAGGAGAAGGCTGTTAGAAGATAGCAAAGCGTTTTCAGGTAGCCGTTTCCTCAGTTTGTAAATTAAGAAATGGCAGTTAACAGGAACGGTGGAGGTCAAGTTGAGGTCTGGAAGACCAAGAAAACTTTCTGAGAGAACTGCTCATAGGATTGCTAGAAAGGCAAATCAAAACCCCTGTTTGACTGCAAAAGACCTTCAGGAAGACTTAGCAGATTCTGGAGTGGTGGTGCACTGTTCTACTGTGCAGTGACACCTGCACAAATATGACTTTTATGGAAGAGTCATCAGAAGAAAACCTTTCCTACATCCTCACCACAAAATTCAGTGTCAGAAGTTTGAAAAGAAACATCTAAGCAAGCCTGATGTATTTTGGAAACAAATCCTGTGGACTGATGAAGTTAAAATACAACTATTTGGCCGCAATGAGCAAATGTATGTTTGGAGAAAAAAAGGGTGCAGAATTTCATGAAAAGAACACCCCTCCAACTGGTAAGCACGGGGGTGGATCGATCGTGCTTTGGGCTTGTGTTGCGGCCAGTGGCACGGGGATCATTTCACAGGTAGAGGGAAGAATGAATTCAATTAAATACCAGCAAATTCTGGAAGCAAACATCACACTGTTTGTAAAAAAGCTGAAGATGAAAAGAGGATGGCTTCGGCAACAGGATAATGATCCTAAACACACCTCAAAATCCACAATGGACTACCTCAAGAGACGCAAGCTGAAGGTTTTGCCATGGCCCTCGCAGTTCTCCGACCTAAACATCATCGAAAGTCTGTGGATAGACCTCAAAAGAAAGACTCTTAGCTGGCTACAGAAAGCATTTACAAGCTGTGATACTTGCCAAAGGGGGTGTTACTAAATACTGACCATGCAGCGTGCCCAAACTTTTGCTTCGGGCCTTTTTCCTTTTATGTTATTTTGTAAAAGATGGAAATAAAAAAGTAATCTTGCTTAAAATATGAAAGAAATATGTCATCTGCCTTTTGGAAATCAGGTCATCTTTTACTCGCTTAGCTATTCACAGTAACAGAAATTTTGACCAAGGGTGCCCAAACTTTTGCATGCCACTGTATATATCTGGTCCCTTATAATACCTTCCCATAACTTTCCCACTACTGAGGTCAGGTTCACTGGCCTGTAATTTTCTGGTTTATTTCTAGAACCTTTCCTGAACAGCAGAACAGCATTGGCTATCCTCTAATCCTCTTGCCACTCACCTGTTGCTAAGGATGATTTATACACCTCAGCTAGGGCCCCTGCAATTTCTGCATTTGCTCCCTGCAGGGTCCACGGGAACACCTTATCAGGCCCTGGGGGTTTATTTACCCTAATTAACAGTGAACACCACCTCCTGTAATCTGCAGAGAGTCCATGAGGTTGATGCCGCATTGCCTCACTTCTATAGAATCCGTGTCTGTCTCCTGAGTAAATACAGATGCAAAAAAAAATTTTAAGACCTTAACTACCGTAGATTCCGTACTACAGAGCGCACCTGATTAAAAGCCGCAGGCTCTAATTTTAGAAAGAAAATCAATTTTGTACTTGTACAAGCCGCACCGGATTTTAAGCCGCAGGTGTCCCACGTTGTAATATGAGATATTTACACAGAAAGATATTACACGTGAGGATTTTTTAACTTTTAATTAAATCTGTATGGTAACATAAACAAATACATATTGCAAATGCTTTTTTTCGAACCGTGCCTGTAACACGGCTACTTTTAAATATACATACGTATCGGTAACACACAAATTACGTTGCGTATACTTTTTTACTGAACAATGCACGAACAACATTCCAATATCTCCTAACGACTGGTAAAAAAATATATACTGCAGCCTACCAGGAAAAGTTATTGATCGCCTTTAACTTAAAAGCAGCGTTTTCGCTCGGGTCTAATGCGCTCCCCCCCCCACCTTTCCGTTTATCGCAAACCGGTATTTCCCACAAGACGCGGCGAAACCGGATGTGACGTCATAGCATCCCGGGATGTAGTACAGAAAACAAATATACTTAAAACACTTCTAACTTTAACTAGAAAATATTAACAAATGAATTACTAAGTGAAAATATTATAAACTAAATAACTGCCATAAAGGCAGCACAATGCTTTTCTTCGAGTGTTTTCCATGTTGATGAGGGTGAGTACAAATGACTGATTTACAATAATTTAATTGTGAAAGTGCGCTTGATTTATCGTACAATTTCATTGGACCTCTGTGAACTACTCATCAATTTTATTGGTCTACTGTTACGAGGCAAAATGTTTTTGGCGGCATGAAAAAAAAACATGCATTAGCCGCACCGTAGTAAAGGCCGCAGTATTCAAAGCTGTTCAAAGCGTGGGAAAAATGTAGCGGCTTATAATCCGGCATCTACGGTATCTCTTTTGGCATCACACATGGATTACCATTCTGATCTTCCAGAGGACCAACTTTGTTCCTTGCAATCCTTTTGCTCTTGACATATCTGTAGAATTCCTTGGGATTCTCCTTTACCTTGTCTGCTAAAACAATGTGCCTTCTTTCAGTACTCCTGGTTTCTTCCTTAAGTGTTCTCTTGACTTTCTTATACTCCAGAAACACCCCATTTGTTGCTACCTGCCTATAACTGCTATTCACCTTCTTAACCAGGACCTCAATATCTCTTGAAAAGCAAAGTTCCCTACACCTGTTATCTTTATCTTTTATTGTGTCAGTCACATAAGCCTTGTACTCTCAAAGTACACTCAAAGAAGCCTTGTACACTTTTGAAGGCTTCCCACCAGCAAGTACACTTTTGCCAGACTGCAGTCTGTCCCAATCCACACTTACCAGATCCTTTCTAATACCATCAAAATTGGCTTTTAACCAATTTAGAATTTCAACCAGCAGACCAGCCTATCTTTTTGCATATTTACTTTGAAACTCATGGCATTGTGATCACTAGATGCAAAGTATTTCCACTATAGAAACTTTTGTCACCTGCCCTATCTGTCCCCTAATAGATTAAGTACCGCACACTCTCTTGTTGGGACTTTTACGTAATGGTTAACGAAGCTTTCCTGAACACATTTGACAAAACTATCCTAACCTGTCTCTTTACAGTTTGGGATTCCCAGTCAATATGTGGGAAGTTAAAATCACCTACTATAACCATCTTGTGTTTCTTGCAACAGTCTGCGATCTCTCTGCAAATTTGTTCCTCTGGACCCATTGGACTGTTGGGTGGTCTATAATATAGCCCCATTAACATGGTCGTAACTTTCTTATTTATCAGTTTCATCCATAACACTCACTAGACGAGTTCTCTTGTCCTGACTGAGTACTGTCATGATATTTTCCCTGACTAGTAATGCCAGCCCTCCTTCTCTGTCGCATCTAAAACAGTGGAACCCCTGAACTGCCAGGCCTGTCCCTCCAGCAACTAAGTCTCACTAATGATTACAATACAGGTGGCCCCCGTTTTTCGAACGTTCGCTTTACGACAACTACACCGTACATACAATATTTCTACTTTATATAGGCTGTATATTTATCATATCATTCCTGCTTTTACTATATGTTAGTGTTATTTTAGGTTTTATGTGTTATTTGGTTTGATTTGGTAGGTTATTTTTTGGGTCTGGGAACGCTCAAAGATTTTTCCCATATAAATCAATGGTAATTGCGTCTTTGCTTTATGACATTTCGGCTTACAAACAGTTTCATAGGAACACTCTACCTTCGGATAGCGGGGGAAACCTGTATCATCATTCCAGGTTTTGATCCATGCCTTGAACTCATCTGCCTGATACGACTTGCATTGAAATATATGCTGCTGAGGACATTAGTCACACAATGCTCAACCCTTTGGTTCCTGACTTTGAAGTCTCCATAGCCTCTGCACTAATTGTCTGGCACTCTAGTTCCCATCTCCCTGTAACTCTAGTTCTAACATCCCTCTACCCGTGCAGCACTCTCAAACCTTCCCGCTAGGTTATTGGTCCCTTCCAGTTCAGGTGCAAACTGTTTCTTCTGTATAGGCCCACCTTCCTTGGAAGAGAGTCCAATGATCCAAAAATCTTATGCTTTTCCTCTGACACTAGCTCCTTAGCCACTGTTAAACTGTACCATCTTCATATTTCTGACCTCACAAGTACTTGGCACTGGTAGCAATCCTGAGATCACATCCCTGAAGGACCTGCCCTTCAACTTGGCACCTAACTCCCTGAACTTACTTTGTAGAGCCTTGTCACTCCTTTTACCTCTGTCATTGTTACCTACATGGACCACGGCCTCTCTGCTGCTCACACTGCCACTTAAGAACGCCAACGACTTGAGCCAAGATGTCCCAGACCCTGGCATCTGGGAGGCAACGTATCATTCACTGATCTTGTTCTCGTCCACCGTTGTATTAAACCCTGGTTTGACTACATGGAGTATTATGTTCATTTCTGGTTGCCTCATTATAGGAAGGATGTTGAAAGAGATTTTCCAGGATGCTGCCTAGATTGAGAGCATGGCTTATGAGTAAAGGTTGAGGCGGGGGGAGGTTCTTCTTCGGAGTGAAGGAGGATGAGAGATGACTTGATAGATGTTTATATGATGATAAGAAGCATCGATAAAATGATCAGCCAGGGCCTTTTCCCCAGGACAGAAATGGTTAATATGAGAGGGTGATTGGAAGAACGTGGGGGTGTGGGGATGTCAGAGGTAGGTTTTCTACACAGAGAGTAGTAAGTGCATGGAGTACAGTGTTTGAGTAGTGATAGAGACAGATACATTAAAGACAATTAAGAGACTCAGGTAGGTACATAGATGAAAAAAATGGAGGGCTATGTGGGAGGGCAGGGTTAGAATGATCTTGGAGTAGGTTAAATCATCAGCACAACATCTGCTGTACTAATTTATGTTCTATGTGCTGCAATTTAATTTAAATGCTTCAACTTTGACCAGGACTTCGTTCTGAGTTCTTTCTACATCATTGGACTTTTGAACCACCTTGTCAAACTCCAAAGTTCCTTTAAAGCATCGAGGACTTGTCCTTAACAATTAGACCAATACAAAAGTTTAACCTTTTGAACTTCCTGCTGTAGCTGTAGGGAATATTTATACTGTAGCCATACTGTCTCCCATTACTTCTGCAGTCCTTTTCTCTCTCTCTCTACTTAAATGACCACTTCTGTAGTGCTGTCCTTAGTTTTTACTCATTTGCTTTGTAGATTTCAGCTTCTACCTAGTTGTGGGTAGAGGCTTCACCCTGTTGAATATGAAGAAGTGCCTCTAGGTCTACTTGCACCTTGATTGGCAGTTCAGTCCCCTGTCCATAATGACTAAATCATCTTCAAAGAATACCTGAATTGTCTTGGTGAAATGAGGCAAGCAGCAATGGCTGGATAACTTATATTTTATTACTTACATATTCTATTAAGTTTGAATGTTTACCTAATGTATTTTCACTCACGTTTGCAACTTCTGTTTTAAAAGCTAGTTTATAAAATTTCCTATAGACTTCTGTAAATTGTAACAAAAGTAATAAAGCATTTAAATATATTCAACCAAATAATTAGAGCAAAAAAAGTTAATAAAATGTAATAAGATATTACATATAATACTGCAGCACAGGAACAGGATCTTTGACTCTCAGTGTCTTTGCATTTTAAACTATTTCTTCTTCCTGCATATGCTCTATTTTCATCCACTTGCTGCATTTTCACTTGTCAATCTAAAAGACACTGACTCTCAAACCCATCATTGTATCTGATTCCACTTATTCCAATTATAGGCATCTATAATTCTTCTTCTTTAGGATGCACCTTCCTCCAGAAAACAGAACTTAAAAGAAGCCTTGTGTATATGCAGAGCTCCTGTTTTTGCCTTTAAATGTGCCTTTACATTAATGAAATATTTTTTATTATATCTGATGATGCAAACATTATAAATGTCATTTAGAATTGGATGATGAGCTGAAGTTCTTGAATGGGAAAAAAATGGGCCAATCTGTGTTTGCAATTATCTGACTGTGAACATAGAACAGTATATTTCTTTGTCCATTTGTGCTTCTGTGATTGTGCCTTACAAAAATGATCAATTTTCGTTGGTTCTGATGCACTTTTAAAATTTCCTGGATATCTGGAAATAATTCTGGATTTAGTCTTTGTCTCTCCTTGTGATTCCGTTGTAGTATTGATTGTATAAGCTTTTTAATGCAAGCAAAGAAGCATATGGAGTTATAATGACAGGCCTTTGATAATGGCCAAACAAAGCTGCACATGTTTAGGTCTGACTGTAAGCTGTTTGAAAAACCATGCAGACTAAACATTGCTTTTGTCTGCAATGCATTGAGGTGTTTATAGATGCTATTGATGTCACTAAAATGTTTACACCAGATTGATTGGGCACGTGATGAGAAAATGCTGTTGAGTGCATCACATGAGGTGATGCATGATGTTTTTCTGTGCTTGGCAAGACATGTTTCCAAGTATGTGTAAACAAGCACTGCGTCACATTTAGTGTCGCAATAACTTCATTTAATAGCTGCTGGATCTTCATGTCGTCACATTAAATTTACTGAGGTCAATATAATTCACCTGACTTTTGGTTTTATTATTATCCAGGAACAATGTTCTCTGTAATTCTCATCTAATGTTGCAAATTCTGTAAGGGTTTTCAAGAAAGAATTAGTGACACAGTGGTTTTCTCATAAGTTCAATTTGTTATTTCAGTATGTTTACCTTATATAATTTGAGAAGAGTACTGAATGATCTGAGCTTGGAGGGGACTCAATTCATTTCACATTAAACATTTCTATTGATGTTAGTCACTTGATAGTTCAGGTAATAGGAAAAGACCTTTAGAAAGATTCCCTTTGTTTATTTAGAGACAACTTATTGCTGGTTCTTGGTAATGCATAATTAAGGAACAGATGTTCATGTAACAATATTTATTATGTGTAGCATGAAGAGCTTATCTTTGATTATGATGTGAAATTTCTGAATGGGAGAAAATAGGTTAGCAATCGTCATCTGACAGTGATCAGTTATGTTTCCTTAATCTCAATTTATGGTACTGCTGACTGGAGAGTACCTGAGCTTAGTATTTGAAAAACAGCACTCCAGAAGAAGCCAAACTAGTTCTAATACATAACAACACTAGCATGTGCATGACAATTTGGAAAAGCAGCTCAGTGTATTCTGTTCACAAAAAGTAGAAAAATTTCAATGTCATTTGTGTGTCCATTCGATCTACTCTCAAGAATCAGCAAAATCCTGGAAGATGTCATTGTTAATGCTCACAGCACCCTGTTTGGGCTTCACTAGAACCACTTATCACAGCATGAACCAAAGACTTGAATTCCAGAGATGAGCTGAGAGTAACCTCTGCAATATCAAGAGAATGTTTGACCAAGTGGTATCTACAGTGGTGTCAACTGTAGTTACTGGGTATCAAAGAAAGATTGTGTGGTTGTTGAAAGTCAATCATTCCAGCTATGTCTCTTCCTTTCATAAGGCAAGAAGTGAATATGTACATTGATAATTGCAGTGATCAAGTCTGTTTGCAACTCTTCAAGGACAGACAGATGGCAGATATCACTTGTGCCTCAGAAGACGAATGTCTCCAAGATGATTTTCCCTTGTACCTTTGGCATTCAGTGATATTATGTTTGCACAGTTGGGGTGGCATGGTAACATAGCAGTTACTGTAATGCTATTACAGCACCAGAGACCTATGTTCAATTTCCACTGCTGCCTGTAAGGAGTTTGTATGTTCTCCCTGTGACCCATGTGGGTTTCCTCTCGGTGCTCCAGTTTCCTCCCACATTCCAAAGATGTACAGGTTAGGAAGTTGATTGGTCACATTAATTAAGCATCATGAGCTTGTTGTGATGGAAGGGCCTGTTATTGTGCTGTAGTTCTAAATAAAATAAAAACGTGTTAATATCTGAGTGGAAATAATTTATCTGAAACTCAGCTCAACAACTATATAAATATTGTAGCTATAAAAATAGTTTGAACATCTGAGATGCCAAAGTGTACAATGTGATGTGATTGTCTGCACTGGTTAGGGTGAGTTTAGCCCTATCAACTTTAAAGGAGTTTGACCTTATCTAAGGGATTAAATAAAAAAGGATAGAGGCTGTATTAATCAATTGTCATAAAGTTTTAGAAATATTAACTTAGATTAAATAAGTGTAATGGAATTTTTTTATCTGCCATTTTTTTCTACTGAATTATTTTTCCTTTTCCTACAAATGCTTCTATCTGCTGTAAATGAAAATGGAGTATATTTTTACTTCCTGAAAAACAGCGCACCCGATCTTTCTCTAATAGCAACTGATGTAACTTCTATTTCCTGTTCTGAGTTGGAATGCAGTGTACCACTGTATGAGTCCATGAATTTACAATGCAGTTTACATTCCATTGACAATTACTTGCTCAGATTGTTGCTCAAGCATTTTTATCTATAATCCTTTTAAGCTTTTGTAATTTCCTCATCACTATGCTCTTTGCTAATTAGTTTCATGTCACTACCAAATTTGATCATTTATGTGGTGTCACAAACCTTTTGCAGCCAATGGCACTGACTTGACTGAAGCCCACACATCCCAGTTGATGGTGCCCTACTCAGAAGAATATTTTTTTCTTTTTCTATCTAGCTCTCAATCCAGGTTGGCATATTACACTCAACTTCATATGCTCTAATCTTGTTCACCAACTTCCTTTGTGTGAATCTCACTGAAAACCAGAAAACTCAAACACGCTACTTTGTTTAGTTTACCCCTCTTCTAGATTAAATTTTGAAGAACTCAAATATAGTAGACTATATAATATTTTCATAAATGTGTTTTTCTGCACTATCACATTTTTTTCAGCATTTTCTCTACTACTAATATGCTAACAGATTGTTAGTTACTTGTGACCCCTTTTATAGAGAGGATACCAGTTTACTACCCATCAATCTGCAGGACTCATTTCAGGTCCTAAAAGAGGTTTTGAAAATGATAATGAGAGCATCTGCTGCCTCAAATGCCACAACTTTTAAATTTCCTGTATGGCGATTGTTGGATCTTTGAGATTTTTTTAATACCACCCTTCCACTCTTTCTTATTTGCATTATACCTTTGATCATCCAGTATTTCTGGGAGTACGTTTCATATTTTCCAGGTGGACAGATTCACATGTTTTTTTTAAATTTCTCTCTATTTCTCTTGGTTTTAAAATAATGTATATTTACTTCAATTTTGCATTTTTTAAAATGGTAGGTATCATATGCTGTCATACACCTGAATATATTTTCACAATCCATCAACCTGCCTCTTGTACTTTGATAGTTTCCAATGAGGAGATTAAAAATTTTTCAGATCAAACTCCATCACTTTAGATCTTAATGTAAAATTCTATGACATCATGGTCACACTTTCCTGGAGCATCCTTTACAACAAAGTTACTTAACCCTTGTTGCAGAGAAGTAGGCCTAAAATAATCTGTTCTCTAGTTTCTCAACGTACTAGATCTTGCATTTACTGCAGGAGTTCGTCCTCCCTATTGCTCATATTAATTTGATCTGCCCAGTTTATATGTTATGACATCCCCAATAATTACAGTTTTATCCTTGTTACATGCAAGTTTTAGTTTTCCTCATTCGTACAGTGCCCTCCATTATCAACTACTACTCAGGCATATAAGCAATGCTTGCCCTCTGTTTTCTGCTCCCTGTTGCTACCAGGCTCCACTTAGTGATTCCATTTTTTTACAACTACCTGCCAAGCCAAGATCTTTTCCATCCACTGTGCAAATTACAGCCCCTGTTGGTAACCTCCTTTAATGTTTGTCCATCAGTCTCAAATCCCCTTGCATATTTAGTTTTTAGCTATCCAGCTTTGTTTTCCCTTTTCTGATTTTCACTTTCTATTTTCATCACCCCAAGTTTAGCTCCTCAAAAGGATTAACAGAGCCTATGTGAACGTATTGCTCATGGGTTCCACTGATCTGTGACTTGTATGATCCGTACATGTCATATTTGCTCACATATGGCACTGGGTGTAACACTGAGATGACTGACTTTGGGATACTGTCTTAGCGTCTTTCATTGTTCTGATATTTCTGTTTGTAGGATCTCTTTCCTTTTGTTATGTTATTATTTCCAAATGCGTACTGTTTTATCCTTACAGTTTTCAGATGTCTCCAAGGAAAACTATGTTGTTGGAGAAAAGATCCATGAGTACTAACAGCACAAGCTTAAGTGGTTCCATTTTTGAAGTGAATGGAAGAACAAAGACACCCAAGGGTGTTTAATGCCCTGGTTAAGAAGATGTTTTATTGTATTTCTACTGCTATGCTGTGAGGTATTTTATTTTAGTAGTTTTTCTGGAACCACAGAGTGTTTTGTTAGTTAGGCTTCATTGACAAGTGCTTTGGCTGAGATAAGGATGTGTCAGCTAATCAGAGGGAATGTCATTGAACATTTGAGAGTGGGATCCGATTTCTGAGGGTCAGGGTCTGGTTTTGGGTCTCGTTTGGGAGGAGGAGCAGAGCAGAAGGGAAGTTGCTCGCAGAATTCTACTCAGAGACCCTTTTGTAAGAAGAGCTTTGTGCAGATGGATGGTTCCAAGGACAAAGGGTCAATACTCCTGAATTAGCCAGTTTGTTTGAAGTGGTCTTCGAGGGAAGTTCGAACTGTGGCTGGTGTCTTTTATGCAGATCATGGGTTCAGCATATGAATAATCAAAGTAAAGCACCCGTCTACTCCAGAAGTGAGCTCTAACATTTATGTGCACACTTAGAATGTACTGAGCCCTCTTCCTAATTTTCCCTATTAACTGTTTGTTAAACTTGAACTACCAGTAAATATATTTCTACTTTAATTTTACGCCGGAGTGAGGTGTGGTATTTCCTGGTGAATGATAACTTTGCATGGGGCAGCACATGTACAGCATTCACCATCATTTCCATTCCTTTATTGGAACATTCCAACTTCCCTATTTGGTTGAACCTAAATCATACCAACTTGAGATGAGTTGTATATTGAAGGTGCCAGAGTTAGCTAATGAGCTGAATTTGTTACAAGCCTAGTGAGAGGGTTATAGGTGTTTATGCATAAGTCTTTGAAAATGCCAGTCCATGCAAACAAAGCATGTGAAGTTTAGAACATCAAATTAGAAGCAAAGGCTAGAATGTAGCTCTAGAATCATGTAAAATCCTCTTTGAGCTCTAGCTGTAATGTTATGGGTTTCATAATTCAAAAAGGATATGGGGCTTCAAAGAAGATGCAGAAGAGATTTATTTAAATGGTTTCAAGAAAGAGGTACAATGATGTTAATTGGTTGGACTAGATGGAATTCTTGGACCATAGACAGTTAAAATGTCAATTTGATGTAAATGTTCTTTCCCATGGTCAGAGGACATGGATTTAAAATGATTAGCCAGAGGAAGTTGGAAAGAGAATTTTTTTATGCAAACAAGTGGTTAAAATTTGGAATTTGTTCAAGATGGTATAAAAATATTAATTGGTAGTTTTTAATTGAGATTACTTGCATGTAATGATGTAAAACTATTTCCTGAAACCAAACAGTTGCATTATTTATGCCTTTCATTTTGGATACAGCAGTTGATTGTTTTGTAATAAATTTCACTGCATTTGGGTGAGGGGTCAAGTATAGAATGAAATGCATGGATAGAGAGGAGATGCAGGAAAGACCTGATCTCTCATAGATACTGTTGTATATATGACTAGAACTTGACAGCAAACTCAGATTGGACTCTTTGGACTAATCTGTGATGATTAGATCCGTTCCATTTTGCCTACCATCACAACAGGTCAACGGCAGATGCCATTTCATTGCCTCTTCATTCAACCCTGGAACATCGAGACAATGAAGGTGCATACATCAGTATGTTTTTCATTAACTACAGAACAGTATTCAGTGCTCTCGTTCCCTCAAAACTAATCAATAAACTTCAAGCCTGAGGCCTCAATACCTCTTTGTGCAATTGGATCCTCAGTTTCTTCACTTGCAGAGCCCAGTCAATTCAAATCTCCTCCACAATCACTATCAACACAGGTGTGTTTAGCCTTTAGCTCTGCTCGCTTAACACTTGTGACTACGAGGTTAAGCACAGTTCTAATTCCATACTTAAGGATGACACGACTCTTGTTTGGCCAAATCAAAGATGGTGACAAATCAGCATATAGGAGGGAGATTTAAAATATGGCTGAGTGGTGCTACAACAACAACTTCTCTCTCAATGTCAGCAAAATCAAGTACCGTAGATTCCGGATTATAAGCCGCTACTTTTTTCCCACGCTTTGAACAGCTTTGAACACTGCGGCCTTTACTACGGTGCAGCTAATGCATGGTTTTTTTTCATGCCGCCAAAAACATTTTGCCTCGTAACAGTAGACCAATAAAATTGATGAGTAGTTCACAGAGGTCCAATGAAATTGTACGATAAATCAAGCGCACTTTCACAATTAAATTATTGTAAATCAG
This sequence comes from Hemitrygon akajei, assembly GCF_048418815.1. Taxonomy (NCBI): domain Eukaryota; kingdom Metazoa; phylum Chordata; class Chondrichthyes; order Myliobatiformes; family Dasyatidae; genus Hemitrygon; species Hemitrygon akajei. The sequence goes on along the minus strand of NC_133152.1, from coordinate 14,951,840 downwards.
TCATTTGTACTCACCCTCATCAACATGGAAAACACTCGAAGCATTGTGCTGCCTTTATGGCAGTTATTTAGTTTATAATATTTTCGCTTAGTAATTCATTTGTTAGTATTAACTAGTACTTTCTAGTTAAAGTTAGAAGTGTTTTAAGTATATTTGTTTTCTGTACTACATCCCGGAATGCTATGATGTCACATCCGGTTTCGCCGCGTCTTATGGGAAAATACCGGTTTGCGATAAACGGAAAGGAGGGGGCGAGCGCATTAGACCCGAGCGAAAACGCTGCTTTTAAGTTAAAGGCGATCAATAACTTTTCCTGGTAGGCTGCAGTATATATTTTTTTACCAGTCATTAGGAGATATTGGAATGTTGTTCGTGCACTGTTCAGTAAAAAAGTATACGCAACGTAATTTGTGTGTTACCGATACGTATGTATATTTAAAAGTAACCGTGTTACAGGCACGGTTCGAAAAAAAGCATTTGCAATATGTATTTGTTTATGTTACCATACGGATTTAATTAAAAGTTAAAAAATCCTCACGTGTAATATCTTTCTGTGTAAATATCTCATATTACAACGTGGGACACCTGCGGCTTAAAATCCGGTGCGGCTTGTCCAAGTACAAAATTGATTTTCTTTCTAAAATTAGAGCCTGCGGCTTTTAATCAGGTGCGCTCTGTAGTCCGGAATCTACGGTAGCTGATTATGAACTACTGGAGATCCATGATCCAGTCCTCGTCAGGAGATCTGAGAGGGTCAGCAACATCACATTTCTCGGTGTCATAATTTCAGAGGCTCTCTCCTGGGTTCAGCACATAAGTGCCATTACAAAGAAAGCACAGCAGCACCTCTACTTCCTTAAGAGTTTGCAAAGATTTGGCATGACATCTAGAACTTTGCCAAACTTTTATAGATGTATAATGGAGTGTATATTGACTGGTTGCATCACAACGTGGTGTGGAAACACCAATGTGCTTGAACGGAAAATCCTACAAAATGTAGTGGATGTGCACCAGCCTGTCACGGGAAAAGCCCTCCCCACCATTGAGCACATCTATGTGGAGCGATGTCACAAGAAAGCAGCATCAAGGACACCCACCATCCAGGCCATGCTCTCTTGTTGTTGCTTCCATCAGGAAGGAGATTCAGGAGCCTCAGGACTCACACCACAATGTTCAGGAACAGTTATTACCCCTCAATCATCAGTCTCTTGAACCAGAGGAGATAAATTCACTCAACTGCACCTACTCCATCACTAAACTGTTCCTTGCTTTGAAGGACTCTTCATCTCATGTTCTTGGTATTTATTGCTTATTTTTTATATTTTTAAAATTTTTTTTTATGTATTTGCACAGTTGTTGCAAATTGGCTGTCAGTTCTGTTGGATGTGGTCTTTAATTGATTCTTTTTTTACATTTACTGTGAATGCCTGTAAGAAAATGAATCAGGGTTGTATATGGTGACATGTATGAGCATTAATAATGAGTTTACTTTGAACTTTAATCATTGGGATTTTGCCCTTGGACATATGAGCTCAGAGCAGTTCCAGTTCTTGGGAAATTCCCTTGCTCTGGGAATAGTGGTAACTGCACTGAATATGCTGATAAGCTACATTTTCATATCTTATCCTTTGCATTGTCTCAAAATAATGTCTGTACAGATGAACAACACCAAGAGCAGGTAGAGAGTGAGGGTCAATGAAGTGCGTCTAGTTTCACTTTTGATAATAAATATACTTTGAACTTTTGAACTTTAAAATGAAACTCCTCACAGTGTTATAGGCTCTTTGCTGCTCTTGGGCATCATCTTGTTGTTTCCTCTGGACTTAGCCAATCTGCTCATTTAGTATCTCATCATGAAAACTGTTCTTGGTGTCTGCACTTTTAGTCTTAAATCTATAATTGCTTTAGTCTTAAAATCTATATTAAGGAATTCTGGAGTCGACAGGAAATTGAGATTGGAGGATTGAGAATATTTTGACTGGTAGGATGGTAGAAGGTTTTTAAGGTAGGGAGGAACACTGTTGGAAGGATTTGAGTTTCAGATTACTTCATTAGATATAAAGGAAAATTGATCTGTTTTGAACTTTGCATTTGTAAATATTGGTAATTTCTTCTTGTTTAGATGTATTTTATAAATCAGTTCATAATAAATGCTTGATGGAGAAATAACTGCCTGTATGGATGACTTAATATGTCCCTACTGTGTTCTATGCTGTACTGAATCTTGATCAGCCTAATTTGTGGCATAAGGAGTTCAGTCCCTAACACTTGCATACTACTGTCCACTGTTCTGTTGTAATGTTCTCACCATTGTTTCATTATGTTAAATTACTGGTGCTAATGTATCACAACAAAAATTGCAGTGTACTTCTCTGAACCCTAAGCTGTACATGTGTGGTATCAATAAAGGCTAATTCCAGCCTTCTGATTTATTGTTAAATGCAGACATTTGTTTAACTTTGTTAGAAGAATTCTTAATTTTAAAGACCATAGTCCCTTGCCTTAATGCTTTAAGATAAAGGTCCATGGTTTGAGTTTCAGCAGTTTGTAAGATTGTGTATACAGGTGCCCCCCCCCCTTTACAAAGGTAGAGTGTTCCTGTGAAACCTTTCTTAAGCCGAAATGGCGTAAAGCGAAGAACCATTAATTTATATAGAAAAAATTATTGTGAAAGCGAAAATCCTCTTTGTAATGCGAAAACAGGTTACTAATGTAGGTTTTTTGTAAAAGTGAAGTGGTGAAAAGCGATCATTCATAAAGCGGGGAGGACACCTGTACTGTGTTGAGCAACTGATTGCCAGTGTTTCTAAACTACAGAAATTCCATTAACTTCATGGGAATCTGGCAAATAGAGGTTCCAATAGCTTTGGAATCCTTGATACTTCACTAACTTTGTTCTGGAGGAGTAATACAGGCAGTTCCCGGGTTACGAACGAGTTCCATTCTTGAGTCCATCTTTAAGTCGGATTTGTATGTAAGTTGGAACAGGTACATCCGGTATTATTTGGTGTCAGTTAGTCAAAGGTTTGTCTTAGTATATAGTATATATTTTACCTTTCTATGCATATAAAACACTTAAGAAACGTGTGTATTTCAATAATTAAATCAGTGCGTTTCTTAGTAATAACTATAGCTTTCATTGGGTCAGGGCCTTTCACATGCTCCATTATTCAACGCTTTTCCAATGACTTACTGCGTTTCACCTCTTTCCGATGGCTTTATTATTTCCACTTTATTTTCAATCGTGATCGTTTTCCGTCAGCAGAACAGAAACACTGCTGATTCAGCAGCAGTGAGCTCCCCTGGGTCCACTGCACTGAATTCCCTGGGTCCTAAAGTCCACCGCAGTGAGACAGGTCAAATGGGACAAGTGGGGGCAGTGCTGACTGGAAAGGGGGGGGGGGGTTCAGGGTGAATCTTGCTAAGAAAAATCTAAGCCAAATACAAAGTTACACACTCAACACCGTGTCAACGGCAACGACTTAAAATGGTGGACGGCGTCGTGATCCGACTTAAAATGACAGATGGCGTTGTCCTTCCTCGGTTCGTAAGTACGAGTTGTTCGTAAGTCGGATGTTTGTAACTCGGGGACTGCCTGTATACCAATAGTTAAGTCTGATTTATTCTGGGTGGGTTTTCATGAGGAAACTTGCTTTCTTTTTGCTGAACAGTTTAAACTGCTTCAGGCTGTTACATGACTTTCACATTCCTGTTGGAAACAAAATATTACATTTTCAAATGTGGTCTTTTAGATGACAAGTGCTGTTGTAATTGGTCTTTAATTTCCTCAGTTTGTAGATGTTTTCATTGAGTGCACTGTTCCTTCCATATGCTTAACAGATATTCCCTCATTTCCTTATTTAAAAATGCTAAATTATTAATGTCAAGGCTAACATTCTACGTAACATCAGTCCATTCTGTCCCCAAGATCAACATGAGAAAACACTGCATTGCTGCTGAACAGTTTCAGGAGATAACATGCCAGCTATCAAAATGGGTAATATTACATTCAGCAAATATGAAAATAGTTGCTAATACACAGACACACGTTTGATAGCATTTATTTATCAGCTGAGCATTATAATATTCCTTAATTTAGTTTTAGGCTGCAGTTTGTTAAATTCATGTCAAACATATGTTCCTGCATGGAGTTGCCTTCTTTCCCTTCAAGTGGTTGCTGTTTTCTCCAAAGCCTGCATTCTCAAAACAGTGCCTCGAAAAAGTATTCAGATCCACAACTATTTTCACTTTTTACTGGTTCGTTTTATAAATTTAAAATGTATTGAAATAGGAATTTTGAGCTAATCTACAGAACAGTGTGCATCATGTCAAATCAAAATAAAAATTCCAAAACCTGTCAACAATTTACTAAAAATTAAGAACTGAAATTGAGGCTGAAGAAGTATTCATCCCCTTTGTAATTACTACGCTAACTTTCCTCAGATCCATTACTTTGCAAATTCACCCAGTTTATTGATGCAGAAGGTTGGAGGATCACCTGTTTTCAATGAACTCTTAAGAATAAATACCCCTTCCCTCTAAGATCCAGCAATATGGTAGATTTTCAACAGACAAAACCAAAATGAAGTCAGGGAAATGATAATAGAGAAGCACAAATCTGGGAAAGGGTACAAGACCATCTCAAAGACACTGAACATACTTCTGAGCTCAGTGCAGTCCATCATGAAAAAATGGAAAATATAGGAAACCACAGCCACACTGCCTAGGTCAGACGGCCCTTCTAAACTTAGTTGACAGAGAAGAATGAGACTTGTAAGGGAGGCTACTTTGATGCCCGCAGTCACTCTGAGTGAGCTGCAATAGTCAGTGGCTGCAACTGGAGATGAAGATCACAGCTCCACAATCTCTAAGGCTTTGCAAAAAAAAAAGTAGTATTTATGGAAGAGTGACAAGGAAGAAGCCCTGGCAAAAGAAAAAGCATATCCTTGACCATAAAGACTTTGCAAGGCATCACTTAGATGCTGTAAGGATGTGGAAGAAAGTCTTGTGGTCAGTTGAGACTAAAGTGGATCTTTTTGGCCTCAACACCAAGCAGTTATTGGTTGATTGGCATCCCTCTGTCTCAAAGGACTATTGTTGATTATTATCATCATCAACACAAGCCTGGACAGAAGGTATGGAGGTCCTGAGATACCCAGATGTCAAGATACACCAGTGTAATTCAAGGGAAAGCGTATGAAGCAATGCGGATGATACCAGCTTGGCTGCAGGAGCCGCCAAAAGGATGTTCAATGTTGTCCAGCTGCCTTAGGGACTCCATTCTGGGTTTACTCCTGCAGCCTTCGTCTCTCCTAAGGCTGCCCACAGGGCAGCTATTTACCCATAGCTGGGGATCTGGTTCACAAGCACCAGGGTGTGTACACACACCGGTGGACCTGTGTGCTGTGTGTACAGGGGCTAGACCTCCTGTCTACTGTTGTACAGCCTGAGTCCGAAAGGAATTCATTTTCCAAGTGTTGCCAGCAAGGAAGCACTACATGAGGCTAAGTGGTACCTGTGGCAAATCTAGAACTGCATGTCAGCTAGGTAACAGCATCCCTACTGAGAAGTATGGTGGAGGCAGCATCATGCTTTGTGGATGCTTTCTAACAGCAATGAATGAAAATCTGTTTAGGATTGATGGGAAGATGAATGCTGCTAAATACAGAGATATCCTGGATTAAAAACTTGCCAGTATCTGGCAGAAAGCTTAAACTGGGGAGGAAGTTTGTCTTTTAGCAGGACAATGACCCAAAGCACACTGCCAGAGCAAATCTGGAGTGGTTTCAAATGAAGAAAGTTGATGTTCTTGAGAGGCCCATTCAGAGTATCGGCCTTAACCCGATCGAGCATCTCTGGCAAGGCCTCAATATTGCTGTCTACCCTACTCCTCAACTAACCTGGCATAGCTTGAGCAATTTTGCAAAGAGGAATGGGCTCCATCACATTGTGCAAAAGTCATAGAGACTTATCCAAAAAGACTACTAGCTGTAATACTGGTTGGTCACAATCTCTTTGTTGATTATTGGGACAAAAAATTCTTCAGGTGTTGAGAAAAACGATGCTGGAAGAATTTAGCAGGGCAGCTAGCATCTCTGGAGGCAAAAGGTGTATATTGACATTTTGGTTTGAGAACCTGCATCAGGACAGTGAGAAAAGGAAAAATCACCAAAGTGAGCAGTGTGAGGGAGGGTGGGGCAAAAGTTGGTAAATGGAAGATGGAACCAGATGACTTAGGGGTTGGATGGGGTGTAAAATGATAAAAAGATGGAACTGGAGGAGATGGAAAAGAGAACCAAAAGCTCAACAGTTGATTGTGTGAGGGAAGAAAATACCAGGGGTTAAGGTCACCCAAAATTGGAAAATTCAGTGTTTATACTATTGGTTATTAGCTATCCAAGTGGTGTTTGGCTTCACCAAAGCATTGGAAAAGATAGACACAGTGGCGCAGGAGTGGGATGGCATATGGATGACATGCAGTTAGAAAGTTGAGATGGCTGTTGTAAACAAAATGTAGGTGAAGCCAAATCTTTTAATCCTGATGCAGGTCTTCACCTGAAATAAGGCGTAACTCCTTTTGCCTCTACAGATGCTGCTTGACCCATTGAGTTCTTATAGTGTACTGTTTTTTTTTTTAACTGTTTATTGTCATTTGAAGTGCAACAAACAATAAATTGATTATGACCTAAAAGTGCAGTCACTCAGTTTCAAGGGCAGGTTCAATTAAATAGGTATGGCCAATGTTCTCAATGATTTTGCTAGGTCTGATGTTTTCCCAGATGCTGTTCTATTTTGCAGTTTAGAGAAATTGTTCAGGCCCAAGGGACCTTTTTGTTATTGTTATTCTATTCTGAAATACATTGAGAACTGGATGTTTCACTTTGGCCATAAAATTCTCCAATTTCATGTCAAGGAAAAATAAACATACTTAGTAAATAGCAAACAGGAGGAAATCTGCAGATGCTGGAAATTCAGACAACACACACAAAATGCTGGTGGAACACAGCAGGCCTGCTGTGTTCCACCAGCATTTTGTGTGTGATACTTAGTAAATAATTGGTTCTGCCTGTACTTGCCCTCTGAATGTAACCGCCTCATATCGTGACTATCCTGTATTCCTTTGTCCAGTCCCTTCCAATTTACATCCAGGATACCTTGCGTACCCTCCACCAGTTTGAAAACTCTTTTTCTGGTCCTCATTGCCTCATCTTCACTATGGATGTGCAGTCTTTATATCCATCCCTGTTAGGAAGTCTTTAAAACTTTGTTTCTTTCTACAGGAAGGTCTGACTAGATCTTGTCCACCAGCATTTTTATCTATCTGGCTAAATTTGTTATTACCCTGAACAACTTAACTTTTAACTGCTTTCACAAATCAAAGGTCTAGCTGGGTGAACTCACAGGGGCTCTAGCTACACCTGCCTTCTTGGCTACATATAACAGTCTTCCAGACTTCTGGTACTACTTCCCCAACTCTTTCTCCATTACATTGACAACTGCTTTTGTGTTGCTTCCTGCACTTTGGCTACAAACTTCCACCCTGTTCTTAAATTGTATTGGATAATTCTTGACTCTTTTCTCCTTTTTCTGGGTCCCTCTTCCCATCTTGAGAAGCAAACTTTCTGCTGACACCTTACTATATAAAAAAAACTGACTTCTACAGCCAGCTGGGCTACATTTCCGTGTCTTGTAAGCATGTGATCCCCTTCTTCTAGTTTCCCTATCTCCACTGCAAATGCACTCAAGAAGATAAATCTAAAATGCCCTTGATTTTCAGGAAACTTGATATCTCTTCTACTGTGATGGTTAGGGCTTAACCATTTTTTCCAGGTGAAGTAAAGATTCATATGCATATCTTCTAACTCGTCTACTTTATTCAAGACCCAAGTGTAGATTGGGCTACAAATTTGCAGAGCAGCTTGCTCTGCAGCAATGGCATCTTGAGCTGCAATTTTCATGTCATTTTAACTCCCCTCCCATTCTCACTCCAATCTATCTGTCCTCATTCTTCATGCAGGATAAGGCTATATGCAAATCAGAGGAGCCCTACCTCATTTTCCACCTGTGTAGTCTGCAACCCAATGATGTGAGCATTGAATATTCCAGTTTCAGGTAACCCTTGTCTTCCTATATTTTATAAACAGCTCTCCACTCTTTCCTTGTAATCTCTGCTCCGCCCATTGTTGTCCCATTTCCTATGTCTTCCCGCATTGCCCCCCAGCAACGTTTTACCTCTGGATTTCTCCCCACATCTTCCCCTCCCCTTTTTTGGCTCCAGCTACGTTTTTGTTTGCCTCCACGTATAATTCACCTGCTTCGGTTTCCCAACTCCTCCACAACTGCCCTTCTGCATGGTTGTCTCTCCCTTATTCTTCATCCTTTCTGTGCACCAGTCAACTACAGGCCCACATCGCATCACTCTCCCTCTTTTTATTGTCTGTCTTCTCTCCCTACTGTCAATACTGATGCAGATTTCAGCTGGGAACAAGGACAGTTCTTTTTCTCCTCCACAGCTGCTTCTTGACTCTGAGTTAACCCAGCAGGTTGTTTGTGGCTCAGATTCCAGCATCCACAATCTTCAAGTAAATCATTATGTTGTTAGTGTTTTTTTCCCTCCCCCTTTATTATTTATTATCAGCTTATTTTATTATCAAATAATAAAGTCAGAGAATCAGCACTCTTTTTCAATCATTTTGATTGTATCCCCTCTCGTATTAGCTATTGCTATTATTGTATATAAGAGCGGGGGTTTCCTTGCTCAATGGTATTGTTCTATAGTATAAAAAAAAGGGTTGGGAACCCCTGTATTAGGGGGAAGATAGACTATATATAGAAGTGAGAATGAGGGCTGAGATAAAAGCTGGTATGTGATAGTTGGAACCAGACAGATGAAGGCAGGGTGATTGGGAAAGTAACCAGGTCAGAGAGGTTATAGGAAAGGAGAACAAAAGCAGAAGAAACCCATGTATATAAATATAAGTGATGGACTGATGATACAAGATGAGATAGTCTAATGAGTTTAGGCTGGTGACATAAAAACAGGCCCTTTTGGCCTAACTTGACTGTTGTCCCCTTGAGCTCGTCCCATTTGTCTGCATTTGACCCATATCCCTCTTAGTCTTGCCTATTATGTGCCTGTCTAAGTGTTGTTTAAACATTGTAATTGTACCTACCTGTACAACTTCATTTGGCAGCTCATTCCTTGTGTCTACCATCCTCTGAACAAACTTGCTCATCATGTCTGTTTTAAAATTTTCCTTTCCTACCTTAAATATTTGCTGGCTACTTTTAGAATTCCCTATCTTGGTGAAAATGTATTGTTAGCCATTCACCTTATCCATGCCTTTTACGATTTTATCTTAAGGTCACTCCAGAACTTCCTACACTCCAAGGAAGATAGTCCCAGTCTTCAGACTCTGCAACATCCATCTGAATCTTTTCTATACCCTTTCCATCTTAATAGCATCCAGTACACAGTATTTTAAGTGTAGTTTGGCCAATAGCCTGTACAGTTATAACATGACGTCCCAGCTCTTGTACTCAATGTCCTGATTGAAGTTGATAAGCATGCCATACACCTTTCACTCCACCTTTACCTGTACTTGCACTTTCAGGGAAATGAGCATCAACCTCTAGTCTTCCTGTTAACAATATTCTCCAGGGCTGTAGCATTTATTATGCAAGCCCTGTCCTGGTTTAATTTACACTTGTCATCTTATACTTGGCCAAGTTAAATTCTGTCTGCCATTGCTTGACCCACTTTCCCAGTTGCTCAAGATCCTGTTGTAATTTTAATAGGACGCCACAATAGCGTAACGATTAATGCAACACTGTTACAGCTTGGGGCATCAGTATTCAGTTCTGAGGTCCTCTGTAAGAAAGTTTGTTCATTCTTCCTGTGTTTTCTCTGGTTGCTCTGGTATCCGCCCACCATCCAAAGATACACCAGTTAGTAGACTAATTGGTCATTGTGAATTGTTCCGTGATTAGGCTACAGTTAAATAGGTGGTTGCTGGGTGGTGCAGCTTGTTGGGCTGTGAGGGACTGTTCTGTTCTGTCTCTCTCTCTCTCTCAGTTAAATAAAAATAACCATCTTCACGGTCCATTATGGCACTGATTTTGGTGTTATTTGCTAACTTGCTAATCATTGCAACTACATTATCATCCAAATCATTATATAGATGACAACTCCCAGCTCATTTCCTTGTGGCACACCACTGGTCTCTGGCCTCCAATTTGAAAAAATGACTCTCCTCTGCCACCCTCTGGCTACTTACAGGAAACCAGTTTTGTATCCAATTGGCCAGCTCACCATGTGTTCTGACTTTCTAGACTACCCTACCAAGTGATGGATGGAAAAGAAGAACCTAGAGAGAGAGAGACTCTGGCTGGACTGGTGAAACTGAGAAAGGAAAATGGAAGACAGAGTTACCTGAAACTGGAATATTCAATCTTCATACCATTGGGCTGTAGCTACCTCAATGAGAGATGCTCTGCTTCTAGTTTAGAGAAGACCAAAGACATTCAGTTTGATGTGGGAAGGGAGTTGAAATGATATGCATCAGTCAATTTAAGGTGGCCATTGTGGACTGAGTCCAGGTGATCTGACAAATATTTGCTGGTGGGGAAGGTTGTTGTTGCCAATCCATACTAATTGGGATCTGCTAGTTAGGAAGTTGATGATCCAGTTGAACAGAGAGGTATTGAGGCCTAGGTCTTGGAGCTTAGTGATGAGTTTCAAAGAGATGGTAGTGAATGCTGATCTGTAGTCAATAAAGAGCATTCTGACAAATGCATCTTCTGTTGACTTGTGATGGTAGGCGAATTGGAATCCAAATAGAAAAGGCCAATCTCTTGAAGCACTTCATCACGGTAGAAGTAAGTGTTACTGGATGATGGTCATTGAGGCAGGTTACCATATTCTTCTTGTACATTGATATGACTGAAGCCTACTTGAAACAGATGGATACCTCAGACTGCTGAAGTGAGAGGCTGAAGATGTTGGCAGTTAATTAGCATAGATCTTCAGTACTCAACCAGCTGTGCCATCGGAGCTAGATGCTTTTCATGGATTCATCATCCTAAAAAGATGCTGTCACATCAGCCCCGGAGACAGAAATCACAGGGTTATTGAGGCTGTGGGGATTTGTGAAAGGCCTCCATGTTCTGTTGGTCAAAGTAAGCATAAAAGGCATTGAATTCATCTGGGAACAAAAACATGTTGTTATTTATGTTGCTAGGTTTTACTTTGTAGGAGGTGATGGTTTTCAAGCTCTGCCACAGTTGTCAGGCTTCCCTCTGTGATTCAAGTTTAGTCTTCACGTGTTCCTCACAGATTTCAAATCTCCTGGTTCATCCAGAGCTTCTGGTTGGGGAAGACAGTGATTTATTGTTGGGAACACACTTATCTGTGAATGTCTTTTATATAAGTCTATGACAACAGTAGTGTATTCATTCAGGTCCTCTGAGTCCTTGAACATGGTCCAGTCCACTGTATTGAAGCAGTCCTATAGCCACTCCTCTGTCTCGCATGACCACCTCTATTGTCGTTGCCTCTCATACCTTGCTCTTCACCTTCTGCCTATAGGCAGGCAGGTGATCAGATTTCCTGAAATGAGGTCAAGGGATGGAATGGTAAGCATTCTTGGTATTGTGGCACTGGTCAAGTGTGTTGTATTTTCTGCTGCTGTAGGTAGTTGTGCAGGGTTATCTTCAAGATAGCCTGATTGAAAATCCAGCAAGGATGTAAAAGGTGTTCAGGGTAGGCTATTTCTACTTTGCTAATCATTGTACTCGGTCCATTTAATGCTAGTGTAACATCTGCTTTTGGCGGTGAGTAAACTATAGTCAGTATCACAGCAGAGAGCTAATGTAATCATTAGATGTTCCATGACAGGAGAAAAAGAGTGGGACAAGACCGTGCACATGATGAGTTTATCATGAAGCAGATGCCACTGCCTGGTCCAACTGATAGATTGAGAAGTCCTTGGGTAGGAGCGTGGTGTAAGGAGTGTGGGGGTGGGGAGCCATAGCTCAGTGAAACACAGAATGCAGCAATCACTCATTTCCCTCCGATACCACAATATACCACCTGATTGGGATTTGTATTTTGTTTTTCACATTTCACCACTAATGCTTCCCACATAGAAAATGTTAACTTGATTGCGTCAGTGAGCAAATCAGAACGTCAACAGGTTGAAGCAGACAATAGCTTACATTCGGATTTTTTAGGGTTCGTGTATCAATACTGTGTGGTGCATGATTAGGATTTGCTGTAAGTAAATTGAAAAGCTCAATTAACAGTGAAGCCTAACTGCTAGATTAGGTTTAATTTTCTTCTAAAAAGGTGCATTGTTTGTTTTGTATTTCATCATCTACTTCATTACCATAACTTTCCAGGAAGTGAACAACTGTCAGTCCTAGAAAATTATCCAAGATCATTGACAAAACATCAATTTTTGCATGATGCCAAGGCATAAATATTTTATTTATTAATGTAATCCTCATCTGCTTTCATTTTGCCATGTTAACTGAATGAAACCATACATTTTTGAGAATATCTACAATTGCTGTTTTTAAATTTGTTGTTATTCTGTTTTATTCTATCCATTTCTCTTGTAGAAATTATTATTGGTTCCATGCTTTCATATCAATACCATTGAACTAGATTTATCTGTCATTTAATCCTGAGTAGAAAACGTACAGCAAAAAGACCAAAGTTTGTCTGCACACTTTTACTGTAATATATAATACTGTAATATATATTTTTTCTTGGCCTATTCGTGATGTCTTTGCCTGATTGAAGGGTTAGGCAGATGACCCATGAGATTTATGCTGTCATTGAATTGGCGTTTTACCTCTGTGCTAAAAGAATAAAAATAAATTCTGTTAGTCTTGGAGTGTGTATCTTGGCTATGTAATTCATAAAAATGCAGATAATGGACAAGAATGGTGTGAGGGTCAGTGCATCTGCTGGTGCGAGTGTGGGATGGGGGGGAGTCGATGCTTCTGTTGCTTGTGCAGGGGGAGGAGTGTTTTGGGGCTTGATGGTTCTGTCATTCTTTGGGGTTCTTGTTTCATGAATATCTGTGAAGAGTGCAAATTTTAGGTTGTATGCTCTATACATTCTGTGATATTAAATGAACCTTTGAATTAAGCTCTTGTTCATTTTTCAGCTACTTCAAACACAGTAGTGTTTACTGTCTGGAGTTTGGTCCTGAAAGAAAAATAACTTGATATTAATAATAAAAAAAAGAAAAAGTTTGATTTTGGGATTGCTTCATAATTCTGAGTTTTGTAATGGTGTTTAAATGAATACACCTTTAGGTTTGAGCACAGTTTTAGCATTGAAGGAGACTAAAGGCTATTTTCTGCATTGTGGATTCTTAACCACTGAATCTATTTAAATTAGTTTCATTAGTTGTAAATTAGATGTTTCATCTTTTATATTAATTTTATACTATCAAGATATATGCAAAGCATTAGGAACACAACCTTTCTCTGAAGTGGTGGATATTTCAATTTTAAGTTGCCTTTTCTATGTTTAATATCTTAATAGCAGAGACTTATGAGAAGCAGCACCAGCTGTCAGTTCTGATCCTCCATCAAACATTGATACCCAATGATCTTCATTACACTCAAACATTTTTTAGCAAATAATGTATTTTGCTGTTTTGAGAATGCCACTTTGTCCTAACGTGTAGTGTCTCTGTCAGGTCCCACAGGTGCCCAGACAGGCAGGACCTGCTGCTTACACAACACACGAAATAAACAAAGGTCATCCAAATCTCCCCGCAACGCCGCCAGGCCATGCCTCTTCACCAGGCCTCTCACAGGTAACAACAATCACAGAAGTTGAAGGATATTTATCCTTTTTGGGAGGGGTTGAGTGTCAGAATAGAGAACAATAAAGCATCTCATTAAGTAACAATCAGTCCTGTTATTTTCATGGCTTCTTTGTTCATGAAAAATAAGGATGGTTCTTGAACATTGACAAAATAGACATGAAGTACTTTGTAAAGTTGGAGGTAGTGTAGCCTATTCAATTTCACTCGATAATATTAAAACAGCCTGGAACTTCATGTAATTGTTAGGAAGTTATTTAGGATCCATAATTAAAACAAAATAAAGTAAACCACAATTCCAAAGTTCACAGATCCTTCCTTCCGGAGACTTGACATGCAAAATTCTAAGGTTGTCCAGTATGAACTGAGCAAACATTCAAGCTGTTTGGCTTCTGACTTGAAGCTCTTCTGTTGTAATGATAGGGCTGACCAAGTAACTGGGTCCTGCGTCTTTGCACGTTGAAGCTTCTTTCTAGGTAGATTTTGAAAATTATTCTCTTCATGTTTGTAATTTTCTTGGGTGGGCACACCCAACTTCTAACCTTTGGCATTAATTTGAATATTGTAGGTTCCTTGATTTTGCTTCTTTGACAAAACTACCTAGCACTAGGTAAACTGCTAACAATATCTCTCTTTTAGACAATAGGCAGAAATGATATGTTATAATTAAATTATTCTCATCCCCTCTCACTTAAATTCTGAGTTAGTGCTTCCTCTGGATTGTCATGGTTGGCAATTTGCGTAGAGACTTGCATATACAGTGGATGTGGTCCTTGCAGTTTATGCTGTTTAAAATTACATTAAGAATAAGCAACATTATGTAGAGAATTGAAAATTTTTTTACAGTTGTGCTAAAAATATTGGATATATATGTTTAGTCTAAAATGTTTGAAATTTCTGGCAAATGAGTTAGTTGCAATTGTAAAAATGTAAAGCAAATGTCCGTGAGATTGATTCTCAAGCTAGCTTGGTACATGAATGCAAATTATATTTCAACAATTGAAAGTAAATTTTTGCAAATTCTAATTGTGAGCATGTCCCAGGTGCAAACTTAAACTAGAACAGTTACTGATTCATTAAATCAATCTTCATTTCTTTCAAGTAAATCTTTTGAATTTGACATGCATCTTTGCTGAAAGGTTGGATTAATTTGCCCTTGCTTCCGTTGGTTACTTACCATTCATAAATGCAATATGAAATAAAATGCTTTCATTTTGATGTCATTCTTTTAGTTAACATTGTATCAGGCAGCTAATTATTTTGGATGTTAGCATTTCCTGTAGGCCAGATTGGTACCAACTATCTGATCATGGTTGGACAGCCCTCTGAACAGTCTAGACTATTGTACTTTATCTCCTTTATTCAGATAGTCTGTTAAGAATGTTTTGAGGGATAGAAAAGAACAGGACATACGAGAGGATGTCTGTGAAAGTTAGTGAAGAATATACCCAAGGTCTTAATTTTACTTGCACGAATTATAAAATTATCGTTTTTTCCTTACTCATTTTCTGTATGTGGTCATCACTAGCAAGCCAGTTCCATTTAATGTTGAGAAGATAGAAATGGCTGAAGAGCTTTTTACTGAAGATACACCCACAGTGCTGTTGATAGGGAGTTCCTGGATTTAATCCCATCAAATTTAAAGGACTGGTGATACATGTCCTACTCAGAATGGTGGCAGCTTGTGGATAAACCAGCAGGTGGTGAAACGTGAAACACTGCAGCACAGGAGCCGGTGCCTTGGCTGAATTTGCCTGTGCTGATTGCGATGCAAGTTTAAACTAATCCTATCTGCCTGAACGTAATGTATATTCCTCGGTTTTATACCTATCTAAATTCATCTTAAATAATGCTATTATCTACTGTTACGTACCCCGTAACTGGGTCACTTACCAGCAAAGATAGAGAGGTCCGTTGAAGTCTGATGGTACTATTTTTAACAGTATTTATTGATAGAAATACACAAAAATAATATCAATGCAAACACACAGAATATACGTCGTCAATACTAAATCTAAAAGCGCGAGTATAATAATAATCAATAAGAAATAAGCTGTATCGTTGTCTAGGGGATAATGAATTGTCCGATGGAAATACATAGTTCGTTCAGTTCATACAGGCTGCCGCCCTTGGGGACCCTGTGTGGCAATTGTTGGAGAGAGAGAGAGAGAGACGGGTTAAAACTTGCCCATTCTGTTTATGATGTCAATCCTTCGAGAGTCGTTGAGAGTTGAGTTCCCCGTTGTTAGCTAAAAACCGTTTTTCCGTGGCAAAGGTCACCGATTCCGGGCAAATGGAAGTGGATGCACGTGGCCTTCCACCGGCTTTCGCTATTACGGGATCGCTAGCGTTTCTTCTGGTGCGTCTGAGGGGCTGTTCCCACAGACCCTCTTTTTATCCTGACTCACAGGGTCTCAGGTGTCAATCAGGTTGGGGATGATGCAATCCCTCCACCAACCTCCTCCTTGGTTCATTGCCTGGGGCTTTGATTGCATCGTCCAGGATGCAATACACAAGTCCGTCTCCAAGAGACAATAGCCGGTATCAATGGGTCCGCCTTTCGGAGGCCAGGACACATTCTAACCCTTTTGTGGATTCTGCATGTCTTTCTCTCATTTCCTGTGTCTCCTGAATTGACTCAATAGTGATCTTGTGATTCTCACAAAGGAGGGGGCTACCCCCACACCCTTCAACCCCTCAGAGCTGTGGTACATTCATAACACCCCCTTTCTTCAAAGCGTTTTCACCAGCGGTGAAAACGAAATAGTACAGAGTCTTACAGGATTTTAGAATCTAACACAATACAAAAGCTTTTCTTTTACAGAGTAATACAGTTATACATTCAATTCAGTATCTAGATGGTTACCGATTACAATTGTCACTTCCTTTAATATCTTAACATCTTGTACCCTACTAAAGTCTTGTAGCATCAGACTCCAATTGAATAACCACCTATTTTTAGGTCTTATTTTTCTTTAGCCAACAAAACTAAAGAGTTGTGATCTTAGCTTACGGGTATACTACGACAGTCCATGCAAATACTAATCTTTATGTTGCTTTCAAACTTAACAGGCAGGCTTCCATGGGGTTTGTCTTTTATTATTCACAGGCTTTGTCGAAATCCCTTAAAACCGGTTTCTGCGATTTAAAAATGGCGTCCCCATTAACCCTCGTCTCTTTTCCGGTTAGTTCCCACGTGGGGAGCTCGGGTAACCTGGCAAAATAGGCTTTTGCCCGCTTCTTTCATAGGAGTTATTTTATCAACACTGTGTCCCAAACTTAGACCATCTTCTGAATTTCCACCCAATTCTTTAATTTTACGCAAGTTGCTAGCTTTCTCTTCAGGACCCTTCAGGCTATTAGTTTTCAGTTCGAACTCTTTGTTCAAGCAGCATTTCAAATTCTGCCTTTTCACACCACACTCTGGAATAACAATAGCATGGGGGGCCCCGTCATCTTCCAACTCAACCTGTAAATGATCCGCGGGTTTAAAATTTTTTTCATTCGATTTGGGAACTACATATTTCCCGTTTTCTTCAATGATAATATTCATCTCCCCACGTTTGATCTCCGCATTAACTTTTAACACCCCTTCGAGCACAAACACCTGGGAACTCTCACTTCCCACTATTACCAAGGTTAACCCTTTCTTCATTGAACCAAGTCTATCTGACCCACGAGGACTGCATTCCTTTTCAACTGAATCAAATACCTCAGACTTTTTCTGAGCTCCATTACTAGGTTCAGTACCACGTGCATCCACATCTTGGACACACTCAAACGGGACATTTGCCTCTTCCAAGCTTTCAATACCCGTACCCGGTCCAAATTCTAAATTCCCCTGATTCTCCCAGCTGCTCTCTGGGCAACTCCCTTCCGGAGAAAATTCAACCCTGCGGGCTGCAACAACCTCATCTGCCAACCCCGCAGACTTCCTCAAGGTAAGGGCACATCCTTTTCATCTAGGACTGCCCTCATTTCATTATCGGGAACACCTTTAGAATTTTCAACCTCTTCAAACAGTTCTTCAAAAGGTCGATCTCTGGACCTTTTAACAGCTTTACCTGTTTCTCATCTCCATTTCATGCCTCTAGCACTTCATTCCTCGCTAAGGGCAGGTCTATCTCCTCTCCCTTACTCTCTTTCACTTTACTACCCTCTGTTTTACCACCCTCCAAACCCTCGTGGTATAGAGTCGGTAAAAACATCTCGGCCAAATCGATACTGGCCAGATTTAAACTGCTCTCGTTCTCAGCTGCCTTTCTCGACATGCTGCGAGTGACCGCGCATGCGGGATAGATCTTGGAATCTAGGGGCGGAGCCTCAACACTCACAGGCTGTTTTGTCAGCGTCATTGCCAACCAAACCTTACCACTGGCTAAATCGTTACCCAGAAGGACGTCCGCATCAGTTCTCGGGAATTCTGATCGCACCCCCATTTCAACTGGTCCAGAGACTAGCTCACAATTCATAATGATCCTATGCAAGGGCACCATTTCCGTCCCTTTTCCTATTCCTTTCACAGCTACCATTCCCGTCTTGCGACCAAAATCTAGTACCTTACTGCTGATCAATGATAGTTCCGCCCTCGTGTCTCTCCAGATCCGTACTGGAACTGGGGTGCCTCCCTCCCTCACAGACACGGTTCCGTTTGACATACAAGTCTCAGACCCTTCTCGTACTCTGTCTACCCGGGGCTCTCTTGTCGATTTACTGATTATCATGGCACATCCGATAAGGACTGCTGCTTTCCCTTTTCCTGTCTCTTTCCTCGGAGCAAAGCACCTAGATGCAGTATGCCCCCCCCCCCCCCCTTTCCACAATTAAAACAGGTCAAGCCCAGAAATCTCTGGCCGTCTTGCCTTTCCCCCTCAATCTTACCACTAGCTCCCGGCGGGACATCTGCCTCAGCTGGCGGGCTTTCTCGATCGTTCCCACGGTCTCTCTGGGAACTTTTATTTGAGGAAAACTTTGTCTTGTGGGTTAGGGCATATTCATCTGCGAACCTAGCAAATTCTGAGATGGATTTATTCGGCTTCTCATTCAAATACATCCGGATATCCTCCGAAACACAACCTTTAAATTCCTCAATCAGAATTAACTCCCTGAGACGCCAATAATCCTCATCCACTATTTCTGCGGTGCACCAACGGTCCAAGAGCACACCCTTCTCATAGGCAAACTCGGTATACGTCTGATTCCACCCTTCCTTTAAATTTCTGAACTTTTGTCTATACGCTTCAGGTACTAGCTCATAACTCCGGAGAATGGCCGCCTTTACTTTGTCATAACTCTCCTCCTCTTCCTCCTCCATGGACAACGCCGTATATGCCCGCTGTGCCTTCCCTTTTAACACACTTTGTAACAACGCCACCCACTGTTCTCTGGGCCACTTCTGATTCACTGCCACCTTTTCAAAAAGCAAGAAATAACTATCAACATCCGTCTCCTCGAATGGAGGTACTAACCTCAACTCCCGACTAACATTAAACCGCTCCTCTCGGTCTGACCCCTGAACTCGTTGCTCTTGCCTTAACTTCTCCATCTCCAAGTCATGTTTCCTTTGTTTCTCTGCCTCCCTCTCCTTCTCGGCCCTTTTCTTCTCTTTTTCAGCTGCTTCCAGCTGTTTTAACTGAATTTTGTTCTCTCTTTGTTTCTCAGCTCTTTCCTGCTCCCGTTTCACCTCTAACTCCTTTAGCTGGAGCGCATGCTCCCTTTCTCTCTCCTTCTGAGCTCTTTCCTGCTCCCGTTTCACCTCTAACTCCTTTAGCTGGAGCGCATGCTCCCTTTCGCTCTCGGCCCTTTCTTTCTCCTTCTCAGCTCTTTCCCTCTCTTTCTCTCTCTCTCTCTCTCTCGGCTCTTTCTTTCTCCTTCTCAGCTGCTTCCAGCTGCTTTAACTTAATTGCATGTTCCAACCTTAATTTCTCCAACTCTAACTGAGCCGTCCCACTAGCTGGTACCTTTTCAGGGATACTTTCCAATACCTCAGCTGTAAACACATTCTTCCCAATATAATACTGAGTTATTGCCCTTTGCACCTCCTGCTTTTTCATTGACAACCTCACTTCTGCGAGGTTTAACCCCTTCTCCAAATTTATCAAGTCTGATTTGGTGGCCGCCTCTAGCGCCTCCAGAGTCGGGTTTTCTATAAATTCACCCACGTCCATCTTTGCTGGTTTCCCATCTGGCTACCCGCGTAACCAGATCCAAGTTTGGACTTACAAGCCCGATTCACTGGCTCCCCAATTTGGTATCAAATCCCGGACGAGCCCCCAATTGTTACGTACCCCGTAACTGGGTCACTTACCAGCAAAGATAGAGAGGTCCGTTGAAGTCTGCTGGTACTATTTTTAACAGTATTTATTGATAGAAATACACAAAAATAATATCAATGCAAACACACAGATAATATACATCGTCAATACTAAATCTAAAAGCGCGGGTATAATAATAATCAATAAGAAATAAGCTGTATCGTTGTCTAGAGGATAATGAATTGTCCGATGGAAATATATAGTTCGTTCAGTTCATACAGGCTGCCGCCCTTGGGGACCCTGTGTGGCATTTGTTGGAGAGAGAGAGAGACGGGTTAAAACTTGCCCATACTGTTTATGATGTCAATCCTTCGAGAGTCGTTGAGAGTTGAGTTCCCCGTTGTTAGCTAAAAACCGTTTTTCCGTGGCAAAGGTCACCGATTCCGGGCAAATGGAAGTGGACGCACGTGGCCTTCCACCGGCTTTCGCTATTACGGGATCGCTAGCGTTTCTTCTGGTGCGTCTGAGGGGCTGTTCCCACAGACCCTCTTTTTATCCTGACTCACAGGGTCTCAGGTGTCAATCAGGTTGGGGATGATGCAATCCCTCCACCAACCTCCTCCTTGGTTCATTGCCTGGGGCTTTGATTGCATTGTCCAGGATGCAATACACAAGTCTGTCTCCAAGAGACAATAGCCGGTATCAATGGATCCGCCTTTCGGAGGCCAGGACACATTCTAACCCTTTTGTGGATTCTGCATGTCTTTCTCTCATTTCCTGTGTCTCCTGAATTGACTCAATAGTGATCTGCGATTCTCACAAAGGAGGGGGCTACCCCCGCACCCTTCGGCCCCTCAGAGCTGTGGTACATTCATAACACTACTTCCACCACTTCCACTGGCAGCATGTTCAGGTATCTACCAATCTTCATAATTTAAAAAAAATCAAGTAAATCTCCTTTAACTTCTCTTTATCTCATTTCTAAAGTTATGCTCTCTAGTATTTGACATTTCCACCCAGTTTGAAAGACAATCTACTCTACTAAGGCTTCTCATTATTTTATGTACCAGTATCAGCTTGTTCCTCTGCTTCTAGTGCTCCAGAGAAAACAAACCAAATTTGTCCAACCTCTTTATAACAAGTCTCATGTGCACTTTTTGTCATTATCTCTTTTCTGTGGACCTACTGCATTTGCCTGGGTGAGTAAGTGCAGTACATTTTGTACTATTGCAATCGTGTGCTGGAGCTGAGGTAGTATTGTAGGTGGTTTGTGGGATGCCTTGTTAGCCAGGCTGCTTTGACTTGGATGATACTATACTCTAGGGTAACTGGAACTGCACTCATTTGTATGTCATTAGTACTACATTTGTATGTTGTCTGCTCTCGTAGCCTTTGGAGAGCCGGTTCTTCGCAGAACCGCCATCAAGGAATATTCCAAATAAATACAAAGTGGTCCTGGAAGTGGAATTTTTGGAGGTTTGCTTTCTTGAGCAACTTAAGAGGTACCCAGGTGCAGTGGTGATTTGTGGTTAGTCATATAGGATGGAAATAATCATTTTGGTGTATTCATGTCAATTAAGTACCCATTTATACTAATCCATTTACCAGTATTTGGTTTTTAGCCTCTGTGCTTTGGCAATTCAAATACACATTTGTACTTTAAAATATTTTGAGGATTTGTACCTCTAACCACTCTTTGGATGAAATCTCTTGTGTCTTATTCTAAACTATGCCTTCTGGTTTTAGAGACCTCTGCTATATTCTTATTACCAACATTACTAACCCTTCATCAGTTCTGATGAAGGATCTTGGCCTGATATATATCAACTGTTTATTCATGTTAGCTGACCTCCTGAGTTCCTCCAGCATTCTGTATATGTTACTCTCGGTTTCCAGTATCTGTGGAATCGCTTGTGTTTTTACACCAATGTTTTATATTTTACCATAGGAGGAAGAATGTGGTAGCAATATAGAGAATGCAGAAGTTTCACCAAGTCATTACCTGGAATGGATAGCAATTGTTAGGAGAGATTGGATAGGCTGGATTTATTCTTGCTTGAACTTAAGAGTGAGGGGTGACCTTTATAGATATTCATAAAATTGAAGAGCATAGTTTGGGCATTTACTCAGAATTTTTACCCAGGGCGGGGGTGTCGAGAACTAGAAGGCTCCAGTTTAAGGTGAGAAGCGAGAACATTTTTTAAGAAGTCTAAAGGGTAAGTTTTTCTTTGTTTGCTTTAATTTTACTGTGATATCGCGCAAAATAGGCCTTTCTAGTCCTTTGAACTATGCCGCCCAGCAACCCATTGATTTAATCCTAGCTGAATTACAGGGCAATTTACAATGACCAATTAACCTATCAACTGGTACATCTTTGGACTATGGGAAGAAACTGGAGCACCTGGGAGAGCATACAAACTCCTTAAAGACAGTAGCAGGAAATGAATTAGGGTTGATGGTATTGTAAAATGTTGTGCTAATCACGATGTTTCTGTGCTGTGTTCTTGACCATCAATATGTAGTAGCAGCATTTCACTTGGTAGATAGCACCTTCCATGCCCACAAGCTCAATCAATGAGGGAAGACAAGGGCAGTAAAAACATGAAGCACCACCACCATGAAGCTTCCCTCTGAGCTACATACCTTCCTGTCTTGGAAGTAAATCCTCGTTCCTTCACCATCATTAGGTCAAAATCTCTACGTAACAGCAATTTGTGTACACCCAGACAGTAGTATTCAAGATGGTAGCTCATCACCTTTTCAAATGCAACTAAAAATCGGCAATTACTGCTGACTCAGTCTGTGAAGCCCACTATCCTTGAATGAATAAACAAAAGCACAATGGTGATTATCTGATATGAGCTGCAAGAGGCAGTAGTGGAGACAGACAGAATTAAAGCATTTAAAATGCTGTTTGAATAGCACTTGGATAGGAAATGTGCAGAGGAACATGGGCCACGTGTGGGTAAATGTGATTAAAATAGATAAACATCACAGCATGGACAGGTGAGTCTATGAACTTCCCTACTCCTGTATTCTAAGGCTAATGAAAATAAGTATCCTATATACCTTCTTTATCAATTGACCCAGCTGTCATTCACATTCAATGATCCATGGACTTGTGCTTCAAGATTCCTTGCTTCCTTAATACTTACAATGACTCCACCATTCATTGTGTATGGCCTATCTTTCTTCGTCTTCCCAAACTGCACTTGTCAGGATTGAATTCCATCTGCCATTCTCTGTCCATCTTGTGTCATTCTGTAGACGATAATTAGCTTCACAGTCAACGACATCACTAATTTCATGTCATTGGTAAACTTGGTAATCTGGTCTTCTACATTCATACCAGATTGTCAGTGCATAAAATGAATAATAAGCATCTCAGCACTGGTACACCACTAATCATAGGTTTCCAAGCACAAAAGCAAACTACCATTATTACCTTTTACCGCCAAGTCAAATTTGGCTCCAATTTAACAACTTGCCTTGGACCCCGTTGTCTCTGACTTTTAGTCTCTGTCTCGTGGAACCTTGCCAAAGGCTTTACTGAAGTCAGTGTGCTTGGTAGGACAGAATGAATTGAATTGCTGTGAACAGAGCAGCAGGAGTATGGTCTGAAGGATTGGAAGCAAGCAAGTGATTATGAATGATTTCAGTGAACAGCAGGGCAAAGTAGGATTTTAGCAATGAGTTTAGAATGATCATTATTAGAATTTAATTTTAACAAGAAGCAATTGGATAAATTATGGTTAATCCTTATATTTAACCCATGATTGCAAACTGCTGGTTTTATTTAGCATTAGTTTGTTGGGTAATTAGTTTATACTGCATTTACTATCTGATAGTTGCTCTTCTCTGACCAAATTTTCAAAGTACAATCTAGGCAAAGAACCTGACATGTTTTGAAAGGAATTTAAAACTTTTCTATTCAATTCATGTTTCTACACTCCTTTGACAGAAATGCCATTTATGTTTGATTCATTCCCTTTTTCATTCAGGTGTCTGGAGGTTATGTATAGTTTTGGGGTAGATTGGTTATCTCCATCGCAAGTAATATTTTTACATAGAGTTGCTAATTTTATCTTTGATTTGGTGTTTTAGCAGTTGTCAAAGCCTTGAACAGAGCCAAATGTGTAAAGCAGTATTCCTTTTGCTCAGTGTACATACTCATTGTTCCACAGCAAGTTCAAGAAGCTGATGGATTCATTTAATAGGATTAAAGTCAACATTAGGCTGCTACTACTTCCCAGCAAGCCAAACCTCCAACAAGTTCATCCAGTCCCAGCTGTGATCATTGTATAATTTCTCCTACGTCATTTGTTGTGACAATGAGATACACCTCCAGTTCACAAGAAAATATCATCAGCCATGATCTTGCCGAATGGCAGAAGCTTCTCAAAGGGTCAGTTAGTCAGCACTGTTTCTATTGTTATGTTAGTGTTGAATACTATGTCCTTGAGTATTCATGATTTTAGAAAAATTATTTGGATAGAATAAAGCGGTTTCATTTAGCTATATTCATGTGTATGGTTGAATGACAATTAAACGAACACAAAGCCACATGTGCAAAGCTATATAGACAAAAGTTTAAAAAAATGTAGGTTGAATAAATGATTGAGAAAATATAAATGGATTAAATGTAATATGCAATTTAACAGTAAAAAGAATAAAAGCAATATTTAGCAAACACGATGCTGGAAATTCAAACAACAACACACACAAAGTGCTGGTGGAACACAGCAGGCCAGGCAGCATCTATAGGGAGAAGCGCTGTCGATGTTTCGGGCCGAGGCCCTTCGTCAGGACTAACCGAAAGGAAAGAGAGTAAGAGATTTGAAAGTAGTGGGGAGAGGGGGAAATGCGAAATAATAGGAGAAGACCGGAGGGGGTGGGATGAAGCTAAGAGCTGGAAAGGTGATTGACGAAAGTGATACAGAGCTGGAGAAGGGAAAGGATCATGGGACGGGAGGCCTCAGGAGAAAGACGGGGGGTGGGGGGGGAGCACCAGAGGGAGATGGAGAACAGGCAAACAACTAAATATGTCAGGGATAGGGTAAGAAGGGGAGGAGGGGCATTAATGGAAGTTAGAGAAGTCAATGTTCATGCCATCAGGTTGGTGGCTACCCAGCCGGTATATAAGGTGTTGTTCTTCCAACCTGAGTTTGGATTCATTTTGACAATAGAGGAGGCCATGGATAGACATATCAGAATGGGAATGGGACGTGGAATTAAAATGTGTGGCCACTGGGAGATCCTAAAGCAATATTTAAATAGTTTTGGGTGCTGGTGCAGTAGTCCCAGTAATGAGGTAAGTTGTACGTTGATCTTGGTTGTATTTGTACAGTATTGTTGTGACCTGCTAAAACTGCAGTTTGATCTCTACCTAAGAAAGAATATTCTTTAGAAGCAGTTTTGAGTGTTTTTACTAGATTTTCAGAGTAAAATTGGCCTGTGTTTACAGGTGTTTAAAAGAGACGGTGTGGCGACCCAATTACTAGCACACTCGAACCGGCTGACAATTAGCCAGAGCCAGAGACAAAGATACATAGCCTCAGGGTGTTTGTAAAATAAACTTATTCCGTGGTTGCAGTTTACCGACTCCGTGTCATAATTTCAGCGCTGCGCGTAGCACATCGCTACATTGGTGACCCCGACGGTCCAACCGTTTTTTTGGACCGGAGATGGCAGACGCTGCGTTTGTTAACGCGGTTTCCTTGAAGCTGCCAAGCTTCTGGACGCTAATTCCATGTTCGGCAAATAACCTCAGAGGACACCCGTTACTACTACGTGGTGAGCTCCCTCGACCAGGACACAGCGGCCCAGGTCGCAGAGTTCGTACAGTCTCCCCCGGCAGACGGCAAGTACACGGAATTCAAAGCCCTGCTCATAAGGACTTTCGGGCTCTCCCGCCGCGAGCGAGCTGCCCGCTTACTGCACCTGGATGGCTTGGGAGACAGGCCTCCATCGGCTTTGATGAATGAGATGTTGTCTCTGGCCGACGGACACACGCCCTGCCTCATGTTTGAGCAGGCATTCCTGGAGCAGCTGCCCGAGGACATACGCCTGCTGCTGTCCGACGCGGATTTCAGCGACCCCCGGAAGGTGGCAGCCCGGGCGGACGCGCTGTGGAACGCCAAGAAGGTGAGTGGGGCGCCCATCGCACAGATCACCCGGCCACGCTCCCAGCAGCAAACCAGTCCAGGCCCGGCCGCAGAGCCCGCTAAACCCAGAGGCCGGGTTGTGGAGCCCAACGAACACTGGTGTTTCTACCACCAGCGGTGGGGCGCAGCTGCCCGCCGCTGTCGCCCGCCCTGCCAATTCCACGGGAAACGCCAGTGCCAGCCGTCGCTGATGGCTATGACGGCTGGCCTTCGGGATAGCCTCCTGTATGTCTGGGACAAACAGTCGGGACGTCGGTTTTTGGTCGACACCGGTGCCGAGATCAGCGTCTTACCTCCGACGAGTTACGACACCCGCAGCAGGGCGCCGGGTCCCCCCCTGCGGGCCGCGAACGGCAGCACAATAAGGACTTATGGCACCCGTCCGGTGCAGCTACGGCTCGACTCCAGCAAGTTTACATGGGACTTCACACTGGCCGCCGTAGCCCAACCGCTTCTGGGTGCGGATTTCTTGCGGGCTCACAGCCTACTGGTCGACCTGCCCAGGAAGAGACTGGTTCACGCCGAGACCTTTCAGACATTCCCCCTGGGTGCAGCCCAGTTGCCGGCCCCTCACCTCGGCTCCATCACGCTGTCCGGCAACGACTTCACCAGGGTCCTGGCGGATTTCCCATCGGTTCTGGCACCACAGTTCACGGCAGCCATGCCCCGACACGGTGTACAGCACCACATCCTGACCCAGGGACCACCCCTCCATGCCCGCGCTCGGCGGCTTCCCCCGGACAAGCTCCGACTGGCGAAGGAGGAGTTTACACGGATGGAGGAATTGGGGATCATACGGTCGTCTGACAGCCCATGGGCCTCTCCCCTGCACATGGTGCCCAAGGCGACAGGGGGCTGGAGACCGTGCGGCGACTACCGCAGGCTGAACGAGGCTACAACACCGGACCGCTACCCTGTGCCGCACATTCAGGACTTTGCAGCCAACCTGTACGGCGCGCAGATCTTCTCCAAGGTGGACCTAATCCGCGGATACCATCAAATCCCGATGCATCCAGACGACATCCCCAAAACGGCTCTCATCACCCCGTTCGGCCTTTTCGAGTTCCTCCGCATGCCGTTCGGCCTGAAGAATGCCGCACAGACGTTCCAGCGGTTGATGGACGCGGTGGGACGCGACCTGGACTTCACATTCATCTATTTGGACGACATCCTCATAGCCAGCAGCAGTCGTCAGGAGCATCTGTCCCACCTCCGACAGCTCTTTGCCCGGCTGAGTGACTACGGTCTAACGATCAACCTGGCCAAATGCCAGTTCGGGCTCAACACCATTGACTTCCTGGGCCACAGGATTACTAAAGACGGGGCAACCCCTCTGCCCGCTAAGGTGGATGCGGTCCGTCATTTCCCCCGACCCACCACGGTCAAAGGCCTGCAGGAATTCGTAGGTATGGTCAATTTCTACCACCGCTTCCTCCCTTCAGCTGCCCGGATCATGCGCCCCCTGTTCACCTTGCTGTCCGGTCCGGGCAAGGACATTACCTGGGACGAGGTGTCCGCCGCCGCTTTCATTCAAACGAAGGATGCCTTGGCGAATGCCACGATGCTAGTGCACCCCAGAATGGACGTCCCTACCGCCCTCACGGTGGACGCCTCTAACACGGCAGTCGGTGGGGTACTGGAGCAGCTCATCGCGGGCCGCTGGCAACCCCTGGCGTTTTTCAGCAAACACCTGCGGCCACCCGAGCTCAAGTACAGTGCTTTCGACCGGGAGCTGTTGGCGCTATACCTGGCAATCCGGCATTTCAGGTACTTCTTAGAAGGTAGGCCCTTCACCGCGTTCACGGACCACAAACCGCTTACCTTTACATTCACAAAGGTGTCCGATCCCTGGTCGTCCCGCCAGCAGCGCCATCTGTCCTACATCTCTGAATACACGACGGACGTCCGGCACGTCTCGGGTAAGGACAATGTCGTGGCGGATGCGCTCTCTCGTCCTAACATTCACGCCCTTTCCCAAGGGGTAGACTTTGAGGCGCTGGCAGAGGCACAGCTGGCAGATGAGGAGATCCCGAGTTACCGGACCGCAGTCTCCGGTTTGCAGCTCCAGGACCTCCCCGTAGGCCCAGGTGAGAGGACCCTACTCTGTGACGTCGCCACCGGCCAGCCCCGTCCCGTCGTCCCGGCACCTTGGCGACGACGCGTGTTCGACTCCATTCATAACTTGGCCCACCCCTCCATCCGCACTACCGTCCGGATGGTCTCCAGCAGGTTCGTTTGGCACGGACTCCGCAAGCAGGTCCGTGACTGGGCCAGAACGTGCCTGCACTGCCAGACGGCCAAGGTGCAGCGACACACCAAGGCCCCGCCGCAGCAGTTCCACCCCACCCACCGGCGTTTCGACCACATTCATGTGGATATCGTGGGCCCCCTGCCTGTGTCACGCGGGGCGCGGCACCTCCTGACTATCGTGGACAGGTTCACAAGATGGCCAGAGGCGGTCCCGCTCGCCGACACCACCTCCGAATCTTGCGCCCGGGCGCTGATCGCCACCTGGGTGTCCCGCTTTGGTGTCCCGGCCCACATTACCTCCGACAGAGGCGCCCAGTTCACCTCCAGCCTCTGGTCAGCGATGGCCAACCTGTTGGGGACTCAGCTGCACCACACCACTGCCTACCACCCACAGTCGAACGGACTGGTGGAGCGTTTCCACCGCCACCTGAAGTCGGCTCTCATGGCCCGCCTGCGAGGAGCTAACTGGGCGGACGAGCTTCCCTGGGTCCTACTCGGTGTCCGCACGGCGCCCAAAGACGATCTGCACGCTTCGTCGGCCGAGTTGGTGTACGGCGCGCCCCTGGTCGTTCCTGGGGAGTTCATACCAGCCCCAAGGGGGCGAGAGGAAGAACCCGCAGCGGTCCTGGGCAGACTACGCGAGAGACTCGGTAACCTGGCCCCCATACCCACTTCGCAGCATGGGCAGCACCCGACCTGCGTACCCAAAGATCTGCAGAACTGTAAGTTTGTGTTTGTACGCCGGGGCGGGCATCGGCCACCGCTGCAACGACCCTACGAGGGGCCGTTTACGGTGATCAGAAACGACGGGTCCACGTTCGTGCTGGACGTTGGGGGGAGAGAGGAGGTTTTCACGGTGGACCGACTCAAACCGGCCCACGTGGACTTGGCGCAACCGGTCGAGTTTCCGGCACCGCGGCGCAGAGGCCGACCTCCCAAACAGGGCCCGGCCCAGACTGTGGACATTGGGGGGTGTACCGCCGGTTCTGGGGGGGGGTTATGTGGCGACCCAATTACTAGCACACTCGAACCGGCTGACAATTAGCCAGAGCCAGAGACAAAGATACATAGCCTCAGGGAGTTTCAGTTACGTGCCTCTCCAAGTTTCGAGTGGGGGGAGACAGGCTTTTAAGCAAGACTGTGTTTGTGAAATAAACTTATTCCGTGGTTGCAGTTTACCGACTCCGTGTCGTAATTTCAGCGCTGCGCGTAGCACATCGCTACAACGGCTTATTGAAGCACACAAGATTGTAAGGGGATTTGACAAGGTAAATACTGAGGTGCTGTTATTTTTCAGAATGGAGAGTATACAACTCTGAATCATAGTATTAGGATAAGAGCAACTGAAGTAAGGAGAGATTTCTTTACTTGTTTGTAAATCTTTGGAATTTTAACCTCAGGACTGTATGCTTTGCTTACTCAAGGCTAAGGTTGAGTGAAACAGATATTCAAGGCGCTGAGGGTATCAAAGGATATGTGGATCAGGATATGAAAGTGGATGAAACGTAGAATCAATTTTGATTTTATTTAAATAGTGAAACAGTCTCTACTGCTATTTGGGAAGTAGAAACCAGAGATTTTATGGTTTACATGATTGGATATTAGTTTGGAAATGTATTGTTGGATCCAAATCCTGGAACTACATCCCTAATAAAAATGAGACATGCACAGTAAGTGTTGACTTCAGCAGTTGTGTGTGTGTGTGTGTGCGTGCGCACCCTAACTCTTGGTGGATCACCAAGCTTTTTGGTGAATGCTCATCATACGGCGTGTCGGGCATTTGAAACCTGGCGGAGCCCATCCCTCTTTTTGCAGCCGGCTGGATTCGAACTCGGAAGCCTTCGCTCCGAAGTCTGGCGCTGATGCCACTATGCCACCAGCCGGCAGTGGTGTCTCGCATTAAATAAATGAATATAAGGAATTACAGTATTCCAAAATCACAATTTTTTTTACATAATAGCCAGAAGATCACAAATTTTAAACTAAGTGTATACATTATGGTTGTATTATTAATTGCATTATATACTTAAGTTTTTGAGATTGAAGTACTTCAGACTGGGTTACCACGTTAAGAAAATATAGCAGTGAATCGGTTTCCACAAAGGAGAATTTTTAAAAAAATCATTTAGATCCATTTAATAATTCAATTTGAATCCAAACTAGCGGAGAACTGAGTTCACAGGACTGTGCATTATGCAAATGAAAATGTCTTGATTTTACATTATTTGAATTTTTGATCTGAATGGTAGGCAATTGGGGGTAAAATGATATTTCAAAAAAAAACTTTGGTGCACACCACCTTGGAAAATTCTGTTGACAATGAGCAGTACTTTATTCAATGTACCAGAAGCCAACAAGTTCAATCCTGTGAGTTTCAGTTTTGGCCAGAGGTGATTCTTGGGAGGTAGCATTATTTTTCTTATAGCCTCACCCTCAAAGATAAGTTTTTGAATAGCTACATTTGCTGCCACCTCCGAAGCTAAATACTGTTGATTAAATAAAAAATAAGAAATCAGTGCCTTTTAAATTCAATATTGAAAATGTTCTGTGCTGTAATAGCTCCCAGACCTATTCACTCATTTTATCATTCTTTTTTTTTTACAGTGAAAATAAAGGGAAAATGATATTTTTGGAAAGTAGATAGTGAGATATCGAAGTACAAGGAACTAGGCTAGAAGTGAGAACACAATAATGTAAGAAAAGTGAATAGGCTCATGAGGGATAAACCATGGAGGAGTTTGGAAATGAGAATGAGTTTTGAAATGCTGGAGCGTGGAGAGCCACAGATCTTAAAAGGTAATGGATGTGTTTTTGGGAGCCTGTATGGAGGATGATGTAGGCTAACATGTGCATAAGTCGAATCTATCATAGGCAGGTCAGAGATTTAGGAAGATGTCAAGGAGGCTAACTTAAATTTAAATGCTGTTCATTCAAAAATCATTCATTCTCAAGGGGGAGGGTGAGCAGCTAAAGGCTGAAGTATGCATTGGTATGAGATGTGTGCAGCAAAGGTTTTTGCTGGGTCCCTTGTTGTTTATCACGTATATGAGTTGTATGGAAATACAGATGGTATGATCAGTAATTTTGTGGATGATGCCAAAATTGGTGGTGGTGTGGACAGTGATAGAAGTTGTTTAAGTTACAGTGTGATCTAGATCAACTAGAAAGTAGGTAAAGGAATGCCAGTTGGAATTTAACTCATAAAGGTGTGAATTGGTGTATTTTGGGAAATTAAGCCAGTGCAGGACGTGTTTTTTGAAATAATAGAGCACTGGAAAGTGTTATAGAGCAGAGAGCCCTCAGGATAATAGTACATAATTAGCTGGAAGGGTCACCAAGATGGTATGGAAAGATTATAATTTTTGGATGGGGTATTCAGTTCAAGAGTTAAGATATTACATCATAGCTGTACAAGATGTAAGTGCATCTGGAATACTATAGGAAGGATATGGTTAGGTAAAGAGGGTGCAGGGAAGGGAGACTGGATTGGTTGGAACCCTGTACACATCAGACTTCCAATATAACTCGGAGTCCTGCCATGTGCAGAAGTTCGCTGATGACACGGCCATAGTGGGGTGTGTCAGGAATGGACAGGAGGAGGAGTATAGGAAACTGATACAGGACTTTGTGATATGGTGCAACTCAAACTACCTGCATCTCAATATCACCAAGACCAAGGAGATGGTGGTGGACTTTAGGAGATCTAGGCCTCATATGGAGCCAGTGATCATTAATGGAGAATGTGTGGAGCAGGTTAAGACCTACAAGTATCTGGGAGTAGAGTTAGACGAGAAGCTAGACTGGACTGCCAACACAGATGCCTTGTGCAGGAAGGCACAGAGTCGACTGTACTTCCTAAGAAGGTTGGCGTCATTCAATGTCTGTAGTGAGATGCTGAAGATGTTCTATAGGTCAGTTGTGGAGAGCGCCCTCTTCTTTGTGGTGGCGTGTTGGGGAGGAAGCATTAAGAAGAGGGACGCCTCACGTCTTAATATGCTGGTAAGGAAGGCGGGCTCTGTCGTGGGCAAAGTACTGGAGAGTTTAACATTGGTAGCTGAGCGAAGGGCGCTGAGTAGGCTACGGTCAATTATGGATAACTCTGAACATCCTCTACATAGCACCATCCAGAGACAGAGAAGCAGTTTCAGCGACAGGTTACTATCGATACAATGCTCCTCAGACAGGATGAAGAGGTCAATACTCCCCAATGCCATTAGGCTTTACAATTCTACCGCCAGGACTTAAGAACTTTTTAAAAGCTATTATTAATG
The DNA here is from genome assembly GCF_048418815.1 of Hemitrygon akajei. NCBI lineage: Eukaryota > Metazoa > Chordata > Chondrichthyes > Myliobatiformes > Dasyatidae > Hemitrygon > Hemitrygon akajei. Next base: position 14,919,057 of record NC_133152.1, on the reverse strand, counting down.
CTTTTTGAGATAGTGATTTAGATGCATATCATATTTTTTACTGAGTTAAGTATTGTATGTAATTAGTTTTGCTACAACAAGTGTATGGGACATTGGAAAAAAAGTTGAATTTCCCCATGGGGATGAATAAAGTATCTATCTATCTATCTATCTATCTATCTATCTCTGGAGCAAAGGAGGCTGTGGGGTGGCCTTACAGAGGTTTATAAAATCATGTGGGCGTAGTTAAGGTGAATGCTTTTTTCCAAGGATAAGGCATAAGTTTAAAGTGAGAGGGAAAAGATTTAAAGGGACTCTGAGGAATCCTGGGAAAAAAGCCTTAACCATCCACTTTAACTATGTTCCTCACAATTTCATACCTATCTGAAAGGTCACTTCTTGGTCTCCTTTGCTCCAAGGAAAACAAACCCACCCTGTCTCATCTATCCTTGTAATTCAAGTCTTCCAGTCCTAACAGTATCCTTGTCTTTGTTTTTTTGCATTCTCTCTAGCTGAATCATATCCATTCTCTTGTATGGCATCCAGACTAGCTCACTATATTCCAAGTGTGGACTTGTATAGCTATAAAATGAAGCCCAATTCTTGAACATATTTTTTCAGTTGCCTTCACCACCCTATCTCCTATGTTACAACATTCAGGAAACTATGTACACTTGTACCCTTAGGTCTTTCTGTTCTGCAACACCTCCCAGGGCCCTGCTATTCACTATGTATGTCCTAGACTAGTTTAATTTCCCAAAATGCATCAATTCAAATTTGCCTGAATTAAATTCCATCTGTCATTCCTTTGCATACTTTCTCAGTTAATCTTGAGCCACGTAGTATCATAATTCTCCCTCCCCCAATTAGATACTTCCCATATCATCAGCTCCTATCCCTGTGTTCATTGACTAGTACTAGATCCAGTCTGACCTCTCATTTAGTTGACCTGTCTACATATTGTGTCAGGAACCCTTTCTGGACAAACCTAACAAATTCCTCCCCATTTAAACCTTTGTCACTAAGAAGATGCCAGTCAATATTAGGGAAATTAAAGTTGCTATCAAAACAGATTTAACATCACCGACATATGTTATGAAATTTAACTTTATGGCAACAGTACAATGAAACACATGATAAATATAGAGAAAAAACTGAGTAACGTTAAGTGTATATATGTTTACTAAATAGTTAAGTTAAAATTAGTAGTGCAAAATAACATAAATAAAGAAGTAGAGATGTATTGTTCATGGATTCAATGTCCATTTAGAAATAGGATGGCAGAGGGGAAGAAGCTGTTCCTCAATCACTGGGGCTTCTGTACCTCCATCCTGACAGTGGTGGAGATCCTTTTTGATGGATGCCACTTTCCGATCCTTGAGGATGTCTTGGATACCATAGAGGCTGGTACCCATGATAGAGCTGATTAATTTTACAAGTTTCTGCAACTTACTTTGATCTTTCCATCTTGTGCGTATCTCTTCCCCCCCCCCCCCCACCATACCAGATGGTGATGCAGCCAGTCAGAATGCTCTCCATGTATGTTTGTAGAAATAGTTGACAAAGCAAATCTCAAAATCCTAATGAAATTTAGCCGCTGGCTCACCTTCTTTATACCTGCATCAATATGTTGTGCCCAGGTTAGGTCCTCAGATATTGATACCCAGGAATTTGAAATTGCTCACTCTCTCCACTTCTGATCCCCTATGTAGATTGGTTTATGTTCCCTTGTCTGACCCTTTCTAAAGTCTGCAAACAGCTCTGGTCTAACTCAAGTTGAGCGGAAAGTTGTTGCTCTGACACCACTCAACTAACTGATATCTCATTTCTGTATGCCCTTTGTCACCATCTGAAATTCTGTCAACAATGCTTGTATCATCAGCAAATTTATTGATGCTGTCATGGGTGTAGAGAGAGTAGAGCAGCAAGCTAAGTACACATCCCTGTGGAGTACCAGAGGTAATTGTCAGTGAGATGGAGATGTTATTTCCAATCCGCACAATTTGTGGTCTTCTGGTTTGAAAGTCGAGGATCCAGTTGCAGAGAGAGGTACAGACGCCTAGTGTAGGAGTGATAGTGTTAAAATGCTGAGCTACAGTCAATAAACAGCATGGGGACATAGGTATTGCACTGTCTAGGTGATCCAAGGCTGCATGGAGAGTGATTGAGATTGCGTCTTCTGTAGACCTATTGTGGCGATAGGCAAATTGCAGTGGATCCAGGTCCTTCCTGACACAGGGTTTGAATTTAACCATTACCAACTTCTCAAAGTATTTCATCACTGTAGATGTAAGCGCTACTGGATGATAGTCACTGAGGCAGCTCACAGTGTTCTTCTTAGGCACTGGTATAATTGTTGCCCTTTTGAAGCCGGTGGAAACTTCTGACTATAGAAGTGAAAATGCCTTTGAATACTCCCACCAGTTGGTTGGCATAGATTTTCAGAGCTTTACAAGGTATTCCATCAGGCCCTGAGGGGAAGAAGAGGTGAGAGTTCACCCTCTTGAAAGACAGCTTGAAGTCGACCTATGAGACAGAGATCACAGGGTCATCGGATGTTGCAGGGATCCTTATAGCTGTGGTTTTATTTTCCCTTTCAAAGCGACCACAGAAGATGTTGAACTCGCCTGGTAGTGACATTCACGATGTTGGGTTTTGCTTTGGAAGTAATGGTCTGCATACCTTGCCAGTGTTGATGTGCATCTGATGTCACCTCCAACTCTCTCAGAATTGTTTATTGGTTCTTGTATAGCCCTCTGCAAGTCATACCTGGCTTTCTTATACAGACCTGGATCACCAGACTTAAATGCCACAGATCTAGTCCTCAGCAGCCTACAATCAATGGCTTTTGATTTGGGTATGTATAGTAAGCTCTCGTAGGCACACACACATCCACACAGGTTTTTTTTTAAATTTTTTTAATTAGTTTTTCAAAACATTTTACAAAATTAAAAACCCCAAATCCCAATGAGGAGCATTAATACAGTGCAAGATTAAGCATACAATAACAATATGCTACAAAGGAAGAGAATTTAACAAAAAAGCACCTAAATTAAAGACAAGTGAGCTTAGTGTCCTCCCCAAGCCCCACAACACAAGAAAAAAAACAACAACTCCAGACCAACCACCACACAGTATAAAGAGTATAAGTCCGGACAGTCAAACTCCCAGACTGTGAATACACTTAGCAACAGAGGATAATAATGCTACTACCAGAAAAAAAAAGGGAGCTGGAAGCAAGGGACCGAAAAGAAGAAAAAAAAAGAGGAAAAAAAACCCTAGTCAGGAGGAAGGTTATGAAAGTACTCGATAAAAGGTCCCCAGACGTTATGGAACTTTAGATCCGAATTTAGAACTGAATAATGAATTTTTTCGAGGTCCAAGCAGGCCATAATGTCGTTAAGCCATTGCGCATGAGTGGGCGGGGCAACATCTCTCCATCTAAGGAGGATCAAGCGTCTCGCCAGGAGAGAGGCAAAGGATAGTATTCGGTATTTGGTCGGACCCAGACATAAATCTGTCTCGCTCCAAAAACCGAACAGAGCAATTAAGGGGTTAGGTTCTAGGTACTGATTCAGAATACCCGATAATGTAGTGAAGACATCTTTCCAGAATTTCTCCAAGCTAGGACAGAACCAGTACATATGGATGAGAGAGGCCACGCCCCTCTTGAATTTATCACAGAGCGGACTAATGCCAGGGTAGAATCGAGATAGTTTAGATTTAGACATATGGGCTCTATGAACAATCTTAAACTGTAAGAGGCAATGGCAAGCACAAAGGGAGGTTGAGTTAACCGATTTCAGAACTGTCCCAGCTCTCCTCGGATAGGGAGATAAACACAGGTTTTAATGAAGTCGATGACAAATATGGCATACTCATCCAGGCTCGAAGATGACACCCTGAACGTAGTCCAGTCCACTGATTCAAAAGCAGTCCTGTAAGCGCTCCAGTGCTTTCCTGGCCCATACCTCTTCGGTCGTCAGTACTGGTGCTGCATCCTTCAGTCTGTAGCCCCCTGGCACGCCTCAGACTCGCTCAGCTCGCTTCCATCTTAGGGGGAGTAACCTTTCGCCCTGCCAAACTGGGTAGTCAGCTTGTGTGGATGCTGTGTGATGTCCCCACCCCGCCAAATAACAGACAGTACACCATGTGTGATTAAATGATTACACTTTATAGATATTACTAGAACTAAGTGATTAATAACGATACAGTGTATATGAAGGAAAAGAAAATAAAGGCGCCAAAACTTATCAAAGTCCCAACCCTTTGTGCACAACATTTGGAGCTCAATTAGCGAAGTCTTCTGGCCACCATTCAATCTCCTCTGTCCTCCTCGACTCCTAGCTCAGGACCACCCGAAGTGATCAACCAAGCACCCCCAGCACGTCTGTCTTCGTCTCCTCTCCTCACCGAAAATCCTGGCCACAAACCCCCTGCTCGGGGTCCGTTCTGTCATCCAGCTTACAGCATTGTGTCCTCTCTCTCTCACCCCCTCATGCCAGCTCCCCAAATGCCCGCCAACAATAGCTTACAGACCCAGAAGAGAGAATAACATTAATCCTAATTGGTTAACAAACAAATACAATTCTCGTTATCAGTAAATTTTAACCCAAACAAACTGCAAGAGAAAGCACTTATAACAAAGAAGCATTCCTACTTTTAACAAAATAAAGAAGCCATTTTGATTAACATACGCAGTAACAAAAAAAACCCTCACAAAGAAGAAACCCCCTTACGTCTCTTACTATACATGGTATAAAAGTACAGCCAGGTGATCAGACTTACCAAAATGTGGGCGTGAAATAGCATGGCAGGCACTCTGAACTTGCTGTAATCGTGGTCCAGTGTGTTATTTCCTCTGGTACGATAGGTGATTTGTTGATAATTATTTATGTACCGTAGATTCCGGATTATAAGCCGCTACTTTTTTCCCACATTTTGAACAGCTTTGAACTCTGCGGCCTTTAATCCGAAGCGGCTAATACATGGTTTTTTTTCATGCCACCTCGTAAACATTTTGCCTCGTAACAGTAGACCAATAAAATTGATGAGTAGTTCACAGAGGTCCAATGAAATTGTACGATAAATCAAGCGCACTTTCACAATTAAATTATTGTAAATCAGTCATTTGTACTCACCCTCATCAACATGGAAAATACTCGAAGAAAAGCAAGACCCGAGCGCGTCAGACCCGATTAGACCCGATCGCGTTACGCAAGCGCGTCAGACCCGATTAGACCCGATCGCGTTACACAAGCGCGTCAGACCCGATTAGACCTGATCGCGTTACGCAAGCGCGTCAGACCCGATTAGACCCGATCGCGTTACGCAAGCGCGTCAGACCCGATTAGACCCGAGCGAAAACGCTGCTTTTAAGTTAAAGGCTCGCAGTATATATATTTTTACCAGTCGCTAGGAGATATTGGAATGTTGTTCGTGCTGTTCAGTAAAAAAGTATATGCAACGTAATTTGTGTTACCGATACGTATGTATATTTAAAAGTAGCGGTGCGGCCTAAAATCCGGTGCGGCCTTTACAATTAAAAAATTGATTTTATTTCTAAAATTAGAGCCAGCGGCTTTTAATCAGGTGCGCTCTGTAGTCCGGAATCTACGGTACTTTATCAGGCTAGCTTGGTTGAAATCCCCCAAAATTACGGAGAAGGCATCAGGATGTGCTGTTTCATGCCTGTTGATTGGATCGCTCAGTTTGTCTAGAGCCTGACTGACATTAGCCTAAAGTGGAATGTACGCCGCTACCAAAAGGTCGTTGAAATACCTTACATGAGGTTAAATGGCCAGCACTTAATTGCGAGGTCTTCCAGGGATATCACCAACACATTAGAACACCATGAGGGGTTGATCATGAGGCGTACACTTCTACCTCTGCTTTTGTGAGACTTGACTGACTTATCTTGATGATGTACTGTGAACCCATCTATTCAATCACTTTGTCCAGCACGGAAGCAGTTAACCAAGATTCCGTAAGACAAAGGACATATGTGTTCTTAATGTCCCTGTGATACAGCACCATAGCTCTGAGATTGTCAATTTTATTTACCAGATTTTATTTACATTTGCCAACAAGGTAGTTGGTATTGGGAGTTGAAAACCTCATCTGATGCACCATCAGACCAGCATGTCAACCCCTCCTTCGCCAGCAGCTTCTTAAAGGGTAGTGTGCCGGCCACAATCCAGTCAATTTCCATCGGTTAGATTGTTCACTCATAATGATAGATTGTTCACTCGCATTAGAACCTCTTCACTGATTGTACACATCATGGATGCAGTTAATGGTTCTCATCCATAGCAGGCTAAAACAAGAATATTTGATGTTTTCCATCATTTTCAATGAGAACTGCCGTTACATTGGTGCCCCCAAAGTGACAATTATGCTGTTATTTCTGCCTTTTGATCTGCACCTCACTCTCTTCTCCTATTGCAGGGGGGTCTAAAGAGTACTTCCAGTAGAGTGACTGCTCCCTTCCTGATTCTAACTTCCTCCCACATTGATTCAATAGATGATCACCTCGCGTATTCCTCCTTTTCGCAGTTGTGATACTATTGTTGATCAGCAATGCCACTTCCCATCTCTTTTAACTTCCTCCCTGTCCCTTTTGAAACATCTAAACCCTGTTGGGATCAGGTAAGGTGACCAGGATTAAACTACTCTCTCTGGCAAATGTATGTAGGTATTTAAAAAAAACTTGAAGCAAGTGAAGCTTTGGTTCTTTTAACTTTGAAAACATCCTCAGCCACTTTACAGAAGCATCTTTCAAAAAAATGACTGAAGCACATCAGTAAATACTTGGGCAGTTTATCAAAATGATGGACATTATGTCCAATGGGTACTAAATTAGATCAATCTAGGACTGAAATTCTTTGTCCACTGATAATGGTATGATTAAATTTGGTGATAATCAGCAGTGACATCAGCGCCGGACTCCGGAGCGAAGGTTCCCGAGTTCAAACTCAATCGGGCCGCTCCCAGGCACTCTTTCCATCTGTGCCGGGTTGAGTGTCGAGATTGCAACTCGGCCTTGTAAAAAAAAAATAACTGCGCTGTGAGGAGGACGTGGGGGACCACTCACAGAATCTATCCTCTAAGACAACTACTTGAAACAAAAATGGTCGCCGAGGCTCTGGCAGAGTAGGGCACCCAAAAAAATTAGCTATCCTGTGAAGTCATATAGCCTGAAGGGAAATGTAATGAAGAGTAACAATGTGCAAGTGAGTGTTTTTAAATCATGTTTAACCATGAGCCTACATAATTCAGAAAACATGAGTGGTGGGTGATGATTACTTTGCTTAGCTGCATAGTCTTGGAAGACTTGAAATTAACAATATAGGTAATTGGGAATCAACTAAATTGTGTGACCAGCTCCTAGATAAAGGTGATCTACTATATATGGATTGAGTAATGAATGAAGAGCTGGATAGTTTTGGGGATAGGTTAAAGAGATGAACAAATCAGCTGAGTATTTTGCCCCATGTGCACTGTTTACAAGTGCTTTTGTTGTGGACATCTTTGGGCCACCTTCTTCATGTATGAAGCAGCATGTTTCACCACTTAAGCAACTAACTGCAAGACTTTAAAGTAGCAGTTACCAAACCATCATAAAAGAGTGGAACATAAAAGAAAATGCAAAATAAACTTCAGTATTGTCCCATAGAAAAGAATAGAAAAAACATAACTTCAGCATTTTCTCATGCATCAGTTTTGCTTCAGGATGCTCTCCGAATCATTAAATAAATAAGCTTAGTAATTTGAAATAAAGCTGAAACAAAGCCATCTACTTCAATGCTAGTAGGTGGTATATTGTATTCTGTGAAGTCTAATCACGCTGAATTTATAATTCAAGTTGAAGTGCTTTGAATAAAGCTCAATGAAGGACGTAAGCATCTTGCACAGAAAAATTGAGTGCATATGACTATTGATTCTCACGTATTTAACACTTTGTGGCTGCATTTACAGTTGAGTTGCAGGAGTTGCAAACATTCATTTCTAATCTGCTCTCTTAAGTATGGTACCATACAGGGAAGAAACTAATATTATGTAAGTGCATCAGTTTGTTTGAGTTATCAGGTGATTTTGTGCATTTGACCATCCCCTTTAAATCTCCAGTTGATTCTGATTGGACAGAATATAGTCACCTTACTGTGAAATGGGCTTTTACTGGCTCAGTCAGATTTGTGCATAATACTGTAGATGTGGCTCAACGAATTTCAATAGCAAGTCCCATTTTTAATTAAAAAGTGCTCATCACCACCTTAAAAGGAACAAAGCTTTTTTATATATAGCGAATGTTAGCGAAGCCCCTCAGTATTAACATATTTAAAATAGCGTGCATTCATCAGTATGAATTTGGTGTGGATGACAAGTGCTTCTGAGCAACCTTATTTTAAAACTGAATGCTCTTTATATAGCATCCGATGCTTCATCTCAATTTATTTTCATGTAGTAAAGAAGTGAAAGAGGTAGGTGGTGACTGGGTGGATTTGAACTGTAATAGTTGTTTATCCTATTTAGTCATCGGGAACAGAAACTGCCTGAATGACTCAGCTGTTTTCAGCATGTGGTGTATGATTAATGGGTGTTGGTCTTTGCATGCAGTGCCTTCCACCTCAGAACATTGGTACGTTGATTTTCAGCCCGAGTTACATTCTAGTCAGTACGAAAGGTCCTTAAAATAACATACTGAATCTTTTGTGCCCTTGCTTTATATACCAGATAAATGTAATAGAAAGACGGAAGTAGCCAGTGTTGCAGGTTTTAGCTACAATTTTTTTTGCCATCTGTAGTCCAATGAAACACATCTTATTCAGTCCTTTTTTAAACCAGCAAATGTTTTCCTGAGCTGCGTATTTATAGATAAAGGAAAAAGATTGTGTTTACCTTTCTACCTTGAAGATGCTGACTCCTGACATAGTGGGGTGCTATATATCCCTTCTCTCCCACCTTACTCTTCATGCCAACAGCCATCTAACTACAGAGACACAGCAAAAACCAGGTTGACCCTAATATCATCTGATCTTTGCAAAATGCACTTATGTTTGGGTTAACTGGTTGGTAAGAATTTTGATTTGTCTCTCTTCCTTTTCCTTTCACCTCTCAATTCTGTCCCTAGCTATCATTGCAATTATCAGTGCAGCTGAGAATAGCACAATAAATACAGGTTGGGATTGAAATTAGGACCTTCCAAAACGGTTGGATATAACCATTTTGAGCCAAAATATATAAACTGTTTCAGAGGTTTTCTGTTTATTGACTTTTGACAGAACTGCAAATATCAAATTCTGTGAACAATGTGTTTGGCACTGGTTTTGACATAAACCACACGTTATCATCAGTTATCCATGATTGAATTGAAAGCAGTTAACTTAATGTGCAGCACTTTTAAACTGACTGCATATCTTAATCTGCTTTACATAATTTGCTGGATAGCAGATTTAGAAGTAATAACCAAACACTGAAGATCTGAAATTATAAAGTACTGGAAAGGACATGTTAAGCAACATCCTTGTGAAGAGAAACTTTAGTTTGAATTTTCTTGCATGGGTGCTGTTGGTCCACATAGCCCACCTCTGCTCACCGTTGTCCTGAACTTGCCTTTTGTGATCTGGGAAAACTCAGGTGGTCTCAAAGCCACGCAAAGGGACCACGTTAAGATGCTGTGGATGTGGACAAAGTTAGCCCTGGCTACAAAACTCTGGAAATCATCTACTGAAGGACTTCCTCATATTACCATGTCAAAACTCATTGTTCTATATTTGACATTTGGAAGCATATAGAAGTGTATTTGACCTTATTTATGAATATTGAAGTAAAAATATTTTAAATAATCAAAAACATTAATGAAAACAATTTTTAAAAATTAACTTGTCCCTTTTGTCCTGCAGCCCTTTAAAATCCTGTTTCAGATGAATTATGGATCTTTCACCAGGTCTAACGTGACACTGGATGCTAATTCACTGTTGTAAATTTGGAGCGTCTTAGTAAGTTGCTGTTTTACTGTAGGACTCCATTGCAAGTCCAGAACAGCAACAGGGTTGGAATATTGCAGGGAGAGCATGGCCAGTAAATTTCAATCTAAGTTTGCTTGGGTCGCTTGAAATATGCATGGTTGCAGTTGAATGTTCGCAATTCCATGCGGAACTGAAAATATCTGGGTTTTTGGCTTGGCTTCAGTCATTGACCTTTCATTAGAAAGGTCTTCGTTTAGTGCTTTTCTAAGCAGACCTCGACTTAGAAGCGACTTGTGCAATTAAAGCTTTATGAGGTTTAGACATACAGATGGTATCTGGGATGCTGGCCTTCTGATATAAAAGGCCCCTGCTCTAGTGTTTGCATAGTAATATAGATTATTTTTCTCCATTTTGATTGGTGAATTACAATACAAAAACAGGCATTATATTTCCAAGTTAAGATTGTGTATAACTTGGTGGTGGGGTTAAGTAGTAAGTTTTGTGTTGTGATGTTAAAGAACCCCTGGTGGGTTACTGCAGTGCATTTTGTAGGTGGTGAAAACTGCTGTTGTATTCTGTGAAGGTGATGATTTTGCCTTGAATTGTGGTGTTCAGCAAATAGTGTAGAACTGCAATAAATGTTTTCAACCAGCAGTTAGCAATGATTATATTCCATCACACTCCTAAAGCGCAGAAAAGCTCTGAGAGTTGGGAATTGCCGCAGTTGGCACAGAATATCCAATCATAACCTCTTTTGCATGTTTATCTCAGTGGTTCAGTTAAATTTTTGTCTGTCAGTAACCTTGTTTATTGACATTTATCACTTTAATTCTGAATGTTATTGAGAATTTACTGCATGGAGATATTCATTCTGACGAATTGCAGTTGAAATTAACACCGTCCAATCATCCACCCCTTTGACATTGAGGAAGAGGTCAGTTATGATGAATCTGAAAGTGACTGAGCAGAAGACACGGAAATCACCATCAGCATTCTTGGAATGGCTTCCATCAACTACTGTTTCTTGTAATAGTTGCATTTTATGCTAGTGATGCATTTACCATTTGATACCCATAATTTTCAATGATGTTATAGCTTCCTTTTTGATGTACTTTGTCAAAAGCTGTTCTAATGTCAAGGGCAGTCACTCTGGCCTCAATTTTGGACTTAAGACCTTTTGTTCTCCTTTTGAATCAAGGTTGTATTGAAGTTTCAAGGTGAGTGGTTCTGGGCAAATCTTGATACTTGGTGAGTTTGACTATACTACTTCAAAGTCGATTAATGGTCAGATTAGTCTTGACCTGACGCGTTCCCAAACTAGCAGCTGCATCCTTCAGCGTTGAACTATCAACAGTGATACTACAAAGCTATTCTTGAATATGAATATTGATCAGTCTTTTTCTGTTCAGGTTAATGTAGAGAACCAGAAAGATATTATTGGTTAAAAGTAACATCTATTAATAAATGCTAATGAGGTGACTCATTAAATTATCATTCAAAGAAGCAGAAAATAATTAAAAAGCCGATTGGAGTGGACTTTTATCTTGAATAGAGTATAATAAACTGGTCCTGGAGAACATATATTGTAGAGTTGGCAGAATAATAATCGACACAAAGGATTTAATTACAAGGTGATTTAACACCAGCTAGTATTATAATCCGTGAATTTTGTGGGGTAATTTGATTAAACTTTCCAAATATTCTACCTGAGGAAGGAATACCTTGAGGATTAGCTGTGTGAGAATAGGACCAATCAGGAGTGAGAGTGGAAACGTGCATGGAGTCAGAGGAGGTAACGAACGTACTTTATGAATACTTCAGTATTCACCAGTGAAAAAGACCATGGTAATTGTGGGGATAATTTACAGTGGACTGAAACACTTGATTGTACAGACGTTAAGAAAGAGGATGTGCTGGATCTATTGAAAGTTATTAACAGATAAGTCATCGGGACTGGACAAAATATACCCCATGCTATTGTTGGAAACGTGGGAGGAGATTACTGAGCCTCTGGCGATGACCTTTGCATCATCAATAGGAACGGGAGAAGTACCAGAGGATTGGAAGGTTGCAAACGTTGTTCCCTTGTTCAAGAAAAGGAGTAGAGATAACCCAGGAAATTATAGACCTTACTTCAGTGGTGGGCAAGTTGTTGGAGAAGATCCTGAGACGCAGGATTTATGAGCATTTGGAGAGACGTAATCTGATTAGGGACAGTCAGCATGGCTTTGTCAAGGGCAGGTCATGCCTTGCGAACCTGATTGAATTCTTTGAGGATGTAACAAAACACATTGTTGAGATAGAGCAGCGGATGTAGTTCACATGGATTTCAGAAAGGCATTTGATAAGATTCCCCATGTGAGGCTCATTCAGAAAGTAATGAAGAATGGGATCCAAGTAGACCTTGTTTTGTGGATCCAGAATTAGCTTGACCATAGAAGGCAAAGGGTGATTGTGGATGGTTTGTATTCTGCATGGAGGATGGTGACCAGTGGTATTAATAAGGTGGGTTAGTAAGTTTGCTAATGACACACAATTTGTGAGTGTTGTAGATAGTCTGGGGGTTTTCAGAGATTACAGTGGGACATCGATAGAATGCTGAACCGGGCTGAGAAGTGACAGATGAAGTTCAGCCCAGATAAGTATGAAGTGGTTCATTTTGGTAGGTCAAATTTGAAGACACAATATAATATAAATGCTAAGACTCTTGGTAAGTTGGAGGATCAGCGGGATCTTGGGGTCTGTGTCCATAAGACGCTTAAAGCTGCTGTGCAGGTTGACAGTGTTGTTAAGAAGGCGTATGGTGTGTTGGCCTTCATCAACCATGGGATTGAGTTCAAGAGCCATGAGGTAATGTTATAGCTATATAAGACCTTAGTTACTCCTCACTGGGAATACCATGTTCAGTTCTGATCACCTCACTACAGGAAGGATGTGGATACTATAGAAAGAGTGCAGAGGTGGTTTACAAGGATGTTGCCTGGATTAGAGAGCATGCTTTATGACAATAGGTTGAGTGCACTTCGCCTTTTCTCTTTGGAGTGACTGATGATGAGAGGTAAACTGATAGAGGTGTATAAGATGATGAGAGGCATTGATTGTGTGGATAGCCAGAGGCCTTTTCCCAGGGCTGAAGTTGCTAACATGAGGGGCCATAGTTTTAAGGCACTTGGAAATAGGTACATGGGGGATATCAGAGTTAAGTTTTTCCCCACAAAGAGTAGTCGGTGCATGGAATGCAGTGCCAGTGAAGGTGGTAGAGGTGGATACAATAGGGTCTTTTAAGAGACTTAGAAAAGTACATGGAGCTTAGAAAAATAGAGGGCTATGCGGTAGGGAAATTCTTGGCAGTTTCTAGAATAGGTTGCATGGTCGGCACAACATTGTAGACTTCTGTTTCTAAGTAGGTCTAATTATAGACACCTCTTCTAAAATTTCGGCTAGCTCCTTTGGATTGTGAATAGTTTCTAATGGAATGATTTGCGCTAAGTAAACTATTATTTTGGGGTTTGTTGAAAGATGTTAAGATAGAGTTATGTCCAGTAGTTTAACTTCGACGTTCTGAAAAGTTTGAGGTTTTGAGAACTTGGAAGTAATTTCTGAATGCCTACCCATGGAAAGGTATGTATAGAATGCTAAATACATTGTACAATGAACTTGGGTAATTGATTGCCTGGACACAATCCTGCAAATCCAAATTTATTAATTTAGTGTGATGTTGTACCTTCTCATGTGTTGGTGAGTGGCCTAGTGGATAAGGCATTAGTCTAGTGATCTGAAGGTCACTGGTTCGAGCCTCAGCTGAAGCAGCGTGTTGTGTCCTTGAGCAAGGCACTTAACACATTGCTCTGTGACGACACCGGTGTCAAGCTGCTTGGGTCCTAATGCCTTTCCCTTGGACAACATCGGTGGCGTGGAGAGGGGAAGGCTTGCAGCTTGGGCAATTGCCGGTCTCCCATAAACCCTGCCCAGGCCTGCACCCTGGAAACCTTCCAAGGCGTAAATCTATGGTCTCATGAGACTAATGGATGCCTATACTATGTACTTTCTCATAAATAACTGCAATACTTAAGTTCTTGTAGTCTTTCTGGGTAGAGTGATTAGAACATAAGAATTGTAATGAAGAATGGTCTACATGGCCCCTCAAGCCTGTTCTGACATTTGGCATGATCACAACTGATATTTTCCCCTTTGGTCCTACTTTGTATCCCTTGCTTTCTCTCTGATTATCCAGAAATCTATCCATCTAAAATTTGAATATGTTCAGTAAATAAGAATTTACAGTACTGTGTAATTACATACTTTCCAAGCCTTTTGTTATGGAGAGCCAAAAGCAACCAATTCCAGGCTGACTTTCAACGAATAGTCGTTCCTGTCATTGTCTAGAACATTCTTCATTAAAATAGCCATGCTCTGTTGATTTTTTTACTCCATAGTTAGCTGAATAAAGGTTTATTCTATCTCCTGGCTCAGGGTTTCATCAGTAGTTATAGGTGAGGAAACACAACAATTGGCGACGAAGTTCTGTATTAAATCAACTGGCAATTTCAGCAGACTTGTGCACAATCCTACAAAAGCAACAAGCTTAATTTGAAGCGGCCGAACTGACGTTAATTGAAAACTTGACCAGCAGTTATCAGTGAGTCCACCAACAAAACACTGAGCAGAACTCATGTGAGTCATTTGTTGCTTGCATTACCATCTTCAAATTTGATGCCACTTCTGGAGTTATGTTTGATTCCTGGTTCAGATGTTATGAAGATATCTTCCGGGTTGAGTTTGCCAATAAATATGACTCATGGAAGACATGCACCTTTCTTCAAAAATTGGATACTGCTGAACATGTGCGTTATGTCAAGAACCCTCATGACCTATTATTTGAAGAAACTGTCCAACAGCTAACAATCGCTTTTGGAGTGCACTTCAAAGATTTCAGTGTCAAAAAGTTGTCAAAGACGAAGCCAGTGACTTCATCACATATGCTGGTGTTGTCAATCATGAATGTGAGAAGTTCAAGCTGGGTAACATGACTGAATCACAGAACATCAGACTCTTATTTGCGTACTTTAGACACCTAGTGATGAACATCCTGGCCAGACTGAAGCAAGACCTTGATATGACTCAACAAGGTGTCACTCAAGAATGTCAGATGTCAGTGTTTGATCAACCCGATGATATGTGGAAGCCTACCTACTGGTCAGGTAGCTCAATTACAGACCATCGAATGGTGGGAACTTTTTGTACCAATTTCTGTCTTATTCAGTTTTGGCAGGCAGCTTCCACATCAGTTTTTTGATAACAGGAATGTAGACTCCTGCAGCTTCTCTCCCAGGCTTATGGAACTACTCATCACCCCAGTCCATCCAAACGAGATTTCTTAAGTTTGGCTGGGCCAGGGGCTATCACCCCCTATATTAAGCCACTAGCCGAAGGGGGAGTTACAATTGTGGGGGCTATGTTCAGGATTGGTTCCGCTGGATGCTGTTTGAGTACCCTGAGCAACGAACCAGTGGGGAAGATATTTGTACTCCTGATGAATTATCAATTCCACTGTTAAGTACTGTTGAAGTTGCGATTGTGGGTGGAGGTTTGATAAAATGGCTGGCGCAGCTCTCAGTTTAATGCAGACCAGCACTGAGGTAGCAGTAGCAGGGGATAGAGATTTCGAAGACAGGGTTCTCTCATTTCTGAGGAGTGAGGGGAAAGAGTGGTTGGATTTGGAATGTCTACTTAGTCCACGTCCCCTGGTGAAGACTGAGAATTTTGAGTTAGTATCTGCCCTTACTTCTCTGACGAATAAATGGAAAAGTCAGATTCAAAGTCCCAGCTATGGCAGGCTCCCCCTATTCTCTGGATTAACGACCACACCTAAAGGGGAGAGGAGTAAGAGACTTGGGCAGAGCGGACCTTTCAGTTGTTAGATGAGTGGCAGTGCTCTGATGATGAAAAGCGACAGAGATTGGTTGAAAGTTTGAATGGCCGGGCCGCTGACATTGTGAGAGCTGTCAGGTTGAAATCTCCCGTAGCGGCAGCTGTCGATTATCTGCAAGCACTGGACAATGCTTTTGGTCCGACTGGAAGCCCAATGGAGCTCATGATGTGGTTTCGGAACATGCATCAGGAGAAGAGGGAGAAACTTTCTGCTTTTATTTTTCGGCTAGGGAGGCAGCTAAATTGCTTGCAGCACAGAGGGGCCATTCAAGCAGCTGAGGTGGATCAGTTAAGAATGGACCAGATAGCCAGGGGTGCCCAGTCCCATGACCTGGTCAGCGAGGTATGGGAAGAGGAGAACACGGCGGAGGCGTGGGAGGACTCCGTCAGCAGGATACAGTCCTTGGTAGTAGTCCCCTGCGGTGAAGTGACCACAAATAGCCTACCCCAGGGAGCAGTAGAGGAGATTGTGGCAGAGTTGAGAATGGAGATACGTCGGCTGTTATCAGTGGGTGTGAACCCCTCCCCCCATATGATGGAACTGATGGGGGGGCGGATTCTCCAAGGGGACAAACACTGCGAAGGGCTGCTCGCAGCAGGTGTCATGCCAGAAGGAGAGTGAGCCCCCAGGTAGGTAAGCATTTGTTCCTGGTGATGGTAATGTCTTGTGCCCCTGTGAGACACACTGGGGAGAAACTATTGGAAAAGGGGGGAAAGTTGACTGCTGAGTCATTCAACTTCGGGGACTCCCTGGTTCTTGCGGGTTGGAGGAGGAGGTTGATACAGAAGATGATGAAGCTGGCAGGTGACTTTTCCACTGATGAGTTTGATGTGGGTTGTTCCAAGAGCATGCGTCACACTATCCGGGTGACTTGAGGTTATCCTGTTCAGAGAAAGGTTGCAATGACTGGCCCCTGCAGAGGTAGAGGACATTCAGCAGCATTTGTGTAAGTTGAAGGAAGCTGGGATCAGCACCAAGTCCCAAAGCCCCTATGCATCCCCAATAGTAGTGGCCCAGAAGAAGAATGGGAAGGTACGGATGTGTGTAGACTATAGGATTCTGAACAGGTGCACCATCCCTGACCAGTATATTGTCCCAAGGATTGAAGACGCGCTGGCCTGCCTGAGTGGTGTGAAGTGGTTCACTGTGCTGGACTTGGAATGGATATTACCAAATCCCCATGAGTGAGGTTGACAAAGAGAAAACGACATTTATATATCCCCTGGGATTTTTCCAGTTCAAAAGAAAGCCCCAGGGCATCTTGGAAGCTCCTGCAACCTTCCAGTGGGTCATGTAGAAGACGGTGGGGGATATGAACTTGCTTGAGGTATTGGTATATCTGGATGACCTCATAGTGTTTGGATCCACCTTGGAAGAACATGAAGTGAGGCTGCTGAAGGTGCTGGGCTGCCTGAAAGCCGAAGGGTTAAAACTTTCCCTGGACAAGTGTCAGTCTGCCAAACGTCTGTTAGAGCTATGCTGGGCACATAGTCTCAGAATGGGGTAGCTACAGATCCAGTTAAGATCTAGGCGGTTATCACTTGGCCAAGACCCCAGACTGTGTGCGCTCTGAGTTTGTTCCTCGAGTTCTGTGGAGGTTTGTGAAAGGCAACGTGAAATTGAGTCACCCTTTTAATCAGTTTCTGTGCAGTTACCTCCCCTTGGGGAAGAAAGGGAGGAAGAAAAAAGGACAGGAGGGTGGAGAGTATCTTAGCCTGTCGGAGCCCTTAGACCAAGGTGGGGTGCAAAATGTGAGGAGGCCTTTCAGTCGCTGAAGGAGCTGCTGACCCAGGCATTGTCGTGGTTTTTCGTGCCTCACAAATGACCAGGAGACGCAGAAGATTCTTCAAGAAGGGTTAAACTTTAATTTGCAAATCAAAGCTGAGACAGTCAGTGAGCTAGTCGCTGATTGCCCACCGATCCTTGTACATAGCATTTTTTATAGCAATCTCCTGGTTTAGTTGCATTAGCATATCCAATCGGTCTATAGGTGCATATCACAAGTACATCCGCCACTATTGTTTCTACCTATTGACTTATTCATGTTCTAGTCTACATCTCTTAGCTACCTCTCATTAACACACCATTGTCTCCTACATTCATAAGATTTCAAATAGCAAGTTCAAACTACATAATCTACATCAAGGCTGACTACATAGTTTTGGTTACACAGCAGACAAGTTCAAAGCAAAACATCTCTTAGCTACCTCTCATTACCACACCATTGTCTTCTACATTCAATTGGATACATGCATAACTTCAAAGCTGACTACCGTAGATTCCGGACTACAGAGCGCACCTGATTTTAAGCCGCTGGCTCTAATTTTAGAAATAAAATCATTTTTTTAATTGTACAGGCCGCATCGGATTTTAGGCCGCACCGGATTTTCGGCCGCAGGTGTCCCACGTTGTAATATGAGATATTTACACAGAAAGATATTACACGTGAGGATTTTTTTAACTTTTAATTAAATCCATATGGTAACAAAAACAAATACATATTGCAAATGCTTTTTTTCGAACTGTGCCCGTACGCGGCTACTTTTAAATATACGTTGCGTATACTTCTTTACTGAACAACATTCCAATATCTCCTAACGACTGGTAAAAAATATATATACTGCAGCCTACCAGGAAAAGTTATTGATACCTTTAACTTAAAAGCAGAGTTCGCTCAGATCCAAAGCCGCTCGCGTAATGCGCTCCCTCCCTCCGTCCCGTTTCATCGCAAACGGCATTTAAAAGCAGAGTTCGCTCAGATCCAAAGCCGCTCGCGTAATGCGCTCCCCCCCTCCTTTCCGTTTCATCGCAAACGGCATTTAAAAGCAGAGTTCGCTCGGATCCAAAGCCGCTCGCGTAATGCGCTCCCTCCCTCCGTCCCGTTTCATCGCAAACGGCATTTTCCCACAAGACACCGCGAAACCGGGTGTGACGTCATAGCATCCCGCGATGTAGTACAGAAAACAAATATAGTTTAAACTAAGTAGGGTAGGTAGCACAATGCTTCGAGTGTTTTCCATGTTGATGAGGGTGAGTACAAATGACTGATTTACAATAATTTAATTGTGAAAGTGCGCTTGATTTATCGTACAATTTCATTGGACCTCTGTGAACTACTCATCAATTTTATTGGTCTACTGTTACGAGGCAAAATGTTTACGAGGCGGCATGAAAAAAATCATGCATTAGCCGCTTCGGATTATTGGCCGCAAAGTTCAAAGCTGTTCAAAATGTGGGAAAAAAGTAGCGGCTTAAAATCCAGAATCTACGGTACATAGTTTTGGTTACACAGCAGACAAGTTCAAAGCAAAACATCTCTTAGCTTCCTCTCATTAACATATATTAACACACCATTGTCTTCTACATTCCTAGCATTTCACATAGTTTTGGTTACACAGCAAATAATACAAGTTTTATACTCCATAATATTTTATACTCCAATAGCATCGGTGCTGGCTTTTGCAGATCCCTGATTACTGAGGGGGTTTAGGGGGTGTCCTGTATCAGGATCAGGCCTCCGGGTTGAGGCCCATTGCATTTGTCAACCGCAGTCTGTCGCCTTCTGAAGAAAAACTATCCCACGCACAAGTTGGAATTTCTGGCGTTGAAATGGGCGTTGGTGGATAACTACCTCTATGGGGCCAAGTTTAAGGTGAGGACGGACAACAACCCCCTAACTTATATCCTGACCTCGGCGAAACTGGATGCCACAGGCCATCAGTGGTTGGTGGTGTTGTCTGCCGGTGATTTCAGCCTGAAGTACCAGCCAGGAAGCAAGTGAGAGTCCGAAGGGCAGCGATGATCGGAGTAGGTCGATGGTGGACGATCGACTTAGCAGTGAGCTCCAACATTGCGCAACAGACTGTTCACTAAGACTGGGCCCTTTTCGTTTTCACGTTTCTTTACTAACTATATAGTCAAAGTAAGAATTATAAAGCTTAATCGTTTAATTGCATATTGTGTACTGTTTGTTATTTCGGGGTACTGATTTGTAACAGGGGACACATTGCGCAGCACCCACCCAAACGAGATTTCTTAAGTTTGGCCGGGGCAGGGGCTATCACTGCCTATATTAAGCAGCTAATCGAAGCGAGAGTTACATATGAAAGGATTCCTGTATCCTTTACCACAAGAATGGTAGGGCCGTCAACTTTTGGAATAACATCACTGCTGCCTCCTTCTAACCCATCTTGGAATGCTGTAGCAGGGCTTGGCACTGGGGTATTTTACTCCCAGCACTACTTGCATCCCAGTTGTGAGGAAGCAACCAAAGAAGTTGGAAGAAATTCCACCTGCTATTCCAGAGGTTTTTCAAGTGAGAAAGTTAGCCTGGGATTGGTTGCTTTTGGCTCATCATAACATCTCACTCTTGAATTTCATACGTAATACTTCTGGCCATTTGGAATAGACATCAACCAGGATGACATTGGGCCAACAAAGTCAATGCGTACTCAATTCCAAGGTCTGGTAGCCTGACATTACGGTTGTGGATCAGCTCTAATTGGATTCTGTGCTGCCATGACATTTTGGGAAGGGGTTGAGGGAATTGTTGATGCAGTCATTGAATGTGCAGGAGAGGCTACTGGGGCTGAGAGAGCAGGTAACAAGGAAGAGGGGTTGACTGTTGCTCCTTTGGTACAGCATAAAAAGGGGGGTGGCAGCTCACTGAAATCCGCAGTCTTTCCTCTATCCAGTGCCTCAAGAAAAGGATCTAATTTCTTGCTTACTTGGTATTATTTTGTCATGAGCTCAGTGTTTCCATTACGTTTGGCATGCAGTGTGGCTAGCTTGTATTCTCTTTGTCTGCTCATTGCACTCTCTTTCATGCTGGAATTCATTGGTACCAAATCAAAATCAAATTTAATATCACTGACATATGTTGTGAAGTTTGTTGTTTTGAAGGAGTACATCACAATACATAGTAATAAAAACTATAAATCACAATTTTAAAAATAAATAATATACGAAAAATTTAGAAAGTGTGTGCAAAAAGGGAGGGGAAAGACTGAGGAAGTGTTCATGGGTTCATTATCCATTCAGAAATCTGACGGTGGATGGGAAGATGCTGTTTCTGTAATGATAAAACGATGCCTCTTCAGGCTCCTGCATCTCTTCTGATGGTAGAGTGCAATATCCTGGGTGATCAAGATCCTTAATGATCGTTGCTGCCTTTTTGAGTCATCACCTTTTGAAAGTGTTGGATAGGCTAGCACCCATGATGGAGTTGGCTGGCCTTATAACCTTCTGCAGCTTTTTCCAATCCTGTGCAGTCGCTCCACCATACCAGACGGTGATGGAACCTGTTAAATGCTCTCCATGATACATCTGTAGAAACTTGCTAGAGTCTTTGATGTTGTGCCTTTCTTGTAATTAGTCCCAGGGTAGATCCTGAGATGTTAACACCCAGGTACTTGAAACTGCTCGCCCTTTCCACTTCTTATCCTTCAATCAAGACTGGTGTGTATTCCCTCAACTTACCCTCTCTGAAGTCCACAGTCAGTTCCTTGACCTTACTAATGTTGAGTGCAAGGTTGTTGCTGCAACACTACCCAAACAACTGATCTGTCTCACTCCTGTACACCACTTTGTCACCACCTGAAATTCTGCCAACAATACTTGTGTCGTCAGCAGATTTACAGTATAGATGGTGTTTGGTCTGTGCCTAGCTTCACAGTTGTGGATGTAGAGAAAGAAGAGCAATCATCTAAGCTTGCATCCTTGAGGTGCGCCAATGTTGATTATCAGCAAGGAGGAGATAATGTTTCAAATCCACACCGACTGGTCTCCCAGTGAGGAGGTCAAGAATCCAGTTGCAGAAAGAGGTACAGAGGCCTGCGTTTTGGAGCTTTTTGATTAGAACTGAGGGATTAAGTGTGTTGAATACTGAGTTGTAGTCGATAAACAGCAGCCTGACATAAGTATTATTACTGTCCAGGTGATCCAAGGCTGACCGGAGAGCCAGTGAGATTGCATCCACTGTAGTCCTATAGTGGCAATAGGCAAATTACTGTGGGTCCAGGTCCTTGGTTAAGCTGGAGTTTATTCTAGCCATAACCAACTCTCAAAGCACTCCGTCAAAGTAGATGTGAGTGCTACTGGGCAATAGTGGTTGAGACAGCTCACCCTGCACTTCTTGGGAACTGGTATAATTGTCACCCTTTTGAAGCCAGTAAAGACCTCTGACTGCAACAGTGAGAGACTGAGCGATATCCCTGAACACTGCTGTCAGTTGGTTGGCACAGGTTTTCAGAGCTCTGCCATTTGAGCCTGTCGACTTGTGAGGATTCACCCTCTTAAAAGAGGTTCTGACATTGGTGCCCGAGACAGAAATCCGAGGGTCACTGATGCTATAGGATTCTTATAGATTTAATTTTATTCTCCCTTTCAAGCATGCATAAAAACTGTTGAGCTCACCTGGGATTAAAATATCACTGCCATTTATGATGTTAGGTTTCACTTAGTAGGAATTAATGACTTGCAAACGCTGTCAGAGTTGACATACATCTGATTCTGTCTCTAACCTTAATCAGAATTGCTTTTTCACTCTTAAGATAGCCTTCTGTAGGTTGTACCTGGACTTGTTGTGAGTTCTGGATCACTGGTCTTGAGTGCCATGGATCTAACACTCATCAGACTATTAATCTCCTAGTTCATCCATTGTTTTTGATTTGGATATATCCAGTATGTTCTCGAAGATACACACTTATCCACACAGGTTTTGATAAAGTTGGTGACAATTGACATATTCATTCAACCTTGAAAATGAATCCTTGAATCTTGACCAGCCACCCACTCAAAGCAGCCTTGTAAGCACTCCTCTCCCCCCTTGACCATACCTTCTTGGTTGTCAACATTCGCACTGCTGTCTTTAGTCTCTGTCTATATGCTGGGTGCAGAAGTACAGCCAGGAGATCAGAAGCATCCTGTACCTCCTCTGCCTTTAAAAGATTGAGCTGTCCTGGCTTTACACGGTGAATGGTGAAGCTGCGTCTGAAATGGTGGGGGGATAGCTATGTTTTCATGAAGCAAAGTACACATCAGTCCCTGATCTCCCTCTGATACAACAATTTTGCTCTGAGCTCTTCAGTTTTATTTTCCAGAGACTGTAGATTCGCCAGGAGAATAGTCAGGAGTTGGGGGTCTTAAAGCCTCTGCATTTCAATCTTAACTTGCAGCCCAGCATATTTTCCTCGTTTCCATTTCTTAAAGGGAATCTGCACTCCTGACCTGAGTCTACTATCCAGATTGCTTCTAATTTTGCAGGTTCCAGCAATGCTTGTGTGCTTTAGCTCTTGACTGATGGAAGAGTAACTTTAGGTACAGACATCTTAGACTTGGGTAACAATGGAGGTACTGCAGATTTTGCTGCAGGCATGGGAAGCTCATGGACTGAGTGATTGTGTTAGTATTTCTCCCAGAAGCCATAGCAGGTAGGATATCTGTTTCCCATTCTTCATAGATGTAAGCATTGATTGTAGGGTCTTAGCCTTCGTTTATATCTTTGCAATTTGGAGCTTTCAACAAATCGTTTAGCGATGTCTGTTGCACATCTGTACATCTCCTCTCTGCCAAAGTGCCTTCCAGTCCGTTGCTGCTCTGGACTGGACTGTGAAATGCTATCAGTCATTTCTGCAAGGAAACGGCAGTCATGTTTGGTTTATCATCTTCAAGCACTTCATTCAGTTCTGCCATTAGGTCTGGGTTAACATTGTCAACATATCATCACTCCCTTCTTCATCAAGGTCCTTCATGCACAGGGCAGTCATTTTTCAATAGTTCCCATTAGGAGTGGTGGTTTTCCCTTTGGGTTTCCTTTACACAACTGGTTTTTGTCCTGTAATTATTACCAGTTTGGCTTCTAAGTCAGCATAATTTTCAGTGTCATTCACATATGATAATCATACGATTACAACCTGGTTGAGCAGAACTGTATCAACGGAGTTTCCAGTGGACGACGCATCATTACTCAACGGGTCTCCAAGTGGCCAGCCACTGTGGTGAGTGGCATTATGCAAGAAACTGCCAAACAAGAACCACATTTGCAGTAAGTACCACTGGCATGGCCACAAAGAAGGCTTTTGCCTCACTTCACTGTCTTCTAGGCCAGTGAAAGCAAGAGCAAGAGGTTCCAAAAAATGTAAAAATCTGCAAGGAGTTAATGACTGCATTTAAATTTGGTTTCACCAACTAAGCTGTCAACTACTCACGTTCAGCAGCTCCAATAGTCATCATCAAGAAAGCCAGCGGTACAGTTAGGTGATGTATAGACTTCTCAACTGGTCTCAATACGAATTCAGGAGACACAACTGTACCTATTACCGGTACTGGTAAATATCTTTGCCAATTGAATGGTCGTTGCTATTTTACAAAGATGGCCTTGGCTGAAGCCTACCTTCAGGTAGAAGTGCACAAAATTCACAGGATCGCACAAAATTCACAGGATCTCCTCACCGTTAAAATGTATAATGGATTGTTTTCCTTTCTCCATGTCTTTTCAGGGTAAAGGCAGCTCCTTAAATTTTCCAGCTGCTGATGGACACCATGCTGAATGGCATTGACTTAGTTGCCACTTACCTTGATGACATCATTGTGATGGGCAGCAATCAGACAGAACTACAAGAGCACCTGGACCTCGTTTTGAACCAATGACAAGGCTTTAGATTGTGACCTTGGACAGCGTCCTGATGTCTTCCTTCAAGTTGAAGGGGCTTATAGATGAGCACAGCTGTTGCCCAGGTTCAGATAACATTACTGCTATCTTAAAGATGTCAGCACCCTTATGATCATTTTGGGCATGGTAAGTTATTATTCAACATTCCTCCCAACAATACATTGGCTGAGGGAGCCACTCCATGCCCTCCTCAGCAAAGGTGCCACATGGAAGTTGTCCACAAGCAATATGAAGAGGCTTTTCATGAGGTGAAGAACATGGTGTCTTCCAACTTTTTCTTTGATACATTTAAATTCAGCTGATTCTACAAACACTTCAACCAAAAGTACTGAAGCAATTCCACCGTGGTCATCCGGGCATCAATCGATTGAAAGCCCTGGCAAGAAGCTGTATGTACTGGCTGGGCATAGATGAAGGTATTGCATCTATGTGTAAAGTCTTCCGAGGCAGTAAAGAACCCAAGTAAAATCCTCCACAACCGTGGCCTCAGGCTGCCAGACCTCATAGTCGAGTACATGTTGACTTCGCTGGCCCAATCAATGGGTGTACCTACCTTGTCCTGGTTGGTGCCTATTCCAAATGGCCAGAAGTATTATGAAAACAGTGCTACCATCCAACAGCCACATCTTCAGCTACCTTGGGATGCCAGAAATGCTTGTTTCTGACAATGGCTTCCAATGCAGTACACAAGTTTGCTGCATTCTGTCAGAACAGTGAAGTTATCCATATCTGCTAACCCCTTTATCATCCACAATCCCAACGGCAAAGCAGAGAGGTTTGTGGATACCTTCAGTCGTTTCTGAAAGGGGAAGGGGCTTTGGCTGAAGCTCTCAATACATTTCTGCTGACACATGAAATTACACTGCATCCAGGCGTTGAGGGGGAGTCGCCAGGAAACTGCGCAGAGCATTGGATGCAATGCTGCCACAGAGTCCAACATCCAAGACAGCATTTGGTCAGGTCACAAAGACAGCCTCACAGACGTTGGACATTGGATGAATTCATTCAAGCCCAGAGCTGCAATATCGGCCAGACAGTGTTACAATGGTCAAAAGCCATGGGTAGCAGGTCAGATGGTTAAATGCATTGGTAAATTGCTCTGTGAACTTAACATGACAAACATCCCTGGTGTCATCATATTACGAGTTGTAGCCACGTGCTCCCAAAGGCACCACAGGTTCATCAGGTAGATCTCAAACACAGGTCTGGACCTTCAAGGGTTTGATTTACCCCGACCAAACCTACCACAGTACCAGCGCAACTGCAAGCAACATCACAAAGAGAATGTGATTGATGGTGACCGTGAAGATGGACTGATCACTAGTGCAAGCTGGTTGTTCCAGTCCACAGGTAATCATCTTCAAGAGGGAGTTGTTACAGCTTTTCAAAGGCAACCAATCCAGGCTGACTTTCTCTGATTGGTTGTTATTCCTGACAGTGTCTCAAATGTTCTTTGCGACAGTCAAAGTAGTGGTGCTCTGGTTGCACTGTTGATGCTTGTGTTATGAATGAGGAGCAACTCTGATGGGCAGAGGGGTACAGAATCGCCAATGGCCCCCCCCCCCCCCCCCACTTTTGGAGAATCGCAAATCGCTACTATTCCGATGCTGTTATCAAAGGAAATGAGAGAGATAAACAGCTCATACAAATTTATGGGAGAGAGGCACAGCACAGGTTGGAATGTCTCCTGTTGACAAAGAGAGAGATCACTGCTATTGTCTCTTGGAGAAGGAATCGTGTATTGAGTACTTTTCTATTCATTGAAACCCCTCGGGGGCAACCAGAGTGGTCTGGTTGAGGGATTGCATCATCCCAACCTGATTGACATCTGAGACCCTGTGAGTGGGGATAAAAGTAGGGTCTGGGGAACACCCCTCAGACGCACCAGGAGAGACGCTACGAGACCGGTGGGGGCTTGTGTGTGTGTCCACCCTTGCCTGGGTGATGAGTCCTCCACAGAACGGTCTAGCTAAAGGACGGAGACGGATCAAGATCGTAAAAGGAAAGTCGGCAAGTTACTCTCTCTCTCTCTCCAACAATTGCAACACAGTGAACAACAACTACTGCAGCCTGTATGAACTGAACTGAACTTTATATTTCCATCGGATAATTCAGTATCCCCTAGACAACGATAGAGCTTATTTCTTATTGATTATTATTATACCCGCACTTTTAGGTTTAGTATTGATGTCGTATATTATCTGTATATTTGCATTGATATTATTTTTGTGTATTTTTACTAATAAATACTGTTAAGAATAGTATCATCAGACTTCAATGGATACTCCTATCTTTGCTGGTAAGATACCCAGTTACGGGGTTCGTAACACTTGGCTGTGTGGCTTGCTGAATAAAGGTTTATTCTGTGTTTCAGCTTTGTTCTATCTCCTGGCTCAGGATCTCTTTAGTAATTGTAGATGAGTGAACATAACACCGCTTGAATGGAGAATACATTCTGACTTTTAAGTCCTGAATGAGTGTCTGCTATCTTGAGACCATAATTCTCCCTCTGCCCTCTTTCAGTCCTAATTCTTCAGTTGTTGTTATCCCTTAACATTCAAAGTTCAAAGTAAATTTAGTGTCAAAGTACATATGTCACCATATATAACCCTGATATTCATTTTCTTGCTGGTATTCATAGTAAATACAAGAAACACAATAGAATCAAATGAAGACTACACTCAACAGGATGGACAAACAACCAATGTGCAAAAAGCAACAAAGTGGAATGGAAAAGAAATAAATAATAGTAAAAATGGTAATAAAAAATAATAAATAGAAAACATGAGATGAAAAGTCCTTGAAAGTGAGTCCATTGGTTGTGGGAACAGTACAATGATGAGACAAGTGTTGTTGACTGAAGCTATTCCCTCTAGTTCAAGAAGCTGATAACAGATGGGAGCTCCTAAACCTGATGGTGTGGATCCTGAAGCTCCTGAATCTTTTCCTGATGGCTGCTGCACAAAGCCAGGATGGCCTAGACGATGGGGGTCCCTGATGATGGATGCTGTTTTTCTGGGACTGTGCTCAGTGTAGATGTGCTTTACCTGTGATGGATTGGGCTGTATCCTGTGTTTTGTAAACTTTTCTGTAAAGATATTATTTTATATATTTATCAATTTAAACTATAGACCCATCTTCCCTTGATGTACAACCTCCTCATCTAAGTAAGTAATCTATTATTGTTCCATCTGCCACCTTCATTCCCAATCTACAAACTCTTGTAAAGTCCTTATAGGACAGTGTTAATGAAGATGTTATCATTTCAGGCATGCACCTTGGACCTTGGAGGTATGAGTGGACTTTTGGATCTAAAAGTCTAAATACATAAAATGCACCATTATAATTATCTGCAAGTGTCTTTCCTCAATAGCAGCTTCCAGCACCCAGTAGCTTATGTATGGCTTTTCTGAATAATCCTATTAAAGTTCTTGAAAGAAATAGTACTAATTTTTCCCGTCCTTGTGTTAAACATTCACAACTGTCAGTATAGTTCTGAAAACAGGCCGTGATACTGCTCAGTAATGCCTGTACTACTTTAAAAAAAAACTGCAAAACATTTTTATTTTGCCATCTCAAGGTTGTGCTTTGGCCAATAATTGAGCTAGATTACCCTGTTGAGGTTCTTCCCACATTATATTATAAGAAGCGTTAACTTATTGATGAAGGTACAAGACTGATTAAAAATTTAGTATCTGGCTAGGTGTACCAACTGAGTGGAGTGTTCAAGGCCATCTGCAGTCTCTCTGCCCAAGAAGAACAGGATGAGCTGCCTCAATGACTGTAGACTGGTAGCATTCACATCTACTGCAGTGAAGTGCTTCAAGAGGTTGGTTATGGTGAGAATTAAGTGCTGCATGAGCAAGGACCTTGGTGCCTGCTATAATTTCCCTACAACAGATCTACAGCAAATGTATTGTCACCGGATCTCTATTCTGCTTCGCAGAACCTAGACAATTACAAAACGTGTTAAGCTGCTGTTTATCAATTACTGCTCTACTTTCTTTACACCTATGACTGTGTAGCTAAGCATAGCTCAAACACCATCTATAAATTAGGAAATGACACTGCTATTATTGGTAAAATCAGAGATGGCAACGAAGAGCATATGGGATTGAGATAGTTGGGCAGATTGAATGGTGTTGCAACAACAACTTTGGACTCAGCATCAGGAAGGCCAGGAGTTGATTATGGACTTTAGGGAGGGGAAGTTGGGTGAACATATACCTCTTCTACGTGAAAGGGTTAGAGGTGGCAAAGCATTGCAGAAACCTCTCCACTTTGAAACTAGTCCACCCTGTCATGATCACTGTGGTTATTTGGAAAGTGGCAACCCCCTGATAAAATCCATGGTGATGTAGGACTATGGTCATCGAGGGTCTGGCAGGGGCCACAGGAGCCCAGGGGAAGCGGACTGAGCACATTGAGGGCAGGCAGCAACAAATTGACATACATCTGCGATCATAGTGAGTCACAAATATCCAGGATATGCCGTGCACCTGGATGGGCCCGCTGAAGTGCTTCAGAGCAGCATCATGCTTTAGAGCCTAGTGTATTTGGTTCTCAAGGTCCTAGACAATAGGGGCGAGAATCTGGCAGGATGGAGTAATGGGCTTGAGGGTCGATCTCCATTTCAGATGGGTCGAACTATCATGACAGGCCTTCTGCCTTAGTGTCCTTGGAGTCAGGTAAGTAGGAGATGGTGATGTTGTTATTCTTGAAGAAGAGAGCCCAGTAAGCCTGGAGTGAGTTGACTTGATAAGTCTGCTGGATGAATAACTGGTAATCAGTCCAGATCAGGAAACGCTCAGTGTTTCCTAACAGCCAATGTCTCCATTCCTCCAAGTAACTCCCTGTCTCCTACTTCAGAATGGCGTTGTGTAGAGTTGAACTTGAGTGAGAAGGTGGCATAAGGGTGTATCTTCCTGTCTGATCCTTGCTGGGAGGGAATAGTCCCAATGCCTGCATCAGTTACATCTACCTCTACCACTAAGGTTCTTAGGGGTTTGGATGGTGGAGAACGGGAGTAATGATGAAGCATCTCTTGAGCTCCTTAAAACTGTGGTCAGTGTCAGCAGACCACCTTATCTGTGAGGTTGGTGATCTGGTGAGAGAGATCAGAGGTGCGGTGATTTGCCTAGTTCCTGATAAAATGGCAGTAGAAGTCGAAGAACCCTAATAAGTGCTATAGCTGTTTGAGGGAGTGTGGGTGGGACCATTCAATGACAGCATACATTTTCTCTGGGTCCCTGATAATACCTTAGGGTTAAAGGATGTAATCCAGGAAAGAAATGACTGGGGTGTAGAACTGGCATTTCTCTTAACTTGCAGTAGGGTTGGATTTTGCGGAGATGCCAAAGGACTGACTGGACATTACACAGTGCCTTGGGGGTCCTTGGAGAAGGAGAGGATGTTGTTGAGGTAGATGAGCACATGCCTGTGTAGTATGTCTTGGAGGTACTCATTAATGAAAGCTTGGAAAATGGCTGGGCTGTTGGAAAGTCTAAAAGACATTGCCAGCTATTCATCGTGGCCAGTGGGTGTTACAAATGCTGTGTTCCATTCATTCCCCTGGTGGATGTTGATCAGGTTGTACGCACTCTGTAGATTCAGTTAGGTGAAGATCTGGGCCCTGCAGAGCGCTTCATATATGCTAACCATCAAGGGTAGAGGGTACTGGTTCTTGAGTAATTTTGTTGAGTCAATGGTAGATGGGGGTATGAAGACCCTATTTTGCTTTTTGACAAAGAAGAATCCTAAACCAGCAGGTTAAATGAAGCCATGCTGTAGTGCTTCAGTGATGTAGTCATTCATGGCTTGGGTCTCAGGAGGTGAGAGGTAGTCCCTTGGAGGAGGTTGATCATGCAGTCATATAGTCTATAATGTGGTAGTGTACTGGCTTTCCTTTTACTGAAGGCAATGGCTAAATTGTGGTATTCCTGCAGGAGTGTGGTGAGGTCAAGAGCTTTCATTTCTTCAGACTTATGGGGTGAAATTAGCTGAGGTTTCAGGCAGATGAGTCCCCAATTCAGCAGTGAACTGGATGACCAGGCGAAGTGTGTGTTGTTAGTGGAGAGCCAGGGGTAACCCAAGATGAGAGGTGTGTTGGGTGAGTTGGGGGAGGAATTGGATGAACTCACAGTGCTCCCAGTGCTCATGTGCACAGGCCATATGCACGCTGTCACATTCACATCAATGGCTGTGATGAAAAAGGGGTGAGAGAGGCTCAGTGGGGACCCCAAGCTGTACACAGTCCAGTCCAGAAAGTTGCTTTCTGCGCTGGAATCCACCAGAGCCATTTGAGTGTGAAGGAGGATAGAGAGTTAGGCTGTGGTGCTGGAACAAGAGGCCACAGGGAGGCTTGCCGGATAGAAAGCCCCTTGTTTCTACCTGGTAGTGCCATTTTCCTGGTCGCAGTGGGCATTTGCAGTGTGGGTGATTGACAGCTTCACAGTAGGCACACAAGTTTCTCCACCAACGCTCATGGACGCGTTAAGGCAGTAGTCCCCAACCACCTGGCCGCAAAGCATGTGCTACCGGACCACGAGGAAACAATATGATTTATAGATATGAAACGATATGAGTCAGCTGCACCTTTCCTCATTCCCTGCCACGCCCGCTGTTGAACATGCGAGGTCATTCGTCGGTCATTAACCTACAACTACACAATGAGTAAAAAAACAAACGTTGCTTGAGAATTTCTTTGGAAGAGGTGGTAGGGACATAAAAGGCCTAATGATGATGATAACACAGAGACAGCTGAGGCCGAGACTGCAAAAAAGAAAGCTTCCTTCAACAGAAAATACGATGAGTCGTACATAAAATATGGCTTTAATGCGACTGGTGACTCGCACGCTCTGAGCCCCCTGTGTGTGATATGTGAAGACAAGCTATCTAATGAGGCAATGAAACCCTCAAAACTGCTTCGGCACTTTGAGTCCAAGCACCCTGCACTTAAAGACAAACCCATTGAGTTTTTTGAGCGGAAAAAACGTGAGCAAGCGGGACAGAAGCAAGTGCTGAGAGCCACCAACTCCACAATGCTGCTGCTTTGAGAGTGTCGTACTTAGTGGCTAACTGCATTGCTAAGGCTAAGAAGCCTTTCACTGTTGATGAAGAATTGATTCTGTCTGCTGCCAAGGACATGTACTGTGAACTGTTGGAAGAAGCTGCAGCTAAGAAGATGGCACAGGTTTCTCTTTCAGCTACCACAGTTTCAAGGAGAATTGATGACATAGCGGAGGACATCGAAGCACAGCTGTTGGAACAGCTTATCTGTGTGGCATCTTCAACTTGCTCAATCATCTCAATTTGTCACTTCAGGGGAGAATGACAACTGTCTTCAAGTTGGCAGATAAAGTGTCTGCTTTCAAGGCCAAACTGGAGCTATGGGGACGGCGAGTGGACAGGGGCATATTTGACATGTTCCCAACATTAGCTGGGATTTTGAGAGAGACTGAGGCTGCACCTCCCTTCTGACAGCTGGTGCATGATCACCTGTCTTCGCTGTTGACAGAATTTGAGCATTACTTCCCAACTGCAAATGACCCAGGACGTGCAAAGGAATGGGCCCATGACCCATTTGTGAATGTCCCCAGTGAATCATCCATGTCAGCGCGGCAAGGATGTCAACTCCTCGAGCTTGCAAATGACGGTGGGCTGTAAAGTATGTTTGACATAACATCTCTGCTGGCATTCTGGATCAAAGTCAAGGGTGAATATCCTGGGATAGCCACGAAAGCACTGAAAACATTGCTTCCATTTCCAACATCATATCTCTGCGAAGCGCAGTTTTCTGCAATGAATGCAACGAAAACTAAATTGCGGAATAGACTGGACAGAAGGAACCCCCTTTGAGTATCACTTTCTCCCTTCACCCCTCGATGGGACCGTCTTGTTGCAGGAAAACAAGCCCAGGGCTCCCACTGATTCAGCGATATTGGTGTGTTGCAGTGATTTTATACGTTCATACAAGGAAAATATGCACTGTGTGTTTAATAAACAAACATTACTTAAAATGTCATGACACTATTGACTTATAAGTGACATATAGTTGACTGATCACTATATTCATGCGAAGAAAATACGCAGTGTGTTTAATATTAAATTCATTAGATAAACCCTTTAGAAATGAAATTGAGTGTATTAGCCACTTGTTAAGTGACTTATAGTTGACTTATCACCTATATTCCTGTCGTGATTAACATCACCCTTCTCCACCCCCCCCCCCCACCCCCTTGTCGGCCGGTCCACAAGAATATTATCAATATTAAACCGGTCCGTGGTGCAAAAAAGGTTGGGAACCCCTGCGTTAAAGGAGCTCTCCCCTACCTCCATGCGTAATGGAGGTGTTGTTGATGGGGGTCATGAAATGATTTTGGAAATGGAACTGGGGTTCTGGTAAATGATCTTGAGGGTCATTCCATCAGACAGTTGTTATATCAGAGACCCAGAATTATGAGGCTTTTGAGGTCAGTGGGTATCTCCTAGGTAGATGGCTGTGATGGTAATGGGACAGCCATGTTTCCGCATTGCAGTCGCACTTTCCTGAATTCCATGGAGTTATCTAGCACTGAGCGTGTGCCTTGACACAGGCAAAATATCTGATCCATTGCCTCCCATCTACTTCCCAGATGGTCGAAAACCTGGTGCTTTTCGGCAGTAAAATCTTCAGTTGCAAATGGGCTGGGTCTGATGAACTTGCCCAGTCTAGAGAGAGATGATTAATGCAAATTTGGCTCAGTCCGTAATATACAGAGATGTGTAAGACGCATTGGGAGATAAAGTTGCAGCAACAGGTTGGGAATCTTTCGAAGCGCCAAGCGCAGAGGTTCATTGGTGCAGGGTTGCTGTATTGAGACATTGAGTTGGTTGAGAGTGGTGAGCCAGATGGTCAGTGATTTCCTGTTGGTTCAGGATCGAGTGCTCCTGTCCGCAGACGACTTTCTTTAGGTGAGCATATTTTGCTGGGATCTGCTGGGGTCAATCCTTGGTTTATTCATCAGGAAATATAGAGGACACTTGATCCAAATGCAGATCAACAGAGACAATTTAACAGTGAACAATCACTATAATAATAAACTGCAAAATAATAAACCATGAGGGGATATGAAACAAGAGAGAACAGATATTTAACACAACAAGGCAACTGAAGGCTAGGAGCAACTGGTTGAGGCTGGCTAGTTTGAATGAATGAACAAGGTTGTGGATAAAAGATGGGTTTAAATAGGTTGCAGGAGGTAAGTTGGAAATGTGTGGTAGGTGACTCCTTTTTAGCTAGGTGGAGACGGGGAGGTGCCTGACACATAATCTAGGTCCAAGTTACAGCAATTCAGGTAAAAATTCACCCTTAAGGAATTTACAAATTACCACCAAAATTTTAGGATGCAAAATTAGAATTTGCTCTCATGATATTGATATGTTTCTCTCTCTCTTTCAATCTTTTCATTAATATTAATAACATGAACAAAATACAATTGATATATTAATAAAGGGATTACAAACATACAAATTCCCATTGCACATGAAAGAATACATAAGCGATGATTACAATATAAATGAGTTTTCCCAAAACATGAACCATACAGTATATGTATGAACAAGGTAAATCTAGGTATTTCATAATATATGATATTAAAAAAAAGAAAAAAGAGAAAAAAAAGTTTACAAAATTAACTAAACTACTAATCTAATAGCTAATAAAGAAGAAAAAGAAGCAAAAAAGAAAAACTAGAAAAAGAAAAAAAAAGGGCTGTTTATAATATCTCACAAGAATGCATAATCATCAGTGTCGTCAACTCCGATCCTCTCAACATAAATAGGATTAAAGCTGGAAAATCAAATAAGCTTGGAACAGGGTCATATTACATCATATGAAAATATTGAATAAATGGTCTCCATATCTTTTCAAATTTAATAGAAGTATCGAATACACCACTTCTAATTTTTTCTAAATTTAAACATAACATAGTTTGAGACAACCAATGAAATACAGTGGGAGGATTAATTTCCTTCCAATTCAACAAAATAGATCTTCTAGCCATCAGAGTGAGAAATGCAATCATTCGACAGGCGGAAGAAGATAAATGAAGTGAGTCCATCATCGGTAAACCAAAAATTGCGGTAATAGGATGAGGTTGTAAATCGATGTTCAATACCGCAGAGATAATATCAAAAATATCTTTCCAATATTTTTTCAAAAGCGGACATGACCAAAACATATGAGTTAAAGACGCGGTTTCAAACTGACATCTATCACAAATAGGATTTATATAAGAATAAAACTGAGCTAATTTATCCTTGGACATATGGGCCCTATGTACGACCTTAAATTGTATTAATGAATGTTTGGCACATATAGATGATATATTAACTAATTGAAGAATTCTATCCCAATTCTCAATAGGAATAATAAGATTAAGCTCTCTTTCCCAATCATTTTTTGTCTTATAAAGGGGCTCCGAACGTATCTTCATAATTATATTATAAAGTTTTGATATAAGCCCTTTTTGAAAAGGGTTTAATTCAAACAAACTCTCCAAAATATCTGAAGACACAAAATTTGGAAGCGTAGGAAGTACCGTACTTAAAAAATGCCTAATCTGTAAATATCTTAAAAAAATGAAATCTAGGCAAATTATATTTATTAGATAATTGCTCAAAAGACATAAAACAATTGTCCAAAAATAAATCAGAAAATCTTAGTAATCCCTTAGTTTTCCAAGCCGAAAAAGCTTGGTCTATAATTGAAGGGTGGAAAAAGCGAATATTTAAAACGAATTGAGTCAACCCGAAAATTTTCCGAAATTGAAACCATATACGTAAAGTATGTTTAACTATCGGGTTGTTAATTCGTTTCGGCAATTTAGAAGGAGCAAAAGGGAGAGAAGTCCCTAAAATAGAACCCAGAGCATAACTTGGTACTGATTTAATTTCCAAACTCACCCAATGAGGGCCAAAAGATCCATCCCAGTCTTTCAACCAACATAACAAATATCTAATATTAACTGCCCAATAATAAAATCTGAAATTAGGTAATGCCAACCCACCTTCCTTCTTAGTCTTCTGTAAGTATATTTTACCTAACCTGGGATTTTTATTCTGCCATATATATGAGGAAATTTTTGAATCAACTTAGTAAAAAAAAGATTTTGGAATAAAAGTTGGTACCGCTTGAAAAATATATAAAAACTTAGGTAAAATAACCATCTTAATAGCATTAATCCTACCTATTAGAGATAAAGATAATGGTGACCACTTAGTAAACAAGCATTTAATCTGATCAATTAAGGGTAAAAAATTAAACCTAAATAATTCTTTATGGTTTTTTGTGATTTTAATCCCCAAGTAAATAAAAGAGTCATTAACTAATTTAAAAGGTAAGTTTCCATAAATTGGGACCTGTCTATTCAAAGGAAACAATTCACTCTTATTAAGATTTAACTTATACCCAGAAAACTCACTAAATTGAGCCAACAATGATAGAACTGCTGGAATAGATTTCTCAGGGTTAGAAATGAATAATAATAAATCATCTACGTACAAAGATAACTTATGAATATCTGTCCCACGATTAATACCCGAAATATCCTGTGATTCTCTGATGGCAATTGCCAGAGGTTCTAAAGCAATGTTAAATAGTAATGGGCTAAGGGGACAGCCTTGTCTAGTGCCCCGAAATAAACGAAAAGAGGGAGATCTTTGATTATTAGTAAACACCGAGGCTACTGGAGTATGATAAATCAGTTTAATCCAGGAAATGAATGTCGGACTAAAATTAAACTTCTCCAACGCATAAAATAAGTAAGGCCATTCAACTCTATCAAATGCTTTCTCTGCATCTAATGAAATAACACATTCTGAAGTGCTATGTGAAGGAGTATAAACAATATTCAGTAATCTCCTAACATTGAAAAAAGAATAGTGATTTTTAATAAAACCGGTTTGATCTTCCGAAATAATTTGGGGTAATACCTTCTCCAGCCTGGATGCCAGTAACTTGGAAAAGATCTTGGAGTCTACATTCAATAAAGATATTGGTCTATAGGATGCACAGTCAGCAGGATCTTTATCTTTCTTCAGTATTAAAGAAATGGAAGCTCTATAAAAAGATTGTGGCAAATTCCCCAATCTAATTGCTTCTTCAAAAACCCTGCATAACCAAGGAGAAAGAGTAGCGGAAAAACACTTAAAAAATTCTACTGTATACCCGTCTGGACCTGTTGCTTTCCCAGAATTCATTGAGGAAATAACCCCTTTAATTTCTGCATCCGTAATAGGAGTATCTAATATTGAAAGATCATCGGATGATAATTTTGGAAAATTCAATTTCCCAAGAAAATCACACATGGTATTATGATCCTGAGGGAATTCAGATTGATACAGGGAGGTATAAAAGTCTTGAAATGACTTATTTATCTCATCATGGTTAACTGTCAAATCCCCATTCTGCTGACGAATGTTAGTGATTTGACGTTTAACCAAAACATTCTTCAACTGACTAGCTAACAGTTTACCCGATTTATCACTATGTATATAAAAATCAGATCTGGTTTTCATTAATTGATTTTCAATCGGAGATGTAAGTAATAAACTATGTTCCGTTTGAAGTTCAACCCTTTGTTTGTAAAGCTCCTTACTAGGAGTGATCGAATATTTCTTGTCAATCTCTTTAATTTTATCAACCAATAAAAGAGTTTCCTTCTTAATGCGTTTTCTCAGACCAACAGAGTAAGAGATAATCTGTCCACGTATATACGCTTTAAAAGTGTCCCAAAGTGTTCCACAAGAAATATCATCCGTGGAATTAGTTGAAAAGAAGAAATCGATCTGTTCCTTCATAGATTTAATAAAGTCCGGATCTTACAGTAAGGTAGAGTCAAATCGCCATTGTCTAACATTAGAAGCTGTATCCGTAAATTTAATAGAAAGTTTTAATGGAGCATGGTCAGAGATAGCTATAATATCATAATTACAACCAATTACCGATGGAATAAAACAAGAGTCAATAAAAAAATAATCAATTCTCAAATAAGAATGATAAACATGTGAGAAAAAAGAAAACTCTTTGTTGTTAGGATGCCGAAATCTCCAAATATCAAAAACTCCATTATCAGTCAAAAAGGAGTTAATACAAGTGGCCGACTTATTGGGTAAAGTCTGAATAGATATAGATTTGTCCATCAAAGGATTTAAACAACAATTAAAGTCACCACCCATTATTAACTTATATTCATTTAGATTAGGTAAAGAAGTAAATAAGGACTTAAAAAAATCAGGACAATCCACATTTGGAGCATAAGCATTCACCATAGCAACCTTTTTATTACAAAGTAAACCCGTAATTAACAAAAATCTACCATTCGGATCCGAAAGGATATCGTGTTGAACAAATGCAATAGAGGAGTCAATAAAAATTGAAACTCCCTTTACTTTGGCATTCAAATTCGAATGATACTGTTAACCTCGCCAAGACCTAAAAAAGCGATATTTGTCCTCCTTCCTCACATGAGTTTCTTGTACAAAAATGATATGCGCATTAAGTCTTTGGAATACTTTGAAAATCTTCTTTTGTTTAATCGGATGGTTTAAACCATTAGTATTCCAAGACACAAAATTAATGGTCTGAGCCATGCTTCTAAAATCAACCCTTTGGTATAAAAAGGGTTAACCAAATTATAAACTCATGCACCCGGAAGAGGAACAAAAATAAAGAGCGGACCTGGAAGTGACGACATCGTAGACATACTTGAAGTTCAAAAACAGCCCAAATGAAAAAACTAAAACAAACTGGTAAAAGAAAAATAAAATTAGAAAACAGACCATCCCCCACCCCCACAAGAAAAAGAAAAAAAGCCAAAATATGGCTAGAAAAAGGAAAAAATGATACTAATTCTACCCCCATATCAGCGGAAGACCACTCCGTATATAAAGGAAGTATATAAAAAAAACCACCCCGACTTTAAAAATTATAATCACTATACTAAAACCACACTTCTTAATATACTTAGTTATAAAAAAAAGAGTATAATCACTAAAAGCTTATAAATCGGGTTATAACCCAAACAAATCAAGAAATATTTAAACTATGATAAGCGATGCATTATGGGAAGAAGACAAGAGAAGAAGAAATAACGCTATCTTAAACAAAACCAAGAATATTTTTCCAAAAAACCATCTTAATAAAAAAGAATTCACCTTCGAAGGGTTAAAAATACACCTTCGAAGGAACAAAAATAATAGTCAAAAATATAGTATAATGGTTAAAGTGTATAAAACAGAGCGATTGATATAACGAAAACACACTTTAACTTAAATATAAAGTATAGGATAAACCTACACCAATAACCAGAGAATAAATCTGGTTTGAGGAATCGAAAACCATCTTACACGATCAGAATCACTCATTTATTAACGATTAGTGTTTGTAGCAGTAGGGAAGTTCTCCTCCAGATAACTTCTCGCTTCAGATGTAGAAAGGAAAACCTGGCGTGGAACATTCGGCGGAGAGATTCTGAACTTCGCAGGGTATAAGAGCGCAGGTTTTAGATTTTTCTCATAACATTCAGACATCAGAGGTTTAAAAAGAAGCCTTTTCTTCATAACTTCAGGACTAAAATCTTCCACCAAATGAAAATAGTAATCTTGAAATTTAACCATTCCAACCCGCCGAGCCACACGAATAAGTTGTTCTTTGTTGTGTACATAATGAAACCGGACAATTACAACCGAAGGTTTAGCTGGAACACTGGATGATCGGTGCCAAATTCTATGTGCTCGGTCAAGTTACGGAGGGTTATCTGGGAAAATCGACGGGAACGCATCTTTTAAAAGTTGAGCAAAATATTTCGAAGGGTCGTCTTTTTCTATGCCGTCTGGGAGACCAAGTATACGTAGGTTCTGTCTTCTGGACCGATTCTCAAAGTCGACACTCTTGGCTTTAAGTGTTTCCAGCAATTTAGTGGTCGACATTAAATCCTGTTGCAATTTTTCAATTGTCAAATCTCGTTTCCGAGCATCTTCTTGCAGAGATGCGATACGAACTTGCTGCTGGTTAATTACTGAATCCGTCTTAACCATATAATCTTGAAAAGCCTTTATATCTTGTTTAAAAATTTGGTTGTAGTTCATCAAATTTTTTATCCAAAACCTCCATAAACAGTTCATAAGTTAATTCAGTGCGTTGCGGATGAGCTTGCTTCTTTCCATTACCGTTCGGGTTGCGCCCAGGTTCTTGTCCTTTAGATCTAAGAGCCATTTCTGTTTGCATATCTTCA
The DNA here is from genome assembly GCF_048418815.1 of Hemitrygon akajei. Taxonomy (NCBI): domain Eukaryota; kingdom Metazoa; phylum Chordata; class Chondrichthyes; order Myliobatiformes; family Dasyatidae; genus Hemitrygon; species Hemitrygon akajei. The sequence continues at coordinate 14,879,232 of NC_133152.1, read as the reverse complement.
AAAATTCACAATAAACTCTTAACTATAAGTCCAAAAAAATAGCAAGAATCTTTTGGTGTAGGTAAAAATAAGTTGGATAAGGGTGATCAAAGGTTAAAAAAAGTAAAGGTTATGGAGCGAATCTAAAACAGTACTCACTCCATGAGCGTCTCCCGCTGACTCCGCCTTGATATGTTTAAAAAGTTTCTTCAACCGCATTCTAATAACTTGGCTTCTCATTATTGAAAATTATGATATGGACTGTTTACTAGTCCTGCAACCCTATAGTGTTACAGGACAAGCCGTACTGCGAATGACATGTTATCAAAACTATCTATTCAGATAATGTAAAAGATTTGTGGTTGACTCATGCTGAAGCCCATACAGTCTGCCAATGTAAACATTTCTGAGATCTTGTATTGCCCGTCCACATTTGCTTGTTTCATAGTTGTGTATGGCTGCCTATGTGTGCTCTTTGGGATGAAAAATATTGCATAAATACAATTTCTTTTGGAATTTATAATCAACTTCCAGCTTTTGATGCTTTTAATTAAATATTTTGTGGAAATCCTAAATTCTTAAGATTTCACAATTACATTGGTAGTACAATCTTAATTTTGTGCTTAATTTTTCAGTAATGGAATTCACTGCATCAGTACTTGAAACTATTTGAATTTGTACTGCAGTAGAACTGCAAGCAGCTTCAGATTGAAAAAGTGTTTGTATTAAGTGTATTGTGCCATGTGTGGTTATTGCAGTAATTTCATCCTTTGAGCTTAGCTTTGTAAAGGTCTCTACAGGTTTGATCTAGTTTTTTCTCCCTTTAGGGTGTAGTGCAAAAATACACCAACTGTGTGATGCAAAGTTCTTCAATGAGGAACTGTACTCTTCACGTCCTCTCTCACTCTTCTAAACACCAGCAGATGCAAGCCAAGCCTTCCCTACTTCCCTAGCTTTCCCCATTAGATTACCTATTCTTCACCTCTCCCTCCCCTACTATCCACAGGGGCCAAGAGGGAAAATGGATCACCAATGATGCAATGGTGGAGCAGATTTGATGGGCCAAATGGCCTAATTCTGCTCCTCTATTTTATTGTCTTATTCTAGGTTTAAGTCACAAATCTTCTTTGAACAGCTGGTGTATTTAAATCCTTCCTTAAACAATGAAATAAGGCAACTGGGTGTAAAACCATCAATGCCCAAATGAATATCATGTACTAGGACATCTAAATCCCTTTGCATCTTGAAGTTTTCTAGTCTCTCTGTTGAAATATATTTGGTTTTTTTTACAAAGCAAAATGGTCAGTTTCACATTTTCCCAAATTATACTCCAGCTGCCAGATTTTTGCTCAGTTTCTTAACTTACCTATATCCCATTGTAGCCTCCTCATGTCCCCTTCATAAATTATTTACCATGCTTTCAGTGAGACATCCAAGTTGTAAGATAGTGGAAGCCCTCGCATCAATCCCTGTGGCAAACTAATTACATCTTATCACCAAAGAGACTTTTTTTTACTACATTGTTTTCTGTTGAACATGCAATTCAACTACTCCAATATGATGTTTCCTACCCTATGTACTTCTATTTTCCACAATAATCTTTGATATGTCACCTTATTAAATACCTCTGGATATCTAAATATTATACATTTAGCATTTTCTTTTTCTCTTCAGTCTATATTCCTCCTTTAAAGAATTCTAATAAATTAGTCGAACATCATTTCCCTTTCGTAAAACTAGAGTGACTTTGATAACTTTGGAGTTCTTTAGCTGCACCACTATATCATTATAGAACACTTGATCTATGGCAACTGTTAACCAAGCTGGCTTTTGGTTTCATGTTCTTGTTTATGTCTTTTTGAAAAAAATAGCTATTAAAACTTGATAAATATGTTTTTGAACACTTGTACAATGGACTGGAAATGGTGATTTTATTGAATGGTGCAGCGTGCTTCAGGAGCTTCCTGTTTTTTTTAATGGTCTGTACTGCAGGTGTTACACATCTTGAACTCATCAGAGCTAGAGTTTGTGTTCTTCAAAGACAATTCTGCAGTGTAAGCTGTACAGCCATTTTGGCTGTTGAAAATGTCCCACCTCGAATGCAGCAATAACTGTCACCGGTTAGTAGTAATTTCAATATGAACATGCGAGTAATTATTTTGAAAGACAGAATGGTCAGCACAGCAGGTACAGTTGTTAGTTCAGAGCTTCTATCCTGAAAGAACAGTGTTCAGTTCTGACATTGAGTGCCATCTGCATGGAATTTGTGTACCCTTCTGTTTAGTTCCTCTTGGGTGCTTTTTGTTCCTCTGCCTCTTTCCCCAACCCACCACCACCAAATACAAAACCAAACTGGGCATTGTAGATTACACTTAACCTAAAAGCTTCTACAGATGCTGGAAATGTGGTGTACAAAGCAAACCTTGGACCTGATGCTTTGCTTCCTTAGATTTTGATCATAATCTCTAGCAGGAGCATTGTTTGTAAGGTATTAAAATTCTCTTGAGTTGTGGAAAATTTCCAGAGGAAGCATATGGAGCAACTTGTGTGGTGTGGGGTGTGTGTGTGATGCAGCTCACTGCATTTACTGATTTACTGTATGCGCATGTAGGATGGCTTGCTATGGTTGATGCTGTCAGTGTGATTTTTTTGAGCTATTATGTACATGTGTGGGGCCTGTGACTTGTGCATGTGGGGTGAATGAAAATTTGGCCTGTGTGGGGCTGGACATGTTTGTATGGTTTCACATAACCACCTTTATTTATTCTCAGATGGAGTTGTATCTCAGTTTCAATTTGTCTTTGTTTCCTAACTGTAGATGGTGGAGGGTGGGTGGGGGAGAGGGGGTTTTGCTGTAGGCTATGGATGAGAAAGGGGTGGGAGTGTTGCTATGCAGCTGATAAAATTTCACGTCACATGCCGGTGATAATAAATCTGATTCCGATTCTGACGTATGTGTGATGTATGAAATATGCAGTATTTGTCCCCTTTAGAAAGCCTGTGCCAGCACTGGAAGCAGTCAGTAAGCGTGTTCAAGGCAAATTCCAGAGATCAGAAGTGTTTTCTTTTGTGAATGATTTAATCATTTAGACCAGTAGTCTTCAGGGTTTAGAAGAATGGTCTTATTGAGAGAGAAGATCTGATGAGGGTTTGACAAGGTAGATGTTGAGGTGCTTTCTCCTGTGGGAGTGTTTCTACTGAGTGGACATAGTTACAAGGTAAAGAGGCAGTAATTTAATCTTGCCAGGAATTTCTGTGCATGTTTTATTGTATGCCTGGATTCTCGATCTTAAAGGATTGTACAGGCGACACCACTGAAAGGACTTAAGAAGAGGCAGTTAAATTATTGAAAGAATTCAGAACAATGTCAGAACAAGAAAAGGAGTTGAGCCTAGGGGTAGATTAACCATGTTGATACTGGTTGAGGGGCCAGGTGGCAGACACCTACATTTTCTTGATGTGTTTCTACATAAAATATTACAGTCTTTGTATCTTTGTTTGTTGTATTCAGCTTCTCCCTTTTTTTGGTCTGATCTGTGACAATGTTTTTTTTAACCTTAATTGGTGTACTATAAAGCTAATGTAGTCATTATAGAATTGGTAAAAACATGAAAATTTGAAGAAAATCCTTTGAAGCGCCTCCTTTAAGTGCATAAGGATGATATGAGATTCCAAATCTGTATGTTAATTTTTCCATTCCACTCACACTCACACTCTGATCTCTGTCTTAAGCCTCCTTTTTTATCCAATATATGTATCTGATCTTCTATGTGAATAAATTGCAGCTATCGAGTCTTAATATTGAATTTAACAATTTTGGATAGCCTCCTTTATTTTTTCTGTGCAGAAGTGGCTGTAACTCTGTTTCAGTTTTTCTCCCATGTCTGTTTTTTGAGTAATTGTTACCTTGACAATCTTAATCTGTACCCTATGAAAGACATTACCTTTTTTCTTTACATTTGCTTGTCCCAACCTAAAGTAAGTGCTTACTTATTTGAGTTCTGATAAAGAATCCTTGAGCTGTAACTGACAGACAATAGACAGTAGGTGCAGGAGTAGGCCATTCGACCCTTCTAGCCAGCACCGGCATTCACTGTGATCATGGCTGATCATACACAATCAGTACCCCGTTCCTGCCCTCTCCCCATATCCCTTGACCCTGCTATCTATAACAGCTCTATCTAACTCTCTCTTGAAAGCATCCAGAGACTTGGCCTCCACTGCCTTCTGGGGCAGAGCATTCCACATATCCACCACTCTCTGGGTGAAAAAGTTTTTCCACATCTCTGTTTTAAATGGCCTACCCCTTATTCTTAAACTGTGGCCTCTAATTCTGGACTCACCCATCAGCGGGAACATGCTTCCTGCCTCTGGCATGTCCAATCCCTTAATAATCTTATATGTTTCAATCAGATCCCCTCTCATCCTTCTAAATTCCAGTGTATACAAGCCCAGTCGCTCCAATCTTTCAACATATGACAGTCCCGCCATTCCGGGAATTAACCTCGTGAACCTTCGCTGCACTCCCTCAATAGCAAGAATGTCCTTCCTCAAATTTGGAGACCAAAACTACACACAATACTCCAGGTGTGGTCTCACCAGAGCCCTGTACAGCTGCAGATGGACCTCTTTACTCCTATACTCAATTCCTCGTGTTATAAAAGCCAGCATGCCATTAGCTTTCTTCACTGCCTTCTGTACCTGCATGCTTGCTTTCATTTTCTGTCCCCTTGGATGACTCTTGACTTTTTTGAATACTTTTGTAATGCCCTGGTTCATATTTTTACTATTATGCTGTATGTATTTCAGTTAGCAATTCTGTAAGAGCAGTCTGTTCTGTTTTCAGTTTGTTTGGGTTATTATCGAAGGTGAGAGATGAAGAGAAATGTGAGCCATCCAATTAGGATGGTCAAATCAAGGGGAGGTTTCTCTGGTGAGGGATGCTAAGGTTAGGCTTGGGGCTTTTGTTCGAGAGGAGATAAAGAGGTACACAGTAGAGAAGAGGTTGTAGGATTTGACCTGGAGTGGGACCATAATTCGACGAAGCCAGGGGCGAGATCGATTGAGGATCGGGGACTATGGAGAAACTTTATGATCCAACTTGTGCACTTTTGACAGTTTCATTAAAATGGGCCCTTTTCTTTTTTGTTCTTTTCATTACTAACCCTTTAGTCAAACTAAGATTTATAAATATACTCTTTTAATTTTATGCTGTGTACTGTCTGTTATTTTGTGGCACTAATTTGTAACAGGATAGCAAATTACACAACATCCACATAACCGGGTTTGGGGTGGGAGAGTACCTGAATCTCACATGTCTGGCAGGGCTGGAGATTGTCTTCCCTAGAGTTATGCAGCCAAGGAAACCGGGGGTTTCATTTCCAATATTATTTGCTTTTATTTTGAATTTCCAGCAGCTTCAAGTTTTTGCTCCACTAATTTCAACTTCTCTTGTTATCCATGGATAGATAACTTTTCTGTTGACTTTAGTCTTAATAGGATATGAATTTGAATTAATTCTTCAAATTCTAGTCTTTGCTTGTTTATTGCCTTTTATTTTAGTGTAATTTATCAAACTAACATTGTCAATTCAAACCAGGTAGCTCCAGAGATTGCTTTTAGTTTCTAATTAAGCTAATTTGCTTTGAATTTTGATGTATGTATTGTAAATCACTCTAAAGACTTGTAAACTATTAAACTTTCATTGACCAAATAGTAGATCTAAAATACATGGATACATGGAGCTTAGAAAAATAGAGGGCTATGGGTAAGCCTAGGTAGTTCTAATGTAAGGACATGTTCAGCACAGCTTGTGGACCGAAGGGCCTGTATTGTGCTGTAGGTTTACTATGTTTCTAAATTAAGAACTTTCCTGTACTATCCCACCTTCTTACATCAGGATTGCCATCCACTTTTCCATTTTGGCCATCTTTTGTTCATTTTGCAACCATATATATTTAGTGATTATTTGATTATACCCAGTTATTTTTATTTGTATCATCTGTTGTAAGTCATTTATTCAGGTAGATCACCTTCATTTTTGTAATTTGTACAATTTTTGCTTACCTTCTTAAACTGGAGTTCAACTCTTAAGTTTATATACTTTGTTCCTTCCTGACAAGCTCTGCTTAATCCATCTCTATACTGTTGCCTTTGTCCCTTCTCTTTAGCATCAAATTTTAGTGGAATAATCTTGTGCACAGCTCTTAAATGTTTTGCTTTGTTAGAGTGCCAGTCCCTACTCAATTCAAGTGAACTCATTCCAACAGAACAATTTTGTCTTTTCCCTGCAATGCCTCCTGGAATGACAGACAGATAGACATACTTTATTGATCCCAAGGGAAATTGGGTTTCGTTACAGTCGCACCAACCAAGAATAGTGTAGAAATATAGCAATATAAAACCATAAATAATTAAATAATGCTGTGGACATTAGTCCAGGACCAGCCTATTGGCTCAGGGTGTCCTGAGGGAGGGAGGAGATGTAAAGTTTGATGGCCACAGGCAGGAATGACTTCCTATAATGCTCAGTGTTGCATCTCGGTGGAATGAGTCTCTGGCTGAATGTACTCCTGTGCCTAACCAGTACATTATGGAGTGGATGGGAGACATTGTCCAAGATGGCATGCAACTTGAACAGCATCCTCTTTTCAGACACCATCGTCAGAGAGTCCAGTTCCAACCCCACAACATCACTGGCCTTACGAATGAGTTTGTTGATTCTGTTGGTGTCTGCTACCCTCAGCCTGCTGCCCCAGCACACAACAGCAAACATGATAGCACTAGCCACCATAGACTCGTAGAACATCCTCAGCATCGTCTGGCAGATGTTAAAGGACCTCAGTCTCCTCAGGAAATAGAGATGGCTCTGACCCTTCTTGTAGACAGCCTCATTGTTCTTTGACCAGTCCAGTTTATTGTCAATTCGTATCCCCAGGTATTTGTGATCCTTCACCATGTCCACACTGACCCCTTGGATGGAAACAAGGGTCACCGGTGCCTTAGCCCTCCTCAGGTCCACCACCAGCTCCTTAGTCTTTTTCACATTAAGCTGCAGATGATTCTGCTCATACCATGTGATAAAGTTTCCCACCGTAGCCCTGTACTCAGCCTCATCTCCCTTGCTGATGCATTCAACTATGGCAGAGTCATCAGAAAACTTCTGAAGATGGCAAGACTCTGCAGTAGTTGAAGTCCAAGGTGTAGATGGTGAAGAGAAAGGGAGACAAGACAGTCCCCTGTGGAGCCCCAGTGCTGCTTACCACTCTGTCTGACACACAGTGTTGCAGGTACACGTACTGTGGTCTGCCAGTCAGGTAATCAATAATCCATGACACCAGGGAAGCATCCGCCTGCATCACTGTCAGCTTCTCACCCAGCAGAGCAGGGCGGATGGTGTTGAACGCACTGAAGAAGTCAAAAAACATGACCCTCATAATGCTTGCTGGCTTGTCCAGGTGGGCGTAGACACAGTTCAGCAGGTAGACGATGGCATCCTCAACTCCTAGTCGGGGCTGGTAGGTAAACTGGAGGGGGTCTAAGTGTGGCCTAACCATAGGCTGGAGCTGCTCTAGAACAAGTCTCTCCAGGGTCTTCATGATGTGGGAGGTCAATGCCACCGGTCTGTAGTCATTGGAGCCACTGGGGCGCAGCGTCTTCGGTACAGGGACGAGGCAGGACATCTTCCACAGCACAGGAACCCTCTGGAGACTCAGACTCAGGTTGAAGAAAGCTAGTTCTCTTAACATCAGTCTTTGAAACACATGTTTATCACTGATATACTCGATCCTCTGTCTCCTTTCACATGGCCCAGGTAGTAGTTCAGAGTTTTACATTTATTGTCCTGATTTTGAATCTGTACACCAGCTGCTCATTTTATTACAGCAGAATCTCTTGTCTTTGTTGTTCAGTTCCACATTGATTGTGACAGCTGGATTTTTCTTTTGCCACCATAAGTTTTTTTTTGCAGCTCTGAAGAGATTTTCTTAACCCTGGCACTGGGATTCATGTTCACGTCTGCAGGGAACTGTATTTATCCCCCTAATTTTGCTGTCTCCTGATACTACTACTTATTTTATACTCGCTCGAATAGCACAGTCCCTGTGGTGTAGTCAGGCTGCTCATCTTTGCTGAATTGTCTGCTCTTGTTCATTCAGGGTGCAAAAATGTCATAGCTTTTAAGCAAGAGTAAGGGCTGAGGCACCTACAATGTTGCCTTCAGAACTCCATTCTTACCTTACTCATAGCTGCATCTCTTTACTGATGGATTCTGAAGTACTTTATCTGAGGTGTATGACTGTCTTTCATAGCAGTAGTATCTGTCAGGAACTCAGACTGTAGCTCACCTATTGCTTTTAATGATCTCGGTGGTCATAATTGCCATGGATCTCAAAGGATTTCTATCAGCTCCTATGTTATACAGATGCAATGTGACACAACACACCAAGCCACTTTAGTTATAAAACTAATGAAAGGGGCAAGAGCGAGTATCAAGATAAAAGAATGACTAAAAGTGGTAAAGTAATTGAACAAAGAGAGAAATTTTAAGAGCACTGCATTAAGAGTTATACGGATTGCAATGTGCAATGTCTGTATACATGTAGGGAGCAAATAGAATTACAGAAGGGTATAGCATGTTGGCTGTTACTGGGTCATGTTTAGGGAAGGGGCCTAAGAGAAAGCTTACTACACAGTAAACTGTAAGATATAGAAGCAGAATTAGGCCATTTTGCCCATCGAGCCTGCACAGTAATTTGATCATTGGCTGATTTTTTAAAAATCCCTCTCAACCCCATTGCTTTCTCCCTGTAACCTTTGATGCCTTTTCTAATCAAGTACCTATCAGCCTCCACTTTAAACATGCCCAATAAGTTGACTTCCACAGCCAGCTGTGGCAATGAATTCCACAGATTCACTGCTCTCTGGGTAAAGAAATTCTTCCTCATCTCTGTTATAAAGGAATGTCATTGTGTTCTGAGGCTTTGTACTCTGATCATGACTCTCCCACTATTGGTAACATCCTCTTTACGTCCACTTTATCTTGGGCCTTTCAATGTTAGATACATTTCATTTGGTCTTGGCAGGTGTTTTTCAGACTAAGGTTCTGTTATACTCAGGCCTATATAGGGAAGACATTGGTGAATATTATGAGTAGTGTGCAAATATGTCATCATAATTAATAGTCATCCGGTATATATTCTGTGCTTTTATCGAAGGAATGTACTAAAGAATATCTGGTACCAAGCATAGTCAGAGTTAATTGTACAGTAGAACAGACAAAAAGAAATGACCAGAGGAATTGGTCAAGTTTGTATTAGTTTCAAGAAACTGGTTGATTATCAAACAAGGTAGATTTTGTGATGTATATTTCAAGATGGTTAAATTATGGCTGTACACAACACAGAAAGAAAACACCAGTCATACAAATATTGTTAAATAAAAAGTAAGCTGGATTACACAGCAAGGCTGCCAGCAAAGTACAGTAAATGATAAAATTAGTACAGTGGTTTCCAGTTAATTGGGACACATCGGAACCAGTACATTTTGGCACAATTAAGCTGCCATAATTAGCCGAAGTTTCATGGAAATAGTTTTTTTTAAAGTATGAAAAAAGACTAACCACTGTCTAACTATGTAGCAAATTATGTATTTAAATGAAATACAGAACATATTAGTATACTAACAGTGCTGCTACGGTACTATAAAACAGTGTATTAGTTCCTATTAATTATTGATTGAGGAATTCATATCTAGTGTATGCTGCCATGTATGAGATGTCCAGGGAGGGGTAGCACCTCTGGTGAAGGGGCTTGTCATGTTCATTCTAGGGCAGCTCACTCACCTTTGGTCTCCACCATTCAGCTCGCACTTGCAGCTCCAAGCTGTTGGTATGTGACAGCAGCCACACCCCTTTGAAAGTTGGGTTAAACCAGGTGAGAGCAGCCAGCAGGCTTCATACCCTGATGAAATAGAGACATGCCTATCCTAGCATGTGAAGTCGGCTCCGGCAGACTGGACAGTTGAGATCAACAGTGAGATCCAACAGCCAAGACGCCAGTTCTGCTACCAAGGAGAGTGAAGGCGTAATAAGCGACAAGGGTAGACATGATTATCCACTGTGTCCAAGAAAGACCCCAGTTTATTACTACTGTTACAAGCCATGCACCCTGGCTTCTGAAGTCGAGAGAGTGGAATTGTCCCAGTTTGAAAACTCTCCTGCTCAGATTCACTGTTGTTGCCAGATATGATGGACAACCAACATGCTGTTGTGTTCTTTTGATTGACTGAAAATTGAACAAAATTAGCACAGACAGCTACTGCAGGTTGCATTCATACAAGGGATGATTGCATTCTCCAAATCTTAATTTTCATTGTAACACTCAAGATGATGATTATTGATACCTTTAAATTCTTCATAGTACCTAACTTGTTGAAGTAGTGAAATCGTTTCATTTTTCCACCTGGCTGTTTCTGGCATCTCCAAACCCGAATATTTAGAACTGCAGCGATCAAGACAACTCTAAATGCTATTACTGCTTATTTTTCATCAACTGTCAGTGACGGAAATCACTGTATTTGAAAACAAACACGTTCTAAGTATGGTGTAGTGTCTAATGGCCACTTAGGATCATGTGACTGACACTAGTTAGAAACTGTTCAGCCGTAGTCTCCTGTCTAGCATAGTATTCCAAATAAACAAGGGGATTCCCAGCTATTTTCCTGATTAGTTTTTGTTCTTTAAGGGTTAACCCAAATAAGCAGTTATCCCAATTAACTGTTGGGCTAATTAACTGGAATCCACTGTATTTCAAGTTCAGGTCCATCGCTATATTCATCCCAATTATTGACCTGTTTTAAGATTATAACATTTTGCATATTTCATGTTGTGCGCAGTTTTGGTCACTGAATTACAGGAAGGATATTAATAAGGTTGAAAGAGTGCAGAGAAGGTTTACAAGGATGTTGCCGGGACTTGAGAAACTGGGTTACAGAGAAAGGTTGAATAGGTTAAGGCTTTATTCCCTGGAGCATAGAAGTATGAGGGGAGACTTGATAGAGGTATATAAAATTATGATTGGTATAGATAGAGTGAATGCAAGCAGGCTTTTTCCACTGAGGTTAGGGGAGAAAAAAAACCAGAGGACATGGGTTAAGGGTGAAGGGGGAAAAGTTTAAAAGGAACATTAGGGGGGCCTTCTTCACATGGAGAGTGGTGGGAGTGTGGGATGAGCTGCCAGATGAAGTGGTTAATGCGGGCTCACTTTTAACATTTAAGAAAAACATGGATGAGAGGTGTATGGAGAGATATAGTCCAGGTGCAGGTCAGTGGGACTAGGCAGAAAAATGGTTTAGCACAGCCAAGAAGGACCAAAAGGCCTGTTTCTGTGTTGTAATAATTTGTTTGTCACCTGTGATCTAACTCAATCACACATTCTCATTCATCCTCTTCCCTCCTCCCCCCTACTCCCCCACCACAATTATTTGTAAATGCACAGTGTCACCAACTAAAACACAAAACAGATTGCCCTTGGAGCATGTTAATATTGACATGTAAACATGGTGAACATTCCTATTGAATTTTTGATGTAGCTGAGGGATCTTAAATTATCCAGAAGCAAGTGAGAAACTGACAGTTGAAATAATAATAACAAGAGGTTCTGCAGATGCTGGAAATCTTGAGCAAAACACACAAAATGCTGGAGGAACTCAGCAGGGCAGGCTATGGGGAGGAATAAGCAATTGATGTTTTGGATCGAGGCACTTCATCTGGACTGGAAGTAGAGAAAGGGAAGAAGCCAGAATAAGGAGGTGGGGGAAGGAGTACAAGCTGGCCAATGATATGTGAAAGTAGTTTCTTTAAATAAATTCCAGAGATTTTGTCCCTTTCTTCTCCATGTCAATGAATTCCTATTCTTATTGAGATCAGTTTAACTTCTAGTTACTTTTGAGTGCTGCATCTTCTTCTATGTGTTCATTAGGTAATTTATTTCAATATTCAGTGGATCTTTGTTCGGGGGTACATCAAAAACCCAGGATATCAGCAGTTTCTGAGATACTCAAAGCACCCATCTGGCACCAGCAAGCATCCCACAGTCTGTCACTTGGATCTCATTTTTTCCTTAACCTTACGTTTGGTCTGAACTTCTTGACCATGAATGCTTGCTTTTGTGCATTGAGTTGCTGCCACATGATTGGCCAATTAGATTTTTGCATTAATGAGCAGGTGTACCTAATAAAGTGGCCACTGAATGTATATTGATTGTGATATCAGTTAAAGAGATTGTATTGTTCTGGTAGATCTGTGGTGTTTGAAATATTATTTTTAGTTGCTGTGTTGAAAATCAATTTTTTTCAAAAATAGAATACTACTAAACATGCGACTTTGTCACTTTCAAAAGAAGCGTTTCACATTGAGTGCTACAGTTGCATTATTTGCTAAAGCTTAGGGTAATTATCCATGCTCAATCCATTCAAGCTGTAAATGTTACCTGAATGTACTGACTAAGATCCTTTTGATCTGTTTAGTATTTCCAGACAGTTGCAGACCTATTTGTGTTTTTAATCTAGCCATGGTTCTTTTTATACAGGCAGCCTTCCAGTCTGGACAGAATGCAGCTCCTCCTCCACTTGTGTATTCCCAAAATCCACAGACAATGACTACACAACCACAGACAAGACAGGTAAGCTATCTTTGTGAAATTGCCATGCAGCATTTTGATTTCATTCACATTTATTATTCTAGTGTTAAAAGGCATGCTTTTGGTGTAATGCATTTTATTTTCAGTGCTTTCCACAACAGAATAATGCCTGCCAGTCAATGATAACTTTAAATCAAATTTAAAGCAGGAAATGCTGGTAAAGCTCAACAGGTCAGCCTACCTCTCTGGGGAAGAGAACAAGTTAACATTTCAAATTCAGCACTAAGGAAAGGCAGCAGCACCTTTGTCATGTTTATTCACAACACTGATGCCCCACAAGGCTGTACCCTCAGCCCCTACTCTATTCCCTATACACTCACAATGTCATGGACAGATTCTGCTCTGATTGAATCTACAAGTTTGCAGATGATGCCACAGTAGTAGGCATTTCTAATGATGAATTGGAGTACAGGAAGGAGATAGCCTAGTGACATGTTGTCATAACAGCAACATTTCCCTTAATGTCAGCAAAACAAAGAGCTGGTCATTGACCTCAGGAAGGGTTGCGGTACACATGCACCAGTTTACATCACCAGTAGACTGTCCTGGTCCAATCATATTGATGTAACACCAAAAAAGTTCACCAGTACCTATTTTGTTTTGCTCCAGGAGGCTAAAGAAATTTGGCATGTCCCCTTTGACCCTTGTCAATTTTTATCAATGCACCATAAAAAGCATCCTATCCAGATACATCATAGCTTGGAATCGCTGTTGCAGGCGGGGTGGCGTGGCACGTAGCAGTTAGCTGTCACACTGTTACTTGCGCCAGTGACCTGGGTTCATTTCCTGCTGCTTGTTCTAAGGTGTTTATTTTCTCTCTGTGGCCACATGGGTTTCCTCCAGGTACTCCAGTTTCCTCTCACATTCCTAAGATGTATAGATCAGTAGGTTTAGGTTAATCGGTCACATGCATGTAATTGGGTGTTATCGGCTCACTGGGCCAAAGTGCCTGCTACTGTACTGTATCTCTCCATATAAAAAAATTAAAAAGCAGCTCAACAGATCACAAAGACTAGCCTACCCTCCATACACTCTGTCTAAAGTTCCCGTTGCCTCAGTAAAGCTACCAGCATAATCAAAGATCCCACTCTCCTTGGACATTCTCTCTTCCTCCTTTTCTCTTCCCCCCCCCCCCCCCCCCATTGAGCAGAAGGTACAAAAGTTTGAAAAGCACTTAACACCAGGCTCAAGGACAGCTTCCATCCTGCTGCTATAAGACTATTGAATGGTTCCCTAGTACGATACAATGATCTCTTGAACTCACTTTCTACGTCGTTGTGACCTTGTACCTTATGTTGTACCTGCACTGCATTTCTCTGTACAGGAACACATTATTCTGCATTCTGTTATTGTTTTACCTTGTATCACTTCAATGCATTGATCTGTATAGACGGTATGCAAGTCAAGTTTTTTTCACTGTATCTTGGTACATGTGATAATAATAAACCAATCTAGCTTTCGTTAGAAATGGTAGGAGAGAAAAGAAGCTTGCTAGGTGGTAGGAGGAGTTGGGATGTCTGATATTGTGAAGCTGGGATGATTTGGTGACCATGACAACTATCCTATAAACAATATTATTCGTTCAGTAGTGAATAGGCGAGTCAGAGCGTAGGTGTTTTAGTTGTGAAATGCAGAGCAGGATGGCATGTCTGGAACAAGAATTTTTCTGATCCTCATGTTCCATTCTACTAGTCTCCAAATTCAACAGGTCATTCTCCACAATTTCTGCTACCTTCAAAAAGACTCCACCACTAGACACATCTTCTCCTCTCCTTCCCTTTCAGCATTTTGCAGGTCCTGTTGCATTTGCAACTCTTGGTCCACTCTTCTATTCCTACCTATCACCTGCATTCACAGTACTTTACCATGCAGTCACAGAGATGCAGCACTGTCCCTCACTTCTTCCCTTTCCACCAACCAGTTTTTACAGGTGAAGCTGCAATTCACTCACACTTCTACTAATCTAGTGCATTGCACTTGGTTTTCACAATGTGGTCTCCTTTACATTGGGGAAAGCAAATGCAGTTTGTATGACCACTTTATGGAGTATCAATGTTCAGCTCTTTGGCAACCCTGACTTTCCTATTGCCTGTCACTTTAATCCAACTCTCTCTGTGATCTATTGCTCAGTGGCCTCCAGCATAATGTAGCCCATCGCAAGCTTAAAAAACACTATTTGTCCAGGCAGTCATCTGGACTTTTTATTGAATTCTACAACTTCAGGCAACTTGATTTTTCTGTCTATATATGTCATTCATATGTGATGTTTACTTTATTTCCCTTATTTAGAAGCCAGCCTGACCTGTTGGCCATATCTTCCTCTTCTGAATTTTGCATCTCCTGCATTCTTTTGATGATCATTTGTCCAATTTCTCTTTCTCTTACTGCTCCCTTTCACTCATTGATCAGATAATCTGATTTGCATTTTATTCCAGTGATACCCCAGTTTTACCCTAAGAGAAATACCCTTCCTCCTTTCGTCCCTGCAGCTAACAAGCTTCTTCTATCTCCTTTCTAATTCTGACGAAGGGTCTTTGACCTCAGTTTATTTCCACGCAGATGTGGCCTGATCTCCCAAGTACTTCCAGTATTTTTAAAACAGATTTCTAGCATCAGCAGAATTTTAAAACTTCTGTTTATATGTTAACAGGTAGGTATTTTAATAGAAGTAATTCAGAATTTTTGAAAGGAAATTGGTTCAGGTCAGTCAAAATCAGTCAGTGGTGTCAATGTCTCATGACTTAAATTTTCATGGAAGATATACTAATCTGTTAAACAACTTAACAACTACTGACTTACGAGTAATTTCTCTTGGATATTCATTCATTCACATGATTATGTCTCTAAATATGCTTATTTTTAATTTTTATTGTTACTGAAGTACTTGTGTTTATTCGACTCAACTTAAAATAACTATTGGACATAGTTATGAGCAGTGATGCACTTTTGCTGACAAAACTGAGCTAATCCTTGTCTGTCTCAATTAACAAAGACTCAGATTTAGTAGTCATTATTTAGTTTTCATATTAATGAAAACTAAATAATTATTAGTAGTCATAGATTCTTCAATAAATTTCTGTTTCCAGTGCATTGTAAAATGTTCAGTATCTTGAAAAAAGCCTTTCCTTACCTAAGATCTCATGGGCCCAAAGAAATCTGGTTTGGTGGCATTTCCTTTCTGTACCAAAACTACATCTTATGCCAAAAGTACAACAGAAGTTGTCAAGTTTTTCTAACTATCTCCTTTGACTTGTTTTTGTGGAACTCTAATGACATCTTGCCTTCAAAGTCTGTATAATACCCACTTCTTAAGTTTGATATGGAATTTGATATATGCTAAAGCCTCTTCCTCTATAATGCTTTGTATCTTGTAATAGTTTTGCTCACTTTGAGAAGATATTACTTCTCTCTTCAATGAACTGTGGCATTATTGTTCAACAAAGAGTCATTGGGATTTATTTTTCTTCAGATTTGAGTTCAAGCAATACCTTGCTCCACCACTACTACCATTGATTACAAAATAGTTCTAAACTTTTCCTTCTATTTCCCTGTCAGCTCTGTTTGGATTTCCTTTCTTCTGACACCCAGATCATGTACAATATTTTCATGGCATAATTCTTGTGGGCATTAGCAGCTGCTCTTTTTCTCCATCTGTTCATTTTATACTTGGCCCATCAAAAGAAGTTATCATCTGTCAAGTAAATAACCTGGTTTTCATTCCATCCACCATTACCATTTACTCCTTTCCCCTAAACTAGAAAAACATGTAAACTCTCTTGAATCATTTTTGATTTTCTTTTCACCAATTCTCAAGCACAGTAAGAAGAAAATATAGCTGAGGTTAGTAGACAGTGAATGTTAAAAAAACTACAATGTTCTTCCTTGTTGTCCTTGATATGATTCATTCTTCATCCTTCTTCATTGATTCCTTTCAGAACTTATTGTTGATCACCTTTTCATATCACAGCATACCTAAAATTGGAGTTTTTTCCTATCCTGTCACTTTGATTCCATCTTTTGCTGTTGTCTATTGTGAGTGCTTCAGGGTTTTACAGGTTTACATACAAGAGTTAGTTTGAGCTTTTTTGTGTCCAATGATACTGGGCTGCCTGTATTTCAGCAAGCCAGAACTTCTATCCCATTCACACATACAGTTAATATTGTCCTTGCAGTCAGTTGTTGGGCCACTGCTCTGCATTCAGTTGGTGTTTTATTATTTTGTACTTTATTGCTCTGGCTATACATGCTATATTTCTGTAACGTTTCATCCATGTGTTAACTAAAAACGTCTTAGACCTAGAGTTCTGGGCCTTGGGTTTGTGCTAAGTAAGAAAAAGTTGTTGAATTACCTATTTATTAAATTTGACAAAGCATTTCTGTCAAAACAAATTCCTGTTGCATATTGCTTAAAGGAATAAACCAGACCTTGCAAAAGAAGCCGAACTAATATTTGTAAGAAGTTCAACTTTCAGCATTTTCAAGTTAAGATTGACACTCCTCTTCTTCCAAGATATCACTTTACGTACAGCTTGTTCAATGAGTTCATGTTATTGCCACCGTAGAGCTGATTACCTGGATATTTTTGCCTTGTGCTCCATTCAGAAACATTGTTAAAATAAGTCATTGATTTCTGGATAATGACACCTTGATAATGTTTGTAATGAACAATTCAATCTAATCTTCTTTTCTTCTCTGCAATTGCTACATATTTGTCTATGATGTCTTCTCCTGAGTGTGCCTGTGTTCCATTGTCTAGTTGGTTTGGGCAATCCTAGACTGAGCTCTGCTTTGACCTGTGTGATTGCAGCCATTGCATCTTCAGTAGTGCTTTTACTTCTTGATCCTGAATTTTGAAGGATTTATCCTCTCATGTTATTCTACTCTACTCGTGTGGCAATGCTATCATGTATCATTGATCTCAGATAGATTCATTAACATATATCACATCTGAGTTTAACAACTTTTTCTTTTTAAATGTAAATTTTGCATACATTAATATTTATTATTGTCATTACTAATTTGGGATTCCTAGATAATTACAGTTTTTGCATGATTATTACCGAGACCTTGTCCAGTATAAAATCTGAGGTATTAAGGTATTGAACACATATTTAGTTCAATTTAGCAGAATTTTTTATTTACTTACGATGGAAATGCTGCCTTGTAATTCTGATTTGTGGAAAGCTTTGATTTTCTTTTAAAGCTAATGTGTGTTTAGTGACATCAAGTACTGGTATATCAGAACTATGGTTTAATGCTTGTGCTTTTGAGTTTTCTAGTCTGTCCTTGCGTTCTTGCTGACTCTGTGTGCCTTTCCCTTGTGTATTTCTTACTTCTCTTCAGTTCGCAGCAGGGCCCCGGGCAGCCCACCACCAGGTATTTACTCCATTCACTTCATACGTCTCAATTTTTGCCAAGAGAAAAAATTAGCCTTAATGAGTAGTTCTCACTTTATTGATCAAACAATGCACTTATTAAATGCAGAACAATTAGAAATGACAACTAGTCACCGAAAATTGTTAAAATTTGGTTCGGGTATCTGATCTCAACCAACAAAAACTATGTTCAAAATGGTCTGCAACCAAGACTCGTTAGATCACCAAATAATTGTTTGGTTAGTTAACTACTAATATTGGAAAATTTCTAGCTTCATCTTCACCATTTTCATTATGTTAGGGAGCAGATGTGTTGTCATTCATTTGTGATTAAAAATAAAATTAATTGATAGGACTTGTCAAAGATTAATTTGTTAGATAACGTGAATAAATCCTGTGGCTCACGTTGCTGAAGGAAATTGTTGGACCATTAGCCCTAACTTTGCGTAATGTAGACTTAGGGAATGTAGATTTAGGGTTGCTGCCTGAAGAATAGAAATTTTAAATGTTAGATCATTGTTCTGAAAATGAATGAGCCAAGTCACTCCACATAGGTCAACTTACTTGAGGTGGAAGGGAAAATTCTACAAACATTCAGCGATAGAATTGGCAATTGTTTGGGTAAGTAGAGACTGATTAGAAAAAGTTTGCATGGGTTTGTTTAAAAAATCATGTCTAATTGAGTTTTTAAATGAAATATTGGGGAGAAATCAATCTTTCCTCATGTTGCATTAAAATTGGTTACTCATTATTCACTTCTTTGCTCAGTGTAAAATACCATTCCTTCTTGCCTCATCTAGAAATGTCAGCATTACATCTCAATTAAATCTCTGGCTTTCTTTGGAGACCGTATTAATCAATAGTTTGGTGCTACTGTTTAGTTCCTTTTATATGGCAACTAGTACTCCAGCTGCGGTGTAACTAATACCTGGCATGATCAGCTTGCACAACTTCTGTTTTTTCTCAGAGTAATTCCAGTGTCCCAGGAATATAAAGTCTTTGTTTTTGCATCATCACTTAAATTATGCCATTTGTGTGTGCTCTCCTTTTTCAGCAGTTGGTATGACAAGCCACCAATAGAAAACTTCCAGTTACTTATTTCAATTGTCTTCATTGCAATTTTCTTCCCAGCTCCCTGTTTAGTATTTGCAGGACCTCATCTTTCTTTACAACATTAACCTTAATGTAGATCACTACTTCTGCCACTTCATTGTCCTCTAGCAGAATGTTCTTTTGCCTTTCATTGATGTCTTTGACTCGGCACCTGAGACTGTATCAAGAATTCTCAGCCATTTTCAAACAGCAAGCAGTTGTTTCTTATGTTGAAAATAGTATTTAAACTGCAGCTTTTTTTAGCCAACTTCATGAGATTTTCATTTTCACATTCTACTGCAGGGCTTTTGGGTGGACGAACAAGCTGCTGTCTATCTCCCTATCCATCAAGGCTTAATTGTAGGTACATTTTCCCCAAAATCAAAACAAAGAGCATATTTCCTTTGAATGCTGATCTTTTCCAGATAAAACCATTAAACCGGTTTTGTCCACAAGTACCATCACCTTCTCCCTTAATCCCATTTTGTCTCTGCTGATCACTTAATTTTTTTTCCCCATATCAATTAATATTTAGTTGAAAAACAGATCTTCTCATTGAATATTGGGCAGATAGTTAAGGTAGCTTGAAGTTACTGAAAGAGGTAAAGCCATGTTTTGACTGTAATTGTGGAAATTGGTTTCTTTATCATATTTAAAAGCATCCACCAATATTACCTTCAGAAAAAAAGAAAAATTAGGACAACAAAGAGGGACCAAAAATGTCACAGGCATATTTGATTAAGAAAAATCCCAAAGCATCTTGTTTATATTAAATGTGTGAAGCATTTCAGTTATGAGGAGAGTCTAGATTGGTTAGACTCGATTTTCATGAAATGGGAGAGGCTGAGGGTGAACCTGATAATAGTACGTACTAAATTATGAGGGGTATAGATAGTTAGCAATTTTTCTCCATAGCTGAAATATCTAAGACTAGAGGGCATAGATTTGAGATGAGAATGAGCTTGAGAGGGGATCTGAGAAAGAACTCCATCCAATGGGAGGTTGTCTGAGTAAGTATTGGAGGCAGCTACTTTTGCAGCATTTGATGAGCACTTAAATTGTCATGCCTTTAAATAGCAATGTTAAAACATATTGCATGTACCAACCACTGGTAAATGGTATCTCATCGTCAGCATGGATATGCTTATGTCCCATTCTATGCTTGATTCTGAGATATGATTATTTTGTTTTTCTTGTCAAGATGGATGATTTTACATTTTCTCATACAGTCGGCCCTCCTTATCCGCGGGTTCTGCACGCGCGGATTCAACCAACTGCTGATCGGGAAAACCCGGAAGTCTTTTCTCTCCAGCACTTGTTGTTTGAGCATGTACAGACTTTTTTTCTTGTAAATATTCCCTAAACAATACACTATAATAGCTATTTACATAGCATTTACATTGTATTAGGTATTATAAGTAATCTAGAGGTGATTTAAAGTATACAGGAAGATATGCATAGGTTACTGCAGATCGGGAATAAAAAAAACGGAAGTTCTCTAAGTCGGAATGGGTATATCCAGTATTATTTAGCATCAGTTAGTCAAACGTTTGTCTTAGTATATAGTACAGTATATATTTTACCTTTCTATGCATATAAAACACTTAACATATGTATTTCAATAATTAAACCACTGCAGTTGTAATTTTCATTGGGGCAGAGCCTTCACATGCTCCATTATTCTCACTTTATCCTTTAAAATTGTTCCAATCATTGACCGACTGCATCCTAACACTTTTCCAATGACCGATGGCGTTTCATCTCTTTCCGATCGCTTTATTATTTCCACTTTATTTTCTATCGTGATCGTTTTCTGGAACAGAACCACTGTGGGCGGCTGGTCCTGAGCTCTACCAGGTCCTAAAGTCCACCGCACTGAGACAGGTTAAATAAGGTCCAGTGCTCTGCCAGGTCCTAAAGTCCACCACACTGAGACAGGTTAAATAAGGTCCAGTGCTCTGCCAGGTCCTAAAGTCCACCGCACTGAGACAGGTTAAATAAGGTCCAGTGCTCTGCCAGGTCCTAAAGTCCACCACACTGAGACAGGTTAAATAAGGTCCAGTGCTCTGCCAGGTCCTAAAGTCCACCACACTGAGACAGGTTAAATAAGGTCCAGTGCTCTGCCAGGTCCTAAAGTCCACCACACTGAGACAGGTTAAATAAGCTCCGGAGCTCCGCCATGTCCTCAAGTCCACTGACTTGAGCATCCGCTTTTTTTGGTATCTGGGGGGGGGGTCCTGGAACCAATCCCCTGCGGATAAGGAGGGCCGACTGTACGAAGGTTGGTGGTAGACTGAGGTCTTGGATAGGAGGAAGTTCAGGCAGTTTGTCCAGGATGGTGGGGTGTGCGTCCTGATTAAGCAGGGTGTTAAAATGCTCAGCCTACCTCAGCAGAATGGTATTCTGATTCTTCAAAAGTGTTAGACCATCTGCTGTTTTCAGGGGAGTAACGCATTGATTTATTGAGCCGTAGATGGTTTTGACAGCATTGTAAAAATTATGCATGTCATTATTATCGGCAAAGGACTGGATTTCATGTGCCTTTTCAGTCCACCACTCATTTTGTATAGCCCGAATTGCCTTTTGCACTTTCCTTCGAGCTGCCTGCCAATGCTGCCTGATGCTGGTGGATGAAGGGTTATCTAAAGTTGTCCGGTGTGCTTTGTGCATGTCCTTAAGCAAGTTCTGGATGGTATTTGAGTTATCATCAAACCAATCTTGGTGGTTCCTGCTCTTATGGCTGATGGATTCGGCTGCTGCCTCATAGAGCGCAGAGCTGATATAGGTCCGCTGTTGTTCCATGGTATTTTCTGAACTCAGGCAAGGTTCTAGCTCCCTTAGTTTCTCAGCTAGGATGCGTCGAAACTCACTTCTTGCTTCTGTGTTTCTCATGCGGTTGCAATTTAGCCGCTTTTTATTGGGTTTTTGCAGCTGCAAGGGGGAACATACTTTCATATGGAGCTTGGCCACAATCATACGGCGGTCATTCCAGCACTCTGCACCTCTCATAGCACGAGTGATGAGCACGTCCTTGATGTCACTACGTCTCACAATGATAAAGTGGATTATGTGCCAATGTTTAGAACGAGGGTATATCCACGAGGTCTTATATTTTCTGCTGAAAGATGGTTTTGGTTATGGTAAGGTTATGCTCAGAGCAAAGATTAGGTAGCCTCATGCTATTTGTATTGACCTTGCCAATACCATGCCTACCTAGCACTGCACTTCATATCCTGTTGTTCCGTCCCACCCTAGCATTGAAGTCCCCAAGCAAAAGGATCTTATCATTCTTAGGGATCCGGCAAAGAGCTTCATCCAATGTCTAGTAAAAGCATTCCTTGGCCTCATTCTCAGATGACAAAGTTGGTGCATAGGCTCTGAGAAGCGTGGCATAATGTTTCTTTGCCAGGGGGATACGGAGGGTTATTAGTCTTTCACTAATGCCAACAGGTGTTTCTGTGAGACTTGGTAGAAAGGTGTTCTTGATGGCCAGTCCTACTCCGTGGAGATGTTGTCCACCTGGGGGGGGGGAGACCTTTCCAGAAGAAGGTGTAACCCATCCCTTCCTCTGTTAAAGAGCCTTCATCCAGGAGCCTGGTCTCACTGTGGGCAGCAATGTCGATGTTGTAGCACCTCAGCTCAGCAGCAATCAAGGCTGTTCTCCGTTGAGGTCTGTCAGAGATGCTATACAAGTCCAGGAGAGTCCTTACATTCCCTGTTGCCAGTTTTAGGTTGTATTGTTTCTTATTTCGACTGCAATAGTGGAATAGCCCAATAGGCGCAGTAACCTATCCAGGTGAGTAATTGAATGGGCAATTTTTGGGCCACCTTTTCTAGGCCCTTCCCCAATTGGAGTGAGCAGTGTGGTCCCTAAGTAGGGCTGCTCAGTCGCACAGGGGTCTGCCGAAAACATCTGCCACTCAGTCCCAGCTGCTAGCAACCAAATACCCTGTGCCATTGAGTTTGGCCTCATCACGTAGGACATCAGTAGAGTAGCTCCTTAGCAGTTAGCCAGCTAGTTTAAATAACGTTAGCTATGCTAATGAATGAATAGCACCTGTTGAACTCACCTCAACATGTCTTTTACATTTTAACCCACCATGGGCAATAGAAAAGTCACTGTTGCAAACAGTGCAGTGAGCAACACTGTCATTATTTTTTAGGTCGACTGTAAAGCCCACCCACAGAGAAAACTGATGGGTCTACTTAGCATGAAGAAAGACCAATCAGGATGCTCGCTCTCGCTCTTCCTCTTCCTCTCCCTCTCCTTCTCAAAACAATCAATTTCTGGGATATTGTATATAATTTGCGGGCGTCAGGGAGCCGCTATCAATATGTGGGAGACTCCCGGAACTTCCGGGAGAGGTGGGATGTCTGCAGTGGATGTGGATATTAAAGTTGAGTACAGAGACAGAGGGGAAGCAAAGAAAATAGCTTTAATAATTTTTAGTGTATTTGGAAGGGAGCTGGAAAATTAGGACCTTAAAAAGAGATAATTGATAGAACAAGGTGAGATATTCAGAGGAAGAGAAAGAACAGGACAGCTTGGGAATGATCAAAAGCTGAGAGCCGCACCATGAATGCTATGGTGTGCATAGAACAAGTGGTGGAAAGAAAGGCAGGAAAGAGGACTTCAAGTAGAGTAAATTGACACCTCTCATTGGGTCAATTTTAGTTTTTCCTTTCTTTTATGTTTAAAGCACACAAAATATTTAATTTTTTTGTTGTATTTTTTTCTTTCAGTTGACTGTCAGTTGCAATTTTACAGTTGTACATCTTATGTAATTTTCAAACTAAACCTTAGGATTTGAGCATTGAAATGAGCAGAATTGCAAGCTACCTTTTTTTTCACTCTAAACAACTTTATTGCAAATAAACTGGGGAAATGTTGCAAAGTGTGGATGCTTAGAAGAAAAGGAACATATATTAAAAAAATAAGAAAGCACTGGAATCACTCAACAGGCCAAGCAGCATCCTTTGAGCACTTGAGAGATGGTTAATGTTGCAGGGCAATCACCTTCAATGGAATTTTTAATTAGTTTTAACATTTGTTGAACATTAAGTGCTAAGAAACATCTCCTGACAAGGTTTTGATTTCAATGCTGTATAATCCTCAAATTTACCACCAGCTATAGTAAAATAACATGTATCTTAACGAAAGCTGGCAATTTTGACTTTGTTGATTTGATTCAGCTAATGCATTCTAACATGTTTTCTGACTTCCTAAATAATATGGTGAGAGATATTGTGAGATTTTTATGTAATTGATTCAAGATACCTTTCTAAACTATGAAATTATTCCAAATTTTTAATAGTAGTACTTGGCTTAGTTAGATTGCAGTCTATTTCAACTATAGACTCTTAAGGCATGTAATAGTTCATTTGTTCGATCTATTTTTGGAACTACATTTTAAGGCTAATAAAGAGGTGATGGTGATCTTCTGTGGTTTTACCTTTTTCAACTGTCAGTTATTTTTTCCCATTTTCAATTGTGCAATGTAAATCCTATTTTGAATTGTGTGGGACAATTAGGATTGGTTGCATGATTTGGGGAATCAACATTTCCTTTAAATCTTCATGCTGGTGCTTTTTAAAAGGTGTCTAGGATAAATAAAATGTGTCATGGGCAAGGGCTACAACAAATATCTCCATTGATTAGAAAGCCATCACAAAGTTGTCTTGATGCCAATCATTTGTTTTCTTGTGGTTTGGCTAAGTAGGCAGAATGGGGCTGCAGAGGTCTTATTAAATTGTGAAACTGATGATGATTGAGTAAAGAAACAAGATTTAAACATGCTATGAAAACCATTAACAAGTTTTATCAAGAGTTTCAGTTTTTAGCAGAATCCTTTGTTAACCCATGGAGAGGGAGGAATCTTAGTAATATTGGGAATGCCACTACTTCATTATAGTCCTATGATTTCTCCTTCCAACATAAAGGTATTTTTACCAATGTTTTTTCAGTTTAAAAATTGCTTGTTTTAAGACATAGATTGAAATTTACTTAACCTGTAATTGATATGAGCTGAAGCCAGAAGCTTCTAAAGATTTATTACAGAGGTGCAGTATATTTGCTAAATTCACCCAGGGTGTTGGAGGGGGTATTCTCTCCTGTGCCTAGCTGATTGGGATGTGTAAAGTTGGTAGGGGCTCCAACTCCTTAAGTAGAACTAATTGTATGCTCACTTCATCAAACGGCATCCATGGAGACAGCAGATGTTAAAAATTCAGTTGTATTTATTTTAAACATTGGTGGGTAATGATGTTATTGGGCCTAGAATCAGAATCCTTTATTATTGCCAAGTATGAGGGGACATACAGGGAATTTGATGCCGGTTTCCCTGAGCTCTCTCTGTACAGAATTAAAAGCAAACAAAAACAATAGTGCAAATAGACAATAGACAGTAGGCCATTGGGCCCTTCTAGCCAGCACCACCATTCACTGTGATCATGACTGATCATACACAATCAGTACCCCGTTCCTGCCCTCTCCCCATATCCCTTGACCCTACTATCTATAAGAGCTCTATCTAACTCTCTCTTGAAAGCATCCAGAGACTTGGCCTCCACTGCCTTCTGGGGCAGAGCATTCTACATATCCACCACTCTCTGGGTGAAAAAGTTTTTCCGCATCTGTTTTAAATGGCCTACCCCTTATTCTTAAACTGTGGCCTCTAGTTCTGGACTCACCCATCAGCGGGAACATGCTTCCTGCCTCCGGCATGTCCAATCCCTTAATAATCTTATATGTTTCAATCAGATCCCCTCTCATCCTTCTAAATTCCAGTGTATACAAGCCCAGTCGCTCCAATCTTTCAACATATGACAGTCCCACCATTCCGGGAATTAACCTTGTGAACCTACGCTGCACTCCCTCAATAGCAAGAATGTCCTTCCTCAAATTTGGAAACCAAAACTGCACACAATACTCCAGGTGTGGTCTCACCAGGGCCCTGTACAGCTGCAGAAGGACCTCTTTACTCCTCTTGTTATAAAAGCCAGCATGCCATTAGCTTTCTTCACTGCCTGCTGCACCTGCATGCTTGCTTTCATTGACTGATGTACAAGAACACCTAGATCTCGTTGTACTTCCCCTTTTCCTAACTTGACTCCATTTAGATAGTAATCTGCCTTCCTGTTCTTGCCACCAAAGTGGATAACCTCACATTTATCCACATTAAACTGCATCTGCCATACATTTGCCCACTCACCCAACCTGTCCAAGTCACCCTGCATTCTCATAACATCCTCCTGACATTTCACACTGCCACCCAGCTTTGTGTCATCAGCAAATTTGCTAATGTTACTTTTAATCCCTTCATCTAAATCATTAATGTATATTGTAAACAGCTGCAGTCCCAGCACCGAACCTTGCGGTACCCCACTGGTCACAGCCTGCCATTCCGAAAGGGACCCGTTAATCACTACTCTTTGTTTCCTGTCAGCCAGCCAATTTTCAATCTATGACAGTACTCTGCCCCCAGTACCATGTGCCCTAATTTTGCCCACTAATCTCCTATGTGGGACTTCATCAAAAGCTTTCTGGAAGTCCAGGTACACTACATCCACTGGCTCTCCCTTGTCCATTTTCATAGTTACATCCTCAAAAAACTCCAGAAGATTAGTCAAGCATGATTTTCCCTTCATAAATCCATGAAATAATCATAAACTATATACAATGAGGTCCACCTCATTGAATGTACAGGTGGACAGGTAGCATCTAAATACACACTGTCCCCAAATAATCTAGGTTCCGTTTTCACAGACATGGGTCGGAAAGTACACAAATATTATCATAATTGAGTGATATATGCTTCCACGGTGTTGTAGTGAATAGCATCAAAAACATGTAAGACTATAAGAAAGAACAACTACTAAAAGTGTAGAGAGAGGGGAGAGCTGTTTGCAGACTGAACTTGTGTATATTATGACTTGTGTATATATTGTCTGACTTATTGAATTTATTAATATGGTAGCTTAATCATACGCAGGGAGGTTCATAAGTCAGGCGTTCATGACCAAGGGACAGCTTATAGACTAGAAAAGTATTAACTCTTACATATGGATGGCTCTTGGGCTAGGTACATAAGAGGCTCAATGTGCTAGGATTTCATACTAGTGGGTGGAAGGGGGAGACTTTGTAATGAACCTTTAGCATGAATTCCATTAAAATATATTTTGATATCCATAATATAATTTGCTAAAATTTGTTCATAGTTCCTTTGCTTAATTGTTTCATTTTATCATTTTGTGATAAAGTATCTCAGCTACAGCACACAATATCTTAATACCATGTGTCAATCACTTGGACACTTCAAATTCAAATTTCACTTAAATTTGAAATCAGTTTTTATACCCACATTTGATATTAGCATTGCCAAGTATCTCTGTTTAACACTGTCCATAATTGGGAGGAGTTGGAATGGTGCTCAGCACTCTTAATAAAACTAACTGGTCCAATTACAACCATAGTAGCTGCAAGACTAGCTTAGGGGTCCCGTGGCAAAAGATTCAACTCCTGCTATCCCAAGGCCTATCTGCCATTGGCAAGGCACTATATGAGTGTCCTTGAATCACCTCCACTGAACGAATGAATGAGCTACAATGCTCATACGTTGATAGCATCCAGACAAAGCAGTGTGCTTCATTGGTACCACACCTAGCACTTAAAGTATTCACTCCCTCCACCTATCATGCATTGGCTGCAGATCATATCAGCTGCATAACACATACTATTACTTAGCAAGGTTACTTTGATATTACCCACACCTTGACCTTAAATCCAATGAAGAATAAAGGCAATATGCACATTTGATTACCAATATTTCCAAGTTCTTTTACAAGTCTCAGGCTTTGACAGTGTATTCCTGTTCCTTTATTATCACAAAGTACAAATGCTAGAGCTACTTCTCAATTGAATTGTGGGTGTATCTTTACCAGAAAGTCAGTGTTTGCTCAAGGCAAGCTCAATGCCAGCTTTCTGAGGGCAAATAGTGATGGTCAATAAATGCTGGCTTTCTACAAATGATTATTTAACATCTCAGATATGCCCTAACCACAGAACGGTGGGGAAGGGGAAGAATATTTTGATGGCAGAAGTATTATGCAGTGAAGTTCATGATATCACCACTTATTGAATGAGATCAAGTCCGTGGTTGCTGTTAGCACACCAATCAGAAGTTCTGTGTGTAGTTCCCTCATTCGATCCTAATCATTAAATTTCAGATGTTATTGTTTTCATAGTATTAGTTCTGTAGCTATCCTAGTGTACTGACGTTTTTCAACAGGTACATTCGGTTTTCAAAAATTGGCTAAGCCCATAAGATGCTCCACAGGAACTTAATAGACATTGCTAGCACAGAACAGTTGAAAAATAAATGGAAGGTCAGTATTGCCTTTTTCAAATGGAATGTTGGCTAAAGAATGGAGTTAAGCATGTGTATTGTATGTTTTGAGTATCACTTCAATTTAAGAAAAGCGTCTTGCATATTTATCAAGTACATCCATTGTAGCCGTAAATCCATTCTAGATGTCAGAATAATTTAAATTTGTCACAAGACGGGATATTGTAGATTGTATTTGTGTGACACTAAGATGCAATGATAACTATTTTACTGCCTCTTCCTCCCTGCTGTTACTTTAAACAGATACAGTTCTTGCATATTATTTTATGCAGATTAAGTTCCTTAGCATTTCTCTAAATACGCATGCTTTGTTTTCTATACTATACAACGTACTCCAATTTTATTTGCTCAGCGCTTAATCCCTCAGTAAGGGCCAGTAAAAATGCTGCTTTCATTGGAATATCATAGATTAAACAACTTGGAAACAGACTGGCCAATCAAGCACTCATCTGCACCTTCTCATTAACTTACCCAGATTCTACCGTTTGTGCCTGCACACTAGTGGCAATTTACAGTGGCTAATTAACTACCAACCTGTATGTCTGTGATGAGGTAATTAGAGCACCTTGCTACATCAAGAACATGTAAACTCCCACATGCAGCATCAGAAGTCAGGATTGAACCTAGATCACTGGAACTGAGAGACAGCAACTCTATGAGCTATGCTACTCTATTACCCTGTTGTACATTTTCCTTCTATAGTACAGATTGTTTGTCAACAAAGACATTTTTTTGTTTCAAGACCATCTTTCCAGTGTTCTTCTGTCTGCTTCAGGGCAGAATTGGGAGATGTTCAGCCATTCTGAAGGTGTTAGAAACTGGAACTCCAGGTATAATCCAACTTCTTTCAACTCAAATGCAGCAATTATAGAGTTTTCTGCCTTTGGGTTTTTTCAAGATTTATGCATTACATAGTTAAACCTGTCGGTATTCAAGTAATTTACTGTGGTGCTGAAATCTTCCTGTTAAGAGACATTTGACAGATGTGGAGCGATCTCCCCTTGTGATGATGAAGTTGGCATGGATCATGGACAAGTCTTTATTACATTTGTCATCTGGATTCTGAGCAGATGCTTTGGTGCTCATTCATGCTGATAACCCATGATTTTTGTTCTGTGGAACCTAACATTGGGGCAAATTAACCGTATTCAATGTAATGGCAATTTTATCACATTTCTCTAGAAATGCTTCTAAACAATGACAGTGTAAAGAAAGGAGGAAACTTAAAAATAAAGCTGATCTGTCCTACTTAAGCAACTTAGAGAATTTTCCTAAAGATGTATAAATAAATACTGTTGTCTTTCCCAAAATATTCTCATGAAGCTCTATTTTAGCAGCTGACTTCAGTAATGATTCAGTTTGCTAAGGGACAGATGTTATCGCACAGTGCATGCCATCTTGTGGGATTTTACTGTAATGCCCAATAAAGCATTTATTAAAAGTAAGGAATTAGTTTTGCTTGGCATCTTGTGTAAAACTGAGCTGTCCCATAATTTATTTTGCTTGAATGTAATAACTGTGAAGTTTCCAGCTGTCATTTTTTTCAATTAGTACCTTATATTGGATATTATAACGTGATGTGAGGAATTGTAAAAATATCTGTCTCCACACTAGACTTCAAGATTAAACAAATGCACCTAAACTATGCTTTGAAGCTTTTCAGTGTTAATGATCACTGGCTTTCCTGGTTGTTTTTAAACCTGTTAATTCCTCACAATACTGCCTGCCTCATCACAAAGTACAAAATATCTTTAGCAGTTAACACCACTTTACATTCTTATGACACCAATGGCTACACATTATCTGTAACTTAACTTGAGAACTTTACCTTCCCTGTCAACTTACTTTGTCAGTTTTACAGTGGCTTAGGCTACGTCCACACCAGACCGGATAGTTTTGAAAACACTGGTTTCGCGTAAAAACGATAGGCGTCCACACTCTGCGTTTTTAAAAATATCTCTGTCCACATTAAAACGGATATTTTGGCGATACTCCTCCTGCGCATGCGCAGGACACATCTACCGAAAACAAGCAACATATTTGGTGTTGAATCCCGCCGTGAAAGACTTGCTGAAGTGTGGACGTAGCCTTAGTTGGCACCTCACTTGTCGAGTTCAGTGTTTAATTTCCACTCCAGAGATTTAAATACAAAACTTCTGGTACTCAGTGCACTACTAAATGTGTAATCAAAGCTGCTGGCTTTCAGATAAGGTGAGATGTTGAGCTGAGTGGTTGTCTGCTTTCTCAGGTGGAGGTGAAAGGCAAGACATTATTTTGAAAAAAAATAGTAGTGTTCTTGCTTGCTGTTCTTATCCAGGCCAATATTCATTCATTTCTTAAATCAACATTTCAAAAGGTATTATCTGGTTATTACCTTTTCAAAAGGATGCATGTTGTCAAAATTCCTATTTTACAATAGTGACTATGCTTCAAAAACACTCCATTGACAATAAGATGATTAAGAAACATGAAGGGTGGGGAGATGTAAAATTTAATTTCTCCTTTGTTGAACAAGAGATTGCAATAGAGCCCAGTGATAAGTGAACTTGTGATGTAAGATCATAAGTCATAGCAGACTTAGCACATCCAGACTGCCACCTTTCCCTCTTCCTGATCAAGAACCTATCAACCTCTTTTTGAATTAACCTCCTCAGCTGTCTGTGATAATGAATTCTGCAGATTCACCACCCTCTGGCTAAGATGTTCCTCCTCAACTCTGTTCTAAAGAGATGACCTTTTATTCTGAGGCTGTGCCTCCTGGTCCTAGACTCACCCACGACTGGAAGCGCCTTCTTCACATCCACTATGTCTAGGCCTTTCAGTGTTTGATAAGTTTCAATAAGATCCTCCATCATTCTTCTAAACTCCAGTGAGTATAGGCCTAATGCCACCCATCACTACTCATACGTTAACCTTTTTATTTCTGGAATCATTTTTGTGAACCTCTTCTGGATCCTCTCCAGAGCCAGCATGTTCTTGCTTAGATATGTGGTCCAAAACTGCTCCCAATATTCCAGAAACCTATAGGGACTCCCGCACTGGAGCTCCCAAGTTCCTTTGTACCTCTGATTTCTGAGTTTTGTTCTCAGAAAATAATCTGTGCCTTTATTCCTTCTAGTAAAGTGCATCATCAAACACATCCAATGCTGTTTTTCCATTTGCCGATTTGCCATTCTCCCAACCTGTCCAAGTCTTTCTGCAGACTCCCCACTTCCTCAATGCTACCTGCAGCTTCACCTATCTCTGCATCACCTGCAAACTTGTTCTTGGAGCCATCAGTTCTGTCATCTGATCATTAACATATAATGTGCAATGTAGCAGACCCTGTTACCGGCAGCCAACTAGAAAAGGCCGTCTTTATTCCCACGCTTTGCCTACTGCCAATCAGCCAATCTTCTGTTCATGCTAGTACCTTTCATCTAATAACAAGGGCTCTTATCTTGTTTAGCAGCCCCATGTGCAGCAACTTATCAAAGGCCTTCTGAAAATCCAAGTAAACAACATCCATCAACTTTCCTTTGTCTCCCTAACTTGTTGTTCCTACACAGAATTTTAACTGACTTGGCAGGCAATATTTCCCCTGAAAGAAATAATGCTGACTTCAGCTTTCTTTTTTATCATGTGCTTCCAAGTAACCTAAAATCTTATCCTTAATAACAGACTCTAAAATCTTACCAAACACTGAAGTCAGGTTAAGTGGCCTATAGTTTCCCATCTTTTGCCTCCCTCGCTTCTTAAACAAATGGAGTGACATTTGCAATTTTCTATTTCTCTGGAACCATTTCTAACGCTGGTAACTCTTGAAAGATCATGCTCAATCTCTTTAGCTACCTCTTTTAAAATGCTGGAGTGTATTCCATTGGGTCCACCTTCAGACCTTTCAGGTTCTCAAGCACCTTCTGCTTAGTAATAGTGACTACACCAGAATCAGGTTTATTATCACCGGCATGTGACGTGAAATTTGTTAACTTAGCAGCAACAGTTCAATGCAATACATAATCTAGCAGAGAAAAAAAATAAATAAAATTTTAAAAAATAAATGAACAAGTAAATCGATTACAGTATATGTATATTGAATAAATGTTTTTAAAATGTGCAAAAAGAGAAATAATGTATTTTTTTTAAAAAGTGTAGTGTCCAAAGATTCAATGTCCATTTAGGAATCGGATGGCAGAGGGGAAGAAGCTGTTCCTGAATCGCTGAGTGTGTGCCATCAGGCTTCTGTACCTCCTACCTGATGGTAACAGTGAGAAAAGGGCATGCCCTGGGTGCTGGAGGTCCTTAATAATAGACGCTGCCTTTCTGAGACACCACTCCTTGAAGTTGTTCTGGGTACTTTGTAGTCTATTAGGTTCATCTGCCATTTTTTTTTTAGTTTCTTATTTCTACTTTTCCAGTGGTCCATTGCCAACTCTTCCCTCTTTCTCTTTATGCATCTGGAAAAGCCTTTGGTATCCTCTTTTGTTATTAAGTAGCTAACCTTCATATTGCATCTTTTCTCTCCTTTTTGCTTTTTTAGTTGCCTTCTGTTGGTGTTTAAAAGCTCTCCAATCCTCTAGCCTCCCAGCAGTTTTTACATTATTGTATATCCTCTCTTTTGCTTTTATGTTGTCATGGTAGCCATTTTCTCCCCTTTGGATGAAATGATCCTGTGTTTTCTGAATTACTCCCACAAAATTCTGCTGCTTTACCATCATCTGCTAGAGTCCCCTTCTAATCAATTTCGGCTAGCTCCCCTCTCGTGTCTCTGTAGTTACCTTTACTAACATGTAATACTGATACAACCAATTTTAGCTTCTTACTCTCAAAGTGTAAGGTGAATGCTATCATATCACTGCCTCCTAAGGGTCCCTTTACCTTAAGCTTCCTGATAAAATCAGTTCATTGCACTGCACCACACCCAGAGTTGCCTTTGCCCTCCTGGGCTCAAACACAAACTGTTCTAGAAAGCCAGTTTGACGTCATTCTACAAATTCCTTTACTTCGGATCATCGCCAACCTGATTTTCCCAGTCTATGTGCATATTGAATTCCCAAGACCACCATAACATTGCCTTTCTTGCATGCTTTTTCTATCTCCTTTTGTAATTTGTACCCAGCATTCATGCTACTATTTGGAAACCTGTACACAACTCCCATCTGGCTCTTTTTGCCTCTGCAGTTTCTTAATTCTACTCACAAGGATTCTACATGTTGTGATCCTATAGCACTTCTTGCTCAGATCTGATTTCATTTTTTTTACCAACAGAGTCATTCCAACCCCTCTTCCCATTTGCTTGTCTTTTCAATTGGAAGTATATCCTTGGGATGCTTAGGTCCCAACTATAATCTTCTTTCAGTCATGACTGATGCTCACAATGTCATACCTGCCAATTTCTAACTGCGCTATAAGCATATCGACCTTACTTCATGTGCTCTATGCATATACTATACTCAGTGATAGTTCTTTCTGAGTTCATGTTTATTGTCCTATCGTCACAGGTTTACAGAGCAAGCACTGCATATGAATGAGCATCCCTTGTTGCTCTCAAAAGCAAAACACCATGCTGTCTTAGTTATGCTCATGGAAGCTTGAGTGGTATGGTGGTGCAGTTAGTAGAACTCAGATCACAAATAAGAGAAAATCTGCAGATGCTGGAAATCAAAGCAACACACACAAAATGCTGGAGGAACTCAGCAGGCCAGGCAGCATCTATGGAAACGAGTACAAGAGCAGGACTGGAGGGTTTTGCCCCAAAATGTCAACTGTACTCTTTTCCATAGATGTTGGCTGGCCTGCTGATTTCCTCAGCATTTTGTATGTGTGTTGCTTAGTAAGTAGAACTGATGCCTCACAACTCCAGCAACATGCAACCTTGGGCACTGTGCGTGTAGTGTTTGCATATTCTCCCTGTGACGGTGTGAGCTACCACTGAGTACTCCAGTCTCCTCCTCCATCCAAGATGTGGTTAAATCAGTTAATTTACTGTGTAAGTTGTAGAGTTATATAGCACGGAAACGGGTCCTTCAGTTCAGCTGTGCATGCCTGCTAAAGTGCCTCATCCAAGCTATTCCTATTTTCCACCACTTGGCCTGTAACCTTCAAAACCTTTTAAATGTTTTTACCTGTCCAACTATCTTTAAAAAGTTGTTATTAAACCTGTCTCAACCATTTCCTTTGGGAACTCGTTCCAAAATGAGTAGTTGAGTCAAAAATTGAGGATTGTGGGGATTGTGATTTGTCGTCTTCAAAGACGTTTTTGTATTTCAATCAACGATGTATAATTTAGAGTGCTACATCTCCACGTGTAAATAGGTTATCCAAAACTATATAAAAATGGTTCAATTTAATATCAGAGAATGTAGATGCTGTACAATCTGAAATTCTTTCTCTTCACAGACATCCACAAAACAAGAACCCCAGAGAATGAATGATAGAACATCAGATCCCCAAAGCCCACCCCTCCCCTCACTTGTGCCAGCAGAAGCACCAATTCAGATATTCTGGATGAGTCTGATATTAACAGCTTGTAGTCATGAACTATTTTTGTTTTCTTGTTTGTGATTTGTTTCATAGTGTAATCACAGCTATAACATAAAAAACAAGTAATAGATTTGGAATGATATATTGAAAATTTCCAACAAAATTCAATTTTGTTTACGTTTCATTGAAATCCAAGCTACATATTTATGGATTTATATTTAAGGATGGGTTTGATGCTTTCTTGTTCCAGTCTAAGCTTCGACTTTGTATCTTGAAGTTCATCCACTTATGAAGTGTTATTTGTTTCAGCTAGCCAGTTCTCTTTAGAAAGCATTACACTTCAGTGCTTTCTTTGGACTAGAACCAAGTTAATAAAAATCTGCCAGTAATGGTATGGAAAGCTGTAATCACAAGCAATTCATCTAACCTGCTTTAAACTCAATATGCTATAAGAATAAGACAAAATCTATACATTAAAGAGGAAAAGGATTAAATTTTCAAGCTTAATGCCCTTTCTCATCCTTTTCACTTCTAATAAGGGGTTTTTGACCTCTATCTATGTTTCTCTCCACAGACGCTGCCTGCCCAGGATGTTTCCAATGTTCTCATTTTATTTTAATTTCAGATTTTTAGGATCTATAGATTTTTAATTTTTAATTTAAACATTTTAGTTTTTTGAAACACAGTGCAGTATTGTGATTTACTGAAGTCTTAGTGAGAGGCTAATACTATATTTAGATGTGCTTTAATATAGTTTCCTTCAGAGGAATTTTTAATGGGAATCTGTATTTCATTTTGATCGCAATATACTGCTTAAGCTCTGGATTTAGTGAAAGCCAATTTATGTGCCTGATTGAATATGGTGCCATTAAAGTTTTTGCTTTCCAAGCCTCTCCACCTGATCATCTTTACATACGAATTTACATGCTGTACTTTCCATTCCACTGACAGACTAAGGAAGTTACTGATCTAATGGAGGCATTCAGTTAGAGTGAAGAAATGACATTTCCAAAACTGAGCAACACACAAAGTGCTGGAGGAACTCAGCAGTCCAGAAAGCATCTATGGAAAAAAGTACAGTTGATGTTTCGGGCCGAAATCCTTTGGCAGGACGTATGGTTTTGGCCTGAAACGTTGGGTGTACTTTTTTCCATAGATGCTGCATAGCCTGCTGAGTTCCTCCAGCATTTTGTGTGTTGCTCAAATTTCCAGCATCTGCAGACTTTCTCTTGTTTGTGACATTTCCTATCAATAGCTTTTAAAATTAAAAGTATCAATTAATGGAGTGGTACATGCTTTACTTACTGCTTACTGTTTCCAGTTGGAGATTACATTTTACTACTTAGTTAAGTTGGTGGAGCAAAAGAAAGAAAAATTCCTGGTAAAAGTTCAAGTTCTGGTCAGTAGAAAATGTGAGGGAAGCCAATAAGAGCATAGACAAAAGGCTCTTTGCTTGATGTACAGTCATTGCAACCAGTTTACTGAATGCGTCCCAGTCTGGAATTCTGCTTGAGCACAAAGTCAAATGCATTATTTCTGTTGTTAAAAATGTGAACTCCAACTTATTAGAAGGTAATTTCATAAGAAACTGACAATAGAAGGAACGACTGATATAGGAGATAGTATTTAATACAAAACCGCCCCAGCCCTTTTCAATATTCTATACTTTGGTGCCTTATGCTGCTGTTGAGGGAGATTCATTTTGTCCCAACCAATACTCATAAATGTTTAAGCCATCCCATGGTTAATATCTTGGATCTATTACCAATATTTTAATGCCTAAGGGGTTAATTTGTTCTAGTCAAAATGTGCTGTTCTTGTTTACCTTATTGTTGTCATGTTTTCCTGGACATCTCATTCGTTTAATTTCCTGGTAAGAAATATTTTGAATGTGGTTAGTAAGAAGTAGTAAACATCATCTCCAGCACAATAAAGATGTAATTCAAGCCAATGATTTTCAACTTGTTGTGGGAAATCATTATAAATTATAGAATAACATTTTTTGAAAAGTGCAGTAGTATTTCATGATTACTGTTGGAATATAATGTTCATTATTCCAGAGTCATGTACCACAAAGTGCAGAAATTTGGGAATTGTTCCTTAGACTGCTGAATGGTGGTCTGTTCCTTTCTAAACACGTTGAGTTATATACTACAGGGACAGAAATATATCAGTCCGGATCAATGGAGTTATTTCAAACTGGAGAAAGTGTGAAATTTTAACAATTCTTTTAAAATGTGGAAAATCATTGGCAGTTACAATGAATGCATGTATAGCATGATCCTTCCTTCTGATCTATAAGGTGTTCCATTGGCTTTCTCTCTTTTCTGCTACTTTGATTGCTTCATTGTTGAAGGGAGGATTCAGGCCTATCCAGGTAATATCAACTAATTAGTAACTTATCCTCTCAATTGGCTTTGCTAAGTGCTGAAAATTGGACAAAGGGCTGTAAGGCAGCATTGTTAGAATTGTTTTTACATTTTTGAAGCACTTTTCAACCACGCAGCTTGCATATCTGTTTGTATTCAAAGTTACCTTACAAGTGTTAAAAATTGTTGTCTTAGACTTTGTTTTAGAAGAATTGTTGTCTTTGACTTTGACAAGTTTTAGAAAAATGAAAGTTCTTTACTGACTCAAGATGATGTCTTTAAATTTTTTATGTAAGTTCATGAAGTTACAAGTGAAAAGTCAAATAACAAGTAACTTTAAATGATTATGCAGTTTCTTAAATGGCATGAGTTGTTCCCTGATCAGTTTATCTTAAAGATGCAAGTAGGCTGGTGTTCCTCTGATGTAATTGGGAGCTCTATTTCTGCAGGACATGGTAGTTGAAATATTGGAGTTCACCACCAGTGAGCCTCTGCTACCAAGTTACTCTTGTCCTTAATGCAGCGACCTGTTATTGGAGGAAGTGGCCAGCCCAAGTGCAGTTCCTGTCCAGTGTTTATTCATGAGTCGAGCTTTTCTTTAATTGGCATGTAGTGTCTGAATGGAAACCTTTTTCTGTGGTTTTGTTTTGAAGGCTTGATTAGAAAGGAGTGTATAATGTAATTTGTGAATGACTTGCAGCTGTAGTAGGAAGTTTTGTTTTGTGACAGATCTTTTTTTTTCCTGCAGTTTTTTCAAAGACCACCAATGCAACCAACTAGACCCAGCATACCGAATAATAATCCTTCCATGCGTCCAGGGACACAGACTGCAACGGCTGCAGTCTATCCACCCAGCCAAGGGCCTATAATAATGATGAATCCACCTGTGCCATATCCCCCAGCTCCTCAGGCTCCCTATTATATTGCTAATCCGGTAAGAGGTGTGATTGATATTTCAAACATTATAATTATCTCAACTAGTAGTATTGTTATTCTTTATAAATGAATCAACATGTATTTGGAGAGTGAGGATTGCACGTACTTGTAAACAAATGTGTCTCTGCATACAGTTGGGGGTATTACATTTTATAGTCTGCAACTCATAAATTAGTCATGTTTTGCTTTTATTAAATCGCATTTGTTTCAAAGTTTTGAATAATTCAATTTGTATTTTAGTTGAGTATCATAGAATCTCTTAACAGTACAGCACAGAAACAAGCCCTTCTGAACACAATGCCTGTGCCAATTTAAACTGCATATGGTCTACGTACCTTAGTTTTCCACCTGTTCATGTGCCCATCTAAATTTCTCTTAAATATTGCACCTAAAGATCTCATTGTAAGTCAATAATCCAAATGATCCTGCTTCCATTTGCTATATACTTTCCCCTTAAATCTGGCCTTTCCAAATGTAACAACACAAGTATCTCCATCTGCCATTTCTCTACCCACATTTCCAACTGGTCTATATCCTGCTGAATCCTTCTACACTGTCCACAACTCCTCCAATTTTTGTGCCACCTGCAAACAACCCACCCACCTACATTTTCATCCAGATCATTTATAGATATTACAAACAAAACCTCTCAGCACTGATCATTGGTGAACACTAATGGTCACAGACCTCCAGTTAGAAAAACACCTCTCCATCCCCTACCTCTGCTTTCTATGGCCAAGCTAATTTTGAATCCAGTCTCACAAGTTTCCATGGATCCCATCTGCCTTAATCTTCCAACTGGCAGCTCCGGGAGGTTACCAGAATGTGTGTATGGGAAGGGGCAATGCACTGGCCTGGCTGGATTAGCCTACTGTGACAGATCTTGTAAACTGTTCTAAGTCCACGTGTACTGCATCCACTGCTCTACCCTCAACAATCATTTTTGTCACTTCTTCAAAAAAAACTTAATAACAAAGTTTATAAGACATGACTTTACTACACAAAGCCACATTTCTATTCCTAATATAAGTAGATCTTATCTGTAAGAATCTTCTCCAATACTTTATCGGCCATTGATGTATGAAAAGAAGGCAATGGCAAACCACTTCTGTAGAAAAATTTGTCAAGAGCAGTCATGGTCATGGAAGACCATGGTCGCTCATGTCATACAACATGATACATACATACATGATGTTGATTGATATATGGACCCAAAGCTTGTAGTTTTCAGGTTTGTCTGTGCTGCCCTTGCTATTCTCCAATATCATGGGGCCTCATTTTGTAGCTAAAGACGATATTTTGATCATCATCAAGGCCCTAACAATCTCCTCCCTGTATCTCTCTGCCTCCTCCACCATAATGCTCTTCAAGAGACCTACAACATCATGCAAGGCTCCTGAAACTTGCCATCCTTGTAATTCTTCCTTGCAGGAACAAGATGGTCCTGTATTTTGACCAGCTAGCCTTTAAGCGACTCCTATGTATAGACTTGCTCAGTGACAATTGCTGCCAACCAACATGCCCCAGCATCAGCTCAATACCTTTTTCAAAGTTAATGCTTTCCCTTGAGGCCTATTGTTATTCTTATCTGTGATTAAGTGAAAACTGAGAGTTATGATCACTATTCCCAAAATGATCTCCCACTGAAATTACAAAACGCTGGCCAGGCTCATTTTCCAATACAAGATCTGGTAGAGCCCCTTGGTTGGATTAACTACATCCTACAGCAAGAAGCCTTCTTAATATATTCTGCCCTATTTAATTCTCTAGCATAAACATAGTCCCAAGTCAGTAATAGGGAAATTGAAGTCACCCGCTACTTCTAACCTTTTGTTTTTACATCATTCCATAATCTGTTCATGTACTTGATCCTTTATCTCCTGATGGCTTTTGGGAGGCTTATAGTTTAAATCCATCATAGTATTTGCACCTTTCTTATTCCTGACTTCCTCCCATTTTGCTTCACTGGCTGAGTACCTCCAACTTGCCTTCTCTAAGTGCCAGTGTCATTCTCTCTGCACAGTAGTGCAGCGCTTCCACCTTTTCTACATCCCTTTCTGTCATGACTGAAACATTTGAATCCTGGAATGCTGAGCTGCTGGTCCTGCCTTCTGTCAATCAAGTCTCTGTAATGGCCACAACATTATAGTTCATGTAGTAATCCAAGCTTTAGGTTCATCTGCTTTACCCGTAATCCTCCTTGCATTGAAGTAAAAGCACTTGTAAGTCCAACCTTGCTCATTAACCTGGCCCTGCCTGAGTTTCCTTTCAGCCTTACTTCATCTATCCTGTACATTCTCTTCACTGTTGACTTTATTCTATTGTTCCCAGACGCCTATCATGCTAGTTTTAATTTTTATGAATAGCACTTAACAAATCTCCCAGTGGGGAAATTATTACCCCCCCCCCCCCCCGCCCCAGTTTGGGTACATTCAGTTCTCCTTGTACAGGTCTCAGTTGCCCTGTACAAGAGCCAGTAATCCATGTACCTGAAGCACTTTCCCCTCCAGCTCCTTCGTAATGCCTCTAACTGTACTATCTTACTACATTTTGCCTCGCTGGCACATGCCACAGGCAATAATCTTGAGATTACAGCCCTAGAAGTACGGCTTTTTAATTTTATGCCTAACTGTCTAAATTGTCTTGCCAGTCTTCATCTCTCTTCCTTCTGAAGTCTTTAATACCGATACGAACTACAACCCCTTCCCCTTTCAAAATATCTGTGCATGTTAGAGACATCCTTGACCCTGATATCAGGGAGGCAACACATTATCCTGAAGTCTCGCAGCCACAGGGATGCTTATTTGTTGTCCTCATTAAAGATTTCACTGTCAT
The DNA here is from genome assembly GCF_048418815.1 of Hemitrygon akajei. Taxonomy (NCBI): domain Eukaryota; kingdom Metazoa; phylum Chordata; class Chondrichthyes; order Myliobatiformes; family Dasyatidae; genus Hemitrygon; species Hemitrygon akajei. The sequence continues at coordinate 14,838,082 of NC_133152.1, read as the reverse complement.
TATTTGCCTAGTCTTTAATCTGCTCTGCTATACATCAGAGGCAGTATGGTGCCACTAATCTAATTGCTGTTGTCATTTTGTCCTAAGAGGCCAAACTCTCAATTGTACTCAAGTTGTATTCTTGTTTGAGAGAGGAACACAATCCTTGTCCTTCTGGTGGTCACTCATCTATCTGACCTGAACCACTGGCATGATTACCTCCTGAAACTCCGGTCTGTGCACTCTCTGCCTCCTGTGTGCTCTGAGTCCAACTGCTGCCCCAATTGATCATGTGGTTTGAGAGGAGCTGCAGTTGGATACACTTACAGCAGGCATAGTAGGAAGGACACTTGAAAACTCTCGTCTCCTTATTTCTTGGGAGGGAGCATACGATCCCACCAACTGCCATTGTCGCTCTTCTAACTCAGGGACAATGAAAAATCCCACCCTACTCTTATCAATTTTAGTTTTATTTAATTTCTATCCATATGTTTAGTTTATTGTACTAATTGTATTGTGGGAAATTAGTTCTGAAGGTAGTATGTGAAGATATTGAGTTATGATATGATATTAAATAGTTAGTTACACTTCTGCTGGAACTTCCATGTTTCCAATATTAAAACAGCTTGTCATACAAGCACTCTGCCTTGGCTGTGACTTTAACATTGGCCTTGTTACCCCACTATAGCATATCAACCTATATAAAAACTAGAGTGATTAGTGATTTGAAGAATTGAGATAATTTTAATTTTACAACTCTGTAACCAAGTGGTTGAACATAGGCAAAGCTGTGGAAGCCTTTACTGTTAATAGCATGACAATGGCCAGGGAAGATAATTGAACATTCTTAAAAGATGCCAGAGAAGTAACAAATGATATGTGCAGGCCTTGTGTGAACATGGGCAAATTCTTAATCCCAATTAGTTTATTGATTAAAATTTCAAGTGGTCTTTTGTCACAATGGAATGAATACTCAACCAGTCATGAGCTGTCCTATTAATCCTGTTTGTTCTCTATGAACTCTTCTTCCCCATTGTGTAGATGACAAAATCATTCATGGGGGGGGGGGGGGGTCTATTATACACCCTGTATGATTGCCAGTCCAACTGACATTTAGTGCTCGCGCACTGCAAGCTTTGCGCATAATCATGTATTTAGGGTTTTTTTTAACCTGTTTTCTAATGGTTTAATTTGATTTCTTAATGTGTCATTTGTTGTCAACAGTATTTCAGACTACATTTGATTAAAGTAAACTAAGCCCTTGTTACCCACTGACTTGTTATACACAAATGTGTAGACTTCCAAGGTCAGCCATGTATTATTTGGATTTGTGGCAAGCACCACTTGTTCCTTCAGAGCCCTCTCCTGTCGTGCCTGATAAATCCTGTTTGCCATGCATTCCATTTGATGGCTTCTGCTAGCAATATCTAGTGCTAGTGAAATATCTATAGCCTGTAAGCAGCTAAAGCCTGAGCCGGCTGCTTTTCTTTAGTTTCTGTGCTTATTCTGCACAAATATGTAAAAGTATGTATTTGACATTACTTCTGTGTGGCTTCCAAATCATGTTATCCCTCAGTGCCTTCGTAAGTTAATGTAGCACTTACATTGATATGTGGCTAATATTGTGTCAGGTGTGTGGCTGAGGCTGGAACATCAGTGAATTAAAAATATGTGTAGGATTGTAGCCAGTAACAGGATGAGGGCTAAGTGTGTGGCTGGTGCGAACTTCAAGGATGTCAGTAGTAGTGCTAACAGCTCTGTGCGCTGCCTCATTGGGAGCCACGAGCTATCAACTGCTACAAATGGTGATAAAGTCTGAAGCCAGTCAATCTCCTCCTTCAATGGTTCCACTTAATCAAAAGTGAATTGTACTTGATTTAATGAGCTATCCAAGGGTTATATGACTGATTAAGGACTGGATGTGAACTAGGCAAGCTAAAACATACTGACAAGTGGAAAACATGTGAGCATGACTTAATATCAACTAAAACATTCATTTTGAAGAAAATAAATCTGGTGCTTTCCTGGTGTATATGACTAATAAACTCCTAGGCTTCCAGTGGGGTACAGGTATCGATTTTAACCCATGTTTCGATGACAAACTCTGCCATCTTCATCAGGGATGATGCCTGTGCATGTCTAGTCCGGTGTTATTTATACCCTACTGTCTGTCCCTCCTGATTGGTTAGTCCTCATCCAATCAGGTTTCCGCCTCCCACCTTGTTGACAGTTGAATTGCAATTCTAACTTAGAGCAATGCCTTCATCTTTGTTAAAATTCTTTTCCTCCAGTTATATTTCAATGTCTTCCTTTACCAGATGGTCCCAAAAGCCATTGGTGCAGCACAGTAGTTTAGTGCGGTCGAAGTCAATCCTATGGACGTTTTGAATGCAGTGTTCTGCTACTGCTGATTTCTCCCAGTAGCCCAAATGGATACACTTGTGCTCCTTGATGCAGGTTTCCACTGTGTGTCCTGTCTGGCTGCTTCACATTCATTGGGAATCCTGTAAACACCAGACGTCCTGAGTCCCAGGACATCTTTGACCCACATAAGCTGTGATTTGAGCTTCCCTACTGGTTTGTGGATAGTATTAATCTGGTATTTCTTCAGGGTCCTGAGTGATCCTTTCAGAAACCGTGGAAATATAGGGAAGATAGATGGTAGCAATGAGGGTTCCTCATTGTTAAGTTTCCTGGTTTTTTCATTGGCCCTTTTAGGGGCCCAGTTGATTTCCCTCACTTTGTCACCATTCTGTAGGAATGCCATGTGTAATCATCTTATTTCCTTGTGGAGACTCTCTGGGTCTGAAATAGTTTTCGTACGGTTAATCAAAAGTTGAAAGAAGCACTCTATATTGGCAGGTGTGACAGTGGCTGTTACTGTTGAGGAATACATCCGTGTGAGTGGGTTTCCAATAGATGCCATGTCCGAGGCTGTCGTCTGGTTTCCTTTGTATTAGTATGTCTGGGAGCAGGAGGCAACCTTTCTTCTCGATCACTGTTGTAAATTGAATGTTTGGATGTATGCTGTTCAATTGATCATGGAACTGTTGGAGTGCCTGTAGTCCCTACGAGGTGTCATTGACTGAAAAAACATTTTCTGTCTTCCCTCTATTTCCACGGTTTCTGGAAGGATTGCTAGAATCCTGAAGAAATACTGGATTAATCCCATCCACAAACCTGTAAGGAAGCTCAAATCACAGTTTATGTGGGTCAAAGATGACCTGGGACTCAAGGCAGCTGACGTTTACAGGATGGCACACATCAGCCAGATGGGATGCATGGTGGAAACCCGCATCAAGGAGCACAGGAGGTGAATCTGTTTTGGTTACCCGGAGAAAACAGCAGGACAGAAATTTGCATTTGCAATGGCCGATTGATAGGCACAATGGCTTTTGGGACCGCCTGGTGAAAGAAGCCATTGAAATTAAACTAAGAGGAAAAGAATTTTAACAAGATGAAGGTCTCACTCTAAGTAAGAACTGGAATTTAATTGTAAACAAGGTGAGATAGCGGAAACCTGAATGGATGAGGAGTAACCAATCAGGAAGGACAGACGAAAGGGGCTCTGTCAATACCAACAGACTAGACATGCCCAGGCATCATCTCTGATGAAGATGGCAATGTTTGTCATTGAAATGTCAAATAAAATCGATATCTGTACCCAGCTAGAAGCCTGAAAAGAGTTGATTTTTCACCTTGAAGTATATATTTTAGCAAAATCTTATGATTTAAAACATATTTACTAGCAGGATTTATTAATGGAAATATACAAGCTGAAGTGAAATAATGTGTATAGCAGAAGCTGGGTTTGGCAACTCTGGTGGTATCCACTAGCTACTAGCTATGTAATAATGGGATTGTCTGAAGTAAATGAACCTCCTTGAGGCTAAATTAATCAAAACAAACTGTACTTGTTTTGATGAGCTAAGGTATATGAGTGGAAGCATACAAGTTCCAGTGAGGGCCAGATTTGCAGTGAACGTCTAAAGCTCCAGGGGTCAGAACTGGAATTGGATTGCCAGCACAGCTGAGTTTAAGAATATAGCTAATTGAGCTGGCAACTATTTCATTGGACCCTAGCTATGAATGGTAAGAAAGGTCTGAAGCTTGTCAATACTTCTCTATAAGTCAAAAGCTAACTGCTTATTTTAATCAACTAGAGCATATTTATAAGCTGAAACCTTGATGTGAATTGAATACGAGCTTATGAACATTAAGAACTGAAACATACATAAAGAAAATTCATGTTTTGGAATGGCCAATTCATGTAAGGTATCCCAGAAATATTGATGAACTTAAACAGTTTTGTATGGAGGAATGGTGTAAAATTCCTCCTTGCCATTGTACAAGTCTGATCAGCAGCGACAGGAAACATTTAGTGAAGGTTATTGCTGCTAAAGGAGATTCTACCAGCTATTAATACAAGGGTCCACTTACTTTTTCCAGCCTGGACTGTGAATGATTAAACAATGTGTTCAATAAACACATGAAAAGTACAATTGTTTGTGTGTTATTAGGTTAGGCAGATTGTGTTTGTCTATTATTGTGACTGAGATGAAGATCAGACCACATTTTATGAATTGTTAATGCAGAAAACCAGTTAATTGTAAAGGGTTCACAAACTTTTCTTGCAACTGTCGAAACTGAAACTTTGCATTAGTTGAAATTTGTGAACATATCAAACTTAAATAGTTGCCATATGTACGAAGTACTTGGCCATTGTATGTCATTGTAATTTTAGTGGCATTACTGGAGGCCTTGAAAGGATCTGCATGTTTTGTTAAATGCTGTAAGTTTGTCCCTATCCTTCACAATTAACAATGACTTAGGTAATGTGAAATATTGAGCCATCCTTTAATGAATTAAAGGCATTCAAGAAAATCAGCACACATTCTTTGAACTACTCAAAATTGATATACACTGAACCCCTCTGAATTCGTGCTCACATAACACAATTCCATTTTGTCTCAGTTCTTCCCAGTAAAGTACATCTGTGACATCGCATGCTCTCTGTCCCTTCAACAATTTGCAAAAGGATGTCCAGTCTCCATACATCTCTACCTACATCAGGAAGGCCTTAGGTCTCTCCCCTTTTAGACAACCACCACCCCCCTCCATTTTGCGGAATGTACTTGCAGTCAACAATTTCCCTTTTGCCTTTTCCCACTCTCTGTAAACCCAAGGTATAGCCATGGATACCTGCAGGTGCCCCAGCTATGCCTGCTTTTTTGTCAGTTGTGTGGAACAGTCCATATTCCAAGCCTACACTGGGATTGCTACCCAACTTCTTCTGCATAGGTGCTGCTTTCTACACCCTTGTCAATTTCATCAACTTTGCATGCGACTTCCTCCCTGCCGTCAGATTTACCCTGTCTATCTTGGACACCTCTCTTCCCCTTTCTCAATCTCTATGTCTCCATCTCTGGAACCAGACTGTTTACTGATATCTTTTATAAACCTAGTGACTCTCACAGCTATCCTGACTGTATCTCTTCCCACCCTGTCACTTGTAAAAAATTTGTCAGTTTCTTTGTCTCCGCTGCATCATTTCTCAGGATGAGTCTTTCTGTTCCAGAACATGAGATGTCCTCCTGCAAACAACAGGGTTTTCCTTCCTCTACCATTGATGCTGTCCTCACCTACATCTCTATTTCCCAGACATCTACCTCATGCATCTCACCACCATCATAACAGGGATAAATTTACCCTTGTCCTTGCTTACCACGCCACGAACCTCTGCATTCATCCATCATTCACTGTAACTTCTGCCATCTTCAGTGGGATTTTACCACCACAGACATCTTTTAATTCTGCTCTGCTTTCTGCATGGATCACTGTGTAACTCCCTTGACCATTCATTCCGTCTTACTAACGTCCTTCCATGCACTTAACCCTGCAATCACGGAAACCCCTACACCATGATTCAGGGCCCCTAGCTGTCCTTCCAGGTGAAGCAACACTTCACCTGCCTCCTATATTGGTGAGACTTGCTGCAGATTGGGGCATTGCTTCATCAAGTATCTTCGCTCTGTCTCGCAACAGCCCACATCTCATGATGGCCACATATTTCAATTACACTTCCCATTCTCACACTGGCACCATCTGTCCACAGCCTATTCTGCTGCCATGATGAAGCAAGTGCAGGTTAGAGGAGCTAACACTTTGTAATCCATCTTGATATTCTCTAACCTAATGGCACGAACATTGCTTTTTCTAAGGGTTCAAACTATTTTCTAACTTCCTTAAAGTTCCCTCCAAACATTTTTTTTCCCTTATTCTGGTTGCCCTCTCACTCCTCTTCTCATCCCTTCCCTCATAATCTGCTCATCACCTCCCTCTGGTTCTCCACCTCCTTCATTCCATGGTCTACTGTCCTATCAGATTCCTTCAGCCATTTACCTCTTTTATCCTTTCACCTATCACCACCTATCTTCTCACTTGATATCCCCTCCCTACCCACCTAAATGCCCCCCCCCAAATTATAGTACGACAAGCAAGATTATGCTGCTCATTGTCCCCACACCTTTTTATTGTGACTTCTCCCTCCTTCACTTCAAGCAGTATTGAAGCACCTCGGCCAGAAACATTGACTATTCATTTTCTCGATAGATACTGATTGGCATGCCAGCTTTTTGTGTGTGTTGCTCAATATTGAAATATTCCTTTTTTCCATAATATATATTCATAAAAAGTTAAGCTCAATTATCGAAGATGCATTTAATTTTGTTAAACAGTTTGGTTTTATGCAAGTATTCAAAAATAAACTAATCAACCTTGTGTCTAGATGATTTACTGACTGCTTCCTGTTTTTAATAAACCAGTTTTGCCTGCTGTGCTCCATATGTCAAAAAGGGATGATATTGTAGAATTTTAAGTGTTGTTTAAGTTGTTGTTTGATGTTGTTATTTCCATGCCCTTCACCCTTGATGCTCGACTTTCAACAATAAGCCACCAAGTAGAATCTTTGAGCAATGATAACTGGCTTCAGATTACCCATCATGCTACAAATTCTCAGCAGCAATTTGAAATATTTATTGTCTTTTGCTGTCTGTGGTTGTGAGGACTTAGTTTTGAGCAGTTAAAAGATCTATGGGATTTGACATGAGAGAAGACACAACTGATCAAGCAGCTTTTTTGGAAGAGCTAAATAGAGCTAATTGTGATGAGTTTTAGAGCTCGCATAAAAATGAAATGTGTTTCAGAGAAAGGAGAGGAGTGGAGAAAACAAAAGAATGTCTATGATGGTGGGAGGACAAGTGCAATTGGTGATGGTGTTGGCTGAAGGGATGTAGCAGCTGCTCTGCCAGGAGATGAGAACACAGATACTAATGCTGTTGGAATGGTGAGTTACATTGCATTTGCTGGAAATCTGAGATGAAGGAGAATGTTGGAAATACGCTGAAGACCTTTAAAGTATTTATTGAGGCACTCCCCCTGAAAATTATCTTCTGCAGACTCCAGCCTCAACCCCATTTACACACAATCACTTCCTTCTCCTTCTCCCAAGATCCATACAAAAGACTTTACTGATTGACCCATTGTTTCAATCTTGTCTCACAACTAACTTCTTCCTAATCTTTCTAACCTCTTTTCCCTCTTATATCTGTGGCACCTCTGACTCTGTCTCCACTTTGACATGTTCTTGCTTCCTGGTCCTAACTGGTTCATTTTCACCATTCCTCGTACCTCCATTCCACATGAAGACAACTTGAGAGTCCTTTGTTGGCGTCCTATTCAGGAAGGAACACGACCCCCTCTACCTCTACTTTTCTTCACTTTGCTGAACTTGTAACATTGAACAACTTATAAACTGTTCTCTGGCTTCAAGCTGGATGCAGGTATCGATTATAACCGGTGTTTCATTAACAAACTTTGCCATCTTCTTCAGGGATGATTCATCTGAAGAAGATGACTGAGTTTGTCATTGAAACGTTGGTTATAATCGATACCTGTATTTAGCTTGAAGACCAAGTAAAGTTTGTCATATATGCTGGGAAAGCAGTAGATCCTTTTTCATTGAACAACTTGTCCTTTTAAGTTGTAGCTATAGAAAACTGCATGCCCTCAAGTTGCATCTGTCCCTTCTGGGATATATTGCCCAGTATTTTGTTTCACTTTTGCTTAGTCCAGAACATTAATCAATTTACAGCAAAATCAAAAAATATCTTCACATCTTTCCTTGAAATTTTTCTCTCCATTCCAGTTGGTAGGCTAGCAACTGTTATTAGCTACTTTCAACAGACTCCCATAGCAATCTTGATTACACCTTCTCCTGTTCTGCTTCCAGAAAGTTTTCTGTGCCATTATCGTAATTTTAGTTGCATCTATTCTGTTGCAACACTTGCAACGCCAGTTCTTCTGAGATAACTTCCTTTTTTTCTTAATTATGAATTCACTTTCACCGTAGCTCCTGGGTGTCTCAACCACTTCAGTTTCCCGTTCCTTGCCTTGCACTCCACCAAGACCTACCTGCAATCAATCATCCTCTGAAATTTCCTCCAAATTCAAATGATGCCACACTAGAAATATCACCACCTCTGCTTCCATAAGGGCATGAGAAATAAAACAGGGTCACGTCATTTGATCTCTCATCTGCTCCATCACACAATAAAATCATAATCAGTTGTTTAACCTCATCACTACTTTTCTGCCCAACCATACATCCCTTAATTTGCTTGAATATATAAAAATGTTTAGAACTCTCTCCTGAGTATATTCAGTAAACACTTCTAGTGCAAAGCATTCCAATGATACATCATCTTCTGTGTAAAGAATTTTCTGACTGGCCAGCCACAGTCATATTTGTGACTGTGATAACTGGTACTAGACACCTCAACAAGGGGAAACTGCATACCCATGCTGTGCCTGTCAAGCCTGACAAAAATTTTGTATATTTTGAACCTTGTTCTTCTAAATTCTAGAACATACCTCTTCAGTCTGCTTAAGCTCTCCTTGGGAAATGAACCTTCCATCCCCAATTACCTGATGCCATATCAGTCCGGTGAACCTTTGCTGAACACGTCTTCCTTCCTTGGGTAGGAAAACAAGACGTGTAAGTACACAGTATTCAGGTGCAGCTTCGTTAGGACCTTGTGTGATGTTAATAAGATCATTTTAACCTTATACACAGATCTTTTTGCAATATGGGGGGACATAAAACCTGCTCCCACATGAGAGCTTTTGGTGATTTATATACAGTGGCACTTGGACATGACAAATGGACATTTTTCATCCTCTTCCTGTATAGTGGGAAGAGGTAAGAAGTCAGATTTTCAACTTTGGTGGTTATGGAAAGGTGTTATTGGAGAAAGAATGAATTTTGGTGAAGATGGTTGAGTGAACCATGAAAAGCACAAGTTCCTCAGTTCCTTGCATCCCCGAAGGTAGTTCTTCTTAAGCCACCAGCCATTATATCCTTTTCAGCGTTGCAGCAATTTCTTATATGTGAAACCATTCACAGTTCTCCGAATTCAGTGTACTGCAGTTGGTGTTCCCAGTGTGGCTTTCTCTGCATTGAGGAAGCAAATGTGAACAGTTTGCAAATCATCTCTGTTTAATATACAGAGTAACCCTAACATTTGAGTTGCCTGTCATTTTAATTTACCACCTAGTTCAGTCTTTGGCTCTTGCACAGTTCCAAGAATGCCCAACATAAGTTTGAGAAATGGTATTTCCGTACCAGACGTGTTACTGCCCTCAGGATTCAAAATTGCATTCAACTATTTTAGATAATGAGCTTTTTCCGTTAGTATCAGAGCTGGCTAGTTCTAGTTACTGTATCTGGTGTGGCCTCCTGTATATTGGTGAGACTCGACGCAGATTGGGAGACCGCTTCGCTAAGCACGTACTCTCCATCCGCCAGAAAAGCAGGATTTCCAGGTGGCCACCCATTTTAATTCCACTCCCAATTCCTATTCCGACATGCCAGTCCATGGCCTCCTCTACTGTCGCAATAAGCCATACTCAGGTTGGAGAAGTAACACCTTGTGTTCCATCTAGGTCGCCTCCAACCTGATGACATGAACATTAATTTCTTGAATTTCTGGTAATGCCACCTACCCTCACCATTCCCCATCCCCTTTTCCCTCTCACTTTATATGCTTACCAGCCTATCACCTTCCCCTTTTCTTTCTTCCGTGGCCTTCTGTCTACTATCACGTTCTCACTTCTCCAGCCGTGTATCTTTCAGCAATCAACTTCCCAGCTCTTTACTTCACACCCCCACTCCCCCGGTTGCACCTCTCACCTTGTGGTTCTTCCTCCCCTCCCCACACTTTCTTACTCTGAATCATCATCTTTTTTTCCAGCCCCCCTGAAGAAGGGTATCGTCCCACAACATTGACTGCACTCTTTTCCATAGATGCTGCCAGGCCTGCTGAGTTCCTCCAGCATTTTGTGTGTGTTGTTTAGATTTCCAGCATCTGCAGTTTTTCTCTTGTTTGTGGCTAGTTCTGGTGTCTTGTCTTCAATGTGTAACATTAACTCTTTTCACAGACACCGTTTGAGCTGGTTATTTCAGATTTCCAATAAATGCAGTATTTGTACCTTACCTTTCTAGCATTGTTTTATTCTCTCTGTTCTCATTCTTCTTCAAATGACTTCTCCTTTAGCTAAATTAGATGCGATTAACAGACCCTTCTCAGCCAGTGCCACCATCACTGTGTCATTGTGCCTCCCTTGGAGTCTACCTGATCACACCTTCTGCAACTTCAAAACATGTTTGATTATTGACATGAAGTTTTTATGAAGTCATTGACCTGAAAATTTAACTCTGTTTCTCTCTCCACAGATACTATCTGATATGCTGAGTATTTTCAGTGTCTGTATTTTGCTTTCTGAATCTGGGACAAGACTGCAGACTAAAGTCACTTAATGCCACCTTACTGTGGTATTATTTTCAAGAAAATCAATTGAAATAACCCTTTTCAGAACTACAGTGTTTAAAATGTAGTTAGTTAGGTATGATGTATTAGAAAACTAATACTGATTTTTGCTTTTAACAGTTCCGCCCTAGTGCGACTCCATACATGGGGCCACCCCAGCAGTATCCTGTTCAGCCGCCTCCTGGTCCATTCTATTCTGGACCAGGTCCTGGCGATTTCACTACATATGGTAAGTATTAAGTCACTAATAATATTGGAGGCTCTGTTTCTTTTAAACAAGAACAGAACATTTATTCTGAGCTCATGAAATTAATTTAAATTTAACATGTTTTAACTTCTCAGTTCATTTCAACTGTTGTTTCAAACATAAGTTTATTGTGTGCCATGTTGGTTATTACTGATAAATATGTCTCAAAGACACTTAATTACAACCTTGTTTTGTGAACATTGGAAATAAGACCTTGAGCAATAATACTTAATATTAAAATGGATGTGCTCACTTCTTGCCCATTGATTTCTCCTCCAAAATAAGATTTTTATTAACAGAATTGGATTATGCTGTTGAGACTTACTTCATTCTTATTCCAGGTCGTATTGAAATGATGGGCTTCTTTCTACAGTTGTTTTTATTCATACCCTCCTAAAGATCCTTGTGTCAACCATGCAACTCCAGTCCTACACCACATGTCCAGTAACAGCAGTTGGTCATTTTATTTTATTTTATTTTCCAGTATGGCTCAATATAGGCCCTTAAGCTTTTTGAGACATGCAGGCCCAGCAATTCCAGACAACCACTTTTAACCCTAACCTAATCACAGGACAGCTTACAATGACCAGTTAACCTATGTAGTACATCTTTGGACTGTAGGAGGAAACCAGAGGTTCCAGAGAAGATCCACACATTCTACAGGGAGGATGTACAACAACTGCTTATGGAGCGGCACCAGAATTATACTCTGAACTCTGGAACACTCCAAGCCGCAATTGCGCTGTGCTAACCCCTATGCTACCATGGCGCACATTAGTCCACAAATGACTAGATTCATTGAGTTCAATATCATGATTATGTTTTAGTGATTGGATATGAGTTAACCAAGGTTGCTATTTCGATAACCAGTGTCAAAAAGCCCCTTTCTTTCCAGTCCTGATGAAGGGTCTTGGCGCAAAACATTGACTGCTTATTCCCCTCCATAGATGCTGCCTGACCTGCTGACCTCCAGCATTTTGTGTAAGTTGCTCAAGATTTCCAGCAGCTGCAGAGCCTGTGTCAAAAATTTTGAGTTGTATGACGGTGGTGTAGTACTTGTGCTTGCCTGTCTAAATAAAATTTTCCTAGTGAGATCAGTAAAAGCATTACCTAAGCAACATATCGTCAAACTACTTTGACTCCCTTTGGATCATTTTCACAATCCAAATATTGCCTTGTGACTGCAATTTAAAATTTAGTTTATGATATCTGTACATTTTTTTCTGGTGATGCCATAGTCAGATGGCAAAAATACTGATGCTAAGGTATGTAATTTGCATATAGGATTTGTAATTGTATATTGCACAGCTTTCTGAGATTATTTAGTATCTATAAATATTCTACTACATTTATAATGTGTTATAAATGGTATAATGTGTTAACAATTTAGAAAGTAATGAATACCTGTGACTGCTGACAAAGATCTCAAATCATTTAACATTCATAGAAAAATAAAATGTGGAGATCAACTTCAGCACAATTCGGCCAAAGCATGGAGCTGTTTCCAGTTATTTCCAACTCTCAAACTCTCAGCTCACCAAGTTACCTCTATCACTATGGCTGGCAATATATTTTATCTGAGCTGTCAGTACTTCAATCAATGATTCCACTGCTCTGCTGCCAATTACCCTTCAAGTATCTGTTTCTTTTGTTAAATCATAAGCTACCCTGATTAAGATTGACTTTAATTTAGGACCTTCCCCCTCCCCAACCCCAAGGTTATCTGTATCCTTCTCCATAAATGCTAAATCATGATTGTTGGCTTCATAACGTTCTAAAATTGCCAACTTTCCTATTTGCTGGATCATTTCCTATAGGTATCCAGTTCTCCACTTCACCTGTACAACCAGAGTTTACTTTTATAAACAGCATCTGAAATTAACCTTGCTGCTTTCCCAATTAATGTACTGCAGTCAAATCCCCTTTATAACTGCTGTTATTTCTGCATTTTTCAAAAACTTGCACCTCTCATACTAGTGCTTATGGTAATTGCAACTTCTTCTTCCTCAGATCAAGAAAAATTTCCTCTTGCTGACTTTCCTACGACACCTCCTTTCTTTATATCTGTAGTAACATCAACAAATAAAGCTATACTTCATCTTCTTCAGCCCTCTCGTTACCTCATCATTGTGATCCAGGAATCTCGCTGCCATTCTCCCTATTATTACCTATATCACACTTTTAGCTATCCTTTTGTGCCCTCTGTTTACAACCTTTATTTCAGAGATTCCTTATGTTACCTAATTAAGTGCAGACAAGCTACAGGCAGATATTCTCATTCAAGCAATTTTAGCCTTTCAAAACATGTCGAGGTATTTGTATATCTCCTATGAATTGTGCACACTAATGTTATTCATTGTTGGATCACTTTGCTTGTTCTGCTACCTAGTAGCCTAATCTGTAGTTTCGCTGGTACAAGTTAGGTTGTGGCTTAATTATCCCAAGATATCTTGATGACCTATAGAGAATAATTTAAATAACACGCACTCTGGACATGTTGGTATCTTTAAAAGAAGTAATCCCAAAAAGGTTTGATTGACAGATAAAAATTTAAACTGTTTTGGCTGACGTCAAAATTCTAGGTTGGGTTCAACTAATTTATATTGTTTATTTAAGAAGTAAATACACATGTTGTTCATTATCCATAAATGCCCATGCATATTTCAGCTGAAATGTAGGACGGAATGTGCCTTAGCTTTAAATCGTTGTTATAGTTTCAAGACAGTTTTAATTTACTTTTTAAGCATGTAACTGAAGCTGACTTAAGCCAGCCTTTCCACTCGCAATACTCATGATATCTGGATGGAGACTTAATTTACGCTTAATAGCAAGTTGAGGGAAGCTACATACCCTGGAGTCACTGTTTCATCTTGTATTATGTCATGTGTTTTTAAAAAGATAACTGATCACATTCAAAATCCCAAATTAGTAATAGTAAATCTAATTTTATTTCAGCACTGCATATGCTTAAGCAGTTGGGCAGTTTCCTTACTTTTGATTATGATTCACCCAAGTGCATGCACACAAGCACTTTGAAACAATCAAAAGGCCAAAATAGTAAAACTAATATAGATGCGCTTCTCAGTATTGAAAAAATGAACTGATTCTGCCTAGTGTGTGTGGCTGTGGATGGTGGTTAAAATCTGTTTGGGGAAGGCTTGAAACATCTTGGGAGAGATTGTTTTTTCTTCATGTTATCAGGATTATCTTACTTACAGTGGTTGCTCTCATTTAAACCAAAGATAAAATGACAAGACAGTCCAGTAATGTACAACTGCTTAAACAATTTTGGTTAATGAAATCTTCATTTGGCCAGGCTGTTAGCTCATTGAGAATGTTTTAATCATTTATTCCCTGATAAGCAGATTTCTACTGGAGATATGGAGACTGTTGTTTCATTATCTTGCATTTGCTACATTAGGAAAATTGTTCACAATTATGGGACAATTGAAGGCCCAGCAGCAGCTCATGAAGACAAGAGAAAAGCAGTTCTTTGCTGTTAGGTGCTTTTTGCAAAAACTGCAGGTCTGCATCCAGCTGTGCCATTATTTCCTCTGATCCAGTTTTTGCACGTGTTTCAAATCTGTAGCATGTTGGAGAGATGCTGCTTGTCCACATGTGGTGAAATATAGTCAGCCAGTGATCCTTTCCTTGGGTATTTAACAGTAATTAGGTGGAGTGAAAGGTGTGATGCTAGCTGCCCACCAATAGTGTTTACCATCTATTTCCACTACTATCAAATGGCAGAGGTGTAACAATTATAATATCCTGTTAAAATTTTTATCCATATGTTTTAGCTAGTAGCTAAAATGGAAGTGTATTTTCTCACAAGCAAACTTAATTGATAACATTGTCTGCAAGGATGTGAATGATTTTGATAAATGGCCAAATTTTGCTTTTCATTTTAGTCTCCCTTATGCAAAGCAACGCAATCACTGTTAGGATCTTTGTAATCACATTTGAAATGAGGCCTGCCTTTGACATTTTATGTAGTAATATTTTATCATCTATTTTTAAATCAAACAGGTTCTTCAAGTTGTTTGTTTACTCCCATTTTAACTTTATCTTAATCACGCTTTCCCTGGATCCTGTACCATTTCTGGACTGAATGGCAGAGTTATGCCACTGTCATGTGAAAAATGTAACATTAAGCAAGCAGGGGGATCATTCAGACCTCTGTTTAAATTTTAGAAAACGTAACACTTTTTTATAAAGCAGATTGAGTATTTTCAAAATAGTTTAATCCAAGAATTACTAGAATCATTCCACTCCTGCCACATTTCCAAGGCTAGGCACTGAAATGTGATCTTTCTTTCCTTGGCCTTGGCTGAGCAGTGAGCAACAGGGAATGTTGGGACCCGAGGCTAAACAAATTTATGTTCTGTTTCATGCCTAGCCTCAGAAACAAGGCGCAGAGGGTGGCCCCAATCAGGAGTTCAGCCACTGTGTGGTGAGTTTTTATAAAAGAAACAGTTTTTTAAAAATCTGTCTGTATATTTAAAGGCATGTATATCTTTAAGATTCTCAAGGGAATACATAGCAGGCTTTTATATATATGTATATGAATAAGTGCAGTATTTAATTTTTCCTTTTTTAATTTTAATAGTAATCCATGGGCAGATGACCTATTACTTGCTTCTGCCAACATTGCTTTATGTTGCCTTCAGGAAGAGGACGGTTTTTGAAAGGCTGGTCAACCAAGTCCTGCCCCTAGCTTGCTACGTCCTTTCTGGATAGAAAGATGGGGTTTAAGTCATGGTATATAAGGCTCTGAGGACATATCACTCTGTGCCATGTTTTTTTAATTTTTTTTTTCATCATGTAATTGTAATAGATCACTATATTAGCAAAGATACTAGCACAACATTTTTGCCATCTTTTTATTTTTTTTCTGGAATGATTTCCCCTGCATACATTGGTTTATTCTTTGCTATCATTTTCAGTTCATTTTCTCTTAGGTTGACTTTTATACCAAAAAGAGCAACAAAATGAGCAAGTTGAGTTTTGCGAGATTTAACTAGTTCTCAGGTATTTTAATTCTTTAAGTAGTCATCTGCAACTAAGAATATTCATGTAGGTTTTTCAAGACTAATGAATGAAATGCAAGAATATAAGGCATAAATCTAAAATGCTTATTTGTAAACTTCGAAACTGAATGTTCCATCTTTTCAATTTAAAAAAAAAATGCCTGGGTTATCACATGAATACACATGAATAGAGGAAGAGTACTTCTTCCTCTACCTCTTTCATGCTTTCTCTCCTCTGGTTTCACTGCTTCAGGATTTTGTCAATGTTATTTGTTTTCATTTTCTTTGTTTCTTGTTGCCGCCATTAGCTCTTCTGCTTTGAGTACATCCAGGATATCAGTCTAATGGCAAACTTCATGCTATAGAGGGAGAGACCTGGTTAGTGCCCAGGTTGTAGATAAGAATATTATTCTTGTTATTCTTTTGGTGGCTTAATACAGCTGAGGAGCTTGCTTTGGCCACTTGAAAGCAGTTAAGATTAAATCAGTTTCTTATGTGGCACTGAAAGCACTAAAGACTAGATAATTAAAAAGAGAGAAAGCTTGGAGATGGTGTGTGAGGGAGGAAAGGCAGGTGATAGAGAAGGTATGCGCTCAGATGGACAGTTTCAGATGTGTCTATTTTAATGCAAGGTGTATTGTGAACAAAGCGGATGAGCTTAGAGTGTGGATCAGTACTTGGAGCTATGATGTGATGGCCATTACAGATTTGGATGGCTCAGGGACAGGAATGGTTACTTCAAGTGCCAGGGTTTAGATGTTTCAGAAAAGACAGAGAGGGAGGCAAAAGAGGTGGGGGCGTGGCACTGTTGATCAGAGATAGTGTCACGGCTGCAGAAAAGGTGGACCCCATGGAGGGATTGTCTACGGAGTCTCTGTGGGTGGAGGTTAGGAACAGGAAGGGGTCAATAACTCCACTGGGTATTATTTATAGGCCTCCCAACATGGATATCGAGGAGCAGACAGGGAAACAGATCCTTGAAAAGTGTAATAATAACAGAGTTGTCATGATGGGAGATTTTAATTTCCCAAATATCGACTGGCATCTCCCTAGAGAAAGGGGTTTAGATGGGGTGGAGTTTGTTAGGTATGTCCAGGAAGATAAGCCTACAAGAGGAGAGACTGTACTTGATTTGGTATTGGGAAATGAACCTGGTCAGGTGTCAGATCTCACAGTGGGAGAGCATTTTGGAGATAGTGATCATAATTCTATCTCCTTTACAATAGCATTGGAGAGGGATAGGAACAGACAAGTTAGAAAAGTTTTCAATTGGAGTAAGGGGAATTATGAGGCTGTCAGGCAGGAAATTGGAAGCTTAAATTGGGAACAGATGTTCTCAGGGAAAAGTACAGAAGAAATGTGTCAAATATTCAGGGGATATTTGTGTGGAGTTCTGCATAGGTAGGTTCCAATGAGACAGGGAAGTTATGGTAGGGTACAGGAACTGTGGTGTACAAAGGCTGTAAATAAGTCTAGTCAAGAAGAAAGGAAAAGCTTACCAAAGATCTAGAAGATTATAAGGCTAACAAGAAGGACTTAAAAAGGAAATTAGGAGAGCCAGAAGGGGCCATGAGAAGGCCTTGGTGGGCAGGATTAAAGAAAACCCCAAGGCATTCTACAAGTACGTGAAGAACAAGAGGATAGGACGTGAAAGAATAGGACCTATCAAGTGTGACAGTGGGAAAGTGTGTATGGAACTGGAGGAAATAGCAGAGGTACTTAATGAATACTTTACTTCAGTATTCACTCTGGAAAAGGATCTTGGTGATTATAGTGCAGACTTGAAGCAGATTGAAAAGCTTGAGCATGTAGATATTAAGAAAGAGGATCTGCTGGAACTTTTGGAAGGCATCAAGTTGGATAAGTCGCTGGGACTGGATGAGATGTAGCCCAGGCTACTGTGGGAGGCAAGGGAGGAGATTGCTGAACCTCTGGCGATGATCTTTGAATCATCAATGGGGACAGGAGAGGTTCCAGAGGATTGGAGGGTTGCAGATGTTGTTCCTTTATTCAAGAAAGGGAGTAGAGATAGCCCAGGAAATGAAGGAAGAGCAGTAGATGTAGTGTATATGGATTTCAGCAAGGCATTTGATAAGGTACCCCATGTAAGGCTTATTGAGAAAATAAGGAGGCATGGGATCCAAGGGGACATTGCATTGTGGATCCAGAACTGCCTTGCCCACAGAAGGCAAAGAGTGGTTTTAGATGGCTCATATTTTGCATGGAGGTCAGTGACCAGTGGTGTGCCTCAGGGATCTGTTCTGGGACCCTTACTCTTCATGATTTTTATAAATGACCTGGATGAGGAAGTGGAGGGATGGGTTAATAAGTTTGCTGATGACACAAAGGTTGGAGGTGTTGTGGATAGTGTGGAGGGTTGTCAGAGGTTACAGCGGGACATTGATAGGATGTAAAGCTGGGCTGAGAAGTGGCAGGTGGAGTTCAAGCCAGATAAGTGTGAGGTGGTTCATTTAAGTAGGTCAAGTATGACGGCAGAACATAGTATTAATGGTAAGACTCTTGGCAGTGTGGAAGATCAGAGGGATATTGGGGTCCGAGACCATAGGACACTCAAAGCAGCTGCGCAGGTTGACTCTGTGGTTAAGAAGGCATATGGTGTATTGGCCTTCATTAATCGTAGAATTGAATTTAGGAGCTGAGAGGTAATGTTGCAGCTATATAGGACCCTGGTCAGACCCCACTTGGAGTACTGTGCTCAGTTCTGGTCACCTCACTGCAGGAGGAACGTGGAAGCCATAGAAAGGGTCCAGAGGAGATTTACAAGGTTGTTGCCTGGATTGGGGAGCATGCCTTATGAAAACAGGTTGAGTGAATTTGGCCTTTTCTCCTTCGAGTGACGGAGGATGAAAGGTGACCTGATAGAGGTGTATAAGGTGATGAGAACCATTGGTCATGTGGATAGTCAGAGGCTTTTTCCCAGGGCTGAAATGGTTGACACAAGAGGACACAGGTTTAAGGTGCTGGGGAGTAGGTACAGAGGAGATGTCAGGGGTAAGTTTTTTACTCAGAGAGTGGTGAGTGTGTGGAAAGGGCTGCCGGCAACGGTGGTGGAGGCAGATATGATAGGGTCTTTTAAGAGACTTCTGGATAGGTACATGAAGCTTAGAAAAATAGAGGACTATGGAGAAGTCTAGTAATTTCTAAGGTAGGGACATGTTCGGCACAGCTTCGTGGGCCGAAGGGTCTGTATTGTGCTGTAGGTTTTCTATGTTCCTAATTAGGTATAGCTTACTTTCTTCTCTGAAGGCAAGGTGTGAACCAACTGGATTTCCATGCAATCTGACAGCTCACACCACTTTTACTGATTCCACCTTTTTTCATGCAAGAGGTTTTGAAATCAAATTCAGGTATTTGCCATGGGAACAATCAAAGTAAACTTGCATTCTGTGGATTTCTATCCTATAATCTAATTGACACAGTATCAGATTTTATATGAGTTGTTGCTTAAAGTCTCAGTTGAAAGACTTACTTATTCATGCACTGAAAAATAAACTGAAATCCCTGATAACAAGTATGAACTTTGTTTTCTCCTACATGGGTACCAATTGTGCAAGCTAGGTTAGAATGTTTTTTTCTTATTGAATTATGATAGTGGTGTGCTAGAGAAGCTGCCGTAGCAATGTAATGTAGTTGGCTGTTTTCGTGATGGAAATAGCCATTCAGTAACTGAGAAACTTTGCTTGTGAAGTTTAATTATTTTAAAAGAGGCTTTTCCAACATGTTAAATTAACTGCAGCATGATGCTTCCATATATAAATATATGTAAAGCTTGTTGTTCAGGCATTCAATTAGTTACTTTGTTGTTTGAATTGAACGCTGTTTGTAATTTTACAAGAATGATAATTGCTGAGTTAGGAAACATGAAGAATAAGTTAATTATTCTACTACTTCCTTTCCCAGTACAAAATTAACAAAAAAAAACTGTTGTAGCATTATTCCTTTCTTGTAAATCTTTGGAAGTTCACAATTGTAACTCTCAAAGAGAAGTGATCAACTAATGTTACCGGTTATGTGTCACTAAGTAGTTCCATTTGATCTCTCAGATTAAGAATGCTCATCATGTGATGTTCAAACTAGTTTATTAAACCATTACATCTGGTCAGCATGAGCAGTTCATGCTTGACCCATTGTGTTTAGGAAGGTATGTCTAGTAAAGATAATTTATTGTAATTTGGTTGAGACTGCCCTGATGGTCTTACAGCTGATCACAATGAATGACCTTTCTACTGAGAACTAGATATTGAAACAATCAACTTTTAGAAGGGAAGTGAATGAAGTCCTGATGAAGGGTCTCAGCCCAAAATGTCAACTGATTATTCCTCAACATTGATGCTTCCCAACCTGCTGAGTTCCTCCAGCATTTTGTGTTTGTTGCTGTTGCATAGGTTGTTTCTTGTAAATATTACCGTGCTGTATC
Organism: Hemitrygon akajei; assembly: GCF_048418815.1. Classification (NCBI taxonomy): domain Eukaryota; kingdom Metazoa; phylum Chordata; class Chondrichthyes; order Myliobatiformes; family Dasyatidae; genus Hemitrygon; species Hemitrygon akajei. The sequence continues at coordinate 14,817,505 of NC_133152.1, read as the reverse complement.
TGTTTTCGAAGCATGAAATACAGTTGCTAAGAAAAAGGTCCAACTCATTTGAAGTCTGTAGATGGAATCTTATTTCCTGTACATTTGTGGATTTTGTTTTGATTCCACAAGCATTGTCATCTCTTTGTAAGTCACAAGTACTATTTTTCATGCAAGAGGTGTTGGTGAGGCAACAGTCAAAAGCAGGATTATTTTCCTGCTCTGATACTGCTACCTCAAGCCTTTGCCACTTTAGTATTGAGATAAAAAGCCCAAAAGACCCATTCGTGTTAACTGCAGTTGGCCAGCTTAGCAAATGTGCTTTTCAAGTCCACTTATCATGTTTCAAAGCCTTTCAAGCAAATTTGAGAATTCTGTTTTCACAAGTCATTTTAAATATCAATAAAATTCGTATGATTAATTCAAAGAAAACTATTCTTTCCCAAACTTCTTTAGGTGCTGTATACTAAGTATGATTGACAGTTCTATCTGGAAGAGTGAATGTGCTGAATTAGCATAGAAAGGATTGTCCAAAATTCTGTGTAGTATTTCTGGTGCAATGCCTGGCTTTGAGCTGATAACTGTGAGAATACATAGCTGTGATCTGTTAGTCCTACGTCAGGGAAGGTTAAAGGTTAAACATGTAAAGAATGAGCTAATTATGACTATCTGCTAGGATTAAGAAAATTCCTTAAGTGAATCATGGTGGAAAGGCGATCAGTTATGTCTAGCCACGTATGAAGCCATCACCCTCTGCTGTTGCTGTTGAAATGACACAACAACTTGCGATCTTAATCATATCACATACGCCAACTTTTGATTTTGTGTGCATTCACTTCCTTGTCAGTATCATACTCTTGTAAAAATAATGGTGAATAGGTTTTTTTATTTTGTAAAATATGACAAACAATGAATTGTAATGGATGGCTATCACCATTTTAAGTACAGTTATATATACTGGATAGAGCCAGTGGATAGAGAGAAAATGGGTGAATTATTAAAAATATAACAACTACTTACAGTAAATGTGAGGAAATTAAAAACCCATATCTGTTTCAAAGGAAAAAACAGTGTGATTCTTCTATTATTCTTAAATGTTTTTGTTGGAGTATGATTATGTAGGTTTTTTTGTGGTAAGTATGGTGAAACTATTGAATTCTCAGAAAATAATTGCTTAGAAGGGAATGGAGCGCTAATATATATGCAGAGATAGGTTTTGGTGTTTTTCCAGAACCTTTTTGTATTTTTCTCTCTTTAAAACTATTGAGATAAGCATTTGTATCCTATACATTGCTGTAGATGCTCTCACCATTGCTTTTAAACCCATTTAAAACTATTTAGCCATCAGATCATGAGTTGTGGGAACTTAATTCATTACTTCATTCATAGTTGTGGCCCTTTAGTTCCAGCAGTAAAGTTTTGTAATGTTTCATTTATCACCTTGTGTTTTTCCCTCCACTCCCCCACCTTTAAACTCTACTCCTCATCTTTTTTTTTCTCCAGTCCTGCTGAGGGGTCTTGGCCTGAAATGTCGACTACACTCTTTTCCATTGATACTGCCTGCCCTGCTGAGTTCCTCCAATATTTTGTGTGTGTTGCTTGGATTTCCAGTATCTGCAGTTTTTCTCTCATTTGTAATATTGCACTTTATTGTTGCATTCAAGGTCTTCTGTATTCTGTGGCACCACATCCCTATTTCTATAATGAATCTTACTAAATTATGCCAAGTGATTCCATAGCTCATGACCTGGTAGTCTGCATGTTTGCTACTTAAAAACAAATATTGCAGTAATTATATTGACATATTTTTAAATTTAAAAGTAAACCAATGACACCCCTGTTGCAGTTACATGCCCAATAAGGAAGAGAACAGAGACGACTGCAGCAGCAGAACAACATGCCTACCATAACTGCGATCCAGAATCATTCAACATCTGGAACTTGCCTAGCCATAGCCTCAAAATCACAGTTAACTAAAATGACAATGCCATTAATGGGCAGGGTTTTTTTTAACTAAAAGAATTTTGCAACCAAATAATTTTACTTCACATTTGGGCAGTACTGTTCAAAGATTACTGCACTGTATACTTGTGCATAGTTTTGTATACAGTCCATACTGAATCCTCTCAGTTTTGATACCACTCCATCTTTGCTTCCTCCCTCCCTCCCCCATCACCACCACCACCCTGCTGCATGTATTGCATTGGCTATGCTTAAGTTTGTAATGTGCAGAACAGCCTAATGCATCAAGGAAGATTGTAGGAAACATCGTAGAGTGGCAAATGTGTTTGATTTCTATATCATTTTGATACAAACAGACACCTGAGCTCCATGTTTTCTAAGAGGATACTGACTTGAATTTAAGTGTTTATGACAGCTAATAAACCAAAATATAGCTCATTTTATCACTTACAATGTGCATGAAATTTACACGTCCTCCAAGTTACATACCATTGAGTACAGAGCTTGTATGTAATAAATTGTGATGTGCATTTTCTTTCATCAGCACCGTCCTATTACAGTCAACCTGTGTATTCGCCATCTGCACCTTTGATAATGCCGGCACAACAACCACCACCTCCAGCAAAGAGGGAAAAGAAAACGGTATGGCAAGTCTGTGTGTTGTGTTTATGTGTGTACAGCTGAGTATAATTGAGGTTTAATAGTAACTGTCTTTTAAGGTATTTTGTGAAAATCATTTTGTATTGAGTTTTGCAGGTTCTATTAAATGGAACTGGAGATTATAATGTACAGTTTATTCAAACTTAATTCATCCATTTAACACCCAACAAATTACCCAGTGGTCCCAATATTTAATTCGGTTACAAGTTTCTTTGTGGCTCATAGAAGTCAGTGAATGTGTTGAGTCTATTTTTGTTCTTAAGTTAAGAATGTTCAAAGGAATTATAATTGTCTAAAAATAACGTGCAATTTTCCAGTGCCCTCGTCAGTGAAGAGCATTTTGTTCTAGGTGAGGTGGAATATTCTGCTGATATGCATGCTGAAAATGAATTGGTATTTCTTGCACATTCAGATATCTTGTAGAAATAAACTATATGATGAGTAACCCTCACCAACTCTGTTTTGGTACAGACAGTGAATTAGGTCGTCCGCTTCAAACTAGCAACTACTGGATAGTAACCATACTGCTATTTTGTTTGTTTATACCAGCTGGCTTCCTTCTAATCTTGTTTCATTCTTCATTTTGCCATGGTTGATTAAGTGGTATGAAAAAGAAGGGAGAATACTTATTCTTAAAATAAAGATAGCACTTGCTCCAGTATGGCATCACAAAACCCCAGTAACAGTAAGCCCAACCAGAGGAAAATATGAAGTTGAAGATGGGATAAATGTCAGGGTCTGTTCATTGCAGTGCCACACGTCTCTGCAAGATATCTGCAGAACAAGATTGTCAGCTCAACAGTTTTTAGTTCAGCAATGAGCTCTCCATTAGAAATAAAGCACATTGAATATCCCAGACTCCCAGAGCAGAGTTCTTTTTCATCTTTGGATAAAAAGGCTGAATTTTTAGCCAGATAATGACAATGTCTCAAATTGGTGAGAAGCCTGTCATTTACTGATCTTCAGGACACTAACAATCGCTATTTATTTGTAGCTTAATTGACTGACCCTTTTAGCAGTAAATGAAATTGCAGTTCCTGGAAAACAAACTTAAAAAAAACACATACACTGAGCACATTCATCCGGTCAGGCCACATCTAGGAAAAGAAGAAGGGACTTAATGTTTCAGGCCAAAAACGCTTTATCAAGACTGATCTCAATGTTTGCCACGTTTTTCTGTTTCTATTTTTGTCATTGGCATTACAAGTGGAGGTTGAGTACTCTGCATCAAATACTGAAGCTTAGAACCTCAAACGACCTCCCATCAAGATGCACTGCACAAGGGATGCAAAATTTAAATGCAAACCAATGACACCCATATTGTAGATGCTTGCCCAATAAGGAAGAGAGCAGAGATCACTGTAGCAGCCAAACAACATGCCTACCATGACTGCTATCCAGAATCATTCAACATCTGGAGCCCACCTATCCATAGCCTCAAAATCACAGTTAACTAAAATTTAATGCCATTAATGAGCAGATTTTTTTAAACTAAAAGAATTTTGCAACCATATAATTTTATTTCACATTTGGGCAGCACTGTTCAAAGATAGCAGCCCTTTATACTTGTGCATAGTTTTATATACTGAATCCTGTCAGTTTTGATACCACTCCATCTTTGCTTCCTCCCACCACCACCACACCCTGCTGCATATATTGCATTGGCTAAGCGTCAGGTTGTGAGATACGGAACAGCCTAATGCATCATGGAAGAATGCGTGGAAGACACTAGCAGTGAGCCAGATGTTGAAGGGTATGAGGGAGGAGAAGTGTGTGCAGTTAGTATTACAAGAAAGAAGGTGCTCAAAAAGCTGTAAGACATAAGAGTACATAAGTCACCTAGACCAGGTGAACTTCACCCTAGGGTTCTGAAAGAGATAGCGGTAAAGATTGTGGAGGCATTAGTAATGATCTTTCAAAAATTATTGGACTCTGGCATGGTGCCAGAGGACTGGGAAATTGCAAATGTTACTCCACTCTTTAAAAAAGGAAGAAGGCAGCAGAAAAGAAATTACTGTTAGCGTCACCTCAGTGGTTGGGAAGCTGTAGGAGTCATTTGTTAAGGATGAGGTTATGGAATATTTGGTGACACAGGAGAAGATAGGACAAAGTCAGCATGGTTTCCTTAATGGAAAATCTGGACTGACAAACCTGTTGAAATTCTTTAAGGAGATCACAAGTAGGATAAAGGGGATGCAATAGATGTTTTATGTTTGAACTTTCAGAAGGCCTTTCACAAGGTGCCACGCATGAGGCTGCTTACCAAGTTAAGAGTACATGGTATTACAGGAAAGTTACTGGCATGGTTAGAGCATTGGCTGATTGGTAGGAGACAGCGAGTGGGAATAAAAGGATCCTTTTCTGGTTGGCTGTCAGTGACTAGTGGTGTTCCACAGGGATCAGTGTTGGGATTGCTTTATATGCTGTATATAAATGATTTAGATGATAGAATCGATGGCTTTGTTGTCATGTTTGGAGATGATACGAAGATTGGTGGAGGGGCAGGTACTCTTGAGGGAAAGGTAGGCTGCGGAAGGATCTAGACAGATTAGGAGAATGGGCAAGAAAGTGGCAAATGGAATACAATATTGGAAAATGCATGGTCTTGCACTTTGGCAAAAAGAAATAAATGTGCAGACTATTTTCTAAATGGGGAGAAAATCCAAAAATCTGAGGTGCAAAGGAACTTGGTAGTACTTGTGCAGTACACCCTAAAGGTTAACTTGCAGGTTGAATAGGTGCAGAGGAAGGCAAATGCAGTGTTAGCATTCATTTCAAGAGGTCTAGAATACAAGAGTAGAGATGTAATGCTGAGGCTTTATAAGGCACCAGTGAGGCATCACCTTGAGTATTGTGAACAGTTCTAGGATCCATGTTCTCCAATCCAGGCACTGTCCTAACTTAATAATGTTGATGTTTCTTTCTAATAACTAAACAAATAGTTTGAAATTTTCTTCTTCCTTGCTAGTGACACCATAGTCATGAGGATAACAACAATTTGAGAAAAGAGCTGTCATTGTTTTTTCAGAATATTATGATACACAAATCACTGGCCTGCCAGTTTCATCCAAATTCAAATACCTTGGACAACTGAGAAGCACTGCATGTTGCAGGGTGTGAATACCAAGACAGGTTTGAACCACTCAGGTTGAGGATGTGTAGGGATCAAAATAAAAGTTAACTGAAGGAATTTTGATCCTTTGGTATTGTTAAGATGTTCAGATTATCGTTTGGGCAGGTATTAGGACTGTACAGGTTTATGGTCACCAGCTTGATTCTGGAGTAGTTTGAGCTGATGTATTTCATGTCTTTTAAATAAAACTGCAGTTTATATAATTCCATCAATTTTTGTCTTAATAATGCAAATAATGCTGGCATTGGAGCCTTATGAGAAGACCTTGGTTGACCATTGCTGATCACCTGTGCTCTGTCCACAGCAGCTATCTGGAGCTCTTGGTTGGCAGCCATTTTAGTTATCCTCCTCTATCCCGCAAGTATCAGTCTGTCCTCAGCCTCTCCTCTCAGTTTAGAACAGGGGTTCCCAACCTCTTTTTATGCCATGGACTTCTACCCTTAACTGAAGGATCAGGAACCCCTGGTTTAGAGGAATAGCACCTCATATTCTGCCTTGGGTGGTTTACAGCCTGACTGTTTGAACATCGTATTCTCCACGTACAGGTAAACTGCTTCCCTCTGTCCCTTCTCTCTCTTGATTGACACAGTTCTTCACACACACCACATTCTTCACATCACTCTTTCTTTGTCTAGATCATACTGCACCAACCACCGCCACTGGGCTCTAAACGTGCAGGAGCAGTGTGTGGTTAAGTGCCTTGCTCAAGGACAAACAAGCGGCCTCGGCTGAGGCTTGAATTAGCCCAAAGCCTTAACCACTTGGCTATGTTTTCCCTTTATCATTCTATCTGTCCATTAGACATATAGCATTCTCACCCTTCTCTCTCTGCCAATCACAGCGTTCCTGGCCACTATCCATTATGTGCAGCCTTTTGTTTCCACTTAACACATCCTAGCCTTTGTCACTAATTCCATTCTTCCCTCCTTTGTCTGCCTCTCACAGTTCTTTACTTGGATCCACCTAGGGCTTGCCAGCTCTTGTTCCATCCCTTCCTTTCACCTCTTTGTACCATCCCTTCCTTTCACCTCTTTGTTCTTGCAATCTCACCGCTTTATCTTTCAGTCCAGATTAGGGGCCTTGACCTGAAACTTTAACTTTAGGCAGCAACTGTGGAGGGAAACTTTAACTTTTCCCTCCACAATTGCTGCCTGACCTACTGAATTCCTCCAGTTTCTTGTCCATTGTTCTAGATTCCAGGATCTGCAGTCTGTTGTGTCACAATTTGGAGGCATTAGTCTGTTATAATTTTATCATGTTTAGTGCTGCTCTCTTGGAATCGCACTTTCAGCACTTTCAATCATAGATTGCTAGTGTCAGCTGCATTTTATTTCACTCAATCAATTCAGGTGTATGGCATATCTGGCAGATTGGATTCAATCTAGGATTAGTTTCAGAACTGCATATATTTATAAAGGTAAGCAAGTAGACATAATCAAGAGTTTTATGTGCAATGCCAGAGGTTAATAGACAGCTATAGGGAAAAAGGTTATTTGTTGCTAGGTTAATACATCATTTATTTGTTTTTGACCACTTTGTTTCGTATAAAATCTGTGGTTCTTTTTTTTTTGTGGCTGTGTTGTTCTGGATTGCTATTGCTCTTTCTTTCATGTGCATACACAGTCCATTTGAAAAACTTAAGGCTATGCTGCTGCTGAGGCACTATGTTCCAAGGGTGTTTCACCTTTCCTCTCTTTTAGATTACATTAAAACAGAATAGGATTGGTTATGTTAAAAACAAAGCTAGTTCTGCCATCTTGTGAAAATACCCCAGCATTTATCTTAAGTCAGAGTATTACATTTTGTAAACCTCAAATTTATTTGAGGCTTAATCAAAAAGAGCTAATTTAGTTATCACAGCTTCCAGATACATCCAGCAGTGCAATTTCTTGATTCTTTTATATTCTGAATGATTTTTACATGTCTTCATAGTTGAAACTGCTTTTGAATGATTTTGGGGGCAGGATGCTAGCGCAATGCTATTATAACACCAGTTACCCAGGTTCAATTCCACCACTGTTTGTAAGGAGTTTGAACGTTCTCTGCGTGACTGTGTGGGTTTCCTCTGGGTGCTCTGGTTTTCTCACACGTTCCAAAGATGCGGGTTAGTACATTAATTGGTCACATGGGGTATCATTTGGCAGCACAGGTTCATTGGGCCAGAAGGGACTGTTACCATGTTCTATCTCTACATAAATAAGTGAGTGGGAATATGGAATTCGTGTAGAATTACTGTAAATGATGTTTGCTTGGTATGAGTTCATGGGCTAAAGGACCTGTTTCTATGCTGTATTCTCTGACATTTTCATGTATTTCACATTATTTACATGAGAAGAAATTAAAGTTCGAAACTTGAAATCAAGCGTAATGACCACCACTTTCCTACCATAAAGCTAGAGAAATTATTTATACTACTCAATTTGCATGACATCTGTTTATATTTCAGAGCAGGGAATGTTTAGTTTACAAAATGGTTTTTTTTAAACCTGTGTTGTAAATAAAAATTTAAATTTTGGAATCTTTTCTGTAGATTAGAATCCGTGACCCAAATCAAGGAGGCAAAGACATCACTGAAGAAATAATGTCAGGCGGAGGTGGAAGTAGGAACCCAACACCTCCTGTTGGGAGGCCAAACACCACACCCACTCCACCTCAGGTAGTGCGAATTTATCTGATGACTTCAATATAATGAACAATAATTCAAAGCACATTGGTGGTTGTCAAGAGTTGAGAATTGTATTCATCGTTTCAGTTCTCTCTTATTTTGGACCATTCTAACATATACAACAGGATCTTCACCAAAGCAATATCCTAGAGTTGTGATAAGCACCATCAGAACCGGTGTGTCAAAGAATATTTAACAACTGGGGCAAGTTGTCATTGGAAGAATTTACATGCCTTAATGAGATCGTGGAAGTTTGTGTTATGAATCTTCCTAATTTGCAACACCATTAATTATAAAAAAAATTGTCTGAATGGCAGCAGAATGGGCATTAGTTAGTCTATTTTTTTAATAATGTTCATAAATGATATAGATGAAGGCATGAAATTTATAACTCTTAAATTTTCCGATGACATAAGATTGGAAGAAAAATAAGTTGTGAAGAGGAGACGAGAATACTACACAGGCTTTAGATAAAAGTACATTAGTAGAGAAAGATCATGTAAAAGGATTGTGACTTTGTAAATTTTGCCAACAAATAATTAGGGAAGCTGACTGAATGTTAACGATTATTGCTAGGGAGATTGTATGTAAAGGTAGGGAAGGTATCCTTCTGTTATGTGGAGTACTGCGTGCAACATTGAATACTTTATTTACATAAGGAAGTTAAGCATTAGAAGGGAATGAAGAAGTGAAGAGGGAGTTGCACTAATTAGAGAACATAACAGTACTTAGGATATTCTGCAGGGATCATCTAATGAAGGCATCTGGGTAGAACCTAAGAATGAAGGAAGCAGTCGCTTTGCTCAGGGTATATTATAGAATCCCAATGGTCAGAATATATTTAAGGGAAAGATATGAAAGCAAATAGCAGAAAGGTGCCAAAGCAATAAAGTTATGGGGGGGTGGGGTGGAATTAACTTTTCCAAAGTTGACTGGATTTGCTGAGTTCAACAAGAATAGATAGGGGTAGAATTTGTGAAGTGCATCCAAGTATTTTTTTGAGGAAATAAGTGGGAATTTGAAAAGAGATTGGACAGAGGCGATCTTTACATTCTTGAGTAATGTAACAGTAGTTAGAAATGTTGGTGGGAGAGCACTTTGGGGCAGTAACCATAATTCCAGGTTTCAATGTAATTATGGAATGAGATGAGGTTGATCTTCAAGTTAATGTCTTGAATTGGTTAGAGGGTGATTTCAGGGAGTTAGTAAGTGGTCAGGGACGGTATAGTTAAGTGTGAAAGGTAAAGACAGCAAGATTAAGGGATATTGGCAGTTTGATTGGGAGAAAAGAAAGAAAACAAATGGCAGGTATAGGTGTTTGGATCTTGAGCGTCTCCTGAGGAATAGTGTGAAGGAGAGAACTTAAAATATGCTTGGCAAGCAAAAATAAGGAGAATCCCAAGACATTCTATAAGTATATCAGGAACAAGATGGCAGCTGGGGAAAGAATTGGTTTGCTTGAGGGCCAAAGTTTTAATCTGTTTGTGGGGGGGAGGGAACAGAAGGATGTGGACATTATCCTAAATCAATACTACTTCGCCAAGAAGTGTGTGGAAGATGGTGAATTTAGGCAAAGTCACGTTGATAATCCAGAATATGTCAGTATTGAGAAGTTGGAGGTCTTAGATGGGTTGCATAAGGAACTTTGTAAACGTCAGGCTTGATGGGGAGTTGAGTATAGGAGCAAAGATGTCCTTCTGCAGTTGTACAGGGCCCTGGTGAGACCACACCTGGGGTATTGTGTGCAGTTTTGGTCTCCAAATTTGAGGAAGGACATTCTTGCTATTGAGGGAGTGCAGCGCAGGTTCACAAGGTTAATTCCCGGGATGGCGGGACTGTCATATGTTGAAAGATTGGAGCGACTGAGCTTGTATACACTGGAACTTAGAAGGATGAGAGGGGATCTGATTGAAACATATAAGGGATTTGGCATGCTAGAGGCAGGAAACACATTCCTGATGTTGGGGGAGCCCGGAACCAGAGGCCACAGTTTAAGAATGGGGGTAGGCCATTTAGAATGGAGTTGAGGAAAATCTTTTTCACCAAGAGAGTTGTGGATCTATGGAATGCTCTGCCTCAGAAGGCAGTGGAGGCCAGTTCTCTGGATGCTTTCAAGAAAGAGTTAAATAGAGCTCTTGCAGATAGCAGAGTCAAGGGATATGGGGAGAAGGCAGGAACAGGGTACTGATTGTGGATGATCAGCCATGATCACAGTGAATGGCGGTGCTGGCTCGAAGGGCCGAATGGCCTACTCCTGCACCTATTGTCTATAATGAAGGTATTTGAATCTCCCTGAGTCACAACTGAGGTGTTAGAAGACTGGAGGATAACTGGTGTTGTTCCTTTTATTTAAGAAATGCTTCAGTGATAAACCAGGTAACTATAGGTTGGTGATCCTTGTGTTATCAGTCAGAAATTTGTTGAAGAAAATCTTAAAGAATGTTTAGAAATCCGTCTGGAAAGAAAAATAGTGGATTCTCGGAAACAGGCAGTTTGAAGGTGAGACATTAGACTTTGTCTAAATTGATTTTAGTAAGGTATTTGATAATGGTCCTGAATCCAGCAGGTTAAGTAAGGAGCATGGATGGGATCCAAAGTGAGCTGGCTGATAGGATTTAAAATTAACTTGTTAATTAAAATTTAATTTTAAGATTTAAAATTAACTTTTTCTGATTCAAAGTTTATGATTGATGGGTGTACCTCAAAGATTGGTGTTGGGACCCTTGTTTGTTACATTAATGACTTTGAATGTAGGAGCTATGATGTAAGTTTTTAGATTACAAAGTTGGTGGTGGTGTATATTGTGAGGAAGAGGAGTGGGATGTAGATCAGATGGAAAATTGGTAGAGCACTAGCAGGTGGAATTTAATCCAAACAAGTTTGAGGTAATGCATATTTGGGAAATCAAATAGGGTAGGGCATCACTCAGTGGCCACATCATTAGGTACCTCCTATACCTAAAAAAAGTAACTACTGAATGTATGTTCATAAACTTCTACTCTTGTAGCCCATCCACTTCAAGGTTGGATGTGTTGTGCATTCAGAAATGCTCTTCTGCACACCACTGTTGTAATGTGTGGTTATTTGAGTTACTGTTGCCTTCCTGTCAACTTGAACCAGTCTGGCCATTCTTCTCTGATTCCTCATTTTCAAGGCAGTTTTGCTCATAGAACAGCCACTCACTGGATGTTTTTTTTGTTTCTCACCCATTCTCTGTAAACTCTAAAGAAGGTTGTGCATGAAAATCCCAGGAGATCAGCAGTTTCTGAGATATTCACCAACAGTCATTCCATGGTCAAAGTCACTTGAAACACATTTCTTCCCCATTCTGAACAACAACAGAACCTCTTGACCACGTCTGCATGCTTTTATGCATTGGGTAGCTGCCACAAGACTGGCTGATTAGATATTGCATTAACGAGCAGGTGCTCCCAGCAAAGTGGTCTTTAAGTGTATATAGGCTGCTCAGAAATTTTGATGAACAGAGGAACCTTGGGATCAGGGCCATAATTCCCAGAAAATGAAAATTCAGGTAGCTGAGGTGGTGAAGTAGTCATATAACACATTTGCCTTCATAGATCATAGAATATAAAAGTTTGGCTGTTATGTTGCAACTTTGCAAATTATTGGTTCGATTACACTTGGGCATTGCTTGCTGTTCTGGTTGCCATACTTGGATGTGCTGATGCCAGAGGTAGAGTTCAGAGATTTGCCAGGATGTTGTCTAGAGTGGAGGACTTCAGATTTGGGGGAGACTGGATAGCGTTGGTTTGTTTTCCCTGGAACGAAGAAGGTTAGAAGTATATAAAATTATAAGAGGCATAGGCTGAGGTAGACAGAATCTTTTTCTCTTGGTAGGATTATCACAAACAAGAGCATATGTTATTGATATTGAAGGAAGGAGTTGTAAAGGGGATCTGAGCAAAAATTTATTTTTAGACAAAAATTGGAAGGATTTTTAACCAGTGTGGAGAAATGGGATAAGTCTAGGTGGGCAGAAAGGTTGGCATGGGTACCTTATCCTGTGTTGTACAGCTATGACTCAGTACTAAGGTTTTCCTGGTTAAACAGGAAATAGTGAAAATAGTCAGCAGGTCAGGCAAAAATGATAAGAAACAGAGTGAATGTTTCGGGTTGAAGTCCATTTACTATTTCTACGCCAAAGTAGATAGATTCCTGATAATCAAGAAATTGAAAAGTTACTGTACAGAGGTGGGAATATAAAATTATGTTCTCATCAGCCATGAGCTTTCAAAATGACTGGGCAAGCATTAGGGGTTGAGTGGCCTACTCCTGTTCATAATTCATATATTCAAGAATTTCGGCTTGACTCTATAAATGGCACTACTGATTTCCATTTGCAATTAAATGAAATGATTCCCAACCAAACTGTCATATTGTTCTCTTCTACTCCTGCCTGCATTACTTTTGTTGACCACTAAATTAGCTTATAGATGAAGGAATTTTGGAATGTTTCCCTTGACCCTCATCAATTTTTACAAATGCACCAAAGAAAGAATCCTATTTAGATGCATCAAGGCTTGATCTAGCAACTGCTCTGTCCATGATGGCAAGAAACTACAGAGTTGCAGGCACAACTCAGCACATCACAGAAACCAGCTCCCACTGAATGGACTGTGCCTACACTTCTTGCTACCTTGGTAAAGCAGCTAACATAATCAAAGATGCCACCCACCCCAGTCATTCTCTCCACCCTCCCTCTATCAGATAGAAAATACAAAAGCCTGAAAACACATACCATCTGATTGAAGGACAGTTTCTACCCTGCTATTATATGATTATTGAATGGTCCTTTAGTATGCTTAGATGGTCTGTTGACCTCAGAATCTGCCTTGCTGTGGCCTTGTGTATAACAGTCTACAGGGGCACTGAACTTTCTCTGTGTTGTGACATTTATTCTACACTGCTATTATTTTACCTTGTACTACCTCAGTGTGCTGTTCTGATGAATTAATCTGTACGGATGGAATGCAAGATATGTTTTTCACTGTACTTCAGTACATTGACAGTAATAAGCCAATTTACCAAATTATAGCTTCTTCATACTCAGAATATCTATGAGTTGTCCACAAGGCAACTGGCGTAAGGCCCATCCACTACTTTAGTTATTAGCATCCAAGGTAGCATGTGGTGCTTAAGTGTCGTAATGACAAATTCACTGAAGGTGACCGCGTACATTTTGGCTGAATTTCTACAGCCTGAGGTGTGTGAAGTCTGATTGCCTTTTGGAGCAGCTGCTGAGCTGCCAGCTGTCCTTGCTGACAGAAGAAGTATTGTTGCCAAACCTCTAGCCCAAATGTTTGAAAAAAATTCCATGCATATAATCCAATTTACATAATGCAAATGACAAGTAATTGAGCTTCCACATTTAATTTTAAGGTAAACTAAATTGAGGGTTTAAAAGATCTTTAATTCAGTACTGTTGAAGAAATAGAAAGTAATTTTTGCTTACCAGGTCAGAGAAGTTGAAAACTGGAAAATATTTTTCAAAGTGCATTGGAGTTGAGCATTAGAGGGAGACACTATTGATTACAGAGCCTTTTTTTTTTAGCTTTTCAGCTTATTTTTAAACTACTGGAACTGAATTACAGCAGTATAATTACTACATAATGTAATTACTGATATTAAAATTGTAATGTGAAGATTTGCTGAAATGAAACAATGAAATGTATGCTTACACATCTTGTTTGAAATGTTGTCTGTGTTTCATGTCATATTAAACTTTATTTGTTTGTCTTCAATGTCACAAGATTCATGTTCCCGCTGAGTTAAACTGAAGTTACAATTAAAATGTGCATTAGATTGCTCATAATTGCCCCCGAATTTAGACTATGGATATATCCATTCCTGTTATTTGCTGATTTATTTTGTAATAGATAGGGTATTTTAAGGTGTGTGTATGGGAGGGGAGATGTCCTGATAATTTTCTTCTCAATGAAAAATTTCATTCAGCACTCCTTCAAAATCATTGTCAATGTGACTTAAAGTGGCAACTATCATGGATTCAGAATGATGGATTTGTCTCCATAGTTGAGGTATATATACTATGACCTGTAGGTAGAACTCAGGAAATGACTATTTGTAAGTTTTTGCTCTTAAAGTTTATCCTATTTGTCTCCATCACTTATGAGAAAATGAAGATTGACACAGAGAAAGAATCTGTCCTATTCCATTTTTTCCTATTTTCTTTTCCATTTTCCTTTTCATCACTTTCCTGACAGTTAAAGATCTATGTTGATGATACTTGAGGGCGTCTGAAATTAGGAATTTACTAACAACAAGCAAAATGTTTTAAAACAATAGAATAACTGCATACAGGACTTATAAAAGCCTTCAAATTCCAAACTAAAGTTTTATTTAGAAAGATTAAATTGATTTAAACAGATTTATGTTGTATTCTGACATTCAGTGATGCAGACATCGGATTTAGATAACTGCCGACTTAAAGTAATTTGCAATTCAATTCTTTAAAGTTAATCCCTATCTTAACTGGTTACAACATCTTTAAAAATTGCCAAGTTAATTTTCTGGTCGAGCACACTATTTATATTCATTATTTCATGATGATAATCTTTTGGAAAAAAATCTGCTGCATGTTAATGTTGCAATAAGAGGTTAATAAAAGAGAGGAAAACATTGAATTGAACTTTTTATATTGCAAGTATTGGCCAGTCCTGAATCAAAAAGGACTCTTGAGGGGAACACTGAGAACTTATTAGCAATGTTCTGTCTGTTTGTCTTTCCTGCTGTTGTTAATGGTTAATCCTGTTTTCTTTCCCTTCTCATTCCTGCTTACTCCATCTTTCTTTGGTTTTGTTTTATTTTAATTTATTGACCTATTACGAAATTTCATGGTAAACTGTTTTACATACTTTCCTCTCGTTATGTGTTCCATGTGCTAGTTTTTGTGTCCGCACCCTCATTATCCTCACCTATTGTACCTCAAATCCCAGCAGCTGCCCAGTCAGGTTGCAGATCATGCACCAGTTTTTGGAACTGTGGAAAATACTCACGTGGCATCAAATGTGGACTTCAAGCAAGGTTTGTTCATTTCTACTCTGGCATAGTTCTTGTAATATTTCAACTGGCAGCTATTATTCTTTGAGTATTGACCATCTAGTGGGAGAAGTGAATTAAAGGATCCTTTTTTCATTTTGTAGATCGTCTTCCAGTCAGGTAGCTGCCAAGAGATACTTGTGTGAAATTTTATGTGTAGCTTGATTCACTTTAAGTCTGATTTTCAGTAGTTTAACTAATTTAGTTTCATTTACATTATCTGTGGAAGAAAATTTCCAACTGACACTGAAGACTTTGCATTAACTAGTTTTCACAGTACCACAAGTATCTATTATTGCCCTCTTGTATATGTTTATATTAGCAGTTAGGTTTCTTTTTGTGCTTGATACCAGTTATGTTAAAAATTAGCAGAAGAAATCAATATGTCTAATATTTCACAGTAATAATTGCAATAGATTTTGACTCTATTGGAAGTTTCTATTGAAGTAGCATGAGCAACTAGCCTTGATTATTTTCCAATGTGCAGGTCTAAAACAGAAAGTAATGGGTTACCAGTAAATTAGGTAGTATAGCAATTAACCATATAACCATATAACAATCACAGCATGGAAACAGGCCTTTCCGGCCCTCCTAGTCCGTGCCGAACTCTTAATCTCACCTAGTCCCACCTACCCGCACTCAGCCCATAACCCTCCACTCCTTTCCTGTCCATATACCTATCCAATTTTACCTTAAATGACACAACTGAACTGGCCTCTACTACTTCTACAGGAAGCTCATTCCACACAGCTATCACTCTCTGAGTAAAGAAATACCCCCTCGTGTTTCCCTTAAACTTTTGCCCCCTAACTCTCAAATCATGTCCTCTCGTTTGAATCTCCCCTACTCTCAATGGAAACAGCCTATTCAATTCAACTCTATCTATCCCTCTCAAAATTTTAAATACCTCGATCAAATCCCCCCTCAACCTTCTACGCTCCAATGAATAGAGACCTAACTTGTTCAACCTTTCTCTGTAACTTAAGTGCTGAAACCCAGGTAACATCCTAGTAAATCGTCTCTGCACTCTCTCTAATTTATTGATATCTTTCCTATAATTCGGTGACCAGAACTGTACACAATATTCCAAATTTGGCCTTACCAATGCCTTGTACAATTTTAACATTACATCCCAACTTCTGTACTCAAATGTTCTGATTTATAAAGGCCAGCATTCCAAAAGCCTTCTTCACCACCCTATCTACATGAGACTCCACCTTCAGGGAACTATGCACTGTTATTCCTAGATCTCTCTGTTCCACTGCATTTCTTAATGCCCTACCATTTACCCTGTATGTTCTATTTGGATTATTCCTGCCAAAATGTAGAACCTCACACTTCTCAGCATTAAACTCCATCTGCCAACGTTCAGCCCATTCTTCTAACCGGCATAAATCTCCCTGCAAGCTTTGAAAACCCACCTCATTATCCACAACACCTCCTACCTTAGTATCATCGGCATACTTACTAATCCAATTTACCACCCCATCATCCAGATCATTTATGTATATTACAAACAACATTGGGCCCAAAACAGATCCCTGAGGCACCCCGCTAGTCACCGGCCTCCATCCCGATAAACAATTATCCACCACTACTCTCTGGCATCTCCCATCTAGCCACTGTTGAATCCATTTTATTACTCCAGCATTAATACCTAACGACTGAACCTTCTTAACTAACCTTCCATGTGGAACTTTGTCAAAGGCCTTGCTGAAGTCCATATAGACTACATCCACTGCCTTACCCTCGTCAACATACCTCGTAACTTCTTCAAAAAATTCAATAAGGTTTGTCAAACATGACCTTCCATGCACAAATCCATGCTGGCTACTCCTAATCAGATCCTGTCTATCCAGATAATTATAAATACTATCTCTAAGAATACTTTCCATTAATTTACCCACCACTGATGTCAAACTGACAGGTCTATAATTGCCAGGCTTACTTCTAGAACCCTTTTTAAACAATGGAACCACATGAGCAATACGCCAATCCTCCGGCACAATCCCCGTTTCTAATGACATCTGAAAGATCTCCGTCAGAGCTCCTGCTATCTCTACACAAACTTCCCTCAAGGTCCTGGGGAATATCCTGTCAGGACCCGGAGATTTATCCACTTTTAAATTTCTTAAAAGCGCCAGTACTTCCACCTCTTTAATTGTCATAGGTTCCATAACTTCCTTACTTGTTTCCCACACCTTACACAATTCAATATCCTTCTCCTTAGTGAATACCGAAGAGAAGAAATCGTTCAAAATCTCTCCCATCTCCCTCGGCTCCACACATAGCTGACCACCCTGATTCTCTAAGGGACCAATTTTATCCCTCACTATCCTCTTGCTTTTAATATAACTGTAGAAACCTTTCGGATTTACTTCCACCTTATTTGCCAAACCAAACTCGTATCTTCTTTTAGCTTTTCTAATCTCTTTCTTAAGATTCCTTTTACATTCTTTATATTCCTCGAGCAATACCTTTACTCCATGCTGCCTATATCTATTGTAGACATCCCTCTTTTTCCGAACCAAGTTTCTAATATCCCTTGAAAACCATGGCGCTTTCAAACCTTTAACCTTTCCTTTCAACCTAACAGGAACATAAAGATTCTGTACCCTCATAATTTCACCCTTAAGTGACCTCCATTTCTCTATTACATCTTTCCCATAAAACAACTTGACCCAATCCACTCTCTCTAAATCCCTGCGCATCTCCTCAAAGTTAGCCTTTCTCCAATCAAAAATCTCAACTCTAGGTCCAGTCCTGTCCTTCTCCATAATTATATTGAAGCTAATGCTATTGTGATCACTGGACCCGAAATGCTCCCCAACACATACATCTGTCAGCTGACCTATCGCATTCCCTAACAGGAGATCCAACACTGCCCCATCTCTAGTCGGTACTTCTATGTATTGTTGCAAAAAACTATCCTGCACACATTTCACAAACTATAGTGTAACTATAACAGTGCAAACAATCTGGGTTCAATTCCACTACTGTCTGTCATGACGCTGTTCTCTCTTGACCACGTGGGTTTCCTCTGGGAACTCCAGTTTCCTCCCACATTCCAAAGATGTAAGGGTTAGTAGGTTAGTTGGTCACATGGGTGTAAGTGGGTGGCATGAATTTGCTGGATTTAGAAGGACCTGTGACCATGTTGTCCATCCAAGTAGAAATCAAAAATAAATTATAGTCAAGTTGCCTCATGTTAGCTCATATAATGCTTAAAGACAGATTTCTTCAGAAAATGAAAACCTGTCTATTTTGCTCTATTTAAGAAAGCCATTTTCAATTCCTTTGACAAAACAGTACAGATAGTATTCCTCACATTCCCTCTTAAAGTACCTTTTTAAGAAAGACACATAAACTGCAAGATATCTGTTAAAGCTTTGAAGGGGATATTTTGGTTAATTAAGTACGGAGGTATGGCAGAACACAGTTTTCATGACAGTGAATTGTGATGAAAATCACTGACCTGGCAGTACAGGTTATTATTTAGTATTGAGGTATGATTTTGTCCCCTACCTTTTGAACCTTTGCATTTTCTTATTTTGCTGAAATTATTTTGAGGGAATTGGTGTCTCAATCCTTGAGTTTTACTCAAATATCAAGTATTGTGATGAAATATGTTAACTTTAATTATTATTAAATTAACTTGAGTCAACTGCCTGTATTTTTATTATGGCCAATTCTTGCTTTATTTTGTTTCTTGAATTTAGCTGATCATGTTCAATGTTTTGATGCAATTAAACAATAATTTTAAATTAGCTTTGAATTGAGCAATATTAATTATAGAAAGCAAGTATAAAACTAGCAGTTTTAGAAAAGCAACTTTTAATTCAAAATAATGAACTTGGAAATGTACAGATTTCAGTGATAATGTAGAAGTTATTCCTAGAGTAAGGAAGTTTTACACAAATTATTGTCTTTAATTTTCTGTATACAATTTATTGGAAAGCATACTGGAAATTTTGTTATACTTCCAGCACAAAGTCATAATAGTTTTCTTTGAAAATTTGGTTTTATTGAAGTACTTTTAATTGACTGTATTAAACATCTGGAGTTGTATATGCAATATTTTCTTGGAAGGGACCAATAAATTTAAATAAATTAATATTTCCTACATTTACAAGTTCAGGTATGGTATGTGCCATAAAATGTTTTTATTTATTTCAGTGGAACGGACTGAAACTGCTGTTACAAAACTGAAAACAGGTATGGAATTAATATAATTTAAATGTTCACAGTAAAATGAAACAACATGTTTCAATCTCAGTACTACTACTGTTCAATCTCAGGTTTGCAATTCTGAATGAGGGACATTTAACTGAGTGATTAAGTTAAGAAAATTGACAGATTTTGCTGCCTATTGAGTGATGGAAATAGAATATCCCAATGTTCAGTACTTTATCACAATACAGGCAGTCCCCGAGTTACGAACGTCTGACTTACGGACAACTTGTAATTACGAACTAAGGAAGGAGAACGCCGTCCGCCATTTTAAGTCGGACTGCAACGCCGTCTGCCATTTTAAGTCTGTAGTTGACACTGTGTTGAGTGTTTAACTTTATATTTGGCTTAAATTTTTTTTAGTAAGATTCACCCTGACCCCCCCGTTCCGGTTGGCTGGTGCCGCAGTGAGATCAGCTGGAGAACGGAGGTTCGCGAGTTCGATCCAGTGAGAGACTGCTCCTGTGCCGGGTTGATGTCGATCCATTGACTCCCGTACCAACCGTGCCGGGTTAATTTCAAGCTCACAACTTGACCTCGTAAAAGAAAAACACTGCCACCTCCAGTTTAAATTCCCACACAGAATATTGCGGAGGATCAAATACCCAAACCCAGCACAGCCCCCACTTGTCCCATTTAGCCTGTCTCAGTGCCGTGGTCCTTAGGACCCAGCTCGGGAGCCGGTGAAGCTTGGGACCCGCCGCCCGCAGTGTTTCTATTCCATTGACGGGAAGCGATCGCAATTGAAAATAAAGTGGAAATAATAAAGCATTTGGAAAGAGGTGAAATGCCATCGGTCATTGGAATAGCGTTAGGCTGCAGTCGGTCAACGATCGGAACAGTTTTAAAGGATAAAGGATAAAATGAGAATAATGGAGCATTTGAAAGGCCCTGCCCCGATGAAAGCTACAATTATTACTAAGCAACGCAGTGGTTTAAATATTGGAATCCATATGTTTCTTAAGTGTTTTATATGCATAGAAAGGTAAAATATATACTATATACAAAGACAAATGTTTGACTGATGCTAAATAATACCGGATGTACTTGTTCCGACTTGTGTACAAATCCGACTTAAAGACAGACTCAGGAACGGAACTCGTACGTAACCTGGGGACTGCCTGTATTTACAAGCTTGGTTTTAATTATTATATTGTCACTTTATTTTGGAAGTGTGTTCGAGAGTCCTTCATATATTTGATCCACTGATTTAATTTTTGCTTTGTAATATGACATTCATAGAACAACACAGCACAGGACTGGGCCCTTTAACATGCATTGAACATGATGCCAATCAAAACTAATCCTATCTGCCTGCATAAGTTCTGTCTCTTTATTTGCTGTTCATCTATCTGTCTATCTGCTTCTTAAACGTTGTTTCTCATATTTGCTTTACTCCCTCTTCTGGTAACTCATACCAGGCACTTCCATCTCTCTATCTGTCTCTCTCTCTGTTTCTACCACTCCCTCTCTATCACCCCTCCCCCATTCCCCCTCTATCCCCCTCCCCCCCATCCCTCTATCCCCCTATCCAAATCAAAATGTAATTTATTCGGGTTTACAGATGATACAAAGCTAGGTGGGGGAAAGTGAACAGTGAAGTCATTGAATCTACAAAGCTTGTAAGTTAAGCACCAGGTCAAGCTGTTAGAAAATGGAGTACTGTATGAGATTGTGCATTTCCTTCAGAAGAATTTCAACAAAAATAATTTAATATGGTGAGAAACCGATGAATGCTTGTGTACAGAGAAATGCAGAGATTAAATGTGCAGGTACAGCAAGTATTTATTTAAACAACTGCCATAGACATTTAGTTAACCGATTTGTATATTTGCCAGATGATGTACATCTCTTTTGCACAAGTTTACAAACATTTGCCGAGATTATATAGGGTTTTTGGAACACTTTGGAAGCTCTGCATTTTTAGTTTCCGAATTTAAGAATCTATCATCACAAAATTGATTGCATGTTGCTTATATGGAAACAAAATGAGAAAGGTTGCTTTGTACTTAAGTTTAGAAAAGTGAAAGGGGTTTTTACATAAACAAAGAATATATGACTAAGGACTAAGAATAAATGCCAAGAAACTCTTACAAGTTGCAGAATTCATATCAGGATGCAATGAAATGACTTTCTATAGTGCTTAGTAGATTTTTAGAATTCTCTCTGATTCCCTAAAGTTTAACTTGCAGGTTGAGTAGGTAGTAAGGGTGGCAAATGCATTATTAGTATTCATTTCGAGAGGACGAGAATATAATAGCAAGGATGTAGTACTTAGGCTTTAAAAGGTGTTAGTCAGACCACACTTGGAGTACTTTAAGTAGTTTTGGGCCCCTTGTCCTGGCATTGCAAAGGATCCAGAGAACCTTCATACTAATGATCCCAGGAATTATAAAGGTTAATGCATGTGGAGAGTTTGATGGCTCTGGGCTTCTACTCACTGAGGTTTAGAAGAATGAGGAGAATCTCATTGAACCATATCAAAAATTAAAAGGCATAAATAGAGTCGACATGGAGAAGATTGTTTCCCATAGTGGAGTAGTCTAGGACCAGCTGGCACAGCCTCAGGATGCAAGGACACTCATTTAGAACAGATATGAGGGATATTTTTTTTTACCCAGAAGGTGATGAATCTGTAGAATTCATTGCCAGAGATGGCTGTGGGAGCCAAATAATTGTGATATTTAAAGTGGAGGTTGATAGGTTCTTGATTAGTAAGGGTGTCAACATTTACAGAGAGAAGGCAGGCAAATAGGGTTTGGAGGGAAAATAAATCAGCTCTGAAGGAATGGCAGAACAGACTCAATGGACTGAATTACCTAATTCTACTTTTATGGCGTAAGGTCTTGCGATCTATCTTAGAGGTACAGGTGCTCAATGGTTGAGTGTATTTGTGGATAAGATTTTTGATCACTAAAGGATGTGAAGACACAGTGACCAGATAGGAAAGTTGATTTGATACCGAGTTTGTCACAGTTTTATTAAGTGGTTTCTTCACATTTAACATCCCTTTAATCCTGCCATTCATAACCTTGCTTTCATCTAAATAAGGCCAACTTTTTGAACTTCTCCACTGAACCTATTCAACCTATTTTTAAAGCCCTGCATAAAGCCTATCGTTGCCTATTGCACCACATAATATGCTACATGTAGTTTGGTGTCAATCTACTTTATTACACTCCAGTAGAGCATCAACAGATGTTTCTTATGCTGAAAGGCAAGATGCATACAAATTGGGTTTTATTTAAATTGCAATGACTTTTAACAGACTTAACATCACAAGTGATTCAGTTTACACAAAATTCTGGAGCATTTATGTGATTTTCCAAAGCAAAGAAAATGAAAAACTAAGTAAATTGTGCTATGACTACAACCTATCAAATAAAGGTTGTACTGCTCTCTCACTTCTACATGACACTATGTATATAATAATCATTCTACAAGGATTTAGCAAGAATCATTTTCCAAATGCCTCAGTTTATAGAGTACCTTTAAAGAGAAGACCCAAGGATCTGTTATAATGACACTTAATTGGTAAAGATCTTTATTGCAACCCAAGGACTGATTTGTACGTATTGCTTTTATAAAAGGATTTTGATATATTATGTAACCATTAAGTTCATTTTCAAATTTTTGTTCTCTAAACACAAGTATGTGGACGTACTTGATATCACAATTAACATGTAATTCATGCTGCATTAAGAAAAATGTTATTAATAAAGTTTGCTTTTGTTTTCTGGGTTTTAATCATCTATATTTCTGTGTCAGATTTTTGAAAAGATGCCTTAGGTGGTTTATAATTATTATGTTGTATCAAATTATTTTTGTTTACATTGAAGTATTAACTTTTTGTAAACAATTGGCATGTTTACTGAAATAGAGTCCCCTTTTCTGTTCACACAGAAGAAAAACCAAAGCAGGAACTACCAGTGAAAGGTTCTTCCACAGATGTTAGAACGGAAATTGCTGAAGAAAAGGAGATTGATGGCGGAACTTCTGATACAGGCCCTTTACTGGAGGAGGAAGAAGAGGAGGGGGAACAGGAGGAGGAGGGGGAAGTGGTGGCTGAGGAGGTGGTAGAGGAAGAAGAGGCAGTCTTGGTGGAACATGTTTCTAGTAATGCTGTTTTCCCAACTATGGATTCTACTGAAGGAACATCCATTTCCAGTGAGGAGAAGAAACTTGCACCTAGCATACATTTGCACATAGATGTGGAAAAGGATAAACAAAAAGAGCAGGACACTGAAGATCTATCCGAAGAAACAATTGTTGCTTCATTTGATGAAACCGTGGTACCTTGCACTGTTGTCTCAACTAAAGAAGTGAATGGCATTGCAGGCCAGGAAGTATCACAAAGCACCTTGGAAGGTGTTTCACAAAACTTTCCATTGTCTACAAATGTAGAGAATGCAGATAATCTTAGGACAGAAGCAGACGCAGAGGTGACACTTTCTTCTCCTGCTTATTCAATTAGTCTGGAGGCTGCAGCAGAGGAAGAAAACAGTGAGGAAGTGCCTGTTAATGATGACAAAGATGAAGATGTGGAATGCAAGGAATTTCTGAAAGTTGAGGAGAAAGAGGTGGAGGAAAATGAATCACAACAATTAAACTCCAAAAAAAGCCCTGAGATTTTGTATGGTAGGTCTTCATTGAATAAGACTGTGTAATCGCAGATATTTATGTTAAAATTATTTTAGTATAATGTTATTCTTTTTTAGATATGAGAATATTTTTGTACCTTCGAAATTTTTTTCCAGGTGAGAATATTTTTGAAGGCTTTTCAGAGTAGAGACTGTTAGTGCTGTAGCAGACTTTGATTAATAGTTTTGTTTTCATTGCTTTCAGATACCCATAGAGTTATTACCCTGGAGATCCAAATATCTTTTTGTTATTATCCTGTTCATTATTCCAATATTGAGCTCCCCCTCCCCCATTCCAAAAGAAAACCAAAACGGACAGAAAGATGGCTCTACTGATTGCCAGTGAAATTTGATTACTTAATTAATACAAGGTAGCAAAGAAATTACTTTCATACATTTTTAATGTTTAACAAGCAAAGTCACTTTAATAAGCAAGTCATATAAATCTTGGTTCAGTCTTTGATCTATCCTGAATTACTGATTGTGCCCGAGTTATTTTAAGATTCAAATTTGGCCTCTGTTGGAGGGGGAAATGAAATTTATATTGATTTCACAGTGCTACCTTAAAAAATGTAGTGAACTAGAATCAAGCTGAGTTATGCCTTTCCTTATGACTGCATTAACCTCTGTTACGTACCCCGTAACTGGGTCACTTACCAGCAAAGATAGAGAGGTCCATTGAAGTCTGATGGTACTATTTTTAACAGTATTTATTGATAGAAATACACAAAAATAATATCAATGCCAACACACAGATAATATACGTTGTAAATACTAAATCTAAAAGCGCGGGTATAATAATAATCAATAAGAAATAGCTCTATCGTTGTCTAGGGGATAATGTATTGTCCGATGGAAATATAAAAGTCACTTTAGTTCAGTCAAGCTGTAGGCTGCAGCCTTTGGTTAGAGAGAGAGACGGGTTAAAACTTGCCCATTCCTTTTATGATGTCAATCCTTCGAGAGTCGTTGGGAGTTGAGTTCCCCGTTGTTAGCTAAAAACCGTTTTTCCGTGGCAAAGGCCACCGATTCTGGGCAAATGGAAGCGGACGCACGTGGCCTTCCACCGGCTTTTGCTATTACGGGATCGCTAGCGTTTCTTCTGGTGCGTCTGAGGGGCTGTTCCCCCAGACCCTCTTTTTATCCTGACTCAAAGGGTCGCAGATGTCGATCAGGTTGGGATGATGCAATCCCTCCACCAACCTCCCCCTCGGTTCATTGCCTGGGGGGGCTTCGATGCACCGTGCAGGACGCAATACACAAGTCCGTCTCCAAGAGACAATAGCCGGTATCAATGGGTCCGCCTTTCGGAGGCCAGGACACATTCCAACCCTTTTGTGGATTCTGCATGTCTTTCTCTCATTTCCTGTGTCCCCTGAACTGACTTAATAGTGATCTTGAGATTCTAACAAAGGAGGGGGCTACCCCGCACCCTTCGGCCCCTCAGAGCTGTGGCACATTCGTAACACCTCTGATTTCAACTCAACTTCATAATAAATACAGTTATGTGTGACAATTGCCACCAAGGTACAAGTTCCTTTAGAATTGAGAGATGACAAGATATTTTTTGAAGCACGTGTTCTTTTCAAGCAGAGTCTTTAACCCTGTGAAAGTCTTATCTTTTTTCTGAATTAACTTTGTGAATTTTTTCAAAATTCAAGATGTGTAATTTTTAACCATCATCGGTGTTCAACTAGATTAAATAAATATCACAACAGAAATGATTAGGATCTGCTGCCAGTTGCTGTAAATTGTGTATCTGTGGTTATTTTACAATATGTAAAGCATGCTGATCTCGTCAATGGGTTACATTTATGCAACCTGATTACATTAAAAAAGGTAGTCTGTTGAAATGTGCATAAAGAATTAAAATTACTAGTTTTTAAACAGGTACGTTATATGAGAACATTTTCATTTTGAACAAATACCGGAAACCAAAATAATATATTACTGGTTATACTGGGCATCATGGACATGATCAAATTGTGGAGACTGCTAATTTTTGAAATCCATAATTAATCAGTGTTTAAAAATGCATGGCAACTGATGTGATTGAGCAGGGCAAAAATCAATGAAAATCTGCAAAAGAAGTGGAGAAACAGAATGTGATCTGAGTACCTTGCAAAGGCAGGTAGAGGAATAGGACAATGGTGCTTTGGATTTTATAAGAGTGCAGAGTGCTGCAACAATTAGCAACTTGTAGTCGTTCATGCTTTGGTTGTAGTTTGAGTCTGATGTAATTTTTGAACAGTTCATAACAGAGCAAAGCTTATTTTGCTTTATTAAAGGTGCAGCAAAGTATCACCAAAATTATAACAGAAGTGTAGGTTCATGTTTACTGTTGTGTTGTCAAGGATTTGATGGGGTGAATATGAGTGAGAATTTCTTTATTTGGAAGGTAGTGGTGAACGTTCATTAAATTAATATTTCTACTTGTATGAAGAGGGAAGTTGGGAAAAATTTATTTCTGTAGGAACTTTGCCACTGGTCACATTTGGGGCTTCCTTTAATGGAAAATTGGGCTTTATAAGGATAAAACAAGCTAATGGAATTATTAGGGAGCCTGAAAAGATAATGCTAATTGGCCACCTTATTTGAAAATTTGTATTGTCTTATAGTTCTGTACAGCAACTGCCAAAGAAATAAGACTTTTTAATTACTAATTGCTATTAGAAAGCTGATGTCAAGAGAATTAAAATGGTTATCCAGTAAGTAATAGATTCATACAACAGGAAAAATTTACCTTCAGCCTACCTAGTCTGTGCTGATCATCAAGCACCAATTTACACTAATCCTGTTTTACCCTTCTCATATGCGCAACAACTCCCCCATTTTCTATCACTCATCTGCAAATCAGAGACACCTTACAACGTTCAAATACCAATCCATTCTTTGGGTTGTGGGAGGAAATGTTCGTGGTCACAGGGAAACCCCATGTAGTCAGTACTTGAGGTTGGGATTGAATCTGAGTCACTGAGACTGAGAGGCAGCAATGTGCCGCTTACTACTTTTGAAATAATCACATGTAGTTGGGTGCATGTGCATTCATGCACTTGAACATGTTGATGTATGTCATTTTCCAGTTACATGATTTTCATTTGATGCTGGCATTTTCAATCACTGAATGGAAGAATCCTTGAGCTATTGAAATTAATCTGTCTCATCTGCAGTATAGATGTCAGTAATACATTTGCGCTTTTGAATATCCCTGCTGTCTAATAGGAAAATGGATGCAGGAGAATGCTATGTAATACTGCAAGACTCCTCCTCCACTCAACTAAATCAGGACTGAGTTCCCACTTTGTTTTATATTACTTACAAACTTTAATGAAAACAGTTTGTATTCTGCTTACTTGTAAATTCACTAATGGCTCTCGTTCTAATCATGATATCAAGTAGTTCCTATTATAGTACTGAAAGTTGGCAATATAATTTTGTCCAATGGGATCTTATTTGGATCCTGTACAGTTGCAGTTTCCTTTTAAGCTTATGCATGTTCAGGATGAAGGAAAATAATTGAAGAATTCCTTAGTATCAGTCTTGTCAGTAGGTCCCAGAAAGGGTCAGGACTCCACAGATCAATGTTTACAGTTTCCACATCCCAAAAGCAGAGCTCTGATTGCTTTTATCAGAATTAATAATTTCCTTTAGAATGTCACATCTGGCTCATGTATTGACTGAGATATAGTTCTTCGCAGCGAATATTTGTCACTTTTTAAAACCTATGGAAAAAGTGCAGTTCCTTAAATGACTTGACAGTGTTCACCAATGTTACCTATGAAATTTGTTCATTTCATAATGAATTTCATAAATTGGTCTTGTAGATACAGAAACTGAGGAGCAGTAAATAGAAAGTATAATGCAAGTAACTGCAAAGCAATTTACTGTGTTTCTTTGCCTTGAATTAGAAGATTAATATAATTTTTAAAAAACTTTAATCCCACATTTCCAGGACGTTGGTGCTCAACTAATACTCAATGCTCAACTAACTATATGTTATTTCTGTTAGTAATCCAAAGCACTTACAATTCAATTACTTTTTTAAAGATGTTACACAATAACCTTTCTCTAATGCTATTTTTGTTTGGTGAATAAAGATACAACACTGAGTCTATTAAGGAGCACTAAACTGAGGGATGACATATTTTGTCACATACTTCACAGCCTCAACATTTGATGTGGTTGTTAAATGCTGCAGCTAACTGATATCAATGTTCTTGGATGAATTATCCCATTTTCTTGGTGATATTATTTAACGTCAATCTGCCTGAATAGATTTCAGCTTCAAATTACATAAACTTCTACAGAACGTAATTGTAGTTCATTTTTGATCTTGGCAGAAATATCATCTAAGTTCTCAGTTCCTCTGATTCAAGTATATAAACAGAACAAATGTAATAGAAACAGGAGTAAACCCTTTATCCCTTTGAACATGCTCTACTATTTGCTAAGATACCTGCTAGTATCTTTAATACTACTTTTGTGCACTAACCCTATACCATTTGATTCTCTTAATATCCAAAATTCTCAACTTTTGTATATATTCATCAATTGAGCTTCCACAGTTCCTTATGTATATAACAGTTGACCACCTTTGGCGGTGGGGGGAAAACTTATCAAAGCTCTCCTGATTGGCTGACTCCTTATTTGGAGCGAATGACCCTAATTCTAGATATACTGAGAATAGTAACATCACCCCTGCATTCATACTGTGATGCCTTTGGAATTTTGTGCACTCATGACATCATTTCTGAATTTTGAGGAGCATCCGGCTAATAAGGGTTAAGAACTTTGTGAAAAAAGAAGGAAGTGTTGGAAATGCTCAGATGAAAGTTCCAGATGTGAAATATTAAGTTTCTTTTATCCTGATGCTGTCTGACATGCATTTTCTGTTTTTACTTAAGTTTTCCAGCATCCACAGTACTTTATTTTCTTTTTTGGTTTTTAGCTTTTTCGAATGCTCCTGGAATTTTTATTATTGTAATGCTTGAATTTTAAAATTAGTTATTAGTTCAGATTCCTAAACTTTGTTGTATTATTTTTGTTGTTTTAAATAAATGTTGTTTTTCTCCAGAAGTAGTGTACCTTTTGAAAGCATCTTTAAAGTATTAACTCTTACATTTTGATATATAAAACTCCCCAGATTACAAGTGCCCTACTTTGGAGCACCCCATGCATAGGGACAAGCAGGATGGGTAGATTGGATTTGCCTGCTGCTGCTGCTGCAGAGCTATAAACATTCTGGTGTGTGGAAGCAGAGCACTTCAGCGTGCCTTCTACTACTACCCTTCCCCCTTGCTGCAACAGATTGGAGCTGGCTCAAGCTGAGAAGATTCAATGGCTTATTCACTGAGTCAGAGAAGCCTCGCTTGTTTGCTGTTGTCGCAGTTGTTTCTGCATTTTTTTCCTTCATTTCCAAAAATGTTGGAGACACAAGAGACTGCAGATGCTGGAATCTGGAGCAAAAGAAATGCTAGAAGAACTCAGTGAGTCAGGCAGCATCTGTGGAGGGAAATGAGCAGCTGTTGTATTTGGTTGGAACCCTTCATCTAGACAAACCCAAGTAACAGATATCAACCTGAAGCATTGACTATTTACTTCCATCCTCAGATGCTGCCTAACCACTGAATTTCTCCAGCATTTTGTTTTTGAAGTATTTAAATGTTGTTCTTTGTAAGAGGTAAACTGTTAAGTATATGTTTAACTTTTGTTGCTTGTATTCAACCTGTTGGGGAAAGAAAAGTAGGTAATTTTGATTGTGATTAGGAATGGATGTCGTAGATCATGGCCATGAGCCTCTCAATCAGGACATTAAGAATTAACAAAACTGTTAACTCCTTCACTTGGAATATCATTGTTTTAATCTAATATAAAAATATTCATTTTTGTTTTAAATTTTGACCTGTGTGTTAAAAGCACCCTTTGTTCCAACATGAATTAATTTACTTGCTAGGACTGGGGGATCTGTTCATAATTGTGGCAAACAAAACTGGTGTTGTGCTCTTGGAGTGTTGGAGAGTATGTTGTTGTAAACTCAATGTAGAGCCAATGTTACTCTGCTTTGTTAATGGTTTCAGCAATTAGCTTTTAAAATTTTGTCTGTTTTGTATAATTGTCTTGCACAATAGAGAGTTGAATAATTACCTATTTCTGGCCAATTTCTGCAGTTAAATATAGACATATGTCAATGTTGTCTGGAATTGCTGTCACCAATGATTTTACTGCTTCAATTTCTTTTGCTGTTTGTTTACATTTTTTGTATATTTTTATACATTCTTCAGATGTTTTATAAAGAAATGTTCAGTTGTGCAAAACTTTGCTTTATCATTTTCCTTTTATTGGAGGAAAATTGACAGGCTCTACTGATAATTTTGGGATTAGGAAACTGGCATATAGATGTATCCTATCATTCTGTTTAGAGATTGCTAAGCTATCCTTGTGTACTTCAAATAATGTTTTCATTTATGTAGATCAATATTTGGTATAACTTAAGTAGGGATATAAGTTTGTGATATGCACATTATGTGCTTTATCAAAAAATAAGAAATGTTTATTGGTATACAACTAGCTGCTGATGAAATTTAGGCCCCTTAAGCCAGCTCCACCACTCAGTGAGATCTATAAATCCAATATCATTGTTGATATGATTGTAGTCTCAATTTTGCATCTCTGTCAATTCCTATGGTCTTTCACCCATATGCAAATCAGAACTCTTCATAAACCTTAAAGAAATTCAAATACTCTGTTACTGGGCATATCCTTAAACCAGACTATAAAAATTATATCAACTTTACAACGTATCGGAATGGAAAGAACCTAGACTGCCCTTCATAGCCACATTGATTGACTCTGTCAGGAAAAATTCTCTTTATACCATCTATTTCTTGCCACTTATTTTTCTACCTAGACTAAATATTCCTCTCTCTATCAATTCTAATGAAAGGCCTCAGATCTAAAACTGACCAACTGAGCATTTGCTGCTGTTATTATTGCTGTTGATAGTACACACTAAATATTGTGGACCAGAGTTTTATCAGAAACCATTTCATTTCAAATATTTGGTTATCAATAGCATATAGAAAAATTGAGAAACCTTTAATTGTTTTTTTTAATCTTGAACACACTTTTAACTAACACATTTAAAAATATTAGTTTTGGAAAAAATATTTACCACTGCTTGCAAACATATATAAAATTATAGTTGATGTGGTTAGAATCTCAACTTCACATTCCTGTCAAATTCTAGTGGCCTTTTACCCTCTCACATATCAAAATTTACCTAACTGTTCCTTCAAAAGAATCACAGACATTGCCAAATGCAATTTGCATATTGTTTTAAACTTCAATCATCCATAGATTTTGAATATTCCTTATATTTAAATACAAAATGTAAATTTTGCTTTGAATCTGAAACAAGAGAATAGTGATTAAGCTTTTGAAGCCGAACCAAGCAAGTAATGGGCCTCAACCTGTATTACAGTCCAGATACCTATTACTGCACCAAAGATGCAGAAGAGTCCAAAAGAGTGGGACAAACCTGATGAGGATTTGTTAGAAATCAGTGAAGAGGTAAGGGTTACTTTATCCACTTAATGATTTGTTGTATTGACATGGTGTACATTGTTGTGCTGAGATCAACCCTTGTGAATGAAACCTGAGTTTGCTTTTTTCTGAGGTAATGTGAACTGTATCCAAAGCAAAGGTTGGGATGAAATCTATTGCTATTTATCTTCCACCAATGTCGAAGATTCTGGAAGTGTATCAAAAGAATATTAATTAATGTCCATGGTATTAGAAGTCTCCTTTAGCTGTCTGGATAACCTCAATGATTGAATAGCCACAATGACTGTGGTAATCTGAAAAGACCTTGTGGCATCTTTCGTTTTAGTACAATGTGCCTATGTACAAATTGCCATATTACCTAAACTGAAACAGGTAAATGTTAATACTTGTTAAGAGATGCCATTCCTATCACTAAAAGTTATTGATTAAAATCTTCAGTGTACAGCTACCAATTTGCCATTTATCTTATTAGCACAGTTTAAATGCTGCAATTATTTTCATTAACTGTTTCATAGTGAACCTCCTAAGTACTTCCTTGACAAAATAAATGGTCTAAATTTATATCTCCTCTAACTATTTAAAAAAACTGCTGGCATAAAAAATGTTTTTTTTATTATGAGCAGCAATTCCATTCAGAGTACCAGGTTGAGTTCAAATCTTTGCATTGCCATATGAGGATAACTGCCTTATCTTCTATCCATGCACCACACCATCATCCGTCCACCATTCACACCACTACCTTCTTACAGCAGTAGACAGCAAACTGATTTTATTGATCTTTAGAAGACAAGATAGCTACTGCTTAATGTGTGTGTGTATGTGCGTGTGTGCGTGCAACCCCTTTATTAACTGTGAGAGATCAATATGATTATGTGCACAAATACCTTGCCTTTTATTTAGAAGGGTATTGATTAATTACTATATTGAGATCCCTGGTTCTGTTAAGCAGATTGATGTGTGTAATCCAGTGAGATGAATTTGGGCTGGTTGAATTGTCTTTGTCCAGTGCAATCTATTCTATGCAGAAAGTTTGGTAGTTCAAAAATAATTCCTAAATCCAGCAGACATTATTTGATGGGATTTTTTTTGATAGAAGAATGTTTAAAGTTTACTTTTGGTGCCTTAGCTGATTAACGTACCTGCAGAGTTTTAAAATGTGAAATGTCATTTTGTTTAAGTTGCTGTGATTTCAGTATCATGTTTAGAGTTGAGAATAAGCTTGTAAAGGGAATTAGCTAAAACTAGTGTGTGAAATGGATTAGTTTCATATAATAATGGCTTAAGAAAGTTTAATATGTGCTGGGAAAGCTGAAAATAAATATTCAACCGACTGGTTGTAGAAATCATATATTTGCATTATATCGTACAGTCTCAATTACTGAAAAGGATTTTTTTTTTAAATGCAGTATCATCTTCCTGTTAATGTGATCAAATATTTCTACTGAAATCATTTGCATCTTTTAAAATTCTATGTTGTGTTATATGATACAGAAACGGGTCCTGCACCCCAGCTTTCCATAATAGCCAGATTGGCTATCTGAGCTAGTCCCATTCATCCAGGCCTATATCCTTACTCATGTATCTCTCCAAATGTCCTTTAAACATCATAGTTGTGTTCCCAATCAATATTGAAGCATCTAAATTTATGATTTCAGTGTTGAATGCATTTCAGTAAATTACAGTATCATGTGTGACATCTTTACTTGTATTTGTGCATTCAAAAAGAAAAAAAAATTATAACCCAATTAAGGTACAATTTGATGTCAATTAATGATCACTTTACAATGCATTTCAGGGAAGACTTCTAATACATTCCCAAGCATTACCCGACTTTCTGGTTTTGGTTAGTTGAAAGCAGTTTATTTAACGCCAGTCAATTGGATTAAAAAGATGCAGACCCGCTAGAGCTTTCACTCATTAATAAACAATTTTGGTGTTTGAAAACTGTCAATGCATCTTTGTTGAAAATATGGGTCGTGGTCTTTAAATAAGCATCAGCCTCTACTGTAGATATTTTAAAAAGGAAACACTTGATGGGGTGCAAAGAGGTCTAAACAAAAGTGAGAAGTTTCCCCCTAAAGGGTCGTCTGTGCTTAATAGGAGGAAATTGTTGTTTGTTTAATTTTCTCCAATATTTTCAATGTTATTTCATTAACTTTTGTGAAAGTGTACTTTGGTTTGGCAGTGAGTGCATTCAGATTTAAGCAAGTGGTATATTAATTCTGAGCATCGGTTAAAATGTGCCAAAATTATTTTTGGAAAATATGATCTGGGCTTATTATGCAGTTTTCATGTCACCTTAATTTCACCTGTCCACAAACATAATAAAATTAACATTTCCTTATAATATTTGAATGTCTTTTTTTGTGCTGCAGAGTTACACCAACGTTAACTGAAAGTAGTAATGGTGTAACCATGTATTTTTCTTTATTATTGGAATATTAATTCATAGTTTGTTAATATTTAATCGTGTTCCATTTTGGTGGTGTGGTTAAGTACTTGAGGGTGACGTGTCCATTTATACTTCAGCTTAAACTTGAAGAACTTGCAGTTGAAAATTTGCCTGAATCTGAACAAGATAGAACAGTTCCAGGTATAAACCTGGACAAAGACTTGGACATTAAAGATCATGCAGATGTGGAAGAAAATGGGAATCAGGAGATAGAACCAGAACAGAATGGTTCAGAGACTGTATCTGAAAGTGAAAGCACAGAGACGAGCGCCAAAGAGATCCCTGATGATAGCGTGGTGTGCGGCTTCAAAGAAGGTAAAATTTGTTTTCAGTTCCAAGCTGCTTATTACCAGCCCTGTTTGCAATGAGAATTTGATTGTTGAGCATATGAAAGATCATGTGAGGATTTTATTTTACTTCATAAACCCTAAAATTGCAACAGTTCATGATGTTGATAGGTATTGTGGCTTGCAAACAAAATATTAAATAAAATTAATGTTCTTCCCAATTCTGCAATAATTGAGCTACACATTTATTAAATATTGTCAGATATTGAGTAGAAATCAGCACTACCTGGAATGTTCTAGACAGTTGGAATGTTCATTTCCCTCCATAGATGTTGAACCCGCTGAGTTCCTCCAGCATTTTGCAAGTTGCTGCAGATTTCAAGCATCTGCTGTTTTTCTTGTTTAACTTACTGCTCGACTGCCTGGTCGAGCATAAATCTGACAACACTGAACCTATCTAGAACAAAACAGTCCATTTGATTGGTTTTCCAGCTCTCTTTCTTTTTGGTTCAATCAATACCCCGTCCATGCTAATACATCACTTGCAAAGCCAATAGACAGTTTTCAAAAAACCTTTTATAACACCTTTCCAGCACTAAGGCTGGCTCTGTGTCTCAGAAGGGTAGGGGAAAGAAAAAGTAAGCAGTAGTGATAAGGGATTCATTGCTTATAGGATCAGACAGCAGGTTCTGTGGACAAGAACGGAATTCCCTGATGGTATGTTGCCTCCTGGGTGCCAGAGTCAGTGAAATCTCAGATTGAGTCCATAGCTTAAGGGAGGGAATGAACAGCCACAGGTTGTGTCTACATCAGTACCAACAGCTTGGCAGGAAGGCTGTCAAGGTCTTGCAAAGTGAGTTCAGGGAGTTGGATGCAACGATAAAGGACAAGACCTCCATGGTGGTTATTTCAAGATTGCTACCCATGGCACTTCATATTGAAGCTAGAAATCGGAAGATAATAAAGTTTAACCAGTGGCTAAGGAGATGGTGTAGTTTGACTGAGACTTCCATATTGTTAAAGGAATGGATGGGGTAGAGTTTGTTAAATATGTTCAGGAAAGTATCCTCAATCAAAATGTAGAGGTTTGAACAGTGATGCTAGATCTCCTATTAGCGATTGAGACATGGCAGGTGACCGAGTTTGTGTAGGGGAACACTGCATCTAGTGACCAAAATGCCATTTATTTCAAAATATTTATGGAGAACAATAGGTATGGTCCTTGTGTTGAGATTCTAAATTGGAGAAAGATCAATTTTGATGGTATTTGAAAGGGTCTGGCAAGTGTGGATTGAGACAGACTGTTATCTGGCAAATATGTACTTGTAACTGGGAGGCCTTCAAAAGTGAAATACTGAAGTACAGAGTGTGTATGTTCTTATCAAAATAAAAGGCAAAGCTTAACAGGTGTAGGAATCCTTGGTTTTCAGTGGGGTATTAAAGCCCTGATTAAGAAGAAAAAGATGATGCATAGGTGGTAAGGAACAAGTGAAGTATAAGAAATGCAAAAGAACACGAGGGAAATCAGGAGAGCTAAAAGAAAACATGAGGTTGCTTTTGGAAGACAAAATCCCAAGGGTTTCTATAGATATATTAGGAGCAAAAGCATAGCAAGTGACAAAATTGGTCCACTTAAGAGATCAGCATGGTCATTTATTCATGGAGCTGAAAGAGTTAGAAGAGATCTTAAATTGATTTTGTGCATCTGTATTTATTCAGTAGAAGGACACAGAATCTATAGAACTGAGGTCCTGGATGGTATTTGGATTACCGAAGAGGAGGTTCTTACTGTCTTGAGGCAAATTATGGTGGATAAATCCCCAGGTCTAAAGAAAGTGTTCCCTCTGAGCTTATGGAAGTCTAGTGCAGAAATTACAGGATTCCTGACCGAGGTATTCAAATGTCCTTAACCAGCCAAAGGAGTGGAGGATAGCTAATGTTGTCTCATTGTTCAAGAAAGACTAAGGCTATGTCCACACTAGACCGGATAAGTCCGTAACCAAAGCTTTTTCTTTTCATTTTGACCCTCCGTCCACACTGAAACAGCGTTTTCCTCCTCCGAAAACGGAGCTTTTCTAAAA
This sequence comes from Hemitrygon akajei, assembly GCF_048418815.1. Taxonomy (NCBI): domain Eukaryota; kingdom Metazoa; phylum Chordata; class Chondrichthyes; order Myliobatiformes; family Dasyatidae; genus Hemitrygon; species Hemitrygon akajei. The sequence continues at coordinate 14,780,776 of NC_133152.1, read as the reverse complement.
GGCCCTCCAAAGTGTGTCAATTTGAAAACGCTGGATTAGGCAGAGTAATGTAGACGGGGTAACCGGATATTTTTAAAAACGCTGTCATGACGTGCCGGAACAGATGTCATTTCATTATTTTCTTGAACGCAACCCCCACACAACCTAACAATTTCAGAACAGGTGGCAATGAGACTGAAGCCAGAAGAGTTAGAAATGTACTCACCAAATACTTTGACCCATAACTTACTGAATAAGTATACTCACTTTGCCCTGTTTTCTGTCCTTGCTTGTATGAAGGTGGTTTACCTATTTATGCAAGTACTTCTCTGACAATAGATTTGTAACAGCCTAATGTAACATTGTATGGAAATACAAGGTAACACTGATGCAGACATGTTTTATACATCTAACAAGGTGCTTGATTAATGCAACAGAGTTAGTCAGTTTTTCAAAGTTCGTCGTCAGCTGGGTCATACTGTCCGTGAACGCCGTCGGTTGCCTCCATACGCTCTAATATTTGTTTTTTTTTTAGTTTTAAGTCCTCCTGCGTGAGAGCCAACAGCAGTCCGTCATTTGGCAATTTCCTTTTAAGTTTTTCTAGTCTGTAACTGCACAAACATGGACATTCACAGCGAGATTCGACACCAAACGTCGCTTGTTTTCTGTAGATGTGTACTGCACATGCCCAGTAGGAGGAGATTCGCCCAAATACCCGTTTGAATGTGGACGGAGGTATTTTCAAAAATGCTTAGTGTGGACGTAGCCTGAGTAGCTTGGAAGTTGTAGACCAGTGAGCCTGACATCAGTAGTAATGGATAAATTATTGGAAGGTATTTAGAATTTACAAGGATTTTTCCTGGACAAGGACCTGAGTTATAGGGAAAAAGTGAATAGGTTAGGACTTTTTCCGTAGAGCCTAGAGAATGATTGGAGATTCTCAAAGATTCAAAGTATATTTATTATCAAATGTGTATGCAAAATACAGCCCTGAGATGCATCTTCCTCAAAGACAGCCACGAAACAAAGAAAATCATGGAACCTGTTCAAAGAAAAAACAACCCCCCCATGTGCAAAAAAAATTGCGCAAATGCCAAGCAAAAATACAACAAGTGAGAAACACAAAATATAAAACTCAAAATCAAAAGAGTCCTGGCATATTCATTTCTGCTCAGTGTTATCTGCTGGCTGCCCTAATTCAAAATCAACCAAAATAGCAACAAAAAAAGCGAGCAACCAGAAACACAACATAATGTGAGCTACAATGTGCAATCTACAAACCACATCAATTAAACCTTGCCCGAGACCCAGACTCCAGCACAATCCTCTGGCAACATCGAGCGAGAGGAGAAAGAGAGACCATTTGAAAGCAGAAACCTTCCTTGGGGAGCAGCCAGCAAGAGGGAGAGTGAGTTCCTCCAACACCAGCAAGTGAGACACAGCGCTGAGCATCCGTGTGCATTCTGCTGTTGCTCAATGATTTCAATCTTCCTTGACGCTTTAAATAATGAGATCAGTGAGATATGGAGTCAGTCAGGGGTTTGTGTCCTGTTTCCAGGCCTTTTGGCCTCGAGGCTGCACATTTCACTCGAAGCCTCATGCAAAACCCTTGGAGACAGCAAAGCACCAGAGCACTCAAAAGCACACCATCAAAATGTAGATCATGGGCTCCAACAGTAACAGAACCACATTTGAAAGAAAGACATGTAAAAGAAGTGAAAATGGTAGTTCTGTGAAACTCCTGGCCCTTTGTCATATTGTTCACTGTCGCCATCTTCTTCCAGAAGATATGGGGTGTAAATAGAGGAAATGCAAGCAGGCTTTTTCCACTGACAATGGGTGAGAATAGAACTAGAGGTCATAGGTAATGGGTGAAAAGTGAAATACTTAAGGGTAACTTTGTTAGTAAACAACTTCATGGAGTGGTGTGAGTATGCACCAAACTATCAGTAAAAGTGGTGGATATAGATTCTATTGCAACATTTAAGGGAACTTTGGATTGGTACATGGATGGGAGGGCTATGGTCCAGATGCATTTCAGCCTGGAGTAACTTGAAGAGCCTATATGTATGCTATAGTACTCTGACTTTTGTAAATACAATTAAACAGCATATACTGGTTCACATTTAACTATCATGCTTACCACATCTTTGTAGAAGTGTATTTTATTTTTTAGGCTTAACTGTCTAACTCTATTAGCATTTATTTAAAAGTTCCAACTTCCTTGGTAATGATTTCAGCATTTCTCATTGAAGGGCATTAGCTTCATGCTCTGTTTCCCCCCCCCCCCCCCTTTCTTGAAAGATGCATTGTATTTGACATTATCCAGATGTTGAGACTTTTACAGATGATATCTTGGAAATTCTGAACATTTCTTTCAGTAGGGATACAAGCTTAGCTGCAATTCTTCTGATCAAGATACACCCATAAGGCTGTTACATAAGGAGTTCTGTAGTTTAACCAAGTGACAATGAAGGAACAGCAATATTTTCCAGAATTAAATGGTGCATGACTTGCTGTGAAACCTGTAGGAGTTGGTACTCCCATGTGCCTGAAAACTATGTGCTTAGTAGTAAATAAAGGTAATTGGTTTTAAGGTCCTATTGAAGTAGCCATGGCGAGTATTTGCGATGCATTTTGCAAAAACTATGCAGTGCAGCTACGGTCTGCTGATGTGGAAATAAATAGAGGCACAGGTACCAAGGAAGCAGCTGCCTTGTCCTTTATGGTGTAGACCTTCCTGAGTTTTCTTGTTCTGGTCTAGGCAAATGTAAAATATTCTTTTCTTGTTCCCAGCTTGTATCTTTATAGATATTGTGATCTGAGGTGATGAGTAACTTAACACAGGACATCAAGCCTCTGACCTTCTTATGAAGCCAAAGTACACTGAATTCTGGTTAATTAGGCAATCTGTTTATCAAGACAGCCACTTGTTTGGGACAACTCTTAAAGAACAAAAACTAATCAAAAAAATAGTCAGGGTTCACCTTGTTTATTTGGGACACTCGATGCCTTTAATTGAGGCAGGGGACTGCCAAGCAGTTTCTAATGAGTGTTGACTCGTGCTTTTGTGTTGCCGTTAGATACTGCACCATACCTAGAGCAAACATTTTTAAATAGTGTCTGTTGTGTGTGCTTGTGTTCAAAAAGTAGTGATTTTTGACACTGATAATTGGTAAGAAATAAACAGTAAAAGACAATTCGGAACTGTTTTGCTGACTGCAGTTTCAAGCATTCAAGCTTGGAGGTGTGAGAAATGGCTGACAGTGAAAATAAAATGATTAAACAACTTCAAGTTAGGAACTATGACAAATTTGATGGTATTGACAATTATCTTGAATGTTCCAATGAAAATGAAGATTTTGAGGATGCAGTGGTTGAAAATTGATGACAGTGGATTGTCTACACTAAATGTCTGTGTTGATTTTGTTCATTTATAGTCAATCAAAAGAACACAGCAGTGTAATTCCTCTCATTAACTATAGGGAACTAATATATGGTTCTATAGTATTGTAATTGTATTGATGCTCTTCTGGTTTGTTCTGTATTTCATTTAAATACATTATTTGTTACTCAGTTAAACAGCAGTTTGTACCTCTGTTCCTATTTCTATTGCCACTTAATTGGGCCAAAATGTTCTAGTCCCCATGTGTCCCAATTAACCGAACCCCACCGTATTTATGTGAAGTTGGCCCAATGAAGTTAGTTATAGAGCACAGCAACAGGCCCTTTGACCCATCTAGTCTGTGCCAAACTGTTATTCTGCCTAGTCCCACCTGAACCATAGCCTTCTATACTCCATGCTGATTGTGGGGTAATCTGCAGTCGTCATTGAATATTCTCACTGGTCTAAGCTCACTTTGCCCACACTAAATTCCATCTGCCTTTCAATGGAGAACTTCTCCAGTTCATGTAGATCCTGTTGTAATTTTAGAGGACCCTCTTCACCACCAGTAAGACAGCATTTTATTTGGTGCAGACTTATAAAGCCAAAGGGCTCATCCCTATGCATTACCAGTGGTACAGATTCCTGTCTGTGTTTCTCACTTGCTTTCTCTGAGTCTTCCCAAAGTCAGCCAAAGTTGATGTATTCACTTCATTTTTATGCTTTTAGTATTAGATTTTTTTGTTCTACTCACTGAGGTCAGGGTAGATTTTCAAATTCTTTAAACTCTACCTTCTCTAAATTGAAAAGAAATTGAATTGTTTAAAGATTAAACTGGATGAATCTAGATTTGAAGGAAATGAGCACTGATTTGGTCTTTTAGCATACAGATTACCTACCCTTTTCACAGGAACTGCGCATCATTTATTTTTATAGATTTTTCAAGTTGATCATGCTTCGTGTAGAAACAGTAATAATCATGGATGCTGTTGTTGCTTTGTAATATACTCTTATCCTAGAATATGGTAATGAATTGTATATTAAGGTCTTCAACACAGCATGAAATGCTTGTACAGTATATAAGATAAGAGAAAGGAGGCCCTAGGATATGGAGTGTGTGTGTATGTTTGACTTGTTTTGAAACTTTCAGAAATGGCTGTACCGCTGGTTTATGGTGAAAGCCTGAGAAATCCCATGATAGTGCATTTATGGCGTTTGGTGAATGGGAAAGAGGACAGGATAGTTAATGGACTTGTGTAGTCAGTGTTTAAAGAGTCTGGTGCTCTGATTTAGATCTGTAATTTTTGGGTGAATTGTGGAAAGATAACAGTTGGTTTCAAGACATTCTTTTTGCATAGAGTGTAGTTTGGTAATTAGACATGTTTATAAATCTTAGAACAATAGCTGAAAAGTTCTAAACTGAGCAATCAGAAGCAGATTCAAAAAATGAATTTTGAATATCAAGCAATATTATATTGTTAACAAACAACATCTCTTAATATCAACTTTACATTGGTGGCATGAGGTATCACCAATTTCAAGATTGTTCTTTAACCACTGAAAATGCATGCCTCAGTGTTGTTGTTATGTCCTATGGAGTGGGTTACGGAAGGAAAAGTATCTAAACAATGTAATCTGTTTATTTAAAAGCTACTTTTAATTTGTGTGGTTAACTCATAACCAAACACATTTAAATAGAAATTTGAAATATGTGAATGTATATTACAGAAGTTATAAAAGACAGTAAAATGTTATTTTTAAAGTTTGTAGAACACAGAATAATCAGAGCAGGAAGTCCATTTGACTCATCTGCAGCCAATTCATTCTAGTACAGTATTTAGCTTTCAGAATCCTACGTTTATCAGTGTGATACAGGAGGCAGTAGCTATTTGACCCATTGTGTCTACCAGCTCCCAGTGGAGCCATTCCATCATTCTCACTTGTTCCATTTTTCATCTCAGCTGCTGAATCTGATGTGAAGAATTTTTTTCATTCAAACGCTTAAATTACCCTTCATTAATTTGATCTACATCCCTTTATCCGATTCTTTATCCTATTTTGGGCTTGCTTTTTCCACACATTTTAACTTCCCCTCTCGTGTGCAGTCCTTATTGGCTGCAAAGCTCATATTTTGGCAATGCGTGAAATATTGATGAGATTAAATCTTATAAACTATCCACAAATTCTCATATTTTAATAATGTTTTGCCACTGATTTAATGCAACGACATCAGTGCAATTATCAGATTTTTTGAAGGTACTATGTAAATTTTTATTCAGCATGGATCCATTCTGTGACTCTTGAAGTTTTGTAATGCTGCAGTATATGCATTAAGTGATTTTCTGATGTGTGACCAAGTTTCAATGCAAATTTATGGTTTGTATTTAACAAATCTCAATTAGATGCATTCTTTAAAGAATTAGAGTATCCCTTGGGCAAGATGGCTCATAGAGCTATAATTTCTTTTTCTGTTTCTCGTATCATAAGTTTATGTCTTAATGTAATATGTATGCCTCAAATAAATTGTTCAGCTGCATAAACTCATAATTGGGTTAAAAAATGGAGTTTTGTTTTTGCTTGTTTTACGTCATTCCAGACCAGTGGAAATTGACAAATCCAGAGGGCAAGAAGCGATATGACCGTGAATTTCTCCTTGGTTTCCAGTTCATAGCGGCTAGTACACAGAAACCAGATGGGCTGCCAGCAATCAGCGATGTTGTTCTTGATAAGGTGGGGTTACTGCTCCTGCTGAAATAGTTATACAAATTAATGTTAAAACAAATTCTGTCCTCCAGAATTGATGAGTAATTTTAAAGAAAATTTCCAATTTAAGAAAAAGTCATACTAATTTTTCCACTCAGTTTCTGTTGAGATCTGAATGTTTGAATTCCCAGTAATAAATAGTGCAGCACCCACCTCTTCCATGTGTGAATCTGTGCTTATGGGGTGTAAACGCAAACCTGTTACATACTATGGACCACCTTGGTAGAAAGATCCTTGAAGTTGCAGAGATTGATGTTTCAGTGCAGAGGAATTTTATCAAGTATTACAAATGAGGTTTCAGTGGATATTTATTGAAGATTTGAAAATATTAGGAAACAAAGTGCTAAGTAAGCTCTCAAGATTCATTTTGATTAAGTATTCTTGAAGTTGTTTACCACACGTAGGTAGTAATGTGCTCTCTTGTGGGCAAAAAAAGATGAATAATCACCATCCTAGAGAATCGTGTACACTACAAATATGTTGTGATTAAGTTTGCTGCATTTTGCAAGTTTTTATGCTCTCAGAACTAATTTGAAGAATTGGTATTTTTAAGGGAAAACTTGCCACTCACTGGTTTAAATTTGCACAGATGTTTAGAAATTTGTTTTGTGCTTTCTCACTTCTTTCCAACTCTTTGCATGTGATTTAGATTTATAAGTTGCACTCTACAAGATCAGCTAATGAATATCAGTAAACTGATAGTGGAGTAGTGGAGTTTAAAAGGTGATAGAAAACAAAAGAAACAGAAAATGCTTTAAATTCACAGCATTATGTGCAGACAGAAACAGTGTATTTCAGGTATTACTGTTTCATGAAAGCTGGGAGAAGTGAGAAAACAGCGTGATTTCAGTAGCACAGAAGAGAGAAGTTTCCAAAATATTTTATAGTATGGAGACCAAGAGAATTTTGGAATGTGGAAGGTGAGAAATAAAAACTTGTTAACCATATTTGATATGCCCCAAGGGGTGTAATTAGAGGGAGATGATTGAGAACAGAGGAAAACAAAATAAATGATAGAATGTTGAGATGCAGAACACAGCTGCTGGAAAGCTGAAATAAAAGACAGCACTGCACTTAATCAACAGATCAGGTCACATTTGTTTCTGTAGAAAACTGAATTAAGGTTGCAAAGTGATGACCTTCTGCCATAACTTTCTAGACAGAAGATAGTGTGGTGTTTTGAGCTTGTTTGTTACAAAAGGAGCAATTGGAATGGAGAATTTGCATGACAGACAACTGGAAGCTTAAGGTTCCCCTGGGAGTAGTGGGGATTCTAAACCTTGGGCAGTGTCCTCAACCCTATAAAGGCAGAGTAGAGTAACTGGGAATGTATTAGTGCAAGGAGCAGAAATAGTAGTCAGCAATATACCAGAAAAGGAGGTGATATGGGGTGGGCACTGAGTAAAATTGACAAAAAGATTTAAGCAGAGACAGGTGAAGCTTGGTCACTTTTGAGTTCCTAGCTACTTCTTTGTTTGGCGAATAGAATGGGGAGTTTGAGTTTGTATGTTAATGGCATTCTGTTTGGATATTCCCTTTCCCATTTTGTTTTCCTTTTCTGATATATTTCTGAGCCTACTGCATTTAGCCTGATTCTCATTTGAATTCTCCTTATATGCATTATTCAATCCCTTTATTTCTTTTGTTATCCAGGAAATTTGAGCCTTAGCTTCATTACTGGTCATATCCCTCTCAACCCATGCAGATTATCATTCCACCGTTTAAGAAATTCTGTCCTAGATATATCCTTGCCGTCTCAGTAGAGTTAGCTCTATGGCACAAATGTGCATTTGTTGCTTCTTAATTCAAACCAAATACATTATGTACATGGCCCTTCAAAGAACTCTCTCCATTGAGTCATTTTTGTCACAATCAATGCTCAAGCGTCTCCATTTTCTTCCAGAAAATCCCATTGTTCTCTCCTCCCCTCCTCTTAAGTGCAACTCATGCTTACTTCTAATGAAAAGTCCATGACACCAACTTGCTTACTGTCTGTAGCTGCTGCCTGGCACAAGCATTTCCAGCATTCACGCTGCAAACCAGTCTTATTTTTCCACGGGAATGAAATTGATGCATTTGAAATTAAAGATTCTGTTGATTTTGTTCATTTCATTTATTCTGAGACACTGGCAAGTTAATGTAGGATAGTAAAAGGATTATGGCTAATAGCTCTTATTATTTCTCCAGGCATCTTTGAAATAATTAATTGATGGTGCTCACTAAGAGACTGTATCATGCTCTATATTACAGAAAGTAATGTCCCTTTATTTCCACCAGTGTTGCAACCCAGTCTGCACTAGTTAAAATGCTTGACAGCTAAAGAACCAAAAAAGAAATGAGTGTGCATTTGATTTCATAGCTTTAATTTCTCAAATGTGAGGGTTGACCTGTGAGAAGAGATTTGTACATAATGGGTCTAAAATCAGTACTCTTTAGAAGGATGTTGATCTCACTGAACCAAACCCCCTTAAAGTGCTCAGCAATATAGATTTGAGAAGTTTTCCATGGTTCTAGAGACTAAAACTTGGTCATATTTCCTGCATAATGGGTTATTTCTTATACAGCACACACAAAATGCTAAAGTAACTCAGTAGGTCAGGCAGCATCTATGGGGGGAATGAACAGTTAATGTTTCAGGTTGAAACCCTTCATTGAGACTTGATTCTCTCTTAAAATATTGCCTGACATGCTGAGTTCCTCCAGCCTTTTGTATGTCTCCAGAATACTACTTAAACTGAGATGTGAAAGAAATTCTTCCTTATGGTTGTAAATCTTCAGAATTGTCTGTACCAGAAAGATGTGGTTATATGAAACTTGAGGGATATTGAGGTAGTCCCAGCTGTTGGTTGATGATCTTATGATGTTAGCAAAGCAGGTTTGATGGACTGCATGGCCTACCCTTACACCTTATACCTTTACATGTCCTTATCGCGCACAGTGATTTAACCTGGTGCATTAACAAAATATTTTTATTTGCAGATTGCCCAGACTAAACAAATAACAAGGCCTTTAGACTCCTCACGAATACTATCCCGGGGCCCAGACTTCACACCATCATATGCAGACTTTGGAAGGCAGCCACAAAGTGGACGAGTAGGAACGGTAAGTTAAGCAGGTTCTGATGCTTATTGTTGTTGGGATTTGTTATATCTTCTTTGAGCATCGCTATTATTTTATCAAGAGATGGAACATTAATAGGATTTCACAATGTTTATGTCAGCATAAATCACGATTAATTGAGCAACCTGTGCAACGGGGGACTGATCATTTTCCCTTCTGACACCATGTGCTGGTCTAGTTAAGTCAAAAGCAAGTAGGTACAACTATGTAGAGCCAACTGTTTGCTCCAAGAAGTTACATTAGAATAAAAAGTTATTGACCTCAGAAGTTAAATTGCTGTTCTGTCTGTGAATGCTAGCTGACATGGAACATTGTCTGTTTTTGTTTCAGAATATTAGCATCTGCAGTATTTTTGCTCCAGTAAATATTTTTGCTTGAACTGTAATCTACTAATCATCAATGTAGAGAATAGTATCTTGTAAACACCCTCTATTATTTGCTTCTTTACATCTCTGCATATCACATAACTTCAGAATAAAAATGCACTTTACAATTACAGGGGAGATTTTCTCCATTCTACTTGGAAGCATGGTTTAACTATAACATTTTCAATGGATAATAGAACTATGTCTATGTAACACAACCATATCATGTCTAATGCATGTTTCTTCTGTAAACTGTTAGTCACTTACTTTTTCACAGATAAACAGCTAGATAACTTTGATTTAAAGCTATTGTTGAAACTGAGGGATAAATTGATAACATTGTTGAAGTTCAAAGTTCTATTTTACTAAAACAACCAAATGTAGAACTCAGAACTTGACAACACTTTAAAGGGATATGTCAGCTTTTTCCTTGGGAAGAAGGTTGATTAAGCTAATCAAGAAGACCATACATCTTAACATCTATGGCAACTAACACAAAGGGAGCAGCCATTTACCTTAATAAAAAGATATCTTTAAAAATGAGAGATCTGATCATTATCAGTATTATTGTGTTTAGGTTGCATGTTGCTGATAATCTCAGGTCCTACATGTGGGAGTCATGCAACAAAGAGATATAAGTGAAATCTAAGGAATATCTAAACTTCAAGCAACACAGTAAGCTCTGGCAGGCTACTGGGCTGTAAAATGCAATGTTAGCAATTTGAACCATTTACACAAATTGGAGCTTCACATACAGTTAGCTTAATATTTCCAGTAGCAGGAATTGCTCAAGGAACCACAGTTATTAAATCTTCCATTATCAAATGATATGAAGAATTGCTTAAAACTACTTTTCAAATCTGATTTCTTGCCCTTCCTGTCAGTCCTGTATGATTCAAAGTTAATTCTGCTGCCTAGATAACAGCTTCTCCTCCTGAAGACTGCAGAGATTTTTTTAATACCCCGATAATAGAGAACATAAAACAGTACAGCACAGGAACAGGCTCTTCTGCCTACTTAATTCCATATCCTTCCATTTTCCTCATGTGCCTATCTAAACATCTCTGAAAAGTCTTTTCCTCTATCACCACACCAGGCAGTGCATTCCAGACACCCACCATTCTCTGTTTTTAAAAAAAATTCCCTCACATCTCCTTTGAAATTACCCCCTCTCATACCCTCTGGTATTAGACATCTCAACCCTTCGAATAAGATGTGTCTGCCTACTCTATCTATACCTCTCATAATCTTAGAAACCGATGAGATTTCCTCTTAGCCTCCACCACTCCAGAGAAAACAATTAAGTTCATCCAACTGCTTGTGATAGCACATGGCCACTAATGCAGGCAATATCCTGGTAAACTACTTCTGTATCCTCTCTAAAGTCCTGGCATCCATCCTATCATGGAGTGACCAGAATGGTATGCATTACTCCAGATGCAACCTAACTAGAGTTTTATAAAGCTACAATGTAACTTTCTGACTTTTGAACTCAATGCCTTGACTAATAAAGGCAAGCATGCCATATGCCTTCTTAACCACCCAATTGACATGTGTAGCCACTTTCAGGGAGCTATGAACTTGAATCCCAAGAATTCTTTGCTCATCAACGTTGTTAAGGATCTTGCCCTTAACAGTGTATTGTATCTTTGCATTTGACCTACCAAGATATAACACTTCATATTTGGCTAAGTTACACTCCATCTGTCATTTCTCTCCCCACATCTGCAACTGATCTAAATCTTCTTGTATTCTTTGCCAGTCTTCTACACTATCCACAACACCCCCAATCTTTGTATTATCCGTAAACTTACTAACCCAACCATCTACATTTTCATACAGGTCAGAGGGCCCAGCACAGATCACCACTAATAACAGACCTCCAGCTAGAATAAGTACCTTCGACCATTACTCTCTATCTTACATGGACGAGCCAGTTCCAAACCCAAACAGCCAATTCACCAGGGATCCCATGCATCTTAATCTTCTGCAAGAGCCTCCCATGAGGAACCTTGTCAAGCGCCTTACTAAAATGCATGTAGATAACATCCACTGCTCTACTTTCATCAATCACATTTGCCACCTCGTCAAAAAAACTCAGTCAAATTAGTAAGACTTCTCTCTTGCCTCACACAAAGCAATGCTGACTCTCCCTAACTAGGCCATGGTTTTCCAAATGCTCATAAATCCTATCCCGAAGAATTCCCTCTTGTAAATTCCCTACTGCTGATATTAGACTCACGAATCTGTGGTTCCCAGGATTAACCATGGTTCTTTTTTGAACAATAAGCTATCCTCCATGTCCTCCCCAGTAAATATTGATGCATCCAAGCAAATGCTCCCCCCTTTATCTTTACGTGGTCCTGCTCTCTCCCTGGTTGTCCTCTTGCTCTTGATGTATGTATAGACTGCCTTGGGATTCTCTTTTATCCTACTTGCCAAGGACATTTTATGATCCATCATGGCTTTCCTGATTCCTGTCTTGAATTCTTTTCTGTTTCTTTATAATCTTCAAGGGCATATTTTTTATTCTAGCTTCCTGAGCTTTACATTCTTTCCTTTTTTCTTTTTGACTAAATTCATCACATCCCTTGACATCCAAGATATTCCTGCTTATTTATTCAGAGATGCAGTGCAGGATAGGCACTTCCGGCTCATCGAGCTGCACTGCCCAGCAACCCATCTATTTAACACTTACAATGACCAATTAATCTACTAACTGGTATGTCTTTGATTTCATTCCTACTCACTGTCAGCAATTAGCTAATTTTGTGTCAAAGGTTTTTAAGATGCTATTATATTAACAATTGATGTTACTTATTTAGGTGCTAAATTCTGGTCCACGAAGGTCACAGCATGGGCAAAGAAGAGAACCAAGGAAGATTATTGCAAATATATCTGTAAATGATGATGTCCAGTTGAAGAAGTCAGAGAATGCATGGAAGCCTATATTAAAACGAGAAGAAGTCCCTGATGACTCAGATGTGCAAAAAACACAGGTTGGATTAAAACAAATAATTTCTGTCACATCATGTTAGGTCTAAAATATGCAACAGTGGCAATTAACCGAGCAGAATTTCCAGAAAATATTGCATTGTTTAAATTTATTGGAATCTGTAAGGAAATACTAAAATCAAAAGGCCTTTTTAAGTGTAATTTTTAATCATTGGGTTCTTATCATGTGTCTTTGAGTGAGGGGGTGAGTAGAATATCCTGTAATCTCTGTTTTTTTGGTTGTGGATGCTCAGTCGAGAATATCAAAATGCCTATTGTTAATTTAACACTTCACGATAATGTTGTAGATGAACACAACAAAGAGGAGGTTGGATAGAACATTAGCCTAACTGAATGGCAGAATAGGTTTGATAGGCACTATAAAATACTGCACTGCTTTTCTTCTATTACTAGATGCCTCTGTGTTCAGTCTATAATGAATTGAAAATTTTGTTGAGTATTTTGCAATTTCCTTCTTGTTGTGAAGGTATCTTTTGATGTCCCTACAATTGGTGGATAAGAATACATTTTTAAAGAACCTGTCATTGTCTTAATGAAAGCATCATTGAAGTTTCAAAGTGCATCATAGAGAAAGTTTTCAAAAGTAGTGTTGATTTATTATTGTCACATGTATCGAGGAACAGTGAAAAACTACTGTTTGTAGTTTGCAAATGTTTAAGTACTTAAAGTTTGAATTTCAAGGTAAGGATAGAAATGTTTCAGTTAAGCAATGGTGCAAGAAAGCTAGAATAGCTCATTTACCCATTACTTTTGCCATCACTCCATTCATTCATCGATACATTGTATAGTGCACATGTATGAGGAATCTGACTTTACTTCTCTGAACCTACCATTGGATTTGGTGACTGTGGGGAAGCATCCTTTGACATCTCCAGTGCTTTAGCCTGCTATAAATAATCTCTAAAGTACACAGAGGACAATACTTCAAGCACAACACTATTGTGCATTCCGCTTCGGCATCACCTTGGTTGAAATTTAACTTAATTTCCATCTGATTGTACATATGAATATATAACCAAACAACACAACATTCCTCCGGACCACAAAGGAACTCCATTTAGAAGTACAGTACTGTGCGGAAGTTTGAGGCTTTTTCTCCCTCATTCCAATATGTCAGTCCATGGTCTCATCTTGTGTCATAATGCTATACCCTCAGGGTGGAGGGGAAACACCTTACAGAGCCTGTAAAAAGTATTCACCCCCTTGGAAGTTTTCATGTTACATTGTTTTATAACATTGAATCACATTGGGTTTAATCTGGCTTTTTTTTGACACTGATCAGCAGTAAAAGACTCTGTTGTGTCCAAGTGAAAACAGATCTCTACAAAGTGATCTAAATTAATTAAAAATATAAAACACAAAATAATTGAATGCTTAAGTAATCACTCCCTTTAATATGACCCACCAGATCATCACTGGTGCCTACAATTGGTTTTAGAAGTCACATAATTAATTAAATGGAGATCTGTTTTTGGAGACCTCCATGCAGTCAAGGTGCTTCAATTTATTGTAGTAAAAATGCACCTGTATCTAGAAGGTTCAATTGCTGGTGAGTCAGTATCCTGGCAAAAACTACATCATGAAGACAAAAGAACACTCCAAGCAATTCTGTGAAAAGGTTATTGAAAAACACAAGTTAGGAGATGGATACAAGAAAATTTCCAAATCACTGAATATCCCTCAGAGTGCAGTTAAGTCAATCATCAAGAAATGGAAAGAATATGGCACAGCTGTCAATATGCCTAGAGCAGGCCATCCTCAAAAACTGGGTGACTGAGCAAGAAGAGAACCAGTGAGGGAGGCCACCAAGAGACTTATGATACTCTGGAGGAGTTGCAAGCTTCAATGGCTGAGATGGAACAGACTGCACATAGAACAACTGTTGCCGAGGTGCTTCACCAGTCGCAGCTTTATGGGAGAGTGACAAAGAGAAAGGCACTGTTGAAAATAAGCCAACATGAAATCTCAGCTGGAGTTTGCCAGAAGGCATGCGGGAGACTCTGAAGTCAGCTGGAAGTAGGTTCTACGGTCTGATGAAAACAAAATTGAGCTTTTTGACTATCAGACTAAACATTATCTTTGGCATAAGCCAAACACTGCACATCATCAAAAACACAACATCTCTGCCATGTGTCGTGGGTGGCTGTATTATGCTGGGGGTTGCTTCACTGCAGCAAGCCCTGGAAAGCTGGTGAAGGTAGAGGGTAAAATGATTACAGCAAAATGCAGGGAAATCCTGGAGGAAAACCTGATGCACTCTGCAAGCGAACTGGGACTTTGAAGAAGATTTGTTTTCCAGCAAGACAATGACCCCAAGCTAAGACCTCACATGAATGGCTTAAAAACTACCAAGTTAATGGCCTCGAGTGGCGAAGTCCAAACCTCAATCCAATTGAGAATTTGTGGCTGGACTTGAAAAGGGCTGTTCACTCATGATCTTTATGGAATCTGACAGAGCTTGAGCAGTTTAGTAAAGAAGATTGGGGAAAAATTGCAGTGTCCAGATATGCAGAGCTGATAGAGACCTATTCACACAGACTCAAGGCTGTGATTACTGCCAAAGGTGCATCTACTAAATACTGACTTGAAGGGGGTGAATACTTACCCCTTTGTGTTTTATATTTGTATTAGACCACTTTGTAAAGATCTGTTTTCACTTTGACACAGTCTTTTTCTGTTGATCAATGTCAAAAAAGCCAAATTAAATTCACTGTGATTCAATATTGTAAAACACTGGTGCATTGAAACTTCCAAGGGGGGTGAATGTTTTTTATAAGCACTGTATATTCCATCTGGGTAGTCTCCAAACTGATGGCATGAATATTGATTTCTCCTTCTAGTAAAATAAATTTTTCCCTTCCCCTTCACCTTCCCTCTTCTATTCCCCATTCTGGCCTCTTATCTCTTCTCACCTGACTATCACCTCCCTCCTTTCTCAGGTTCTTCTTTCCCTGGTCTCTTCCCCCCCATTTCTCCAATGGTCCACTCCCCTCTCCTATCAGATTTCTTCATCAAGTCAAGTCAACTTTTATTGTCATTTTGACCATAATTGCTGGTACGGTGCATAGTAAAAATGAGACAACGTTTTTCAGGACCATGGTGTTACATGACACAGTACAAAAAACTAGACCAAACTACATAATTAAAAAAAAACAGAGAAAGCTACACTAGACTACAAACCTACATCTGCAGCCCTTTAACTTTCCTACCCACCAGGCTTCACCTATCACTTTCTAGCTACGCTCCTTCCCCTCCCCCTACCTCTTTTATTCTGGTGTCTTCACCCTTCCTTTCCAGTCCTGAAGAAGGATCTCAGCCCAATCGACTATTTATTCATTTCCATGGATGCTGCCTGACCTGCCGAGTTCCACCAGCGTTTTGTGTGTTACTCTGTAACAGTGAATCAATTTTCATATTAAATCTGTCATTGTGGGAATGGATTCTGTGAGGTGACAGTTCAGGATCACACAAAAAAGTTGCTCATTATCTTTGTTACTGCTGCTTATTGTGATGCTTTACAATTCAGTCATCTTAATAAATTCCATGCATGCTATTATTTTCTAGAAACTAATACGGTAGAAATTTGCTCTTAATTATTGTCATTGTGTTTATACTCACTCCAGGAACTTTTCCGACGAGTAAGAAGCATCCTGAACAAACTTACACCACAAATGTTTCAACAATTGATGAAACAAGTTCAGGAGCTGACAATAGATACAGAAGAGAGGCTGAAAGGGGTTATTGACCTAGTGTTTGAGAAAGCAATTGATGAACCTAATTTCTCAGTAGCATATGCCAACATGTGTCGCTGCCTCACAATGGTAGGTCAACAAACATCAATATATGCATTTTACTTCTGCATACTAATATTTTCAAAACTGCAAATTTAAATTCCCTTTTGACTATTTTAAACATCCAAAGAGCAGCATGTGCATTTTCAAAATACATTATTAGAACTTAGAACAGAATAGTACAGTACAAATCCTGCGTCCCATAAGCTTTTAATCTATTC
Organism: Hemitrygon akajei; assembly: GCF_048418815.1. Classification (NCBI taxonomy): domain Eukaryota; kingdom Metazoa; phylum Chordata; class Chondrichthyes; order Myliobatiformes; family Dasyatidae; genus Hemitrygon; species Hemitrygon akajei. The sequence goes on along the minus strand of NC_133152.1, from coordinate 14,764,137 downwards.
TAAGGTCAACCTTTCCGTCCTACATAGCCCTCCATTTTTTTTCTATCATCCATATACCTATTTAAGAGTTTCTCAAGTGCTTCTAATGTATCTGCTTCTACCGCTACCCTGGCAAGGCATTTCATGCACTCACCAACCTCTGTGTAAAGAACTTACCACGGACATCTACCCTATACTTTCCTCCAATCACCTTAAAATCATGCACCCATGTATTAGCCATTTCAGCCTTGGGAAATTTTTAATATTGCCAAAATGCACTTCTGTTCTTTGGCTTAGCTAATCTAAATGGCTATTATATATTGTCGGATAAAGAAGGGGGGAGAACATTTGTTTGGATGCAGTGGATATGCATAAGGTCACTGATGAGTACTTTGCATCAGCATTTACCAAGGAGATGGATGTGGAGATAGGAGACCAGTACGAGTATATTAATATGCTAGGACATTTTGAGGTAGAGGAGGAGGTAGTGTTGGGTCTCTTAAAGAGCATTAAGGTGAATAAATCCCCTGGGCCTGATGGAATATACTCCAGGTTATTAAGAGAGGCAAGAGATGAAATTGCTGGGACCTTGACCATTATCTTCATGTCCTCTAGTGACAGGACAGGCAAGGTCCCAGAGGACTGGTGAGTAGCTAATGTTTCATTTTTCAAGAAGGGAACCCTGGATAATCCTGCAGACTATAGACCAGTGAGTCTCATGTCAGTGGTCTGGAAGTTATTGGAGTAAACTCTTAGGGATGGGATTCATGGGCATTTGGCAACATGTCTTTGTGCGGAGCAAGTCATATCTTACAAACTTGATTGAGTTTTTTAATGAGGTGACAAGGGTGATTGATGAAGGTAGAACTGTAGATGTCTATATAGACTTTAATAAGGAGTTTGACAAGATCTCTTGGAGGTGGGGGGGGGCTTATCTAGAAGATTAAGATGCAAGGCATCTTCATAAATTGGCTGTTTGGATTCAGAACTGGGTTGGCCATAGAAGCCAAAGGGTAGTGCTTGAACAAACTTATTCTAGCCAGAGGTTCACAGGGATTGGTACTGGGACCTCTACTGTTTGTGATATATATAAATGTCCTGGATGAAAATGTAGATGGATCGGTTAATAAGTTTGCAGATGATCCAAAGATTAGTGGTATTGTGGGTGGCGTAGAAGTCTGTCAAAGAATACCACAGGATATAGATTAATTGCAGTAAGTGTTTAACACCGCCAAATGTAGGTGTTGCATCTTGGTAGGTCAAATAGAAAGAGACAGTACACTGTTAAGGGCAAGCCCAACAGAGGTATCTTGAGGCCTAAGTTCATAGCTCCCAGAAAGTCGCTACACAGGTTAATCAGTGGTTAAGAAGGTATATGACATGCTTGCCTTTGTTCGTTCAGGCATTGAATTCAAAAGTGAGGAAGTTGTATTGTAGCATTATAAATCTCTAGTTAGGCTGCATTTGGAGTATTGCATGCAGTTCTGGTTGCCCAAATGTGGGAAGGATATTGAGGCTTTGCAGAGGGTGCAGAAGAGGTTCACCAGAATTTTGCCTGTATTAGAAGATATGTGATATAGTGAGAAGTTGGACTAACTTGGCTTGTTTTCTCTGAAGAGGCAGAGGTTGAGGGAAGATCTAACAGAGGTTTATAAGATTAAGAGAGGCATAGATAGAGTAGACAAACAATACAGCTTTTGAAGGTTTGAAATGTCTTATACCAAAGGACATGCATTGAAAGTGAGAGGGGTAATTTCAAAGGAGATGTCGTGGGCAAGTATTTTACACAGATAATGGTGGGTGCCTGAAATGCACTGTTTGTGGTGGTGGTAGAGGTAGATACATTAAGAACTTCTAAGAGATGTTCAGATAGGCACATGAATGTAAGGAAAATGGAAGGATATGGACATCGAGTAGACATGGTATTAGCTTAGTTGGCCATTTTATTACAAACTTAACATTATGGGCCGAAGGGACTGTTCCTGGCTGTACTGTTCTGTGCAATTGAGGAATTTGTACACGAACAATAATTATCCTGTGGTACTATTAACTACCAGGCTAGGATAAGCTATATTGATCTGTGACTAAACAAAGACAATTATAACTACACATCATTTTCTGTAGTGGATATAGGCAGGCTTGTGTAAAGACTGTAATTTCTCACTAGTTAAATGTTCACAGGAATGTGAAACAGTGATCAGTTATCATAAGTTGAAAATAAAAGTACAGAAAATTTCCACCAATTGTTCAGTATTGAGCATTCCAACTCACTCTAATCTATTAGGTATCATGGCTTTTTTTAAACCAATGAGAATTTGGGGGATGTCAGTAATTTAGTATGTTTCCTTTAACATTCATGTGTTTAAAGGGAGTGTAACTACCATAGTATTGTATTGTAAACTTTGCATTGAATGATGTGATCATTTCCATTCACAGTTGAAAGTCCCAGTGTCAGATAAACCAGGTGTCTCAGTGAATTTCCGTAAGCTACTACTAAATCGATGTCAGAAAGAATTTGAAAAGGACAAAGCAGATGATGTTGTCAATGAGAAGAAGCAGAAAGAGATTGATGCTACTATTAAAGTAAGAAGCCTTAACATGTCTTTATGTGATGTATCTGATAAGAATTTTTCTCTTAACTGCTTGTAAATGATTGGAACACATTGATAGCTGCCTTTTCTAAATGATGCAACTTAAACTGATGGTCCTTTGGTGCTGTTGTTTAAACTAAGCACTATGTTTTAATTAATTTCAAAAAGAAATTTCTATGCTAATGTGTGCTACAGGAATGTTGCAAAGATGAAGGTGCTGACTTTTGATAAGACACATTGATAGTGGTGTCAAACTTCTCAGATTAGAGATCCCATGGCATAGTTTCAGGGAAGTGGGTCCAGTTAGGCATGCTTTGAAGGTGAGAATAACACAACACCTGTGTGAATTCCCACATCATCTGGCGACCTTATGATCTCTGACTCGGAGGCTGACATCAGAGCATCCTTCAAGAGGTTGAACTCTTGCAAGGCGTCAGGCCCCAATGGTATCCCAGCAGGTACTGAAAACCAGTGCTGATCAACAAAATTCCCTCTAATTTGTAATGAGGAAGTGTGTGCGCAAAAATTCTCGCTGGAGCTTTTGCACACCATCTCTTTATATGATTTGTTTGTTAAATGACGCTTTGAACAGTCAAGTTTCCAAATATCTTTCCACTTCTTCCCACTTATGAATTCTACAGCAACTTTTGCATTACAACAATACTCTAGGTAACACCAGTTTCAGTACTGTACATAAATATTTCTCCTAGATGCACTTTCCTGACCTCATGAGCTTTTGGTGTAGCAGTTTCTACTGTTTCATGAAGCTTTAAAAGGACTAGCAGTTCTTCTGCACTTCACGCCCTTTGATTCTTTGCAATTTAACATAGTGAATCAATAATTTCTTCAATAAAATCAGTATACATAAGCCATTTCTAAAATCTGCAGACAAATCATCGCAAACTTCACATTGTCAACACCATCTGAGTCAGAATCTGGAAAAGGAAATGTGATGATGTTCGATCATGAAATATACTTAATATGCCAATGAGGTTGTGGGGGACAGTCTTTCTGTGTGCAATTTAAATTCCTAGTAGCAAAAGATGTGTGCGCTCACACACCTTATAAGGAAAATTGCTGACCAACTGGCTGGAGTGATCAAGGGCATCTTCAACCTCTCACTGCTGCAGTCAGGGTTTCCCATTTGCTTCAAAAGGGCATCAGTCACTTCAGTGCCAAAAAAAAAACAGGGAGCTGCCTCAGTGGCAACCACCCAGTAGTACTCGGATCTATTTTGATGAACTGCTTTGAGAGATTGGTTATGGCAAGAATTAATCCCTGGCTCTCTGTATCTGCCTCTGCAGATGGATGAGGAGACCACAGTCAATACAGATTGGAAATAACATCTCCTTGCTGAAAGTTAACACAGGTGCACCTCAAGGATGCGTGCTTAGCCCATTGCACTACTCTCTTTGTACTCATGAATTTATGGCTAGAGAGAGCTCAAACGCAATATTTAAATTTGGCAATGACACCACTGTTGTCAGAATTACAGATGGCGATGAGGAGACATACAAGACTGAGATAGATCAGCTGGTTGAGTTGTGTTGCAAAGATGACCTTGCACTCAATATCAGCATGTTTAAGAACTTGATCATGAGCTTCAGGAAGAGGAAGTCAGAATACACACCAGTCATGATGTAGGGTCAGCGGCGGAAAGGGTGAACAGTTTCAAGTTCCTTGATGTCAAGATCTCAAAGGATCTGTACTGGGCTTAACACATTGATGCAGTCATGAAGAAAGTATGCAAGGAGAATTGTTATGACACCAAAGACTCTACCAAATTTCTACAAATGTACAATACAGAGCATTCTGACTGGTTGCATTACCACCTGATATGGATCCTCCAAAAGGCTGCAGAGAGTTGTTGTATCAGCCAGCTCCATCGTGGTTACAGCCCTCCCACCACTGAGGACATCCTAAGAAGGCAGTATCCATCTTCAAGGATCCCCACCATCGGGGAAGTGCCCTCTTCTCATTACTACCATCACAGAGAAGGTACAGAAGCATGAAGACAAACATTTACCGTTTTAGGAACAGCTTCTTTCCCTCCTCTGTCAGATCATGGACTCCAACAGTCCATGAAACCATGAACACTATTTTACGCACTATTTATTTATTTATTTATTTATTGGTTTGGTTTTGTGGATTGCACTGTACTGCTGCCACAGAACAACAAATTTCATGGCATATAATAAATGTGATTCTGATATTCCTTGATGTTCTGGTCAATCCTCATCCTTTGGTCATTGTTACTGAGAAACGTTGCTACATGTGAGAGTCTGCTGTAGGCTGCTGTATGTCTTAAAGTGTTACAGTTTGGTGAAGTATTGAAACTTCCAAACTATTTGGGAGAAATGGCTCATGAATGGTGCCAGATTAAACTATACATTTTACTTAATTCCCTGTGTTTATTCAGATTGTGTTAGTTCAGTTGAATTTTTCAACTGAACAAATTTTCTTTGGAAGACGAGGAAGCTTGTTGAAATATTGCAACTGAAGAAGTGATAGTTATGAAGTTGCTGTGATTTATAGCTAGCATAAAATTATCTGCGATAAAATCTGAAAATTTTGGAAACACTCAACATGTCAACAGGATTCTCTGGAATGAGAAACAGTGTTAATGGTTCAAATCAAAGATCTTTCATCAGAGCTGAGAGAGAAAGCACATTAGCTTTATGTTGCAAAGGGGATGAGGAAAGAATAGATATTTGGGAGAAAAATGATCAAGAAGGACAGGATTATTAGTAAGTTAATGATGAAGCTATCTTGTTGGTAGATTAGTTTGATTACAAGATTATATAACATAGGAGCAGAATTAGGCCATTCAGCACATTGAGTCTGCTCTACCATTCCACCATGGCTGATTTATTAACCCTCTCAACCCAATTCTCGTGCCCCATCTCCCCATAACCTTTGATGCAAGAATCTATCAATGTAACGCACACAAAATGCTGGAAGAACTTAGGCCAAGAAGCATTGATGGAAAAGAGTACAGTTGGTGTTTCAGGCCAAGACAGTTTTTTCTTCAGATGCTGCCTAGCCTGCTGAGTTCCTCCAGCATTTTGTGTGTGTTGCTTAGATTTCCAGCATCTGCAGATTTTCTCTTGTTTGTGATAAGAACCTATCATCCTCTGCTTTAAATATGTCCAATGGCTTTGCCACCCTGTATAGCCATCCATCGCAATGAATTCCACAGAATCAGCACTCTCTGGTCCGAGACTCCCCTACTGTAGGCAGTATCCTCTCCATGTCCAATCAATCTAGGCCTTTCAATATTCGATAGGTTTCAATGAGATCCCCTCGCATTCTTCTAAACTTCAGCGAATGCTGGCCCAGAGCCGTAAAACGCTCCTCATATGTTAACCCTTTTTTTTTCCAACATCATTCTCAAGAAGCTCCTCTGGACCCTCTCCAATCTGTTTTCTTCTGCAGTAGAGCTAATCTACAAGACAAGTGGAAAATTCTTTATCCTATAATACCTGCACTCCGATCAAGTTCATCTCACCCTTAATGCTAAGCAGATGCTGGCACATGCACATTGAGTAGCTAAGCTGACTTATACACTGAAGCATATGAGAGTATATGGACCTTATACATGACATTCTCAAGACAAAGATCCTGTAACAACCTGCCTTATTGTACAAATGCTATGCTTCAAAAATTAAGGTACATGGCAGACCCCTGGAAAACATAGACCAGTTCCCATATGTGAAGAGCCACGTGACTGCAAAAGCTGACTGACTTGGAAAATTAAGTTTGCTGGTTGCCTAGAGCATGTGCCAACACTATCTTCAGCCAATTAAGGAAGAGCATGCTTGCAGATCAAGACTTAATGTCTGGCATGAAACTCGTGGTGTGTTCTGCAGTGATAATCCTTGCCTAACTTCAATTTTCTGAGACTTGCACCACCCAGAACAGGCTAACTCAAAACTCTAAAAATGTTGCCAACACTGTCTCAGCAAAATCTTCCAAATCCACTGGCAAGATAACTGAACCAATATTAGCATTCTCTCCCCAGGTTAACATACCCATTTACACCCAGATGCTTTCCCTATCATTGTGAGAATTTCAAACAGGCCATCTTGAAGAAGTCTCTGAAGAACTGCCACCAACCTGTGGAACCAGAGGAGCCAACATGCTTGACCACTGTTATACCACCAAGAAGAATGCTTACCATGCCATTCCACGGCACACTTTGGAAAGTCCGATCAGCTGACTGTACTTTTACTCCCAGCACATAGAGACTAAACACCACAGCACCAGTGGTAAAGACCATGAAGAAGGTGGAGGAGTGCTTAAAGGACTCCTTTGAGTAATGGTCTGGACAGTATTCGAGTCTGAATGACAAACCAACTTCTTCAACATCTTTGTGGACGTGTGTGCCTTCAAGAATGTACCAAACATACCCAAACCAGAAGCCTTAGTTAAACCAGGAGATCTGTAGTCTGCTGAAGGCTAGATCTGTGGCATTCAAGACCGGTGATCCAGAACTGTACAAGTCCAGGTACAACCTACAGAAGAGCGAGAAAACAATTCCGACTGAAGGTAGAGATAGAATCAGATGCATGTCAGCTTTGGCAGGGTTTACAAGCTATTATTTCCTACAAGCGAAACCTAACATCATGAATGGCTGTGATGCATCATACCTAGATGAGCTCAACACATTTTATGCATCCTTTGAAAGGGAGAATAAAACTATACGTGCAAATCCCTGCAGCATCCAGTGACCCTGTGATTTCTGTCTCGAAGGCCAACACCAGAATATCTTTCAAGAGAGTGAACCCTTGCAAAATGTTAGGCCCTGATAGTGTACCTGGTAGGGCATTGAAAACCTGGGCCAACCAACTGGTGTCTCACTGCTGCAGTCAGAGTTGCCCAGTTGCACTCCCATCTATTGTGATTAAGTGCTTTGGGAGGTTGGTCATAGCTTGAATGAACTCCTGCGTAAGCAAGGACCTGAACCCTGCTGCAATTTGCTTATCACCACAACAGGTCTACTACAGTGGGTGCAATGTCACTGACTCTCCAATTAGGCCTTGGATCATCTGGACAATAGCAATACCTATATCAGGCTGGTGTTAATTGATAACAGCTCAGCATTCAACACAATCATACTCAGTTATAATCAAAAAGCTCCAAAACCTGGGCCTCTGTACCTCCCTCTGCAACAGGAACCTTGACTTCCTTACTGGGAAACTGCAGTCAGTATGAATTGGAAACAATATATGCTCCTCACAGACAATCAACACTGGTGCTCCTGAAATATATGTGTTTAACACACTGTTGTACTCTCTCTACACCCACAACTATGGTTAGACACAACTCAAATGACATCTGTAAATTTGCCAGTGACACAACTATTGTTGGCAGAATTTCAGATGGTGACAGGGAGGCATACTGGAGCAAGATAATTCAGCTAGTTGAATGATGTCGCAGCAACAACCTTGCACTCAACCAAGAAATTGATTGTGGACTTCAGAAGAGGAAATCAAGTCATGGGGAGCATGACCTATTAGAATAGGCTGAGTGAACTTGGCCTTTTCTCCTTGGAGTGACAGAGGATGAGAGGTGACCTGATAAAGGTGTTTAAGATGATGAGGTTTTGATCATGTGGCTAGTCAGATGCTTTTTCCCAGGGCTGAAATGACTAACACAAGAGGGCACAGTTTTAAGGTGATTGGAAGTAGGTACAGAGGAGATGTCAGGGGCAATTGTTTTACGCAGACGGTGGTGAGTGCGTGGAATGGGCTGCCAACGACAGTGGTGGAGGCAGATACGATAGGATCTTTTAAGAGACTCCTGGATAGATAAATAGAGGGCTATGGGTAACCGTAGGTAATTTATAAGGTAAGTACATGTTCAGCACTGCAGTGTGGACCAAAGGGCCTGTATTGTAGGTTTTCTATGTTTCTAATCACACACCAATCCTCATTAGCAGTGGAAAGGATATACAGTTTCAAGTTCCTGCATTTTAACATCTGAAGACCTATCCTGAGCATACTGATCAATTACAAAGAAGGCTCAACAGCAGCTATATTTCATTCGGAGATTGAGGTGACTTGGTATGTCACCAAATTTCTACAGGTGTACCATGGAGTACATTCTAACTGGTTACATCACCATCTGGTATGGAGGGGCCACTGCACAGGATCAGAACAAGCTGCATAAATTTGTAAACTCAGCCAACTTTACCATGGGCATTAGCCTCCCGAGCATCAAGGACACCTTCAAAAGACGATGCCTCAAAAAGGCACGTCTATCATAAGGACCCCAGTCACCCAGGACATGCCCTCTTCTCATTGCTACCATCAGGGAGGAGATATAGGAACAGCTTCTTCCTCCCCACCATCAGATTTCTGCATGTACAATGAACCCATGAATATTACATCCCCCTTTTTTTTTGGCTGTCTTTTTGCACTATTTATTTGTAATTTATTAGTTTTCTTCCATTATGTATTGCAATGTACTGCTGCTGCTGCAAAGCAACAATAACTTTCAAGACATATGCCAGTGATATAAAACCTGATTCTGATTTGATATCACTGGCTCTGGACAGCCCATGTCCACTGTTCCCAACTCTGTTCCAAGAAGAGATTGCCAGGCAGATAGAAGAAATGCAACCTCTCCACTGACTCCTGTAAATCCCTGAAGAAATACGAGTTTGCAAATGCTAGAATCTACAGCACAAATAATCTGCTGGAAGAACTCAGCAGGGTTGGGGATGGGGGAAGCTATTGTCAATGTTTTGGGTGGGAAGGCTACATCAAGTTTGAGAGTGCGGAGTGGAGATGGGCAGTATAAGGTGGAGGGGAGAGTGTTAGGCAATGGCCAGAGATGGTTGGTAGACACGGTAGGTAGAAAAATGATGGGAAAATCAAGCCAAGTAGGGGAGGGGAGAAGACATGGAGTTGGAAATGGAGGCAGGTGGATTATGAGGCAATCAAAAAAAAACTAAAGGAAAATGAAGCTAGGAGGAGGGAGGTGAGGGTGGTGAAAGCTGCTGCAGGGCAATAGGCAGGAATGTAAAACTTAGTCATACTAGAATCTGATCAGGAAGAACGATGATAATGTGAACCATTAGGGGAGAGGTGAAGGACAGATTCAGCTAGGGTCATATGTGGGAGTAGTGGGGAAAAGCCAGAGGCTGAAATTTGTTAAAATTTATTTTTACATTTCAAGTTTCATGTTGCATGAATGGTAACACCTTTAACTATTTTAGGCAATGGCAGAATAGCACCAGCTTGTGTTATACTATAAGCAAAATAATTGCAAGGAAATCCACAGTAAAAATTCACCCAGCAGGAAAGGAAAATGCCTAATGCTCCATTAAGTAAGCAATAGTGACATCATCTGCCAAGTTGGACAATCATGTACAACATGACAGGATTCTCCAAGATCTTTCAAATCTCTTCAGTCTTCCACAAAAATCTTTACAGTTTTCTCAGTCCCTTACTTACTCAATAGGGTGTTTCCAATTGTGGATGCTTTGGTATAACTATTTCCTGAGTGTGGATGAGGAACATTGCTCCAATAAATTTGGAATTTAGAAAATGAGGGGGAATATATCACAATCAAATATTGAAACTGGGTGACTGAAGACTGCCAGGAGAATTAAGTGCAATGGACGCTGTGTAATCATTTAAATCTGGTTAGCTTATGCTCTATTATAATACTAAATATGTTCACTGGAGTAAGTTGTTCTTTATTGTTTAAACTTTCAAACATTACAATTTTAGTGAATTTTTGAGATATTTCAAAATACATGTGGCCAGCCTATCCTTGCAATGCAAGAACTATTTGAAAATTTTCTTCATATTCAGTGGAAAGGCAAACTTAGTTAGATTTGCACATCTGTTACATGAGTCACTCACTAAATATGCCCCTCACCAAAAGCATTCATTTTTCTCTGGAAATAATTTATTTTGATGTTGATCATTTTTAGTGAATAGTTTGTTATTTAGTTGTAAATAAGTAAGTTAATTTGCAGATTTGTTAGTGTGTAATTTCTGCATTAAATTTGAGTGTGTAACATTGTTCAAATTCAAGACTTTTTTAGAAGTGGTTTTAAACTTGCTGGCAGTAGCAGAAGTAAAAATTAATGATTTATTTAGTACATTAAGAAAAATTTAGTCATAAACATTACGAGTGCAAAATAAGAATTACAAATTATTTCTCCTTCTTTGAGACAAATTTATTTACTCTTAATGGTATGTGTTCTTGATTAGTGAATCTACTTTTCAAAATAATGAATAACTCACCATTCATTGTCCATTGGAATACATTGCATCATACTAGCAATGCATTTCTCTCAACTTTTGATTTACAGAATTTGACTTCAGAAAGCACCTTTTATTGAAATCTGTTTCCTTCCAAATACCAAGGTCAACCTATATAGTATACACACATAGAACCATAGAACACTACAGCACAGAAACAGGCCTTTTGGCCCTTCTGCCTAGTCCCACTGACCTGCACCTGGGCCATATCCCTCCAAACCCCTCTCATCCATATACCTGTCCCAAGTTTTTCTTAAATGTTAAAAGTGAGCCTGCATTTACCACTTCATCTGGCAGCTCATTCCACACTCCCACCACTCTCTGCATGAAGAAGCCCCCCCCCCCCCCCAGTGTTCCTTTTAAACTTCTCCCCCTTCACCCTTAACCCATGACCTCTGGGTTTTTTTCTCCCCTAGCCTCTGGAAAAAGCCTGCTTGCATTCATTCTATCTATACCCATCATAATTTTATATACCTCTATCAAATCACACCTCATTCTCTGCACTCTCAAAATTTCTCCTTTGAAGGCCTTCCACTTACCAATCACATCCTTGCCAGAGAACAACCTGTCCCAATCTATGCTTTTTAGATCCTTTCTCATTTCTTCAAATTTGGCCTTTTTCCAGTTTAGAACTTCAACCTGAGGACCAGATCTATCTTTATCCATGATCAAATAGAAACTAATGGCGTTATGATCACTGGAACCAAAGTGTTCCCATACACACACTTCCGTCACCTGCCCTAACTCATTTCCTAATAGGATATCTAATATTGCATTCTCCCTAGTTGGTACATCAATATATTGATTTAGAAAACTTTCCTGAACACATTTTACAAACTCTAACCCATCTAGACCTTTAACAGTATGGGAGCCCCAATCAATGTGTGGAAAATTAAAATCCTCTACAATCACAACTTTCTGTCTCCTGCAGTTGTCTGTTATCTCTCAGCAGATTTGCTCCTCCAATTCTCGCTGACTATTGGGTGGTCTATAATACAACCCTATTAATGTGGTCATACCTTTCCTGTTTCTCAGCTCCACCCATATGGCCTCAGTAGACAAGCCCTCTAATCTGTCTTGCCAAAGCACTGCTGTAATATTTTCCCTGACTAGCAACGTCACCGCCCCCCCCCCCCCCCCACCCTTCATCCCTCTGCGTCTATCACGTCTGAAACATCGGAACCCTGGAACAAGCTGCCAGTCCTGCCCCTCCTGTAGCCAAGTTTTAGTAATGGCTATGATGTCGTAATTCCATGTGTCAATCCAGGCCCTCAGCTAGTCTGCCTTTCCTATAATACTTCTCGCATTGAAATATACACACCTCAGAAGATTATTACCATCACACACAACCTTACTATTTGTGACTTTTCATGAACTACTAACATCATTTATTTTTACTCCAGTTCCACTATCTACTCTGGCACTCTGGTTCCCATCCCCCTGCAAATCTAGTTTAAACTCTCCCCAATAACACTAGCAAACCTCCCTGCAAGTATATTGGTCCCCTTGTAGTTCAGGTGTAACCCGTCTCTCTTGTACAGGTCCCACCTGCCCCAGAAGAGGTCCCAATGATCTAGAAATCTGAAACCCTGCCCCCTACACCAGTTTCTCAGCCATGTGTTCATCTGCTAGAGCATCCTACTCTTACCCTCACTGGCACGTGGCACAGGCAGCAATCCGGAGATTACTACCCTCGAGGTCCTATTTTTCAACTTCCTACCAAGCTCTCTGTACTCACTCTTCAGGACTTCCTGACTCTTCCTAACTATTTCATTGGTACCAATGTGTACCTTGACATCTGGCTGATCACCCTCCCACCTCAGAATGCTGTGCACGCGATCAGAGACATCCCTGACCCTGGCACCCGGGAGGCAACAAACCATCCGGGAGTCTCTGTCACGACCACAGAATCTCCTGTCTGTACCCCTGACTATGGAGTCCCCTATCACTACCGCTCTCCTCTTCTTCCTCCCTTCTGCACTGCAGAACCAGACTCAATGCCAGAGATCTGGCTGCCGCAGCTTGTCCCAGGTAAGCCATCCCACCCTCCCACCCCCCAACAGTATCCAAATCGGTATACCTGTTTTGGAGGGAAATGGCCACAAGGGGACCCTGCACTTCCTGCCTTTTCCCCTTCCCTCACCTAACGGTAACCCAATTACCTATGCCCTGTTCCTTAGGTGTAACTACCTCCCGGAAGCTACTATCTATAAACTGCTCAGTCTCCCGAATGATCCGGAGGTCATCCAGCTCCTGCTCCAGTTCCCTAACGCGGTCTGTTAGGAGCTGCAGCTGGATGCACTTCTTGCAGGTATTGTTGTCCGGTCTCCCTGACTTCCCACATCCTGCAAGAGGAGCATTCCAACATCCTGCCTGGCGTATTCTCTAGTCTGAACAAAAAAAAAAGAAGAATACAGAAACTTACCAGAACCTACGCTCACCTCTGCCTGTTTCTCACCGAAGCCTGATTGAGCCAAAGCCGTCCCACTCCAATTCAGTCCACACCAACGGTGGCTGCTACGACGATGGTTGCTGTATATGGCAGTCTTTCTTTTAAACCTTGGCACGCTACATCACATGCCTGTGCAGTCTAGCCTCTTTTCCCCGAGCTGTTGAAAGAAAAACGACCTTCTCTCCGCGATGCCTTCAGTCTTCCACTCTCTGCCTCTTGCTTCAATTGAACATAATTTAAATAGCTTTGAAAAATTGAAAATACCTGATTGTCAGCTCCCAATTTATTTTTAATTTTTAGTCAAATTTTCTGCCTTTTTCCTCTTGTATGTGAAAATTCCTGAATAAATTAACATTGTCAACCTTTTTTTTACAGTCGGAAGAGAAGTCCAGGCTTCAAGATGAGCTAGAAGAATCCAAGGACAAGGCTCGTAGAAGATCTATTGGAAACATTAAGTTTATTGGTGAACTGTTCAAACTTAAAATGTTAACAGAAGCCATCATGCACGACTGTGTTGTGAAACTTCTAAAAAACCATGATGAGGAGTCATTAGAATGTTTATGTAGGTTATTAACCACAATTGGGAAGGATCTCGACTTTGAGAAAGCAAAAGTAAGTGGACAAGGACTTCTTTTAAAAAAAAAGATGTTTTGTGAAATAATAGACAAGTGAATTCTCATTTACTTGTAAAATTCATTAAATACTATCTATAGTTTGCGCTTAACATAGTGGTAAAGTTCAAAGTCAAAGCAGTATTCAGCTGAAAGTACATGGCTTTGCTTAAACATTTATTAGCAGTTTCAAGCTTTCAGTGTTCCACTAACTTGAGAATCGTACTGCCTTGTCAAATGTTGCACAAATTGCAACGACAATTGATGTTGGTGTTATGAGATTTACAAAGTGTCCAAAGTGAGTTATTTTTACAACTAAAAGGAAAAACTAATGTTACTGTTTTTGCTCAGGTTGCTCTCTGTTAAAGTGGTTGCAGGGTCATTTGGAAGAGGTTTGCAAATTTATGGTAGGTTTAGATGGGGTAGAGCAGTGGTTCCCAACCTTTTTTTGGCCATGCCCCACCTAATCACCTCTAAAATCCTGATGCCCCCTGTGGCGATATATAATTCTTATTATTCAAAAAGTGAACTCCTATTCACCTGGAGGAAGCCTAAAAGACCATTAACTTGGTTTAAACAAGCTTCCAAAGAACATGGCATTCATGAAAGAGAAAAATAAAAGAACCAAAGGACTGTTAAAGTTCTGAGGAAGAAATTACTAAGAAATTGTAAAAAAAAAGAACATTAAGTGATATTAAGATAATAATAATAATAAATAAATAAAACAATGCCGATTCATTTCTACAGCATACAAAGACAGATACACCGTTTAAAAGAGATGACACAATGTACACACCTTCACACCACCAAGAACCGAAAGCTACTGCAAAAAGCAGCATTGGCGCGACCTCGTACGAGTTTCTTACGCGTTTGGACTTGTTCATTCGTTCCTTCCTACATCAGTCAATTCATTAATTTAATTATGAAAGCCATTTGATGGTTGTAATGATGGTGTTACACTATATATACAGTACATATGCAATTACACATGTACATACACACAAGTATTTTTATGTATGCATACTGTATATAGATAGATAGATAGATAGATAGATACTTTATTCATCCCCATGGGGAAATTCAACTTTTTTTCCAATGTCCCATACACTTGTTGTAGCAAAACTAATTACATACAATACTTAACTCAGTAAAAAATATGATATGCATCTAAATCACTATCTCAAAAAGCATTAATAATAGCTTTTAAAAAGTTCTTAAGTCCTGGCGGTAGAATTGTAAAGCATTGTATACACATATGTATTAACTCGCACACACTCATACTCAGACTTACTAGAAAAAATTCACTGTTAATAACTCATCCTCGATTTGTACCCCTTAAAAATCAAATTACCCCCCTGTGGGGCGTACGCCCCACGTTGGGAACCACTGGGGTAGAGAGGGAGGGACACAGCCTTCATCAGAAGCTCACTACTTGTAGGGGTAGTGGAAGCAAAGCCATACAGATCTTCCAAAAGTTTAAATAGAACTAGTGAGAAATTGCAGGGGAATGTAACTAAATACTTTACAGTGAGGCAGCTTGGACTCAATTGCCAAAAAGACATACCCTATTCTGGAACAATTTTATTATTCTATTTTATAAAGTATGATGCAAACATTAGGTGATTGAGGTCACCATTTTAAGGACTTCCTTTTATGGACTGTTTCTTTGGTAAGATTGTTCATTTTGTTTTGTGTTAAATAGTTTTGAATTTCTCCATTGTTGGAGCAACAGAAGCTATTATTAACTTAGCAAGATAGTAAACTTTATTTAAAGATATCAAGACTAATTTGGTAAATTTTATTTTTATTGTTTAGTTACTGTATTCTTTGCATTTTCATTTTTTTAGTAGCTGCAACAGCAGCTTTGATAATAAGTAACAGAGTGAACTGGCACTTTGAATCCTGGATCTATTTGAGTTAAAATACCCATATGGTTAGCAATAAGTTACAGTATTATTAGACTGGGAAGGGAGAAATTCAATTCTGCGATCATGATATTTACATTTTGTTAATATTTAATGAAGGATAAGTTTGAGGTTCATTTCCCTTGTCTTCATAGTAAAATGGCAACTGACATTCATAATCTAATATTAACAAGAACAGGATCACTTATACATGTTCCTAAGAGTACTTTGAATAGCACATCAAAATGATTAGAGTCAGAGAGACAGTGACAATTCATTTCTGAAAATTCTCTTTATGACTACTCCGATCTGCACTTGATTACTATTGGCGATCAGTCAGCCTAAGTGTTCATTGATTAGAAACATGAATCATTTATCTTTAACTCCTTATTCAAGTAGTTCAGCTAAAATCACTGTTAAGTTTTGCATGTTGTGATGATAATTTAAGTAAAGAAAACCTGAGAGGATACGTAGAAGTAGCTTCTAATATGGTTCTCAGAAATAGCCATCAAAATTCAAGAAGCAGGATAGGACAGGATAAAAACTAGCCTGCATCATAGAATCTCAGTTAAGCTAATATTTTCTTATTCAAGTGATGTAAGTGTATCTGGTTAGGCAATTGTTTGCTACTTTTGAGAAAATATAGTAAGCTGTCTTTCTAAATTACTTCAATCATACTGGTGAAGATAGTCCCGTACTTGGGACAGGAGTTCAACAATGCAAATTTACACAGTGTCAATAAAGCAACTCACTTCCCTATCCACCCTATACAAAATACATGACCGTCCCACCATAAATATACCTTCCAGGTGAAATAGCAATTCATTTGTGTTTCTTTTCTTTCTTTTTTCAATCTTTTTATTGATTTTTTTTAAAAGTGTGTACAGCATACAAACAGAAGGAAGAATATCTCTGGTATATATGTCAATAGCAGTACAGACAGAAGGTAAAATAAACAATATCAGAATCACACATAGTGTTGATCTACAAAGTATAAATTTGGTATGGAATGTATAATTCTCCTCTTATCAATTTATGAAGAAAGGAAGGACTATTAGAAATTTTTATATAAAAGAAAAGAGAAAAAAACACTATTCTAAACAGGGAAAAAAAGGACTGGGCAGTCCATCCTGAGAGAAAAACCAAGAGAAGAGAGACTCTGATCAAATCCAAGGTTCTGAAAAAAATAGCTTGAAGAGAATCAGTACAAAAATCAGATATTATGAAAATATTGAATGAAAGGTCGTCAGATTTCTTCAAATTTAAAGGATGTATCCAATGTCCGACAACTTATTTTCTCTAGATTTAAACAGGACATGATAGAGGAAAGCCAATAAAAGACAGTAGGAGGGTTAGGGTCCTTCCATTTAAGTAAAATGACTTTCTTAGCCAATAAGGTTGAAAAGGCTATCATCCACTGAGCGGAAGCAGGAATATACTGTATTCCGGAAGCAGTTAGTCCTGACGAAGGGTCTCGGCCCGAAACATCAACCGTGCTTCTTCCTATAGATGCTGCCTGGCCTGCTGCGTTCCACCAACATTTTGTGTGTGTTGTTTGAATTTCCAGCATCTGCAGATTTCCTTGTGTTTGAGGAATATACTATATCCTGCTTCCAATGGAATAATCCCAAAAATAGCTGTAAATAAGTTTGGTTGTAAATCCAGATTTGTGTTTCTAATTTAGTGTATTCAATGTCCCCTATATAGTCTCCTGTTACAGAAGACAGTAGACACAGAAATAATGACTGCACTGCATGAATGTTCCTAGTCCCTTCCTGTAGGTAGGGAACAAGAAATATTCATGCAGTGTAGTTATTATTTGCCTAAATATTTACAAGGTGCCTTCAAATGCTGAGGAACTGTGAATGGAGTTGAGCACAATATAGTCAAGCATATTGCACTATTCACTATAAAGCTCAAACAATCGTGGCCTCAACATCACTTCCCACATTCTTTCTCTTTATCCCTCATCTCCCTCGTGATTCAAATATCTATCATCGCTATAATGAATACATTCTGAGGGTCCATATTTCTTTTGAGTAGAAAATTCTAAGATTCACAACCATGAAAAGAGTATGCCCCTGGTATTTAAATGCCTGCATGCCGATCCTTTTGCTTCATGTACTCTCCGGCTCCTTTTTTTACTATAGTATGTCGTTTCTTTCCATTTCAGTTACTTGCATTCTTCCTTCTAAAGTGAGTAACCTCCCATTTTTCCACAGTTTTCTCACCTTCATCCTCTCATCCATTCATAGTACCTTAGCAAACTCTTTAATGCATCCTCACATCCTGCTAATCAAGTACTGCTCCTGTGACACTATACATCTTGCCCCTTGCGTTTGTAGACTGAGAGTAGAAGGATGTCCATTAAAACAGAGATGAGTAATTTCTTTTGCTAGAAGGTGCTGAATCTGTGGATTCATTGCCACAGATGGTACTAGAGGCCAAGTCAATCGGTATATTTAAAGGGGAAGTTGATAGGTTCTTGATTAGTAAGGGCATCAATGTCTGTAGTGAGATGCTGAAGATGTTCTATAGGTCAGTTGTGGAGAGCGCCCTCTTCTTTGTGGTGGCGTGTTGGGGAGGAAGCATTAAGAAGAGGGACGCCTCACGTCTTAATAAGCTGGTAAGGAAGGCGGGCTCTGTCGTGGGCAAAGTACTGGAGAGTTTAACATCGGTAGCTGAGCGAAGGGCGCTGAGTAGGCTACGGTCAATTATGGATAACTCTGAACATCTTCTACATAGCACCATCCAGAGACAGAGAAGCAGTTTCAGCGACAGGTTACTATCGATGAAATGCTCCTCAGACAGGATGAAGAGGTCAATACTCCCCAATGCCATTAGGCTGTATAATTTTACCGCCAGGACTTAAGAACTTTTTAAAAGCTATTATTAATGCTTTTTGAGACGGTGATTTAGATGCATATCATATTTTTTTTACTGAGTTAAGTATTGTATGTAATTAGTTTTGCTACAACAAGTGTATGGGACATTGGAAAAAAAGTTGAATTTCCCCATGGGGATGAATAAAGTATCTATCTATCTATCTATCTATCTATCTATCTATCTATCATCAAAGGTTACAGGGAGAAGGCAGGAGAATAAGTTTGAGAGGGATAATAAATCCCCCATGAAGGAGTGGTAGAGCAGATTCAATGGGCTGGATGACCCCATTCTGCTCTTCTGTCTTACAGTCCACCAGATATATTTCCTTCTCCCCTCCTTCAGTGATTCTGTGGAATTATTTCCTTCATGTTTCATTGGTTAGCTGTTCTATCCCTAGCAACCATTGAGCCACAGGAGATGCAATGACTACATTTATTCTTCCTTTCCAACCGTGCAAGGAAACAAACGCAGATTGGGTGACTACATTACAAAGTATTTATTGTTTCTCCACAGGGGAGATCGTGGGCTTCCTGTTGTCTTCCAATGCAATTCACCCCACTTCCACTTTGACCTACAGTTGCAAGAAAAAGTCTGTGAGCCCTTTGCAATTATCTGGTTTTCTGTATTAATTATTCATAAAATGTGGGCTGTTCATCTTCTGTCATAATAATAGACAAATGCAATATGCCACACAAACAATTGTTCTTTTCATACCTTTATTGAATAATTGTTTAATCGTTCAGTGTCCAAGCTGGAAGAAGTATGAAACCCTTGTATTTAGTAACCGGCAGAACTTCCTTTAACAGCAATAACTTCCACCAAACATTTCCTGTAGCTGCTGATCAGACTTTCACAACAGCGATGAGGAATTTTAGACCATTCCTCTTGTTTCAGTTCATCAATATTTCTGGGATACCATGCATGAAGAGCCCTCTTCAGGTCATGCTGCAACATCTCAATTGGGCTAAGGTCTGAACTCTTGACTTGACCATCTCAAAACACAAATTTTCTTCTTTTTAAACCATTCTGTTGTTGATTTACTCTTGTATATTGGATCATTGTCTTGTTGTGTCAACCAACTTCTATTAAGCTTTAAGTGATGGACCATTATCCTGGCATTCTCCTATAAAATGTTTTGATACAGTTTTGAATTCATTGTTCCCTCAGTGACTACAAGCTGTCCAGGCCCTGAGGTAGCAAAGCAGTGTCTAACTAAGATGATCCTTTCACCATGCTTCACAGTTGGGCTGAAGCTTTGGTGTTGGTGTGCAGTGCCTTTTCCTCTAAATATAGTGCTGTGCATTTCTGCCAAAAAGTTCAACTTTTGTCTCATCTGTCCACAGACTATTGTCCCAGAAGCGTTGTGGAACATCCAGGTGGTCTTTTACAAACTTGAGGCATGCAGCAATGTATTTTTTTGGAGAGCAGTGTTTTCCTCTATGGTGTCCTTCCATGAACACCATTCTTCTGTGTTTTTCTTACAGTGGACACATGAACAGAGACTTTAGGAAGTTCTAGAGATTTTTGCAGGCCTTTTGTTATTACTCTTGGATTCTTTTTCATCTCTTTCAGCACTGTACATTGTGTTTTTGGTGTGATCTTTGTATGACGCCCACTCCTAGGGAGTGTAACAACAGTACTGAATTTCCTCCATTTGTAAACAAGTTCTCTTACTGTGGACAGATGAACATTCAGGTCTTTAGTATTGCTTTTGTAGCCTTTTCAAGCTTTCTCCTAAAGTCCTCTGAAAATTGTTTTGATCAAGGCTTGGTGCTCATAACATATTTCTTAAGAAGAGCAGGATCTGTCAGTAATCTGACTTTTTGTGTCTTTTTTATCATATCTCATTGATTGGAACACCTGACTCCAAATAGCTTTTGTAGAAGGCATTACCCCAGAGATTCACAAACGTTTTTGAACCTAGACTGCGATTGTTTAAATAGTGTACTCCATATTGACAAGACGAAGTACAATTGTTTGTGTGTTATTAGTTCAGGCAGATGGTGTTTGATTTTATGAGTAATTGATGCAGAAAACCATGTAATTGCAAAGGGTTCACAAACTTTTTCTTGCAACTGTATCTGTGGCTACCTAGAATAGTTCAATGAGGCTTTCAACAATATTTTTGTAATTAAATTTCTTGATATTTTCATGGATGAAGTAAGTTGACTGAAACTGGCTAATGTGATGCATCATCATTGTTTAATAGTGGCTGCTGCCAATCATGTCATGTTTTGACATAGACCTTTGCTCTGACAGGCTGAATGACCTAACTCTGCTCCTACATGTTATGGTTTTTGACTTGGTTCTGAGGTCGTTTTACTCTTAAGTATAGCATTTGCTTCTCATTGATATATAGTTCTATAAGGTTTAGATTAGATACACCTTTCTTTTGCTGTGCTTGAAATGCTCTGCTTGCTGAATCAAGGCAGGTCTTTTGAATTGATTATACTACAGGTTTCCCCCACTATCCAAAAGTAGAGTATTCCTATGAAACCTTTCTTAAGCCGAAATGTCGTAAAGCAAAGAAGGACTTACCATTAATTTCTATGGGAAAAATTTTTGAGCGTTCCCAGACCTAAAAAATAACCTACCAAATCAAACCAAATAACACATAAAACCTATAGCAAATAACACTAACATATAGTAAAAGCAGGAATGATATGATAAATATACAGCCTTTATAAAGTAGAAATAATGTATGTACAGTGTAGTTTCACTTACCAGAATCGGGAAGATTTTGCCAAAACTGATTTGTAGAAAAAAAAACAGCACGTACACGCATGCGCATACACCTGCCTGTGCAAGGCTTCACGGTCATGGTAGTCTTTCTCGAGGTAAACACAATTTAAAGCGGCACGCCTTTTTTCATAAAAGTGAAAATCCTCTTCAGATTTCTTTCGGTCAGCGAAAACAGGTACTAACGTAAGTCTTTCATAAAAGCCAGGTGGCGTAAAGTGAACTTTCGTAAAGCAGGGGACACCTGTATTAGAATGAGGGAAAAGACAGATTGTGGTAGAATAGAAATATGCTGCATCTGTGTACCCAATTTTGGCTTCTAGAACTGTTCTACATTTATCCCATTAAGTGCCACACAATATATTTGAGAATTTATTCACTATGAAGATTACACTTCTTCTCTTCAATGGGATATGCTGTGGTCAATCATACAAGTATCAACGCAAGTAGATTGGCACATGTTCCTAGATATTTTCATAAGGGCCTTTGGAAGGATCTTTGTGATGTACAAAGCAGGTGCTAGGATCAAGAGTAAGTCAAAGTGCGTTTGATACTTCTGTGGCATGTGAAGCCATTTCACACAGCATTTAAATGGCAATTATACTGCTGTGGGCCCAAAATAATATCTAGGCCTGGAAGGACAGAACTGTGAATTTCTCACCCAAAATATCATTAAGGTAAAGAATAGATTTTAATAACACTTGTTTTTTTTTATTATTATCATCAGTTGTTTGTTCTAGTTCTTTTATTACCAGTAGGGGTGGCACAGTTACATGACAGTGCATTCGCTTTCCAGTGCTAATAGTTACCAAATGAGCTTTGATTTCTGCCACAGTCTGTAAGTTTATATGTTTTCCCTGTGACTATGTGGGTTTCCTCTGGGTGCTCCAGTTTCCTCCCACATTCCAAAAGATGTACGGTTAGGATTAATGAGTTGTGGACAGGCTGTGTTGTGTGAGAAGCGTGATGACACATTTTACTGTATATTTCAATGTACATATGACAAATAAGGCTAATCTTTAATCTTTAGACTATTTACTTCAGTGAATTGAAATGTCCTTAGATTGTTTAGAGACCTTTTCCTGATCATTAGTCCAAGTCTTTGTGTTTGCAACACACACAAACACGCTCCCTCTCTCCCTCCCCCTCCCCCTCCGTCCCCCTCTGTCTCCCTCTCTCTCCCCCTCTCTCTCTCTCCCTCCCCCCTCCCCCTCTCCCTCCGTCCCCCTCTCTCCCTCTCCCTCTCACACTGTAGGTGGTCTGATTAGTAAGTTTGGAGATTATACGAAGATTTATGGATGTGTAGGTAGTAAGGGACGTCTCAAGATACAGCAAGGATGTTGGGTGGAGTGGTGAGAGATGAAAGTTAATCCAAGTGTTAAATAATACACTTTGGGTGGTCAAATTCACTTTGGAGATGTGGAGTAAATATCAGGAACCTTCGCAGTGTTGATGTACAGAGAATTATAGGATCGTTGATAGTCAGAATCATTTTTCCAGGACAGGGAAGTCTTGAAGCAGAGCACAAATTTAAGATGAGAAGGGAGAAGGTTTGAAGTTTTTCAAAGGATCTTTGAATATTTACCTAGAACAGGCAACCAAAAGGTGATACAATTAAATTTTTAAAAGGTGTTTGAATAGGGAAGGACACTGAGGAATACAGGATTAACACGGGCAAATGGGATTAATGTCAATGAGTATCACACGTGGCATGGACAAGGTGGGCTGAAAAGGCCCATTTTTGTGCAGTATGGTTCCAGTTCTGTAATTCTTTGGAATACGACTATGGTCTCAGCTTCCTTGTGGTTAGGAAAACATTCAACTCGTACAAATATTAGCTAGTTCATTAATGTTATAATTACAGCTTTTTCCCCACCCACTTTCTTTGGAATTAATTTTTAATTTGTAATTTGGAAATGACTGTTTTCCATCAAGCCATGTGGTGTTGAAATGTATTTTTAAACATGCACTTAAAATTCCAGTTCTGTAGTTCTTGGGTGAAGGTGTGATATCAAATAACAAACCAATCAAAATAGTGTTATGTAAATAACACTATTTACATAACATCCATTCATCTGACACTAATCATTTAAATCACCCATTCAACCGACACTAATCCCTTCCTTAGTGGGTTGACAATGCAGTTTTACATATATTCTACTTTGCATTTTTAAAAGTAAGCTGTATGATTGGTAGGTTTGCACATGACATGAAAGTTGGAGGTAGTGTGCTTAGCGTGGAAGGTTGTCGAAGGCTACGGCAGGATAAAGATCAGATGGAAAGTTGGTTGGAGTGTAGACAGATGGAATGTAATCCTGATGAGTGTATTTTGGGATGTGACATATACAGTAAATGATAGGTTACTGAGGAATGTTGATGAACATTGAAGTTCAACTTCATAGTTCTCTGAAAGTGACAACACAAGTAGATAGGTTTGTAAAGGAAACACGAGTGAATCTGCAGATGCTGAAAATAAATACAAAACACAAAATGCTGGCAGAACTCAGCAGGCCAGACAGCATCTATGGGAGGAGGTAGTGACGACGTTTCGGGCCAAAACCCTTCATCAGGAGGTTAGTAAAGGAGATGTTTGCCTTCATAACTCAGGGCATAAAATATAAAAGTTGGTATGCTATGTGTAACCTCGCAAAATTCTGGTTAGACTGCACTTTATAATATTGTAGGCAGTTCTGGTTACCACACTATTTGAGGGATATAGTTGCGCTGGAGAGAAGCTGTTCACTAGGATGTTACCTGGATTTGCTAAACTGGAGTGAAGGGGCCTGAGGGAGTGATTTGATAGATGTGTGTATATAATATTACAAAAGGCATAGGTAGGGTAGATAATTTTTCCCTAAAAACAAGAGTACATGGGTTTATGGTGGGAAGGAGTTAGAAAGGAAATCTAAGGTGATTTTTTTTAAGCACATCAACACAGGTGGTGGTGGAATTGGGTAAAATCACTATATTTACGATACAATTTAACAGGCACTGAAATAGGTAAGGCACAGAAGTATTCAGGTAAAGTATGGGCAAATGGGATTAATGTAAAAATGTCATCATGGACCTAAAGGGCTGAAGCACCCATACCTCAATGTGCGGTTACATTGTCCCTTGTGTTGCCATGAATCTTTAAATTAAGATTTATTTGGGAGTTCTGATGGATTAACTATCCTGGTCTTAAGAAATATTTCTGCCTCAGTTTCTCTTCACAGTAATGTTGGCAACAGGAACTAAACAGTTTGGCTTGGTTTTGGTCTTTATTATTGCATGGTATAAAGTCTTGAAATTAAATCATCATTGATTTGTAATAATCTTAAAATATTCAGAACTATTTTGTTGAAATTGTTCATTGCTACCAACTTGCAGCAACCTGAATATTAATTTATAATGTTAACTGTATATAGAATTATAATTGTGAAGAAATACTTCAAAGAAGTAAATTGCATTGTACAGTGTATCACACATATCCCACAAGTTAAAACCTGGGAGACAATTCAAGGTCCAAAAGCACCATTTGGATTAATGACATGAATTTGTTTTTCATTCCTGGAAAATCTGCCATTTTGAAAATTTTCTTGAGATATGTTGCATCTTATTCAAAAACAAAGTCTCTTCTACTCTATACTTGATGATCATAAGCAAATTCTACAGTCCAGTATCTTGGTAGCATCAGTCAAGAATATATTTGTGATATATTGACATTGTCACTGCTGCCAATATTACCTTTTATGTTAGGAAGTGGATATTAGATAAATTTGCATAATTATTTTACATTTTCAAAAGCTTATGAATATTTTTGTAATCATAGATAGAGTTGTATCTGAGCTTCTAAAGAAATAAATTATCTTCAAATGTTCTACTGGGTTCAAACCGAGAATATTGGTGAATTTGAGAGATGTTTATTAATTTCATAACACAGATGAAATAGGTGTTTTATTTTCACCTCGTGGAAGGTCTAATTTTGCCAAGACTTGTTAATTTCTCTGTTATTTATTGTTTTTCATTAATGGTACGTATGAGGATTTCCAACAAAGGTCCCAACACCAATGCCTGCAGAATATCACTGGTCACAACCTCCAAACAGAATAACACCCTTCCATTGTTTCCAATAAACTTGAAACTTAGTTCCTCCAATCACAGCTCAGACTGCTTCAAATAATACAATTTTATTTTAAATAATACATTTCGGCTCCAAATAGCAGGTTAAGGAACATTATGTGGGGAAACAAAATTAATAGTTCAGATCGAAAGCCTTTCATATGATTTGGAGAGGTAAGAAAACAAGTGTAATTTAATTTATTAGCTGTTTTCTCACTCCACTTCTAATGAAGGAGCATTGATCTAAAACTCTTGTTTCTATTTCCACAGAATGGTTCCAATCTACTGAGCACTTCCCTGTTTCAGATTTCTGGCATTTGCAGTCTTTTGTCCTGTGCCACATCCATGAAGTTTATATTGCATAGATGTAGATATTCAGGATTTGAGCTAACAGTTTTGCTTCCTAATGTTTTTATTTTTCTGCAAATAACTTATGTACTTGAGTCAAAAAGAGTGGTTGGGATATCGTAAACAGGTAATAATGGGTGTTGAACCTGTGGCACACGTGCCCAAGAAGGCATGTACAAAAGTTTTGACACATGGCATACAGTGTTGCCCCTTGAACCTTGTGCTATACTTTCAATATAACCAAACAAGTTGTCAATCCTCCAAAGAAATCTGGTGGACAGCTACAACATTGTGTATTCAACAAAGTCTAAAAGACAGAACGCATGACAGAAAATAGAAACATACACTTTGCGACTCTACTGCATTTGAGAAAATTTTCAGATTTGTGATGTGACTTGAATGCGATCACCTAGAATTTGATCAGTTTCAATTGAAGGAATCTTGGATAAGGTGTTAACAGAAGGGGGGAAACAAACTTGTCCTGTAAGAAACTTATCATTTTCTGCAAGCTTCCATGTGGAAAGTATAATGTTTTGTAGCTAGGACAGTTGGATATGAAGGTGTTGTTTAGGTGATAAACATCTGATATACTTGACCTGAAATTAAGAAACCTAATATAGACCTAATTATTTCATTGGATGTAGGCACTTCAGAATATGTTTCCATCTAAAATCTCAAATACATTTAGTTAATTGCCAGATATTAATCCTGTCACAAATGATAAACTGGATGATTATTCAGAAAAGAATAAAGAGGCTAAATATAATTCAGAAATGTGGTAAAAGAGAGGATACTGAAGGGAGTTTAAAACAAAATGAAAATGGGCTATGCCAGCTTTATATCTTAAATATTTGTGCATTAAACTTGATTTGTGTCTTAAAATTTTGGTAACTTGTTAGTTGGGCCAAAAGCTAATTAACTTTAATGTTTTTAAAAAAGAAAATTGGTTTGTTACCAAACCTCCAGAAATAATTCAAGTTGTCATTTGGGCTCTTAATATAAAATAATTGTGTATCATTGCTTTACATCCATTAAACAGGACAAAAACTCTTCTGAAACACTGTATTGAGATGCCTATAATCCAGGCTGGTGATTTTAGTGAAGTGCAAGGACAATGTTCAGTGCTATTTTCTTTCCGATGAGAACTTGCACAGATACAAGGTGCAGAAGCTGGATGTG
The DNA here is from genome assembly GCF_048418815.1 of Hemitrygon akajei. Lineage (NCBI taxonomy): Eukaryota > Metazoa > Chordata > Chondrichthyes > Myliobatiformes > Dasyatidae > Hemitrygon > Hemitrygon akajei. Next base: position 14,737,068 of record NC_133152.1, on the reverse strand, counting down.
ATTGCCCATTTTCAGCATCATCACAGTAGATAATCTGGTCACATATGTGATTATTTGTAGCAAATTTTGCTGCGTACAAATTGAAATCCACATTTCACAAAATTAACTACCTGTGTTTGGAATTAGCTTCACTTGTTTCTATTTTCATTTAATTTCCTTGCTTTCAATTGTGACAGTTAATTGTACATTATTGAATCAGATGTGCAGTTTTACAAATTTTAGATAAACCTGTGATAATCAAAATCAGTTCACTTTCCAATCCATTTTCATAAACACTAGGTATCTTGGTAAACCATATGGCCTTGTCTTTGATAAGTGATATGAATAGCGCTTAATTTGAGGTTTGCATCTGATCATCTGTACAAATTCCATTAAGCTCGCTTTATTTATTGCTGTTGTTAATGGCCAGGATCATGATTTTATTTGTCAGGTAATGGATAATTTGAATCCAAATTGTAAGTACTAAATTTTAAACTCAAAGCGTCACATAAAGTGTTAAAACAAATTTGGAACAAGAGATGGTGTGAAACTAAAATCTAATGTTTGATATTTTATAGGTCAAGTTGGTTATCTTTATTGCATTTGCAAGATAGAACTAATCTGGGTTAAGAATATTGATGTTTTTATTGGACTGCTCATTCTTGATCATCAATAGTTGAGAACTCTTTATCTTTAGCTGTAACATTCAGAGCTTTTTGGAGGGGGATCCCTTCTAATTAATATTAGAAATTCAGTTGCAAGGTAAATTAAATGTGAATGGATAAAAGGCAGTGTCTCCATGTTTATGAAACAACCTTGTTTCTGCTTTCATAAATTAGTAACCTGTACTCTCCCTAAAATACAACAACAGCATTGCAATCATCCACTCCAAACATGAAGCTATTCTGTCACAATTTTTAAAAGGATGTGAAATCATTGATCTGTCAATCTAGCTTCCATGCTTAATGGATTTTAAAGTTGATGGTTTGGTTCTGCTTGCGATTATTTTGTATGCTTGGAACCATTCTACTCATTTGGGTAAAATATCTTACTAAAACCAGGAAGGAAAGAGACTTGAACAATTCTTCATACTTAAGAGTTTATTAATTTGGAAAGTGGCCTTTAAAATTGCTTAACAGTGCCGATGATCACCAGTCAGGGTTCAATTCCTACCACTGTCTATAAGGACTTTGTATGTTCTCCAGATGACCATGTAGGTTTCCTCCAGATGCTCCAGTTTCCTCCCACAATCCAAAGACATATGGGTTAGTGTTATTAAGTTGGGGGCATGTTATGTTGGTATCAGAAGCAAAGTAACACTTGCGGGCAGCTCCCAGCATATCCTCAGACTGGTATTGATCATTGACACAAATAATGCATTTCACTGTATGTTTTAATGTACATGTGACAAATAGAAAGTAATCTTTTTTAAAAATGTAATCTTAAAGAATGCTGATAGCACCACTTAGTGGTTAAAATAGGAAGTACTCCAGTGTATGGTTGTAAAGGTGACAAATCTCCAAGCTATACATCTTCAACACACGGTAAAATAAACTTGTGCAAAATCTGTCTTTAAGAAACTAAATACCGGTAACTTGATATTGAGCAGATCAATTAATAATTGTACAAAGATGGTATCTTTTGTAGCTACCACACATTCATTACACTTCCAATATCCAAATTGTAATGGCGTAATCTTTTACTAATGTGCTGGGAATAGAAAGAAAGCAGAAGAGATGTTGCCTGGAATAGAGAGGAGTAATTAAAAGGAGAGATTGGATAGACTGGGTTTATTTTCATTGGAATGTAGGAGGCTGAGAAGTGATATTGTAGAGATTTATGAAATAATATGTTACACATTTACTATTGATAGTCAGAATTTTCACTCCCAGGGCAGTGAAGCTGAGAACTGAAAGGTACAGAGTTAATGTGAGAATGGAAAAAAATTATAATTTATGTTTAAAAGGCATTTGGGGAGGTACTTCAATAGGAAAGCATAGAGGGATAAGGGTCTAAGGCAGCAATTAAAATGAGCGTAGATGGACATCAGAATTGGCATGAATGAGTTGGGCTGATGAGGCCCATATCTGCATATGTTTCTGATTCTATAATATTGACATTGAATTAGAAAAAGTTCAATAATAGTCAATTTAAAAAGTTTTATCAGTTTGATTGTCATTTCAGCCTCGCATGGACCAATATTTCAACCAAATGGAAAAGATAGTGAAAGAAAGGAAAACATCATCTAGGATACGTTTTATGCTCCAAGATGTGATAGATGTGAGAATGGTATGTAATCCATTTATTTGTTTTAAAACTTTGTTTAAAGTGGTAAATTCCTATGTAATATTGGAGTATGGGTAACATTTATCTGAAGAATGGCTTTTGCTAACAAGATCTATCTTTATTGCTAATATTGAAAATTTTTGCCTTTGTTATGAGTAGCAGCAAATAAAAAATGCTTTGAGAATTCTTGGTGTTGCTGAGGTGTTTGCATTTTTGAATGAAATAAAGTGTGAAGAGGATTACTTTTGCACTCCTTCCACTTTCCAAAATATCACAAGCTATTTTCAAGAGAAGAGCACTTTTGAATTATACCAACCAAACTGCTAATGGTTGTGATAGCCTTATAAATGTCTTCTATGGCAGCAACTGATGCAACCATTGTTTTAATCCTAGAAGAGTAGAGTTTTGAAGTTGTACTTCAGAAAAAGTATTGGATTTTTCTTTCAGACTAAAAATCAAATATTATCCTGAACTGCAAATGTGAACATTTGTTCTGATTGGAAAACTTGCTTTCTGATTTAAGGATACGTTGAGCAATAAGAATATTTTCTTTGTTCTTTTCCTCCTTGAGTACAAATCAACAAAATGTTGATGGAGGCCTTTTTTAAAGAGTAGCTCATAACTTAAATAAATCTGTCACAAGTGCGTTTCCTATTTAGTTTTAGACACTTAACAGGCAGCGCATATGTTTTATCACTTGATTTTTAAACGGGGTGTAGTTTGAAATCCATTCTGAAAACTATCTGTTCTTGGAGTCGATGTACTGTGTACATTGAAATATTTAAATATATACAGTACTGACATAAATCGCCATCCCTGGTTTTCTGTGCACATGGAATGTTTTGTAATCAACTGCAGAAAAACTGGGTGTCACGTAGGATTGAACAAGGGCCAAAGACTATTGAACAGATTCATAAAGAAGCTCAAATTGAAGAGCAACAGCAGCAACTGAAGGTTCATCAACAATTATTGTCGAAACAAGATAAGAGGCGAACAGGTAGGAAGTATTTAAGTTGTAATGCTTCTCATTGTATTAGTGTATTTACTTTTTTTTTACATCATTCTTGCTTTAAGTATCTACTTGAGTTCATTTGTATCCTCTTGTGTAAATGGCTGTATAAGTGGGAGCAAAAAGTAGGCCGTCAAAATTGCAATAGCTATTTTCAAAATGTGGTTTTGAGGTGGTGGTGCTGGCACTCCTAAATGAAAAATAATTTGTGCTGTTGATTACAAATGTGCTTGTGCTTTTGGAATTTAGCTGAATATGCACTTTTGCTGAACTGCATTACTCTAAATTACTTTTTTTTACAATGATTATGAAGGATATATGCACAAGAACATTGGTGTTTGGGATCAGCTATTGTTTCTCAGAGAAATTTTAAACTGTGTGTTAAAACACAGGAGGTACAACCAAAAGGCCCAATTCCAAATCATTATAATGAGCATTTTTCTTACTTTGCCTCAAAGGAGAGATTATTCTTAAAACCATGATATAAAATAATGAATATTTCCCTACATCTACTTACCCAACAGAGTAGCATTTTAAACAAATGTCATCACCATGCATATTTTTTAAATAATCTCTGACATTTTCAGGTGCTGTTCGACCTACGGAAGAAGCATGGAATACTGTTCCAGTAACAAAGAGCAGCAGAACGATAGATCCCAGCAAATTTCCAAAAATCACTAAAGTATGAGCCTTGTTTATATGATCTTCTACCAGCTAAGCAAGTAGCAAGTCAAATGCAGACTAGTTATTTACATTGACCATCAGTTATTGTACAAAAATATAAAGTAATTTAAAAGAGAGTGTACTGACTGAATGCAATTACTGATGAAGATATTTCTCCCCCTACGAAAGGAACACTTGAAAGTTTATCATCACTGGAGAAATTAGATACTTTTTTTCTGTCTGGGTTAAAACATGATTGCAAATGGTATCCTTTAAGACTAATTACTTTTAATTGTAACTGCAAAGGCTTTAAAATTATTTAATATGAAAGTAATTTCACAATGAATTGAGGGGACTGAGATAGATGCTTCCCTTTAATTTGAAAATTTGCCTAATTTGCTGTGATTGTTGTATAAGTAAGAATAGTCAATGAGAACCTTGGTGGATTTGATCAAATAGAGTGGGAAAGCTTAATTCGGCAAGAGCATGTTGCTTTTTGCTGGTTAACATCTAACAAAGTATGTAGGAATAAATTGGGGCTATGTTGCAAAGGATTGCTTTGATATAAGTTTGACAGCCGAGCTTGATATAACCAATGGTAATTGCTGCTAAGGTGATTGATCCAGGTACTAGAGAATTATATTTTAGCACTGAATATCACTAGGAAACCCTTCTGTGGTATCATGAACTGTGTGTTGACAACAATCCACTTTATGGTAGTCAAGTAGCGTTTCCAGTCTTACTTTGAAATTAATCTTCCATTTAAGGATATATGCACAAGAACATTGGTGTTTGGGGTCAGCTGATTGTTTCTTAATATAAAATCTCATTACTTTTGCAAAGACACTGCCTTGAATAAACAACTTAAACAACTATAATTTTTATTCTGTCAGTAAGGAATTTTGTTTCATTGACCTAAGTTGCATTCAAACCCTGGTTCTGAAGGAAAGAAAGTCTATTTTGTTGTAACTTTTATTATGATCCAGGTTATAACCTTGGTGTTAAATAAGACCTAGTTTGTTTTTAAATCAAATGTTTATTAATTGCATTTGTAGAATTTAACCAACACATCCATCGTGCTTCTGGCCCATTAAAACTCCATGGTCTTTTTGGGTGGCAGCGTGGAGATATGTGTCCACCAATGGAGGTGAAGGGTGCTCCTTCCCTCCACCAGTCTGCAGGTCACACTTGGGCAAGGTGCAACACCTGCTTAGCACCCCCCACACACACACCTGATCAGGGTCACGTGACGCCATGGGAGCAGATGGTGGGTGGTCATATGAGCAGCTGGTGCTGGTGCTTGTTATGCGACCACTGACACCAGGCAGTCAATCTCTGAAGAGTATTGATAATGTCTGGGGTCACCCGTCTTGTAAAATCACTGTCCGGAAGAAAGCAATAGCAAACTACTTCCGTAGAAAAATTTGCCAAGAACAATCGTGGTCATCGACCATGATCACCCACATCATATGACACAGCACATAATGAACGGGCATTTATAATTCCCCTGAGGTAATTTACCAATTAACTGAATGACCACCTTCAACAAATTCCATCTTTGATCATCCTACAGATTTTTATACAAGGGGGAAAATTGAATTTGAATACAAAACATGTCAAATGGTTGTGGTCGTAGGCTCTCCACACCTCAGATGCAATTACATTTGGGATGTTCCTGTTGTGAGATCTGTTAATTGGCCTGGCAATCCTCTTGTGGCATCTGTTAATTAATGAGGTTCCTGTTATGCAGGCTATTAACGGGAGAGATATTGCTTCAGTAAGATGTATTCTTCAGTGCTTTATTGTTTGGGATATATTTATTGGCTTCTCATTGTGGAGCCTGATTAATGATTGGTCCTCATAGAATGGATTTATTAATTTGAGATTTATTAATTTGGGATTTAACTGACTGGCAGAAGAAAACCACAGAAAAATGGTGGTATAAACAGGAAAAAAAACACTGAAAGCATTAAGCAGGTCAGGCAGCATCAGTAGGAAGAGAAACAGTTAGTGATTGACGTCAAAGACCCTTCATCAAAACCAGAAAAGTGAGAAAATAAGTTAGTTTTAAGTTTACAGAGGGTGGTGGGTGGATCAGAGGGAATATCCAGTGTGATTTCAGGCTTAATCAGGTAATCCCAATGATTATAACAGTCTGATTAATAGATCACTTAATCAAGACGCTTGGAGACGGAGAAATCAAGTGAAGGAACATTTTAAAGTTGTGATATGCAGGTCTGATATAATTCGCTGTACTTTTATTTGTCCTTCCCTCCAGTTGTCCTCATTAATCGTTAAAGCAGATGGTTCCATAAATATTGAGATAATCAAGGCAGGCCTATTCTCAATCCGTCACAGATGTTCTTTGTGTCCTATCTGTCCTACTTCCACCTTCTCTTCAACTTATTTTCACACCTACTCCATTCTGATGAAGGGTCTTTGATATGAAATGTAAACTGTTTCTCTCTGTACAAATGTTACAACATTTTCTGCTTTATTTCAGATTTCCAGCAGTTGTAATTAGCATGTAGTTGCAGCAAGTATTTGAGATGGCTCATTTAAAAACAATATACATGCATGGAAGAAATGTAGAGGAAGTGGTTCACTAGAATAATTACAGGAATGAAGGGGTTGAGAAAGGTTCAGAATGTGAAATACATTCATTGAAGTTCAGAAAAATGAGGTGATTTTATTGAATTGCATAATATTCTAAAGGTAGATGTTTCATTTTAGGGTATGGTTTCAGAATAACACATTTAAGAAAGAAAGTAGCAGGGAATTTAATCTTGACGGGCTGTGAATCTTGGGAATTCTCTACCCAAGAGAACTATGGCAGTAGAATCATTAAGCACAGACCTGCTGGAGATTGACAAACATTTGAAGTACAAGGGAGCCAAATGATGAGAGAAAGTGATGTTGAGGCCAAGACTGGATGAGTTATGGTCTTATTGAATGATAGAGCAGGCAATTAGTCGCAGTCAGTTAGACTAATCCTGCTCTATTTTCTGATATTCTTTTGGGCAGGAGATTCCTGTTGTGGGATTTGATGAGTGAATTCTCATTCCTGTTGTGGGAAATGTTAAATGCCAGGAGTTTCTCCTGCGATTTGTTAATTGAAGGTGCTTTCCCTTTATGGGATTTTTTAATTAATGGGGCATTCCTGTCATCAGATCTGTTAATTAATCTGCTTTTGGATTTGTTATTTGAATGGATTGTGCTGTTACCTGTTGATTAACAAGCTCATCCTGTTGTGGCTTGTCATGAATGTTTATTTCTTTCATTCCCTCTCCAATTTCCCTTGGAAATGCATCCAATCACTGTGGGACAATATAAATAAGCTTTATCCTGCCTAAGTCTACATTTTTTTGGTGCAGAGATCAGGAAAAGGGACCACTAAGCTATTTTGGATTATTTCCCTTTTCAAACTGAGCTTCACATTATTATATTGAAATGATCTACTGACTGACACCAGTTCACATAAACCTGAATGCACAGAACAAAACACCTTTTTGGAAGTAACATTTTTCCCTGTTTTGCAAAATTGTGTAGAGAGTTAGCAAACATAATGATGGAGACTGATTCTGTAGAAAGATGATACAATTAATAGGCTTAACAAAGTGTCAAATTGGTAAGCATTCAAAGACAGAAAACCTTGTAGCCTGATCTGTATAAACAATGGAATCTTATTCCTCAAAACGTTGCAAATATCCTTTTATTTCATTCTGCCCCATAGCCCGCCACGGATGATAAAATACAGCTGGGTCCAGGATGTCGATTAGGCAGCTGGGGTAAGGGCAGCAGTGGAGGAGCAAAAGCTAATGAATCTGGTAAGTAAAATTCCATTTTATTGTCCATTATGTCAATGTGAAAGTTTTTCATGAATGTTTTCTTTTTTAAGTATGACTTTGAAGACTGTTAAACATTTTAGTACGCATCTGTCAGAGCTCCTCTGCCATCATCTTGTGAATATATTGATAAGGTTTATTTTATTTTTGTTCTTGGAAATGCAAATTAAAAATGACATCTCTTCCTAATCCTAGTCCATTAACTCTGATAGCTCCATCCCGAGGATCCGATCTTTGTTTATCCTAATTATCAACACAACAATTTCTAAAAGGATCAATTTTCACCTAAACACAGTGAAAATACTTAACTCAATTATATTCGTCCATCCATTCTCTAACTTAGCAGATTTCATGTTTGACATCAGCAGTAATCAAGTCAAACACATATTCAGTTTGTGAATTCAGTGAAGTTATTATATCCAGGGAAAAGTGCACTTTTCTGTAATGCCAGCAATGGGATTATTAGAAAAACTCAGCTGGTTCAGTAACATCTTTTAGCGAAGAAAATCTGCCAACCTTACCCTATATGTGACGTCACATCCGCAGCAATACAATTATCTCGTAACTGTCCTTGCAAATGGTCTTTTAAGTCAACAAAGCCTGCCGAAGGAATGAGCAATAAATGTTAAACTTGGCAGTGAGACCTACGGCTGGAAATTAAAAAATTAAAGTACTAGATGAATTGAAATCTCTAATTAATGTTAGGAAGGCTGAAGCCATGTGCCTTGGCCCTTTCCATAGCCATTAGCCCTACTCATCTTACTGCCAATCATCCAAGGCCAAACCTGTATGCAATCTTTTTTATTTTGACCTGAAAAGGAGTTTAATGGCTCAAAGCTATATGATCTCAAAGATTATCTGTCTCTATTTCTAGATGATTGTGCTGATGTGTTTGTTACCTCTAATTCTAGTTCATTCCTGTCTGGATTCCATTGTGCTCCTCTTTTTAACCTTGAGATTTATTAAAACTGCACAGCTAATGTTCTAACTCTCACCAAGAACTCTCACATTTGCCCATCTTTTCTATGCTTACTGACTCTTGAGTTAAGCTGTGCTTCAAATTTGAAGTTCTTATCCTTTTGTTGTTGAATCTCTCCCTGGCCTCAACCCTTCCCGTTTCTCTAAATTCCTCTTGACCTATAATGCTTCCAGGTACCTGCTCTTCCAATTCTTGTCTTGTGAGTACCCTCAATTTTACTTGTTCCATCTTTGGCAGTCATGCCTTCCACTGCTTGGCCCTAGACCTTATGCATCCGTTTTCTTTAATACTCCAGGTTTTTGTGTGTGTCTACATTTCCTTTAAGATGCTTTGTAAATTCTTTGACCAAGCAACAGATTATCTTTCCTAATGTGCTCTTTGTGATTTGGTGTCAGATTTTGTTTAATAATGTTTTGCATTAAATAGGTTTTACTATATTACAAGTACTAAGTAAATGTGTGTTATTGAGAACACAATTCGGGCTGATGTAATTGTAGCATTTTTGGAGATGTCACCTTTTTAAAGTGTTCAAGTAGACATTGAAAAGACAATGTCTCTTTAAGGACCTTAATTTTACAGGTTTAGCAGCCAGTAGTTTTGCTCAGCCAACCAGAAGGATTAGTTGCTCATTTATCTCATTTGGTGTTTTAGAAATTGATTGTCATACTTGTGTTTGCATTAGATGAGCTCTTTTGTACATTTTGTTCTTACCGTTACCTTATGTTCCATTAAAACAACACCCAATGTTTTATTTCAGATTCACCTCGAACAACAAGCTTAAATAGATTTTCTGTGCTACAGCAGTCTACCCCACTTTCTGATTCAGATGCACGCAGAATGACGCCCAGGTGAGTGCTGTTGTAACTGAAGGTATGTTAGCGTAGGCTCTCCAGATAGGATGAACAAAGTGCTGGAAAACTCAGCAGGCAAGGCAGCAACTATGGAGAGAGAGGTGAATTCCTATTTCAGAACCATGGAAAGTCAGAGGAAACAAACTAATGTTGCAGAGTAAAGAAAGTGGGGGCAAACATTGTGAAAGAGTGAGTAAGCTAGTGATAAAATGATGAAAGATGTATTTGTGCAATTTGAAAACATATAAGGAATAGTTAAAAGTAAAGCACCTATGTGGAAGAGACATAAAATAAATACAACATGAAATTATCAGAGGAAAATAATGGGATGCTTTTTTTTAGATAGTTGTGCCTAAAAGATGAGTCCTCAAGGCTGTAATGTACCTTTGAAGCAATGTTCTGTGAGCTTGCTGCTTGCTTAGAGTTTAATGGAACAGTGTTCAAGACCAAGGTCACAGTAGAATGAAGAATTCAGGTGCCAGAAACTGGAAGCTCAAAATAATGCTTTTGTGATGTTTAGCAAAGTCATCACCCAGTTTTAGAATCGAGATCTGTTTTAATTTCACTGATCTATTACTACAAGCTACAAAAATAAACAGTGCAAAAGATGAATAATGTCAAAGTAAAGTATCAAATTACATCTTTGTCACCATTTGCAACCCTGAGGTTCATTTTCTTACGGGCTACCCAACAAGTCCATGATAGAATAATAACCATAATATAATCAATGAAAGAATGCACCAGCTTGGGAGTTCAAGCAATATGTAAAAGATTAAAAAAAACTATACAAATACAAAAAGAAAGAAATAATTAATAAATAAACAAACAAACAAACAGATAGATAGATAGATAAATAAGCAAGCAAGCAATAAACATCAAGATCATGAGATGAAGAGTCCTTGAAAGTGAGTCTATAGGTTGAGGTAACATTTCAGTGATGGGGCAAGTGAAGTTCTTTGTTTCAGAAATCTGATAGCAGAAGGGAAGAAACTGTTGTTAAAATGTTGAGCTTAGGTCATGAGGCTTCTGTACTTCCTCCCCAGTGGTTTGCTTTGCCCACTGAAGGGGAAGCCACATTGTGAGCAGTGAATGCAGAACTCTTAAGTTGGAAAAAATATAATTACTGCTACTCTGGAAAAAGTATTTGGAGTCCTAAACAATGGGAGACGATGTAAAAGACCAGGTATTGTGGTTCCTGCCATTACACAGAAATGTGTCTTCAAAAGAGTGTGGGTACTAATGGAGGTGGACTCAGTGAACTAGACCATTGCAGAGGGTCCATTGAAATGCTGAATCAGAGGTGGAAACCTGTGTGGTGGCATCACGTTGGAACTATTGGATATTGTACAAGGTCATCTGTAGTATATAGAGGCTGTTGGAGTGGAATATCAGGATGAAAGAAACTAAATTCTGGGTAAGCGGCATGAGAGCAGATGAGTAGGAACTGGGTTATTTGATCCAGTTTTATGATGGGATCATTCATAACTTCCTCAGTTCAAACGTTACAGTGACCATCACAAATCTATGCAAAGGCAAATCTAAATAGATAGAAACCAGATCGTCTTTTTTTTTATTGCTTCTTCTTTCATAGAATTCAGCCATTTCTTGCTTTTGTGGTAGCATGACTCGTGTGTACTTGGATTATGTTATTTGGTAGGTGTTGGATATTAAACAAATTTGTATGTTAATTCATATTTTAGAAGAACAATTCCAGAAAATGTTGGAGCTTTCATTAGTTCGGACAACATGCTACATCTTAAATTGCATAAAATACAAGCTGGAGTTTCCTGTCTGCCAATGTTTACTCCCCTCTTTCTTGCATTATCTGAATTCTTGCTAGCATTTTTTTAACCTTGCTGTGGAGCATGCATATTGGAAACTAATTTGCAAGATGTGTCGAACTTTACCCTTTACTGTTTGGGCATTCAAACAACCTGGTTTCTTACTTTGCTCCCTCCTAAATTTTTGCTTATTAGTTAACGTGTCCAGAGCATTAACTGTTTTGATAACTAACAAACTGGCAGAATTTGTTTTATAGAATACTAATTTTATGAGTGACCATCACAAAGCCAAATAAAGATAGCTGTCAGCAGCTGCATGTATTTTGCAAGTCGAAATTCTTCTTCCTTTTTTCAAGTTGCAAGCATGACTGGCAAAACCAAGTGAAGCAACATTCAGATTTTTAACATTTTGTTCAGAACAGTTCCTTACACCAGACCAGATGATCATCCTTAGTTTTCATTGAGTGTGAATTTTTGTCTGTTTAATGAATGCAGTACATCTCGTCCTGCTTGCAGTCTTTCTTTATATTCTTCTCTTCTCAAATATCATTCCAAAGAAGGGCAGGTGGATTGATGTAAATGTGTCCTTGGTTGATGTAGCTTTTGCATTGTTTGCTGAGAGGGGCAAGACACCTCCCAATGCTGACTGACTCCCTCGCTTTTCTCCATCATTACAGGAGAACTGCTGGGCTGGGTCATTCTGAACCCAAGCCACAGCCCTGAATTGCTGTTGGTGGTTTCTGCTCACCTGTACTTCCTGAGCCAGATGCCATGAGCTGATCTTGCTGACTGTCTACTTGTATGTTAAATCTGGCATGGGATAGCAAAGCTTCAGCTGGCCTGCTCCAGAGGTCTCTCCCCCAGACATTTTTGACAGGAGGCAAAACTGAGGTGGAATTTGTTCCTGCCAGAGCAGGAAACTCATTTTGAAGAATATTTAAATGACATGTTAAATCAGAAAGAAATAAAATAAAATAAAAATTGTAATTAAGAAATTAATTTAAGGCTCAAATAAAATAAAACTTTAGCCTGAATTGAAATATTTTTTAAACATCCATTCTGCAGGCTAAGCACATCTCTTGAATTGGAGTCTCTGACTCTGTTCCAAGTCTGACTGGTTTAGTATCGGAGATTCCCATTGCAGGATCCAGCAATGGAATGGAAGAACAGAGTAGCCTCTCTCATTCGGTTATTTCCTGCAGATTAGACAAAGTCCAGCTTCTTCATTTAAGCCTCTTAAGGAAAGCCTCTTTCCAGTTCATCTGAATCACACTTTAGATGTAACAGGGTAGGCTGCAAATATAAACACCTTCTTTAAGTCTACTCTTTTAATAATCTTAAAATCTATCTTTGAGAACCCACCCTATTTTATTTTACATCTGGTATCATCCAAGTATTTCTTTTGCCCTTCACCAAGGCCTCAAAAATTTTTATGATTTTCAGTACTTCCAAGAAGCATAGTGATCTATGCATATAGCTTCTCTGCTTTACAATTCTGTCTGGTCTTCCAAAAAAAAAGCATTCTTTGCATTTTCATTAGGGCCTTATAACCTAAGTGTGTCAGTGTCCCTATTCCTGTAAACATCCAACCCTACAGATTCTTTTATACCTTTTGAATACTTAATTTCAAAAAAAAAGTGATTTTGCCATTATTCCTACCAGAATGTTAAAGCCACATGTTATCTACATTGGGTGTGTTTTTGGCAAAAGAACTATAATCTGTAAGCTATGCTTTTCATGTCTTTGTTGTTGATGCTATTTTTTTTCTGTAAAATCCTGTTTACTAGATGCTGCGATAAGTTTTATATCAGAACATCATATCATTTTAATCAGGGTTTCCCTCATCCACAATGAAGTGGTAAAAATGTTTCTTAACAAAATGCAATTATTTGGATTTGGTGCCTTTTAATCATTCATGAGATATGGACATTGTGGATAATGCAGCATATGTTTTCCAACCCAAATTGACCCTCAACTGAAGAGACAATCAAAAATTGTTTGATCTGGAATTAATTGTCTACAGGCCAGGCAGGATAAGGATGGCAAATAACCTGCTTCTCACAATTTATCAATGTGTCAATGCACACAGCCATTTAAGACAAATCAATATTATTACAAATTCTAAAGTTAATTTTTTTTCGGTTTGATATGAATTTTATAGACAAGAACAATTATGAATAAAACCATTGCAATTTATTCAAGCACTTTGAGTTTCATGAATCAGTGTTACTTTATATCATTCTCTTACTTTTTAGCATATATACATCTGCTTAATCAATAATATAAAGGCCATCTTCTTCTATCCCTCACCATCCCATTCCCAATCTCTCATGTAGTCGAAGCAGTACAGGTAGAGAGAAGAACGATAAACCAGCAGGTCGGCCAGCTATCACAAGAGGGAGCAGTAATAAGGAACTCCTTGATGATCGAACACGAGAAGAAGAGAGGAGAGAAGCCCTTGAAATTGTACAACAAGCCACAAGTACCTCTGAGGAGAAGAGTGCAGAGGGAGATAGGAACCGTACTAAGGAAAATGGTAAATTTGCAATTCCTGTTGCTTGAATTGCCTTGTTATATTTAGTAGCCAACCTAAAGCTAGACTTTCAGATTTTTCTCCATTAATTTGGAAATCAATGGTATAATTAGAAGTCTGCATGGAAAAGAAAACTTGACCTTCCTCTACTCTGCATTATGTTTACAATAGCTTATGTCCAGATATTCACTTAGTTTTGAATTTTTGCCAAGTCAACTATCAAGTGGTGCAGAAGAAAATATCAGTATTTTAACATTTACTGTGGCTCATAGAGATCTCCAGCAGTATCCTTGGAATATATGTATTATTTTTATTAAAGTTATTTAGTTAAATTTGTAAATAAAAGTGGCCTCGTTCCCTGTGGCACAGAGATCAAATTGACTTTGGCATAATTAACCTCAGGTGTGGTGAGATAATTGGCCTCTGGCTGTCAATCAACTGCTGCCTACTCTCCTCCAGTCTCTTCCCCCCCCCCCCCCCTTTACAATAGGCTTCCATGCTCCATTTACGTATACTTGTCACAAAGTAGTTAATTTTAACAAGTGTCAGTGAAATCATAACATAAGTTATCAACAAGTGGAATTGTTGGATTAGAGTGGGGAATGGGGAGGAAAAAAATACTCTGATAGCAATAGGCTATTGAATTTTTGCTCTTGGTTAATAAGCAGCCATTTGAAAATATTGATTGAGCAGCAGATACAGCGTTAAAGGGTTTATTCATCAGCTTTTCATTTCAAGAATTTATAAGCATCAGTAATGCGTCAATATTTGAATGTTAAAGGAAGGGTGGCAGAGTAGCGTAACAGTTAGTAATCGAGCCTCTATTCCCGCCACTGTCTGTGAAGAGTTTGTATGTTCTCTCCATGGCCACATGTTTCCTCTGGGTGCTCTGGATTCCCCCCACATGCCAAAGACACCAGTTTGGGTTACTAATTTGAGGGCATGTTACGTTAATGCCAGAAGCATGGTGACACTTGTGGACTCATCCTCAGGCTGTTGTCGCAAACAACACATTTCATTGTATGTTTCAAGTACTTGTTACACATAAAGTTAAATATTTTTAAAAACATGTATATTTCTTTGAATGTTCTGGTAGCAAAGGCTTTGGTCAGTTGTGATTTCATCATGTCATCTGTGACATGATGCTGATGTCATAAAGATGTAATTGCTATGGGAAACTGGTAATGACTTATGGGCATAAGGTAGCTGTTGTAATATTTGTTATGGGAACATTTCTTTGATTAATTTCTAATACTCTTAAATAGTGGTAAGAGGTTATAGTTGCTGTACTTGGTTTATTGTGGGTGAAGTTAATTTAAAATAGATAACCAAACATTGGAGATGTATTGAAATAATTTATTGTAACTAACTGGTCCTTCCTTTAAGACCCATCAGCAGGTAGTTAACCATTGATGGGTTTCTTAAAGTAAGGCCAGTTAGTTACAATAAGTTATTTCATTACAACCTCTGTGTTGAAGGAAACACCATTGAATTTGCTGTTTTTTTTCCTTAGTGAAATCGGAAGTTCCTTCTGCCGAAGTTTCCCTCAGAGCTGTTGAGGCTGAAGAAACAATGGAGAAAAAATCAAAGTCTATTATTGATGAGTTTTTGCACATTAACGATTATAAGGTGAATACTTACAGAATTTTGTTTTAAAATAAGTACCTAAATGTTAAGGTTTGTCCAGAAACTAATTATAATAAACCTGGGCAACGCACAAAATGCTGGTGGAACACAGCAGGCCAGGCAGCATCTATAGGGAGCAGCGTTGTCGACGTTTCGGGCCGAGACGTCGACAATGCTTCTCCCTATAGATGCTGCCTGGCCTGCTGCATTCCACTAGCATTTTGTGTGTGTTGCTTGAATTTCCAGCATCTGCAGATTTCCTCATGTTTGTTATAATAAACCTGCATAGTTTCCATGAAGAATATTGTTTCGGCTCCTTTGAATATTTGGCTAACAAGATTCCAGGAAATCCCCATTCCAGAACAAATGCCATTTAAAAAAAACATAAAATATCAAACTGTTGAGTATCTCTTATTCAGTGCAGAATTAGGAAAGGATGAACAGAATGGGTATCACTTTTCTTTAAAATCTTAAATAAAAATAAGAACTATTTAAAATTATGGGAGTATATAATTGATTAGATTAAGAATTTCCACTTGTGTGGAAGAGGTAATTGTTGCAAAATAGTTACAAAGAAATCAAGTGGAGAATTCAGCAGAAATATCTTTACCCACGGAGTTTTGAGAATTTGGAACTGGCTATCACTGGGAATAATTGAGAGAAACAGATTATTAAATATTGGAGGAAGGAGAAGGTTTTAAAAATTAATGTTGTCATTTAAATTAAGAAAAGTTAAGTTGAGCAAAACATTAGCTGGTTTGGTTGGGCCAAATGACCTGTTGCAATAGCACGTGACTAACACTTGCTTGTATTTTCAAAACAGGATTCACATTTTCCAAGGTAGTCTATCAATTCATCATTAGTTATGAATATTGAATGTTCTTAATAATTTACATGTAATTTATGTGTTAAAATGTCAGACTATATATTTGAAATGTTTGCTGTTGTTGCCAAAAATTATGATATATCTATAAAGTGATTGCCATTGCTGTTTGAGGTTTTGCCCTCATATTTCATGTGTTTCTTCTGTCCTGGTGTGTTGTGAGGTTTTGTATGTTGCGCAATATAGTAACGTGACTCATGTCAATATTGCTTGGTTGCTTGCCTCTCTGATCTGCTAACAGTGCTGGTATATTCTGAACTGATAGTGCTAGTTATAAAAGGCTGGAAGGAAAGAAAGGAAGTGTCATTATTTCCTTTGGTTTATTGCAAGTTGTTGGGTATACTTGGTCTTGTGATTCCATTAAATATTTTCTGATAATTATAGTAAGTTTGTTTTATTTCCAGTTCTGTCATTAATATGTAGCTTGTTCTTGTTTATCCCCCACCCCAATCAACATTCTTGCCAATTGTTCCCCATGTCCTTCAGCTGTACCAGCAAATAAAGCTTACCCCAACGGTTTCTCATTTGCATTGTGCTTTGACTGCTACTGTTTTTCGGTCACATTGGAGCAGAAAACCACAAAGTATTAGAATAAACAATTAACAGATTAAATTATCAGGGTTGCGTTTCTCCAAAAGGTGTTGCCTGTGTGAAAAGAAAAAGGAAGTGATTGGCAATGCTGTTTGACTGAATTATTTTCTGTTTCTAGGAAGCGCTCCAATGTGTGGATGAATTGAATTCTCTGAGCCTACTCCATGTCTTTGTAAGAGTGGGTGTAGAGTCAACGTTAGAGAGAAGTCAGATAACAAGGGAACACATGGGACAGCTTTTCTACCAGCTGATACAGTCTGAAAAACTACCTAAGGATGAATTCTTCAAAGGGTAATACTTAAAGAAGAAAAATAAAGTGCAATAAAATTTTGCACAAATAGCCAATCTATGTGTACATTTGTAGAATATCTTTCACATTAAAATACCACAAAGCACTGTATATAGCTACTTACATTTGGAAATGTCATGATCTGTGTCGGCATATACTGTATGACTGCCAATCTTGCACATGAAAATTGTCAGGGCATCAGGAATGTGCCACCGTCAATCAAATTATTATCCACTATATTAACTGAAGCATCCTATTCACAGAGTCCCTGTCACATTTGATCATTTACCTAAGTTGCTTGTCCATTTGGTTATTATTTTCTTCATTGCATTCAAATAAATGACAATTAAGGATGAGCAATAATTAGGATGTAATAACCAGATCGTTTGATTACCTTTAATTTCTTCCTCCCTTCTATATTGACTGCAAATGTTCTATTTGGTTAATAAATTGTTGGCTTTGAAATTCAACTAAATACACTGGCTAAACTAATTCTGTATTATTTTATAATTTGTGTTCAACCTCCATTCATTATTAACTGAAATAAGTCGTGCATTAACCAAGATCTGAACTTGTGTATTTAACGTACAGTAGCTCAAAATAGCAATTGGATTGGTGTATTTGCTGTGCACAAAGCAAGTGAGTTGGCTACAAAGCGCTGTTTGCTCATTGACTGCCTGGCTTCAGGATGTCCTTGTGGGCTGGCATGGATATTGGAGAGAGAGGAGGGTTGCATTTAATGACAGTGGATTTTGGTGAAAGGGTTATTACCTTCAAGTACAGTTTTTTTTTGCTGTCATTGGGGTATAACTTCATAGTGATCAATTTCTCCAATTTCCAGTAATTCCCACCCCCCTACCCTCTTCTTCAGTTCCCCACTCTGCCCCTCCACCTCTTCTCACATGTCTAACACCTCCCCCGGTGCCCCTGCTCTTTCCCTTTCTCCCATGGTCCACTCTCTTCTCCTATCAGATTCCTTCTTCTCTGGCCCTCTACCTTTTCTGCCTATCACCTTCTAGCTTCTTACTTCATCCCTCTTACCTCACCCACCAGGCTTCACCTATCACCTTCTAGCTTGCCACCTTCCCCTTCCCTCACATCCTGGCTTCTAAACCCTTTTTTCCAGTCCTGATGAAGGGTCTCGGTATGACATGTCGACAGTTTATTCAATTCTATAGATGCTGCCTGAACTGAGTTCCTTCAGCATTTTTAGTGTGTTGCTCAAAATAACAATATGTTTTTTTTATAAATCAATTGATATCTATGCTCTGAAATGGAATAATTTTTCTCTCATAGTTAATTTGTTTTTCTTAGGTTTTTAGAACTCTTGGAATTGGCAGAGGATATGGCCATTGACATACCACATATATGGTTGTACCTGGGTGAACTTGTGACACCCATGTTACAAGAAGGAGGAATCTCTATGAGAGAATTATTTACGTAAGAAACAGTTTACTTTTACAACAGTATATTTTGTCAATACTAAGAAAATTGTTTTCTGATCTCTCAACCAGAACTTAAAACACTATTTTCAAAAATACAATGATTTCGTTAAAAATTTTTGACAGTCTCTTCTTCTGGATTACCTGTATATGTTATATCTTACTCCCCAGGATGTTAAGTTATCTGTACCAATAGAATGTTCTTGCGATCTGTGTTCAAAGCACCAAAGTTGTATTTTAACATTATTTATCCACTTCTGCATGAAGAATATTGTCACCAGAACATAATTTAAATTGACAAGTGTCATGCAGCATAATTTTTCAGGTCTCATTCCCAGGACCAATCATGCCAGAAAACTGCACTTGTAAATATCTCTAGGTGCAAGTCTAAAGATCCTTGGGTTGTGATGTAGGATACTGAGTTAACTAATTTCACAACACATGCCTATGATAGTGATTCTGATTCTAAACATGATCTTCTTCTCTTGCAGAGAACTTAGTAAACCTTTACATCCTGTAGGGAGAGCAGGGGTTCTGCTTGCAGAAATTTTGCACCTTCTATGCAAACAAATGGTGAGTGGAAAGGAGAATTTTGTTCAGAATTTATTGGCTCACGTACTGATAGACAAATAGAATTCAGTGTTCTGTTTATACTTTTATTTCTCTTGTACGAAGATTATTGAAATTCATTCAGAATAACATTTCACTTTTATTGTTACTAGAGCCATAAGAAAGTTGGGGCCTTATGGAAAGAGGCTGGCCTAAATTGGAAAGATTTCCTTCCTGAGGGAGTTGATGTTCAACATTTCATTAGTGATAAAGTGAGTCTATTACCTTTAAGTCTCAATCAATTCATGTAATAAAATATCCCGTTTTGCTTCAACCAGATGTGTGCTTGTCTTGATCATTTCTAGTTCCTCCACTTGCATTTTGAAATGTAATAATTATATGAGTCAACCAATGGCCACTTCCAGTCATGTTGAGAGAGGGCAACAACTTTCATTTTCTAAGCCTCAGAATGAATAATGGCCAAACAGAGAGAGATAGAAATTGCTTTGACTGGCTTAAGTTAAAAATTGCCTTGTCATTGCTGCGTATCGCAATCATTTCAAAGTTCAGTTTAGATCAAGAAACTTTAAGATAAAAGAAACCAAACTCACAAATGTGTGAAATATGAAAACATTTCTCTACTACTATTTTAGAATAGCAGATATTTTATTACCCATAAAATTAACAAAGTGAGTACGTATTGTCAAAATATCAATGCAAATGAGCAAATATTGCCTTGCTTATATTATGTTTAAGAACAATTTAAATTTTAGAATTCAGAGTACTCTGATTTGTGACAAGAAATAGAATGATGTGGTGTACTGAGTCATACAAATACATTTGATAACCTTGAGCTGTTTTATGTTCTTGATGTAATAACATTATATTGGTTTAAATTACATTGTTCTAGAACCTGGATCTTTCTGTTTAGCATTTTTTGAAATCCTTTGTTGAATCATCAACAATCACAGATGTAGTATTGGCAATGAAATTAGAGAGTTGAGTGATGGTGACATTATAAAATGAAATCATTGGTAATTAGCCTGAATATTGCAAGCTCAAACTGAATAGGCAGGATAAATGGATATATTATTGCAGAGAATGGTCATGCTTTAATTATGTTGGCTGAGACTGTTAATATTAGTTTTGTGATTCTTTTGCAGAAATTGGAGTTTACTGTATCAGATGTTTCTGGTCCTTCTGAAGCACTTTCAAAATTGGAGCTCTCTGCTGAAGAACTGAACAAGTGGCTAGAAAAACTTATAATTGAAGACAAGGCCAGCAATGAGCAAATCTTTGATTGGGTAGAAGTAGGTTGAATTTTACAAAAGCAAACTATTATGGATGCAGGACCTAAAACATTGTTTCTGTCTCCATGGAAGCCAACTGATCTGAATATTTTAAATGTTTTCTGTTTTTATTTTGTGTTGACTTTCTGTAAGATTAATCCATTTGTCTGGCAATTTCTTACACTAGCCATAATGTTAAATTTACAGTAAGAGTAATTTGTGTTCTAAACATGATTATTAAACTAATTGACAATCATCTAGACCCAACCTGGGGTCCACAGACCCCTTCCTCAATGGTATTGCTCCAAGGCATAAAAAAGGGTTGGGAACCACTGACCTAGACAAACATTGTATACGTTTCTGGATATATCTAGGAGCCGCATTGTGAATGCACTTCTTTCCTGTATAATGGGTATAGGTATAAATCCATCAAATAGTAGGGCACATGCTTACATGTTTGTGTGACTGTTACATAAAGAAATGTGTAACTTTAAACAATATCCAAGCTTGCCCAGAATCTGTTGAGCAGTCTGTCTGATTTTTCAATTACCTTCTCTGCAGCAGTTTGTGACCTGTAATTCTGTGTTCCTGTTGATACTATTGTGTGTTGATTTAATTTTTATTAATCTAATATTATTAAGAGCAGATAGGCCATTTTGCTTCAGGCAGGCAGAGATTCCATGTCCATGGATTACTCAGTATTTAAGTGTTAAATATAGGATTGGGTTTCCATGCTTGAAAAATACATTCCAACTAAAAAAAAACACTAACACAAATACTTTAGTCAATTGAAGCAGATTCTGGATGTGATTTAATCATTAAAGTGACTCCCTTTGAAACAAGTCAGGTTGAAAAATTAGCATCACAAAATTTTTAAAAATTTTCCTATTTACTTTATTGTGGGTGATAGGGTGGGGATTGCATCTCTACCAAAGGAGGTGTAAGGAGTTCCTTCCCTCCACTAGACTGCAGGTCGCCCTTGTAGCACCTGCTTAGCCACCCCCCCCCCCCCCCCCGATCAGGGTCACATAAAACCATTGGAGCAGTTGGTGGACAGTTGTATGAGCAGCTGGTGCATATCACGTCCTGATTATCCGACCACTGACATCAGACAGACCTTCTCTGAAGTGTATTGATAATAGCTGGGACCACGCGCCTTGTAAAGACACTGCATAGAAGAAGGCAATGGCAAACCACTTCTGTAGAAAAATTTGCCCATGTCATATAACACAGCATATAATGATGATTTTATTGCAATCTTGACCTGCAAGGACCATATCCAATTAGGCAACTCCAGTACAGATTTCTAAATTAAAACTGCTTTGTTGTAAAATTATTCAGAAGTGTTTTCAACATAATTTCTGACAATCAGAAATTATCTAACTTACAATGATAACTTTACCTTCAATGATTCAGGACATTTTGATCATTGAGAAACTTACAAATCCATACTTAGGTTTATGATTTTCCTATATAGTTAGTACTCATACTTGCTGCTTGTCCTATCAATGCTGATTTCATATTCTGCCATTTTAATAATTAAGGATGTGATCCTGTTTCAGAATTAGCGTTCTCAGCCCTGACAGAAGATTATAGCTTCAAGTTATATTGAGCCCAAAATCTAGGCAATATAGAGGAAGATCACCCCACTGTACACTGAGATCTGCCTCTCTTATCAAAGTGCAAAAGTTTCAATTGGTTTATGGTTTCAATGAAGTAACAACCCACACAATAATTATACTTAACTATGGTAAGTAAAATAGATCATCAAATCATTGAGTTCTCACAAAACTAAAAAATGGGAGACCTAGTTCCTATATCACAACACTTTAAATATCCACCATTGGGTGAAGAATGCTTCAGGATGTCTGTTACCAAATGCAGTGCTATATAAACTGTAAAAGTGTAGAAATGAAAAAGGAGGAACAGGTTTTTGTTTATCTTTTGTCTTGCCTTGTGAGTGGCCTTTTTACAATAACTGTCTCAGTTCTGTTCCTGTTTAAAGCAATTACCCCATTTTGTAATTGTATTTTTGATATCAACTTCAACATAATTTCTAACAGAATTTTCTTTGCGAACATCCTTTGTGTACAGAAAATTTTCTCATTTCTCTTTTTTATTTGTTAGAACTGTGCTTTCTCTTTGTCGCATCAATGACTGGTAGGCATCAACTCTCACTAGTTTTCTATAAGTGCCTCTTCACACTTGTATATAACAAAAAGAAGACATTAAATGCCATAGTGCAACCTAAATGGTGTTTATTTTGGATAGGGCTTTTTATCTAGATTTTCTATGGATGAAGTTTGGTAGTTTTATTCAGATGTACTTTGACTTCAAATTTGAAATTGCAGGGTGAAACCTCAAGCCAACTGATCAGAGCTAACAGTTACAAGAAAAAGTTTGTAAGCCCTTTGCAATTACCTGGTTTTCTGCATTAATTATTCATAAAATGTGGTCTGATCTTCATCTAAGTCACAATAATAAACACAATCTGCCTAAACTAATAACACACCAACAATTGTACTTTTCATATCTTTATTAACCACGTTGTTTAATCATTCACAGTCCAGGCTGGAAAAAGTATTTTGAACCCTTGTATTTAATAACTGGCAGAACCTCCTTTAGCAGCAATGACTTTCACCAAACGTTTCCTGTAGCTGCTGATCAGACTTGCACAATAGCGGGGAAGAATTTTTGACCATTCCTTCATATAAAACTGATTCAGTTCATCAAGATTTCTGGGATATCTTGCATTGAACTGCCCTCTTCAGATCATGCCACAGCATCTCAAGGGGTTAAAGTTTGGCCATTCCAAAACACGAGTTTTCTTCTTTATAAACCATTCTGTTGATATACTCTTGTGTTTCAGATCATTGTCTTGTTGCATCATTCAGCTTCTATTAAGCTTCAGGTGACAGACTGCTGCCCTGATATTCTCCTGTAACATGTCTTGATATAATTTTGAATTCGTTGTTATCTTAACAACTGCAAGCTGTCCTCGTCCTGAGACTCCTTCCACCATGCTTCATAGTTGGGATGAGGTTTTGATATGGTGTACAGTGCCTATTTTCCTCCAAACATAGTGGTGTGTATTTCTGCCTAGAAGTTCAACTTTTGTTTCATCTGTCCATAGAACGTTATCACAGAAACATTGTGGAACATCCATGTGGTCTTTTGCAAACTTGAGACATGCAGCAATTGTTTTTTTGAAGAGCAGTGGTTTCCTCTTTGGTGTCCTACCATGAACAGAGACTTCAACAAGTTCTAGAGAGTTCTGCAGATCTTTTGCTGTTACCCTTGGGTTCTCTTTCACCTCTTTCACCTTCTTCAGCAAGGCACGTTGTGCTCTTGGTGTGATCTTTGCAGAATGCCCACTCCTAGGGAGAATAGCAACAGTACTGAATTTCTTCCATTTGTAGACAACTTTTCTTGCTGTGTACTGATGAACATTCAGGTCTTTAGAAGTGCTTTTGTTGCCTTTTCCTGCTTCATGCATCTCCGCAATTTTTCTAAGGTCCTCTGAAAGTTGTTTTGATCAAGGCATGGTGCACATAAACAGATCTTTCTTGAGAAAAGCAGGCTCTGCCAGTAACCTGACTCTGTCTTTTTTTATAGGGCAGGTCACCTCTATAACCCACAACTCAAATCTCATCTCATTGATTGGAACACCTGACTCCAAGTAGTTTTGTAGAAGGCATTACTCCAGAGGTTCACATACTTTATTGAACCTGGACTGTGATTGTTTAAATTGTGTACTCGGTATTGAAGAAAAGAAGTACAATTGTTCTTGTGTTACTAGTTTTGACAGATTGTGTTTGGCTATTACTGTGATTTAGATGAAGATCAGACCACATTTTACGATTAATTATTACAGAAAATTGCAAAGGGTTTACAAACTTTTTCTTGCAACTGTACACTTGGATCAATCATAGAAAGTTGATTTCATTATTGTTCAAGTCTAAAATTATTTCTTCATCTTCCTACAGGCTAATTTAGATGAAACACAGATTGGTTCATCAACATTCCTTAGAGCTTTGATGACAACTGTATGTAGATCATCTATTACAGGTCAATAAATCAGCTTCTTTATGATGTTTTTGTAATTTACTATGTATTTGATTCAAAATCAATGCAAAAATATTTGTGATTTTTTTCCTTAAGTATGTTGTGTCCTTCGGAAAGATTGAAAGTCAGGTTATCAATTAGACATCCACTCATAATCTGCCAGTAGTTTAGACCTAAGGCCATAAGATGCAGGAGCAGAACTGGGCCATTTGGCTCATCAACTGTGCTATGCCATTTCATCATGGCTGATCCAATTTTCCTCTCTGCCTCAATCTCCAGTCTTCTCCCCGTAACCCTTCATGGCCTGGCCAGTCAAGAATCTATCAACCTCTGCCTTAAATGTACGTAAAAACTTGGTCTCCACAGCTGACTGTGCAACAAATTCCACAGATTCACCACTCTGTCTGAAGAAATTCCTCCTTATCTCCATTCTAAAAGTACACCCCTCTATTCTGAGGCTGTCTCTTCTGGTCTTAGACTCTCCCAGCATAGGAAACATTCTCTCCACGTCGATGCTATTAAAACCTTTCACCATTCGATAAACCTTATATGATGGCATTTCCCTGTTTGGTTTTAAGTACGGTATGTGTTGTTAGTATTAGAAATTGAGGTAGAAATACATCTTAAGAATCCCTTGAGCCTGATCCACTACTCAATGAGATCATGCCTGATCCTGTGCCTGAGGTTTACTTTCCTATCTGTTTCCAAAGTGCCTCTTCCTTTCTTTCAAAAATATTACATTTGAATATTCTCAAGTCCAAGGCAGGTACCATAGGGTCCAAGTCATCAATTAAGTACCAGTTGAGTATAACATGTAAACAATAATTTACACATTGCTATAAATCTTACTTGTAATTTTTAATCCCCTATTTCTAGGAGAAGGAGCTTCAAGTCGTGTAGATGCAACCATTATACAGCAGCGATTGCGATTGTTACTCAAGTACCTTAATTCTGATCCTGAACGAGAATTACAAGCACTTTATGCACTACAAGCATTAATAGTAAAACTTGATCAACCTCCTAGTATGTATTGTGCAAGCTTCTTTACTAATAATTTTACCTAAAGTTTATGGAATGTAATCCACTCTCACCCACCCCTTCACCCCCTCCTCTTTCACCACCGTCCCTGTCAAACTACTCATACACATACTATACGTGTTCTAAGTCAGCTTCACAGAATCGCTGGTTGACTAGAGTGAGCCAAATCCTTAATAGAGTCCATTTGCAAGCCCAGAATTTCAAAACTGGATGAATTTGGATCGCTTGCCAGGTTGGATCTTGAGGATTCCATGAACCTATTAATTACACTGGGAATTTTAGTGCTTCAACTTCAGGAAAGGCAAGTTATGCCACGGTAATAAAGCGGTTAGCACGATGCTATTACAGCTCAGGGCATCGTAGTTCAGAGTTCAATCCTGGTGTCTTCTGTAAAGAGTTTGTACGTCCACACCATGGAATGTGTGCGCTTCGTCTCCACAGTCCAGAGACGCACCGGTTAGCAGGTTGATGGGTCATTATAAATTGTACCGTAGTTAGGCTGGCCGCAAAGCTTGAAAGGCCGGAAGGACCTATTCCACACTGTATCTCTTGTTAATATTTTAATTTCTTTGAATTCATTTTTATTAATAGTTGATTTTTATTTGGAAGTGGTTTTGGTTTTCATTTATCTGAATTTTATTATTTCTTTAAATGTCTGAATATACAAAAATGATTGAAAGCAACTCACAGCTTTTACAACCAAGTTGTTATTGGTTGCCCAAGTTTTCAGGGTAATTTGAAGGCAAAGCCTTCACACTGCATAGCTGATGGTTCTGCAGTCACTTTCTTCACATCACTAGTCCTGGGTGCTCCACATTTGCAACAGTTAAGCCAAGTGCTATTTTAGTGAGACTTGGCCATTCCTTGTCTTTTTGTACCTTGTGATGCAGGGTTTGTATTAACTTAAGCATCCCTGCTAGGTGAATGCTTTGATCTACCTATTCTGAAGTGACTGAGAGGAAATTAGTAACAGTTCCCTATTGCTAATGATTGGACTGTAACTTATTTAGAAAAGAGTGATTGTCGATGTTGGTAGTTAACATCCTGCTGGCTTTATTACTGAGTTATTCAGTTATAAAATAGACTATTCAGTTTTCTCCATGCGCATGGCATTCCCAATCCCACATGTTTACATGGATCTTTACTCACATTACTTTCAGCTTCCTCTCTAACCTTAAAACTTACTGTGGTTCATCTTGAAACACAGTTCCTCTAAGATTGTGTGAAATTACCAACTTTCTCAAAACAAAAAATCTACTCTCATTTCATCAAATTGCCCCTAAATATAAACAGACAAATTGCTTTTCTTTGTGCTGTGAGATGTATTAATATGTTGTATTTTTCCAATTCCAGACTTGTTAAGGATGTTCTTTGACACTTTGTATGATGAGGATGTTATATCTGAAGATGCATTCTACAAATGGGAATGTAGCAAAGACCCAGCAGAACAGAATGGCAAAGGGGTAGCGCTAAAATCTGTCACGGCTTTTTTTACATGGCTAAGAGAAGCAGAGGAGGAGTCAGAAGATAACTGAACCTAAAAAGTCTTCGCCAATCAAAGTGCACAAAGGCCAATCATCGCAACAAATATGCACAGAAAAAAGTCAGCGATCATGATGAAAATTATGGTACACACAAGTAAAGAAAAGCCGCGGTGATGTTAAAGAACCATGGGTGGGAGCACTAAAAAATGTATTATTTATAGAAAATATTTTTGTTTTAAATTTTACGCTTTTTGTTATTTTTAAAAGGACATATGGTTCCATTTTTCTGTGCAGCAAAAAATAAAAAAATTGAACACTTTAATTTATTTTTAGAACTGCAACAGTGATGTAATTTGAGTTTGCAGTTACTGTAAACAGAATGTAATATAGTTAAAAAGACCCAAACTCTTGCCTACATGACCATTACAAACAAATATAGGGCATCAAATTTAGTATATGGGTAGGGTTGGGGGGAGGGGGAGGGTGGTAACAATAATGGCTGAAAGTAGTAATATGTACCAGTAATTCTTCCTGCCTGCTTCAGCTTGCTCTAGAAATGTACATAACATTCAACTGGAAGATGATGCTCCCTGAATTTCCAAGCCCATACATCATGAACTGCAGAATATGGAGAACTTGTACAAACAAAAATTCAACTGAGGAAGTGCTTGTAATACTTTCAAACTATAGTACTACTCAAGAGCTTGTAAATACATAAAGAGAAATATTTAAAAAAAGACTCATTACTATCTTTTCACATTCAAAACTAAATAAAAACAAACAGTGCAAGTTGAAAATATTTAAAAAAAAATCTGTTTACCTGAAAATTAATGGTTACAAGACCTGTTCTACATAACTTTGTACTCCGTTACCTCATTGTAATATATAGTGCAGTGGATGCAATGCTTATTATTGTGGCAGAAGTCATTATCAAATGGCTGGCTAACATAGGTCAGTCATTGGATTATGACAAGTCTTTATATATTTAAAAAAACGCTGCACGAATGAGGATTCTTTCTCCTTACAAAATTTCTACCTTTGATCCAAGGTGGCTGCTGAATCTTGTGAGAGAAATGAAAATCATAGGAAGTCAGAGTCTCTGAAATAAAGGATTACAAATCCTATACAGAATTGCAAATTTTCTCAGAAGCTGCTACCTTGATTCTACATACAGCGTATCGAGGATATGTCAGACAACTCCTTACGTAAACTTGTGTGGCTAATCTCATGAGTTACTGGTCTGACTTGAAATGGTGGCTCACAGATTAATGCTAGATTTTGCTTGTACCAGTTTGTGCATTTATTTGAAAATTGGTTTTGAAAAGCCAAGCTTAACATGGATCAGTTATGATTTTGAGACTTGCTTCAATGCAAGTGACTATTGGAATGCTTATGAAGATAATGTTCCAGACTTGAGATGCCATTAAATAACTGTATAACTTGAATTAAAAACTGTTCTAGGCTGGTAATAAATATTGGGTGGATTTTTTTTCCCTGCTTTCGGACTTTATGCATGTTCAGTGATTCTATTTTGGATGCAGCTATTGCACTTACCTGCCAAATTGTGTGTTGGCATGAGTTAATTAATACAAATGCAAGATGCAAGAGGATTACTTATGGGTTCATCAGTGGTAAAAAGTTACTGGCAGTGACTGGACTGTTTTTCACTTTTCTCAATATGTAACGTGCCTTGATGTGCATGAGCCAACAGGGTATATCTTTGTGTTGGATTGAAATGTGTCCAAACCCAAAAAGTTAAGCTGACTCTGAACTAATTCCTCGTTCTACAAAATGGAGACTCTAAAGCCCATTGGACACTTTGGGTACACACATGAAATGATAAAGCAGATAAATGAAATTTGACAGTATTCTTAATTCTTTGAACATGAAGAATGAAATCTTTGGTTGAAGCAGATCATTGTAAAATAGCAGCTAACTGGTTAGTAGAATATTTATATTTTAAAACAATAATGTATTATAGGAATCTAGGTAAGTTTTAGTGGTCCAGGTTGCACATTAGTGAAAACCTAATTGGTACATTGTCAAAATTTGATCAATGCAAAAGTTGGTTTGCTTTGTGCAATAAATACTTAAGGGAATTAGCCTGGCTCTCCTACCAACATCTCAGATATTGTTGTGTGGAAGTTCTGTGATTAAATTTTTTATCAGGAAGTTACTGGCATGATTTATGTCTCATGGTCGTGCATGGGTATTACAGTATGGATCAAGAAAAGATGAATATTTGTGCATTTTGTGATTCACTCTATTAAATAATTAAAAATGGAGAATAATTAATTCTTAACAGAAGTCTAGAGAACCAAAAACAATTGCTGAATGCATGAATGGTGCTTCATGGATATTCAAACTGTATAATGTAGTGCTTTATCTTATTTTCATGACCATTTCACTCAGTTATAATCAATTCACCAGATAAGCTGAAGATCTTATTGTTCTGTTATTTTCTAGGTGGCGTAATTATTGGATTCCGACAACCCAGCTTTGCCATAAATGTATATAAATCGATTGCTGTGAGAA
This sequence comes from Hemitrygon akajei, assembly GCF_048418815.1. Classification (NCBI taxonomy): domain Eukaryota; kingdom Metazoa; phylum Chordata; class Chondrichthyes; order Myliobatiformes; family Dasyatidae; genus Hemitrygon; species Hemitrygon akajei. The sequence goes on along the minus strand of NC_133152.1, from coordinate 14,707,351 downwards.
AGGTCCTGACTCTTTGTAGAAAACTTGGATTCCAGTCCGTCTTAGAACTTTTCAATGTTCTATGACTGAATGGAGAGCATAATGTATAAAATCAGTTCTTGAAAGCAGGAGCTAAAAAATCAGATGTGTACTCAAAGAGAGCTTACTGTGAGGTAAAAGAATGTTTCATGTGTCAGAAGTTTTAATGAAGTTACTTCAAGTTTATGAAAAACATCTTGCAGTTTTCAATAAGACCAGACTCAATAACACTTTAAATGCAGAATTTTATGAACATGACAAATGTAATGAAAGTCTGGAAGTATGTAAATGTTCAAACTGAATAACGGGATCCCACTGAATCATGCGTTCCACTGATAATTGTTAAGTGAAACTCAACAAAAGGAAGTCCAATCAGTCTTCCTAATATATGTGGTAAAATTTATTATTTTTTATTTTATTATGAATATGAAAACAGTTAATTACTGAATTATCTGCATCTAAGATCAGCAATGTAAGATGGACTCCAATGTCTGACTCTTGCCTATAGCAACAGATTACAGAATTATTAAATTTAATCTCTTATTCCCTCTTATATTGACACTATTCTTTAATAATCTTTGTAAACTTACTCGTATTGTCTTCATCTAATGGATAAGTGATCATTTTATTCCTTTATTGAAGGTATAGTTCAGTTTGCAAAAAAGAAATCAAATTGGAGCAAGTTGGAAAGTCTTTCCAGCAGATACTTAAAATTATAAACTTATTCAGGGTTTATTTAAGGAACATTTACCTTGACGGGCGAATTTGCATCCACTTTTTATTGACATTTAATATCTTCATACTAACATGTGTTTCTGCAACTCTTTCCCTCATTGAAGCTCATATTCCTTTCTCTGACCTACAGAGAACAAACTGAGTGGTTACAAAAATTTATTGCTTAAACTGGTGTGGGGCTAATGAAATAGAAATATGTAATCTCCATATATGATGTATTGCTCTATTGTGCAGAACACTGTTACAGTACCAGAAATTCCCACTGATACTGCACTGAATCGGGTTAAGCAAAATCTTTGCAGATTGCTCTGGTGACAGTATATGCAATGTATAAATCTTGTGGCGGTTTACTAAATGATAATTAGTTGTTCAGGTATCTGCTTTGAAACATGCCCCTTGAAGCTATTCATTCCAAATCAGCATCTCTGTTCAATTTATTGTCAATTAGGAAGTTTGACGCATTAGAAGTAAGAATGGCTTTTTGATGCTTTATTGTTGCACCAGCAGAACAAATTGCTGACACCCAGCATTTTCCTATCCTTGTGTTTTCTGCCAAAAAATGAACCAGATTTGCTTGAAAGCTATGGGGCATCTGTGCATCCAGGTGAGGAAGGGAAGCTACTGAATTGCCTCAGATTTCTGACCATTCTAGCTCTGGTGCTAGTTTTGTGAATTCTCCTTTCTGTGGTTTTCATGAAAATTCTGTGTTTGAATTGCTGAAAATTAAACTGATCCAGTTCAGTTACAGAATATGTGCATGTTTAAACAATGACATTTGTTAATGTCCCCCTTGTTTTGCCAGAAGGTGGATATTTATAAGCATAGAATCTCATTTCTTTTAGTTGCAAATTGTTAGGATTTGTTGTCTACCGAATAATGGATAAAATACAACATAAATTTTCTACTTATTTAGAAAATTAGATAAACTAAAGAAGGCAAAACTGAATTTGTATAAGTCATTTGTATGGCAAATTGAGAAAATGAAATTATTTTGATAAAGTAAATTAAATGGCTGAATGCACAATTTTCAAAGTTTTTAGATAATTTGAATAGATTTGTTACTCTTCTTCATGTCCTCAGTGTATTTTAGATGCACTAAAACACTTTTAAACATTTCTTAATTTACAGGATGTGAGGAGATGGTAAGGGAGTTGCCACATTCAAACACTGCAGCTCTTCTGCTAATGGTTAGTAATCCTCTGAGGTAGAGTGTTCCAGGATTTAAAGCCCAGTAGCAGTAAAGGAATGACAATACAATAGTGTGTAACTTAGAGGGAAATCAGTTGATGGTGCTGTTGGAGTAGCCTAGGTGTGAAACCAGTGCAGTATGCAGATTGTACAAACTGCAACCATGGCATCTCAATAAAGGTAGGATTGAATAATTAAGGTGCTGGACTGGGTGCTAAGCAAAGGAGCTGGTTTGTTGTGTTTCCTGAGTGTTGTAAATTGTAGTCATCCAGGCATGAGAATATTCCATCACACTTCTAACTTGAGCTTTGAAGATAGTGGAAAGAGTTTGGGTATAGGAACAGCAGAATTTTGAATGAATTCAAATTTGAAAGGATGAAAACAAGATTGTCACAATGAGAGGAATTTGTCATATCTACAGGGACTGGCATAGATGAGGGTCTTGGTATGCAGATGAGCTGAAGGTCAGTGCAACATTGTGGGCCAAAGGGCCTTACTGTGCTATACTGTTCTGTGCAAGTGTAGTGAAGTTAGACCAGATACACAAACAGAAATGTGCGCATGTGCTACTAAGGATGTCAGCAGTTTTACAAATTATGTGGTAACTTTCCTATTTATATAGAAGTAACTTGGATCACTTTTAAGTCTTTCCTTTCACTGTCAAGTATTGGTGAAAATAAAGGTACCAGTTTGTTGATTGCAAATGATGCTGCACTTTACAGGATGCAGTTTCATTATTGGTTAGGGTTTTGTCCAATTTTATTTGTTTCATAAATCATATGTTTCAGTCTGATACGTATGTAATTTATAATTTTCAAAAGGAAACGATGGGTTCCTCTGGATTAATTTAATATTTTGAAGTCTTCAAGAGGTTTCATTCTCAATAGTTGTAAATTTCAAAAAAAGATTAGAAAATCAGTGGATTACTTGCACAAAGAATCGAGCAATCCAAGTCTTTGAGGAGATATGAGAAAAATAAGCTTAAATACAGAGAGGAATGATTTGGGCTAACAGTTAAATGTGGGTATAGAGAGATTATGACACAATACAGTTAATTGACCACATATCCAAAATGTTTTTCATTGTTTAATTTCTATTTGTTTGTGATGAAAGCATTGGTTCCTGCTTTTCCAGCATGAGATCAACTTGTAAATAGGAGAATATGGATCCTCTTGGGCTAGCTCTGGTTATAAATCCTTGAACACACAACTGATAAAATTAGGCTTTGTTTCAGTCCTTCCTTGCTGCTACTAAAGTATTGGAGTGCTGCTGATGTGGGTAAAAATGGAGTAAGAAAGAAACCAAGTAATTGTGAGACAGTTTGTGCTTAAGTGGTAAGGAAATAATTTGAATCAGTTTTGAGAGACATTATCAACATTCAGTTTAAAAAGGCACATGTTAATTGGCGGAGTACTAATTTGTTTAGGAAAGTGAATGTGACTAAAGAATTTTTTGTTGCATAAGTTAACAAGGGTCAATGAGGATAGTGTGTTTAAAGTCTTCATGGATTTGTAGCAAAGCTCCTGATAAGGTCCTGCAGGATGGGCTAACTGAGAGAATAGCAGCCATCATATTGAGAAGGTGGGCAAAGGAATGACAGATGAAATTTGACTTGCACAAAATGTGAGGTGAAGTTAAGCCAGGGCAGAACATACGCAATGAATGGCAGGGACTTGAGGAGTGATGTAGAATTAGAGCAAGTACATTGTTCTCTGAAAGTGATGACACAATTGCACGATGTTGAAGTGTATGGCACACTTGCCTTCATCAGTTGAGACACCAAGAACAAGAGTTGAGGCATTATGTTTCAGCTCTTATCGGACATTGGAGAGACTGCACCTAGAATATTGTCTACAGTTCTGGTTGCATGCCTACAGGAAGGATGTTATTCAGCTAAAGACAATGCAGAAAAGATTCATAAAAATATCACTAGAACTGGGAGGCTTTGGTTAAGAGACTGGATAAACTGGGGCTATGTTTGCCAGAGCAAAGGCAGGTGATGGATAATTTTATTGAGGTTTATGGCCATGAGGGACATAAATAGGGTGGATAATGATAACAAAACCCAAGTTCCCTCGGGATCAATAAAGTATGTCTGTAATCTTTACCTGGAGTAGGTAGGTCAAAGACTAAAGGACTTGAGGTTTAAAGTGGGAAGAGAAAGGTTTAAATGGGTGTAGAGGAGCAAGTTTTTCCATACAGGGTGGTCTGTTTGTGGAAGTAACTGCCAGAGGCAGTGGTAGAGGCGGGTTAAGTAAAATGTTTAAAAGACATTTAGATGGGTGTAAGGCTGGGACAGGTTTAGAACATAAGATAGAGGAGCAGAATTAGGGCATTTGCACCTTTGAGTCTATTCCACCATTTCATCGTGGCTGATCCATTTCCCTCCCAGCCCTTTCATACCCTGACTAATCAAGAATCTATCAACCTCTGCCTTACATATACCTAAAGGCTTGTTGCCACAGGCAGCTGTGGAGACTGAATTCCACTCTGGCTAAAGAAATTCCTCCTTATCTCTGTTCTGAAAGGACACCCATCTATTCTGAGGCTGTCCTTTGGACTTGGACTATCCATGAGAAGAAGTATCCTCTCCACATCCACTCTATCAAGACCTTTCAACATTTCATAGATTTCAATTAGGTCACCCTTCATTCTTCTGTACAGGTCTAGAACCATCAAACACTTCATATGACGGCTTTCAATCCTGGAGTTGTTTTTGTGAAACTCCTTCAAACCCTCTCCAAAGTCAGCACATCCTTTCTTAATAAGGGGTGCAAAGCTGCTTAGAATACTCCCAAGTGAGGATTCACCAGTGATCCACCAACTCAACCTGCAAATTAACCTTTAAGGAATCCTGCATGAGGACTCCCATGTCCCTTTGCACCTCCATTTTTTGAAATCTTCTCCCTCTTTAGAAAACATTCTTCTACCAAAGTGTATGACCATACTCTTCCCAACACTGTATTCCATTTGCCACTGCTTTGCCCATTCTCCTAATAGTGGTCCTTCTGTAGCCTCTTTGCTTCCTCAACACTACCTGCCTCTCCAACTACCTTCATATCATCCACAAACTTGGCTGCAAAGCCATCAATTCATCATCTGAATCATTGACATAGAACATAAAAAGAAGAGGTCCCAACATAGATCTCTGTGGAACATTACTAGTCACTTACAACCAACCAGAACATTATCATTTTATTCTCACTCTTTGCCTCATGCCAATCAGCTAACGCTGTATCCACTAGTATCTCCTGTAATCCCATGAGCTCTTATTCAGCAGCCTCATGTGTGGCACCTTCTCAAAGGCCTTCTGAAAATCCAAGAATGCAACACCCACTGGTTCTCCTTTGTCTATCCTGCTTGTTATTTCTTCAAAGAATTCCAACATTTGTCAGGCAAAATTTTCCCTTGAAGACCATGCTGACTTTGGCCTATTTTATCATGTGCATCCATGTCCCCAAAACCATATTCTTAACAATTGACTCCAACATCTTCCCAACCACTGAGGTCAGACTAACTGTCCTATAATATCCTTTCTTGCACTTCTCTCCCTTCTTGAAGAACAGAGTGGTATTTACAATTTTCCATTCCTCCAGAATCCATTGATTCTTGAAAGGTCATTAATAATGCCTCCGCAATCTTCAGCCATCTCTTTCAGAACCTTGGGGTATAGGCCATCTGATCCAGGTAACTTATCTACCTTCAGACCTTACAGGTTCCCAAGCATCTTCTCTTTAATGGCAACTTCACTCACTTCTGTCCCAACAATTGAACTTCTGGCATACTGCTAATGTCTTCTGCAGTGAAGACTGATGCAAAATACTTACTCAGTTTATTCACATTTCCTTGTCCCCAATTATTACCTCTCCAGCAACATTTTCCAGCAGTCCAATATCTACTCTTGCTTCTCTTACACTTTATATATCTGAAGAAACTTTTGATTCCCTCTTTAATATTATTAGCTAACTTACCTTTGTATTCAATCTTTTACTCCTTTTAGATTTTTAGTTGCCTTCTGTTGGTATTTAAAAACTTGATTATCTTCTAACTTCTCAATATTTTTTCTCTATTATATGCCCTCTCTTTGACTTTTATATTGGCTTTGACTTCCCTTGTCAGCCATGATTGCATTCTCCTGCCTTTAGAATATTTCTTCTATGGGATATATTCTGCACCTTCCCAAATTCTAGCCTTTGCTGCTCTGACATCATCCCTGCCAGTGTACTCTCCCAATCAATTTTGGCCAGCTCCTTTCTCATATTTCTATGATTCCTTTTATTCCACTGTGATACAGACACATTTGACTTTTGCTTCTCAAATTCAGGGTGAATTCTATCATTATCACTGATGCCACTAAGGGTTCCTTTAAGTTCTCTAATCAATTCTCATTGCGTAGCACCCAATCCACAATAGTTGATTCCCTAGTGGGCTCAACCACAAGCTGCTCTAAAAAGCTACTTGTAGGCATTCTACAACTTCCTGTTGGTATCCAGCACCAACCTGATATTCCCATCTACCTGCATAATGACATCCCCATGACTATTGTAACAGTGCCACTTTTACATGCATTTCCTAATTCCTGTTGGAATTTGCAGACCACGTCTTTACTATATTCAGGGGTCTATATACAATGACCACCAGGGTCTTTTTACCACTGCAGTTTCTTAGCTTTACCTGCAACAATTCTACATCTTCCAATCCTATGTCACCTTTCTCTACTGACTTGATTTCATTTTTTTACCAAGAGAGCCACTCCACCCCTTCTGCTTACCTTACTGTCCTTTTGATGCAATGTGTATCCTTGGACTTTAATCTCACAGCTATAATTTTCTTTCAGCTGTGATTAGGTGAGGCACAGAACATACTACATGCCAATCTGTAACTGTGCTACAAATTCATCAAACTTTAGTCCTGAATTCCTCACACTTTTTGATTTTTGCCCCCCTTTTACATTGCAACTACTCCCACTGACTGCAATTTTGCCATATCATCAGCCTCTCCTTGCTAGCAGTCTCACTACACACAGCCTTTGTTTGTAAACCAACTACTCCATTTAGATTGATATGGGCCAAACACAGGCAAATTGGACCAGTTTGGGTATGGACAAGTTCAGCTGAAAGGTGTGTTTCTGTGCTGTATTAGAGGGTAATGGTTGGGTGTTTTGTGTCTGGAAAGCTATTAACTATGAGATTCCAGGGAGCCTAGTTGTCAGTCTCTTAAATTTTGGAAACTATTGATATTCTAGCCAAATATAGGGGCCATGAAAACATTTCCAAATTTTTTTAAATTTCCAGAATGATTGACAGCAGGAAAACATTTAACTCCAGGAAAATATTGTTGGTTTTTGTCTTCGTTGTGGCTATCCCTCAAGGTCAAGGAAGATGGTCTTCGTCCCGTTGATGCTTCTGAGTCCAATCTTGGCTTTGAAAGTTCTTCCGCATTCAGGACAGGTAGTTCAGATGGCAGATCGGGCTTTGGTTGTTGCTGCCTCTCTTTTGATTTTCTTCTATTTCTGCACATCTGTTGGCTTCAAAAGTTGCTGTTCCTTCTCAGATGATGGCTTGCCGGGGTTTCCTGTCCTTGGCATTGGTTTCCCAGTTGTTGATGTCAATGTTACATTTCTTCATGTTGGCTTTTAAGATGTCTTTGAATCTCTTCTGTTGTCCGCCTCTTTTATGTTTACCTCCTTTAAGCTGGGAGTAGAAGATTTGTTTTGGCAGATGTTCGTCTTTCATCTGAACAACATGACCGTTCCATCTTAGTTTGTTCTTGATGACGTAGTCTTCAATGCTCATTGTTTTTGCTTCATTTAGCACGCTGACATTGGTTCTTCTATCTTCCCAGTTGATATTTAAGATGTTTGGAAGGCAGCATTGATGGAACTTTTCAAGTGCCTTCAGCTGTCGTCGGTATGTTGTCCAGATTTCTGATGCATACAAGAGCGTTGGGATCACCACTGCTTTGTACACTAACATTTTGGTGTCTGTTCGGATGTCATGATCATGAAAGACTCTTGTTCGGAGACGTCCAAAAGCTGCTTCAGCGCATTTAAGACTGTTGGATCTCATCATTAAGGTCGACATTGGAGGAGAGGTGACTTCCAAGATACGGAAAGTGGTCCACATTTTCCAGGGTTGTTTCGCCAAGTTGAATTGTTGGTTCTATCCGATTTGTCTCAGTTGGTAGATGATCTGAGTCTCCTTGGAATTGATGGTAAGTCCGAGTTTCATGTATGCACGGTTGAAGACAGTCAGAATCTGTTGTAGGTGGTTTTCTGAAAGAGCTGCAACACTGTTGTCATCTGCATGTTGGAACTCAATGAGGGAACTCATGGATATCTTGTTTTTGGACTTGAGACGGGCAAGATTGAAAAGTCTGCCATCTGTTTTATAGACAATTTTGATTCCCGGGGGTAGGTCATCCTTGATGAGGATGATTGTCGCAAGGAAGATGGTGAACAAAGTTGGGGCAATCACGCATCCCTGTTTTACTCCTGATCCAACTTGAAAAGGCTAACATTTACTATTGCTGACCATGACTGTGGCAAGCATGCCATCATGGAGGAGTCTCAGGATTTGAATGTTATTTTCAGGGCATCCATAGATGGTTAGGACATCCCATAGGAGTGCCCTTGATACCGAGGCAAAGGCTTTGGTGAAGTTGATGAATGCCATGTACAAAGGTTGAAATTGTTCATGACATTTTTCTTGTAGTTGTTGCATTGTGAAGATCATGTCGATTGCTCCACGTGATGATCTAAAACCAGCTTGTGTCTCCGGAAGGATCTTCTCGGCTAGAGGCTTGAGCCGGTTGTTCATGATGCAGGTGAGGATCTTTCCTGCTGTTGCTAACAGGGAAATTCCATGATAGTTTCCACATTTGGATCAATCACCTTTCCTTTTGTAGATGGTAACGATTGCTGAGTCTCTGCTGGTATGTTTTCATTTATCCAGATCTTGATGAGAAGTTGATGCAGTTGGTAATGAAGCAGGTTACCTCCAATTTTGTAGACCTTGGCTGGTATTCCATCAAGTCCAATGGCCTTTTTTTTTTCAAGGTTTTGATGGCTTCTTTGACTATTTCAAGTGTTGGTATTTTGCTTAGGGCTCGTCAACAGGCTGTTTTGGAATGTTGTTAATCACATTCCTGTCAAATGAGACGGTCTGATTTAAAAGATCTTCAAAGTGCTCCCTCCATCTAGCATTGATGTCAGCATTGCTCTTCAGGATGGCTGAACCATCTTTGCTTTTGAGAGGGGCTTGACTATGAGTGGATGGGCCAAAAATAGTTTTAGTTGCGTTGAAAAAGCCTTGAGTGTCATTGGCGTCTGCTAGTTGTTGGATTTCCTGAGCTTTCTTCCTCCACCATTGGTTTTTCAGGTTTCAGATGCTTTCTTGCATTCCTAATAGTGTTTCCTTTTGGTAGCCGATTGTTGGTCATTTTGTAAGGTGATAAAAGCTTTTCTCTTTTCATTGATGAGTTGTTGGAGTAGTCGTTATCATCCAACCAATCCTTATGTTTCTTTCATCATGAACCCAATTTTTTCTTTGCAGGAGGTGATGATAGCGTTCTTCAATTGATTCCAGTGTTCTACAGATCATGGGATTTGTTGAGGCAGTTGTTCTTGAAGATTTTGTTGGAACTTCTGTACATGGTTGATGTCTTGAAGGATGTCAACATTGAATTTCTTAATAGTGTACTATGATGGTTTTATCAGTGGGATAAAATAGCAGCAACTTGATCTTAATCTAGTGAAATGTGAGATAATACATTTGAGGAGATCCAACAAAGTAAGAAAATATATGATAAGTGGATTGGGGACACTGGTAGTGTCAAGGAAAAGAAGACCATTGAGTGTATATCCACAGATTCTTACTGGTGGCAGAAGAGGTCAAGAAGCTGATTAAAAATGCTCATAGGATGATTGTTTTTTTATTAACTAAAGCAAAGCCTGTAAGAAGAGAGGATTTGCTAGAATTATATGCAAAGCTATTTAGACAACCTTGACCCCATGAAAAGGATGTGGTTGCACAAGAACAAATTTGTGTTTTTTTTCCATCAGGACTGGAATATTTAAGCCATGAGCAAAAAAATTGATAGACTTAAATTTTCTTTGGGAAAGACGAGGCAGAGGAGAGATTAACTGAGATGTTAAGATTACAGGGATCTCAGTATGAGGGCCTATTCCCTGTGCAAAAAGGACAAAAGCCAAGGAGCAAGGTTAAAAATAATTGATAGAAGATTAGAGAGGTTATCTGGGGAAAGGAGTTAACACAGCCAATGATGGGAATATGGAGTCTACTGTTTAAAGAGTAGTGCATGGGTTTTTGAATGGCAGTGATCTGCATGACTAAGGACTAAGTGATAGAATGTGGAACTAGGCTGAACAGTATTTTCTCTCATGCCACGGACACAATGGGCAAAATAGCCTATTTTAATATTGTAACTTTAATGTAATATTATTATATAAATTCAAATTGTATAACAATAACTTTATTTTCAAAAGCCATCTAGAAACAAATGGGTGGAAGATGCATTCTGCTTTTATTCCTATTTTCTGTTGACAGATATATTGAATATTGGGCCAAATAGTTTTAGACCCAACCTGTGCCTTGTTCATCTGCTGCGCGCAATTTACCTTGTGCAGCCCTGCAGTTCACAATGACCTCTATATCTCATGCCATTGGAGAGCAACTGTGAGTGCTGTGGCCACACCACCAGCCCGGTGGCCTTCTGACAGCAAGTGTTGCATTAAGAAGTGGAAATATACTTGCATCGGTTTTTTTTTTAAATTAAACATTGTCAACAATTAAATTATGATTTACAGTATCTTAATATATAAAGTAATAATCACCAACTTGTATAAACTACAGCATAAAATTTAAATGTAAAATGCATCTATTTCTCCACCCTTTTAATGTATAACAATTGCCCTTTTAATTGTTTTATAACAATATGCTGTATTTAAAACCTTATTTTCATATTCTATTGTCAGTCATATTAAATCTATGCATTCTGCTTGTTAAAATTCAACCAGTGTCAAACGCTCCCCATCCGCTGAACAAACTTTCTTATTCCTAGGTTAAACCTCCATTTTTCGAGAACTATAATTCCTACCTTTGAGCACAATACAAAAAGGAAGTCCTTCATTCCAAGGGCTTCTCTATAAATCTGGTACACAAACCTGGTGATAAGTTATTTGTGAATTATAGCTGCAATAAATATGTATGATCTCCAGTTTTTTGATGTACCATTTATTTTTCCTTGTATTCTTTGTGCTTCTTTGCATTAAATGTATGCATATATGTGTCTGATCATCGTGCCGGTTACCCTTTGTTAGTTTTTATTCTTTCTGTACAACAGTCAGCAGTTCTCTCACTTGCCGCTCTTTTACAGGATGAAATATTTGCAACCCTCCATTTTCTAGACACATACAGTACTGTATTTGTCAACATCGAGCGGAGAGTGAGTTTGTAAATCTGGCGGGAGCAAAGGATATTGAGAATGGCGAGGGGGGCTCTCTGCAAGAGAAGTGTGGTAGCAGAGAAGGAGTGCCAAGGGGGAGGGGTGGTGACGGCACGGGTACCGACTCTCCCAGCTTTGAGATACCAGGCAAGGTCATTTGATGATTCCAAGCAATTGGTTTTTAGATCATTACCGAATGTCTCTCTGGTTCTTCCCACACCCTCCCCTCTTCCTTACACCATTCCCAACCATGATTCCCCTCTCTTTGCCCATTCCCACTCTCAGACCCATGTCAGAATCGGGTTTATCATCACTCACATGCAGTGATATTGTGACAGCAGTGTAGCACATAAAATTACTGCTGAACTGTACAAGAGTCGCAGGCACCCCGGTTGTATATAAGTGGCTAAGATTTCCGCACATTAGTGTAATTATATGGAATTACTGGCCGTGCATCAAATGAAGCCAGAGTATGAGAGTTTAAAATTATAAATTATTAAGCGACAATATTAAAGTGGCATTTTAATGGTTTCCCTTTTTCCACCAAAGTTATCCACTTCCATATCATATAATATTCCGTTGGTTAGAGTTACCATGGATGTTGCATCCCAGCTGTCTACGTGATACGCAAGCCAAGGCGGTGTGATACGGAGGTTTGACCCCTCTCCACACAGCTGACGTATCCAAAGAAACAGTATAGACCAATTCAGTTTGGCACCAGCAGCATCACAGGAGCAGCCAGTTAGCATTGAACTTAACATAGGACTGCCTTAGCAACTCCAGCTCCATTTTTCCTCAGGGTTCACTCCCAAAACCTTCCCCGTGAGTGGGTGTAGTCCAAGGCAGCAGAGGTTTGAGATCAGAGTTTTCCTTCTAAATGAATGTCACCCACGGCTGGCAAGCCCCATCTGCCCCAAGTGGCATGTTTTAAGGCACTAGTAACCCACCTTCGCCCATTCTCTTGTCAGTAGAAACAGTTCTGCTGGGCTTAGTAGCTAAACCACACCTGAAGGCCAGGAGCTGGACTTGGTTGTCCAAGGCTGTTTGAGACACATGCTTTTGGGAGCATTTAATCAGCAATGAGAGTTTATCCCTACTACCACCATGGCTATAACAACCTTAAGGAGCCACTTTCATATCATTAGTTATCCTAAGGAAAAGGATCAGCCAGGTAATCTCTTAGATGGATATTGCTCTAAGGTTTCCCTAAGGAACTTCAAGTTTTAATTATTTTTCACCAAAAGCTAGAGACATGTTGTGGATGCAGCATATGAACTATGGCACACCCCTCTGCATCTTCACCCAGAATGCCTGTTCTGTTGTGAACAAGGTCCTTGATGTCTGTGAATTTATTAAGATGGGTGTATTAACATATTAGCCTTTTGTTTTAAAGCAGACTTCCCACCTAGCTATATCTTCCAAGGCTTGCCCGATCCACACTAGCCTTGGTGACATTTCAACCAGCATCCCAAATCATGCCTATAATTATAAGCATCCCTTTATTATTCTGAACTATTCTCTTGCGTTGAGTATCTTGACTTTAAAATCCTTGTTCTCTCGTTTCACATGACCATTTGGACCTTCTGCCATGTGTCTAATTTTTCGGTCACAGATTAAATTCATGAGAAATACCAAAGACTGCACATGCTTTCTCACACATTTTCCATTCTATAAGTTCATAGCTGATCATTGACCTCACTCCCCAGTCCTGTCCCAAATTTCTGGATTTCTTTTGCATCACAACCTTGCCCCGAATAAACTTAATAACTGAACTTGGCCTAAATGGCCAAATATTCTAAAAATTCTGTGAAGAAATTACTCTTCCCCTGTAATACTCTAAGTGGCAACTGCTCATTGTCCAATTTTTGTTCATCGGTTTTGGATGATACCAGCTTTGCTTCAAGGTGAAATCCTCATATCTCATTTCAGTTTGGAAAAGAAAGTTAATGATGCTTGAAAACAACTTTTTTTGTAATACATTCTTAATGTGAATATTCTGTGGTTCAATCAACAGAAGCATAGAAGAAAGAACAGTACAGCACAGGAAGAAGGCCCGTCAGCCCACAATGTTGTACCAAACTAATTAATTAGCCATTATCCAACTAATCTAATCCCTTCAGCTACCCAATGTCCACATCTTTACATTTCCTACTCGTTCATGTGCTTACCTAAGAGCCTCTTGAATATCTCCACATACATTTGCCCCGAACACCACTCCTGATTGTGCAATTTAAGCACCCACCACTATATGTGTTCAAAACAAAACTTGCCCCACACTTCTCATTTGAACTTACATTCCTTGTTTTAAATGCATGCCCTCTGGTATTAGACATTTCAACGCCGGGGGAAAAGATATTGTCTATCAGATCTCCCCTCAGCCTCAGCCATTCCAGAGCAAACAGCCCAAGTTTGTCCATCTTCTCCTTAAAGCACATGCACCCAAATCCAGGCAGCTCCCTGGTAAACCTCTTTGCACTCTACAAAGTCTCAACATTCTTCCTATAATTAGACTACCAGAATTGAATGCAATGCAATAAAACTGCAAACAAAACTTCCTGAGTCTTGAACTCAATCTTTGAGTAAGAAAGGCGTACCTGTGCATGTCATGTGCCTTCTTTACCACTCTGTCAACCTGTGTATCCTCTTTCAGGGAGATATTGACTTGAATGCTAAGATCTCTCTGCACATCAACATTGTCAGGATCTTACCATTAAAAGCAGCTGATCTACAATATATCCAACTGTATCATTTGATAGTCTTCTTAGCTAACCACAACACCAATCTTCATATCATCTGCAAACATACAAGGTCATGTTAGAGAGACACTGCTTCTTCCTCAGAGGACACTGACACAAGACAGTTATCAACATAGATGGAATGAAAAACCTTTATTCACTGTCTCGCGGCTGAACTGTTCTTCATTGTTTTATGCACATTTTCTCGGCGCCCAACGCGGTGACGAATTATGCAGTTAGAACAATATTGGGTCGGACTGTGAATGGATCACTGAAAGGAGACCATGGTGGTGGAAGAGACTGCACAGCCAGTACTCACAGTTAACAGGATCTCAGTTTTGAACTTGGATGAGCATTGGCAGCAACCATTCAAGACAGACTTACTTCCTTGAATGCAGTCAGGATGAACAACCAGATTATCAAGTGCAGGTCAGAAGTTCATGGAGCTGGTTGAAAATTCTGTGAAACTGGTGGGTGGCCACAACTAGATTAGTTTACCTTTGAGAAAGAAGGATGTTAACATGCCTAATCATTGGAAGATTGTTGATCAGCGTGCTCTAAATCTAAGAGGTTTAAGAAGGATTTGCCATTTCACACTGATTACACACAGCTTTTATCAATGATGTAATCTTCAAAGTTATGCCTAAAGAGTGCCAGCAGATGATCTGGAATGCACTGATGGGAAAGTCTGATATATTCCGCATTATGATCTTTATCACCCCAGAAAAGGGAAGCATTGTATTGTGTTTGACTATGGAGCAACTTGCAGGGACCAGATCTTACTCACTGATTGAAATCACCACAGAAAAGGGAAGCATTGTATTGTGTTTGACTATGGAGCAACTTACAGGGACCAGATCTTACTCACTGATTGAAATCACCCCAGAAAAGGGAAGCATTGTATTGTGTTTGACTATGGAGCAACTTACAGGAACCAGATCTTACTCACTGATTGAAATCACCCCAGAAAAGGGAAGCATTGTATTGTGTTTGACTATGGAGCAACTTACAGGGACCAGATCTTACTCACTCACTCACTGATTGAAATCATAACCAGATTCAGTAAAGAAGCAGTGGTGATTGTGCTGGATATTAAATCAATGTTTCATCAAGTTAAAATATCAGTGTAAGATACAGATCTGCTGAGGTTCCTTTGGTGGCCTAATTGTGACCTCAGCCAAGATATGGTGACTACATCTGTTTTGAGCAACCTCATCACCGCATTTTGCTAACTTTGCACCGAGGAAATGCACCAAAGACAATGAAGAACAGTTCGGCTGCGAGACAGTGGATAAGGTTTTGCATTGCTTCTACCTTGTGTCAGTGTCCTCTGAGGAAGAAGCGGTGTCTCTCTATCATGACCTTGTATCCATTTGTACTAAAGGCAGTTTTCGACTCACAAAGTAGATAAGTAACAGACGTAGTATTCTATCTGTGATACCAGAAGAGCAAAGAGTGAAAATCGTGAAGGATTTGGATTTGGAACAAGATATTCCTTCAGTGAAGAGAGCACTGGGTGTGCAATGGTGCATTCAGTTTGATACTTTCAAATTTAAGATCATGATCCAAGACAGGTCATTCCTTGAAGGGGGATCCTCTTCAGTTAGTTTTATCTATGATTCTTTCGGAATCTTGAGTCCAGTGGTGTTACCTGCTAAGAAGATCCTACAACATCTATATAAGAAAGAGATAGGCTAGGATGATGCTTTTCCAACATCAGTTGCTCATGAGTGGAAAAACTGGCTTGAAGAACTCTGCCAGTTGTTAGATGTTTGAAACCCTTGGAATTTAGGGATGTTACAGCTCCACAGTTACACCACTGTACTGAGGCAAGCAAAGATGGCAATTGAGCTGTAGCCCGCCTTTTGTTGCACAACATGTGTTTGCAGGTGCACAGTGCTTTTATCATGGAAAAATCTAAGATAGATGTGTCAAAGTTGCTTTCTATCCTCATGGAGCTCATTACTGCTAAGATGGCAAACCATATGGACATGTTTTGGAAGAAGGAGTTGCACATGCAGCTTCAGGACTGAGTTTTTTGGACTGATAGTACTTCTGCGTTGAAGTAGGTCAAGAATGAAACTTCCAAGTTCTGGACCTTCATTGCAAATTTCTTTAAGGTTTCACAAGCATCTCAGTGGAGGTATGTAAATACTTCAAGTAAATAGCAGATGGGGCCACTAGAGGGTGAAGGTGAAGGCTTTTCTGATGAGTGTCAAGATCTTAGTATCTGCTTCAGCCTGAAAGTGAATGGCCTGTGAATCCCGATTATTCTGGGAGGAAAAAACCTGCTAGATGATCCGGAAGTTGAGGTGATTGTTACAATGAATGTCATGTAGACTGAAGAGGAGTTGGATCCAGTAACACACATAATCCATCACTTCTCATCTTGGACCTGTTTGAGGAAGACAGTGGCCTGGATGCTTAGATTAAAGAACCTGCTCCAGACAGTAGAGGATTTGTGCAGCAGGTGCACATCAACACCAGCTGTCTGGACCGGCCTCTAATCAAGATCTGTCTTCTTTCGGAGGCAGAGGTTTGAGGAGCTACAGCTCTGGAAGCTTCATGATTCTGTCTTGACAGAGAGTGGTGGTAAAGGTCACTCTGTGCTGGGAACACGTGGTCTAATTGATTGTTGTCTGACTTGTCTGGAAGAAGAAGAAAGAGGACATTTGTATGAATGTTAAGATTTCATGTCTCCTATCTTTAGTAGTATGTAGTTGTAATTATTATACTGTAGTGTAATAATTAAGGGACTGGGATGTAGGAGCCATGTATTTATTTTTTTGTCTGTCTTTGTTGTATTTTATGTTGATCATTGAGCATTTATGAGCTATTTGTCACATGGGTTGGGGTATGGTAGATGTGAAGAGCATAGTTACATATTCATACTTTGCCTTTAGGTCACTTTAGTCTAGCTTAGAACCAATGGCAGCTGGAATGATTTTTTTGTTGACTGCTTAACCCTAATTTAAACTAAACGCTTAAGTACGTCCCAATATACTCCCAATAAAATTGAATCGGTTAGGACTTTATTCTCTCGTGCATAGGATAATGAGGGGAGATATGATAGAGGTTTGGAAATCATGAGAGGTACAGATAGGGTAAATGCAAGCAGACTTCTTTAATTTGGGTGAGACTAGAACTAGAGGTAATGGGTTAAGGGTGAAAATTGAAATGTTTAAGGGGAATATGAAAGGGAACTTTTTCACTCAGAGGGTGGTGAGTGTATGGAAGTAGTGAATGTGGGTTCGATTTCAGCATTTAAGAGAAATTTGGATAGGTACATAAATTGGAGGGATACAGAAGGCTATGTTCTGGGTGCAGATCAATGGGACTAGGCAGATTAACAGTTTGGCATGGATTAGATGGGCCAAAGGGCCTGACTCTGTGCTGTAGTATTCTATGATTATTCTGTTAACCATTTCATGCCATTGAGAAATCAAAACTCCAAAAGTAAAGTGATTCCTCTAAAGTACTATGGAACTATGATATTGCAGCCATTAGGTCCACCATTAGGTCATGGCTTTATACTACCACTCTCAACCCTGCTCTCCTGCCTTCTCCCAGTAACCTTTAATGCCCTTACTAATCAAGAACTCTGCTTTAAGTATACCCAATAACTTGGCTTCCACAACTATCTATGGCAATGAATTCCACAGATTCAGCATCCTCTGGCTATAGAAATTCCTCCTCATCTCTGCTCTTAAAGGGGTGTCATTTTATTCTCAGGCTGTGCACTCTGATCCTAGAATTCTCCACTATAGTTCAAATCCACTTTTCTAGAAGAACAAGTATGCAGCAGTTCCTCATCATGCACTAGTGTAGCGACGGACAAATGGAATACAGCTTGACTTCCGCCAAGCAAACGCTGGAGGGTAGCATCGAAGGGAGAGGCCAGACCACAACCCAGCATGGACTGAGGCATGCCCGCTGCACCTCTGCTCTCTCCCTCACCACCTCTAGTGTCTCCTCTCCTGGGCGGTTGCATCAGCTGATGCCATGGCATGAAGGCCTCCTCTGAGCAACAGCCAAGGCCACACAGCTCCCCTGCCATTGGTCTTTCCGATGAACCAGGCTATATTACCCATCTCCAACAGGATCTTGCAATTATGAGAAAAATGTCCAAGACAATCATATGCATCATTTGCTGGACAGCGCACTAAATCTGATGCCTTCTTCCCTGGATGGAAAGCAAGTGATAACACAATACTCAACAAGTCCAGCTCCGCAGCTATCCAACTTGCAAGTGGGGAAGACCTGCAGTACTTGGTGTTCTTAGCATTTAGCCATTTCTTGCAATTATGAAAAAGACGTAAAGGAAGTTAACTAATTATGTTAAGAAAGAATTCTGAATACAGAACCTTGTAATCAAGTGCATTTTTATGTCAAATGTATGGAAGAAAATTACAGATTATTCTTAAGTCCATTTAGTTTGGCTTTTTTAAATCAAACTTTAAAAAAAAACAAGCATTTCCATGCTTGGGTCTTTTGAATGAAAAGACACATTAACAGGTATACTGGTTTATAAAATACTACCTCTATTTTCCAGCCAAATAATGACATTGGATTACATGGATAAAAGAAGATGACAGCTGCTGATATTGAAAATTCTCTCAATTCAGGAACCACACATTAACTTGGAAATTTACTTGCATAGGTGTGCTATTTTAAAAAATTGTGTTACTGGGAATCCAGTTGGTATAATATCAGTTAGGGATTGCTATAAATCTGTAATTCAAAACTTCATGACTATATGCTGAAAATCTTTAGCTGTTTGAAGTAAGGATTTGGAAAGGTGTGGTTATCTCTGATTAATCTGAACAATTACTTTTTGAAGTGGTGACTAAAGCAGTGGACAGGCTATGAAAAATTATATGCATTTCCAGAATCCATGTAGTCAAATAACAGCTAAATTTTATGTTACAGAATTGGACACATTATTGACCAGGTTGGATTACTAGCTGAATAGGAATTGGCAGAACATAGAACATGAGTGACGCACAAATTCAAATCAGAATCAGATTTATTATTACTGACTGGTCAAGAAATTTGTTTTGCAGCGGCAATCAAATACAAAAAGTGACAATGAAAGCCATAAAATAAAGAGTGCAAAAGACAAATTACAGGATAGTTTATGAACTGTTCAGTTTTCTGGTGGTGGAGTGGGATAGGCTATTCCTAAAATGCTGTATGGGTGTTTCCGGTGATAGCAGTAACGTGAAGAAGGCATGCCTTTGATGGATGCCACCTTCCTAAGGAACCATCTCTTGAAGATGTCCAAGATGGTGGTGAGTATGCCCACGATGGAGTGAGCTGAGCCTTCAACCCTTGGTCCTTGGATCCTGCATATTGGAGGTGGTGATGCAACCAGTCAGAATGCTCTCCCCCCTACATCTGTAGAAATTTGCTAGGGTCTTTAGTGACATATCAAAATCCTAACGAAGTATGGCCACTGGTGTGCCTTCTTGATGACTGTGTCATTGTACTGGGCCTAGGGCAGATTCTCTGAGCTGCTGAAGCTCAGGAACGTGAAGCTGCTCGCCTACTCCATTGATGACCCCCGAGTGAGGTCTGGTGTGTTGTCACCCAATTTTTCCTCCCTGAAGTCCACAACAAAGTTCTTGGTCTTGCTGACATTGTTGTTACAACTGATCTATCGCACTCCTGTACACCACCTTGTGGCCATCCAACTTGCTGCCATCAGAGAATTTCTATGTGGTGTTTAGCTGTGCCTACCCATTCAGTTATGAATGTAGTGAGAGTAAAGTAGCAGGGTAGGCACACTTCCTAAGGTGAGCCATTATTGATTGTCAGCAAGACAGAAATCATATTAACAATCTGCATTAACTGTGGTCACCTAATAAGGAAGTCAAATTTCCAGTTGCAGAGGTAGGTACAGAGGCCCAAGTTTTGAAGCTTGTTGATTAGTGGTGAGGGAATTATGATGTTGAATGCTAAGCTGAAGTTGATAATCAGCAGCCTGACATATATTTTGTTTTCTAGGTGTTCCAAAGCTGAGTGGAAAACTAGTGAGATTGCATCTGCTGTACACATTTAACGGTGGTAGGCAAATTACTGTGGGTCGAAGTCCTTGCTCAGGCAGGAGTTAATTCCAGAAATTACCAACTTCTCAAAGCAGTTTACCATAGTAGATGAGTGTGCAACTGGGCAACAGTTGTCGAGGCATTTCACTCTGTTCTGCTTTAACATGCCATGTTCTTCTTGGGCACAGGGGTTTGCAGCAGTGAGAAGTTGAAGATGTCTGATGAGTACTGGCAACAACACACACAAAATGCTGTTGGAACGCAGCAGGCCAGGCAGCATCTATAGGGAGAAGCGCTGTCAACGTTTCGGGCCGAGACCCTTCGTCAGGACTCATGAGTACTGGACCTGGAGAACAGACTGATGGCCACATAGCAAGAGGGGAGATTTAGACTGCTAGGTCACTGAAATCACTTCTGGTAAAAGACCTGAAAACTGGGATAATTCAGAATCCAACAAAGGAGCAAAGATAGAAAATAAATTGAGGGGAAAACTAGCAAGGAACTTAAAAATAGACAATAAAGCTTTATTTAAACATGTAGTATAGAAAAAGAAGAAGAAATAACTTATTGGGGAAAGACAGAGTATTAGTAGATGGTTGTCTCTTTTAATGAAAGCATATGACTAGTGTGCTATAGGGATTGGTGCAGGGTCCATTGTTGTTTATCATCTATATTAATATAGATTGAAAGGCAGCACAATAGCATAGTGGTTAACACAACACTTTACAGTGCCAGCACTCAATTCCTACCATTGTCTGTAAGGTGTTGGTATGTTTTTCCCATGACAATGTGGGTATCTTGCCACATTCTAAAAGGCATACAGTTAGAGTTAGGATTAATGAGTTATGGACATGCTATGTCAGCTCTAGGAACATGGCAACACTTGGCGTTCTTCCCCCAGCACAATCCTCGCACTGTACCGATCGTTGATGCAACTTGACGTATGTTTTCAATGTACATGTGACAAATAAAGCGAATCTTGAATGATTTAGGTGATTTTTGCAGTAGACTGGACCCACATATTTGTGGATTACTCTAACAAGCAACAAGTTCATTTGTATGCCCCTTTCAAACACAAGGCAATTGAAAGTGCTTTACATAAACCAAGTTATAAAAATCAAACATCAGATTTCAGACAATATATAAGAGAACAAAATCACATCAACAATGGGTATGATAACTATTGTAGAAGTTACAGTGCTGGAGACGCTAATTAAAAGTTTTAAGCCTCAATTAAAAGAGCTTAATGTTGGGGCAGATTTCAGAACCTCTGGAAGGTTATTCCAGATATGTGGAGCATAGTAACTAAAAGCTGCAACCATACTTACTTTTGACCCTGGGGACGGTAAGCAGACCCGCCCCAGACAACCTGAGAGCTTGGGAGGTTTCATAATGCAGCTAGGGATCGGAGATGCATTTTGGCACGAGACCAGTCAGTGCTTTGTCAACCAGTAGTAATATTTTAAAGTCAATCCTCCAATGGACAGGAAACCAGTGTAGCGATCTAAAAGGTGGAGTGATATGTTCTACTTTCTTGGTCTTAGTGAGGACTCTAGCAGCAGTGTTCTAAGTGAGCTCCAGCTATCTGAAGGACTTTCTACAGAGACCTGTGAAAATGCCATTACTGCAGTCAAGCCTACTAAAAATAAATGCATGGATGAGAGTTTCTAGATCTTGCTGAGACATAAGCCTTTTAACTCTCACTATATTTTTAAGATGGTAGTAGGCTGACTTTGTAATTCCTTAATGTGGCAGGTAAAATTTAAGTCAGAGTCCATCACAACACCAAAGTTTCTGGCCTGGTTTGTGGTCTGTAACAACAGGGATTCTAAGCAAGCACTGACTTTTAATTGCTCTCTTTTAGCACCAAAAACAATTATTTCAGTTTTCTTTTTGTTTAACTGGAGGAAATTTTGTCTTATCCAATCAATGATTTGTTCAATACAGTTTTTTAGTGATTGGATGGGACCACAATCATTTGATTGGCACTGTTACATAAATCTGAATGTCATCCACATAATTAAGGTAAGATATTTTGTTGATGACCATGATTTGAGCTTGAGGGAGTATGTACATGTTAAAACAGAAGAGGCCCTAGTATGGACCCCTGAGGCACTCCGCATGTCTTTTTTGTTCAGTCAGATATGCAGCTACCAATCGCTGTAAAATAGTCCCTGTTCTGTAAATACTGGAAAGCCCCACCCAGTTTTCCAGTCTGTCCAGTAATATGCCATGGTCAACTGTGCCAAAACCAAATTTTAAAAAATTTAAAAAAAAAATAAAAACCACCTCTAAGATCCAGTAAAACCAAAACTGAAATTTTATCATCATCATGTTTGAAACAGATGTCATTTAAAACCTTGACCAGAACAGTCTCAGTGCTATGGTGTTGTCGAAATCCAGACTGGAATGGCATTGGAGGATGTTAAATGCAATACATTGGATGGTGGAATTGAGATTTGGAAGGTGGGTTCATAAGAAATTTGTCAGAGACCAAGGAAATGAGCAAATTCAATGGAATACCTACATAGAACAGAGGATTGTCAAGGCTTAAAACTGATAAGTCAACAAATTAATGGAAAAAAATGAGGATATCATAGCTGAGCAAAGGAAAAATATCAGTTGGGAAGAATAGAAATTATAAGCATCTTTGAAGTAGGTGCTGGGTTCTAATGAAAATCGTTGGTTGTTTTCCTCTCCAGAGGTACTTTCTGACCAAGGTTGTTCTGGCACCTTTGTTCTTTTTATTTGAGATGTCTAGCATCTACTGTTTTTTTTTTGCAGCAAACTTAATTTTCTATATCAGTGCAAGGGTTAGATAGAACACTGATCAAGTGTATGTAAACTCAGCATATTTTATCCCGTTCCCCTCGGGCGTCCTCCCTTCCTTCCAAAAGAAAGAATGAAGGGAAAGCTCTTGAGTCAAACTGCATGGATTATGCCACATATTCCACAAGAAGGCAGGCTGAGCCAGATATTTAGGTGTTCCCATAGCAACGCCTTCTATGTGAAAATAAGTCCAGCCAGGTTGAGGGGCAATGCAACGGTTGGCAACAGGCAGAGAGCAGATGAAAGGAGGTTCCAGTTAATGGGAAGAGTCCTCATGTGCAATATGGAAGTTTGAGTTGTGGCAGCACCAAGTTTTCCTTCATTTTGTCCTCCACCGCTTTTTTTTCCCACTTAATTTACAAGTACGAACAACAAAATCAAGCTATTGTCATAGGCAGCAGTGCATGTATGCACAGATGCAATTAAAAATGTGCAGCAGCATCACAGGCACAAAATATTAGTGAGACATCATTTAGAAGAAATAAAACAAATTATTTGAGAAAGAACACAATTGGAACAAAAGTCCATTGCAGGACAAAGTGGTCATAGTTTTGCTATTCTGACGTAGTGATTAGGGTTGTGTTTGCTGGTTCAAAAACCAAATGTTTGAAGGGAAATAGCTGTTACAGAACCTAGTAGTGTGTGACTTCAGACTTCCGTTCCTCCTGCCTAATGGTAGCTGTGAGGTTTCATGCCCTGGATGGTGAGGATCTTTGATAGATATTGCATTCTTGGGGCAGCACATTATGTAGATACTTTTGATGGTGAGGAGATACGTGCCTGGGATGTATTGGGTCGAGCCCACTACCCTCTGCAGCTTCTTGCATTCCTGCACATTTGAATTGCCATCCCAGACCATGATGAAGTCAGGATCAATCCAAAAGTCGGCATTTGATGCCCATCAGTATTTGTCATTAGAAAGGTTTTTTTTCCCCAGAGTGTCGCACCAGACAGTCAGCCATTCTTGTCTGGTGCGTGGTGTCAGGATTGGTCTCCTTTCGGATTAACTGGGTCACGATATGAGCGTTCCTGACTCGACCCTTGTATTATTTATGAGGCTGAGTGGCTAGCTCGACGCTCAACTCGGCACAGATGGAAAGCGTGCTTGGGGGTGGCCCGACTTGGTTTCGAACTCGGGAACCTTCGCTCCGGAGTCCGGCGCTGATGTCATTGCGCCACCAGCCGGCCACTAGAAAGGTAATGGTGACCCACTTGCAGAAAGTACATTCTAAACATTGTTAGGTGAGCCATTACCAAATTTAGAGTAGGGATTGGCATTATAGTTCAAATTTAGGAGCATTTGATTTGCAGGGGAACATGCTACGAGTACATCACTAGCCATATCCTTACTGATGGAGCTCACTGCTTCAGGAGATGCTAAGTTAAAGATCTGCAGTTCTACATTGAGTGAAGTGTATTATATCATACTCCCAATGTGTGTGTTGCTGAATGATTTTAGGAAGTGAGGAGACGTGTCACTTGTTGCTAGATACCAAGCATTGCGGAAAGAACATTTGTGACTGGTTCAGTTACATTTCTGTTCACTAATAATCCCCAGAAAGATGGACTCAATGGTAATGTCATTCAACATTGGGAAGATGTAACTGGGAACCACATTTGCACAACTAGTAAAGCTGCTGCGTCACAGACCTAGAGAACAGAGTTCAATGCTGACTTCTGCTGCTGTTTGCATGGAGTGTGCACGTTCTCCCTGTAAGTGCTTTTGTTTCCTCTGGATGCTAGTTTTCCCCGACATTACCAAGATATTCAGGAAATTGATGAGAACAGGAGGAAAATTAAATTTAGTATTTGTGTAAATGGGTGATTGTTGGTTGGCTGGCCTCAGCGGGATGAAGAACACAAGCCAGGTTCCAAGTGCTCTATAACAAACTCTCTTGTTGGAGATGGTCATTGCCAGGCAGATGTGTTGCATACATGTTGTTCATCATTTATCTGCCCATGGTGTCCAAGGCTCGGGCTGCATTATTTTATAAAGAATTGCAAGTGGCTTTCCTATTTCTGACCTTGCAACTGAATGCAGACCATCGATCCGGCAGTCGATGATAGCTGGGCTTCAGATATTACCCTGAGTAACCCCTGCCTGAGGAAGTCTGCAGTTACAACCTGGAGAAGAATAAGTGACTTTCAAGAGCCATCTCTTTTGATGTGAAATATGGATCTACACTGGGACATTTGCCCAATAATTCTCAATGACGTCATTCTACAAATAGAGAGACAGATCTAACTACTAATAAAGGATAAAATTCATTATTCTTAGACATTCATCCTGATTTTACTATTCATCATTATCAGCAAAGTTTATCTAATTAGTGTGGGCCAGTTTAAACAGATGAATACTGAATAAACAATTCACTTAAATATTCGTGAATGTTTAGAACCTTTTGTTCTTTGCCCAGACCTTTGGAGTCATAGAGCTGTATGACACAGAAATACATTCTTCTGTTGAACTTGTTTGTCTGACGAAGTTGAAGTTGTCTTACTGAGCTTACTTACTCACTTGCCTGTGTTTCACCTATATTTTTCTGACCTTTTATTTTCCACAGATGCTGGCTGATTTACTCAGTGTTTTCAGTATTCCTCTTTCTATTTTGGTTTTGTTTATTACTCTCCTTTTGGTAGAACCTATTGCAAACATGAAAACATTCCCATCAAATATTTTTCTCATTTTGGAAATATTCTTTATGAAAAATTCCGTGAAAATGGTTAGTTCTATTCCCAAAACAAATCCCTCCGATTTCCAATGAACCCAAGTACCAGATTTGGTGTGAAGATGGCAGTCGGATTCGCCTTCATTGCAGACCCCTTTGGGGCTGTGACGGGCCGGACCGCCGTTTAATTGGCCTTTTCAAATGTAAACAGTGGTTAATAAGAGGCGGAGCTGCTGGTTTGGTTCAACCAACGCTTTAAAAGGTCGTCCCCGAGGTTATAATGATAAAGGCTAAACAATACCTAAGCTTGGAAATGGCCCGCTAAATTCTCGGCTGGAAGGAGTTGGCATCAATTCCCCGAGGGTCTTCTCCGTTAAAATTAAATTATAACTAAGCAATAGGATCTGTTTGTTTTCTGCTTGAAAATAACATCAGAAAGTTTCCAAGAAAGCATTTATTTGCAAGTTTTAGATGGATTTTGTTTAAAACTCCAAGGAAGCAAGTATGTTAAACGTAAAACGTTTTTGAGAATTAGCCGCCATCTTTGTGAGGGTCAAAAACAATTGCCGCCATTTTGTAAGGGGGCAAATCTCGGTAATCGCCATATTTTTCAGGGGGCAAAAAAAGCATAGCCATCTTTGTAAGGGGCAAACGCCTGCGATCGCCATATTTGAGGGTAAAATGATACAAAATAAACGGTCAGGAAAATAGCTGTCCATTTTATTAATTTAAATTATTTCGGGCAAGGTAATTCACACTGCTTTCGCACTGATTTTGGGGGCAAAGGTATGATTTGTAATTTTGAGGTGTTTCTTTTTTTTTGTTTTCATTTGAATCAGTTGGCAGTTGGGTGACGGTGTTTCCGGCCGAGGCAGGTACGGCGAAGAAGCGCTGGAGCTTGGGTTGCAGTCAGAGAGGCAAGAGGCAAAGTGTGGGGCAGCTGCTACGGTAAGCAATGAACCTTTAAAGTCATCGTGGGGCGCGCCATCCCGCTTGTGCGTTGTGCAGTTCCGGTAGTTGACCGGCGGCGGCCGGAGCCGTGGAGTGGGAGTCTACAATGTTTGTGTTCCTCCGAGCGCCATTTTGATGCTGTGGCTTTGATGTGGGAGTGGGTTTTGGTGCCGTCGTCCTCCACTGCGCTCGCACACGGCATACGACTGCCTCCCTTGCCGCTAGCCCCGCTGCTCTGGTGCGGAGTGTGCGCTGTGTGTGCCTGCGGGAAGTTGGGTGTTGCAGTTGTTTATTTGCAGAAGTTTGAATGAATGCATTTGTTTGCTTTTGTCGAGGCGCTGCTCCATCGGAATGTACTGAGCATGCGCCCCTGCAGCATCTGGGGACTCCCTCCTTCCCCGGGATGAAGCTTCCCGCCCCCGAAACAGCGCAGGCACATCAAAGACTTTTCTCTCTACTGAAATGTGTTGAATTGGGTCGCCAAAACTATATACGGTACTACAGGCAACACACACAAAATGCTGGAGGAACTCAGCAGGCCAGGCAGCATCTGGAAAAGAATACAGTCGACGTTTCGAGCCGAGACCCGTCATCAGGACTGGAAAAACATGAGGAGTACAGGCTCTGTTTTATATGGCTTTTGCCTGATCTTGATCTGTCACAAACAGTATTGCATGCCCTTATACCTTGAAGTCATTTGGCTTTTTTTCCATTTTTAGTAGGCATTGTAAATTGTGAAGTATCATCCATACATGTAAATTGGCTGGAATACCCATATACAAAATAAAAACTGAGAAACATTAAAAACAAGTTGTAAACACAAAGTGCACTGCAGATGCTGTCGTCAAATCAAGACATACAAAAAAGCTGGATGAACTTAGCAGGTCGGGCAGCATCCGTTGACTGCTTCTTAAAAACAAGTTAATGTTTTTCAATTTTCGGATCTGGGAATTCCAGGCAACTTGACATCCCTACTTGCTGTCCCTACTTGCCATGATCCAGTGCAACTGTTAGACTGGACGAGGTTAATGGTTTTTGACCTAAGAAGTAATTGTGGATAAGATTGTATTGGTTCAGATTAATTCTTTGTCAAAAGAGCATTGGTGAAATATCTGAGATATTTCATTTCAGGGGTCACTTAATTTGCTAAATAAATTCTCTCCACTAACCTCAAAAATCCTTGAAGTTTGTCAAGGCCAGTTTCACTTTTTTGATTGTTAGATGTTCAGAAACAACTGAATACAGGAGCATAACTTAGAGCTAATACAATGACCATTGTATAAAACCCACCCATTATTGAGTGGTGGCTCAAGACTCTGTGACCTTATTGTGCTGAAATCATGATCCAAATCATCGGCATATCCTTTCCTCCTGCAAATGCTACTTGGTCTCCTGAGTTTCTGTGACAGGTTGTTTTTAAGTCGTAAAGAGTCTATGTCTGTAGCATTTGTTATATTACATTGACATCTTGAACCACTCTATCAAGTAGTTGAGGCTCAGCTACGTAGTTCTGGTGAAGATGGCAGTGTTCCTTCCTAAAGCACGGTAGGCAGACAATATACAGTCAGCCCTCCTTATGAGCGAGTTCCGTATATACAAATTCAACCAACCTTGAATCGAGAAAACCTGGAAGTGCTCTTCCAGCACTTCTTGTTCGAGCATGTACAGACTTTTTTTTTCTTGTCATTATTCCCTAAACAATACAGTATAACAACTGTTTTACATAGCATTTACATTGTATTACCGTAGATTCTGGATTATAAGCCGCTACTTTTTTCCCAGATTTTGAACAGCTTTGAACTCTGCGGCCTTTAATCCGGAGCGGCTAATACATGGTTTTTTTTCATGCCGCCTCGTAAACATTTTGCCTCGTAACAGTAGACCAATGAAATTGTACGATAAATCAAGCGCACTTTCACAAATTATTGTAAATCAGTCATTTGTACTCACCCTCATCAACATGGAAAATACTCGAAGAAAAGCAACCCGAGCGCGTCAGACCCGATTAGACCCGATCGCGTTACGCAAGCGCGTCAGACCCGATTAGACCCGATCGCGTTACGCAAGCGCGTCAGACCCGAGCGCATCAGACCCGATTAGACCCGATCGCGTTACGCAAGCGCGTCAGACCCGATTAGACCCGATCGCGTTACGCAAGCACGTCAGACCCGATTAGACCCGATCGCGTTACGCAAGTGCATCAGACCCGAGCGCATCAGACCCGATTAGACCCGATCGCGTTACGCAAGCGCGTCAGACCCGATTAGACCCGATCGCGTTACGCAAGCGCGTCAGACCCGAGCGAAAACGCTGCTTTTAAGTTAAAGGCTGCAGTATATATATTTTTACCAGTCGCTAGGAGATATTGGAATGTTGTTCGTGCTGTTCAGTAAAAAAGTATATGCAACGTAATTTGTGTTACTGATACGTATGTATATTTAAAAGTAGCGGTGCGGCCTAAAATCCTGTGCGGCCTTTACAATTAAAAAATTGATTTTATTTCTAAAATTAGAGCCAGCGGCTTTTAATCAGGTGCGCTCTGTAGTCCGGAATCTACGGTAGGTATCATAAGTAATCTAGTTATTGTGGATTGGGATTGAAAAAAAATCGGAAGTTCTCTAACTAAAGAAGTCGGAACAGGTACATCCAGTATTAATTAGTGTCAGTTAGTCAAAAGTTTATCTTAGTATATAGTACCGGTATATATTTTACCTCTATGCATATAAAACACTTATGTTTTGGCGCCGGGCTTGGGAACGGAAGTTCCTGAGTTTGATCCAGTGACAGATCGCTTCTGAGCGCGCTCGCCATCCCTGCCTGGTTGATGTGGAGGATCAAAAACCCAAAACCCAATAATTAAACAACTGCGTTGCTCAGTAATAATTGTAGCTTTCATCGGGGCAGGGCCTTTCTCACTTTATCCTTT
The DNA here is from genome assembly GCF_048418815.1 of Hemitrygon akajei. NCBI lineage: Eukaryota > Metazoa > Chordata > Chondrichthyes > Myliobatiformes > Dasyatidae > Hemitrygon > Hemitrygon akajei. Next base: position 14,677,788 of record NC_133152.1, on the reverse strand, counting down.
AAAATTGTTCCGATCGTTGACCGACTGTAGCCTCACGCTTTTCCAATGACTGATGACGTTTCACCTCTTTCCGATCACTATTATTTCCACTTTATTTTCAATCGTGATTATTTTTGTGACCAGAAACACTGCAGATTCAGAGCTCTGCCACCGAATGTCCACCGCACTGAAGCAGGTTAAATAAGGCAGGGGTTTCGCTGGGTCCTAAGGTCCACTACATTGAGACAGGTTGAATAAGGGACTTGAGCATCCGCGTTTTTTGGTATCCACGAGGGGCCCCGGAACCAATCCCTCGCGGATAATTAGGGCTGGCTGTACGTACACTTTTGACAGTTTATTTTTCTTAGCTTGATAGAGCACTTAATTGCCGTTGATCCATAATATCTTGATAGCAGAACCTGATAATTTTCCTCAACTATGTTGGCCATTTCTTATGCATTCAGAAAGACAAGTAATAAAAATTTTGCCCCTTAACTTCATTTCCTAAGATCTCATCTACATATCATTCAAAATCTGCAGCTGGTGAGCCCTGGCTCTACCTTACTATCATATTTCTGGTTCACTGTTTTCAAATTGTCAAATTGCCTGTTTGATATCTCGTGCTGGATTGCAAGAGATTTGCTCCAACTAAATATCAAAAACTTAGCAAGTCTAGCTATAGTTGTAAAGGGAACCTCTCTCTCTGTCTCTTAATCTGAGGCTCAGCTGGATCATGACAACCAACATCTAGATAAATGTCTTATTGTGTACACACTACAAAATATCACTGGCTATTTTCACTTTTATTGTCTCCTCTCCCTTTCACAGGGTAAATTGGGGGTCCTTGCAGTAATGTGAATGCTGACATTCAAACTTTGGTCACAGGGGTTCACCTGTGCAATGAGAAATAAGTCCATGTTATCCAAATAACTTGAAGATTTCATCCATTCTTGCAAATTTAGACTTACAGAGATTTAAATGTTATAAGTGTCTATTAAATAGACAGTTCTATCTCATGACAAAACACCACAGTTGTATTTCTTAGTTTAAATTTTGGTTCATTCTTTTAACATTTTAACACTTAATTTAATTTATTTTAGATGTTATCTGCACATTTTTCTCAATTACAAACTGCAATTGGATATCTGTAAATGGTATACATAAAATGGAAATATTGCTTTGGCTTTTTTATAATAGCTGATATCTATTTATTGACTAATTTTGACCACAGTGTTCGAGTACTTCTGTTTCCTGTCCATCATTGTTATAAATTGCTGTTCATAGTGATATTTTGGCTGAAACTATATTATGCCGTTTCTTTAACAGGTCGTTCATTCTATTGGTGTAAACATGCCTATTCGGCGGAATGCTAGTCCCTCAGCACAGGAGAGTCCAGTGAGAAACAAGCCTACTACAGGTAAAAGACGTTTTGAAATTTTTTTCAAGATGATTGTGTTCTTCGTGTTAGAGATTAATCAAGATAAGGGTGTTGTTAGAAAAATTTGGTAATTTTGTGTGTGTGTATTCAATTTAGATATGCTACTGGGTCAGTCAGTTTGGGGGCAGCATGGTGGTATACGTGGTTAGCGGAATATTATTACAGCACCAGTGACCTGGATTCCTTTCCCACCGCCGTCTGTAAGAAGTTTGTATGTTCTTACCGTGACCATGTGGGTTTCCTCCTTGTGCTCTGGTTTCCCCTCACATTCCAAAGATGCACAGGTTAGAGGTTTAATTGGTCACGGGAGTGTAATTAGGCAGCTCAGGGTCATGGGCCAGTAAAGCCTGTTGCTGTGCTGTATCTTTAGATCAAAATAAAGTAAATTGTTCTGTTCTGGATTGTTTTGAACTGAATTTATTTTTAACTTGATATTAGTGATCACTGAGTATTCCATCAGACCATTTGAGCTTTGTAACTAATGGAAAGCCATAGGTGGTGATTGAAGAGATGTTGTGTGAGGTGTAGTACAGCATTACTGTGTGGAAGTAACTAGTACCAAATCTCCAATGGTCTAATTCTAGCACCAGTTCAAATTACCAAAATCTGTATCCTTCATTCATAGTCTATCCAACCCCCTCTTCCCCCCCACTTCTCTAGCCACAAGATGAAGATTGCAATACTTCAATTTGCACAGTTATTTCTATTATGATACTGTAGGCTAGCTGGTTGGTTGTCCATCCTATTATTGAAAATACAAATGATAGAATTGCTAGTTACAGCCTCGCTCTTGATAATTTTATCATTGATATGGTGGCTAAAATTGTTTGGGGGCTGAAATGCTACATTTAGCAATGGGCCAGCGGCATGAAGCTTATGATCTACTGAATAGCTCATGTTTGGTCTTGGACCGCCATGGTGATAATCTAGCATCAGCAAGGATTTCAGAGAACTCACCTCAATTATGAGCATGTTGATCAAGAAGCTTGAGCAGCTGATCAGTTAGTGGGGAATGCAGCCATGTTTAATGATCAATGGCAATTTATTGAGGAGAATTTAATGAGCCTTAATATCAGGACGTTTGGAAGGGCAGGCAAATTGGTAAAGAATTTCAGTAATAGGTGCAAGTTAGAAGGGGATAGTGTAAATCAATTCAAGAAGTGATAGCTCCATAGATCAGACTCGAGAAAATGAGATGAATATAGAAACATATAAAACCTACAGCACGGTACAGGCCCTTTGGCCCACAAAGCTGTACCAAACAGGTCCTTACCTTAGAAATTACCTATGGTTACCCATAGCCCTCTATTTTTCTGAGCTCCAGCTACCTGTCCAGGAGTCTCTTAAAAGATCTTATCATACCCACCTTCACCACCGTCGCTGGCAGCCCATTCTATGCACTCACCACTCTGCGTAAAAAAAACTTACCCTTGACATCTCTGTACCTACTTCCAAGCATCTTAAAACTGTGCCTTCTTGTGCTAGCCATTTTTGCCCTGGGGAAAAAAGGCCTCTGACTATCCACACAATGATTGTCTCTCATCATCTTGTACACCTCTATCAGGTCACCTCTCGTCCTCTGTCGCTGCAAGGAAAAAAGGCCAAGTTCACTCAACCTGTTCTCAAGGCATGCTCCTCAATCCAGGCCACATCCTTCTAAATCTCCTCTGCACCCTTTCGATGGTTTCCACATCTTTCCTGTAGTGAGGCGACCAGAACTGAGCACAGTACTCCCAAGTGGGGTCTGACCAGGGTCCTATATAGCTGCAACATTACTTCTCAGCTCTTAAATTCAATCCCACAGTTAATGAAGTCCAATGCACCGTATGCTTTCTTAACCACAGAGTCAACCTGTGCAGCAGCTTTGAGTGTCCAATGGACTCTGACCTCAAGATTCTTCTGATCCTCCACACTGCCAAGAGTCTTACCATTAATACTGTGGCTTTCACACACCTTAACTGAAATGAAGGGTAGGATTTCAGATCAAAATTCGATGTATCTGCTGATATGGTGGCCACTGAGCCACTCTCATCCACTGAACAACCAAAGAGGTGTTCAGCGTGTTAAATTGAATCAACAACTGAGGGAGGTGGAAGAAAATTAATCTTTTCATGGCTGTCTTTGACTGCATGCAATGTGCCCTGATGCAGTCTGGAGTCAACACTTAAATCTCAATGCCACATTCCACCACAGTGCCATTATACCAGTCTCCAAAAGTCTTCTGGCTTATTTTGGATTTCCTCAGATGTCCCTTAGTTACTATGTGGTTAAATCAATCTATCCACTGAACCTATTCTGGTTTAGCCTGGTTAAGTCAGGTGGGGTTGTTATTGCATTGCGAAGAAACTGTTATTAGGAGATCAGAAAGAACTGGTTAATTTGTTTATTTGATTTAAATTTCTTGATTTTAAATATGTAAGTTTTAACTTTAAATGCATGGAAGATTCAGAAGTGAAATGAAATTACAATTTCAGTAAAGCTGAAGTAAAGCTCCATTACTTTGATTCACTGGTATTGTGGTGGAATGTGGCATTGAGATTTAAGTGTTGACTCCAGACTGCATCAGGGCACATTGCATGCAGTCAAAGATAGCCATGAAAAGATTAATTTCCTTCCACCTCCCTCAGTTGTTGATTCAATTTAACACGCTGAACACCTCTTTGGTTGTTCAGTGGATGAGAGTGGCTCAGTGGCACCATGGCTATCATAATTGTCAGATCTGAGTGAGTCCACAATGAGCAATAAATATCCTTGGTCTTGCTACCAATCTAGTTTTGTAGGGGTTGGCATTAGTAGAAGCATCCACCGCACTATAAATTCCCAGATTAGAAGTGTGCTCTGTTTTGTGTGGCACTCTCATTAGGATAGACTTGGAATGGAGATGGCATTTAGCATTAGGCAGCAATAGGGAGTTGGTTATGAACCATTAGCTGCAGCAATATTGTACCCTGTAATGATCTGTAACTTTGGGGCCTGATACAGCCCACTCTGGACCATTGCAATCAAGATGGATCAGTCCTCATTCAATGATGAATGCAATGGTAGTAGTACAAGGCATCTTTAAAAAGAGGATGAAACAGGCAAAAAGGCATTGCTGGATTGGATGCATGCTAAACAGTTACATTTTTTAAACAGAGCAGAGCAGTTTTAGAGTTGAAGATGACTGAAAAATCTGTAGTCCTGCCAGTTGTAGTCCTGAATAATACCAGACAAATAGCCATCTAATAGCATAGAGACATTAAGAATGTTCTCATTCTTGACAACAAGAGTATCAATGACAAGTTTGAACCATTTACAATACATTTTTATCTGATGTAAACGGGAAGAAGTCTGTATTTATATAACACCTTCCCTTTAAAGATTTGCAAAACTTTGGTTGCAGCCCACAAAATATAATAGGATTCTTAGAAATAGTTTGTAGTTGCTGAAAATGGTTTCAAGATCAAGTACCCATGCTGGAAATTCCATAATCCGAGTCAGTCAAATTGACTCACTGCTTGTGTATTGACAGCTAATTTGGTTCACTAATGTTTCATGTTTCTTTTTCCTGGGCATGTTAACTTCTGCCACCAACTGACCCTAATAAAGAGCAATTGTCTAGATGAGGAGGAGGGTGACTGCAAGTTTCCCCTTGAATGAACTGCACAATGTTGTTGATAAAGATTAACTAGATTAACTGTACCCATCTTTGGTGAGGGAGGGCCCACAGGATTGGCTCTGCTTCTAGGTACAACTTGTTCCTGTCCAATTGGGATGAGGGAAACAATTTCTTGGATGGCATCAGAGATTTCCATTATAGTAGTTATTTGTGAGAAACATGGTTGATAAATAATTTGCTCAGATTATAATTTCTATTTTTTATTCATTAAGATGCAGATGTGACTTCTGAAGAATCTGTCTCAGCAGAGGAGGAACCAGAAAACGACACTACAGCTCAAGTGGAGGAAAAAAAGGAAGCTGAAAAAAATGGAGAAGAGGAGAAAGAAACCAAACCTTTGGAGGAGCCCAAAAAAGAGTATATCCATGTCAATTCAAAAATGTTGTGTGGTGCTAACATCAGAAATCTGAATAATTTGTTTTTCTGCAGTATGATGACATGCTGCAGAGAAAGGGGAGATAATTTTTATTGTTCAATGCTTACAGTTAAGTTTTTCTCTAGCAATTCTTAAGATTGGCAGCAATTGGTGTTTAAACCCAAGGCAGATAGTGAAAGAAGACATTCCAGAGTACAGCATCAAAATATTGTGCTGTGTATGTCCTGAAAAGAATATAATGTTTGGAGTACATGTCCTTTTCCAATTCATGGACAGCTTATGTGTACTGTTACTCTGATGCCTTTTTATTTCCTCTTTTATGTCTTCAGCAATTATGTATGAGTTAGTGTGAAAAATTATTTTAACCTTATTTCTCAGAAATGTGATAATTAAGTTTACAATTCTAGTTTTTTGCAATATACCTTTCCTTAATAGCACGTTATAGGGGAAAATGATTGAATGCATGTCAGTAATCATTCTGCTATTCTACTGAGAAACTTGTATCCATCAAGCCTATTTAGTAGATGAGCACTATTGGATATATGAAATGAAGTATTGATACAGTTGCTTAATCATATTTGCCGTACAGGACATTGAGGGTCTCATGGCTCAACCATAAGGTGATGAGCTCTGTTATTATTTGGCAATCTTTGGCACTCAATAAGCATCAGTTAAAAATGGATGATGTTAATTTTCAATGTTTTATAATTTTAATGTAAAATGCAAGGCGTAAAAAAAATCTTTGATCATTTTATTTTATTTTATTGGAAAGAATGCTCAGTGTTGACCAACTCTAAAGTTTTATAATTTGTGACCTCTATTACAGAGAAAAGGAACCAGCCAAGGATAAGAAGATTAAAAAGACCATTCCATCATGGGCTACCTTGTCTGCTAGTCAACTAGCTCGAGTGCAGAAAAATTCTCAGATGTCTACCACTGCACGACCAAAAATGGATGCAATTGTCTTGGAAGCTATTAAGGTAGACAGGGGCCAATAGAAGCACCTACTATATATATATTCCCTCCCTTTTGTACTTTGATCTCAAATGTTTAATGCCTGCTTTTGTGATCCTTTTTAAAGAAACAGTTGTTTAGGTCCTTTGTCTCCTCTAAACTGAAATATTTGAACACAATTCTGCTGACAATACCTGTGCCACATTAATAGTTAGTGCAACATCAAAGGTTGCATTCAAACTTCAATGTTCTCATTGTAGTGTTTATCTGTAAATTTTGGTTTGGGCTCTGTGATTGTACTGTGGTTCAATCTGGCAGGTTGAGAATTCAACTGTGAAGATTGAAGCATTAGATCTAATGTGGAGCTACAAAGGATTTAATGGTAGCTGAATGCATTGTTGATATGAAATAGTTTGTAGTCATGTGGCAGAAACTTTGTGCTCAAAATCAACAAGCAGTAATGTAAAAGTGATTTTAAAATAACTATTTTTCATTGAGGGACAATTATTGGCCAGAGTTTTGGAAGTAAAGCTGCTTCTGCCATTCAGAGTAATGCTATGCATTTTTTATATCTATCTGAGAGAACAGGGTGTCTGTTTACGCTTATTTGAGAAATGACACTCTGGTATCATGCTCTCTCCATGCTGCATTGGTGACTTGGTAGACAGGATGAGCTCAACTGTAGATATGTATTGGAATAGGTTCAGTCTTGAGGTATTGAAAGGAGCTGGATGTATTCAGCTGCAAGTTGAATACCTGGGATAACTTGGGGGTAGAAATAGGAAGCCTTTTTAAAGCAAAGTTCAGTGTTGGCTGGATTGTGAACAGTCTATTTCACATTAGACTTGGGTGTTGCCATTTGTATCAGCTACATAGGCACACTATTTGAAGTCTGTCAATTTTGCACTGATCTGAAATCAAGCTTTGAAATCTCAGCAATGTGTTAGAAATTGCTTTTCAACTTGAACTCAGGATTGATGCTCCAAGTATCATGAAATGTTCTTAAAACATCTCAAATTGTATTTACATTTTGTGTGGCTTATTGTTCTTTGCTGTTCAAATTAATTTGGTTAAAACAAAATATCCTCTTTGTAGGATGACCATTGTAGTGAGAGTCGTTTCAAACTTGCAATGCACGCTGAAAATGGGACAATTTAAAAATATTCAGACACTTTTCAGGCTTGTTTCCAGAAGTCTGGTGCTTCCGTTGTCGCCATAAGAAAATATATCATTAACAAGTATCCATCACTGGAACTCGAACGCAGGGGATACATACTAAAGCAAGCCTTAAAACGGGAGCTGCAACGAGGTGCTATTAAACAGGTAACCATTAGATTTTTATTTATGGAGCTGCCTACCTGTATTTTTTTTTGTTGAAAATTAAGTAAAATCCAGAGGTTGCAAGATAAGTCAGTGTGGATTGCATTCTGTATAGGGGACAACAAGCTGGAGGAACTCAGCAGGTCAGGCAGCATCTGTGGAAGCAAACAGTCAACATTTTGGGCCGAGACCCTTTGTCCAAGAAACGAAGGGTCTCGTCCCAAAACGTTGACTGTTTGTTTCCACGGATGCTGCCCAACCTGCTGAGTTCCTCCAGCTTGTACGTGTTGCTTTGACCCCAGCATCTGCAGTGTACTTTGTGTTCTGTGTGTTCTGTATAGGGAAGTTTCTGCACTGGAAAGATGGTATTGCTTTTTTCCTCCTTGCTTATCTGACTTCTAAATTGGTCCTCTCCATTGCTAGGATAGTGGGTACATGTTTACATTTCATAAATAATGGTTCATCTGTACCTAGAACATAGTGTGAAGTTGTAATTGCTACAATACAAACATAATATTTTGCTGAATGGGGGGATTACAATTTGAGGAACATTTAGTAGATTGGGCATGTTTGCAAAAAAAAAAGGAAGGACTATGGGAAATGATATTGCTATTGGAGCCAAGGTGTGTCTTTTGTATTCCCTATTTGACTGGTTCAAACTTTCCAAGGCTAGGCCCAAGGAATTCTGAAATGTCTTGGGAATCAGTACACATCAGAACAGCACATTGTAATAACATGGTTGCTATGCAAGAATGACAGAGCAATGGTTTTGGGTAGGAGTCTGAAGGAGGATTTGGTGAAAACACATTGCAAGGGAGAGGGTTATATTTGGAGGTTGATGTCTTTACTCTGCTATTTGTCTAAATATACTCTGGCTTATTTGGGAGTACTGGATAATAATTCAGACTGAGCAAGTTCTACACTCTGGCTGCTTTATTAGGTACACCTTTATACCTCGTTAATGCAAATATCTAATCAGCCAATCATGTGGCAGCAACTTCTGAGAGGTTGGAAGAGAATGGCCAAGCACATGCTACAACAGTGGTGTGCAGAAGAGCATCTCTGAATGCACAGCACATCAAACCTTGAAGTGGATACGCTGCAGCAGCAGACCACTCAGTGGCTACTTTATTAGGTATAGGAGGTATCTAATAAAGTGGCAACTGAGTGCATTCTGTCACTATTGGTGTCTCATTTTGAGTTCAGTAATGTCTAAATTTCATTGAAATTTTAGTCCACTTCAAAAAGAGTGAGAGTGTGATGGATTGTTTTGTATAATTGTTAACCTTCTGAAAAAATGTTCCAGGTAACAAGATGAATAACTTCTTGTAAATGCATGATAATATTGCTATTGACCTCCCGAGCTAGTTTACTATTTACAGTGCATTACATACAAGAATAATCTTGAATGCATCCTGTTCTTCAGGTGAAAGGAAAAGGTGCCTCTGGAAGTTTTGTGGTTGTGTCAAATGCAGGGAAACAATCACATAAATCGAAACATGACAAAAAGGTAATTGCATTGCTATTGGTGTAAAAATGGAATATTAATATTTTTCTTGTCTTTTGCTCTTTTACCAACAGCATTTACTATTTTGTTTGAGTTTTTTCATGTCAGGAGTGCAGTGTGTAGCTTGAGGTATAGTTGTGCTTTGGCAGACCTATAACTAAATAATCTATGTTTTGGATTAAGACTTAACATGTGGGCTGAGAAAGCAGAGCAGAGATGACCAGTATATGTAGAACTAGGCAAGGAGGGAGGTGATGAGCAACTAGAGCTAAGGGGGAGAGTGGATGTAGAATCAGGAGTTGAATGTTGATAAGTGGAGATAGTTCGCATGAGCTTTCAGTTTATCATTTCACCTACCCCTCCCATTCCTACATTGACCCGTCAATGTCCTTCACTGTGATGGTGAGGCCAAATGCAAACTAGGAGAATGATACTTCATTCTGCCTTGGTGGTCTGCAACCCAATGGCATGCACATTGAAATTTCCAATTTCAGGTAAGCTTCAACCCATATTTCCACCCAGGTTCTCTCAACCACTCCTCTTCCCACCAGTTACATCTTCCTACCATCCCTCCTTTATCTGGTTCCACTGTTCACCATATCAGATCTTTTGCCCATCACTACTTTCACCCTCTACTGTCAGCTATGATGCAGGATTTTAACCAGAAACATTGACAATCCTTCTGTTTCTACACTTGCTGCCTGAGTTTCTCTGGATTCCAGTGTTTGCAGTCTCTTTTATCCGGATAATAAATTTTCCAGTGAACCTGATGAGTTTGAATAAAGTGGGAAATAACAATTTCAACTTGAATGACCTGTGGCATTCCCACCACGCCTTAAGGTCCTGAACCCCATTTACTGACTGGATCTTCTGGGATTTTCCTGCACAGCAATCTCCAGAGATTACAGAGAATGGAGTGAGAAACTAAAAAAAAATCCAGTGAGTGGCAGTTCTGTAGGCAAAAATGCTTTGTTATTAATGAGAGAGGTCAGAGGAGAATGGCCAGACTGGTTCAAGCTGGCAGGAAGGAGACGTTAACTTAAATAACCATGCATTACAATAGTTGTGTGCAAGAGAGCATCTCCGAATGCACATGTCAAATCTTGAAGTGGATGGGCTGCAGCAGCAGAAGACTAAGAAGATGCGCTCTGTTACTGACTGGATCCATAGTTGACACCATGGACTGATGAGTGGGCAGTTGCTAAACAATTGGGTACTGGATTATCAGAATTTTACCATAGTTCCATCTGGTGGGTCCCATGGTACTTAATATTAGGGCATTTGAGTTCATAATTTATTATGATGCAAACAGCAGATGCTGGAGGGACTCAGCGGGTCAGGCAGCATCTATTGAGGAAATTGGATTGTTGATGTTTGATGAAGGATTGACTCTTATTTTCCTCCATAGATGCTGCCTGATCCAATGAGTTCTTCCAGCATGCCATGTCTTGCTCATCATTAATATTGGAAATGTATGAGGCCAGTAGGGAGCTTCAGAAGCATTTTTTTGAGGGCTAGATGCATTTACATGTCCACATTGCAAGTATTTGGGTCACAAGTGGAATATTTCTATTTGGAATTTATTTTCGAATGATTTATTCATTGCCTAACAGTATTTATTATTGCTCCAATGTCCTAAATTGCTTAAGAAAATATCTAATCGTTCAATGCAATCATTCCTCAGAAGCTGGTGAGTAAACTGTCTTTGTTGGATATTGGACTTTTTGACAGAGTGACCTGAGTCAGTGTTTGCAGCAGCATCACCATCACAGTGAGCACTGATCCCCTCAGACTTGCATACTACCCACTACTACTCAGCCCACTACTGTTCACAATGATGACACACGACTACTGCTAGATCCAACTCTAACCTCATCATTAAGTTCGCTGATGACACAACAGTGATTGGCCTCATCAGCAACTATGATGACTTGGAATCTGGAGAGGAAGTAGAGCGGCTTGTGGACTGGTGCAGACACACCAACTGAGTCTCAACGTGGACATGATTAAAGAGATGATTGTGGACTTCAGGAAGGTGCAGACTGACCACTTTATATTGCACATCAATGACTCCTCCATAGAGAGAGTCATGAGCACCAAGTTTCTTGGAGTGCATATGACAGATGATCTCACCTGGACCCTGAACACCACCTCTTTCGTCAAGAGAGCACAGCAGCACCTCCACTTCCTGAGGACATTGAGATGAGTGAGGCTCACTACCCCCATTCTAACTACAGTCTACCTGAGCACAATCAAGGATGTCCTGACCAGCTGTATCACCGTTGCATATGGGAATTGCAAGGCATCTGACCCTGCTATGGTTATGAGGACTGTTCAATCTCTCTTCTCCACCTCCCCCCTTCCCCATTTCTAAGACATTCATCTGAAGTGCTGCGTTCACAGAGCCCTCAGCATTGTCAAGGACCCTTCCTATCCATCCTACAATCTCTTTGACCCCCTACTAGTAGGTGAAAGCTACTGCAGTATAAGAACAAGGACTTGGGCTGGATAACGGCTTCTTATTCTGGGCTGTGAGACTTCTGAACATCCTGCTACCACCTAGTACACATTACTTATGACAACGCAAATAACTGCATATAGTTGCAAGAAAAAGTTTGTGAACCCTTTGTGCAATTACCTGGTTTTCTGCATTAATTACTCATAAAATGGGGTCTCATCTTTATCTAAGTCACAATAATAGACAAACACAATCTGCTGAAACTAATAACAGACAAACAATTGTACTTTTCATGTCTTTATTGGACACATTGTTTAATCGTTTACAGTCCACACTGGAAAAAGTATTGAACCCTGTATTTAGTAACTGGTGGAACTTCCTTTAGCAGCAATAACCTTCAACAAATGTTTCCTGTAGCAGCTGATCAGACTTGCACAATGGCAAGGAAGAATTTTAGATCATTCTTCCATACAAAACTGTTTCAGTTCATCAGTATTTCTGGGATGCCTTGCATGTACAGCTCCCTTCAGGTATCAACTAGGTTAAGGTCTGAACTCTGATTTGGCTATTCCAATACATGGATTTTCTTCTTTTTAAACCATTCTGTTTATTTACTCTTATGTTTCAGATCATTGTCTTGTTGTATCAACCAACTTCTATTAAGTTTCAGGTGATGGACCGCTGTGCTGACATTCTCCTGTAAAATGTCTTGATACAATTTTGAATTCATCGTTGCCGCAACGATTGCAAGCCATCCAGGCCCTGAAACAGTAAAGCAGCCCCAGACCATGATGCGCCTTCCACCATTCTTCACAATTGCAATGAGGTTTTGGTTTTTGTATGCAATGCCCTTTTTCCTCCAATCTGCCAAAAAGTTCAACTTTTGTCTCATCTGTCCTCAGAACATTGTCCCAGAAGTGTTGTGGGACATTCAGGTGGCCTTTTGCAACTTTGAGACATGCATCTTTTTTATTTTGGAGAGCATTGGTTTCCTCCATATTGTCCTTCCATTAACCCAATTCTTGTTCAGTGTTTTTCTTATAGCGGACACATGATTAGAGACAAGTTCTAGAGATTTCTGCAGGTCTTGCTTTTCACCTCCTTCATCATTGTGTTCTTGGTGTGGTCTTTGCAGAACACCCGCTCCTATTGAGAGTAGCAGCTGTACTGAATTTCCTCCATTTGTAGACAGTTTCTCTTACAGTGGACAGATGAGCGCTCAGGTCTTTAGAAATGTTTTTGTAGCCTTTTTCAGCTTCATGCATCTCTACAATATTCTGAGGTCCTCTGAAAGGTGTTTCTGATGGAGGCATGGTACACCTAAACAGATCTTTCTTGAGAAGAGCAGCCTCTGTCAGTAACCTGACTTTGTATGTTTTTTTATAGGGGAGGGCACCTCGACAACCTACACCTCCAATCTCCTCTCGATTGGAACACCTGACTCCAAATAGCTTTTGTAGAAGGCATTACCCCAGAGGTTCACGTTTTTTTGAACTGGGCTGTGATTGTTTAAATGGTGTACTCAGTATTGACGAGAAGAAGTACAATTGTGTGTTATTAGTTTTGGCAGATTGTGCTGGTCTGTTAACGTGACTTGGATGAAGATCAGACCACATTTTATGAATAATTAATACAGAAAACCAGCTAATTGCAAAGGGTTCACAAACATTTTCTTGCACATGTAGCTTTGAATATTTAACTTGTTACATACTCGTGACACGTGACAGTGGTACCCTTGTCACATGATTGGGGTTGAAGCTATACTGGACTTGAGGTAATGGTCTTGTGATGGTGGAGTGATGTCATTTTCCCGCCAGTAGAGGTCATGTGACAGGTTTTTTTTTACAGGGTATAAGAGGAGGACCCCACCCTGTGGGGAGGGGCAGTTCGTGGCTGGATTTGCCAAGTTGACTTCATGCCACTGCGTTATTTAATGGCATGACGCAGTTTAGTTGAAAAATGAAGTTTTATCTAATGCCTAAAGTTTAAAAGGTCATTGCCAGCAGTTTCTTTACAATACTGCTAGTGGAGAGTGAAGATAAAAGTTCGGGAGTTAAAGATCGAGGAGAATCGATTTTCGACGGTGGAAAGTTCGACCTTGTGTGATCTTCATTCGGAAGGATTTCATTGACTGTTCTCGTGTTAATCTCTGCGGGAAAGCAGAAGATTGAGAATAGTGTGGAAGAAAAGGTCAGTGCCTTTAAACCGTTACGTTTTATAAAACTCTTCGTGGGAAGAGTTCGACGCCGGGGATCGAAGGACAACGACGTGGAAGAGAATTTAAATCGCCTTAAAAAGTCTCTCCTTTTAAATGGACTGTGAGCATTTTGAACTTTCGGCATACCGCTTTAAAGAACTTTTTTTTTTCAACATCGCTTTAAGAACTGTTTGAGCTGCATCGCTTTAAGAACGGTGAAGCTGCCGCACAGCAGCTGTTTTCCGGTTACGTTAGTGTTTCTTTACTTTTGGGGGTTTGTTTTCAGTGTTTAATAAACGTGTTATTTGTTATTAAAACCCTTGTCTAACTCGCATATATTTATTGTTGCCTGAATACGTAACAAACTATATTTTGTATATGCACTTTATGTCAACTTGTATATCTACAGAGCGCTTTTTTATTGGTTGATATTTTAAGTGAAACAGTACATCCAACTCAGTTCAAATATTTTATCATACAGTTGGTTCTTGTCTATAATCAGGTTACCAAGCTCTGTTTCATACTAGTGAATAGACCTTGTGAGCATTAGCAGAAATGACCATCTGAACTTTCACTTTTTTTTGCAGTTTCTTGGTCACAATTTTTCACTGATTCATAAAATTGCCATATTGATAACCTTTTTTTCACTTTTCAGTCCATCAGTCTTGAGTTGAAGTCGGATCTTGATTGCCTCAAACCTTGCATTTTGTACCTCTGTGCTGACAATTTAAATGGATTTAAGAAAAGTTGTTTTTAATCAAGCATGCTATTCTTTTTTAATAGAAATCTGCTTCATCTGGACCAACGGAGCAGCCAATAAAACTGGAGGATGCACTACCACTGGCATTTACAAAGCTATGTGAACCTAAAGAGGCATCATACAGTCTTATCAAGAAGTATCTCCTTCAATATTACCCCAAACTAAATGCTGAGAGCAGGTATGAAAGTGAAGATTTATATTCGTGCATTTGCCCAAGACCACAACTAAAGTGTAAACCCCTACTTTAAGATTCAGCTTGCAAGACTATGGATTCTATTAGCATGGTCTTTTTTTCATTTTTGGAGATCGGTCACCAGATGCAGTAAGGTTGCCCATTGCTCAGTTTATTTGTCGGGGTAAAGTTGTATTTTCAGTCTTAATTGGTTAGATAACTGACTACTTCTGCTGAGCAAACTGAATTTTAGCTATGCAAATTTTCCTCCAAAATTAGATCGTAGACAGTAGAGGCAAAAAAAGGGGAATAGTTTTCTAATTTAACCACAGTCACCAAATGTTAGTCATAGTAGGACAGAGAGAACATAAAGTTACATGCATACAAAAGGGAAGAAGTTCAGAGCAGCAATGTTACTTCATAGCAGCTTTTTTTCTTGTGGCCTAGTGTTTATCTCCTCTGTGTGATTTCTTTTCCCTCTGCATTGCTCTGTTTTACTTTTTCCATTCATCTGTCCCATTCACTGGTGAGCATGATCATCTTCCCTTTCACTGGGAAGAACAAAATAGAAATTAAGTGACTCATGGTCAAGGAAAGTACTTTAGTGTGCTACTAAACCTTTTTTAGCCTTGCTACAAAATTCTGCCATTCTCAGTACATGAAATAGGCTGTTCATTTCTGTGAGGCATGAATGATGTGGGGTTGTAATGTTGATTTTTTTCCTGTTGTATTTCTACCATTGACAATTATTTTGCATGTGCTTGATTTGCAGGCCATATTTACTCAAACAGGCTTTGCAAAGAGCTGTAGATAAGGGTCAGCTGGAGCAGATCACTGGCAAGGGAGCATCGGGCACATTCCAGGTAAGAACCACTGATGCTAGATGTGAAAAATGGATGGGCAAGGTTGTCAGTTTAAGGTACATGCGTTCTGCTGCATTGAAATACACTTCGGTCTCACCACCTTTTGGAAATTATCCTGAAGATTTTGTGTCATCCTCTGCTCCCACCCCAATTTGGGATTTTATTAATTTGTTGGAATATCCTCGAAACAAATTTCATTGTATATATCATTTACCATTTTAATTTTTACCTCTTCACAAAGATCCTGAGAATAAAGGAAACTGACATGCAGTTGTTGCAGGACTCCTGATATTGAACAGCCAAAAGATCCAACCACTAACCACAGCCACTACTTACTCTTGCCTACACTGCACCAAAGTACGTGGATCCCAGATTGACTTCTACGGCCACCTGAGTACCTACCAATTGACAACCCCTTAAGAGAACTTAATACTTGACTGGAGTGATCACACTACTACTACTTCCTGAATGGATACTGATGTTTGGTATTAATTATTAGAGAGCAGAAGAAGAAATAAGTTTAATTTTTTAAATTAAATCAGTGGGTCTCAATGTGGGCAATATTCTCCTCCCCCCCCCCCCCCCCCCCCCCCACTCCCTGCTGGGGTCATTTCATAGGGGCCACAAGTTAAAAAAACAAGAAACAAGAAATACATATATACAGTGGCATACAAAAGTCTGGGCACCCCGGTCAAAATTTCTGTTACTATGAATAGTGAGTAGAAGATGAACTGATCTCCAAAAGTCATAAAGTTAAAGATGAAACATTCTTTTCAACATTTTAAGCAAGATTAGTGGATTATTTTTCTTTCGTACAATTTTAGAGTGGAAAAAAAAGGAAAGGAGCACCATGCAAAAGTTCAGGCACCCCAAGAGATTTGAGCTCTCAGATAACTTTTACCAAGGTCTCAGACCTTAATTAGCTTGTTAGCTTCTACACAGTCATAATTAGGAAAGGCCAGGTGATGCAAATTTCAAAGCTTTATAAATACCCTGACTCTTCAAACCTTGTTCAACAATCACCAGACATGGGCTCCTCTAAGCAGCTGCCTAGCACTCTGAAAATTAAAATAAATTATGCCCACAAAGCAGGAGAAGGCTGTAAGAAGACAGCAAAGCGTTTTCAGGTAGTTTCCTCAGTTCGTAATGTAATTAAGAAATGGCAGTTAACAGGAACAGTGGAGGTAAAGTTGAGGTCTGGAAGACCAAGAAAACTTCCCGAGAGAACTGCTCATAGGATTGCTAGAAAAGCAAATCAAAACCCCCATTTGCCTGCAAAAGACCTTCAGGAAGATTTAGCAGACTCTGGAGTGGTGGTGCACTGTTCTACTGTGTAGCGAACCCTGCACAAATATGGCCTTCATGAAAGAGTCATCAGAAGAAAACCTTTCCTGCATTCTCAGCACAAAATTCAGCATCAGAAGTTTGCAAAGGAACATCTAAACAAGCCTGATGCATTTTGGAAACAAGTCCTGTGGACTGATGAAGTTAAAATAGAGCTTTTTGGCTGGAGAAAAAAGGGCGCAGAATTTCATGAAAAGAACACCTCGCTAACTGTTAAGCACGGGGGTGGATCGACCATGCTTTGGGCTTGTGTTGCAGCCAGTGGTACGAGGAACATTTCACTGGTAGAGCAAAGAATGAATTCAATTAAATACCAGCAGATTCTGGAAGCAGACATCACACCGTCTAAAAAAAAAAATGCTGAAGATGAAAAGAGGATGGCTTCTACAACAGGATAATGATCCTAAACACACCTCAAAATCCACAATGGACTATCTCAAGAGGCGCAAGCTGAAGGTTTTGCCATGGCCCTCACAGTCCCCCGACCTAAACATCATCGAAAATCTGTGGATAGACCTCAAAAGAGCAGTGCATGCAAGATAGCCCAAGAATCTCACAGAACTAGAAGCCTTTTGCAAGGAAGAATGGGCAAAAATCCCCCAAACAAGAATTGAAAGACTCTTAGCTGGGTACAGAAAGTATTTACAAGCTGTGACACTTGCCAAAGGGGCTGTTACGAAGTACTGACCATGCAGGGTGCCCAAACTTTTGCTTCGGGCCCTTTTCCTTTTTTGTTATTTTGAAACTGTAAAAGATGGAAATAAAAAAGTAATCTTGCTTAAAGTATTAAAGAAATGTGTCATCTTTAACTTTATGCCTTTTGGAAATCAGGTCATCTTTTACTTGCTTAGCTATTCACAGTAACAAATTTTGAGTAGGGGTGCCCAAACTTTTGCATGCCACTGTATGTATATTTATATGTGTGTGTATGTACACACACACACACACACACACTCTCTCCCTCTCTCTTGAAAATGAATACTAGATGCAAATGAGGCAGCGAAACAGCGTTGTGTTGGAGGGGGTGTCAATCCCTGCTTCCTGTTTGCCCATGCACAACTTTAACTTCATCAAATCAAATGCATTTCATGAGCATCTTTTTCAACAACTTTGTGAGGAAAAACAAGTAGGTATTTTTGTTGAATGGGTACTAATGCAATCAGAGATCTGAAGGTTATCGAAAGATAATTGTGTTCATCACTTTGTTGTACCTTGGGATAGTATTGTAGCATTTCTAAGTTATAAGAACACATTGTCCCTGCTAAGTCTGACATTTTACCTGCTGGGTATATTTGAAAAACTGAATTTATTAAACAGTTACCAGGAAAAAAACTGCAATCTCTTACCATGCAAAGAGGCTACTACTTTCCTTGGGAAACTCTAAAACTTTTCAGCATCAATATTGGACATCACGAGCTTATGCAATTTCCTTTACTGGCCACTCTTAAAATATTGGTTCGGTGACCTACTGGAGATGCATATCTCCACATTGGGTGATGGATCCATTTGGGGTGAAAGTGAATGATGTTGATCTAACAGTTCAAGCAAAATTCAAATGCAGCAAGCAAAATTTCTGGATAATAAGGTATATTCAAAATAAGTTTCCACAGCTCTGGGAGAATGCAAAGTTGTTTTCAGTTGGATTTTCCACCTCTTTCCTAGTTCAGTGTGGTTTTAGTTAAGCTCTTCACCTGCTTCAAAAGCTTGTAACCGTCTTGATGTAAAGAGAGGTGATCTTTGATTATCTTTAACCAAGTTGTAACCAGATAATTCAAAAACTCGCTAGTTTGCATCATTTGCAAGGATCTCAATAAATACCCTAAGTAACAAAGTTAAGCACTTTATTGTTGCTGCATGGAAGAATATTTTATAAATATATTATAAATAAAGTATCTTATTCAGAGCTTTGAAATAGACTTAGTTTTCATATATACCCGTAACACTATATTTAACATATTACCTATAACCTGTTAAAACATAAATATTGACTGTATATTAGAATAATTAGTACAGTTGACCAAAAATAACATTAGCAACTAAGGGACTGGCCACAGAGGTAAATGAAAGTCACAAGTTGGGCACGAACAGAAAAAGGTTGAGAACCACTGAATTATATAACTGCAGTCAGACATTGGTTAGTGAATTTGGGCAGGGATGAACTCTCACATGGAGGCTTTAGTTAAATGTGGTTAAACTGGGCAGAACCATCCCATTGTCCTGTTTTTAGCCAAGGTTGTGCAATTTGCATAATGAACACAAAGATCTACGTCTTAGCTCCACTTGTTATATAATATTGAAACTTGATTAGTGTTTAGAATCTTTTGTTAGGTTTTATTTCTTCCATCTTCCTGTTGCAGCTTAAAAAGGCTGGAGACAAGCCATTGTTAACTGGAGGTCCATTTGAGGATGCAATTCTAAGTGCTATAACTGCCATGAATGAACCAAAAACTTGTTCAACCACAGCACTTAAAAAATATGTTTCAGAGAAAGTTCCTGCAACAAATTCAAATTTCCAGAGTAAGTTGAACATTATCTTTCTTATCTTTAGTTTACATTACATTACTTCATTAAAAAGTTACTTGAGATCTAATTTTATGATGCTCTTCTGGAAACTGCTGGTATAATTGTGAAAGTATTTATGGCTGACTTAAGTTGCTGCTAAAGTTTGACAAGTTGGCATTCTTTACACTTGCATGTTGCATCAAATTGTATATTGACTGGACAGTTGTTTGAAATATTATCTAATAATGAATAAACATAGTTTAGGTGAGACTTAATGAACCTTAAACATCTGGTGATAGTAGATGCTGTGTCTGTGTTTTTAAGGTTACTTGAAGCTTTATGTGTGTCATCAGTATGAAAATCTGAATAATGCACAGTGCATAACCCAACCCTCTGAATTGATTGGTACTGCTATTAAAGAATATTGTTTGTCAATCTGTTTGAAAGTAGGGATATTACAACATTTGCTTGGTTTGCTTCAATGTAAACATCACTGGGTGATTTACAAATTAGGGAGGTACTTAATGAATACTTTGCTTCAGTATTCACTACAGAAAAGGACCTTGGCGATTGTAGGGATGACTTACAGTGGGCTGAAAAGCTTGAGCATATAGACATTCAGAAAAAGGATGTGCTGGAACATTTGGAAAGTATCAAGTTGTATAAGTCACCGGGACTGGATGAGATATACCCCAGGCTACTGTGGGAAGCGAGGGAGGAGATTACTGAGCCTCTGACAATGATCTTTGCACCATCCATGGGGACGGGAGAGGTTCCAGAGGATTGGAAGGTTGTAGATGTTGTTCCCTTATTCAAGAAAGGGAGTACAGATAGCTCAGGAAATTATAGAAATTATAGTGGTTCTTACTTCAGCAGTTGTTAAGTTGATGGAGAAGATCCTGAGAGGCAGGATTTATGAACATTTGGAGAGGCATAATATGATTAATAGTCAGCATGGCTTTGTCAAAGGTGGGTTGTTTCTTACGTTCCTGATTGAATTTTTTAAGGATGTGACTAAACACGTTGATGAAGATAGAGCAGTAGGTGGATTTCAGCAAGGCATTTGATAAGGTACCCCATGCAAGGCATATTGAGAAAGTAAGGAGGCATGGGATCCAAGGGGACCTTGCTTTGTGGATCCAGAACTGGTTTGCACACAGAAGGCAAAGAGTGGTTTTAAATGGGTCATATTCTGCATGGAGGTGAGTGACCAGTGGTGTGCCTCAGGGATCTGTTCTGGGATCCCTTTTTTAAAGTTTTATAAATGACCTGGATGAGGAAGTGCAGGGATGGGTTAGTAAATTTGCAGATGACATAAAGGTCGTTGGTGTCGTGGATAGTGTAGAGGGCTGTCAGAGGTTACAGCGGGACATTGGTAGGATGCAAAACTAGGCTGAGAGGTGGCAGATGGTGTTCAACCCAGATAAGTGTGAGGTGGTTCATTTTGGTAGGTCAAATATGACAGAATGTAGTATTAATAGTATGACTCTTGGCAGTGTGGAGGATCAGAGGGATCTTGGGGTCTGACTCCATAGAACATTCAAAGCTGCTGCGCAGGTTGACTGTGTGGTTAAGAAGCCTATGGTGTATTGGCCTTCCTTACTGTGGCTGAGTTCAAGAGCCGAGAGGTAATGTTGCAGCTGGTCAGACCCCACTTGGTAATGTTGCACTGGTCAGACCCCACTTGGAGTACTGTGCTCAGTTCTGGTTGCCTCACTATAGGAAGGATGTGAAAGCTATAGAAAGGGTGCAGAGGAGATTTACATGGATGTTGCCTGAATTGGGGAGCATAACCTATGAGAATAGGTTGAGAGAACTTGGCCTTTTCTCCTTGGAACGACAGAGGATGAGCGGTGACCTGATAGAGGTGTATAAGATGAGAGGCTTTGATCGTGTGAATAATCAGAGGCTTTTTCACAGGTCTGAAATGGCTAACACAAGAGGACACAATTTTATGGTGCTTGGAAGTAGGTACAGAGGAGATGTCAGGGGTAAGTTTTTTAAGGAGAGAGTGGTGAGTTCGTGGAATGGGCTGCCAGTGACAGTAGTGGAGGCAGATACAATAGGGTCTTTTAAGAGACTCCTGGATAGGTACATGGAGCTTAGAAAAATAGAGGGCTATGGGTAACCTGAGGTAATTTCTAAAGTACATGTTTGGCACAGCACTGTGGGCCGAAGGGCCTGTATTGTGCTGTAGGTTTTCTATGTGTTGTGTATGTGGCCTGGTTACACAACAATGCTATTAATAAAATTGCTGGAGACGGGAGCTAAGGTTCATGGTTCTTTACTGGCAGAACTGAACTCAGCACACACGTACAGATCAATACGCGCCTAATAGCACATGCAACGACATGTCCCTTATTATACTGTAGGCCATACAGTACACCATGATTCTATGGTGTCAGTACCAAGGTAGGGAATGAAGGAATTAGATTCATGGGAAACCTTAACTTCCATAGTGCTTTTATTTTAAACTATTTAAAAGAAAGGTCATTCCAGGACCAAAAGAAGAGTCCATATGTTAAGAGAGGAGTACAAGACTGAGAAAAATTGGGCAACATCTTCCAGTCAGCAGCGAGCTAACGACCCTTATTGTTGACTGTCATATTTTAAGTAGAATTATCTAGAGTGTTTCTCTTTGGGTTAGGTGGTGAGGAACAGGGCAATTTATTTCCTGTGTTAGGATAGGGTCATTTCAGATTCAGATTCAGTTTATTATTTAGAAACCACAAATGCAATGCAGTTAAAAAATGAGACAACATTCCTCCAGAATGATATCACAAAAGCATATGACAAAACAGACTACACCAGAAAATCCACATAACGTTTGGCAATCCCCAATCCAGAGTCCGGAGAGGCTGCTGCGTATTAATATCGCGCTACCGTCTTAGCGCGTTCCCTGGAAAGGAGCTCCAAATCCACCAGACAAACAAGACCAAAAACTAAAGCTACAAGACCTGCACAAAACCACACAGTTACAACATATAGTTACAACAGTGCAAACAATAGCATAATTGATAAAAAAAACAGACCATGGGCACAGTAGAAATAGTCCAAAGATGTTAAAGGACTATAAGTTCAAAAGAAATCACCACACAGTTTCCACAAGTCCCCAGGGTCCCGACAGACTCACCATCCCAAGCCGGAGGCAGAAGGGAATACCCCCGCTGTGGACTTCCACGATGCCGCCCGACTCAGCCTCACAGACGCAGCACACAATGAAAGCTCCGTCAAACCCAGCCTCGCAGACGCAGCACACACCAACTTGCAGGCCAAGTTTGATATACTAGAGAATAGAGAGATATACTAGAGAAATTTAAGGACAAAGCTCACTTGCAAAAATGCTGAAAAGAACTGAGTGAAAATGGCACTGTTCTCTTGGAAATCCATTATCTTCAGGTGTTGAAAGATGGAAGAACTTGGACATCTGATTTTAAATGTGAAAGTAACTTGTATCAGTACTAATAGGACTTTATTACAGTAGCACCAGTGTGTTGGAAAAACTCAACAAATAAGATAGTACCAGGAGAGGAATTAACAGTCTATGTTTTGGGCTGAAACCTTTCATCAGGACTGGAAAGGAAGAGGAAGAATCTAGATTTAGAAGGTGGGAGAGGAAGGAGTACAAGCTGCCAAGTGATAGGTGAAACCAGATGAGGGGGGAGTTGGGTGGGGGAAGGGTGATGGAATAAGGTGGGAGGTCATAGGTGAATGAAGAAGGAATCTAATGGGAAAGGACAGTGAACTATGAAAGGAAGGGAATGAGGAGGGGCATCAAAGGGAGGTGATAGGTGGATGGAGAGGGTGCGAGGGTAACCAGAATGGTGTTTGGAAAATGTGAGAAGAGAGGGCAGAGCAATTACAGAAAGTTAAGAGAAATTGGTGTTAATGCCATCATTAGAGGCTACCCAGATGAAATGTGATGTGTTGTTCCTCCAACTTGAGTGTGGTTTCATCGTGGCAGTAGAGGATGCCAAGGACTGACGTTGGAATGGGAAGTCAAATTGAAATGGGTGGCCACCGAGAAATGATGAAAAGGTGAAGTGTGGCACTTGTCCTATGTACAGGGATAAGTGCCAGGATGGATATCAGTTGAGAGAGACAAGAGGACAAGAGAGACATGTCGAGACCAATGCCTATATAGGTTGGGGGAGGGAAAGATGAGCTTAGTGGTAGGATCCTGTTGTAGTTGGTGTTGGTTACAGAAGATGATGTAGATATGAAAGCTCGTAGGGTGTTAGGTATGGACAAGGGGAACCCTATTACAGTTATGGCAGTGAAGGATGGAATGAGGCAGATGTATGGGAAATGAAGGAGATGCAGGTGAGGGCAGCATAGAGAAACACCATTCTCTGAAAATTCAGGACATCTCAGGTTTTCTAGAATGCAAAGTCTCATCCTAAGATGAATTATTATAGATGTTGTTTATTGCAATAGATCCTTGCCATACATATCAAGATTAGTCATCTCTGCCAGTGCAAGTCACAAATGAAGACCGAATTGTAATTTGTAAACTTGTGCTGTCATTCATATTCCTGTGATGAAGGACAAGAGATAGTGACACTGGAATAACCTCTTCAGGGCATAAGCCTGGGCAGAAGGTCCAGAGATCCCAGGATGCCCAGTTGTTAAGATCACCCTCTCTGCCTCACTGGCAAATTCCAAAGGAAAGTGAAGCAATATGCTTGGCTGCAGGAGCTGCCGAATGGATATTCAGTGACATTCAGCTGCCTTAGGGGCTCCACTCTGGATTTTCTGTCTGGGTTTACTCCCATAGGCTTTGACTCTCCTGATGCTGTCCACAAGGCAGTGGGGCTATATACCTATAGCTAAGAATTTTGTTCACAAGCACTGGGATGTATCCAGCCTGCATGCTACGTGTGTAGGTGCCAGATCTTCTCCCCATCCTCTAGTTCAGCCCGAGTCTGAAAGAAGTTCAGTTTCTGTGTGTAACCAGAAAGGAGGCACCACGTGAGGCTTGCTGTTGGAGAGTTTGTACAGGCTGGGAGAGACTTGCACATTCAGCTCTCCTTTTTGCGAGACTGCTAGCCAGCAGTGGAAGCTGAGAGTGACAAGCACTACCCACTACACTACCACACTAGACACATCACAACAACCATTTGACACCCCATATTCCTCTAGATGTAAAGAAATCTAAATTGAAATCAGATTTGAAAAATTGTTGTTTGACAGTACGCTCCCATCCATACAATATCTCTCTGGTTGAGTTGTAAAGAGATCAAAAGCTAGTTCTGCACATCTCAAGAAATCAGAGATTCTTCCTTTATTTATTAAAGATAATGTCTAGATTTCGAAAGACAGCAGTGTTTACTTAATACTTAAAAAATATAAGCACCTTCCTATCCTAATCTTATTTTCCAAGGTGGTTATTGCTACTTTAACAAAGAGCTGGTCTTCCTAGTTGAATGCACACCAAGTAATTGAAACTGCACAACTAACCCTTTCCAAGTCTAAATGTGCCAGGTCCTATGTTATCAAATTCACTTGTATTAATAATTCCCTTAATAATGTAGAATTCGTGGATCATGTTCTCCCTCTTAGACTTTTGGATAAGGCCAAGGAATAAAATCACTTCTCATGCTTCAGCGCACTTAGGTGAGAAATTGTCTACAATAATAATCATTATACCTTGCCTAGGGATGGAATATCACAATTATGGAAGGAGTGTTACAGTAATTCAGATATCTCACCAGGTTTCATGAAATGAATGTTAGCAGTGGTACCAATCAGTATTTAACCCGTGTACTTGAGAGCAGGAATAGAGATGGTTAAGATGGTTTTCACATTTTTCTACAAAAGCAAATAATATACTGTAAATTCCGGTGTATAAGCCGACCTGGAGTATAAGAAGACTCCCCATTTTCAAGGTTAAAAAGGTGACTTTTTCATGTTACCTTTGTATAAGCCGACCCCTTTTGTAGAGGTTTTTGATTTAACCAGAAAAGATCACAAGATCTCACATGCTGGATCCTGAACTTTGAAATTTTGTGAACCAGTACCTGCTAAGAAAACAGGCCTACACATTGTAGAGCGTTATAAGCAAATTCTTAATAATAAATCAGAGAGGGAGGTTTTGGATTAGGCTCCCAATGGTAAAAGAATCCTATGAAATGTAACCCCCGTGAAACCATTTAGTGCCCATCGTAATCTCGTTAAAACATAACACGAGGTGGCGGGATCAGTACGTGTACTCAGTATTGAGTTTGAGACCATCATGTACAAAAGATTAAAACAAATGCGATATGATGCTGGCTTCAAGCTGAAGGTTCTTGATTTTGCTAAAGGAACAAATAATTTTGCAGCTGCTAATTAGTTTAGTGTAAACAAGAAACAAGTGAGAGAGTGGAGAAAGGCAGAGGACACGCTGAGGAAAATGCCAAAGACAAAAGTGCAAACCACGGGAAAACATGCCGGTGGCCAGAATTCGAAGAAAAAGGTTTAGAGTGGGTGGATCATCAGCAATTGTCTAGATACATTGTTTCTAGAGAAATGATTTGAGTTCAAGCGTTGAAATGGGCCGAAAAACACCGTGAGGTCAGTGAAAATTTCAAAGCTACACGAAGTTGGTGCACTTGATTTATGAATAGACGTGATCTCACGTTGAGACAAGAAACAAAGATTGCTCAGAAAATTCCCGCGGGGTGTTGTATACATTCAAGAACGCTGCTGGATGGATGAAGCGGGTTGCTTGAAGTAGGTTAAAGAGGTGTGGCATCGACGTCCGGAAGGTTTCAGGAAGGAAAAGTCACTACTTTTGTCTGGGACATGTTCAAAGCGCACTTGTCAGGTGAGACAAAAGCAGCATTGAAAGCTGAAAATATGGACATTGCAGTCATCCCCGGTGGTTTGATGTCCGTGCTCCTGCCACTAAATGTGAGTTTAAACAAACCATTCAAAGAATTCATGCATCAACAGTGGAACGAATTTGACTCAAAAACAGCCAATAAATACGACCTGTCTTCCGTATATTTGTTCTTCCAAAGTTAGCACCCTCTGTATAAGCCAACCCCCTAATTTTAGGACCAAAATTTAGGGCCAAATTCCCAGCTTATACACCAGAATTTACAGTATTGATTATAATAGGAGAAGCATATAATCACAAAAGAACTGAACCTGCTTTGAGAAAATTTTACATCAGTGTTGCAACAAGATGTCATGTATTTGGCATGCAGAAGATAAATTTGAACATCTATAATTGAAAATTGGAGTGGCATTTTTTAAAGTACTAATTGTTATTCTCTCTTCCAAAGAGAGCAAAGTTAATTCCACATGGAAGAATGGATTTGAGTCTTTCCTTTTACCCATTATACCACTGTAACCAAAATGAATGCATTTTTCAGTGTTAGTATTTTAATTGTCTTGTGCTTATTTTTTTCCAGTGCATATGTTGAAGAGAACACTGCAGAAATGTGAAAAAAATGGATGGATTGAACAGATTTCTGGCAAAGGATTCAGTGGTTCCTTCCAGCTCTGTTTCCCATTTTACCCCAGGCAAGAATGATTTTAATTAATAACAGAAAATTGTAAAATTCCAGTAACATATTGGCACATTTTGGTCAGAGGGCTTGCTTGTTCCCATATTTAGAAACACCAAATACTCATTTGTTGATCATCGCTTGCAGGTAGCTACAGCCATTAAAAGTGGCACAGGGAATGGGTCAGCTTCAGGACTTCTGTATGAAGTTTATTATTTTGGTTTGTCTGGTATTAATTTTTTAAATGTTCAGCATAAGGCTTTATTTTTGAAATCTAATTCAAAGGCTTCAATATTTTGCTGAAAGTAAGATGTTTTGCATTGTGTACATTTTCGTTGTGTGAATGGTGGGGTTTGATTTGGTAGTTCTGGTCCTCAGAAGCCCAAAGTCACCATCTTGGTCAGTAATTGCCCTTTGGCAAATTAGTTTTAAGAATTATACTTTCCATTTTCTTTTAGTGAATTTGCAACAGTAACTTATAAGTGGCAAGTAATTTTTAATTTTACATTTCCCTAGCTTAGATTTTGACCAGCTGACCATTCTCTTGATGCTCCCAGAGTGTGAGTTAACTGGTGACCAACAGCAGACATCTGTGCTGTTTCATTCTTAGTTGCATCTGTAGAACCCAGGCCTGGACCATTTCTGCCTAGTGTCATCCCTGCAACAGCTGATTTTCTTGAAGCTGCTGGTGGATCGGCAAATTAATTCTGAGTCCTTGTGGTGATATCTCGAGTAGCAGGATTCATCAGAGGAGATTAGATTGTTCAGTCTGTTTCATAACTACTATCTGGCCAACAGAGGGGATTGAATATTTGCAAGGTAATTGAGGTTTAAGATAATTAGCATGCTTTGAGCAAACAGCATTGTTTTAGTCAAACAACTTTGAACTAGTATTTCAGTGCTGGTTTTTCATTCTCATCTCTTTAACACCACTGGATTTTGTTTTAATTTTGTATACTTATGGAAGCTGGATAATATGAATTTGATACCCGTTTTAGGCAGTGTGTTTCTTTCTATTGAGCACTGTAGCATTTCCTTCTATTGAATTAATTCCTTATTTCTAATGTTTTAACTGGAGCTTTTTGTTTTAAAATATATTCTGTTACTCTGGAAGTTGATCATCAATATTTTTCAAATCCAAACGGGACAGCTTGGCGTTTTCATGAAGGGACAATCTAAATGCAGCTTAAAGGCCTTGAACCCTTAGATTAGTTTTTTACATTACAATTGACTACAATTTCATTGACTTTTAAGTGCTGAGAGAGACAGTGAGGCTTCAAATTTTTCATATTTGTCTTTTTCTGTCTCTTACTTGAATCCTTTCTGCTCTGCTGTCTAATTTTCTCTATCATCTTTATTTCCAGTAGTTCGCTGTCTAAATTGTAATAGGATTGCCTATGCTACTGCAGGCCGTTTCCATTTAGATGACAATGTAGGGACTAAACTTGCTTGCTGTTGAGTAATATTCCTTAACTGTGACTAAATATTTCTATTTTTCTTTAGTCCTAGTGTCCTTTTCCCTGAAAAGCAGCATCAGAATGAGGATGAATCTGAGGTAGAAGAGGAAGATGAGGATGAGGTATCAGAGTCAGAAGAAGAATCTGATGAAGATGAGCCTCCTAAAAAAAGGTATGTATTTGCCATTAAATGATTTTAATTTTGAGAATGTTTGTGGCTGTATTTTTAATATATTGACAAGATTACCCAAACAGTCATTTAGGAATTTTATAAGTATGAAGAGCATCAGCATTGAAAAATTAGAAAGCCTTGGGTACGAAGAAAAACTGGAAATCTGAAACAAAAATAGAATGCTACTATTGCTGATTGGTTTAATACCTGGAACGAGCAACAATATAGTGCCTTTGATTTTAAACCAATGTCCTTTGATTTAACCATTTGGTACTTCTTTTCCCTGGTGGATGCCAAAAACTGAGTTGTACTGTAACCATGAGCAGTCAGGAGAGCCATTTTACTGAACTACCAATATTAATGCTATCATATTTGTAACCCAAAATAGACAGAAGCCAATTCCACAAGCCAAGGCCAAGTTGCAGAAGCGAAAAGCTGCCAAACCGAAGAAAGAAGTTACTGCTAAGAAGAGCATGCTGTCAAAGAAAGTACCTGCAAAAAAACCAGCTAAAAAATCAAAGCCGTCGTCTTCAAAATTGGCTAAAAAGCCAGCAGCACCTCAAAAGCCTCGGCGTGGGTCTCCTAAAAAGTCTCCTGCAACCCCAAAGAAGGTGAAAGGACCTGCCAAGGCCACCACAAGGTATTCACAGAGGCAGAGAAAGTAACAGCGAGGCTGGAATGCTGTTACTCAGTGGTGCATGTTTTCTCATTTGAAATGTGCCACGTGACACGATACTTTTCTGCAGCTAACCTAGAAAAAAAAAGTAGATACTTATTTTTAGATAACTCAGTAGAATGCTATTTTAGATAAGCTGTTGGACATCAACTTGTTTCAAGAATGTTTTTTAGTTTAATGGGTTTATATTTAAGTGTGTGACCTTTTAACAAAACTATAGGCAGCACACTCAATTTCTACCTTTTAAGTGGGGAGCAAACCAAAATGCCAGTTGAATTAATGGAAATTATGGTAATACAGAGTTTGTTGGAATCTTCTTCTAAATAAGGTAACTGGTATGTACAGTTGATAAATATTTTGGGGAGGCAAGGGGAGAATCCTCCTAAGCTAATGCAAAAGTTTATCTGTGCCATAGTATATTGAGTTTTGACATTACTGCTGAGACATGAAAACTTCATGAGGTAACTAGAGTGAAAATGGAAGCATTTTGGTGTGTCTTTGCCCTTTTGAAGTCGGGTATTACAAGTTCATTGTTCAAAATCCTTGTATGATTTGTATTGGAGATTAGTCTTAAGAAATTGGCCTGTACACAGTATGTGTATTACTGAATGTTGCTACTCTTTTGATAATTGCATTAGTGTCAGATTTGTAAGTACAGTACTTGCATGCAGCACCATTTTGTTAAGCTTTTTTTCTGTAATCTTGTCTCACTTAGTAAAAATACTGTACATTGTATATTGTTGTCAACAATCTTTTGTCTACAAATTCACATGAATTGTTTCAGAATTGTTACTTTTGGTTCTTCATCACTCTGACATTCAATGTAAAATAAACATGACAAAGAAGGAAGAAATATTGGAACAGGTTTTCCGTCCATTATGTCTAATATTACCCTTATTAAACATAATTTTGCAGCAGGTAACATTTACCCTTAAGCTACCCTCTCAAACCAAAACAGTGAGTTTTGGTTTATAATATTTTCAGAAGTGGTTATGCATCTGTGATGTTAAAACAGATGGTATTAGAGCACTCAATAAACCGAGCAGCATCTGAACAGAAGCGGAGATTCGGGTTGATTGTATTTAACAGTGTCTTTGCTAAGTTTTTTTCTGATTTCTGTGTGTAAATTGGATTTCTTGCATCTTCCATATTTTGCCATCTGATGCCCATCTCCATTAGAACATGGAAGCATAGAAAACCTGCAGCATGATACAGTCCTTTTGCCCCACAATGCTGTGCTGAACATGTTATCTGCTGCCACCACTGATGCTGGCAGCCCATTCCACACAGTCACTACTCTGCGTTTTTAAAAAAAAACCTGCCCCTGACATCTCCTCTGTACCTACTTCCAGGCACCTTAAAACCGTGCGATCAATGCCTCTCATCATCTTTAACACCTCTATCAGGTCACTTCTCATCCTCCGTCGCTCCAAGGAGAAAAGGCCAAGTTCTCTCAACCTATTCTCATAAAGCATGCTCGCCAATCCAGACAACTTCCTTGTAAATCTCCTCTGCAGCCTTTCTATAGCTTCCACACCGTTCTTGTATTGAGGTGACCAGAAATGAGCACAGTACTCCCAAGTGGGGTCTCACCAGAGTCCTATATAACTGTAACATTACCTCTCTTGAACTCAATCCCACAGTTGATGAAGGCCAATACACTGTAAGCCTTCTTAACCACACAGTCATCCTGCACAGCAGCTTTGAGTGTCCTATGGACTCGGACCCCAAGATTCCTCTGATCCTCCACACTGCCAAGAGTCTTACCATTAATGCTATATTCTGCTATCGAACTTGACCTACCAAAATGAACCACCTCACACTTACCTGGGTTGAACTCCATCTGCCACTTCTCAGCCCAGTTTTGCATCCTACCAATGTCCCGCTGTAACCTCTGACAGCCCTCCACACTATCCACAACACCCCCAATCTTTGTGTCATCAGCAAATTTACTAACCCATCCCTCCACTTCCTCATCCAGGTCATTTTTAAAAATCACAAAGAGAAGGGGGTCCCAGAACAGATCTCTGAGGCACACCACAGGTCACCAACCTCCATGCAGAATATGACCCATCTGCAACCATTCTTCACCTTATGTGTGCAAGCCAGTTTTGGATCCACAAAGCAAGGTCCCCTTGGATCCCACACCTTCTTACTTTCTCAATAAGCCTTGATAAAGGATACCTTATCAAATGCCTTGCTGAAATCCATATACACTACATTTACTGCTCTACCTTCATCAATGTGTTTAGTCACATCCATAAAATATTCAATCAAGCTCATAAGGCATGACTTGCCTATGACAGAGCCATGATGACTATTCCTAACCATATTATGCCTCTCCAAATGTTTATAAATCCTTCCTCTAACGATCTTTTCCATCAACTTACCAATCACTGAAGGAAGACTCACTGGTCTATAATTTCCTGAGCTATCATTAGTGAACATTCACTAAAGTCTTTGCTCCAGCAATAATCTAATTTGTTCTTTTACAAGGGTTTTGCTTGCTGAAACAAATGATAGGGAACACATTTGTAGACACCCTTTCAAACACAGTTCTGTGAAAACCTGTAAGGTTTATGACTTTTTGATCGGGTTAATGGAAGTGGTCTCTTGAGCATTGCCACTCTTAATCTGGCAACAAAAGCCAAGTATTTTGATTTGGGTTTTTATGTTTCAGCTTTCCAAAATAAGTGTGGTTTACTTTTAATTTACTGCATCTTTAAAGGGAAGAGTTTGAAGTGCTTCTGACATTAAATCATTTCCAGCAATGGGTATCCATTGTGAAAATTAGGTTTTGTTGTGTCTCCCACTGTACAAGTGTTTCCATAACAAAGGGTTCTTTAGGAGCTTAATCCCTTTGTTAGCTAGGGAGACCTGAATTGGATTTAGATGATGTATATAAGCTATCAACCCATTTTAGAATGTATTATTTGAAAAAATATTAATTATATTGTTGCCACTATAATTTGAAAACTGGAAGAGCCTGCTGGAATCAGACTGGGGGCCAGGAATGACAAAGATGAGGTGATACAGTACCCAATGTTTATTGAAATGATCATCTTAAGGGGGCTAACTCAATTAATAACAAAAATTTATAATCACATCATTATTTAAAGTATCTTGTCTACAAATTTGCATTTGTAATTTAATCATTTGCATATTAAACCAGTTTCTTGGAATTTATAAGCCTTGTTGCCCTGAGTCAATATATCATCAATTTTACATGGAATTGGGCTGCTCTTTCACACCATTTGTTAAAATGTCTGCCATCTTGCAGTACTCATGGTGGAATGTAGACTTGCCATTCATTCTGCTATTGGCAGGTTACAATAACTTACCAATAAGAGAAGACTGGGGTTTTAGTGCTGCTTAAATAAGTATTTCAGTAAATCTTAAAAAGAAATGTCACTCCTTTTTCCATTAAAGTACCGTATGAGGAAATGTTGCCAGCTTATTATAGTCCAGCTTACTTCCCACCTCCCTTCCAACTCCTAGATAGGACATAATTGTTTGCAAAAGCAGTGTGCATAAATGGCAAAAGATTTTGGTAGTCTTTTATGAGCACATGTACTTATCTCTTGCTGGTAGGCCAAATTATATCTCTTATTTATTGAAGTTTGGACTTACATAGTTTTTGAAAGTATTGTTCACATTCTAGCTATATGTGGCATTATTTCAAATTATGTTGTGGAATCTGCTGATCATTTTATTTCTGATTAGTGTTTCCTTTCTCAGTGAATGTGGAGAATGGGAGATATTCAATAATGACAGCATGTTATTTCTTGTTTATTAAATGTATAAATCTAAAAGGTCTGTAAACTGCAGAAATGAGGATGTTTGTACACTATGAAAATATGAGAAAGGGGAAGTATCTTAGTTGTTTTATCATTCCAAGCACAATCTTTAAAAAGTCTACGTAGTTGGAGCAATGAAATGCAGTTGCACTTGCAATTAATTTAAAGCATCAAAAGTAATTAATTGTAGAGCAGAGCTGATAAATGTGTAATATTCTTGGAACAGTAATCTCTAGCAAACAGCCACTGTAATTGAATGCATTCTTTGTATATCACTCTTATAAATGTAATTCTAAAGTTGGTGCTGAAAAATAGGTCTTAAATAAGATGCCAGTATGAGCCCTGCTGAATTGAATGTGTTTCATTGCAGAGGAAAAGAAATGTACTTCTAATGGTTGTCTTTTAGACCAATACATGTAGGACCTACCTGTTCAATGCATCAGGAAAATATCTTGTGAAAAATTTAAGCATAAACCTAAGCTTTTAATTTGCTACAGATGTCCAATTATTAAAGGTACCATTCTCAATACATGGGGAGTCAAGCACATCGAGGATCAAATACGGTAGGTTCATAATCTATTGTGGGAAGATAATCTTATTCAAAGAAGATTTTCACATGATAGAACTTTAAAACAAAAAATAAACTATTGGAGAGAATCAGGTTCTTCACAATTGGATACAACTACATTATTTTGCGCATCAGTGTAAATTAATACACTGGGAAAGCATGGAGATTAATGGCAAACATTTGGAGTCCTGTGAGTGAAACGGAAGTACTGCTGAAAACAGAAGAAATATTTTAACAAGATCAATACCAAAGCTACTGCTTAATGACTATCTCAGAAAGCTGAACATATCCTGGGAAGTGAAAGCGGTTGCAGATTGTGAATGAAAATCCCAATTTAAAAAATGGAAATCTAAAATTAAAAATAAATTGTAGAAATTTCACAACAGGTAGCACCTGTGGGGAGAGAAAAATGTAACTACCATTTCAGCTCAGTAATTTTATACCAGAAATAGGTAAGTTATAAGAAATTATATGAAAGCAATTATAAAAATAAATTATAAAACGGTTTAAACATTATAAAAAAGATAAATGTGAAGGGGAAAAGGTATGTCACGTGAATGAGACAAAGTGATTGATGCAATTGGTAGAGGCAGGTTCGGTATTGTCATTTAAAGTAAAATTGGATAGGTATATGGACAGGAAAGGAATGGAGGGTTATGGGCTGAGTGCGGGTCAGTGGGTCTAGGTGAGAGTAAGTGTTCGGCACGGACTAGAAGGGCCGAGATGGCCTGTTTCCATGCTGTAATTGCCATATGGTTATAAGTGCTGGTGAAGGTAAGTTTGGCAAAGTCAAAATAGGAGATTGAACAAAACCTTAATTTTCAGAAAGCTTTAATGTGCCCAGTTGAAAATGAGATTGTGTTCCTCAGGGTTATGTGGAGCGTCCTTATACCAATGTAGGAGGCCAAACACCCAGGGGTCAAGGTGGCAATGTGATGGGAAATTAAAGTGACAAATGTAAACTCAAGCTTACTCTGAACTGAGGGCGGCCACTGATATTCAATTCTCAGAATGCTTATTAGACATAATGAAAGACCTAGACAAAGTAGATGTGGAAAGGATGTTTCCCATGGTGGGTGAGTCTGTGACAAAGAGGGCACAGCCTCAGGATAGAGGGTGTGTGCGTGCGCCCTTAACTCCTGGTGGAATCGTCAGGGCGCCGTCATGACAAGCTTTTTGCACCGATCTTTTTGGGTGATTGCTCCTCGTAATCTTGGGCTTCTGAAACCTGGCGGAGCCCATCCCTCTCCAGGATAGAGGGGCACCCTTTCAAAACAGATGCAGAGAAATTTCTTTAGTCAAAGGGTGGTGAATTTGTGGAATTTGTTGCCATGTGCAGCTGTGGAGGCCAGGTCATTGGGTGTGACAGGTTCTTAATTGGACATGGCATCAAAGGTTACGGGAGAAAGCTGGGAATGGGTTGAGCAGGAGAGGAAAAAAAGATCAGCCATGATTGAATGGTGGAGCAGACTCGATGGGCCAAATGGCTTAATTCTGCTCCTACGTCTTATGGTCTTATTAATGAGAAGTGAATGAATAGTTCAACAAGTCTATTGTTGGCTGGAGCTTTTGTTGACGGAGGAAGCTTTCCAGGTCCCACCTAATTTGTAGAATGAATTTCAAAAAACGTTGTTGCTGAGTTCCAAGCAGAAGTAGAGAAAGGTAATACCAGGTGCCGATTTTCTGGCACCTTTGGTTCTAAGCCTTGCCAGATTAAAAGAAGCCACGCAATAATATTGGCAGAAATGGACTGTAGAAACTTAAAGTTTTATTAATTTAAAATTAATGTAAAATTGTTAATTACTGTGTTTACAAAGAATGTTGCTTCTAGGTTATCTTAAACATTTCAGCCTAGCGCAGTTGTTTCATGTGTTTTTATGTGTAATTTTTCTTGCATCAAATAAAAATTGATTAGCTCCTGTTCCTTCACCAAGGTCCCTTTCTCCAACTCCGAGCAAATCACGCAACAACGCAATTAACTTGTCGATAGTACATCTTCCCGTTCCATCCACTTCATCATCGCTGTCATCGTCATCACTTGCGGTGTTTCTATCAGAACACTATAACTTCCTAGTCTGTAAGGTGATGCACAGCAGGTCTTTCGTCGTCGACAATCATCCACTCGTAGATTTTCTTCATTAAGACTACTTGCTATATCTTTGAAAGCAGATCCTGTAACACTTTTTGTACACCCAAGCACATCATGAACTTTCTCCTTTGGTGAAATCCTGTAAAATCATCGCCAAGCTTTTCTTCAGGCGCATTAACAAACATCAAGGCAGGCCACAACTTGTGCCAGCCATTAGCAATGAACGTCCTTCATATCAAATTCTTTAATAAATGTCTGTACAGAATTGCCAGCATTCACCTCATCTAACAGGAGTTTAGTGAAAAGCAAACAATACTTGGCCTTTAGAGAGTGCAGTATTCCTTCGTCATGGGGTTGGCTAAGCGATGTACAGTTTGGTGTTAAATACACTGTACAAGCACTATTTTCACACAGGAGTTCAGCTTTGGGATGAGCTGAACAGTTACCCAAAATAATAATTTTGCAATATTTGAGTAGCCCTATAGATGTGTAATGTGCTCCGGCTTCTGGCACAAAATATTTTTCAAACTACTCTAACACAATATCAGTGGTAATCCAGCCATTTTTTTATTTGCACGATGTTACTGGGTCAATTTTAACACCTTTCAAGGCCCTAGGATACGTACTTTTTCAGATCACCGGTACCTGCTGCGTTCGAGCATCCTAGAATGGTAACTGTGTCCTTAGATTTTTTGAATTCTGTGGAATCTTCGTCTTCTGCTGCAAATGTTTTGCTAAGTGTGCATCCCCTATATAATGCAGTTCCAACCGCAATGTACTCAGGTTTTCGTCAGCAATGAACTTCGCAAATTCGTCTCTACTCGGTAGTTCCGTCATGGTTTGCAGACCATCTTTCTCCATGCACCTTGATCCAGTTTTTTTCAACATTTCAACCTTCTCTTGGCTCAATATGGACTGATGTTTACGTTTGCCACCAACACTGGTGTTTGCACTTAGAAGCCATAGCTAGCGTTAAATTTGCGTAAAATATGCAAAAAGCTCAAAATTTTGGGACTACCACCATCTAGTGCAATGCAAAAAAAAATAGCGTTTTGGTCAAAATGAGTCTCGCCATAGATGGCGCTGTGTGACCGCCCAGTAAACTACGTCTCGTAATTTTATCCGAATTAAGAGGAAAACCGGTCGTGTACCCCACAATCTTTTTCTCTTAAACATTGTAATTTTCCAAATCCAGGAGCCACGT
The DNA here is from genome assembly GCF_048418815.1 of Hemitrygon akajei. Classification (NCBI taxonomy): domain Eukaryota; kingdom Metazoa; phylum Chordata; class Chondrichthyes; order Myliobatiformes; family Dasyatidae; genus Hemitrygon; species Hemitrygon akajei. The sequence goes on along the minus strand of NC_133152.1, from coordinate 14,640,801 downwards.
TTGTCTATTGTGGGCAAAATGGCTTTGACTGTATGAATACCTTTTTAAATCTTTAGAAACATTATACTTGCCAATAATGTGTCGTTGACAGCCAACCGTTATTCTTCATCCACTGTCCGTTACCACGCGTAAGTAAAGAGAGAGCAGGATGGCACTGGGATGGGAAGCAGGTTTGTGCCCTTGCCTTCTGAAGTGCAACCCCGTTTTCTGTCCTGATCCAGCCTTTAGAGCAGATCGCACCCTCAAAGACCGCCCACTCCACGCTGGTGGAGGCATCTACCCAGAAAGCTTTCGAATGTGGAGCATTTTATCACCTGGAATTGAGGTAGATATGGATAATCTAAATCAGGGGTTCACAACCTGGGGTCCATGGACCTTTTGGTTAATGGTAAGACTCCATGGCATAAAAAGGATGGGAACCCCCTGATCTAAAAGGAAGCTGTGAAGTATATGAGGGCAAAAGAGATAGAAACATGCTGAGGTTTAGGTTAAGAAGGGAAGCAAGTGTAGGATCATGACCATTCAGCTGTTAGGGTGGGCCACTTGTAAACTCTAAATAAAATCTATCGTCTTTTAATTAGTTTTTTGGAGATGCATTCTGACCCTGGAATCGTTTGGGGTAAGCATGGATTTACTACAGTAAGGACGATGAGTAACAACTATCTTCTGGAGCACAAGTATTTTGTGGGGGAAGATCATATTGGCAAAGTCACCTCTGAGGCTGACTCATGAAGCATTTTATTTTAACCAGATGTAACCAGACACTGATATTTTTAGTTACATACATAAAAACAAATTCTAGAAGTTATTAGCAGCTGAGCTTATTTTCAGATAGCTACCGAACAAGAAGCAAATCACACAGTGAGCTGTGAACTGACGGTCAGTGTTCTGTCCTACTATTTACTAGCAATCATTAACAGTTCTGGAAATTCTAAACAACGAGCAATTAAAATCACTATCTTGTGGATGTGAACATATCCGCAGTTTTTGCAGATTTGTTCGACGGGTGATATTGTTTAGACCTTACCGAGCACTGCTCGTTTTTAACTCCTTCCCAAGATCCACAAACCTGACTGTCCGGGTCGCTCATGCCCCGTGCAACTCATGCCTGCATTCTATCCCATTTGGTTCAGTCCCCTCCCACCACTTTACATGGTCTCAATCTCAACGACTTTCAATTCCCAGCCCCTGACCGCCTTATTTACTCCGTGGTGTGTAGTCCCTGTACACTCTACCTCCAATCAAGGCGGCCTTAAATCTCTCTGCTTCTTTCTGAACAGAAGGTCCGATCAGTTCGCCTCCACCACCAACCTCCTCCATCTAGCAGAACTGGTCTTCATCCTCACAATTTCTCCTTGTTCCTCCCACTTTCTCCGAACTTAAAGAGTAGCCACGGGCACCCGCATAGGCTCCTATCAATGCCTGCCTTTTAATTGGCTACTTAAAACAGTCTACACTCTAAATCTCCCTGGTAATGCTCCCTAACTCTTCCTGCATTACATTACTGACCACATTGATGCTCTTTCATGCGCCCACGCTGAGCTCGACTATTTCATCAACTTTGCCTCCAACCCCATCCTGCCCTTAGTTCACTTGGTCCATATCTAACACCACTCTCCCCGTCTCCATCTCTGAAGACAAACTGTCCATCGACATCTTTTATAAACCTTCCACGCCTATCTTGGCTACACGTCTTCCCACCCCGTCTCCTGTAAATATGTCATTCTCTTTTCTCAGTTCTTTGTCTCTGCCGCATCTGTTCTCAGGGTTAGTCTTTCCTTTCCAAGATATCAGAGATGCTCTCCACCTTAAAGACACGGAGTTTCCCTTCCTCCACTCACGGACATCCATGGAGATAGAGTTCCTCTTGCCCCTACCAACTCTCTGCTTTCGGGAGGGATCCCTTCCTCTGTGATTCCCTCGCCCACTCGGCGCCCAAAACAGTCCTTCCAGGTGAGGCAACACTTCACCTGCGAGCCTGTTGGGGCCGGCAATTGTACCTAGTGCTCCGATGCGGCCTCTGTTGGTGAGACCCGACGTCAGATGTTACAGAATGAGAACACAGCACAGAAACAGGACCTCCGCGGTATCGGCCAAAAGCGGGATTTCCCGGTGGCCAACAATTGTAATTCCTATTCCCATTCCCGTCCCGACATGTCGCTCAATGCCCCTTCTTTTAAAAATGACAAGGCCATCTCAGGGTGGAGGAGAAACGCCTCATATTCCACTTCAGTAGCCTCCAAGCTGATGGCACGAACATTGGTTTCTCCTTCCCATAATTTTCCCCTTCCCTCTTCTTCAATTCCCCACTCAGACCTTTCACACTCTCCTCACCTGCCCATCGCCACCCCCCTGGTGCCCCGCCGCCTTCTCTTTCTCCTATGGTTCACTCTCCTCTCCTTTCACATTCCTTCTTCTCCAGCCCTTGACCTTTCCTACTCATTAAGCTTCACCTATCGCCTTCCAGCTAGTCCTCCTTCCCTTCCTCCCACCTTTTAAGTCTGGCGGTATCCCCCTTCCTATCCTGCCTTTGGAAGAATCTCAGCTCGAAACATCGACTGTTTATTCATTTCCGTAGACACTACCTGACCTGCTGACTTCCTCCAGTGTGTGTGTGTGTGTGTGTGTGTGTGTGTGTGTGTGTGTGTGTGTGTGTGTGTGTGTGTGTGTGTGTGTGTGTGTGTGTGTGTGTGTGTGTGTGTGTGTGTGTGTGTGTGTGTGTGTGTGTGTGTGTGTGTGTGTGTGTGTGTGTGTGTGTGTGTGTGTGTGTGTGTGTGTGGTGTTACTCTAGATTTCCAGCATCTGCTGAATCTCTTGTGTGTGACACTGTTTACCAATCCCTCTTGTGTTTTCTCCTTTCCAAATTGACTGTAAGCCGCAACTGGTGTTTTTTTTATATAAATCGGATGATCGCGGTAACTGTTACCTCCTCGAACTTACCTCCAGCCCGCCCCCCGAAAGCACTGTCCTCCATACCAACCTCGCAGACAAAAGGGGCGCAGTAGCGTGGCGGACTGACCTCTACTTTGTGGAGGCCAGGCGGCAACTCTCAGACACCTCCCCATACCCACCACTTGAAGAGGACCCCACTGCGGACCATCAGAAAACCGTCTCCGACACTGAAATTCTGGAGAATACGCATATCCACTGCCACCAGACTCATTGTTTCTGCAGCGGCTACTCTAACACAAACCAAAACCGCCGAGCTCGACACTGTAAATGATGCGCTTACAAACAGGGCGGTTCGAAAGACGATAAAAGTACATTCGACATAGAAAGCTGGAGGAACGCAGCAGGCCGGCCAGCATTCTGTGTGTGTTGCTTGGATTTCCAGCATCTGCAGATTTTCTCTTGTTTGTGAAAGGTACATTCGATCATATACTACGAAACCAGCAAAGACCCACAATGTTATAGCGATGAAAGGTCTAACTTGCGATCTAATAGCGGTATCAGCAAAAATTATCATTCGCCGTGGCTCAACCCCTTACCGCTAGACTAAATTAAATAACTAACGAAACGAGAATACTCATTTTCTTTTACCACGCTCCAACCCACGTGATAGAAAATAGATGTATGGCTCCTACAGTTCCTTTACCCCATACACCTGGCTTCCACCTCCTACCGATTGGCTCTGCATGCCATTGTCCTACTGAGCTCCTGTCCTCATACCTCGACTCCATTCTCCCTCCCTCGGGCCTGTCCCTTCCCACCTGCATCCGCGACACCTATCATGCCCTCGATTTCCTCATTAACTTTCAATTCCTTGGCCCTGACCACCTCATTTCACCGTGGATGCCCAGTCCCTATACACTTCTATCCCCCATCAAGAAGTCCTTAAAACTCTCCCCTTATTTGTCAATAAAAGACCCAACCAATTCCTTTCCACTACCAATCTCCTCCGACTAGCAGAACTGATCCGCACCCTCAACAATTCCCTTCCTTCCACTTTCTCCAGACACAAGGGGTAGCCATGGGTACCTGCACCGGCCCTGTCTATGCTTGTGTCGTTGGCTACACGGAACGATCCTTGTTCCAGCCTTCCCTGCCAATGCTCCTTTGCAACATTGACAACTGCATTGGTGCTGCTTCATGCACCATTGCTGATCAATTTCATCAGCTTAGCCTCCTACGTCCACCCTGCCCTAAATTCATTTGGTCCACTTCTGAACCTCTTTCCCTTTCCTCGATCGCTCTCTCTGACTCCATCTCTGGAGACAAACTGTCGACAGACATCTTTTATAAACCTACCAATTCCTATGGTTCCTTTGACTATACCTCTTCCCACCCTTTTCCCAGCTCCTTTGTCTCTGCAGCATGTGGTTCCCAGGATGTGGCTTTCTTCAAAGAATGGGATTTCCCTTCCTCCGCCATTGATGCTGCCTTCAACCACATCTCCTCCATTTCCCAAATATCTGCATTTACCCCATCTTCCCACTGTCTTAACAGTGAGAGTTCCTCTTGACCTTACCCACTACCCTGTGAGCCTCCGCATTCACCACACTATCCACAACTTTTGCCAGCTCCAAAGGATCCTACTACCATACATATCTTTGCCTCCCCCTCCCCCCTGCTTTCTGTGGGGATAGCTCCATCCATGGTTCCCTTGTCCATTCATTCCTCCCACTAATCTCCCTCCCAGCACTTACACTGCAAGTGGTCAAAGAGCTGCATCTGCCCATTCACCTCCATTCGGTTCTTCCAGGTGAGGGAACACTTCACTTGCAAATATGCTCGGGTTGTCTATGGTGTCCAGTGCTGCCAATGTCGCCTCTTCTACACTGGTGAGACCCATCATATGTAGGGGGGCTGCTTCATTGGGCACCTCTGCTCCATCTGCCAAAAGTGGAATTTCCCCCATGGCCAACTATTTGAATTCCTATTCTATTCTCATTCAAATATGTCAGTCCCTGGCCCCCTCTTTTACTATGATGAAGCCACCCTCAAGGTGGAAGAGCAACACCTTATTATCCATCTGGGTAGCCTACAACCTGATGGTATGAATATCGATTTCTCCTTCTGGTAAAAAATATTTTCCCTCCTCATCCCATCTTTTTCTATTCCCCACTCTGGCCTCTTACAGCTTCCCACCTACCTATCACCTCCCCCTGGGTCTCCTCCTCCTTCCTTTTCTCCTGTGGTCCACTCTCCTCTCCTATCAGATTCTTTCTCCTCAAGCCCTTTATCTTTCCTATCCACCTGGCTTCACCTATCTCCTTCCCCTCTGCATCTGTTTATTCTGGTATCTTTCCCCTTCTTTCCAGTCCTGAAGAAGGGTCTTAGCCCAAAACATTGACTGTTTAAACATTTCCATAGATGCTGTCTGACCTGCTGAGTTCCGACACCACTTTTTTTTGGTGTTGCTTGGGATTTCCCGCATCTGCACCCTTTCTCGTGTTTATGATGTGTTACTTGAAACTGGATTAATGATCTTTCCTATGAAAATATATATTTGTGATTATAAAGTGGGATTTTTTCCTATATTTTCCAGTGCCGATAGAACCTCTAAAGAAAACATTTTATTTCCTACATCAGAATTTTTACGCAATTTAAATATAGAGACATTTAATGAAATCTTAAGAAATAGGCTAATGTGAAATATGTTCCAGGTTTTATTTAACATTTCCAAAAATCCTCAAAGAAAATGCTTCACAGAAGATATTCACTTTGGGCAAACAAAGTGAATAAATATGAAGTAACTGGAAAAAAGTTTGAAATTCTGGTGTCCTTATATTCTATATATCTTCCCCTGGCAATCTTGATATTTTTTACTTGTAAGTACATTTATAAATGTAAAATATGGCAAATGTCACAGTAACATTACTTCACCACTAACTCTTGTTGTTACCTTTCCACTGATCCTGCCTGATGTCAAGTCAAGTCACTTTCATTGTCATTTCGACCATAACTGCTGGTACAGTACATAGTAAAAATTAGTCGACGTTTTTTCAAGACCATGGTGTTACATGACACAGTACAAAAACTAGACTGAACTACGTAAAAACAACACAGAAAAAAAACTACACTAGACTACAGACCTACCCAGGACTGCATAAAGTGCACAAAACAGTGCAGGCATTACAATAAATAATAAACAAGACAATAGGGCAGTAAGGTGTCAGTCCAGGCTCTGGGTATTGAGGAATCTGATAGCTTGGGGGAAGAAACTGTTACATAGTCTGGTCGTGAGAGCCCAAATGCTTTGGTGCCTTTTCCCGGATGGCAGGAGGGAGAAGAGTTTGTATGAGGGGTGTGTAGGGTCCTTCATAATGTTGATGTGCTGATAACTTCCAGCATTTTTGAACATAATCCTATGAGTTTAGGTGGAATACATAGGGAATTGAAGACCATCAAGAATGACAGGACTGCTACTGGAATTCAGCTAGCAAAAAGTGCCATGTTCTATAGTTGAACACTGAGAGACTAGTGGGACCACCTATCTTCCAACCATGATGGAGACTCAAGTGAAGTCTGAAATCAAGACCAGCTATGAGCCCTTTGGGTTATGACCGGTTATGTACTCTGGGTTTACTGACAGTCCTGAATTTAGAGGTCTGTTGATCTGGCTGCTGGTTCTTTACATCAGTTTGGGATTGGTTAGTCCCGGGCTAGACTAGGCTCAGTACAGTCAGCAGGATTGTGTTTCACTGCTCCGTATAATAACCAAATTGAATATGTTGGTGTTTCTTTGCATGAGGACTCAGTCTACAAAAAAATCTGCAAGAACTGTTAAGATCCTTTATTTTCCCACTCTCTACCATTTTAATTTTCATTTGTGTAACATTGACTCAAACAAATAACTGATTAACCTAAAGAAAACTGATGGAGTTGTGATTTTCCTCTTACCAGTGAGAGTTAGAAGTTAATGATGGAAAATGTGGTCCTTGAACATGCTCCTTACTTTCATGCTATGTCCAAGACCGGAATTTTCAGATAACTATGGACGTGGATGTTGTAAATCATATTATTTGAATACAAATAAAAACAACTGGGAGAAAGTTAAATTGTGAAAGTGTAAAAGGTATTAATAGATCTTCATGAAATAATTTATTACATATACAATAGATTGGAATTAAGATTCATTGCAAATGAAAGCATCTTCAGAAATAAGGACTATATAAGCAAATCTAAGTGTAGAATTTCCAGCAGAGGGTTGAATCTTAGCTGCAGGACGCTCTGCATTGCAAATCTGAACAAAAGTGTACCATTGCAGAGGTGGAAAGTAGTTCTCTTATTGACAGTAACTACAAAGTTCCTGAAATTTTTGGTATTTGCTTCCATTCATTTGACAGGGAAGTCAAATGCCATCCTGTTCCATTCTGCATATGTTTCTCTAGACCTGCAGTGATGTGGTTGACTCTGTAATACTTTCTGAAACGTCTTAGCAAGCTACCCTATGATGCACTGTAGTCACTATATTGAAATGAAACAGAACTAGGCAGACCATCCAGCGATTACCTTGGCACTGAATTCAGCCATACAAAGTTACTCCCAGCCTTGTCAATATTTTTAAAGTTCTCCTCACCATTTTCTGTGTTCTGTAGTCATTGCATTAAAGCAACAGCTTGACATAGCTGCATTGCGTTGCGGTCACGGAATCAGCCCTCAGAGGTGACGTGTGAGAGTACACCCTGTTCTACCCGAGATGGTAGTAGAGTGGTATGATAAGAGTTGACTCCCGACTCTGCGAAATCTCACCGTGTCAGCTGAAACGTGGAGCATGCTTCCTCCTGTGTATTGTCCTCCCTCAAATGATGTAATATTGCTCCTCCACAGTCAGTAAAACTTTGAAAAAAATCTAAGTAGCAGTAAATGCAAAAATATACTCGAATTGAGGTATCAATGACCCATCATCAAGAATGGCTTGACTGCATCTCCTGAAAGTCGAGGGTGTCAGGCTGGACACGAGCAGATAGCGAACAAACCAATGGATACATTACTTCAACTTGTCCTCAGCAGTCTGCCTGCTGCAGAGGTGAAAGCCTTGGTAGAAAAATTATCTCACTGCACAGTTCTAAGGAGACCAGATCCTACTGTACCTACACGTTCACCGTGTTGATTGGGATAGACTCAGACCAGATTTTGCCACTCTGGACATTTCTGGGGCAGTCTGGACAGTCAACAGCAGAATAGATTACATTACCACAATCTGTAATCTTGTGGCTTGATGCATTCCTCATTCTATCATTACTGTTAAACCAAGATCAAAGTGCTGATAACAACACCACGTGTATCTGAAAATGGTGAGGTGGTGAGATGCCAGCTTAATGAAGACGTATCACTGAATTACATGTGTGCTAAACAGCAAAAATGAATAAGGACCATGACCAATGTGTCAAGTCAAAGCTCTGCGGTTGATGTCACATTTGGCTGTGAACTGTGGTGGACAATGAAAGAGTCAACAGGAAGAAAGCAAGAGGCTCTAAGACCATCTTTATTCTCAACATGGAATCTGGTTATTAGTAACAAAACTATCACTCTCAGCCATGTTCAAATAGAAGTGCCACGGAAAATCGAATTCTATTTCATCCAGAGGCCCCACCATCACACAAGCCAGTCTTCAACTACTCATTTCATTACAACATTAATGTGCTAAGAGTACTGGATATGGCAAAGGCTTTGAGACCAAGCAACACCTCACTTAAGGGGGAGATCTGTGTTCCACAATTGGCATCAAGTTATTCTTCTGACAAAGTGAGCATTAAATTCAGGCTACTTAATAAATGTGACAATTTTCTGAAAGAGACTGGTTATTAGTAACGATAACTACTGAACCCTCAAATTGTTATTAAATGCCATCTGATTTGTTAATCCTCTTTTAGAGAAAGAACGTCTAAAGTGTTTACTCGGTCCAGCCTATATGAGACTCGAATTGAACTATTGTTGTTGATTCTGCACTGCCTCCTGTTCAGAGCAATTAGTTATGGCCAAGCAATGCTAACATTGCCAGTGTTGTACATGTCCTATGAAATCATACTGTACATAAAGTAAGATTTTGACGGGGGAAGTAGCGTAATTCCACTTCTGTCAGATTTTTTGAGGCTCTAAAGCAGTTTCAAAATGCCTCTGATATTCAGAGACATTTAAAACATATTCAGATTCAATATATGTTCATTATACTCCTACTTTCAAATAAAGTTATAACTGTACTGTAATTAAAACATTAAAATAATACTAAGTTTAAAGAAACTACCTTTTCCCTTCTAATCTCAAGTTAATGGGAATTGTGATCCTACGCCATGGGATCAGAAGGCAGGTAATGGGGAATCCCAGCTGCCACCCAGTTCATCGCAGAACTATGGGAGACGTCACCTAAGTTTGAGTTGTACCTACTTGCTTGTGTCTGAATATCATCTGTTCCTTTCCTAATCACCAGCCGGATTTAACATATTGAACCTATCTGGTAGGTGCTGAATTAGACCAATTATGTAGTAACTATGTCCCAAAAGCAGTTATGTATTGTCAGCAATTCAAAACAACTGGAATGTGTTGAAATTCCAGTATAAGAACTACATTAAAGAACTGTCAATGCTGTGATAAAAAGCAAATTGGGTTTTGAACATGTTGTTACGTGCCTTCAAGGATTTTGATGAAATGATCAAACCTGCTCTTGTATTTTGTGTCATTGTTTTGAAGGAAGTGAAAGGAGAAGTTGTTCAATTTGGGAAGCAGTTGTGCCAGGTGGCGGAGGGAGTTCAAGGAAGCAAAAGGCCCTCACTTCCTCCATTTGGAAGCGGTTACCAAGGTGATCTGTAAGGATGCTAACTAGACCTGGTTTGCAGTGAGAGAAGAGGAACATTCTTTGTTCTGGGCTTAGCCAGATCCCTTTTCATCTTGTTCAGACATATTAATGATTAAAGCACTGCACAGAAAATGCTGAAGGAACTCAGCAGGCCAGGCAGCATCTATGACCTTTCATTAGGTCTCAGCCTGAAATGTTGACTGCTTATTCTTTTCCATAAATGCTGCCTGGCCTGCTGAGTTGCTCCAGCAATTTGTGTGTATTACTTTGATTTCCAGCATCTGCAGACCTTCTGTGGAAGACACTAGCAGGGTGCTAGGTGTTGAAGGATGTGAGGGAAGAGAAATGAGTGCAGTTACTATTACAAGCAAGAAGATTATCAAAAAGCTTAAAGACCTAAAGGTACATAAATCGCCCAGACCAGATGAACTGCACCCTAGGGTTCTGAAAGAGGTAGCGGTAGAGATTGAGCAATAATGATCTTTTCAAGAATCACTGGACTCTGGGATGGTTCTGGAAGACTGAAAAATTGCAAATGTCACTCCACTCTTTAAGAAAGGAGGGAAGCAGCAGCAAGGAAATGACAGACCAATTAGCCCGACCTCCGTGGTTGGGAAGATGTTGGAGTCAATTTTTAAGGATGAAGATATGGAGTACTTGGTGACACAGGACAAAATAGGGCAAAGTTAGTATGTTTTCCTTAAGGGAAAATCTTGTCTGAGAAACCTATTGGAATTCTTTGAGGAGATTACAAATAGGATAGATAAAGGGGATGCAGTGGGTGTTGTATATTTAGATTTTCTGACAAGGTGCCACACATGAAGCTGCTTACCAAGTTAAGAGGCCATGGTATTACAGGGAAGTTACTGGCATGATTAGAGCATTAGCCAGTAGATTAGAGGAGGCAGCGAGTGGGAGTAAAACGATCCTTTTCTGGTTGGCTGCCAGTGACTGGTGGTGCTTCACAGGGATCAGTGTTGGGGCCACTTCTTTTTATGCTGTATAGCAATGATTTTGATGATGTAATAGATGGCTTTGTTGCCAAATTTGCAGATGATACGAAGATTGGTGGAGGGGCAGGTAGTGAAGAGGAAACAGGAAGGCAGCACAAGGACTTAGACAGATTAGAGAATAGGCAAGAAAGTTGCAAATGAAAATGCATGGTCATGCACTTTGGTAGAAGAAATAAATGTGTTTTATAAACAGGGAGAAAATCCAAAAACCTGAGATGCAAAAAGACTTGGGAGTCCTTGTGCAGAACACCCTAAAGGTTAACTTGCAGGTTAGTCTGTGGTGAGGAAGGGTAATGCAATGTTAGCATTCATTTCAAGAGGTCTAGAATGTAAGAGCAGGGATGTGATACTAAACTATAGGTTTTATAAGGCACTGGTGAAGCCTCACCTTGAATATTGTGAACAGATTTGGGCTCCTTATCTGAGAAAAGGTGTGCTGGCTTTGGAGAGGGTTCAGAGGAGGCTCACAAGGATGATTCTGGGAATGAAAGGGTTATCATACAAGGACCATTTGATGGCTCTGGGTCTGTACTCACTGGAATTTAGAAGGATGGGGGTGATCTCATTGAAACCTTTTGAATGTTGTAAGGCCTAAACAGCGTAGATGTGGAAAGGATTTTTCCCATGAATGGGGAGTCTAAGACAAGAGGGCACAGCCTCAGGATAGAGAGCTGCTCATTTAAAACATAAATGCAGAGTAATTTCTTTAGCTAGAGGGTGGTGAAAATGTGAAATTTATTACCACAGGTAGCTGTGGAGTCTTCTTCATCTTCTTGTGTTGTTTCATGGCAGTTGGCAAACCAGCTTTAAGATGCATTACCGCCACCTACTGGACTGGAGTGTAGATCGTTTGATAAACAGGAGGAAGGAAAAGAATTACATTCCCTAAATTCTATATAATAAACCAGAGAATTTCAGATACTTCATGATATAGGTCTGAATTTCTCTTGAACTCCCACTTAAAATGTCTTCTATACACACAGCAGTTTTTTTGTTTATCTGAAGCACTCCTATCATCTTCACTCTCTTTCATACTTCTTAAATTTTATCAATACATGTTCAACTGTTTCTGGTTGATTACAGTATTCACACAACCCAGTTGGAGGTTTCCCTATTTTGTATAATGTGTAATTAAGACTTGTGTGTCCGATTCTTAAACGACCGATGATCATTTCTATCTTTCTATGCCCACCTGATATTCTTTGGTATCTGACTTGCCTTTATATTTTGTACAGTTGTCTCCCTGTTTCACTCTCATCCCAATGCTTCTGCCACATCTCCTCAATACACGTTTTTATAATGCTTTTGACTTCCATTTTGCTTAGAGGGATCTGGATCTCCATTATAGACGATTTGAATGATTGTTTAGCTATAATGTCCACTTTTTCATTACCCTCCACACCACAATGAGCAGGAACCCAAAGGAAGCTTACTTCTACCCCATTTTCAGCCAGTGTATATAACTTGCATAGAACCTCCAATAAGATATCCTGTCTACTTTCTGATCTTCTTGATTTGATAGAGGTTAATGCAAACTGACTGAACAAATTACAGCCTTTTTGACATTTTTTTCTTTTATCCAAGATAATGCACTCAAGTAATTCTGTTGTATACACTGCCTGGTCCCACAGACCTGCACCTGGACCATATCCCTCCATACACCTCTCATCCATGTACCTGTCCAAGTTTTTCTTAAACATTAATAGTGAGCCCGCAGTTACCACTTCATCTGGCAGCTCATTCCACACTCCCACCACTCTCTGTGTGAAGAAAACCCCAGTGTTCCCTTTAAACTTTTCCCCCTTCACCCTTAATCCATGTCCTCTTTTTTTTCCCCTAGCCTCAGTGGAAAAAGCCTGCTTACATTCACTGTACCTAACCCGTCATAATTTTATATACCTCTGTCAAATCTCCCCTCATTCTTTTACGCTACAGGGAATGAAGTCCTAACCTATTCAACCTTTCTCTGTAACCCAGTTTCTTAAGTCCTGGCAACATCCCTGTAAACCTTCTCTGCACTCTTTCAACCTTATTAATATCCTTCCTGTAATTAAGTGACCAAAATTGCTCACTCCAAGTGACTCCAAATTTGGCCTCACCAATGTCTTATACAACCTCACCATAACATTCCAACTCTTATACTCAATACTTCGATTTATAAAGGCCAATGTACCAAAAGCTCTCTTTACTACCCTATCTACCTGTGACGCCACTTTTAGGGAATTTTGTATCTGTATTCCCAGATCCCTCTGTTTTACTACACTCCTCAGTGTCCTATCATTTACCTTATATGTTCTACCTTGGTTTGTCCTTCCAAAGTGCAATACCTCACACTTGTCTGTATTAAACTCCATCTGCCATTTGTCAGCCCATTTTTCCAGCTGGGCCAAATCCCTCTGCAAACTTTGAAAACCTTCCTCACTGCCCACTACACCTCCAATCTTTGTATCATCAGCAAATTTGCTGATCCAATTTACCACATTATCATCCAGATCATTGATATAGATGACAAATAACAATGGACCCAGCACTGATCCCTGTCGCATACCACTCGTCATAGGCCTCCACTCAGAGAAGCAATCCTTCACTACCACTCTCTGACTTCTCCCATTGAGACAATGTCTAATCCAATTTACTACCTCCCCATGTATACCTAGTGACTGAATCTTCCTAACAATCTCCCATGCGGACCTTGTCAAAGGCCTTACTGAAGTCCATGTAGACAACATCCACTGCCTTCCCTTCATCCACTTTCCTTGTAACCTCCTTGAAAAACTCTAATAGATTTGTTAAACATGACCTACCACGCACAAAGCCATGTTGACTCTCCCTAATAAGTCCCTGTCTATCCAAATACTTGTAGATCCTATCTCTTAGTACTCCTTCCAATAATTTACCTACTACAGACATCAAACTTACCAGCCTATAATTTCCTGGATTACTTTTAGAGCCTTTTTTAAACAACGGAACAACATGAGCTACCCTCCAATCCTTCAGCACCTCACCCGTAGATACCAACATTTTAAATATATCTGCCAGGGCTCCTGCAATTTCAACACCAGTCTCCTTCAAGGTCTGAGGGAATACCCTGTCAGGGTAATTATCTACTATGATTTATCTACTCTGATTTGCCTCAAGACAGCAACCACCTCCTCCTCTTCAAACTGTATAGGTTCCATGATCTTACTACTTGTTTGCCTTATTTCCATAGACTCCATGCCAGTTTCCTTAGTAAATACAGATGCAAAAAACCCATTTAAGATCTCCCCCATTTCTTTTGGTTCTATACATAGCCGACCACTCTGTTCTTCAAGAGGTCCAATTTTATCCCTTACTATCCTTTTGCTCTTAATAGACCTGTAGAAGCTCTTAGGATTATCCTTCACCCTGACTGCCAAAGCAACCCCATGTCTTCTTTTAGCCCTCCAGATTTCTTTCTTAAGTATTTTTTTGCACTTTTTATACTCCTCAAGCACCTTATTTGTTCCTTGTTGCCTATGCATGTTATACATCTCTCGCTTCTTTTTTTTATCAGAGTCCAATATCCCTGGAGAACCAAGGTTCCTTATTCTTATTCACTCTGCCTTTAACCCTGATAGGAACATACAAACTCTGCACTCTCAAAATTTCTCCTTTGAAAGCCTCCCACTTACCAATCACATCCTTGCCAGAGAACAACCTGTCCCATTCCATGCTTTTTAGATTCTTTCTCCTTTCTTCAAATTTGGCCTTTTTCCAGTTTAGAACCTCAACCTGAGGACCAGATCTATCTTCATCCATGATAAAGTTGAAACTAATGGTGTTATGATCACTGGAACCAAAGTGTTCCCCTACACACACTTCCGTCATCTGTCCTAACTCGTTTCCTAATAGGAGATCTAATATTGCATCCTCTCTAGTTGGTACCTCTATATATTGATTTAGTAAACTTTCCTGGACACATTTTACAAACTCTAACCCGTCTAGACCTTTAACAGTATGGGAGTCCCAATCAATACGTGGAAAATCAAAATCCCCTACTATCACAACTTTATGGTTCCTGCAGTTGTCTGTTATTTCTCTGAAGATTTGCTCCTCCAATCCTCACTGACTATTGGGTGGTCTATAATACAACCCCATTAATGTGGTCATACCTTTCCTGTTTCTCAGCTCCACCCATATGGCCTCGGTAGACAAGTCCTCTAATCTGTTCTGCCGAAGCACTGCTGTAACATTTTCCCTGACTAGCAATGCCACCCCTCCACTCTTCACCCCTCTGCCTCTATCACATCTGAAACATCTCAACTCCGGAACATTAAGCTGCCAGTCCTGTCCCTCCTGTAGCCAAGTTTCACTAATGGCTATAGTTTCATAATTCCACATGTCAATCCATGCCCTCAGCTCACCTGCCTTCCCTACAATACTCCTCGCATTGAAATAGACACACCTCAGAATATTATTACCACCACACACAAACCTTCTATTGGTGACTTTGCACAAACTTTTAACATCATTTATTTTCACCCCCACTCCACTTCACCCCCACAATTTGTTTTAATATTGGAACAATTACAGAATGTTTCCATGCAAATGATATTTTACCTATTTTCCATATATTATTAAACAGTCTCTGTAGAACTAGAAGTGCACTTCTTGATAATTGCTTCAGCATTCTACTCCATACTTGATCCTTCCTAGGAGAAGTTGGCCGCATGTTCACAATGACTCTTTCTATTTCTGTTATGCTAATAGGAGTATCCAGAACTTCTTCTGATGTTGCTCTTTTGTCCGTAATTCTTGGTTTTGCTTAAGCATCTCCTCCCTTTGCTGACTAGCCTCAACTGTCAAATTTTCCAAGCTATGTATGTTAACAAAAGTTTTTGCCAACATTTCTGCTTTTTCTACATTGTTAATTGCCATTTTGTCCTTACTTTTTAGCACAGGAATCTCTTTGCTACCTCTTATACCATTCATTTCCTTATCGTGCCCCATATTCCAGACAGTTGAGTTTCTCTTCCAATTTTGTTACAATATTGTCTCCAGTATGCTCGCTTCACTTGTCTGATTATTTTCCGAACTACTGCTTGTGCTCTTTTATATTGTATTAATGTTTCTACCGAATGTTGTCTTTTTATAAATGCTTTATTTCTTACTTTTATATTTCTGCTACATTCACAATTCCACCATGGAACACTTTTCCTCTTTCCTCTACCTTTACTTTTCGGAATTGTTTCTTCTGTCAAATTTATAATTGCTGTGACCAATTTATCATTCATTTCTTCTATATCCAATATATTTTCATCCAAAATCTTTATGCATCTTACTTCACTTCTTCTTTGAAACATCTCCCAATCTGCCTTATTTAGTTTCCACCTTGACACTCTAGGTCCTTTATTTTGTTCTATTTTAATCTGAATCTTTGTGAGTATGGGATAGTGATCACTTCCTACTGTAGTTTGTTTTGATACGTTCCAAGTACTGATCCCTGCTAATTCTCTACTTACAAATGTTAGATCTATTGCAGATTCTGTGTTTTGGGAAATATATCTCGTACCTTCTCCATTATTTATACATACCAATTTTTCGTCATCTATAAATTCTTATATCACTAATCCATTTTCATCAGTATTTTTACATCCCCATAGTGTACTGTGTCCAGTGAAATCCCCACACCATATTATTTTCCCTTTAATCCACCACCCACTGTGTTTAATGTATCTTTGCTTAATCTTCTACATGGATTATAATAATTTATTATTACCGAGTTTTCTCTGCCTATCCAAATTTTGATTATTATTGATTCATATTTCTGCCCCATGTTGATTATATTATACCTCATCCCACTGGTTATAAATATTGCTACTCCTCCAACATTGCCATTACTTTTATCCTTCCTAATAGCTATATATCCTTGTAAAACAAAATCTAATTGTGGTTTCAACCATGTTTCCTGTATACATAAAATCTGAGGTTTTTCCTGAAGTTCTGATACATATTTCTTAAGTTCTTGTCCATTTGCGATAAGACTCCTTGCATTCCATTGTAAAATATATACTGCTATTAAGATCCCGCTTCCCCTGCCTGTGAACTGTTTGATCCTCCATTCAGCGTTTCTTTAACTAATTCCCACCTAAGCTCTTTAATACCAAGATATTTTTCTGCAGACTTGACTATAATTTTAATGTTCTCGGTTCTCTTGTCTGTTTGTGCTGAACAGTTAATTGCATCTACCATAAACAGTTCCTTTCTACTCATTATTAGTGTATCCTTGTTTAACATATTACAGCCCTCACAGTATTATTATTCCCTATATTTATTCGTTTGATAGCCTTCTCCTTTTCAGCGATTCCTTTCACTGCCTCTGCGTAGCTAGCCCCTTGAGTTACTTTAACATATTGTATCTCAGCTGCCTTCTTGCTATTAATGCACCCTCGATAAGCTGCGCTGTGTTCCCCGCCACAAATGCAGCATCTCAGCCTAGCTCCCGCCTCACATTCATTTTCTCCAGCGCATCTCCCACATCTTTGTATCCCTCTGCAGACCGTCGCAATATGCCCGAATTTCTGACATTTAAAGCATCTTAACGGCGGTGGTATATATATTCTGACCTCATAACACATATACCCTAAATAAACTTTAGTCGGCAATCTTTCTTCATCAAAGTTAATCATAACCGATAAACTATCACACTTCTTTCCATTTTTTTGTAACTTTCAAACGTTTGACCGCAATAATTTTTGCTCCTTTTATGTTCTGTTCAATCTCATCCTTAGTAACTTTTGTTGGTATTCCCAAAATATCTCTTGTCCACTTTCTATTGTTGGGTATTGAACATTGTACTTTTCGGCCGTCTATTTTATTTAATCTTATCACTTTGCCTTGCTGAGCACTATCCCGACAAATCACTAATAGCGATCCATTTTGTAATACCTTTGCGCTTTTGACCTCGCCTATAAGTTTGTTGATTACCTTCGTCAAATGAATCGGGTTCCAATCATCAAAAGACTTTGCTCAGTTTTATAATTGCTTTAATCTCCTCTTCTTTCCATTGTTTTGCTATCCTACTTCAGTCATTCCCCTGACTCCTCGGAGTTTGACATCTCATACCTCTGTTTTCTTGCTTTTTCCACGCCATTCCTCTTTCCCGCCAACCTCCATCTCTAACTCACTTCCTGAATCGTCACTTCCTCCTGCCATTCACAATCTAGTTGTTTAGCCAATCGCCGTCCTTCCTCCACTCATGCACTCAAAGCCTCCTTCTCGCTCAGCAGTTCAGCCAGTTGTGGAGTCCAGGTCGTTGGGAGTATTTAAAGTGGAGATTGAATGGTTCTTGATTGGCCACAGCATCAAAGATTACGGGGAGAAGGCCAGAGAGTGGGGCTGGGGAGGGGGAAAAAAGGATCAGCCATGATTGAATGGTGGTGTCAGTATTTCCGGTTGAACTCCGACTTTTTGTGTGTTTCCCCCTAGCCGTCAGTCTGTGGTTTTGTATTGCCGTGTGCTCCTGTCTGCACTCCCGCTCTACTCCGCCTCTCATCTGCTTCTCATTATTACCTGTACTGCAGCCACCTGTGTCTCATTGTGCTCCACCTATCATCTGCCTCTCTGTTTATTGCTCAGTGTATTTTAGCCCTGTGTTTTCAGTTGTTTGTTGTTAGGTTGTGCCAGTGAATTTTCCTGAGGCTGCCCAGCATTCGTATCTGTACTCTAGCCGTCTGAATATTGACTCTGCCTGTTTCCTGATTTTGGTGTTTGGATTTCTCTGGATGTTTTGATCTCTGCCTGAACTTTGACCCTGACTTTGTTTGCACCTTGGGATTTGTTACTCAATTAATATCACTGTGTGCACAGTACTGGGTCTGCGATTGGATCCCTGCTCCAGCGTCCTGACAGGTGGAGCAAACTCAATGGGTCAAATAGCCTAATTCTGTACTTATATCTTATGGTCTCTTATTTACGATTAAAACTGTTTCTTGCTCACAACCCAATTTGGAAAATTCCCAAGACTTTATTCACTTTTATATGAATTATTCTTAATTCCTATTCCCTTTTCTGGAGGTAAGTATTCAGCCAGTGTGTGGTGGATGTTCTCAGCTTCTGATTTTAGTCCTATACAGTATTCCCCCTGCCCAATTTTCTACAAGGCTCTGTTTCCATTCTTTGAGCTTCTCCATCTCCATTCTGTTCATTCTGACAATGTCAGTTACTGCAATAGTGCATCTGATATGCCCTCATCTCCCTCCACTGTGGTTTGCAGCCCTTCAACTACATTCATTCAACCTTATATTTTCCATTTAACAGAAAACCGAGAAAACTGTTGGAGTTGCAGGCGGACATTTCTCTAAGTTCTAATGGACTTCATCCCAGGAAAGAAATAGCCAGTGAGTGAGCTGATCCATTGGTTTTAATTTTCTAAAATTCCATGGATTTGGGTAAGGTTCCAATCGGTTGAAAAACAGTAAGTGAGGTTCCTTTATTGGGCAAAAGGAGGGAGGCAAAATGCAGGATCCATGATTGTAGTGACCCCTTAAGAAAAAGGAGAATGAATCCAAAAGTTAGCTCTCAAACTTCAGCCAAGGGAAAATGTTGGAAATTGTTATTAAAAACAGGACAATTAAAAATAGTTATCATGAAAGGGATATCATATCTGACCCATTTGCTGCAGATCTTTAAAGGAGTCACAGATGCTGTGGATAAAGAGGAGTCAGTCTATTTCCACAAGGCTTGATAGGGTGAGACTTAAGAGTTACAGAGGACAATAAATCATGGTTTAGAATTTAGCACACTGGTGTAGATAGAAGATTGGGCCAGGAACAGGAAACAGAGAGTAGGTGTTAATGTCTTTTTCTGGTTGACGAGATGAAATGATTGGTGGGCTACAGGGAACAGTGTTGGGTCTTGAAGTTTTTACTTAGAAGGACTTGTAAGAAAGGATTAAAGGTATGGTTGTTAAATTTGCTGATTACAGATGGGAAAAAACAGTTGCAAAGGAAAAGAAGTAAGGAAATTACCGAGAAATATAGATAGGTTACGTGACTGGGCAGAGGTCTGAAAAATAGGAAAACGTGAAAATTTTCAGGGGAGAAATAAAAGCACATTCAATAAATGGCATGAGTTTGCAGAGCTCTGAGATGCTGAGGGTTCAGGAAATCTGGTGCCTTACTTACTGAAAGCTGGTACACAGGTTCAGAGTCAGAATCCGGTTTATTATCACCGGCATGTGTTGTGAAATTTGTTACTTAGCAGCAGCAGCAGTTCAATGCAATACATGATAAAATGGAAAGAAGAAAAATATATAAGTAAATCAATTACAGTAAATATATATGTAAATTGGATAGATTAAAATAGTGCAAAAACAGAAATAATTTATATTTTAAAAAGTGAGGTAGTGTTCACTGTCATGGGTTCATTGTCCATTTAGGAATCGGATGGCAGAGGGGAAGAAGCTGTTCCTGAATCACTGAGTGTGTGCCTTCTGGCTTCTGTGCCTCCTTCGTGATGGAAGTATTTTAGGAAAGCTACCAAAATATTATTGTCCTGAAGAAGGTTCATTTCCATGGACGCTGCCTGACCAGCTGAGTTCCTCCAGCATCTTGTGTGTGTTACTCTGGATTTCCAGCATCTGCAGAATTTCTTGTGTTTGAAATGCTATTGTTCATTGCTAGGGAATTAAATACAAGAATACAGACATAATGTTTCAGCTACTTCCTCTCTAGTTTATGGTGACTGAGATGGTTGTTAGATAGGACCATTATCTGGAGTACGGTACTTTCTATAGTATCGGTCTCTCTGTTTAAAGAATGATGTTGGAAGCAGTTTTAAGAAAGTTTATTCAACCAATAAACAGATGTATCCCTCATGAGAAGAAATCGGACATGTTAGGTTTTTATCTGCTGGAGTTTAGAAGATTGAGAGGGTATGCCTAAATGGACACAAAATCCCTACAACTCTTTATAGGGTGGATGTGGAGAGGGTGTCTCCTCTTGCAAGAGAATTTAGAACTAGGAATCTCTCAGAGCTGAAATAATGTACTTTTATTCACTTAAAGCTTGTACAATTTTGGGAGGTGGAACAAAATCTTTGAGTATTCTTAAGGTGGAGGTAATTGGATACTTGAAAAGCAAAGGTTGAAAGCTTTTTCAATCAGTAGATGGGAATGCGGAATTAAATATCTTGATGTCATATCCACTATTACAGGTTTGAACATATTGCTGAGGCTCGCATCTTAGTAATGAAAACAACATTTTTGATGCAGTCTTAAAACAAGGTTCCATCTGTTTCCTCAAATGGCATAAAGAATCCTTCAACTTTATCTAAAGATAAGAGGATCCTGATTAATTTTCTGTTCAATATTCATTCCTTAACTATTGGTATTTCCATCTGTTATAATCTTGTGAATATCTTCACTGTTATGAAACATTACTCAATGAATATAAGCTGGCAGACAAGTGTCCCAACATTATCACAGTGTCAGAAACAAGAGAAAATCAGCACATGCTGGAAATCCAAAGCAACACACACAAAATGCTGGACAAACTCTGCAGGCCAGGCAGCAATTATGAAAAAGAGTAAACAGTTGATGTTTTGGGCCAAGACCCTTCTTCAGGACACTTTGAAAACATCACAGTTTGGAGTTTTCAAAGGTTGGCTATGTGGTATCCTCTTTTCACTGGCTATCACTGAAGGATTTAAGTTATAGCAATATGCCTGTAGACAACTATCCTAAATTATTTAGAAAATATAAATGAATAAAACATGTACTCTGAACAGTAAAATTATTGATTTTATTCATTAAAA
This sequence comes from Hemitrygon akajei, assembly GCF_048418815.1. Lineage (NCBI taxonomy): Eukaryota > Metazoa > Chordata > Chondrichthyes > Myliobatiformes > Dasyatidae > Hemitrygon > Hemitrygon akajei. The sequence continues at coordinate 14,619,273 of NC_133152.1, read as the reverse complement.
AAGTAGTCATGAAGGTAAGTTCTAAATCCATATTGGGTTATTAAATTATATTCATTATCATCTTTACCATTGTGAGCAGTATTTTGGTTGTTGCTAACATAAGAATTAGAGTTTTTATGCCGACTGTAATGCTTAAGAGAAAATACATGTCAGATTACAATGAACTGCATTCAGCTGTTTTCAACCTTGAAATGTTGTAACCTTACCTATTTATTACACACTACACCTACACAGAGTAGAAGGCCTCTTCTCTAAATCTCTACACCTTGGCAATAACCTAAGCTCGCACCTTCCTAAATCTATTCAGGAAATGAGTAAGAAAAAGCAGATGCAGATGGTGCATTAGATTCTTCTATGCTTTGGAGAACTCATGGTATAATATAATGTATATAATATAATGGTGTAATAGAGATTAAAAGATGTAATGACCCAAAAAATTGGCTAGAGTCCATAGTTGTCCCTTTGAGAGGGGAGAGTGTAGGGCAATCTAAAAGGAATGTGAAAAGTGCATCACACCAAAAATATACCTGCAGTGTGAGAAATCTAAACTGCAGTGGTCAAGATAAAATAGGACGTTGTATGCCAATGGCCTGTGAAAGGTTGATTTTATACCAGGTACTCATTATACAATCAACTCACTTAGCTGGCTATCTTCAGCGCAGGGAGATTAAGAGTATTCATCTTCCAGTCTCTGTTGCAGACTGCCAAATCAGAAAAGAAGGATGGCTTGCACTATCAACAAAAGCAGAAAATCATTGTAATGTGGCATTTCAGCCAACCAAATGTAATTTGTAAGCATTCATCTAGTTCACCATACAAGTTAATAAACATAATAGATGTTTCTTTTGTGACTCAGTGAAGCCACAAATAATAGTTTGCATCTATTTTAAATAGACACATTACAGTAGTTATGAGTGATTGAGAATGATTGAGATAATCTGGGGATCAGATTTTCTAAAAGCCTGTATCTGTACAGTGAGAGAATCAATACTAATCTAGATGGGATTGTACATATGGAGGAGGCTTGAAGGGGATATGGACATGGAGTGACTGAACGGGAATATGGAAAATGTGATGTTATCAACTTGTCTGCACAACAGAGATGAAGAGTATTTGTTAAATAGTGTCACTGAAGGCCAATGTGCTGGTACAGCAAGTGATCAAAGGAATAAATGGTATATTGTCCTCTGTTAGGAAAGGATTTGAATGCAGTAATAAGGAAGTCTTTTGCAACTTTATAGAATCGTATGTGATTGTACTTGGAGAATTGTGCACACTTTCCTTCTCCTTGCACACTCCATATGGGGACCACCAATTCCCTGGATTGGTTCTATGGTTGGCAGGTTTGCCATATGAGGAGAGATTTAGTATATTGGGACTATAATCTTGAGAGAAGATCTTATCAAAATGTACAAAATTCTTGAAGAGATTGACAGTTCAAATGCAAGGAGGAGTGAGGGATCTGGGACTTGGGGCACAAGAAATTTGAGAATTAAGGATATGAGAGGAGTGAAGACATTTCTCCTTTAAGTGTGATGAACATTTTGAATTCTTTACCTCAGAGGCCTGTAGAAACTCAGTCATTAGGTTCATTCAAAACAGAAGGGGTGGCTAGATTTCTGGGAATCAGGGAATTGTGAGATATGGGGAAAGTGCAGGAAAATAGTTGTGAACTTAATGAATGTTAGGGTGGGTACAAAGGGTTCTATGGCCTACTCCTAATCCTATTTCTTATGTTCTTTGTAATTCTTGGAGTTCTGAAAAATCAAATTAATCTTCAGAACTTATTGAATAAAATTTCAGTAAAGACAAGCAGAATAAATGATAAGGTATTGAATGATCAGGCACTAATAACAGTTTATTACCCCCACCATATTTCCATTAACTTCCCAGCAAATTCCTATGCAAACGTGCACATCAGGGACAATTTGCAGTGGCCGATTAACCTTACATAATCTTCACTGAACCAGGGTTGATCTTCCTGCCTTGATAGTAAAGTGAAGGAATGCCTCACGAGGGAGTACCATACTACCTTCATTAACAAAAGGATTCAACAGAGGATGTACTTCTTGCGGCAGTGGGTGAAATTCTATTGGTTAGCACAACACTTTACAGTACTAACAACCCAGGTTCAGTTCCTGCCACTGTTTGTAAGGAGTTTGTATGTTCTCACCGTGACCGCGTGGATTTCCTCTGGGTGCTCCGGTTTTCTCCCACAGTCCAAAGACGTACTGCTTTGTAGGTGAATTGGTTACTGTAAATTGGTTAGGCTCGGGTTAAATCAGGGATTGCTGGATAGTGCAGCTTGAAGAGCCAAAAGGGCCTGTTCTGCGCTGTATCTCAGTAAATAAGTAAATAAATATTGGGGATTTCTACGCGACTATCATAGAGAGCATCCTCGTATCAGCCATTACTGACTGGTGCAGCATCCTCTCACAATATACGAAAACTACAATGAACTGTCAGGCCAGCAGAAAGGTAATTGGCAGCAGTCTACCATCACTTCAGGACTCGTATGTGTCCAGGACAAAGGAGCAAGCAGGAAAAATCACTGCAGACACAACCCCCCCGCAAACTGACTTTTCCTTCTTGAGTGCATTAGAACAAAAAACTTCACTCTCTCTTAAAAGTTTCTTCCCCAGACCGTTCACCTGATCAACCATTCTAGTTATCCCACCCCCACCACACCCCTCTATTACCCCCATTACTGAACTACACTGTAAACACCTTAAACTACTTTTGATCATATTGTTTACATTGCAAATACTACTTATATATATATATTTTTGTACATTTTATTCCATATCTGCACATTGACACTTTTTATATAACTCTTTATTTTTTATAATTGTTGAATGTTGTTGCTTTTTGATGCATGTCGTGCCCTGACCAACAGCAAATTCCTAATACAGGTAAAGGTACGTGGTGAATAAAGCTGGTCCACAGATTATGGTTGAATACAATCTGCAGCTGCTAGCAGTCTCAGTGCCTCATACAGTAAATGCACAGTTTTGAGGTGCCAGATCCGTTTGGCATAAAGCTAATGTTACACGTTCTCTTGGAAGGTTTCCTCATTGTGAGGACACAACTTCATCCGTAGTGCAGCAACCATTCCTGCCTTCATCTACAGCTGGTAGGCTGGCACGGATAAGGTAAAGCAGGATTACTCTTCACACTGGTGCTCTAGCTGTTGGCCACTGACCCAGGGTGACAACTCTGCCCTTCAGCACACAGCCAAAAGCCAACATAGTTGATGAATACTGAGGTTCCCCATTTATGGTTATTCTTTAGTCCCATATCTACTTGTTCTTTTTCTAAGTGTTTCGTACATGAAGAAGACTTGATTCCATGCTTGGGTCATGCAGTGGTTTCTCTGCCTCCATTTGACTTAATGCCATGAGACTTCATGGGTACAGAGCCAATGTTAAGCTACCTTGAGGCCATTCCTTCCCAAATCCCATAATCTCTGGAGGGATTATCCTGCCTATCTTGGTGTTTGAAATGGATGAGTCTGGGATGTCTTTTAATCCTCTTCAAATAAAAGAATGGAATTTTTATATCTTGCTGTAAATGTAGACTATGCCTCAGTTCAATATTTCTCCCAAAAGACAATACACTACTCTATCAGCACTGCATTGGAAATGTCAACCTAGATTTAGTGGCATAAACCATGGAAAGGTGGACCCTTGTACAATCTTATAGTGCAGGTAAGAAATGTCTCAAACCTCTTTCATCATCATTGTGTGCCGTGTCATATGACATGGGTGACCATGATTGATCTTGGCAACAAGCCTCTTTATAAGGCCAAAATATGCATTGGGATATGTTCGAAAGAGACAAGAAATGAGAAGTGGCACATGGTGAAGTTGAAGGGAAGGAGTAGCGTACAAGTGTGGAAAGACTGTGGATAATGTAGTGGGGCAGGAGGAGTGGAAAATACAAGCAGCTTGGAGTCAAAACGATGATTTGGCTAATACAACCGGTATGAAAGCAAGGCAAAACTGTTGCAGTTCACAAGAATACAAAAGACTTATGGCCCTTGTAAGATATTTTTATGATAGTTTCCACCATCTGCTGTCTACCTGCTTTCCCTTTCTCTATGTTCATACTGTAACTTAACAAACAAAACTAAAATACATAGGAACACTGAGATTTTAGGCCCTCGTGTGAAGGGAATTTGTTCAAGCTCATAATCTCAGCTGGAAGAATTAGTTTCAAATTCTAACCCACATCAGTGGTACTCTCTTAAGGGAGGACACTATACCAACCAGTTACAGCCTGGTATTCTCATTGCAGCCATTTTGAACTCAGATGAAAGTCTGTGATTGGTAGAACATGTTTGAGGGGTGACTGGCCAGTTATTTGTTATATTCCTTCTTAGTTCAACGGCAGACGCAATCTCAATGGCTCTCCACATGGCTTTAGACCACCTTGACGACACAAACACCTACATCAGGATGCTGTTCATCGACTATTGCTCAGCATTTAACACCATCATTCCCACAATCCTGATTGAGAAGTTGCAGAACCTACGCCTCTGTACCTCCCTCTGCAAATGGATCCTCGACTTCCATACTGGAAAGCTACAATCTGTGTGGATTGGTGACAATATATCCTCCTCGCTGACAATCAGCACTGGCACACCTCAGGGGTGTGTGCTTAGCCCACTGCTCTACTCTCTGTATACACGACTGTGTGGCTAGGCATAGCTCAAATTACCATCTATAAATCTGCTGACGATACAACCATTGTTGGTAGAATCTCAGGTGGTGACGAGAGGGCGTACAGGAGTGAGATATGCCAACTAGTGGAGTGGTGCTGCAGCAACAACCTGGCACTCAACGTCAGTAAGATAAAACAGCTGATTGTGGACTTCAGGAAGGGTAAGACGGAGGAACACACACCAATCCTCATAGAGGGATCAGAAGTGGAGAGAGTTAGCAGCTTCAAGTTCTTGAGTGTCAAGATCTCTAAGGATCTAACCTGGTCCCAACATATCAATGTAGTTATAAAGAAGGCAAGACAGCGACTATACTTCATTAGAAGTTTGAAGAGATTTGGCATGTCAACAAATACACTCAAAAACTTCTATAGATGTACCGTGGAGAGCATTCTGACAGGCTGCATCACTGTCTGGTATGGATGGGCTACTGCACAGGACTGAAAGAAGCTGCTGAAGGTAGTAAATCTAGTCAGCTCCATTTTGGGCACTAGCCTACAAAGTATCCAGGACATCTTTGGGGAGCGGTGTCTCAGAAAGGCAGCGTCCATTATTAAGGACGTCCAGCACCCAGGGCATGCCCTTTTCTCACTGTTACCATCAGGCAGGAGATACAGAAGCCTGAAGGCACACACTCAGCGATTCAGGAACAGCTTCTTCCCCTCTGCAATCAGATTCCTAGATGGACATTGAATCTTTGGATATATGTAATAGATTTACTTGTTCATTTATTATTACGTTTTATTTTATTTATTTTTTTCTCTCTTTCTGCTGAACTATGTATTGTATCAGCTGGTCAGGCAGCATCCATGGAAATGAACCTTCTTCAGGACAATAATATTTTGGTAGCTTTCCTAAAATACTTCCATCACGAAGGAGGCACAGAAGCCAGAAGGCACACACTCAGCGATTCAGGAACAGCTTCTTCCCCTCTGCTGTATGATTCCTAAATGGACAATGAACCCATGACAGTGAACACTACCTCACTTTTTAAAATATAAATTATTTCTGTTTTTGCACTATTTTAATCTATCCAATTTACATATATATTTACTGTAATTGATTTACTTATATATTTTTCTTCTTTCCATTTTATCATGTATTGCATTGAACTGCTGCTGCTGCTAAGTAACAAATTTCACAACACATGCCGGTGATAATAAACCGGATTCTTTTTTTTTAAAATTTTATTTAATTGCATTTTTAAATGATTACAAGTGTAGAAAAAAAAGTATGTGACCCTTCCCCCCTCCCCTTAATCCCTCCCCCCTAACTTCCCTATATAAAAAAAATTAAGAAAGAAAGAAAGAGTGCCTGGTTGTTGGAAGGTCTCCACATGCTCCATGGAGTTCTTAATAACTTTAGTATATATATTTATTTCTTTCCCCAAGTAACCATTAATTTTCTCTTCAGAGCACCTATATATTTAGTCCTGTCTTTTGTAAATAAGGGCCCCAGATTTTCAAAAATGTTTCATATTTATCTCTTAAGTTATAAGTAATTTTTTCTAATGGAATACAGCCATAGATTTCTTTTTTCCAACAATCTATACTTAAATATGTATCTGATTTCCAAGTAATTGCAATAGCCTTTTTGGCTACAGCCAGCGCAATTTTTATAAATTCTTTCTGATAAACCGGATTCTGAAGTAGATGTTCTGATCGGCTGCTGTGGGTTGACTACAGCACCAGAAATTCAGGCTTAACTCAGACAGCAACGTGAAGAGCAAAGTCTAATACTTTGGCGCATTTTAAAAAGAAAAGATGCCATATACTTGATATAACTGAAGATGAGACAATTATTTAATTTGTAAGGTTACTTCTAAAGACCAAAGGGATCCAGAATCAGAATCAGGTTTAATATTATTGGCATATGTTGTGCAATATGTTGTCTTCACAACAGCAGCCCAATGCAATACAAAATAATAGAGAAATTTATACGTCTATTAAATAGATAAATAAGTCATGCAAAAATAAAAAAAAGTATTGAGGTAGTGTTCATAGATTCAATGTCCATTCAGAAATCAGGTAGCAGAGGGGAAGAGGCTGTTCCTGAATTGTTGTGTGTGTGCCTTCAGGCCCCTGTACCTCCTTCCTGATGGTAGCAGTGAGAACAAGGCATGGGCTGGGTGACGGCAGACCTTAAGGATGGATGCCGTCTTCTTCTGGCATCACTTCTTGATGATGTCCTGGATGCTTCAGAAACTAGTGCCCAAGCAGAAGCAGAGGATGATAAAAGCAAATCAAAATTCTGAGGATTTCAGGAAGAATGAGTGGGGAAACTTTAGGATGTGATTTCAGTGTAAGGTTGTGGGGTGGATAAAAGAATGTACAAAGGAAATCAGATCAAGAGAGTCAATAGAGGACAACTGAGAGCAGCCATAAGCCATGGAGATACTCAGCATCCATGGAGAGAGAAACTTAATTTCTTCCTCAGATTTGCAGAATTATAAGTTCTGTTCTTTCCCCCCACTTTTAAATAGTTACAACCATTGCGTTTCGATTCCCAAAGACGAATTCTTCGGAAAGAGGGAATGAGGGCGAGAGAGAGATGAAACAGCTGCTAGAATTACGGCTTCAGCCAGCAAAATAAACCACAAAGTTGCTGAAAATCTAAGTTAAAACAAAAGCTGTAGTAACCGGGCAAATGTTTTAAACACGTCTTTAAGTTTCTGTTTGATGAGCTTTGATTGAGTTATAGTACAGAACACTGAGTTCCTGTACAGTACAGAAACAGCCCTTTGGACCAAGCAGTCCATGCTGATCAAATTGCACCATCTCGGATCGCAAGACCCTGCAGTGGATAGTGAAGTCAGCTGAGAAGATCATCGGGGTCTCTCTTCCTGCCATTACGGACATTTACACTACACACTGCATCTGCAAAGCAAACAACATTATGAAGGACCCCACACAACCCTCATATAAATTCTTCTCCCTCCTGCCGTCTGGGAAAAGGCACTGAAGCATTCGGGCTCTCACTGCCAGACTATAACAGTTTCTTCCCCCAAGCCATCAGACTCCTCAATACCCAGAGCCTGGACTGACACCTTACTGTCCTATTGTCTTGTTTATTATTTATTGTAATGCCTGCACTGTTTTGTGCACTTTATGCAGTCCTGGGTAGGTCTGTAGTCTAGTGTAGTTTTTTTCTGTTGTTTTTTTATGTAGTTCAGTCTAAATTTTGTACTGTTTCATGTAACACCATGGTCCTGAAAAACGTTGTCTTGTTTTTACTGTGTACAGTACCAGCAGTTATGGTCAAAATGACAATAAAAAGTGGCTTGACTTGATTTACTAAATCCCATGAAAAGTCAGATTCTCTGCACGTTCAGCCCCAGCACTGAATCTTTCCAGCACTTAGCATTTCTTCCTCAGATTTGCAGAATTTGAAGTTCTGTTCTTTCCCCCCACTTTTAAATAGTTACAACCATTGCGTTTCGATTCCCAAAGACAAATTCTTCGGAAAGAGGGAATGAGGGCGAGAGAGAGAGATGAAACAGCTGCTAGAATTACGGCTTCAGCCAGCGAAATAAACCACAAAGTTGCTGAAAATCTAAGTTAAAACAAAAGCTGTAGTAACCGGGCAAATGTTTTAAACACGTCTTTAAGAGAATCCTGGGAATCTTAGCTGCCTGCTGACAGACATTTTACAGGGAGTCTGAATGACATTTCGGGTTTTTACATGCTTGGAGTAACAAAGGAATTCCTTGGAAGAGAAAACGAAACTTTACACGCATATTTAACACGAGGATCCTGTTGCCGTGGCTGACACCCTCCGAACAGCTCCAGCCCGCCCTCCCCTTACTGTGATTTTGTACACTGGGAGCCGTGAAAATAACATTTTCATAAAAAGAGAAGCATTTCCGGCAAAACACACACGCCTCTACGAGCACTGATGTCAACACAGGGATGAAAGGAGGTCCAGGTGAGAGGTTTACTAGCGCAGGGCTCCCCAATCTCGGCGGCTTCGTGACCCCAGCTCCTCGGGAGCCCGTTCTCCTCACCCGAGAACTTGCTCCAAGTTCAGTCCGGAGTGTTTAGCGTCAACATCAAGCGAAACCCCACCGAGACGCTGCAGGGATCTCTGCGGTGATGGCCAAGAGTCGTTCTCCAGATACTAAACCCAGAATCTGGACCAAGTTCGCGGAGGTAGGTTTCTGCTCGGCCTGGCTTCGAGATTCTGTGAGACCCGGTGGTCGCCGTGCTTTGGGGCTTAAGCAGTGCGGAATGTTCCTTATATTTACCCTGCATGTTACATTTAAACAGACAGCAATCATTTTCACAAACGAGAACATCTGCAGTTGCCGAAAATTCTCACTACGATTTTGTTTGTTTGAAAAATCAAACCTCCAACTTCAAAGCATATCCATGCAAATATATCTGTGTAGGAAAGCGAGGTTCCCTTCTGGAATTACCTATGTCTGTTCCTGCCTACTCTGGCGCATTTTTTTTTTTTTTTTGCTGTTCATTGCTCCTTTAAGTCGCGACAAGTCATGAATGTTTTATACGATGCCCTCCCCGCGTTGCAACACAGACATTCCCCGTTGAACGTTACTCATATCCTGCAACTAAGGATATGCATGAACAGTTTTCCATCACTGGGCATCCAAACGAAAGAATGACGTATTTGTAATGGAAAGCTATTAAGCTACCAAGAAAAATATAAAATTGTTACTGAAACTGTTCGGAAGGCTCTTTAGACTTGATTTGTATTTCCAGAGTTTCGTGCCCAGTCTGGATACAATGCCGTAGGGAGAGATTACATTGCTACTGAATCGTGAGCCATCCCTACTGTATCTTGCAACAAGGATAGAATTCCTAAACAGTTTCATCACTTGAGCCTCCAATACCACGAAATAAATTACAATGGGACAATTAATCCTTCATGTCTACTCGGCGTTAAATAGAAACAGAGTGAGGCAGTTCAGCCCATCGCCATTAAGTTTGCTGCCCCAAGTTAAAATAAAAACGCTCAATCGTTTCTAAAATCTTTTCAATTTTAATGATTAAGTATTCATCACTTTATTTTTAAATGTTATGTCAGGGTTTGCTTCCAACATGGCCTTCAGAGGTAGTTTTCTTAGTTTAGCTTTTAAGCAATGCATCATCACGTTGAATACTTCCATCAAGTCTTTTATGAATCGTGGACAGGAAAGACCCACAGTGTCCTTCCGTCCTAGTGACTACTGCTGGGAATTCGAAGTTCAAAGTAAAATTGTTATCAAAGCACATACCTCTCACCAAATATTAACGTGAGATTCATTTTCTTGCAGGCATTCATAGTAAAACAGAAAAATTCAATAGAATCAGTGAAAAACTACACACAAATACTGACAAGCAGCCAAATTTCAAAAGAAGACAAATAAAAACAATAAGTAAATAATACAGCAAACATGAGTTGAACGTGAGTCCGTAGGTTGTGTTAAAGTGAGTGAAGCTATCCTTGCTGGTTCAGGAGCCTGATTGGTGAAGGTAATATTTTTTCCTGAAGCTGGTGGAATGGGACCTAAGGCTCCTGCGTCTCCTTTCTAATAGCAGCAGCGAGAAGAGAGCGTAGCCAGGATGGTGGACATCCTTGATCATGCATGCTGCTTTCTTGTGGCCGTGCGCCTTGTAGATGATGGGGAAGGCCTTTTGTGTGATGGACTGGTCTGTGTCCACCACTTTCTGTGGAGGTTTCTGGTCTTGGCCACTGGTCTTCCCATATCAGGTGGTGCTGCATCCAGTCAGGATCCTCTCCGCTGTGCATCTATAGAAGTTTGTCAAGATTTTAGATGACATGTTGAATCCGTGCTGCTGTACCTCTACCTTCCTTACTTCTCAACCCCAAAATCTCTTGCATCCAAAGATCACTGCAACAAGAAGTAACTTTGAACTATCAGTGTAATCAATACAAGGAATGATGAGATGCCTGTAAGGAGTTTGCAAGTTCTCCTTACTGTGACTGTGTGGGTTTCCTCTGGGCCTCCGGTTTCCTCCCACAGTCCAAAGATGTAAAGGCTGGTAGGTTAATTGGTCATTGTAAATTATCCCGTGATAAGGCTGGGTTTAAATCGGAGGATTGCCAGGCAGTGTGGCTTGAAGGTCTGACAAGCCTTTTCCGTTCTGTATCTCAGTAAACATCCTATGATTACTTGGTAGTGAGCTCTAAGCATCAGTTAGAGAGCTCAGAATGGAAGTGAAATAGTTTTCCCATGGGAGGAAGAGACACCCCTCTACACCTTCAGTGAGCAACAAGTACAAAGCAAAATTATCAGACCCCTGGGAGCCTATAACCACTAGCTGAGAAAGATTGCATGCTGCATGCACTCTGAAAATTGATTTCCTGTCACTGGATTCCGTTAATGCTTTCTGATACTAAATATTGAGTGGTATTTCAAATCTATGCCATGGATGTTGAAAATTTTCTTTGGAATTATTCTCACAGTATGTAGGTTCCTTCACTGTGGAGGATCGAGATCTTGAAAGAATGACATGGCGCATTCATCAACAGCTTCGTTTTCTGAAGGTAATTATCAAAGCAACCTTATTATCAAAGTAATTACCAAAGCAAAGTACAGGTATGTGGAGGAATTTAAGGTGGGGGGGATATATGGGAGGCAGGGTTTAAGGGTCGGCACAACATTGTGGGCCGAAGGGCTGTACAATTCTTTGTTCTAACCTGCATATAATTAAAGTTCTAGGCCTCCATGTTGTGGATAAGATCCCATGCAATCTGGGAGTGGCATTGTGAACTATGACAGTAGGATAAGTTTTAAACTAGCCAAAAAAAAAGGATGTCAGGAAGTTCTTCATACAAGTGATAATCAACAGATAGACTTCCATTTACACTTGCGGAGATAAAAAAAATTCTGAAGTCATTAAAGGCTGGAGGATGGGGAAGAGTTAGATTCTGTATGGATGAATGAAACTGAATAGGTTAAATAGTCTTAAATGTGGGAAGCCATGGATGAAAAGCCATGGACCTATACCACAAGTATGAATGGAAAACAAGGGGATGTAAGTCCAGAAATGAGAAAATAAGAAGGGCTGCAGAAAATGGCTGCTGACATAAAAATTAACTCACTTGAAAAACTTACTGCCGAGAACCAAACTTGGGAACATCTGGAGCTGCCAGAACAATTTGCGCCATGTGAATAAACCACAGCTTCCACAATGTGGGCTTGAAATATCATTCAGCTTTTGTTAGCAGGCTGATGGAGATTTTCCTGCAAAACAACAAACGTTTCAAAGCCAACTAAAATTTGGAAAGGAAAGACTAAATTGAAGCCACACATAGCATTTTCAAAGGTTTTAGGGCAAGGAGAATAATCCAATTACCATTTAATAAAAATGTTAATTTAAAAATATAGCTTAATTTAAAAATCTTAGTAATGAATATTAAATTATTGCTCATAGCTTGATATCTAATAAATATAACTTCTAATAGAAGAAAAATTCAGTTTAATTACACCAAAATATTGAATTGATTATAATTGTGATTTTTTTCACCTACAAAATAGGATTAGTTTGAATCCTCTTTTCACATTTCCCTTGTTGCTCTACATTAGAACTGAATTAGAAAAGTTCATCTCAATTTCCTTTTAAGCTTACTTTAAAACTGGCAATAAGACAAGAAATACAGTTGCTTCTTGATATTACAGACCTAACTTGAACCGATCTGGGCTTTTCAGTTCATTTGTGGCCTGTGCTACATTTAATCTATTACCATAGTAACAAAGAAGAAAAACATGATATATTCTGCCATTTCTGGATATCTGCTGATTTCATTGTGGCCAAGTTTCCAAGTAAAATGTTTCCAGGTGCACAAATTCTTTGCAAACTTATGCCTGTGTGTACATGTGGGATTAATAGTTCCAACTTATTGCTCTTCTTCTATGTTTAAAAGAATATTTTTGATTGCATTTTCATGACTAATTTGTATGATGTGTTTTATGTCTGACGTGTGGTTTTACTTTCTGAATAGAAGTTTCCTCGAAAAATGGCAGTAATACTGAAATTCTCATCACAAGGAATAAAGATGTACAATGAAAATAAAGAGGTAAAAATCCACAGAATCATTCATGTGCCATTTATTTACTTTGTTCAGGACTTTAAAGTTTCAAGTTAAAATAATCGCTGGAAGTTGAAGGTAATGGAACCTAACATGCCAACATGAATATTTAGAACATACTTTACTTATGACATTGTAATAAGTTTGAACATTGTTTTCTTTTTCTTCTTTTTTCTTTAATTTTTTTGTCTTCTCCTTAAGCCAGTATCTCATTCAGTGGTATGGTTTACTTAAGTTATAAATCAAAAGATTTCTCAAGAAAGGTCAAAGGTCACCAGACTGGAAACTGTCATGCAGTCATGAGTGTCAGTATTTATCAAGAGATTAGCACTGAAGTTTTAGTTCACCTAAACCAAAGAGCCCTTCTCTCATAACCATTCCTATATATATTTATGGTAGCCCATGCTTATGTTTTCTGGAATTACTTGTGTCTTCCTGAGTAAACATCCTGAATAAAAATACAACCATTTTATGGAGCTCTATTTCTCAATCAAAGAAAAAGATTGACTCGAATTTCATACCTCATCTTGATGTCTTTCTTACTTCAGCCATAATGAATTTCCATCTGGTTTGCCTCAAATTCCACCCTTCTAAATCTTCACATGATTGATATTTTCTGTGACCCACCTCTGTCTTCCTTTTTCAGTTCCTTGTCTCTCAATTACCCTTTTAAGGCCAGATATTTGCAATAGTGTCAATGGCTTCTTTACACAGGAATCAGTCTCCATTGTACTTCCAAACTGCTATTCTGTAAACTGTGATGAGTAAGCCTTTGTTGTTCATGATTAACACACACACATAAAATGCTGGAGTTGCTCAGCAGGATAGGCAGCATCTGTGGAGGAAAATGGGCTGTTTTCATTTTGGGCCAAGGTGCTTCACCATTCATTAAGACCAGATGCAGGGTCTTAGCCTGAAAAGTGGCCTGCTCATTTTTCTCCACAGGTACTGCCAGACTCACTGAGTTCCCTCAGCATTTTGAGCATCTGCTCTCTCTCATGTCTGTGATCAATTAGATAAATACATTACTAAATGGTGTAGGACAAGTAGTTGGTTTCATTCTTATCATAGCAATTAAAATTGCTATAGCAGTAATGAAATTGCTTAATTTTAAACTATAGGGTGTGTTTAGTTTAAAATAACATACTGTACATATATATGTTAGATTATAAGAAAAAAGACCAGGAACAGGCCAACAATGCCTCAAGTCTGTAACATCATTCAATATTATCATGGCTGACCCAACATTTTCCATGCACCTTTCAAACCCATTTCCATTACTCAGAAATCTCTTACATCGAAGCACTGAAGTCGCTTGGATGGAGAGTTAAGTGCCGGGCCAGATTGAAAAGGTCAGGGTATCCAAGGCCTGAAGCGAGGTACGGGCCAGTTCAGATCACTGCTCGAAGTTATGGGGTTTATTTGTGGGTTTCTTTGTTTTGTGGCTGCCTGTTAGGAGATGAATCTCATACTTTGATAATAAAATGTTCTTTGAACTTAACCATATAACAATTACAGCATGGAAACAGGCCATCTCGGCCCTTCTAGTCCGTGCCGAACGCTTACTCTCACAAACTTGAACTTCTGTTAAAAATCTATCCACCCAGTCATTGAGCATGAATTCTGTCTCCACAGCTTTCTGAGCAAGTAGTTCACATTCCTCTGAGAGAAAAAGAAATCTTAACTTCAGTTTTTAGTAGACAATCCATTATTCTGGTTACAGACTCCTCCATAAGGGGGATCTTTCTCTCAGCATTTACCTTGTCAAACCCCATGACATTTTTTTATATTTCAATAATATTGCCTCTCATTTTACTGATGTCAATTTTACTAAACTAGAGTACAGACTCAGCTCATTCAACCTTCCCTCATAAGACAATCCCTCCATACCAGAGATGATTCTGGTGGATCTTCTGTGAATTCCCTCCAATGATAGCTTAGCTTTCCTTAAATACGGGGACCAGAATGGCACATGGTGTGCTAGACTTGTATGTACATTTATAATAAGACTTCTGCTTTGGTATTCCAACACCCTTGAAATGACAGCTAGCATTCTAATAGTCCTCCTGACTTACTGCTGCACCTGAATGCTAGCTTCTAGTGTTTCATGTATGAGGGCTTCCAAAATATCTTTGTACTACGGTGTTCTGCAGTTTTATTTTCTCAATTTAGGTTAAATAACCAGCTGTTATTATTCTTCCTTTTAAAGTGAATAACTTTACTTATTTCCAAATTATACCCCATTTGCTAACTTTTTGCCCTCTCACTTAACCTATCAATATCTCTCTGTGAACTGTTTGTGCCTCCTCACAGCTTGCCTTCCCTCCTACGTTTGTTGCATCAACAAGTTTGGTTTCAGTACATCAATTTCCTTCCTCTCAATCATAAACACATATTGTAAACTGTTGCACCCTGGCACTGATCCTGCCACCAAAACGCTGGTTACATATTGCCAATCTGAAAATGTCACCCTCATCCCTAATCACTACATCCCACCAGTTGCCCAAACCTCTATCTATGCTTCTAACACTACGAGTTCTCACTTGTGAAGTAACTTTGTATGAAACTTTGCTTTCTTTTTCAAAATACAAATAGAAAATCCTTTTCAAAATACAAATCTATTCGATCTACTAGTTTCTTCCTGTCCACTCTGTTGAGAGAATTCACTTAAATTTGTCCGACACAGTTTTCCCTATTTGAATCATGATCAGATTATAACTTTTCAAATGCTTTACTATTATCTCAATAATAAATCTGAACAGTTTATTTTAGTAGATGTTTCATAGTAGGCTAACTAGCCAATAGCTACTCAAATTTTCCATTTTGAATCAGGAATCAGATTGGCAGTTTTTCAATCCATCAACCCCATCTCCAATCCATCTACTACCCACTAGGGGAGGAAAAGGGGAAAAAAACCCAACACACAAGCTGAACCAATTCAGAGACGGATAATGAAATCAAGTTACTTGATTAGAAGCTGCAAACGCCCAGAATGAAAATGAGCTGCTGTTACTCAAGCTTGCATTGGGCCTCATTGCAACAGCTGCTAGATCACAGTGAGAGTGGGATGTAGAATTAAAGTGGCCGACAATGGAAAACTCAGCAGTGCCTTCACCAGCCTTGGACAATGTTGTGCCTAGTGTGTTGAATTCAGATTTTCCCGTTTACTACCCTACTCTTGTTGGTCTACCCTATGTTGGCACGTGGCCTAGTGGGCAAGGCATCAGACTAGAAACCTGAAGGTCACTGGTTCGAGCCTCAGCTGAGGCAGTACGTTTGTGTCCTTGAGCAAGGCACTTAACAACACATTGCTCTGCGACCTCACCGGTGCCAAGCTGCATGGGGCCTAGTGCCCTTCCCTTGGACAACATCGGTGGCGTGGAGAGGGGAAGGCCTGCAGCTTGGGCAACTGCCGGTCTCCCATACAACCCTGCCCAGGCCTGCACCCTGGAAACTCCAGGCGCAGATCCATGGTCTCTCGAGACCGACGGATGCCACCACCACCCTACTCTTTGCTCTTTGTTTTTTTCAGCTCTGGTTGCATGTGGGTCTCATCCTTCCATTATCAGATGCCGTCTTCATGCAGCTTGGTCCTTCTGTTAACAATTAGTTCTCTCTCTCCCTCTCTACTTACCACCTTTAGAAGTCTCCTCAACAATTACCAGTTCCATTAGTTCTTTGAAAAAGTGCTTCAGAATAGTTACTCCATAAATAATGACATCTATTTTGCAGCCACAATTAGGTGCACTTTTCCCATTTAACAAAGTAAAATGTGTTTTATTGATAAGAGACAGAGAAGAAGTTTTCATGCATTATTGCCATTAAACTTCTCCAGACCACAGTTTCTCTTCAGCCGGTGATAATCGACTTACTTTGAAATAAATTGACTAAGATACCTGGATAAAAATGATTAGCTAAATAATTTCTCAAGGTTAGCAAATCTGGTGACTTTCTGCCTTAGGATTGCTGTAGAAAAAACAAACTATTGAGCACAAATTAACTTTTTGTGTTGACAGTCTCAATTGAACTGTGAATGATATATTGATACTTTTCTGGTATCAAACCATAACTATCCAATTAGTGGTTCTGTGTGTAGTCCAGCAATATTATTATGTGTGATTATTTTTTTTGAATTACGCCATTTTTTCAAGGCATAACTGGTGGCTGGGCCAGAAAACTGAGCAGGAAATCATTGTGTTGACTCCCTGCATTACAAAACTGCTTATTGCTTCACTGATTACCATATTTTGAATTTTTGTTACACTTGAAAGTGCTTAGAAAACAGCTGTATTTGAGAGTTTTAATAAAAAGGGCTGAGGAAATGAGGTTAAAGGAGTTAAGCATTGTTGTTGCTTTCATAAAGACTGTACACCGAAGGTAAATTATTAGCCTATCTTTGTAGCTGCATGGAAATTTTTCTTATTCATGGCATGACAAAGCCACAACCTTCAGATTATTTTGAACAGCTAAGCTTCTTAGCAGGTTTTTGTTAAACTTAGAAAATTATAATGCAGTAGTGTGGTTATAAAACAATTGAAAACAGAATGCGGGAAGAACTCAGTGGGTCAGATAGGATCTGTAGAGGCCAAAGCGCAACTTGTCATTTCAGGATGAGACTCTGCCCCAGAGCTGAGAGGGAGGAGGAAAGTTGGTAGATAATAGTGAAACCAGATGGGGAGAGAGGATGTTGGGCAGATGGATTTAGATGAGATGGGGTGGTGGGGGGGAGATGGAAATGGGAAAGGTGAATATAGGGAGAACAAAACTAGGTGGATAGCTGAGTGTGTATGGGAGGAAAACATTGTGAGCATATAAACTGGGAAAATCCAGTATTGATACCTTTGAGTTGAAAGCTTTCCAAGTGGAATATACACTCAGTGGCCACTTTATTAGGTATCTCCTGTACCTCCTGTATGTTCATGGTCTTCTGCTGCTGTAGCCCATCAGCTTCAAGGTTCAACATGTTGTGTGTTCAGAGATGTTCTTCTGCACACCACTGTGGTAACGCAGGTTATTTGAGTTACTGTTACCTTCCTGTTGCCTGGCCATTCTCATCTGAACTCTCTCATTAACAAATGTTTTTGCTCACAGAACTTCTGCTCACTGGATTTTTTTGTTTGTTTTTTGCACCATTCTCCATAAACACCAGAGACTGTTGTATGTGAAAATCTGAGGAGATCAGCAGTTTTTGAGAAGCTCAACCCACCCCATCTGGCACCAGCAATCATTCCACAGTCGAAACCATTTAGATCACATTTCTTCCGTATTCTGGTATTTGGTCTGAACCACAACTAAACCTCTTGACCATATCTGCATTGCTTTTATGCATTGAGTTGCTCCCACATGATTGGCTGATTAAATATTTGTATTAATATACAGGTGTACCTAAAAATAAGTGGCCACTGAATATAAGATGCTCTTCCAATTTGCATTTAGGTTGTTCCCTGGAGAAAGCCAGGGAATATTAATTAAAGATTGAGAGAGAATGTCCCAAGACAATCATTTAGACATGATAGAGGAAGAGGTATTAAATAGAAAGAGGTGTCATTATTCATCAGGGAAAATGTCACAGCACTGCTCAGAGAGGATATAACTGAAACAACATGGGTGGAACTGAGGAATAAGAGACGAGATGACCATGTTAATGGGTTGTATATTATAAACCTCCCAATAGTTAGCAGAATTTAGAGGGGCAAATTTGTAGAGAGATAGTAGACAATTGAAAAACAGTAAGGTTGTGGTAGTAGGTGATATTAACTTTCTGCATATTGACTCGGAACCCAAACTATCAGAAGAACTGGATGGGATGGAGTTTGTCAAATGTGTTCAGGAAAGTTTCCTTAATCAATGTAGAGGTCCCACCTTGGACGGTGCAATATTGGATTTCCTCTGAGAGAATGAGATAGGGCAGGTGGTAAAAGCATGTTAGGGGCACACTTTGAATCTAGTGATCATAATTCCATTAGTTTCAAGATAATTATGGAGGAGGATAGAACCAGTCCTTGGCTGAGATTCTAAATTGGAGAAGGGCCAATGGTTTGCGACAGGTTGTTTTCCGCAGAGATGGTTGGTAAGTGGGAGGCCTTCAGAAGTGAAATATTGGGGGTATAGAATTTGTATGTTCATGATGTGTTTGTAGAATAACATTTGTTGTAGAATAAAAGGCAAAACTAATAGGTTTAGGGAATCTCGGTTTTTGAGGGATGTTGAGGGCTTGGTTAAGAAGAAGGAGGTACATATCAGGAATAGGCAGTTAGGATCAAATGAGGGACTTAAAGGGTATAAGTAATACAAGAGAACAATTATGAGAGAAATCAGGAGGGCTAAAAGGGGGCAGGAGGTTACTATGGCAGATAAGGTGAAGGAGAATCCCAAGGGCTTCCACAGCTATATGAAGAGCAAAAGGATAAGCAAGGGACAAATTAGTCCTCTTGGTGATCTGCATGGTCATCTTCGCATGGAGCTAAAAGAGAAGGGGGAAAGCTTAACTGAATTATTTTACATCTGCATTTACTCAGGAGACAGACACAGGGTGTGTAGAACTGATGCAAAACTGTAGTGAGGTCATGGACTGTGTCTGGATTACAAACGAGGAGGTGTTTGCTGTCTTGAGGCAAATTTGAGAAGATAAATCCCCAGGGGCTGACAATGTGTTCCCTGGGAACTTATGTGTGTAACCTAGGAGGCTAACATATAACTGTAGGAGCCCTGACAGAGGTATTTAAAACGTCCTTAGTCATTGGTGAAGTTTCAGAGGACTGGAGGATAGCTAATGTTGTTCCATTGTTCAAGAAAGGCTGTAAGAATAAGGTGGAAAATTTTAGGCCTCTGTGCCTCACATTATTATTGGGTAAATTATTGGAAGGTATTCTAAGGGACTGGATGTGTAAGTATTTGGACAGACAAGGCTTAATTATGAATAGGCAACATGGCTTTATGCCCGGTATATCGTGTCTTAACAAGCTTCTGGAGTTTTTCAAGGAGGTTACAAATAAATTTTATGAAGGAAAGGCAGTGGATGGTGTCTACATGAACTTCAGCAAAGCCTTTAATGAACTCCCACATGGGAGGCTGGTCAAGAAGGTTCATTTGCATAGCATTCAGGATGAGGTGGCAAACTGAATTCAACATTGTTTAGTGGAAGAAGCCAGAAACTGGTAGTCAATGGTTGCCTCTTTGACTAGAGGCCTGTGACTAGCGGTGTGCTTCAGGGATCAGTGCTGGGTCTGTTGTTGTTTGTCATCTATATCAACGATCTGGATGTGGTAAGCTGGATGATA
This sequence comes from Hemitrygon akajei, assembly GCF_048418815.1. Lineage (NCBI taxonomy): Eukaryota > Metazoa > Chordata > Chondrichthyes > Myliobatiformes > Dasyatidae > Hemitrygon > Hemitrygon akajei. Next base: position 14,599,221 of record NC_133152.1, on the reverse strand, counting down.
CCTAGATTGGGGGCATAGTGGACAGCAAGGAAGGCTATTAAAGCTTGCAGTGGGATCTGAACCAGCTAGAAAAATGGATTGAAAAATGGCAGACAAGTGTGAGATGTTGCACTTTGGCAGGACCAAGCAGGGTAGGCCTCATACAGTGCATGGTAGGGCACTCTGGTGTGCAGTAGAACAAATGGATGTGGGGAAACAGATCCATAGTTCCTCGAAAGTGGCATCACTGCGAGAAAGGATCAAGAGCTTTTGGCACATTCGCCTTCATAAATCATAGCACTGAGGACAGGAGTTGAGATGCCACATTGCAATTGTATAAGAAGTTGGTGAGGCTTCATTTAGATTATTGTGTGCAGTTCTGATCATCTATCTACAGGAAGGATATCAATAAGCTTGAAAAATTGCAGATAAAAAGGATGTTGCTGGGACTTGAGGATCTGAGTTGCAGGAAAAGCTTGGACTTTTATCAGGGCAGCACAGCAGTGTAGTAGTATAACCCTACTACTGTGCCAGCAACATGGGTTAAATTCCCACTACAGTCTATAAGACATTTGTACATTCTTCGCACGACCATGTGGGTTTCCTCCATGTGCTTTGGTTCCTCCTACATTCCAAACATGAGCGGGTTAACTGAACCATGACAATAGTCCACTCTATAGAATTTAAAGCCTCATCATCCCTTACTAGCTTTTGATCCTCACAGCAAACCACCATTCTCTAACCCCTCATTCTCTGTCCTTCCCTGGGCCCCTCAGGACTGATATACATCCATAACATTTACTTCTGTCCCCCAATGTCCCAGCCCCACGTCCAGCTTTCCTACAAACTAAATAAAGTTTGTAGTGTATGTGCAAGTGCATTAACAAGGCACTTTTTCTTTCCATAGCTGAATCAAAATGTGCAAAAAAAAGCACTGAAAATGGAACTAGACATCGTTCAAATAGTGATATCATAAGAAATTATTAAATGAATGCTCCACCAAATGAGAAGATTTCTGCTCACCTTTGAATCTGCGCTGCCAATATTCCCCATTTCTCCACGTTTTCATTTTCTGACCAGAAGTATATCTGCTTTTTATCAGTTTCTTTTGTTCCCTAGTTTGCCAACATGTTGTCAACATATTCTGTACACTACTGGATGGTTCAGCTGAGTTTGTTGCAGATTTAGTGGCAACATGATATATTGTCCTCACCTACCACCCCACCAGTTTCTGAATCCAGCACATAATCCTTAATAACTTTTGCCGTCTCCAGCGGGATCTCACCACCAAACACACCTTTCTCTCTCCCCACTCCCACTTTCTGTTTTTGCAGGGATCGCTCCCTACACGACTCCCTTGTCCATTCTTTCCTCCCCACTGATCTCCCTCCTGGCACTTATCCTTGCAAGTGGAACAAGTGCTTTACCTGCCCCCACACCTCCTCCCTCACTACCATTTAGGGTCCTAAAGAGTCCTTCCAGGTGAGGCGACACTTTACCTGTGTGTCTGTTGGGCTCATCTACTGTATCCGGTGCTCCTGGTGTGGCCTCCTGTGTATCAGGACGACGTGACACAGATTGGGAGACTGCTTAGCTGAGCACCTACCTCTGTCTGACAGAAAAAAGCGGGACAGTGGCCACCCATTTTAATTCCACTTCCCATTCCCATTCCGACATGTTAGTCTATGGCCTCCTCTACTGTCGCGATGTGGCCACATTCATGCTGGAGGAGTATATTCCTTATATTCTGTTTGGGTAACCTTCAACCTGATGTCATGAACATCAATTTCTCAAAGTTCTAGTAAAGCGCCCCCCCTCACCATTCCCCTTCCCCATTCCCATTTCCCCCTCAAACCTTATCTCCTTATCTGCCTTCCCACTTTTCTTTCTTCCATGGCCTTCTGTCCTCTCCTATCAGACTCCTCCTTCTCCAGCTCTGTATCTGTTCCATTAATCGACATCCCAGCTCTTTACTTCACCCTCTCACCTTCCTGGTTTCACCTATTACCCTGTGGTTCTTCCTCCCTCCAACTTTCTTCCTCTGACTCCTCTTTTTCTCCAGTCCTGATTCAGGTTCTTGTTGTGCAACGTCAACTATACTCTTCTCCATAGATGCTGCCTGGCCTGCTGAGTTCCTCCAGCATTTTGTGTGTGTTCCTTGGATTTCCAACATCTGGAGATATTCTGTTGTTTATGATATACATACTGTATATCTGGGAAAATGCCCTTTTACTGTTAATGGCACATAGAAGTTATATTGGAGTCACAAGGGTGAAAGATGCTAGGAACAAGCAGTTAAATTTCTCAAATGATGCAATGTGATCTGAAAATGCTCATTATCATGATCTACACTTGGAAAAAAGTGCTCCGAAAATGAAACAGCAATCTAATTTTAAGGGAACAAGCCAGTTTCCAAAGGTTTGAGGTATCCATTCTTTTGTTAAGGAAATGGCAACATAAATGCAGTTCTCAGCAAATTCTAATGTGCTCTATCGAAAATCATGCCAATATTTTGCAACTATCACCAATAATTTCATGACGGAAATTGGAAAATGTAACAGAAGTAAAGTTGTACAGGTCTCTAAGTGTCATCTGAGGATACAATTATGCCATAGACTCAATTCTTAAAATTTATTGTTAACAATTCAGAATTTCAACAATGATTAGAACCTATTAATAAATAAGCCAAAAATAAACTGATCAATCTAATCTGTTTTATTCATAAACACTTAAGTCTATCATTTTCCTTTCATTCAATTCCAAGTGTAATGTCCAGGAAAAAACTCAGAGACGAAAACTGGAAGAAATATCCAAAGGAGGAATTAATGTGGCACGTCTGTTGGCAGTGCTGCCTACTATTCCAGTAACCTAGGTATAATTCAGACCTTGGGTGTATTTTTGTGGATTTTGCACATTCTTGCCATAACTGATGGGTTTTTGCTGAATGCCCAAGTTTCCATTTGCTTCCCATGAAATGCTAGGAGGTTAACTGTCGAACACTTTGCTGCACACCAGTCACTGAAAGATGTCAGGCCTGAGAAGCACACCTCCATGGCAGCGAGACTGCTGCTACACGTTATAGCTTGCAAAGAGCTTCAGAGTGAATGGAAAGAGCCCCACAATTTTCACAGATATACATAGAAATCTTGATGTTAGAGATAGGGACCAGGATGGAGATCCCATGCATTGCAGGGGGTTACAGGAAGCTTAACATTTAGCTTAACATGGCAGGAAGCAGCCACAGTGGTTTCCTCAAGAAATGAAAATTTTCATTGCTATCTATGCTGTCCCATCACCTTAAAAGCATTTTGGCTGCAGATCACAAGTTTTTTTTTCTGGTCAAAGGTGGCTCACACAATGTTGGCAATGACATTGAATGCAATGTGTGTCTGGTTAGCTCTTCCCGTTGGAAAACCATTATCCGGTGTTTTTGTGGCATTAATGTTAATTGCCATGTAACAATTTAGGGCTGAATGTAGTTGGGTTTTGATACATGTTCACATAGTCTGCTTCATTTACTGTGAAGTTGCGAAATGAATCAATCATTGCAGAATCATCAGTGAACATCTCTAGTTCTGATCTATAGTGGAAGTTAGATTATTGATGAAGCAGCTGGAGAGGATTGGGTGTAAGGCACTTGCCTGAGAAACACCCCCTTGGACTGGGATGTTTGCCCTCCAGTAACTTCAGGCATGATTCCACCCACTGGAGGGGTTTTCCCCAAAAGCCCAATCACTTAAGTTTTAGCAAAACTCAAAGCCACGCCTGCTCAAATGTATCTTGATGTCAAGGACAGTCATCTCCCTTCACCTCCAGATTTCATAATGGTCCAAAGCTGTCATGATATGTGGTCCTGAGAAAGCTGGACGTAGATGACAATGCTGTTAATGACATTTTCCATTATTTCATGAAAACTTAAAGTTAATTGGAAATTAATTTCAGATTAGATTTGTCCTGCTTTTTTTTGTGACCAGGACATATCTTGACAATACCTTGACATTTGAATGCAGAGTTGTACCTGTACAGAAAGGACTTGGCTATAGACATAGCTAATCCTGCAAATCATGTACATTTTCCTGCTCTAACCCAACCCATTGATTTGTTTAGTGCTCAGATATCCATCTGTCTCAACCTTGAATGCATTCAACACACTGGAGTAGAGAATGTCAAAGATTTACAAGTCAGAATCAGAATCGGAATCAGGTTTATTATCACCGGCATGAGACGTGACATTTGTTAACTTGGCAGCAACAGTTCAATGTAATTCTTAATAGGGAAGAAGAAAATAATACTAATAATAAAAAAAGTAAATCTTATTCAGTATACGTGTATTGAATAGATTAAAAATTGTGCAAAAAACAGAAATACTATATATTTTAAAAAAGTGAGGTAGTGTTCACGGGTTCAATGTCCATTTAGGAATCGGATGGCAGAGGGGAAGAAGCTGTTCTTGAGTCGCTGAGTGTGTATCTTCAGGCTTCCGTATCTCCTACCCGATGGTAACAGTGAGAAAAGGGCATGCCCTGGGTGCTGGAGGTCCTTAATAATGGACGCTGCCTTTCTGAGACACCGCTCCTTGAAGGTGTCCTGTCTGTGTCAGACCAAATCTGTGGAAAAAAGAGGGAATAACATAGCCTTATCTTTTCCACAGTCATACATTACAGCAATATGGTTAGCTGTTTCCTAGAACTAGAAACGTCTTGGACAATGTCTCCCATCCACTCCATAATGTACTGGTTAGGCACAGGAGTACATTCTGCCAGAGACTCTTTCCACCGAGATGCAACACTGAGCATCATAGGAAGTCATTCCTGCCTGTAGCCATCAAACTTTACAACTCCTCCCTCTGATTGTCAGACACCCTGAGCCAATAGGCTGGTCCTGGACTAATTTCCACTTGGCATAATTTACTTATTATTATTATTTTATTATTTATGGTTTTATATTGCTATATTTCTACACTGTTCTTGGTTGGTGCGACTGTAACGAAACCCAGTTTCCCTCGGGATCAATAAAGTATGTCTGTCTGTCTGTCTGTACTTTGTAGGCTAGTACCCAAGATGGAGCTGACTAAATTTACAATCCTCTGCAGCTTCTGTCAGTCCTTTGCAGTAGCCCCCCCGCCCCCCCAAACCAGACAGTAATGCAGCCTGTTAGAATGCTCTCCACAGTACATCTATAGAACTTTTTGAGTGTATTTGTTGACATACCAAATCTTTTCAAACTCCTAATAAAGTATAGCCACTGTCTTGCCTTCTTTGAGTAAGAAATTTCTTTCTTCTCAGTCCCAAATGATAAATCCCTTTTATCTTGAGACTATAGTCTAGACGTTTCTAGTTTTAGGAAACAGCTAATCATATTGCTGTAATGTATGACTGTGGAAAAGATAAGGCTATGTTATTCCCTCTTTTTTTTCACAGATTTGGTCTGACACAGTTAGACAAATGTATCAAGTTGTTATAAACACCGCAAAGTGTCTTAAATTTTCATTCAGTTGTTAAGGAAATGGGGAAAGTTTAACAGCAAGAAGATTCCATGTTCTGTTCTGAATTACCTAATGTTGAATATGGCAGTGATATGTCAGAACCTTTTATGTCTCACTGAGATGAACTCATTTATCTAACTTACAGTGACTGTAAGCCAATTCTACTTAGTAAAATGCTGGAACCTGAAACAAAAACAGAAAATGATTGAAGAATGAGCCAGATAAGCAGCGTCTGTAGAAAGAGAACCCCGTTAAAGTTAATTAAGTTGCCACAGATGCTGATTCACTGGGTGTGCTCTTCAAAGCATTTCTTGTTTTTGCTTCTGATTCTACTTAGTGAAAGGACAGTTCCATCTCAGTAGTATAATGAATCTACACTCCACCAGCTTCAGACCTTCATTGTACTCTGCACATAGAAATCCAAAAATGACCTTTCCAAACAATTGTAGCAAAACACCCTTGCATATCAATGCTATTGTAATAAAGACAAACTACACATTACAGGAGAGTTAGAACTCGAGAGGTCTACCTTTGGAAAAGAATGAATTAGAGAATGCTACCAGTTTGCTGGTTGCTTTGAGGTTCTCCTCCTCCTGCACAACTACAACCCACATGCAAAATATTGCAAATGCTGGAAATATGAAATAAAAACTAAAACTGCTGGAAATACTCAACAGATTAGGCAGCATCAATGGAAAAAGAAACAGAGTTAACATATCAGTTTGATGCTTTTTCATCAGAACTGAGAAAATCAAAGACTTTATGACAAAGGGAGATGGGGCACCTCAAAATAATGAAAGGGAAGGTCTTGGATAGGGTTACCAAAAGCCATCTGGATGAGAATTTGTAATAAAAAGTGGTTAACTTCTGGTTAAAATGGCGCTACCAAATGTGTGCGACAGCTCGTGGGTAGTTAAAAAAGCAAGAAATTCGACTAAAAACATCATTAAGACACCTTTTCAGAGGTAATTGCATTAAATCATCAAAGCAAACAGTGAGGGGGCGATCGATAGCAAGGCAAGTTCAGGGGAAACCGAGGTGGTTTGTTGCAGGATCGATGCAGATGGAGTGAGACATTGGGAGAGGAGAAGTTGGGACAGTGGAGCACTGATGCCGGTACAACTGGCCTGGGTAGAAGGTTGGATCCTGGGTGCTGAGAGGAGAAGTTGGGGCGGAAGAGATTTGATGCATGTACCACTAATTCAGTTGCAAAGTTATATCACTCTAGGTGCTGAGCTGATTGAAGAGCTTGAGAGTGGCTTAGGGCTGGGCATCACAGTCTGGGCCAGGAATGAGTTGCTGGGTGGCATGGTCTAGGCCCCGAGCCCTTCGCGGTAGATGGGTTCCAGTGTGAGGTACAATCTGCTGTTGAGACAATTTAAGCAATGGCCCAGATCAGAGGTGTTCACTCCTCTCTCCAGGGCGCCGGAACCCTTTGCTGTTCCACTGTTTGGTCAATTTAAACGCTGGCCCAGATAGACTGAAAGGACTGGGTGTCGGGATCTGAGGCGAGCATCGATTTCACTCACTCTCTGCGATGGCACTGAGGCTACAATCGTTGCCCTGACTACTGTGCTCTGCGCCTGCTGATATGATGATCTGATAAGGACCTACTCCGGGCTGCTCCGGGTTTGGGATCTGAGGACTCACTTTGGTTCGGAATGTCATTGTTTGCTTCAGTTGTTTGCATGATTTGTGGTTTCTTCCCCTTTCTCTTGCACGTCAGGTGTTGGTCTTTTATTTTTAATTTTTTTACTTTAATTGGGTTCTTTCAGGTTTCTTGCTTTGTGTCTACCTGTAAGCAAACAAATCTCAAGGCAGTATCATTTACGCATTCTTTGATAATAAATGTACTTTGAATTGAATTGGAATAATGCTGTCCTGCACGACATTGATCACCTTTGGATGAATCACAAACTACTACACCATCCTTGCTTTTTGAAGACATAGTTTCAAGCATTGAAACTTAGGGCATATTATTTTAATTATGTCTTTAAAATATTACACAAAATACTGTACACATATTTAATTGTGTAGCTGCAAATGATTCCTGTGCTATTTTGACTAGATACTATTGATGGCTCATGCCCTGAAAAGAATCCTGTATACCACGTGCCAACATTCAGAATGCCAGTTCGCCTTTGTCACCCGCAACCCCTACAGACCACCAAGTGAGCTCTTCTGCCATCTGTTCGTCACCGCACAGCCAAATGAGGTAGGTAGCAAACATTAAAACGTTGCAGAGAATTAAATGATAAAAAATCATCCATTTGTCCAAATGATAGGACAACATAGCTTTTGTTAAAAATGCATTTATTTTGGTGTTTATGGTATCCTACTCTTTTTGCCTTAGCTATGGGTTGTTTTCTGCTTATCAAAAGAGTCAAAGGTGACAGAACCATCTCCTCCTGCACAATTATACATTGGGTCAGTATACGGTTAGTTGTCCGAGGGCATGCAGAGTTACGGTATTTGTTTTCCATTGTAATTGACTCTCATCTTAACATGAAGAGACTTTCCTCTGCATTATGTGACACCAACATTATGCAAAACACAAATGGCAGCTAATGACTGGGCATTCAGGAGACACTGTGGGCCATCAGCAACAGCACAGTCTGCACCACTACAGCCCCACAGCCTGGCAACCATTACCCTACCATTATTAAGTTTGCAGATTGATCCTAGTGCAAATAAAATAGTGAAGAGCTTGTGTACCAGGAAGAGCAACAACCATGCTTAAAGATAAAGTGGCAATCTAGTGAAATTATGGCACAGGACCAACACCTCATAAACAACAGGCTATCCATAGAGCTGGGCCAGCAATGTATCAAAAATCATGTCACATAGTGAGTTTAACATGTACTATTCTTACATCCTTTATTGTAGTTGTTGACTTGATCACACATATAAAACATACTTCTAATTCATTAATTGAAATATTAAACTTAATCCAGGCCCTAATAAGACTTGTTAAATACTGCTGCATTTACAATTATATGTTCGAAATTCAAAGTAAATTTACTACAGGTTGAGTATTCCTTTTCCGCAATTCCAAAACCCGAAAACCTCCAAAATCCAAATTTATTTTTGAGCGCTGACATGTCATCACAAATGGAAAATTTCACGACACAGGGAAGGCTTTCAGGCAATGTGCAGGTCTCCGCACACCACAAGCATTTCTGAGAAGTGACTTCACATATGTAATGTACAGAAGTGAATTAAAAATAGAAAAACTGCATAAAGTGAAAAGGGAAGATCTCGATTGTATATTGAAGAGTGGATTCGTCATTGTTGGAGCGAACATGTACCACTTAACGGTATGCTGATCATGAAACAAGCAAAGATCTATTACGACAACATTAAAATTGAAAATAATTGTGAATATTCAGCAGGATAGTTGCAGAGATTTAGGAAAAGGCATGGCATTACATTTTTAAAGACTTGTGGTAATGATCATGAAGTAACAGAGAAATTCATTGATGAGTTTGCCAAGATCATTGCTGATGAAAATCTAACATGCTGAAGAGCTGCATCCATACATACATGTGATGAACAAGTGTAAGACAAACACTGCTTACCAGTAGCACATAAATTCAGAGTGGGGAATAATGGTGATGCCGAACAGCCACGGATGGTCCACCTGGGTGGCCGAGGTATTGTTAGCTTACCTTTCTGATGGTTTAATGTACACATTATTACTTCATGCACAAAATTATAAAAATATTATATAAAACTACCTGCAGGGTATATGTACAATCTATAAATGTAACATAAATAAATTTGTGTTTAGACTTGAGTCCCATCCCCAAGTACATGCAAATATTACAACATCTGAAAAAACTGAAATCCTAAAAACTTCCGGTCCCAAACGCTTTGGATAAGGGGTGCTCAACCTGTATCAAAGTACGTATACATCACCGTATACTACCCTCAGATTCATTTTCTTGCAGGCATTCACAGTAATTAGAAAGAAACACAATAGAATTAATGAGAAACATCACACAACACAGAAGCACAAATAACCAATGTGCAAATCAAAATTAAAAGAGAACAAAATATAATAAATAAATAAGCAGTAAATATCAGGAACATGAGTTGTAAAGCCCTTAAAAGTGAGTCCAAAGGTTGTGTTGTCAGTTCAGTGTTGGGGTGAGTGAAGCTATCCCCACTAGTTCACCAGCCTGATGGTTGAGGGGTAATAACTGTTCCTGAACCTGTTGGTGTGAGGCTCCTGTACCTTATTCCTGGTAGCGAGAAGAGAACGTGACCTGGATGGTGGGGGTCCTTGATGATAGATGCTGCTTTCTCGTGACAACACTCCTTGAAGATGTGCTCAGTGGTGGGGAGGGATTTACTTGTGATGAAATTGGCTGTGTCTACTACTTATTGTGGTTTTTTAAATTCAAGGACATTGATATTCCCATTCCAGGCTGTGATGCAATCAATCGGTATATTCCTCACTACGCATTTATAGAAGTTCATCAAAACATTAGATGACATGCCAAATTGGCGCAAACTTCTTAGAAAGCTGAAGTGTGTGGTGCCTTTTTTGTAATTGCGGTTACATTCTGGACGCACGGTAGATCCTCTGACATGAAATAATAACACAGAGAAATTTAAAGTTGCTGACTCTCTTCACCTCTGATTTTTCTTCCTGTTGACAATGATCAGCTCTTTGGTTTTGCTGACACTGAGTGAGTGGTAGTTGTTGCGGCATCATTCAGCTAGATTTCCAGTCTCCGTCCTACACACTGATTCAGCCCACAACAGTGGTATCATCAGTATGGCATTGGGGCAGTTTATTTTCTTTTTTTTTGTGTAATTTGACATTGTACATATATATCATATAATCATATATGTCACAAATCTCCACATAGTATTTATCTGAGGTGTACACTTATAGAAGAGTGGAGAGAAAAAACGAGCAAAAGGAAAAAACTATGTACAAGTAGGGAGTGATTTTTTTTTACAACATATTCATTGATTTGTGAGAATAAAATCAGGCCTATGAGGCATTATGTAGTTAAACCATTCTTCCCAGTATGAATCAAATGGTTCCAGCTTATGATTAACAGATGCTGTTAACTTCTCCATTTTGTAAATGTCCATTGTAATTTCCATCTACGCATTTAAAGTTGGGCTCTCCTATGATAACCATTTCCTAGTAAGAGTCTTTTTACCAGCCACCAACAGTATATTCATTAAATATTTATCTCTTTTCAACTGTTCTTGAGGTATATATCCAAAATATATGGCCTTACTCTCTAAGGGTATTTCATATTTAAAGATGTCTTGTAGGGCATTGTGTATCCCCCCTCCAACAGTGTTTGATAACAGGGCAGTCCCAAAAAATATGATAATGATTTGCATTTTGATCTCCACAATTTCTCCAGCAAACAGGGAGGTTACTATCATAATGGGATTTCTGAGAGGGTGTAATAAAATATCTTATCAAGTTTTTCCATCCAAATTCCCTCCATTTCTGTGAACTGGTACACTTCCATTGATACCTCCATATTATTGTCCATTCTTCCTCAGATATAATTATCCCTCCTTCCTTCTCCCATTTTGTTTTAATGTATGAAGTCGAATGTGTTGTAAGATTTGACAACCCCTTATACATGCTTGAAATGATTCTACTACCGTTATCTGAATTATATGCTTTTCTAAATAGCTCTATCAAGCATGTACTTGCCTTGGTTACATTTTAAAGTGTCTTATTAACATATTGTCGCATTTACAAATACCAATAAAAAAGTGTTTCTCTTTAAGCATTTCAAAACTGAACAGTGTTCCTTCTTTCATTATGTTGCAAAGAACTGTTATTCCTTTAGCTGCCCAGTCCTTAAATCTAGCATCCAATTTATTTGGTGTAAAATTCGAGTCATATGCACACCATTTAAGAATTGCAATATCTCCCTCTAGATTATATTCTTTTATAGTAGTTTTCCATATCTTAAGTCAATTTCACCCATGGGTTATCAGTAGTATTTATGTACCTTTGCAGGTTGTTATCAGCCAAAATTGCTTGTATGGGGATGGGAAGTACCCACTCAGAATCAGAATCAGACTTTAATTGCCAAGTACCTATGCACATACAAGGAATTTACTTCTGACAGATGTTGTCTCTCTGCTCATAACAATAATAATGATAAATATAAATGAAAATATAGATTATACATACAGGTAGTGCAATCCAAGTAATAGTTAGCCGACAGTTAACCGGCAGTTAACTGTTCAGCAAAGTGACCGCAGTAGGGAAAAAACTTCTCCAGTGCCTATTAGTCTTAGTCTGGAGGGATCTGAAGTGCCTACCAGATGGAAGCAGATCAAACAGTCTGTGCGCAGGATGGGAGGAGTCCTTTATGATGTTCCCCACCCTCTTCTTCAACCTGGAAGAGTACAGGTCCACAATAGAGGGCAGGGAGGCTCCAATGATGCGCTCGGCAGTCCTCACTGTGCGCTGTAGTCTGGTTCTATCCTGCTTGGTGGCGGCTCCAAACCACACAATGATGGAGGTGCACAGGACAGACTCAATGACTGCAGTGTAGAACTGCAGCAGCAATGTTTTTCCATTGAGTGTCATATGATGGGTTTCACCAACATATCACAGCTCTCAACTGTACTGCAAAATAATAATCTCTAAGAGAAGGTAAGCCCCATCCCCCCCTTTCCTTTGCTAATTGCAAAGTTTTGAGATGAACTCTAGGCCTTTTACCCTGCCAAATATACCTTGATAACATCTTGTTCCATTCATTGAATTGATTTTGATTAATCTCTATTGGTAGGGTCTGAAAGAGATATAACAGTCTGGGCAGTATATTCATTTTAATAGACTCAATCCTTGAACTGAGACTGAAAAAAGGAACCAGGTTCCATCTTGCCATATCTTCCTTAATTTTTTTATATAAAGGCTGATAATTACATTCTGATAATTTTGCCAAATCTTTTTGGCATAATGATGCCCAAATATTTAAAAGACTCTGTTTGCCATGCCCAGGGATATCTACTTTCAATTTCTCTTGGTGGGCTATAGTAATATGAAAGTAATTGGGTTTTATCTATGTTAATCTTGTATCCTGATAATTGACCATATTGTTCAAAGGATTGCATCAATTTAGGTAAAGAGTATGTTGGTTGCCCTAGATAGATCAAAATGTCATCCGCGTAACAAGCCAATTTATGCTCTGTCCCTTTAATAGTAATTCCCCTGATATCTTCATTTTGTCTGATGTATTGAGCTAATGGTTCCAGATATAATGCGAAGAGTAGCGGTGACCATGCACAACCCTGTCTCGTGCCCCTTTCTAGGGTAAGACTATTTGATAAATATCCATTGATTTTAATCCTAGCAGTAGGGTTGTCATATAGTGTCTGTATAGTTGGGCAGTTTATTTTCAAATACCATAAAGTCAATGGTATTTTGGTTGCCAAGGATAGAGCACATGGGATTGATAACCTGCTGATTAAAAATTAATTAACAGGCAGGAAGGAAAGAATGGGAATGAAAATCGTTCTCAGGTTGGCAGGTTGACTGGTGGTGTACAAAGGTGAGAACAGATGCCATTTATAAAGAATCTATACCAATCTACACAATGCCTTGAACAGAAAATCTGACAAAAAATACTGGATACAACCTAGTCCATCAAGAGTAAAGCCCTCCTAACCATTGAGCAAATCTACATGAAACACTGTCGCAGGAAAACAGCATCCATCATCCGGGAACCTCACTACCCAGGATATGCTCTTCTGAAAAAGGTACAAGAGCCTCAGGACTCACACCGCCATGTTCAGGAACAGCTACCACCCCTCAACCATCAGGCTCTTGAACAAAAGGTGATAACTCAGCTTCACTTGCCCCATTATTGAAAAGTTCCCACAACTAATGGACTCACTTTCAAGGACTCTTCATCTCACGTTCTTGATATTTATTGCTTATTTATTTATAGTATTGCTTCTTCTTTTTGCATTTGCATAGTTTGTTGTCTTCTGCACTTTGATTGAATGCTCTAGTTGGGTAGACTTTCATCAATTCTGTTATAGTTACTCTTCTATAGATTTGCTGAGTATGGCCACACTGAATCTCAAGCTTGTATATGGTGACATATTTGTACTTTCATAATAAAATTTACTTTGAACTTTGAACCATTTGGCTGAGGGGCCAACTGTCATATTTCCTAGTTTGCGGATGATACAAAACTAAGTGAGATTGTGAATAGGATAGAGGTGGTAAAGAGGCTTCAAAGGGATAAAGGTAAAGTAAATGATTGGACAGGAAATGTGGTAGATGGAATAAAATGTGTAAAAAATGTGGGATTGTCTACTTTGCTGTCCAGAACAGAAAATAAGTTATTTTTAAAATGGTCACAAATTGTGAAATGCTGATATTCAAAGGATCTTGTCCACAGGTCAATGAAAGCTTACAAGCAAATTTGAGTGCAGGAGTAAATATGTCTTTTGGCAGTTCTTTTGGGCTTGTCGAGATCACACCTGGAGTATTTTGAACAATTTTGATTTCTCTACTTGGAGAAAGGTATATTTGCCATAGAAAGAGTGTAACAGGGATTTACCATTCTAGAGGCTGATAAGGCAAGTGTGCATAATGAGGAAAGATTGGCCTATTTTCACCAAAATTTAGAATAATCGGGGAAGGTTTTACTGAATTTATAAAAACAGAAGAATAGAAAAGCATAGAATTGTTTAAAGAGAGACAATAGTTAACCATGTACAAGAGGATCTAGGCATTCTCATAAATGAACCACAGAAAATTAGTGTTTTACCTATGTATAAGAGTGTGAGTTCACCATTAAGAAGTTTGTGTATCCTTTAGTATGATATATTATTGAAAGGCCACGATAGAGTGGATGTGAAGAAGATGTTTCTTATGGTGGGAGAGTCTAGGACTAGAGGACAAACCTCAGAATGAGGATGAGGAGGAATTTCTTTAGTCAGAGAGTGGTGAATCTGTAGAACTCGTAGCCACAAGCAGCTGTGAAGGCCAAGATTTTATGTATACAGTCAGCCCTCCTTATCCGCGGGTTCCGCATGCGCAGATTCAACCAACCACGGGTCGGGAAAACTTGGAAGTTCTCTCTCCAGCACTCATTGTTTGAGCATGTACAGACTTTTTTTTCTAGTCATTATTCCCTAAACAATACAGTATAACAACTATTTACATAGCTTTTACATTGTATTTGGTATTATAAGTAATCTAGAATTGATTTAAAGTACAGGCAGTCTTTAAGTCGGATTTGTACGTAAGTCAGAACAGGTACATCCGGTACGTATTATTTAGTGTCAGTTAGTCAAATGTTTGTCTTAGTATATAGCATATATTTTACCTTTCTATGCGTATAAAACACTTAAGAAACATAGGTATTTCAATTATTAAACCACTGTGTTGCTTAGCAATAATTGTAGCTTTCATCGGGGCAGGGCCTTTCACATGCTCCATTATTCTCACTTTATCCTTTAAAATTGTTCCAATCATTGACCAACTGTAGCCTGACGCTTTTCCAATGACTGATGGCATTTCACCTCTTTCCGATCACTTTATTATTTCCACTTTATTTTCAATTGTGATTGTTTTCCGTCAATGGGCCAGAAACACTGCAGGTTCAGCAGCAGCCACGGGCGGCGGGACCAGAGATCCCCTGGGTCCTAAAGTCCACCTGCACTGAGACAGGTTAAATAAGGGACTTGAGCATCGGTGTTTTTTAGTATCCGTGGGGGATCCCGGAACCAATCCCCTGCAGATAAGGAGGATTGACTGTATTTAAAGTAGGGGTTGATAGATTCTTGATTGGTCAGGATATTAAGGGATCTAGGCCTCATATGGAGCCAGTGATCATTAATGGAGAATGTGTGGAGCAGGTTAAGACCTACAAGTATCTGGGAGTACAGTTAGATGAGAAGCTAGACTGGACTGCCAACACAGATGCCTTGTGCAGGAAGGCACAGAGTCGACTGTACTTCCTAAGAAGGTTGGCGTCATTCAATGTCTGTAGTGAGATGCTGAAGATGTTCTATAGGTCAGTTGTGGAGAGCGCCCTCTTCTTTGTGGTGGCGTGTTGGGGAGGAAGCATTAAGAAGAGGGACGCCTCACGTCTTAATAAGCTGGTAAGGAAGGCGGGCTCTGTCGTGGGCAAAGTACTGGAGAGTTTAACATCGGTAGCTGAGCGAAGGGCGCTGAGTAGGCTACGGTCAATTATGGATAACTCTGAACATCCTCTACATAGCACCATCCAGAGACAGAGAAGCAGTTTCAGCGACAGGTTACTATCGATGCAATGCTCCTCAGACAGGATGAAGAGGTCAATACTCCCCAATGCCATTAGGCTTTACAATTCTACCGCCAGGACTTAAGAACTTTCTAAAAGCTATTATTAATGCTTTTTGAGATAGTGATTTAGATGCATATCATATTTTTTACTGAGTTAAGTATTGTATGTAATTAGTTTTGCTACAACAAGTGTATGGGACATTGGAAAAAAGTTGAATTTCCCCATGGGGATGAATAAAGTATCTATCTATCTATCTATCTATCTAAGGGATACAGGCAGAAGGCAGGAGATTGGGGCTGAGAGGGTAAGTGAATCGGCCATGATGAAATGGCGGAGCAGACACAATCCAATTGGCCTCATTCTGCTCTTATATCTTATGGTCTTACGGTCTGATTGTTGCACCAAAGCCACTCTTAAGTGAATGTTGACTAACTTTGAATAAAGGATTTTATGTTAGCGCTAATTTTCATATTCGCCTCAATGAACAGTGACGGGAAAAAACACAGGAACACAAACACTGCTGACAGGGTTGGAAATTTGCTGATTGAGGAAGTGAATGAAGCTGTAATCATGTGAGATGCAATGCAGTGGTGATGGCAAGAAGCAGATTTGGCCCATATGTTGGAAAACATGAGAAATAAGCTAGATCTCGGCCTTTGCTCTGTGTATGGAAGGAATAGAAGATGTTTTTGAGACCAAAAGGCACCATAAGTCCAGCAAAAAGGTCATATTGTTACTAATGCAGATTCAGGCCAGAGACATTGGGGACATGCTGTTCATTGGTGCTGCAACACAAGACCCAAAGGAGGACATAGTAACAAACCAGATTACAATTTTAAACCAATGCCATCAGAATTTCAAGTTTGGCACAAGCTGGGCTAAACATTTGAAGCAGTACAAGAGCTGTAACCATGGCATTAAAAAATATAGCTTTGCTTAGGTCATTTTTGCACTACAGGCAGGGAACAAGTAAATAGAAAAAGTAATAGTGGCAACGTCTTCAGAGCTGAACCATGTGGGAGCTATAAGTGTATTTACTGGGAGAACAGGAAGGCTACAAATCACATTGATGCAGAAGAGCAGGGAAATGCAGACTTGCTAGGAATGTTATAGCAGCTACTTGGATTCAGAATAACCAAATGATTTAGTTGCCATAGAAGAAAACACCTTGCATGGGGTTACAGTCTATGAAGAAAGTAATTACTTTGAAAGGCTGCAGATGTTGTTTGTCTTGAATTGAAGTCTGCCAAAGCGCAAAACAAATCTACTGAGATACCAGTAATGCATCTTAATCAGAGGGTGAAGAGCTGGAAACAGAAGAAATGATGAATAGAACTGATTAACTACTTGAAGAGGGGAACAACTACAGTAACTTAATAACCACATTATCAATTCAGAACATTGTGATCAGTACATCTAATAACACCGCAGCAAGTCAATTAGATAGAGCACAGAATAGGTACCAGAAATATTTCAAATAATTTTTCTTCAGGCTGAGCATTATAATGTTGAGGAAGGCAAGCACAGTTTCCTATCTTGGAGGTAATACTGACACCTTTTAATCTAAATTAGGGTAGGTGCACTTCCTGAGAGAAAGATTTACTGTGGATTCTCTTTAATTGGGCCATCGGTTAATTGGGGCAGCCACTTATTTGAGACAACTCTTAAAGAACAAAAACACATCAAGAAAATAGCTGGGAGTTCCTTCGCTTGTTTGGGACACTGTGCCACTTAACTGGGACAGGAGACTTGCTACACACACAAAATGCTGGTGGAACGCAGCAGGCCAGGCAGCATCTATAGGGAGAAGCACTGTCGGCATTTCGGGCCAAGACCCTTTGTCAGGACTAACTGAAAGGAAAGATAGTAAGAGATTTGAAAGTAGGAGGGGGAAATGTCGACGGTGCTTCTCCCTATAGATGCTGCCTGGCCTGCTGTGTTCCACCAGCATTTTGTGTGTGTTGTTTGAATTTCCAGCATCTGCAGATTTCCTCGTGTTTGAGTTTTTTAGTAGTATTAGTTACTTGTGTTTGTGTTAAAAAAGCATTAATAAGCATTAAGACAATTCAGAACTGTTTTGCTCACTGCAGTTTCAAGCATTCAGGCTTGGAGCTGCGAGAAACGGCCAGTAGTGAAAATGAAGCAATTTCACTACTTCAGTAGGTTAGGAACAACGAAGAATTTGAAGGGGTCAATGGATGTAATCATCAAAAGCATTTTATGAAGGCAGTCCATTACCCACATGGGTGACTGCACTAATTTTGTTTGTTTACAGTCAATCAACAGAGCACAGCAGCGTAGCGTATACTAGATGAATTCCTCTATTGATAACTATTAGGAACGTACACACTGTTTTATCGCACTGTAGTGGTATTGGCAGTGTTCCAATTTGTTTTGTTTTCATTTAAGTAAGAAATATGTTACTTAATTAAAAGGTAGTTTGTCTTTTTTATACCTATTTCTATGGAACTTCAACAAATTGGGCAGCAGCTTATTTGGACCAAAATGTACTAGTCCCGAAGAGCCCCAATTAACTGGAATCCTCTGTATATCAGTGACTATTGTGCAGCAGGATGTGCGAGGTGGCTCTGGTGATCAAATAGCTGTCTGTGTGGACAAACTATTATTGTAGGTGAAAGATTTGCAGCAATGCTAATGTATAAGGGTGAGGTGAACCATGACTGTCCACTCTGAATTCTGTCTCCTGGAGTATGTGAGTACATCCCCCAGCAGTTATGGTTGAGGAGTTGTTACCCCTGAACTATCAGCTTTTGAACCAGAGGGGATAACTTAACTCACCCCTTTGCTGAACTGTCCCACAGCCTATGGACTCAATTTCAAGGACTGTTCATCTCATGTTCTCGATACTTCTTCCTTATTTATTAATTTTTTTTTCTCAGCTTATGCTAGTAAAACCTGAGTTAGGGGCAGAGCCAAGCACATTCAATTGCTAGGAACTTTTGGACTATTCTAGTGATGATTAATGTTGTGGCTTTGAGAAGACTTACATAAATATTGGTGTGTTGTCCTAATTGTTTAATGATATTGTGTAGTGATTTTGGGATGACACCAGTTGTAGATATTACTACTGGGACAAAGTCTGATCCAAACTACTGATCATGTTCCATAGTCTTTCAATTTTCTCCTTTAATTCAGCATATTTCTGATATTTTTCACTTGATTTCTATATGCTATTTGCGTTTGGAATGGTTATATCTATTAAGTGTTCTCACTTGTTTATCCTGCAATACTATATATGGACCATTATTATGGATTGTCCAACCTGTTATAATGGATTAGTCATAACATAATTTGTAGGACTCTGATGCTAAAAATGGATCAGGCTTTTATTTATAGTAAAGTATGGTTTCTCTTACAATTTTGCATTTTAAAGCAAAATTTTGGTGAATGACATTAGCCACACGATTGTGTCGACAGTGCCTATAAAGGTATTCACCTCCCCTTGGAAGTTTTCATGTTTTATTGTTTTACAACATTGAATCACAGTGGATTTAATGTGTTTTTTTTGGACACTGATCAACAGAAAAAGACTCTGTTGTGTCAAAGTGAAAACAGATCTCTACAAAGACATCTAAATTAATTACAAATATAAAATATACTAATTAATTGATTGCATAATTATTCACCCCCTTTAATATGACACACCAAATCATTACTAGTACAGTACAGCCAATTAGATTTAGAAGTCACATAATTCGTTAAATGGAGAACACTGTGTGCAGTCAAAGTGTTTCAATTGATTGTAGTAAAAGTGCATCTGTATCTGAAAGGTCCAACTGCTGATATGAGTCAATATCCTGGCAAAAACTACACCATAAAGCCAAAAGAGCACTTCAAGCAATTCCACAAAAAGATTATTGAAAAGCACAGGTCCAGAGATGGATACAAGAAAGTTTCCAAGTCACTGAATATCCCTTGCAGTCCAGTTAAGTCAATCATCAAGAAATGGAAAGAATATGGCACAGCTACAAATCTGCCTAGAGCAGGCCGTACTCAAAAACTCAGTGACTGAGCGAGAATGAGGGAGCCCACCAAGAGACCGATAACAACTCTGGAGGAGTTACAAGCTTCAGTGGCTGAGATGAGAGACGGTGCATACAACAACTGTTTCCCGAATGCTTCACCAGCCTTAGCTTTATGGGAGAGTGGCAAAGAGAAAACCACTGTTGAAAAAATCTCACATGAAATCTTGGCTAGAGTTTGTCCGAAGGCATGCGGGAAACTCAGAAGTCAGCTGGAAGAAGCTTCTATGGTCTGGTGAAACCAAAATTGATCTTTCTGGCCATCAGACTAAACATTGTGTTTGGCATAAGCCAAAAACATGCATATCATCAAGAACACATCATCTCTACCATTAAGCATGACGTTAGCTACATCATGCTGTGGGGATGCTTCACTGGAAGGCTTCTGAAGGTAGAGGGTAAAGTGAATGCAGCAAAATACAGGGAATTCCTGATGCAGTCTGCAAGAGAACTGTGACTTGGGAGAAGTTTGTTTTCCAGCAAGACAATGACTCTGAGCATAAAAGCAAAGCTACACAAGAAAAGCTTAAAACCAATAAAGTTAATGTCCTGTAGTGGCCATGTCAGTGTCCAGACCTCAATCCAATTGAGAATTTGTGGCTGGCCTTGAAAGGGCCAGTCAGTCACAATCCCCATGCAATCTGACAGAGCTTGAGCAGTTTTGTAAAGAAGAATGGGGAAAAATTGCAGTGAACAGATGTGCAAAGCTGATAGAGACCTATCCACACAGACTCGAGGCTGTAATTGCTGCCAAAAGTGCATCTACTAAATATTGACTTGAAGAGGGTAAATACTTAAGAGATCAGTAATTTTGTGTTTTATATTTGTAATTAATTTAGATCATTTTGTAGAGATCTACTTTCACTTTGACCCAAAAGAGTCTTTTTCTCTTGATCAGTGTCAAAAAAGCCAAATTAAATCCACTGGGATTCAATATTGTAAAACAATAACATGAAAACTTCCAAGGGGGTGAATACTTTAAATAGGTACTATATGTAAGTACTTTACTTTACTTTATTGTCACCAAACAATTGATACTAGAGCATACAATCATCACAGCGATATTTGATACTGCGCTTTGCGCTCCCTGAAGTACAAATCGAATTAAATATAATAAAAATTTAAATTATAAATCATAATTAGAAAATAGAAAAGGGATAGTAAGGTAGTGCAAGTCAGGTTTGGATATTTGGAAGGTATGGCCCAGATTCAGGTCAGGATCTGTTCAGCAGCCTTATCACAGTTGGAAAGAAGCTGTTCTGGCCGTACGAATCTTCATGCTCCTGAACCTTCTCCCGGAGGGAAGAGGGACAAAAAGTGTGTTGGCTGGGTGGGTCATGTCCTTGATTATCCTGGCAGCACTGCTCTGACAGCGTGCGGTGTAAAGTGAGTCCAAGGATGGAAGATTGGTTTGTGTGATGTGCTGGGCTATGTTCACGATCTTCTGCAGCTTCTTCCGGTCTTGGACAGGACAACTTCCATACCAGGTTGTGATGCACCCTAGAAGAATGCTTTCTACGGTGCACCTATAAAAATGAGTGAGGGTTTAGGGGACAGGCCAAATTTCTTCAGCTTTCTCAGGAAGTAAAGGCGCTGGTGGGCCTTCTTGGCAGTGGACTCTGCTTGGTTAGACCAAGTCAGGTCATTTGTGATATTCACCCCGAGGAACTTAAAGCTTTTGACCTGTTCCACCTGCGCACCACCGATGTAGATGGGGTTGTGCAGTCCGCTACTCCTTCTGAAGTCAACAACCAATTCCTTCGTCTTACTGACGTTGAGGGATAGGCTATTGTCTTCGCACCATGCCACCAGGTTCTTAATTTCCTCTCTGTACTCAGACACATCATTACCCAAGATACGGCCTACAATTGTGGTGTCATCAGCAAACTTATATATTGAGTTCGATGGAAACTTGGCTACCCAATCATGGGTGTACAGTGAGTACAGCAGGGGGCTGAGTACACAGCCTTGTGGGGCACTGGTGCTCAGAGTGATTGTAGAGGAGAGCTTGTCCCCTATTTTTACAGCCTGGATCCTGTCTGTGAGGAAGTTGAAGATCCAGCTGCAGATCTGAGTGCTAAGACCCAGGTTCCGGAGCTTAGGAATCAGTTTATTTGGAATGATGGTATTAAAGGCAGAGTGGTAGTCAATGAAAAGGAGCCTTACATATGCGTCTTTATTCTCCAGGTGTTCTAAGGAGGAATGTAGTGCCAGAGAGATGGCATCTGCCATTGACCTGTTGCTCTGGTAGGCGAATTGCAAAGTGTTGAGGTTGACAAGTAGGTTATGGTTGATGTATGCCATAACCAATCGCTCAAAGCACTTCATAGCAATTGATGTTAGAGCCACAGGTCGATAGTCATTCAGGCATGCCACCTTGCTTTTCTTCAGCACCGGGATTATCGTTGCCTTCTTAAAACACAAGGGAATCTTAGACTGAAGCAGGGAGCAGTTAAAGATGTCAGCAAACACTCCAGCTAGCTCACTTACACAGGCCCGGAGAACCCGTCCTCGGACGCCATCTGGGCCCGTCACCTTCCTTGGATTTATCTTCAGGAAGGCTCTTCTGACTTCTTCCTCGGTGATGATGAATCTTGATGCCACCAGGTCCGGTTCATCCAGAGGGGGCGGGACACTCCTCTTCTGTTCGAATCTTGCGTAGAATACATTAAGTTCGTCAGGAAGAGAAGCGCTACAGTTTTTCCCAGCCCAGTGATCTCATTTAGATCTTGCCATAGTCTACTGGCATCCCTCTGGTTAGCCTGGGCTTCCAACTTGGCTCGACATTGCCTCTTGGCGCCCTTAATGGCTTTCCGGAGTTCACGCCTGGATTCCATGTAGCGACTGGTATCTCCGGACCTAAAAGCCGGAGCTCTAGCCTTCAAAAGGGGCTGGACCTCATAATTCATCCAAGGCTTCTGGTTAGGGAATACCTGGATCGTCTTGTGAGACACACAGTCCTCTGTGCATTTCCAGATAAAGTAAGCCGGGAGGAGGAGTACGGCCTAATGATCCGATTTTCCGAAGTGCGTTCGTTGGACGGAACGGTAGGCATCCTTGACTGCTGTGTAGCAGTGGTCAAATATATTCGGGCCTCTAGTGGAGCAGGAGACATGTTGGTATAACTTTGGCAGCACTTTTCTGAGGTTGGCCTGGTTAAAGTCCCCGGCCGTAATGAGAAAAGCCTCCGGATACCTGGTCTCAAGTTCACTGATGTTGGCATACAGTGTATTCACAGCACACTCCACGTCCGCCTGGGGGGAGGGGGGAGGGGAATGTAGACCGCTGTCAGTAATCTGATTGATTTAAACTGCTGCAGAATTCTGTATTGTGTTGGATTGTTTCTGGTTTTTGTTGGCATTTTCTGCATTTATCGTCTTGAGTTTCTTGGTCTTTTATTATGTATTTTTGATTTTTGTTGTGTTAACTACCTTCATTATTGTTGTTATTATTTCTTTTTAATTTTTTTGTATTTGCACAGTCTTTTGCACATTGGCCATTTGTCCTGTGGGGTGCTGTATTTCATTGATTCTATTGTGTTTCTTGTATTTGATGTAATTGCCCATAAGAAAATGACCCTCACGGTTCTATATGGTGACTTGTACATACCTTGATAATAAATTTACTTTGAACTTTGAGGAGTGGAGATGCATAATGAAGTAAGCAGTGTCTGAAATTAATGTGGCATTTGAGAGGAGGTGCTGTGTGGAACTGCATTTACTGATGCTAATGATCTGTGCGAAATACAATTATTTGTGACATTGCACTGTGGTTTTTCATGCCTAATTGTGCACACTGTCCTTTTGACAAGTTTTAGGAGCAGCTGAAGATGTCTTGCAGATACAGTATGTCTCTGTTGTTCTCAAACTGCACAACAAGGCCTCTGCCAAAAGCTTTGTAGCCATTATCACCCAAGTTGCAGTATTCTTTTCAGTTTGGTACACTTGTGCTGTAAGACAGCTGGCTCCTGCATGAGGCATAATACATTCCTCACACCTTTAAGATCCATGGAGATTAACTTTAAGAAAACTATATATGTATTTGGGCCCTCTGCTGGTATGTACAACCAAATGCAGAATCTATTTAGTGCTACTGGTATCCAGGGATCATTGTAAATCACAGTTAGCATTACAATTACAATAAATTATTGTGACATAATTTTGGTGGGGCAGATCAGTTTCATTGCCAAGAAGCTTTCACCAGATCCTTCAGAAAACTTCTGGTCCCAGGATGTTGAAATACATTAGATCTATAATTTTTGTTGCATGGCTAAAGAGAAATTTGTTGCTTTTGGATGGGTTACCATGCACTCAAATCTGGTAGAAAATTACAGATGCATACTTTTAGTATTAGCTGTAGTTTAATTGAACTCAGCCATCTTCATAATGAGCAATAGCCTCCATAGCATCCAGGACATCAACCAGCAGAGCTTCGAAAAGGCGGCATCTATCATTAAGAACCCCTATCACCTAGGACGTGCCCTCTTCATATTGCTACCATCAGGAAGGAGGTACAGGAGCCAGAAGATAGACATTCAGTGATTCAGGAACAGCTTCTTCCCCTCTGTCACCCACTTTCTGAATAGACATTGAACCCATGAATACTACCTCATTACTATTTTGCACTACTTATTTAATTTAACTAATATATACACCGTAATTCACAGTTATTATGTATTGCATTGTACATAAAAACAACAAATTTCATGACATATGCTGGTGATGTAAAACCTGATTCTGTTAATACTCTCAGTTTTGAGCAGAGAATTTGTTGTTTCAAGTCACAGCAGAGATTGTGACACAAAACACAGCCTGACACTTTAACGTGTTTCTGAAGGTGTACAGCACAGTTGGAGGTACTATGTTTTGAATTAGTCATTGCATTCGGACTGTTTTGCTTCGCAGATGGATGCTAAAGTTCCCATATTTAAAGTAGGTGAATGTCAGAGTACCATTAAAAATACAGTGTGCCATAATGGCATGATTTTTGAAACACTATTCAGAGCTGCTGACCAATGAGTTGGCTGCCTTCTATAAAGCAGGTTTGATAGGTCTACCTCTATCATTTGCTTTAGGAAGTAGCGGTGCTAAGAACTTCCAGACACAATAAAATGTAAGGAACTGCAGCATATTTATTATTTGCATTCTGGGCATTATTTATTCTCTCATCAACAATGTAAAACAAAATTTCCTGGCCATTTTCACATTGCTGGCTGAGAGAATAAACTGGAACCTAATAGACTACCGTATTTCCTACATTACAACAGTGATTAAATTTCAAGATATCTGACAGGATATCAATATATTGGAATGACCTGAGGCTAGACAGATGTGAACTTCTTGCAAAAAAGCATGTCATTTTTTCTTTATCTGACTTTATGACAGGGATATTTATTACCCATTCCCAAATATTTTCCATGTGTTATGAGGAACTGCCAGACCAGTAAGCAGTACAGACTCCCTTTCCTGACAGACATTTGGAAACCAGATTTGTTTTACAAGATAGTGCAATAAATGGTATCTTTATATTCTCTTATCAATCTGCCAATCAGCTTGAAAAAGATCTGCTCTAATGAAAGTTCTCTAAGCTGCAAAGTTAACTCTGGATACTTCTCCACAGATGCAGCGTAACTTGCTAAGTGTTCAAAATTTCTCTGTATATATTTCAGGTTTCCAATATTGTTGTATTTCAATTTTCTAGTTTTTAACTAAAATTAATGAATTTATTTTAAGGATTTACTAAAATGGATTCCAACTTGAATATAAATTAGTACTGACCCTGGAATCCATATAGTCTTTCAGGATCTTAGCCAGTCTAGGGCTGTGCATAAATACAGGGACATCTAGCTGTTTTACTATATCATACAAAAGCTTTGAGCCTTGTTAATATTACCAGTGCTATGATTGCGAATGAGGTTATGAGGTAGGTTGGGCAGCTGTTTCAACATTTCAGACCTCTGATTTTGTGTAGCATTTTCAAGTTATCCTGTGATTATGTGGAATTCCCCTAGATATACTAATTAGCTGGCTAGCTGGTTCCTGTATGTCAGCCCTAGTATAGTTGAGAATCAGGGTAGAATTGATGTTGAAGGTCAAGGAGAAATACTTAGACTTATTATTAAAGATGATAATTTCCTGGCATTTGAGTGGCACAAACTTAACATTTCTGTTACTGGTCCAAGTTGTGATGTTGACCGGAGATTTCTGGATGTGGAAATAGAATGCTGTTCATATTAGCATTGATGTTGTGGAGTAGTGCCCTCAGCAGAACCACATGGTGAGCAGCTGCAATTAGCTACACGTTCACAAAAGGCCTCTGAACATTGCCTCCCTCCTTGCTGTTCCTCCAGCCCTTCCAACAGACACAGGTCATGAGAAAGAGCTGGTCTATGTAATTGTGTTATTATGGATAGTGGTTGTGTATATAATGCTTTAGTAGCTTGGTGGCTGAATCACTGATATAGTATGTCAGAAACCTGAGTTCAAGACCCACAATGGCAGCTGTGAATGTTTAATCTGGAATTAAGCTGAAATATTAGTAAACTGACCGGTGGTGTACTGGCATCAGCACCTGACTTCAAGGCGAATGATCCCAGTTCAAATCCAACCAGCTCCTTGCACACTTTCCATTCATGCTGGGTCGAGCTAGCAACTCGGCCTCGTAAAGAACAGACAAATAATAAGGAAATGGCATTATGCCACCCAGTGCATCTCAAGGCATGGAAAGGAATAAATACACACACACACACACACTCATGGAGTGGTAGGTAAGGACAGGAGAAATGCTATCTCTGTCAAGGTAGCTGGAAGGTGGGGTGAGCATGGATGTCTGGGAAATGGAGGAAATGCAGCTGAAGGCAGCATCAATGGTAGAGGAAAGGAAACTCTGTTTTTGAAGAAGGACATCTTTGTGATGTTCTGGAAGGGAAAAGCTCATCCTAGAACTGATGCTGCCGAGATGGAGGAACCGAGAAAAGGGAATGGCATTTTTTTTTACAAGTGACAGGGTGGGAAGAAGTATGGTCAAGATGGCTGTGAGAGTTGGTAGGCTTACAACATATATCAGTGGACAGTCTGTTTCCGAAGATGGATACAGAGAGATTGAGAAAGGGGAGAGTAAGAGAGCAAGTAAATTTAAGGGCAGAATGGAAGTTGCAAGTCAAAAGCTGAAGAAATTGATGAGTTCAGCATGGATGCATAAAGCAGCATCAATGCAATTGTCAATGTAGCACAGAAAATGTAGGAAAGCACTACAAGTGAAGGCTTTGAACATGGACCATTCCATATAGCTAACGAAAAGGCAGGCATAACTGGGGCCTGTAGTATATTCAATATGTCAGTAATATTTAGTAATATTGTAAATATTTTGATTAAGCATTCTTTGTTTACATAATTTATTATGGGTTATATGTAACAAATACGTGAATGGCTTAAGTCATTACATCGCCTTGTCATATGTGACACTTCACTGAAAGTACTAAGTAGACACATTTTCTTGGGGTCCTGTGTTGATCTTTTAATGAATTTATGGAGTTACAAAACATAACACTGACAACAAAGAAGCTTTAAAATAAACCCAAGCCAACTATCTACCTGTTGAAGCACAGCATATTTTTTTGAAAGGTGAGGGAGACGTTGAAGTTTAAAAAAAAACACACACATTTGTTTCTTCTAAGGGAAGAGAGACATTTGAGCTAAATAAAAGTCAGAAAATGGACAAAATTCATGGGTTCATAAACAGTGGATGCCAAGTGATAATAATAATAAACTAAAAGCAGATATGGCAGGCTACATTGGAAAGATAGATGAGTTTGATTGCACAACAGATAACTGGAAGATGTATACTGAATGAATTCAGCAATACTTTGAAGTAAATGAAATAACCAATGAAAGGTGAGTGCCAGTGTTACTGAGTGCAATAGGTGAAGAAGAACACAGTTTGCTTAGAAGTTTAACGGCTCCAACCAAACCAGCCAAAATGAGCTTTGCTGATTTCATGAATGTAGTACAGGAACATTTAGAACTGAAACCACTGTTGATTGCAGAACATTTTAGGTTTCATACGTTGAATTAAAAAGAAGGGAGGTCTATTTCAATTTTTGTGGCTGAATTGAAGAAATTGGCCAAGCATTATCAGTTCAGTGATTGGCTTAATAATGTATTGAGATATTTTTTAATTTGTGGAATCTTACAAAATGCATTCAAAATGGCTCTAACTGAAGTATAACTTATATTTAAAAGAGCAGTTGAAATAGCTATATCAATGGAAACAGCAGACAGAGGCGCAAATGAGTTGCAGTCAGGAATGAAAGTGACCACGTACAAAATTGCAGCATCTAGACAGAAACTTGCCTAGCTGAACAAATTGTGTTAACCATTGTGGTAGGGGCTCATATCCACCAGACCAATGTAGGTTTAAAAGCGAAACTTGCAGAAAATGCAAAAGAGCATGTTGGGCAGACAAAAATAAATGGACTGCACAAGGGAGAGATAAAGATTAAAAAGTCAAGTTGCACTAATCTGCAGGCTGTTGGTGAAAAATCTGATAATGATGAGAGTGACATGGTATTGGGTAGTCTTAAGACTTACAATGTGAAAACTAACAATAGACAAGCAATATGGCTTACACCAGTAGTGAACAGAAAATTAATATAAATGGAACTGAACACTGGCTCAGCTGTTCCAGTCATTCCACAAAATGAGCTTGCACAGCATTTCAAAGATATTGAACTGACGCTTGAAGATATCCAACTAAGAACTCATCTGGAATATTTCCTACTCCCTTTGCCCCATCTCGCTTGATATTCAGTGCATTAACTGCTTTCCCTACTCAAACCTCAATTAAGTTTCCAAATGTTAGCCTTCCATTAACCCAGGAGCTTAGCATTGCCAAATTTTTCAGTGAAAGGCCCAAAACTGAAGCAATTTTTTGCACACCATACAGTTTATGTAAGTTAATTGGACTCACCAGTTTATTGCATTGGTAATTTTAGTTTACATCTCCCTATCTTACACTGTTCTCTCTTCTACAGGCAATGATTCTCAATTTGCAGCTGTGCCGGATGTTCCAGGTTGCTTACTGCATGAAATATGAAAAAGAGCAAGAGTGCAGTGCACCTGTCATTAATTGCACTAATCAAGAAACTGTCTTGGAACCAAGCTCCCCAGTACTTTCCACAAAACATGTGAAAGAGCGGTATGGGGATTTGGAGGTTTCCCTGAATGTCAGTGCCTTGGTGACCTTTAGGAGAATTCCGCAAGAAGAGGAAATCAGATCAAAAGAAGTTGTAAAGCAAAACGAACAGGTACAGTGCATATAGATGAGTAAACCATGATTATTTTCACAAAGTGCTAGATTGCACAAACTTAGATTGTTAAATTTATAACACTAATTAAAGTAACAGTGAATTAAGTAAACATTATTACCTCATTTTACTGTATTGGAATTTGTTCTGAATCATTTTGTTCAGTAAATCTGTTACTAGAGAATATAAAATCTATTTAGAGTGGCAAATTGCTTGCAGGCAGGGATAGACATTTCTAGATTCCAATATGCAAAATACCATTCTTCAAACATTCAAAATACATTTATTATCAAATCATGTATGCAGTATGCAACCCTGAGATTTGTCTTTCCACAGACAGTCACAAAATAAAGAAAACCATGCAACCCATTCAAAGAAAAACATCAAACACCCAAAGTACAAAAAATGAGTAAATCTCGTAAAGGGGTACCCAAAGATAATTGCTATGAAGAAGTTTATTTCTAGAAACAACAGCATGCTAGTCAGTCAGTCTCCTGGCTTTCACAGACTTAACTTTTCTCCAGATCATTTGAAAATAAAACTTTGTCACTTGCAGGATTCAGAGGAAACCTTTAAAAGTGAAGAATGTGGATATCCTACAAGTAGTCCAAATGCATATGATCCTTCAAGTGGACCTAAGGTACGTATTGTAAAAAATTACAAATTCTTCCACCTGGATCTGCATCATCGATTCAACCTTAATATCAGAGTTTACATCGCTTTTGCATTTGAAATTACTGTTGCTTCACTGAGTAGGGATACTCATTCATACAATTGTCTTAATGAACACCCTCTTATTAATTTATACAATTAGAAATTGACAGGTTTAGAATGTTGTGAATATTGTGCAAATAGAGTGGATCAGAAAATGAAAATGCTAATTAAAGAGATTGTTTAATAAATTGGCTTGGTAGCCACATGGGTCAATTATGATTTCCTCTCTTCAGCTCACCAAATGATCTGGAAGAGGGGCTATCTACTGACAATAGAGCAAATCCATTTAAAGTAACTTGTTGAAAGATAAGTCTCCAATGTGTCCTAATTATGCAAGTGTAAAACATACTGTTCTTTATGATCATGAGCTGTGAATGACTGCTAAAATAAAGGTTTTCTTGATTCCTCTCATATCTTAGCTGCAGAGGGGTATTCTTATGAGATAAACTATGTTGTTTTCAGATTTATTTCAGCTACTTCAATTTTCTTTTATAACTACCTGGAGAATAATTAACAATCTTAGTAGCAAGCAAGTTCTTTTCTGAATTTAGGTCCCTCTTCCTTTCATCTATTTTCTTCTTCCTTTCCCCATAGGCTTTTGAAGAAGCATTTCAAAAAGTGATTTGGAATTAAAGAAAGAAAATGAGGGCTCACATGAGTTTTTTTTTCAATCCAGGGCCACTTGAGTGAAAATATCTAAGAATCACAACATTTAGAAAACAATAAAGTCATACGCAATTAAATGGATGTGTTTAAACTGTCATTGGACACTTGATGGTTTGTGGTGCAGCAAATCATTTTTAAAACTGAATTTCTGATGTGTAGTACCGCTTTTGAATATACCAGTATCTCCAGCCTATCCATATAAATTATATGAACAGAGGAAGATTAAAGAGATCTGGTAGGGGTATTTAAAATCATTATTACATATGCAGATGACTTTCATTTCATGGGCTTCAATTTTAATCTAAGCCTATAATGTACCATTTTAACAGGTACCATTTGCACAAAGGGCGGGACGGTAGTGTAGTGGCTAGCACAATGTTTTACAGTACCAGTGACCCAGGTTCAATTCCTGCTGCTGCCTCTAAGGAGTTTGTATGTTCTCCCCAAGACCACATAGATTTCCTCCAGGTGCTCCAGTTTCCTCCCACAATCCAAAGACATATCGGTTAGTAAGTTAATTGGTCATTGTAAAATAAGCTAAGGTTAAATCAGGTTGGTGAACAGCATGACTCATAGGGCCTGTTCCGTATTATATCTCAATATTTTTTAAATGTATATTTATCATAATAACTTCATTTCTCTCTTGATTCTTTGTTCTTCCAACAAACATTCCTATCAAATTAGTCAGGCATGATTCAGTATTAACAAGTTCATGCTGGGTTTCTCTACACAATCCCTATATGACTAAGTAACCACATTTCTATCCCTGATTGTTGTTTCTTGAGCTTTCCTCATCTCCACAAATGTTCTACAGTTACTGGATTTATCCCTAACTCTCATTTTGAACAAGGGTATAATATTTGCAGTTCTCCAGTTTTAAAGTACCACTTGGTGAATTTAAAGATGTGTGGAAAATTTAGGGCAGGACCTCACAAATTTAATCCCCTCTTCTAGAAGGATGCATTCTATCTGGGCCAATTTGACTTTTTTAATAACTTCTCTTTACTAATTTTCAGCCTATCCAGAACCTCAGAAACATTTTTCTTTGCTGAAAATCCAGCAGCATCTTCTTCCTTGATAAAGATTAATGTAGAGTACTTACTTTGTACCTCTGCCTCTATGCCTAGGTTTCTTCTCTAGCCTTAGATCAATTTTACCTATTGCCTAACAAGGAGGTGGAGCAGTAGCATAGCCGGCATTATGCTATTACAGCACAAGCAAATCAGGTTCAATTCCACCACAGTCTGTAAGGAATTTGTACACTCTCCTGTGACTACCAGGGTTTCCTCCTGATGCTCTGGTTACCTCCCACATTCCAAAGCCATATGGGTTAGAAGGTCACATGGGTGTATTTGAGGAGCATGGGCTCATTGGGCTGGAAGAGCCTGTCACCATGCTGTATCTCTAAATAAAATAAATAAAAACAATCCTTCCCCTGTTTATTAATTTTCTTGAATATTTCTGGATTATCTTTCATGTTTGCTCTAAGTCTTTTATTTTACTGTTCAGTCTTTTCTTGTGCTCTCTTTGCCTCTATTTCCTTTTCCCTTCCTGTCTGAACTTTGTATGCTCAGCCTGGTTTCCATTGTTAGCATACATAAACTATTTTTACGTATCATAACAGAGTGTTTAAGAAGGCATAATGCATACTCGCCTTTATTAGTTGAGAAGTTGAGTTCAGAAGTCAGGAATTAATGTTGCAGCTTTATAAAACTCTAGTTAGGCTACATCTGGAGTTTTTCATACAGTTCTGGTCATCCCATTATGGGCAGGATGTCAAAGCTTTGGAGATGATGCAGAAGTTTACCAGGATGTTGCCTAGATTAGAGGGCATGTGATTTAAGGAGAGGCTGGACAAACTTGGATTGCTTTCTCTGGAGTGGCGAAAGCTGAGGGAAGATCTGATGGAGGTTTATAAGGTTATGCAAAGCATAGATACAGCAGACACACAGTGTCTTTCTCCAAGGTTGAAATGTCTAATAGCAGAGGACATGCATTTAAGGTGAGAGGGGGTCATTTCAAAGGAGATGTGAGGGGCAAGTTTTTTTACATTGAGAGTGGTGAGTGCCTAGAATGCAGAGCCCAGGGTGGTGTTTGAGGTGGAAGCATTAGAAACTTTTAAGAGATGTTTAGATAGGCACAGGAATCTGAGGAAAAAGGAAGGATATGGACATTGTGTGGGCAGAGGAGATTAGTTAGTCATTTGATTATTAATTTAATTGGTTCGGGACCGATGGGTTGAAGGACCTGTTCTTGTCCTATGACCTATGTTGTAATTTTTAAAATTTATGATATTTCAGCTGCTCCAAACGAGCAAATTTATTGCCTTCTGAATAAAGTGTTTGTTAAAGATTAACACTGTTCATTTCCTGATTTTCCATGTGTGAGAATTTTTCAATGTATTTGGCTGATAACATAACAATGTCATTACGTAACATTTTCCAAATTACATGACCGTCGCTCTAACCAGAAATCCCCCGCTGCTGAGACCAGAAAACAAAAGTGAGGAGGGAGAAAGCTGTGCTACCTCCATGGGTAGTGTTTGGAATTAGAATTAGAGTTTTTATTTCTTACCTCCATCTCACAACATGAGGGAGTAAAACTCTTTTATGTTGTGTCTCTGTTACTATGTACAAGCAATAAGAAAGGGAATTGTGGGAGGACACCGATGGTATACATCATTGTTTCATATACATGTATATGGGAATATGAGAAAATAGGAGCAGGAGTTGGCCACCTTGCCCCTGAGATCTGCTCACCGTCATATCATGGTAATCTTCCCCATGTCTCAACAACTTTTCTAGATTACTTACTCATAATGCTAAATTTCCCTATCTTTTCCTCACTGTTTGTTGGCGATCCAGTTTCTGCAATATCTTCCTACTGGCTGGGGCTCCAGTTACTGTACTCCCATTCCATTTCCTGCGCTCCATTCCTCCTGGCCTGGTCTGTGGTTCCCATGCTCACTTCCCAATTGCCAAAGGCACTGGTTCTGGCACTTGCTTGTCATTCCCTGTGGCTACAGTTTCCCTGCACCCTCCTGACTCAATGATTTTCCTGGGTAGTTTATTATAATACTGTGTGACATAGAAAAGTAATAAAAATGTGTCAGGGTATTAATAGGCTAGAAACCCCATCAGACTTGCACCACCAAAGTCCCATGCATTCATGATTATTGATGCTTTATCTTAACTATGAGTACCAAAACTGTGCACAGAATTCCATATGTGACCTCCATAATACCCTATATAATTGTAACAACTCTAATTTATTTCTAAACTCCAAACAAATTACATTTCGGCCAATGTGCCATTTCCCTTCATAACTATATGCTGCAACAATCAGGTAACCCTTTGTGATTTGTGTACAGAACACTAGATCCTTCTGCACTTCACTTATTTGTAATCTCTCTCCATGAACATAAAAGTCTGCTTCTGACCAACATGATTAACTCACACTTTCTCACATTAAACTTGGCTTGCCACGTTTTCACGCAGTCACTCAACCTGTCTTTATCCTGTTATGACTACTCTTCTTCTTTCAAGGTCAGCAGTATACACTATTGCCTCTGGTGGTGGTAGAACTTTAGGGACATGTAAGAGACTCTTGGATGGGCACATGGTTGAAAAAAAATGGAGGGTTTTGGGCTATGTCAGAGGGAATGGTTAGATTAATCTTGGAGTAGGTTAAATGGTTGGCATAACTTTGTGGGTCAATAACATCGTGTATTCTTCTACGTTCTTTACCTACCACAAAATTAGGCCTGTATATTAAAGAGGTTAGATTCTCTGCCAAATAATAGTTATTCAACATCTGTAATACTCATATGTACACACAAAAGTAATACTGATTTTAATAATGCCTGTAGAAGTGCCAGGAGATTGTTGCTCAAGAGGGTTATTATTAGTAATCACATCCAAGTAGCTTGATAGATAGATAGATAGATAGATAGATACTTTATTCATCCCCATGGGGAAATTCAACTTTTTTCCAATGTCCCATACACTTGTTGTAGCAAAACTAATTACATACAATACTTAACTCAGTAAAAAATATGATATGCATCTAAATCACTATCTCAAAAAGCATTAATAATAGCTTTAAAAAGTTCTTAAGTCCTGGCGGTAGAATTGTAAAGCCTAATGGCATTGGGGAGTATTGACCTCTTCATCCTGTCTGAGGAGCATTGCATCGATAGTAACCTGTCGCTGAAACTGCTTCTCTGTCTCAGGATGGTGCTATGTAGAGGATGTTCAGAGTTATCCATCATTGACCGTAGCCTACTCAGCGCCCTTCGCTCAGCTACCGATGTTAAACTCTCCAGTACTTTGCCCACGACAGAGCCCGCCTTCCTTACCAGCTTATTAAGACGTGAAGCGTCCCTCTTCTTAATGCTTCCTCCCCAACACGCCACCACAAAGAAGAGGGCGCTCTCCACAACTGACCTATAGAACATCTTCAGCATCTCACTACAGACATTGAATGACGCCAACCTTCTTAGGAAGTACATTCGACTCTGTGCCTTCCTGCACAAGGCATCTGTGTTGGCAGTCCAGTCTAGCTTCTCGTCTAACTGTACTCCCAGATACTTGTAGGTCTTAACCTGCTCCACACATTCTCCATTAATGATCACTGGCTCCATATGAGGCCTAGATCTCCTAAAGTCCACTACCATCTCCTTGGTCTTGGTGATATTGAGACGCAGGTAGTTTGAGTTGCACCATATCACAAAGTCCTGTATCAGTTTCCTATACTCCTCCTCCTGTCCATTCCTGACACACCCCACTATGGCCGTGTCATCAGCGAACTTCTGCACATGGCAGGACTCTGAGTTATATTGGAAGTCTGATGTGTACAGGGTGAACAGGACCGGAGAGAGTACGGTTCCCTGCGGCGCCCCTGTGCTGCTGACCACCTACAGTCTCCCAACTGCACATACTGAGGTCTATCTGTCAAGTAGTCCACTATCCAATCCACCATGTGAGAGTCTACTCCCATCTCCGTTAGTTTGTGCCTTAAGATCTTGGGCTGGATGGTGTTAAAGGCACTAGAGAAGTCAAGGAATGTAATCCTCACAGCACAACTGACCCCCTCTAGGTGAGAGAGTGATTTGTGCAGCAAGTACGTGATAGCATCCTCCACTCCCACCTTCTCCTTATACGCAAACTGAAGAGGATCCTGGGCGTGCCTGGTTTGTGGCCTCAGATTCTGTATTATCAGCTTGAACAGGTTAAAATAATTACTGTAAAATATTATTCATTTCTGCATATTCATTTTTTCTGTAATTTAATGTTATTATCAAAATTTGGAGGAATGGAAGGTGAAATTATCCCTTAACAAATGAAAGCTCAACTAAACTCATGTCTACTTCCTTTTCCCTTTAGGCCCAAACAAAAGAATTGGATCCACTGGAAGAATGTCCATACTCTTCATTAACACTGGTACGAAAGAAAGCTATACGTAACAAAGGAATCAGGTCAGGAGCTTACAGGAGCTCTACCTTCAAGAGACAATTTCAGCAAGCACTTGCAGATGGCTGTAAGTCATTGTTAGCAAGGTTATTGAAAAGTTAAAACTGGGAGCATCCAGAAGGATTTTCATTATTTAACTTGCATTTGTTAATGTATATTTAAGGAATGCATAATTTTAAGCTACATAGAGAGCTTAGGTGGTATTCATTCCCTCAAATAAAAATATAGAGGAGAGTTATTCATTTAATTATTTCTGAATATCTTTATTATTATCTCATAATGGTTCCTCATCATATCTTAGGTGTAGGTGAGAAAGCCTATTCCAGCTACCTTAGCACATTCAATGGACTCTTTGTCATAGATGTTCATGCGAAGAAGAAAACTTCCCATTGTTACTTTAAAATCATACTTTAAATTAACTTTAACTTACAGTGCCTATAAAAAATATTCACCCCCTTGGAAGTTTTCATGTTTTATGGTTTTACGACAGTGAATCACAGTGGATTTATTTTGACTTTCTTGACACTGATCAAGACTCTTGTATCAAAGTGAAAACAGATTTCTACAAAATTATCTAAATTAGTTACAAATATAAAACACAAAATAATTGATTGCATAAGTATTCACCCCCTTTAATACAGCACACCAAATCATCACTGGTGCAGCCAATTAATTTTAGAAATCACATAATTAATTAAATGGAGATCACCGTGTGCAGTCAAGGTGTTTCAATTGATTGTAGTAAAGATACACCTGTATCTGGAAGGTCTAACTGCTGGTAAGTCAGTATCCTGGCAAAAACTACACCATGAAGATAAAAGAGCACTCCGAGCAACTCCATGAAAAGGTTGTTGAAAAGGAGATGGATACTAGAAAATTTACAAGTCACTGAATACCCGTGTAGTACAGTTCAGTCAGTCATCAAGAAATGGAAAGAATATGGCACAGCTATAAATCTGACTAGAGCAGGCCGTCCTCAAAACCTGAGTGACTGTGCAAGAAGGGGACTAGTAAGGGAGGCCTGCGACAATTCTGGAGGAGTTACAAGCTACTGAAGTGGAGGTGAGTCTTTGGAGGATTCTGCAAGGACAACATTGTGAGATAGATGGAGTATACTACAGGCATCTTTCCCTCATATCAGCAGTAGATAAAACTAGTGGACATAAGTATTGTGTAGGGAGAATTGATTCAGAAGGGATATGAGTAGACCTTCTTCATCCAGAAAGAGATAAGTATCTGGAATGCATTGCCTGAGAGAATGGTTGAGGCCAGATCACTGAAAGCATTTAAGAAGTGTTTAGATGAACATTTGAATTATTTAAGTATAGACAACTATGAACAAATGTTGTATTTTTAATGGGGTTAATACTGAAGTGCTCTGGTTAGCATGAACAAGTTGGGCTGAAAGATCTGTTTCCGTGAAATACATTTTCATGATTCTCCAGTATTTGGGGTGTTTGCTGTAAGTAGATTGTCTTAAGAGAGAAGAGATCACTGTTGCCCATTAGCCTTGTATTGCCTGCACTTCAGAACAAAGCCTTGTGTTGTCATGTAAATGACAATCTGTCCAATTGAGCTAAATGAATGTAATTAGGGTCTATACACTCTACGTGTTGGACTGGGAAAGGATGCTGACTTTAGTTTCCTCCAGTAGATTTGGAGGCTTTTAAAGTCATAGTCATAGAAAAGTACAACACAGAAGCAGATCCTTCAGCCCATCTAGACCATGCTGAGCCATTTAAACTGCCTACTCTCAGCAACGTGCACTGGGACCGTAGCTGACAATACCCCTACCATCCATGTACCTATCCAATCTTCTGTTTAACGTTGAAATCGAACATGCATGCACCACTTGTGCCAGCAGCTTATTCCACACTCTCATGACCCTCTGAGTGAAGAAGTTTCCCCTCATGTTCCCCTTAAGCTTTTCACCTTTCACCCTTAACCCAAGATCTCTGGTTGCAGTCCCACCCAAACTCAGTGGAAAAAGTCTGTTTGCATTTACCCTATCTATACCCCTCCTGATTTTTGTATACCTCTATCAAATCTCCTCTCAATCTTCCAGAGACAACACTGACCATCTGTCTAGTCCTAGAGAAGCACACTTGAGGGCAATTGATTGCTATTGTCCAGCTATTACCCCTACATCACCTCCATTATGGAAACATGGTTATTCTACCATATTAACTGAACTGCAGCATACAGATGGCACATGTGATTGAAGGCCACATGTATATACTTCATCATTTACTTGTTCCCTTAAGCATATGTGAAAATGAAGCATTCACAAAATCTAAGTGTTCTAACAATAAAGACTCTCTATAATCGCTGTAGAATGCCTCCTTCCAACGATGAACAATTACATGTATATAGGTAATTATTTAAAATACAAGCAGGCATAAAAAGTTAAACCGCAAAGAAAATAATAATTATAGTCTAGTCCAACAGTCCCCCGTTTGATTTTAAATCACATCTGAAAATTCAGATGCAAATAAACTTGTGGTAACTACGTTATGTATAAAATAATTTTTAAAAACTACCCAAATTATGGAAATGTCAAAGATTATTCACAGGATTATGTCATTGCTGGATAGATTATTAGGCATGCTTACATGAATTTAAAGTACTCTGTTAAGGATCACCTTTATACAGGTAAAAAATAAATAAATTTTGATAAAGCATATCAGGAGAAATATTGTAACTCAGAATATTGAGTAACACCAGTTTCCTAGACTTAAATGAATCCAATGAAAGTAAGCCCATTCTTCAGACTGATGTATTTTAGATGCCTCTTTATGAATATGATCAGCCAAATTTGTTATGTCTTCTGACACGTCAGCCATGTAAGTACAACACAGCTTGCCTATAACAGCAAGCTCCCCCTTTAACTGCTAAGATCTAATGCCATACTGTTTTGAAGAACTATCTGACACAACGAGACTATTTTTATTGTTACTTTTCCCAAGGTATCAGTGGTGTAATTGCTTCCCCTTTCTAAGGCTGCAGCAACATTTAAAATTTCTCTTATACTCCTTGCAACACCATAAAATGGGAATAAAACTGGTGCAAAATGAGCTCCTCCTGAAATGTCGCATTTACTTCCAGACTTGGGACGTAAAATTAGCAAAAATGTAACGACAATTAATTTTAGAATAAGCTTCATGATGCCCAGTAGCTGTCGACACTGAAGTCTTCTGGCTGCTTAGTGATTTTCTCATTGTAGCCCAGCAGTTTAGACACTGAGTCAGAGGTTACTAGCAAATTA
Source organism: Hemitrygon akajei (assembly GCF_048418815.1). Classification (NCBI taxonomy): domain Eukaryota; kingdom Metazoa; phylum Chordata; class Chondrichthyes; order Myliobatiformes; family Dasyatidae; genus Hemitrygon; species Hemitrygon akajei. The sequence continues at coordinate 14,560,011 of NC_133152.1, read as the reverse complement.
ACCACCGTGTTTGTTGTCCTCGTCAGTACCATTTTAGCTCACTTGCAGTGGCTGTCGTATATCCACTTACTTTAATCTGCTACTTTCACCGTCGAATTAGTAATTAACAGCACTTGATAAGGACCTTCCCACTGAGCTCCCAGTGGTTTCTTATGTGATATCTTAGTCAGGACCCACTTGCCAGGAACCGGGGTGTGTCCTCCTTCTGTTGGATCACTCCAAGCAGCAGGAACCTGTTGAGCAGCAGACTGGACAACTTGGGCTAATTTCGCACAATAGTTCTGAAACTGTTAGCCATATGTGTATACCAACCTCTCAGAATATAAAAAGCTCCCAGCAGTGACATAGGATGCCCTGTTACTATCTCAAATGGACTTAATTTAATCTTTTTGTTTGGAGTTGCTCTGATGCTACATAAGAGCATAGGAAGGACCATGGGCCATGGTAAGCCTTTTTCATGATACTTAGTCATTGTCTGATGATTTGTTCAACTTGTCCTAATGAACTCTGGGTGAAATCGACAATGAAAAGACCATTGAATGTTCATCAGTTGACATGATTCCTGACAAACACTCCCAGTGAAATGTGTTCCTTGCTCAGAGTCACTGTGCCATGACGATCCCCATCTAGGAATATACTCCTTGATCAGATTTGTTGTTGCATGTGTGGCAGTGGCTTTTCTTGCAGGAATGGCTTCCAACTATTATGAAAACTTGGCCACGATTACCAGAATGTCTGAGTATCCTTGACATTTTGGCCAAGTAATGTAGTCCACTTGTAAGTGTAAAAATGGACCAGATGGGGCAGGAGTACTTAATTGTGACTGCTTTTCAGCTGTTCAATGATTCATTTACTGACATGTCATGCATCTTACAAATATTTGTCAAGCTTGTGCTTTGGACTTTGGATTCCACCACGATCTTTTCCACTCCAGTGTGTCCTAGACAGCGAATCAGCTGTGCCAGATAAGGAAGCAACATAGTGGAGCTAATAGTCTGTGGCTAGTGCCATATCTCCATGCTTTGTCACTGTTTAACCTCCCACCATTCTCCATTCAGAACCACTTTTCTTGGTTAGACCATTGAGCTTGCATCTCTCGAATTACTTAGACTATAAGACCATAAAATATAGGAGCAGAATTAGGCCATTTGGCCAGTTGAGTCTGCTCCACCATTTCATCATGGATGATCTGTTTACCTCTCAGTCCTAATCTCCTGCCTTCTCCCCCGTATCCATTCATGCCCTGACCAACCAAGAGTCTATCAGCCTTTGCCTTAAATATACCCAATGACTTGGCCTCCACAGCCCCCCATAGCAATGGATTCCACAGATTCACTACTCTCTTGCTAAAAAAAAATTCCTCCTTATCTGTTCTAAATGGACATCCCTCTATTCAGAGGCTGTCTCCTCTAGTCCTAGATGCCCACACCATGGGAAACATCCACTCCACATCCACTCTATCGAGGCCTATCAACATTCAATAGGTTTCAATGAGATCCCTCCTGAATTCCAGTTGGTAGAGGCCCAGGACCATCAAATGCTCCTATATGACAACCATTTCAATCCCAGAATCATTTTCATGAGCCTCTTCTGAACTCTCTCCAATGTCAGCACATCCTTCCTTAGATAAGGGGCCCAGAATTGCTCACAATACTTCAAGTGAGACCTCACTAGTGCTTTATTAAATCCTCAACATTACATCCTTGCTTTTATATTCTAGTCCTAGAATCTTGTATGTTAATTTTTGATAAGAGTCTAACTTAGTTTCCATTATTTTAGTTGTCGGGTTCACTGCACAAGTTCACAGTACTTCTTTTAATTCTTTGATTACTTTTACTCCTCATGCTGCCTTTTTCACAATTTCAATTGCAAATATATTTCCATGGCTTTCAATGTAGCCATTTTTAAGTGACTTTTACATTTTTAATACAATAATTTCTGACAGTTATTTTATGACCTTTATTTGGGGTTCCTATAGGCGTAAGAAACACGCTTTGCCTCCATATGGTTCTAAAATCATAAATAACTCCAAAAGCATATTGAAAATTAGTGTAGATATTAGCTGATCTCCCTATTACCACCTTACAGATTTCAAATAAAAGTCCTGCCTGTTGGAGCCATGTTTCCTGATGCCAGCATTTCAGTTTCAGGAACAGTGGCCCAACCAGCCCTTTGAATTCCTCTCTCAGCCATTGAGGAGCCATCGGTGTACAGATTTACACCTTTAACAGAGTAATAACCAAAAGGATGCTGTCGGTCTCCATATTCTTGAATTAAGTCTGCCATCATGTGTTTCTCATTGGCACACAGGGTAAATGATTTATCTCTTTCAGGGATTCCTAATGCAGGTGCAGTGTTGCCTTTAAAGTTTAAAATGCTTTGTTATTTTTTCATTAAGAGTCACAGGTCATCTGAGCACTTACTGCCCTTCAGCAAATTGTTGAGTGGTTGGGCATTTCAGCATATGAATCATTCCATACACTGTTGTAGTTACACAAATCCAGAAATAATTGGAGTTGTTGAACTGCTTTAGGCAGCTTGGCTGACGTAAAGGTTTTTGCATGATTCTTAGTGATTTCCTGCTTATCTTGGGAATTTACTGGCTCAAGTAAATTACTTCTTCTTATTGTAATTGAGCCTCATCTAAATTTGCTTTCTGACCTTTGGATGATATATAATTGAGCAAATAAAGCACATCATGTAGCTTTGGATGTAATCAGAACATCTTTCACATTTTGTATGATTGTCGAATCAATGTCTGGTATGTCCTCAGATGTTGTCTTAAAGTCATATGATAGACGGTGATACTGTTATGCCTCATCCATTGGTATTCTTGACCTTCAAATGTAAAGCCCAAACATGGTTGACATTCAGGTGCCAATAGTATGGACATTGATTTCTCTAACTTCCGTTAATGCCCCTCCTCCCTATCTTACCCCATCCCTTATTTATTTATTTATTTATTTATTATTCTCTCTTCCCTCCCCCCCCCCCTTTCTCTCTGTCCCTCTCACAATCACTCCTTGCCTGCTCTCCATCTCCCTCTGGTGCTCCCCTCCCCCTTTCTTTCTCCCTAGGCCTCCCGTCTCATGATCCTCCCCTTTCTCCAGCTGTGTATCCCTTTTGACAATTAACTTTACAGCTCTTAGCTTCATCCCTCCCCCTCCTGTCTTCTCCTATCATTTCAGATCTCCCCTCCCCCTCCCACTTTCAAATCTCTTACTATCTCTTCTTTCAGTTAGTCCTGATGAAGGGTCTCAGCCTGAAACATCGATTGTACTTCTTCCCATAGATGCTGCCTGGCCTGCTGTGTTCCACCAGCATTTTGTGTGTGTTATAGTATGAACTAGAATCTATTTGCCATACAATAACTGTAAGCCACTTGTGTGATGGCTTTAGGGCATTAAAATAGTTGATGGATCTGCTACTAGAGAGGTTAGCTTGTCAATACATAGATTAGCAACTGTCTGTTTCCTTTCATTCGTTCCATCTTCAGTCCTGCATGTGATCACTCCATCGATCTTTATTGGAGCAAGCTGTGATATGGCTGTCAGTCTTGTTTCATCACTGTCATTCTCAGATGCGTCACTAGAGGCCGCTGTAGAGTTCAGGCCATGCCCATCCTGTAATTCTTTAGAGGTCAGATGGTGGTGCTATCTCAGAGGATTGTGCAATATAGCGGGTGTTTCCCAAGAAGAGGTGTCACTGGCAGGACCACTCACTGGACTGGTAGGATTGCCCACTTGAGGTCCCTGCTCAGCTTTTTCATGTTGCTACAGTTTGCTTCTTAGATCCATACAATACACCTTGATTCGATTACACTCATGTTGTTTTCTCTCGTTCAGTTAATAGAGAAGTTTGTTCTTTAGACTTTTTATTGTCTCTGTCATACTGATTTTGTAGTTTATCATGTGTTTCACATTTCTTTCCCAATTGTTTAGTCAACTTCTTTACTTGCTTATGCAACTTTTATCACTTGCTCATACATTCAATCAAACTGACCATGTGTTCATATCTTTAACATACATTTTCTAAATTTTTCCTTTCCCTCTGGCATTCTCTGGATCTTATCCAATGCCTTCTTTATAAACTTAACACATTTTTCATCCAGACTTTTTCATTAATCTTGTTAAACTGAGATGTTTTCTTCAGGTAAGAGCTCAGTTTCTCAACTTCGGTCTTTGTCTTAATAGTATCTCATGCTAGCACTTAATTTGTACATACTTTTTATTACTTTGACCGTGATCCGAAGTATCAATAGATTGCAACCAAAGTTTCAATAGATTGTAACCAACAGATTTTTTTCAAAAAGTAACGTAGTTTCCTCATAGCTACACTTCCACCAGATGATGTATTGAAGCAGCACCAGTTTTTTTTCCAGATGATTTGGAATTAGAGTAAGCTCTTAGCTCTTTTTTAACTTAGCGCAAAAAATTCCACTTTGGCGTTTTTCCAAGTACTTAAATCTTTGCAACCATCCTTCCTGACTACATCAAATTGTTGGATTCTGATATTTTTGATGCAAGGTTCTTTCAGAAGTCAAGAAAAAGGCATAAAACTTATTGCTTCATGATAATTTTTTTAAGCATTAAGAGAACAAAGTTCCGCTTGGTGGCACAATGATATCAGCGCTGGACTCCGGAGCGAAGGTTTCCGAGTTTGAATCCAAGTCGGTTTGAGTGTCGAGCTAGCAACTCGGCCTCGTTAAAACAAGAATTGCTTGCTACGGAAACACCGTCATGATGGTACTCTGATAACTCCACTGCCGAGTTAAAGGCTGTTCTTCTTCTTCTTAAGAGAACAAAGGAATTGGAAATAGAGAGTAGTAAGAAATTAGAGAGTAGCTGGTAGGGAAAGGAAAAGAAGAAGAAAAGATGGTGGTCCAATATGCTCTGCCCTTTTTATACTATGCAGTAGATAAGAGTTCAAATCTGTAGATAAGAGTTGACCAATCAGATAGACCCTATTTAAATAATACAATACCAAAGAAGCTTCTAGAAAGAGAAAGAACTGTAATTCTAGGGTTCACACTGAACAATTATATGGATATAGGTAATTATATAAATACAAACAGGAGAATAGAATTAAACTGCAAAGGAAATAATTATACTGTCTAATCCAACATAATGACAAGTGCTTGAAAAATATGGACCACTTATTATTTCTTGATTTCTCAGGGCTAATATGCAGTGAAGCAGCCATTGATGAAGAAATTCAACATTATTTTAATATGCTTGCATAGCTTTTGACTGTATGAGGGAAAAAAGGGTGCAGCTCAAATCTCAAACCTGACACAAAGATCACAGTCTATTGAACAATATGATCCCTGTATTTTATTTATTACCGAAGTTTGAACTTAGCACAAGCACCTCAAGTCACTGGAAAGTCAATGCCAATGCTGACTCCCCAAAATGGTTCATATAGATAAAGGAACCCAATATCAGCATTCTGTTCCAGGCCAATATCCTCATAATCGAGGTCTTGTTTACACTCAGATGACTCCATTGAGCATACCCAGTACTAGATTGTGAAACAAAACCTTCAAATTCTCTGTAACATAGATTCTGCAGATGCTGGAAATCCAGAGCATCACATACAAAATGATGGAGGAACTCAGAAGGTCAGGCAGCATTTATGGAAATGAACAAATAGTCAATAGATCAGGCTGGTATCCTTCATCAGAACTGGGAACGAAGTTGGGAGATGCTAGAATAAGACGGTGGAGGAAGGGGATGGATTACAAGCTAGAAGGTGATTGGTGATACTAGGTAGGTGATGGAGGGGAGATGAAGTAAGAAGCTGGGAGGTGGTAGTTGGAAAAGGATAAGGGCTGGAGAAGAATCTGATAGGAGAGGAGAGTGGACCATGGGATGAAAGGAAGCAAGGTGGGCACCAGTGAGAGGTGACAGGCAGTTGAGGAGAAGATGTAAGAGTGAGCCAGAGTGGGGAATTGAAGAAGAGGGAAAGGGGAGGTGGAAAATTACCAAAATTTGGAGAAATCGATGTTCATGCCATCAGGTTGGAGACTACCTAGACGGAATATAAGTTCTTACTCCTCTAACCTGCCTCATCATGGCAGAAGAGGATTCCCCTCTCTGGCCCCCAAATGCCTTTATTCCTTTTACCGAATTTTAAATTGACAAGATGCATTACTGTCTTGACTGGAACCTGTGTTGGAATCACAACTATATATACACCACAATTGCAGCAAGTTTTGTAAACAAAGCGATTGCCTGCAAGATGTGAGGAACTCCTTTCTCTAGGATGTTAAAGTGTGTCTTTGAATGTCTTTGAATATTTTCTTCATTTCATATTCTTTTATGTCCTGTACATGTATTAACAGGATTTGGGAGGCCATGGAGTCCCTGCCATAGCATTTCATCAGAATATTTTGGCAGTACATGCAAAACATTGAAGTCCTTTTTTCACTGTAGATATTAAGCATTTCTGACATTGTGCTTACTTTAGTTCAAATGGAATAATACTACTTTATAAATAAATTCAAGAGATTTAGCTTGAGCAATATTATCTAATGTGTTTATATGCATTTCAGTGAATAAAGTGTCTATTTAATCTTCAGTGCCTCCAATTATAGAGAAATAATGCTTTTCAGTTTTGCAGCAAGCCACTATATTCTAAACATAGAAACGTGTTTAGGTTTTTGGTTATTGAGTATATAAATCTAACAGAGCAACACACATAAAACACTGGAGGAATTCAGCAGGTCAGACCTGGTCAGCAGGTGCGAATGGGTAACTATGATGTTGTTGGGATAACGGAGACATGGCTGCAGGGAGATCAGACCTGGGAAATGAATGTACAAGGGTATATGTGCTATCGTAGGGACAGAAATGTGGGCAGAGGGGGTGGGGTGGCCCTGTTGGTGAGGAATGAGATTCAGTCCTTTGCAAGGGGGGACATAGGGTCAGGAGAAGTAGAGTCTGTGTGGATAGAACTGAGGAACAGTAAGGGCAAAATGACCCTAATGGGTGTTGTCAACAGGCCACCAAACAGTAGCATGGATATTGGGTGCAAGTTGAATAGGGAGTTAACATTGGCATGTGGCAAAGGTAATGTCGCAGTAATTATGGGGGATTTCAACTTGCAGGTGAACTGGGAGAATCAGGTTGGTGCTGGACCACAGGATAGGGAGTTTGTAGAGTGCTTACAGGATGCATTCTTGGAACAGCTTGTACGAGAGCCGACCAGGGACAAGACTATTCTGGATTTAGTGTTATGTAATGAACAGGATTTGATAAGCGATCTTGCAGTAAAGGAGCCATTAGGAGGTAGTGATCATAATATGATAAGTTTTTATCTGCAATTTGAGAAGGATAAGGGCAGCTCGGAGGTGTCAGTGTTGCAGTGGAACAGGGAAAACTATGGAGCCATGAGGGAGGAGCTGGCCAAAGTTGACTGGACGGATAGCCTAGCAGAAAAGATAGTGGAACAGCAATGGCAGGTATTCTTGGGAATAATGCACAAGGTGCAAAATCAGTTCATCCCCCAGAGAAGGAAGGATTCAAAGGGGGGAAAGGGGCCACAATGGTTGACAAAGGAAGTCAGAGATTGCATAACATTAAAAAAAAGCAAGTATGACAGAGCTAAGGTGAGTGGGAGGACAGATGATTGGGAAGTTTTTAAGGAACAACAGAACTTAACTAAAAAGACAATACGGGGAGAAAAAATGAGGTATGAACGCAAGCTAGCCAGGAATATAAAGGAAGATAGCAAAAGCTTTTTTTATGTATGTGAAGAGAAAGAAGATAGTTAAGAACAATGTTGGGCCCTTGAAGAATGAATCGGGTGAAATTGTTATGGGAAACAGAGAAATGGCAGAAGAATTTAATGAGTACTTTAGATCTGTTTTCACTAAAGAAGACACAAGCAATCTCCCAGATGTATGGATGGGCCAAGGACATAGGGTAACAGAGGAAATGAAACAGATTGACATTAGGAAGGTAACGGTGATGAGAAGACTGATGGGACTGAAGGCTGACAAATCCCCAGGTCCAGATGGTCTGCACCCTAGGGTACTAAAGGAGGTGGCCCTGGAAATTGCGGATGCATTGGTAATCATTTTCCAATGTTCCTTAGATTCAGGATCAGTTTCTGAGGATTGGAGAATGGCTAATGTTATCCACTTTTTAAGAAAGGAGGGAGGGAGAAAACAGAGAACTATCGACCTGTCAGCCTGACATCAGTGGTGGGGAAGATGCTAGAGTCCATTATTAAGGATGAAATAGTGGCATATCTAGATAGCAGTGATAGGATTGGGCCGAGCCAGCATGGATTTACCAAGGGTAAATCATGCTTGACTAATCTGTTGGGAGTTTTTCGAGGATGTAACCAGGAAGTTAGACAAGGGAGATCCAGTGGATGTAGTGTACCTCGATTTTCAGAAGGCATTTGATAAGGTCCCACATAGGAGATTGGTGGGTAAAATCAGAGCTCAGGGCATTGGGGGGAAGACATTGACACGGATAGAAAACTGGTTGGCAGATAGAAAGCAAAGGGTAGTGGTGAATGGGTGTTTCTCGGAATGGCAGGTGGTGACTAGTGGGGTGCCACAGGGCTCAGTATTGGGACCACAGCTGTTTACAATTTACATCAATGATTTAAATGAAGGCATTGAGAATAACATCAGCAAGTTTGCTGATGATACTAAGCTGGGTGGCAGTGTGACATGTGATGAGGATGTTAGGAGAATTCAGGGTGACTTGGATAGGCTGGGTGAGTGGGCAGATACTTGGCAGATGATGTTTAACATGAATAAGTGTGAGGTTATCCACTTTGGGAGCAAGAACAGGAAGGCAGACTATTATCTGAATGGTGTAGAGTTAGGTAAGGGAGAAATACAAAGAGATCTAGGAGATCTATCATCCACGGAAATATAACAAACAGTTGAGGTTTCTGGCCAAGTTTCTTCTTCAGGACTGGAAAGGAAGGGGGAAGATTCCAAGATAAAAAGGTGTGGGAAGGGGAAGGAGGACAACTAGTAAATGATAGGTGAAACCAGGTGGGTGGGAAAGGTAAAGGAATGGAGAGGAAGGAATCTGATAGGAGAGCAGAGTGGACCAAAGGAGAATGGGAAGAAGGAGCAGCATCAGGGGGTGCTGATAGGCAGGTGAGAAGAGGCAAGAGGCCAGAATGGGGAATAAGAGAGAAGGGAGAGTGATTTTCATTTTTACCAGAAGGAGAAATTGATATTCATGCCATCAGGTTGGAGGCTACCCAAACAGAATATAAGGTGTTGCTCCTCCACCCTGAGGGTGGCCTCATCGGGGCACAAGAGGATCAAATGTCAAAATGGGAATGGTAATTGGAATTAAAATGTTTGGCCAACAGGAAGTTCTGCTTTAGGTAGATGGAGCAGAGGTATTCGATGAAACGGTCCCCCAATTTATGGCAATTTTCTCCAATGTAGAGGAGACCACATTAGGACTACTCGATACAATAAACAACCACAGCAGATTCGTGGGTGAAAGATTGCCTCACCTGAAGGACTGTTCAGGCCCTGAATGGAGGGGAGGAAGGAGGTGACTGGGCAGGTGTAGAGAGATATCGAGCAAGTGCCAAGTGGGATATTAGTGGGGGGAGGGGAACAAATGGACAAGGGAATCACGGAGGGTGCGATCCATGGGGAAAGTGGAGAGTGGGGGGAAGTTAAAATGTGTTTATTCCCTTTGGGGATGGCGGAAGATGCGGAAAATGATGTGTTAATTGCAGGTAGTAGGTAAGGACAAGAGGAACTCTATTAAGATGACGGGAAGATGGGATGACTGGGAATACCTGGGAAATGGAGGAAATGTGGTTGAAGATGGCATCAATGGTGCAGGAAGGGAAACCCCATTTCGATGAAGAATGAGGACATCTCTGATGCTCTGGAAAGCAAAGCCTCATCCTGGGAACAGATGTGGCGGAGATGAAGGAACTGAGAAAAGGGAAGAGAGATAGTCAAGATAGCTGTGTGAATCAGTTGGTTTATAAAAGATGTCGGTTGACATTTTGCTCCAGAGATGGAGACAGAGAGATCGAGGGTGGGGTGGAGGTGTCAGTAGTGGACTAAATGAATTTAAGGGCAGAATGGAAGTTGGACGATGTTGATGATATTGACGAGATCAGCATAGTCAATGTAGCGGAGGAAGAGTTGGGAAGCATTACCAGGAAAAGGTTAGCACATGGACTGTACTACTTAGCCAACAAAATGACAGGTATAACCTGGACCCAAGCAGATGCTGATGACTATCCCTTGAGTCTAGAGAAAGTGGGAAGAGCTGAAGGAGAAATTGTTAAGGGTGAGGACCAGTTTTGCCAGACATAGGAGGGTGGTGGTGGAGCAGAACTGGTTGGTTCTATTATTGAGAAAGAATGAAGCAGAAAGCTTTAAAAGGCTACTCTATCACTTTTTTGTTGAGATATTGGATGGGTTCTGAACTGCAAATTTCTCTCATACTCAGCACTTAAAACAGTTTAATTCAAGGAGTATTGAAGTGAAATAAGCAGCATGTAGTACCCTTCAAATGTTTTTCAAACTGAACTTGGCATAAAGCTAGAGTTAATATTGTAACTTTAATATGCCCAATTCAGGTTCAAATTGGTGCTCTTTCAGCATACTTTACTGAATAATTGGTGAAGGGCCAGAAATGACTGTTTATTCTTTTCCATAAATGCTGCCTGGCCTGCTGAGTTCCTCCAGCATTTTGTGTGCATTGCTTTGGATTTCCAACTCTGCAGATTTTCTCATTTTTGCTGAATAACTGATTAAAAAATCAAACGAGAAAATCTGCCGATGCTGGAAATCCAAAGCCATGCACAGACAATGCTGGAGGAACTCAGCAGGCCAGGTAGCATCAGTGGAAAAGAGTACAGTCAACATTTTGGACCGAGACGTCCTGCTGAAGGGTCTCGGTCCAAAATGTTGACTGTACTCTTTTCCATAGATGCTGCCTAGCCTGCTGAGTTCCTCCAGCATTTGGTGTGATTATATAATGTTCATTTTTTTAAAATCAAAATTACACTTGAAATAAATGGGATGACTAGTTGAAGTATTGCCAGTGTGTCCAAAAGGTTAATTATTCTATCTTTCACAGACAGTTGCAGGTGGGGAGATGAACTCCTGGAATCTTGGAAAGCACTTGCTCCACTACAGCATGAAGAACTCCTAATGGACACTGTCTGGGCCAGTGCTGGGATACCCAGGTTAGTTTGTCAGTGAGAGTTCCTTGGTAATTCTGAAATTCTTTTGAAATTAACATCTTCAACAAAATAATGGTTATCTAGATTGATCCTTAGGACAGTTCTCTGGAGAAATGGAACAGGATCGATCTTGAGTTCACTAGAATAATAAGTAACTTCATTAAAACATTCAAAATTCTGAGAAATATACACCTAGAAGGTGACAAATAAACCTAGAAGGAAAACTATTAATGAAATGCTTTTTCAAGAAAATAGGAAAACAGAAAGAAGGAAACTATTGGGGAAAATCAATCATTAATCCTTAGCAGGATATTTATAATTCAGTCAAGTAGATCAGACACGAATTGAAACTGTTTTTGACAAATTGATTAACGTCTTTAAGAATTTAACAGAATGGTTAAAGGAGAACCAGTAAACGTAGAGTATTTAGTTTTTAAAAGGCATTCAGTAAGGTGCTATGTGAAAGATTACTGTTCAAGAGCTCATGGTTTTGTGGGTATTTTAAGTGAATTGAATTGACTTTATTACTGGCATCCTTTACCTACATGAGGAATAAAAATCTTTACGTTACTTCTCCGTCTAAATGTGCAATTATATATATGAGCATGGAGTGAGGATAGACTAACAGACAACAGCTGACATAAATCGATCATTTTCAGTCTGGTAAGTGGTAACTAGTGGGTGTCAGAAGAATCACTGTTACAGCCTTAACTATATACATTCTATGCTAATTACTTTGATCTGGCATTGTAGCCAAATTTACACTTGAAGCTCATATACAGTACAGTAACTCTCCACCATATTTTTATTACAAATTTGTCTAGTTCCATCTACATCCATGCCAGCCTGTGGTATAGTGGCATCAGCACTGGACTTTGATGTGAATGGTCCCAAGTTCAAATCCATTTGACTCCTTGCATACTTTCCATCCATGCTGAGTTGAGTGGCGAGCTAGCAACTCAGCCTTGATTTTTTAAAAAGTCAAATGTTATGGAAGCAGCAAAAATGCTGCCTGATGTGCCACAAGGTGTGAAAGGGAGGAACAACAACAACAACAATCTAATCAGGTTAAACCCACCCAAGAAAACAATTGTATCCTGATGGTGTGCATCTCTAATTTTCTGTTTAATATCATGCTGATCATCATTGTGATTGTTGGAGTATTCTATATGCAACTGCCACTAATAGTTTATATTGCTTGGTATTTCCTAACTCAACATAATCTGAGCTAATATCCTGCTTCACTTCCGGTTTCAATCTTCTTTTTAGAAACATAGAAAACCTACAGCACAATACAGGCCCTTCGGCCTGCAATGCTGTGCCGAACATGTACTTACTTCTGAAATTATATAGGTTAATCCATAGCCCTCTATTTTTCTAGCTCCATGTACCTATCCAGGAGTCTCTTAAAAGACCCTGTTGTATCTGCCTCCACCACCGTCACCTATAAACTGTTGGTCATTTCCTATTCCCTTGTGGGTCCTCTTCCCCTCACTGTTGCCACCACTAAAGGTCTTACTGTTGCCCACGCAATCTTTTACTCCCTGGTCAGTACTTCATTGCCATTATCAACTCAACATTGTCCAGAATGAATTAGCTTGCTTTTTTGATATCCAACTATTTACTTCTTCCGACAACAGCACAATGTAGTTGCATGTGTATTCTGTGAAAAAATGCATTGCTGCAATTCACAAGACGTTCTTCAATAATCCCTTTCAAACACATGGCCTCTGCTAGTTTGAGAACAGCTGTAAATGTTTAGGAATAAACTCTGCTATTCAGTTCGACAAGAGCTGTAAGGGCATAGGCACACAAACAGTTGCAAGTCCCACTCCAAATCACAGATCCATCTAACTTGGAAATAAATATACGCACTGGCCACTTTACTACACACATCTGCTTCTGCAATGCAAATATTTAATTAGCCAGTCATGCAGCAGCAACCCAAAGTATAAAGGCACGCAGACATGGTCAAGAGACTGTTGTTCAGAAGAAGCATCCTACCCAAAAGAACTGTGAGTGTATCTTGATCAGTTGGACTGCAGGAGTTTAAGAAGATGCCGGATGATCAAATTGTGAAGTACAATTAAAGAAAAGCAAAAGATATTAGCATTGCCAGCAATGCTCATGTGCCATGGCTAAGCAAAAAGAAAATCCATTGTTGCAGTACAAATACCGTAAAAAGATTCCTTTTTGCTGCAGAACGTGGGTCATTGGTGGTTTGGCTGTCATTCAACCCACTTGAAAATTACAGTGCAGTATAATAGTTTTTCATTACTAAAGTAAAAATGAGCATAATATGCCCAATACAGTAAACATTTCCTTTGACATGACCATCATCTTCTGCTGCTTTAAATGAGTTTGTTTTTCACAAATATCTTTTTCTATTTTTGGTAAAGGGATTCTGCTATAGAACTTTTAAAACGTGATGTTCTGGGAGCTTTCTTACTTTGGGTGAATCCTGGCCCTCTGAAGTGCTGGACACTGATGATGCGGACCCCATTTGGTGTAATAAACTACATGATTTGTAAAAATGATGAAGGCAAATATTATCTTGAGGTAGGATTACATTTTTTAAAATTCTTAACATTCTTGCTATAGTAATTTTTAATATTCATAATGTGTGCTTGATGTCTTTCAGCATCTGAACACAGAATTCCCCAGCTTAAGAGCCCTGATAGAACATTACACAACAATTGATGATGGTCTATTTTGTTGCTTAAGTGCTTCAAGGATAAACCATTGTTATGAAGAACAGGATTCTATGGAATATGATGGCTTGTCCCCAGCTCAAACCAAATCTGAAGGGAGGTTGCTTCAGACCATCAAGTAAATCATCCATAAGCTATAAATGTTAGTTTCAGCTGGTCATAACAAAAGACTCCCTGCAGATTATGATGTGCACATGTTTTAGGAAATTCAGCCGTTAATAAACTTGAACTTACCACAGACAGCTTCTTGAGGATTAGTAATGTTATTCACTTTTGCAGCTGTTCTAGAGTGACACTTTATACAGTAGCATGCTGTAATAATTGTACTTGCTTATAACTTTAACTGGATATGTGTTTTATCAATCTTTCCAAAGCCTGACTGAGTTGACATGATGAGGTAAGATAGAGATGTTGCTTTATTTCACTACAAGTAGACATTGATAGCAACAGTTATAATCAGATTAGTATAAAGTAATTCAATTGATGGAAAATATTTCTTTCATAATTGTAAAATAATGTTGCAGATTCCCCACACTGAGTAATCTTTATGTAATGTGAGCTAGGTGTTTTGAGCATTGCATATATTTAAATTTCACTATCAGTAAACAGCTTCTCAGCTTCATCTTAATAAATACCTTGGATTCTGGTTAATTGGACTACATTGGGACCAGAACATTCTGCCCATTTAAGTGGCTGCCCCAAATAGCTGAAGTTTCATAGAAATAGTTAAAAAGGAATAAAAAAGACAAACTACCATTTAATTAAGTAACAAATTTAAATGGTGGAATGCTCAGATGCAGCTGCTTCTATGGGGCTAACTGAAGGTGCTATTGTCTTTTTAAAATATTTGTTATAATTGCAAGACCCTGCTGTATATTAAGAGCTTAAAGTATGACCGGTCAGTCCCATCAGTGAGTTAATTGCTCATTGGCAGAGAAGCTGGAGCTGGTGGGGATCAGGTTGGTGCATGATGAAGGAAGTGTGCAGTCTAATAGTGAGCGATCGTCTTAGTCACTTTTCTTTTGATTGGAAGACATTGTTGGACATTGGTAATGTGGAATGCTGCAAGTCTGATTCACTGTTTTATTGGTGAACGGCAGGCAGCTGTGTGGCCTCAGTTGCAGTGAGGACTAGGCCTCAAACACAAACGTCACCTGTTTGCAGCCATTCATGAGAGAGGGATTGAAGTCAGTGCACTTCACTGGAGTGCAGGAGGCATGGTGTCCATGCTGGAGTTGGTGCTGCTCTTCAGTATTTGCTTGGCCGAAGATAAGATAGATCATGTTTGATTGCAGACTGCTGCAACATTCATGGATTCAGAGACTTGGACTATATATTTCTTTGTGTGTGACTATGTTTTATTGCCGCCTTGTATATTCTATATGTTCTTTGTGCTGTGAATGACTGTTGGTACTGTGTTTTGCACCTTGGCCCCAGAATGACACACTTTCATTGGGGTGCATTCATGGATATTCATGTATGGTTGAATGACAAATAAATGTAAACTTGACCTTGAAATTATGTATTTAAATGAAATATAGAACAGATTGTCTAAATGAACAAAATCAGCACAGACACCTACTGCAGATAAAGGACAGCTTTCAAACAATTCTTTCAAGTGCATCCTCCAAATCTTCACTTCCATTATAAAAATCAAGATGATGGTCAATATCTTCAAATTCTTCGCAGCCCCTGACTCACTGAAGTAGTGAAATCATTTCATTTTCATTTCTGACCATTTCTGGCATCTGTAAGCCTGTATGCTTGAAACCACAGTGAGCAAAATAATTCTGAATTATCTTACTGTTCAATACTCACCAATTATTAGTGACAAAAATCACAGCTTTTTGAACATAAACACATGCAAGCGGCGCTATTTAAAGGCTATTTGCTCTGAGCATGTTGTAGTGTCTATTGACCACATGTGACTGAGGCTAGTTAGAAACTATTCACCAATTAAGCGTGTTAGCGGCCCAATTAAATAAAGGAAATCCCGGCTATTGGTTTATTTTTGTTCTGTCAGATAAGTGGCTACCTTGATAAACCAGAATCCACTGTATTAACTCTCTTTTCTTTAAAAAGATGGGATATTTGGTCCTGTGCCCATGTGTTGCCTGTTTGTCATTAGACAAAACTGAAAAAGATCAATGGATTTTACAGCACAGGCTGTGCTCCCACCTGAGCAGAGTCCAATTAGAATATTTTCAATGTTTTGTGCAGTTAAAGAACATAAATAATAATTTAATTTTCTAATGTTTTCCCCCAAAACACGATCAAACCTTCAAAAATGTGCCAGTAAACTTTAGATTACTGGAGACGCAAGAGGTAGCAGATGCTGGAATCTTGGGGCAACTACCAATCGGGTGGGGGGGGGGGGTGGAATTCAGCAGCTCAAGCAGAATCTGCAGTGGGTTACTTTGTGTTGTATCTGCCTGTAAGGAGACAAATGTCAAGGTTGTATAATGTGCACATACTTTGATAAATGTACTTTGAACGTTGGAAAGGAGCTGCTGATGTTTCAAATCGAAACCCTGCATCAGTATTGTCAAATGTCAAAAATTCCTTTCTCCTTTCTGCTCTAGCCACTGAGCTCCCACAGCAGATTGTTTGCAACTTCACATTATTAATAATTAAACAAGTGGCCAAATAAGGAACATTGAACAGCCTTGTCAAGTATGCATACATGTATAAAAGCAAGCAGTATTAATAATAATTCAATTTAATTTCTGTATTAGCAATCTCCTTGCTAGTTTTAAATGACTATAATGAATTTATTTAATTTTCCAGTGAAAATCAGTTTTGGTAAAGCTGGTCAAGCAATAGTACTCTTGTTCATTTTGCTTTCACTAAAATTATGACATTAATTTTAGTTTATGTATTATGATTCCTAATATAAATGCAGTATTAATGTACAAGTATTAAGTCATCTGAGTTGTTTACTTTTTAAATGTTTGCTCTTAAAGACCCAGGATAATGTGGGCTAATTGTTCCTCACTATTTTTGGCTGACTGTGTGATTTCAGAGAAAATCGAATCTGGTTTATTATCATTGACATTTGTCGTGAAATTTGTTGCTTTGCAGCAGCAGTACAGTGCAATACACAAATTACTTCACAATAAGAAATATAAAAAAATAAATAAATAGTTGAGAAAGAGAGCAAAATAGTGAGGTAGTGTTCATGGACCATTCAGAAATCTGATGGTGGAGGGGAAGAGACTGTTTCTAAAACATTGAGTGTGTAAAAAAAAAAGTGCCGTATTTTGCTATTTGACTTAAGATATGTACTTGTGTGTTATAACTATACATTTTGTATTTTAAAGTTGCGTATATTTTATATAGTAGTCATGGAAAATTGTATAATAAAGAGATATGAACAGTGACTTTGGCGCATATCAGTTTTACTGTGGGTGAATGATGGGAGCATTGGAAATAGTGCAGTTCACCTATTGACATCCTTTTTTCCCTTCCCTGATTATTGCAAACCATCTGTAATCAAGAGAGTGGGAAATAGACCTTTCAGTGAACCTAGTGTTAGATTAGTGGCTTGATTACCACTAATTTCTTTTACTTACACCTTCACATTATCCACCCACCTACACTATCTGCACTTCTTCACTTTGTCTGGGCTACCACTGAGCTCTTTTTTTTTACCCAAAGAAAACTACCTACTGCCTGCTCAGAATCTCCCATTGTTAGGTTGCACCAGTTCAATACAAAGCAAGGTGTTAAACATCCACTCTGTGGTGCTGTGTAGGTGTCAGCTCTTCTAAGTAGGTCTACAAGAAGATTTCAAATAGCATCTGAATAAGGAATATAATTATTAAAATTAAAGAACATATGAATTAGGAGTAGCAGTATGTCATCTGGCCTTTTAAGAATCTTCACTGTCACTCATAAAGATCACAGCTGGAGTTTGTATCTCAACACTATTTCCTCACAATCGCCATATTCCTTGATTCTCTGAACAGAGGTCTTCGGATCTGTTTAAAAATAACAGTGATTGTGCCTTCACAGTCCTCTTGCATAGAGAATTCCAAAGATTCACTACCCTCTGGATTAAGAAATTCTCCTCAGTGCTAAGTGATACACTTCTTATTCTGAGATTCTGATTCTAGATCCCTCAGAGAGGGGAATCATTCTTCCTTCGTACACTATTTCTGATTTTTACCATGTCCTGCTCCTTTTTAAGCAGCTGTTTGTTGCGCTACACACTGTCCTTGATATCCACTGATTTACTATCTGTGGGTTTGCAGACTCATAAGATAAATTACAGACAAGAACTTGATTTATGTCAAGTAAATCACATATACATTGAGAAACCGATCATTGTCTTTATAGTCATTAATTTCTCAGAACAATTATATTACATGGCTCTTTGCTGTATCTTCAAGTATCAATTTTTAAATTGAGTTTTAAAAATTTAATGTTTTATTGCAGTTATTAATACTTGCTAATGCTTAAGCATTATACAGCACATTTACACTTACTCAGACAGAGCAATGCATACTTGAATACAAAATCTTATGTGTTCATCGTAAGTTATCTTTAGAAGTTATTCTAAAGTTACTTCTTTAGAATATCTTCTAAGATAGCTGAGTGCAAGAAGCCCAGTAGCTGCTACTCTTCAGTATAATTACAGGGATAATGTTTTTTGAATACCTATATTTCTATCAGAGTGTATAAATTTAAAGCAAAATACTGACTCTTTTGTTAGATACTAGTTTTTTTATGTTATTTAAATAACTACTCTGCATCAAGACTATAAAAGAACAAAAGCAGCTGATATGAATATTATTATATAATACTAAAGGTGCACAGCTGGTGGGTCAGTATCCAACAGAGAAAGATAGGTTAATGTTGACAGTCTTTCTGACGATTTCCTTTTTGAATGTTATTTGCACATTTCAGGCACTGTTTTTCAATCACGTTACTGACCACATTGGACATAAATACAACACATTCTACTGTTTTATTTCCATTTTTGGCTCATCTTTATTTGATTGTCTTACTTAATTGTGTACTGCCTAACTAACAATTGTCGTTGCCAAGATATGCTCAGAGAAGTACATAGTTTGCCTGGTGAGTTCAAGATATATTGAGAATGAATTTTATTACAAAATAAATCTCCAAGAATCCTTAGGAGAGCTTAAGGGGACACAAGAAGGCCTTGGTGAATAAGATTAAGGAAAACCCCAAGATGTTCTACACATACATGAAAAACAAGAGAATGATGAGAGTGAGGATAGGATTATTTAGGAATAAAGGAAGAAATATGCTTGGATTTAGAAGAGATAAGAAAGGTTCTTAATGAATACTTAGTGTATTCACCAGGGAGAGGGACTTTAACGAATGTGAGGTCAGTGCAGACCAGGTTAATATGCAGTTGATGAAAAGTAGGAGGTGGTGTTGAATCTTCTGAAAAACATTATGATAGCTAAGTCCCTGGAACCAAATGGGACAGAGCCCCAGTTACTACACAAATTGAAGGAAGAGGCTGCTCAGACATCAATGATCTTTGCATCCTCCCTGGCCCTAGGAGTGGTACCAGAGTGGCATATGTGTCTTATGTTACTGGTGGGTGAACCATTGGAAAAGATTCTTAGGAACAGAATTTATAAACATTTGGAGAAGCATGGTCTTAAGGATAGTCAGCATGACTTTGTGAGATGTCATCTCTTAGGTGCCTAAGTGAGATTTTGAGGAAGTGACAAAACAAATCGATGGAGGTAGAGCAGTGCATATGGTATATATGGATTTTAGTGAGGTATTTCACAAATTGCCTCATGGCAAGCTCATTCAGAAGTCAAAAGGCATGGGGTCCATGAAACTTGGATGCATGGATTCAGAATTGGCCTTCACACAAGGCAGAGGGTAATAGTAGATGGAGTGAATTCTGGTTGGATGTTAGTGACTAATGGTATTCTGGAGGGATCTGTTCTGGGATTCCTGCTCTTGGTGATTTTTATAAATGACTTAGATGAGGAAGTGGATGGGTAGGTTAGTAAGTTTGCAGATGACACAAAGATTGGAGGTGTTATGGATAGTGTAGATGGTTGTTGTACATTACAATTGGATATAAACAAGAGTTGGACCAAAAAGTGACATTTGGAGTTCAATCCAGAAAAGTGTGAAGTGGTACATTAGGGAGATTTAACTTGAAGGTAGAGTACAAGGTTAATGGCATTATTTTTAGTAGTGGAGGAAGTCCAAAATTCTTTCAAAGTTGCCAAGCATAATCAACAGGGTGGTTAAGAAGGCCTTTATTGTTTTGGCCTTCATCAATTGGGGATTAAGTTCAATGCTTTGAGGTAAGGTTGAGCAATCTAGGCCTTTTCTCTTTGGAGCGAAGGAGAATGAAAAACAATTTGATAGAGGTGTGCAAGATATTGAGAGGCATAGACTGGAAAATCAGCACCTTTTACCCACATTGGTAATGGCTAACACCAGAGGAGATCCAGTTAATGGAAGTGGAGGAAAGTTTAGGGGAGATGTTGGATATGTATAGGCTTTTTATAAAAGAACACAGAAAACAGTAGGCACCTAGAACGTATTACTGGGTGTAGTGACAGAGGATGATACAATAGGGACATTTAAAATTAGGAACTCTTTGATTATCATGTGGATGTAAGAAAGGTTAGATTGATCATCGAGTAGGTTAACATTGGCACTAAGCAAACAGTTTTATGTTTATTTCACTTCTTCTCACCTGCCTATTACTTCCCCTGGGTCCCCTCCTCCTTCCCTTTCTCCTGTTGTTCACTCTCTTCTCCAGCCCTTCACCCATCACCTTACAGCTAGCCTCTTTCCCTTCCCCACTCCTTTTTATTCTGGCACCTTTCCACTTCTTTTCAGTCCAGATGAAGGTTCTTGATACAAAACATCAACCGTTAACTCTTTTCCATTTATGCTACCTGACGTGCCGAGTTCCTCCAGCTGGTGCACATCCACTGCTAGCTTTGAACCATCTTGTTCACTACACCCTCAGCCATTATGACATCTGCAAATTTGCTGATCCTATTTACCACATGTAGGGCTCTCGGTACCATTAACTGTGGTGTTAACTGTTCAGGCTAACAAAATGGCTTCTCTATTGTTATAATGAAATGTGCACAAACTGATAAACTTACTGATTTGACACCTTTAGGTTATCTGTTTCTACTAACCCATCACTAAGAAATAACTATAAAGTTGTAATTTTTACTCGCCTTTGGTGTATTGACTGGTATTTGTGTTGTGAGTGCGTACTGGGGGGGGCATTACACTGTATTTACAGCAAAGTATTGTACTGTTGGCGGGGTGATGGCAGTTCAGCTTAGGCAAACGGGGGGGGGGGGTAAATTGGGGTCACAGATGCTACACATGTTATCAGCCATATCATTCAGGGGTTCTCAACCTAGGGTTCACTGACCCCTCAGTTAATGGCAAGGCTCCACAGCATAAAAAAGTTTGGGAACACCTGCCATAGATAACAAACAACAACAGACCCATCACTGATCCCTGCAGCACACCTCTAGTCACTATCGTCCAGTCAGAAAGGCAACTATCTACAACTACTATCTGGCATCTTCCATGAAGCCGATGTCTAATCCAATTTATTACCTCATTTTGAATACCAAGCAACTGAACCTTCTTGACCAGCCTTCCATGTGAGACCTTGTCAAAGGCCTTGCTGAAATCTGTGTAGACATCCACTGCCCTGCCTTCAAATTTTCTGATAACTTCTTCAAAAAAACTCCAAGATTGGTTAGGCATGCATGACTTACCACACAGAAAGCCATATTAACTATCCCTAATCAGTCCCTGTCTATCCAAATACCTAGTCCCTTAGAATAGTTTCCAATAACTTTCCCACTACTGATGTCAGCGTCACCACCTATAGTTTCTTGGTTTATTCTTAGAAGCTTTCTTAAACAATGGAACAGCATGAGCTATCTTCCAGTACTCTGGCATTTTACCTGTGGCTAATGATGTTTTAAATAACTGCAATTTCTGCACTGGCCTCCCATGGTCCAAGGGAACATTTTGCTTGGGCACTGAGGATTTATCCACCCTAACTTGCCTCAAGACATCAAACATCTCCTCCTCTGTAATTTATATTGGGTCCTCACATCTACAGACTGTGTCGTGCTGCATCTTTGGACCCAAGCACAGGATCACACAGAGACTCGGGAGGGCTAAACAAAACCAGGAATTTTATTAATGAAAGATACAAAGCATAACAGTAAAACCTACAAGGTCTTGGATAACTGGTAATAACTCAACAAGAATTTCACTCGGCAAGGATCAGGATGACGGAGCAAACAAAGGATTGGCACTGCCCCTATAAACACAAATCAGGGCACGAAAGAATCTGGGCCCAGTTGATAAGACTACAGACTAATTACAAGCTAACAACTAACTATTCTAACAACAGACAGAAGTCCAAGGATATTTAATCGGACATCCACAAAGTCTGGGAGAATTAATTGAATGCAATCAGGGATAATTGCAACTTAAGTGTAAACTAGAGGACTTAACAGTAACACAAAAAAAAACGAAGCGCAACAATACAGATAATTAATAAAATGCAGAGAATTTAAAAAAACAGAAAAGCCAAAAATAAAACTTGAGCTCTCAGAATACTCTACTGTCGACTAAGTCATAGAAATATAGAAAATCTACAGTATGATACAGGCCCTTCAGCCCACAAAGCTGTGCCGAACATGTCCTTACCTTAGAACTACCTAGGGTCACCCATAGCCCTCTATTTTTCTGAGCTCCATGTACCTATCCAGGAGTCTTAAAATACCCTATTGTATCTGCCTCCACCACTGCTGCCAGCAGCCCATTCCAAGTACTCACAACTCTCTGTGTAAAAAACTTACCCCTGACATTTCTTCTGTACCTACTTCCAAGCACCTTAAAACTATGCCCTCTCGTACTAGCCATTTCAGCCCTGGGAAAAAACATCTGACTATCCACACGATCAATGCCTTTCATTATCTTGTACACCTCTCATCCTACGTCGCTTCAAGGAGAAAAGGCCGAGTTCATTCAACCTATTCTCAAAAGGCATGCTCCCCAATCCAGGCAACATCCTTGTAAATCTCCTCTGCACCCTTTCTATGGTTTCCACATCCTTCCTGTAGTGAGGCAACCAGAAATGAGCACAGTACTCCAAGTGGGGTCTGACCAGGGTCCTATATAGCTGCAACATTACCTCTCGGCTCTTAAACTCAATCCCACGGTTGATGAAGGCTAATGCACTATATGCCTTCTTAACCACAGAGTCAACTTGCCGTAGCAGCTTTGCGTGTCCTTTGGACTTGGATCCCAAGATCCCTCTGATCCTCCACACTGCCAAGAGTCTTACCATTAATACTATATTCTGCCTTCATATTTGACCTACCAAAATGAACCACTTCACACTTACCTGGGTTGACCTCCATCTGCCACTTCTCAGCCCAGTTTTGCATCATATCAATGTCCCGCTGTAACCTCTGACAGCCCTCCACACTATCCACAACCTTTGTGTCATCAGCAAATTTTCTAACCTTTCCCTCTACTTCCTCATCTAGGTCATTTATAAAAAATCATGAAAAGTAGGGGGTCCCGGAACAGATCCCTGAGACAAACTACTGGTCACTGACCTCCATGCAGAATATGACCCTTCTACAACCACTCTGCCTTCTGTGAGCAGGCCAGTTCTAGATCCACAAAGCAATGTCCCCTTGGATCCCATGCCTCCTTACTTTCTCAATAAGCCTTGCATGGGGTACCTTGTCAAATGCCTTGCTGAAATATACTACATCTACAGCTCTACCTTCATCAATGTGTTTAGTCACATCCTCAAAAAATTCAATCAGGCTCATAAGGCACAACCTGCCTTTGACAAAGCCATGTTGACTATTCCTAATCATATTATGCCTATCCAAATGTTCATAAATCCTACCTCTCAGGATCTTCTCCATCAACTTACCAACCACTGAAGTAAGATTCACTGGTCTATAATTTCCTGGCTATCTCTACTCTCTTTCTTGAATTAGGGAACAACATCCACAACCCTCCAATCCTCCGGAACATCCCCTGTCCTCATTGATGATGCAAAGATCATCATCAGAGGCTCAGCAATCTCCTCCCTCGCTTCCCACAGTAGCCTAGGGTACATCCTTCCCCCTACAGCCAGCACCTGATGGCCCTGAACTACATTGATGTAAATAATAAAAATTCTGAAATAAGGTCAGAATCCAAAATATCCCTGGAAGGAACCCAGACCATTCTGCCAGAGCATATCCTTCCCAATCTACTAAGTATTATAGCTGTCCCCTTAGTTTCCATGAATTAAGTAGTCTGTGGGCTGTGCAGACAGCTTTGCCATACATGATCCTTGGTGAAGGTGGAGTCTTAGGAATGGGGGCCAAGGGGCTAAAAAGTAAAGGTTTCAATTTGGATACCTAAAAGGCAAGATGAATTCTCATAAAACAGGGAAGTTGCAATTTTGTTACTGTTGCAAGGACGTGACTGGGGACAAACCCAAGTGCAGGACACAGGCGTGGAGACAGAGTTGTGAGGCGTTAGCACCATTGTGAATGTGGAACAGGTATCTGGGAGAGTCTTTACACGGAGACTAGGTTTACGTAGAATATCCAGGAAACAATGCGGAGCTTAGAACTGACAGCCCTAAGGAATCAGGAAACGAGGTTTACTCACACTAGAGTTGACCAACAAACTGGCAGCCCATTGCTGTGACTCCAGGGTTTTTATCCTGCATTCACTGATGGAAAGCAGGTGTGCTGTAATTAATGGAGCCGGGAACAATTGGGAATCAGATGAGGGGATTAAGGCCCAATCAAGGAGATAATATCAAGATGGGGCATTGCCAGATGGGACCATGACAATTACCCGCTTAAATTTTCCTAATGACTTTAAAGGAACCACTAAAGCAAGGGGTTAATTTCCATGATTCTAGTTCATGTGGAAGATCTTTAGTTGAAAGTCAGACCAGCTGACCAGTATAACCATATAACCATATAACAATTACAGCATGGAAATAGGCCATCTCGGCCCTTCTATTCTGTGCTGAACGCTTAATCACACCTAGTCCCACTGACCTGCACTCAGCCCATAACCCTCCATTCCTTTCCTGTCTATATAGCTATCCAATTTTACTTTAAGTGACAATACCCAACCTGCCTCTACCACTTCTACTGGAAGCTCATTCCACATGGCTACCACTCTCTGAGTAAAGAAATTCCACCTCGTGTTACCCCTAAACTTTTGCCCCCTAACTCTCAACTCAAGTCCTCGTTTGAATCTCCCTACTCTCAAGGGAAAAAGCCTATTCATGTCAACTCTATCCCCCTCATAATTTTAAATACCTCTATCAAGTCCCCCCTCAACAATAGACAATAGACAATAGGTGCAGAAGTAGACCATTCGGCCCTTCGAGCCTGCACCGCCATTTTGAGATCATGGCTGATCATCTACTATCTATACCCTGTTCCTGCCTTGTCCCCATATCACTTGATTCCCCTATCCATAAGATACCTATCTAGCTCCTTCTTGAAAGCATCCAGCGAATTGGCCTCCACTACCTTCCGAGGCAGTGCATTCCAGACCCCCACAACTCTCTGGGAGAAGAAGTTTTTCCTTAACTCTGTCCTAAATGACCTACCCCTTATTCTCAAACCATGCCCTCTGGTACTGGACTCACCCAACATCTGGAACATATTTCCTGCCTCTATCTTGTCCAATCCCTTAATAATCTTATATGTTTCAATCAGATCCCCTCTCAATCTCCTTAATTCCAGTGTGTACAAGCCCAGTCTCTCTAACCTCTCTGCGTAAGACAGTCCAGACATCCCAGGAATTAACCTCGTGAATCTATGCTGCACTTCCTCTATAGCCAGGATGTCCTTCCTTAACCCTGGAGACCAAAACTGTACACAGTACTCCAGGTGTGGTCTCACCAGGGCCCTGTACAAATGCAAGAGGATTTCCTTGCTCTTGTACTCAATTCCCTTTGTAATAAAGGCCAACATTCCATTAGCCTTCTTCAATGCCTGCTGCACTTGCTCATTCACCTTCAGTGACTGATGAACAAGGACTCCTAAATCTCTTTGTATTTCTCCCTTATCTAACTCTACACCGTTCAGATAATAGTCTGCCTTCCTGTTCTTGCTCCCAAAGTGGATAACCTCACTTTTATTCACGTTAAACGTCATCTGCCAAGTATCTGCCCACTCACCCAGCTTATCCAAGTCACCCTAAATTCTCCTAACATCCTCATCACATGTCACACTGCCACCCAGCTTAGTATCATCAGCAAACTTGCTGATGTTATTCTCAATGCCTTCATCTAAATCGTTGATGTAAATCGTAAACAGCTGTGGTCCCAATACCAAGCCCTGTGGCACCCCACTAGTCACCACCTGCCATTCCGAGAAACACCCATTCACCGCTACCCTTTGCTTTCTATCTGCCAACCAGTTTTCTATCCATGTCAATGTCTTCCCCCTGATGCCCTGAGCTTTGATTTTACCCACCAATCTCCTATGTGGGACCTTATCAAATGCCTTCTGAAAGTCGAGGTACACTACATCCACTGGATCTCCCTTGTCTAACTTCCTGGTTACATCCTTGAAAAACTCCAACAGATTAGTCAAGCATGATTTACCCTTAGTAAATCCATGCTGGCTCGACCCAATCCTATCACTGCTATCTAGATATGCCACTATTTCATCCTTAATAATGGACTCTAGCATCTTCCCCACCACTGATGTCAGGCTGACAGGTCGATAGTTCTCTGTTTTCTTCCTCCCTCCTTTCTTAAAAAGTGGGATAACATTAGCCATTCTCCAATCCTCAGGAACTGATCCTGAATCTAAGGAACATTGGAAAATGATTACCAATGCATCCGCAATTTCCAGGGCCACCTCCTTTAGTACCCTAGGATGCAGACCATCTGGACCTGGGGATTTGTCAGCCTTCAGTCCCATCAGTCTTCTCATCACCGTTACCTTCCTAATGGCAATCTGTTTCATTTCCTCTGTTACCCTATGTCCTTGGCCCATCCATACATCTGGGAGATTGCTTGTGTCTTCCTTAGTGAAAACAGATCTAAAGTACTCATTAAATTCTTCTGCCATTTCTCTGTTTCCCATAACAATTTCACCCAATTCATTCTTCAAGGGCCCAACATTGTTCTTAACTATCTTCTTTCTCTTCACATACCTAAAAAAGCTTTTGCTATCTTCCTTTATACTCCTGGCTAGCTTGCATTCGTACCTCATTTTTTCTCCCCGTATTGTCTTTTTAGTTAAGTTCTGTTGTTCCTTAAAAACTTCCCAATCATCTGTCCTCCCACTCACCTTAGCTCTGTCATACTTGCTTTTTTTTAATGTTATGCAATCTCTGACTTCCTTTGTCAACCATTGTGGCCCCTTTCCCCCCTTTGAATCCTTCCTTCTCTGGGGGATGAACTGATTTTGCACCTTGTGCATTATTCCCAAGAATACCTGCCATTGCTGTTCCACTGTCTTTTCTGCTAGGCTATCCGTCCAGTCAACTTTGGCCAGCTCCTCCCTCATGGCTCCATAGTTTCCCCTGTTCAACTGCAACACTGACACCTCCAAGCTGCCCTTATCCTTCTCAAATTGCTGACAAAAACTTATTATGATCACTACCTCCTAATGACTCCTTTACTGCAAGATCGCTTATCAAATCCTGTTCATTACATAACACTAAATCCAGAATAGTCTTGTCCCTGGTCGGCTCTCGTACAAGCTGTTCCAAGAATGCATCCTGTAAGCACTCTACAAACTCCCTATCCTGTGGTCCAGCACCAACCTGATTCTCCCAGTTCACCTGCATGTTGAAATCCCCCATAACTACTGCGACATTACCTTTGCCACATGCCAATGTTAACTCCCTATTCAACTTGCACCCAATATCCATGCTACTGTTTGGTGGCCTGTAAACAACACCCATTTGGGTCCTTTTGCTCTTACTGTTCCTCAGTTCTATCCACACAGGCTCTACTACTCCTGACCCAATGTCCCCCCTTGCAAAGGACTGAATCTCATTCCTCACCAACAGGGCCACCCCACCCCCTCTGCCCACATTTCTGTCCCTACGATAGCACGTATACCCTTGTACATTCATTTCTCAGGTCTGATCTCCCTGCAGCCATGTCTCCGTTATCCCAACAACATCATAGTTACCCATTGGCACCTGGGCTTCAAGCTCATCTGCCTTATTTCTGACACTTCGTGCATTCAGATATAGAATTTTTAGCCCATTTCTCCTCTCTCTGTTTGAATCGCTGCCTATTGTGCTTAACCCAGCTCCCCGAACTCCCATCGGGCTATACGCCCCTAGAATTTTGTTGTCCTTCCTAAATTTACTTATTCTTTCAACACATTTAACTCCATGTTCCGTCAGACCATCCCTCTGTACATGTGTCCTCCTTATCACTTGTTCCACCTCACCTTTCTCTACTACACACTTAATATTCCGGAACCGTGTAGTCCCCACCTGTCCTTTATTCTTCCTCTCGCTATCCTCTCTCACATTCTGGATCCCTGCCCCCTGCAAATTTAGTTTAAACCCCCCCAAGAAGCACCAGCAAACTTCCCTGCAAGAATGTTAGTACCGCTCCACTTCAGGTGTAAACCGTCCCTTCGGAACAGATCCCACCTTCCCTGGAACAAAGCCCAATTATCTACAAACCTGAAGCCCTCCCTCTGCACCATCCTCTCAGCCACGTATTAATCTTTATAATCTTTCTGTTCCTTGCCTCACTCGCATGTAGCACAGGTAGCAATCCTGAGATTGTTACCCTGGAGGTCCTGCTCTTCAGCTTCGCACCTAACTCCCTACGCAGGACCCCCTCACTCATCCTACCCACGTCATTGGTCCCTACATGGACCACAACATCTGGATTCTTGCCCTCCCTCTCGAGAATAACTTGCACCCGATCTGAGATGTCTCGGACCCTGGCACCAGGGAAGCAACATACCATCCGAGACTCCCGATCTTCCCCACAAAATCTCCTATCCGCCCCCCTGACTATAGAACCCCTATCAATACCGCTCTCTTCTCTTCCCTCCTCCCCTTCCTAGTTGAGGGTCCAACCTCACTGCCAGAGACAGGACCACTGCAGCTTGTTCCTGGTAGGTCATCCCCACCAACAGTATCCAAAACGGTATACTTATTTTTGATGGGAACGGCCACAGGGGTGCTCTTCTCTCTCTGTCTGCTCCCCCTGCCTCTCTTGACTGTCACCCATTTGCCTACCTCCTGTCTTTTCGGTGTGACTACCTCCCGATAACTCTTATCTATCTCTGCCTCTGCCTCCCGAATGATCCGTAGTTCATCCAGCTCCTGCTCCAATTCCCTAACTCGGTCTGATTGGAGCTGCAGCTGGATGCACCTATTGCAGGTGTGGTCATCAGGGACAACTGTGTTGACCCTGACCTCCCACATACTGCATACGGAGCACACCACTGCTCTAACTGTCTCCCCATTACCTGATCCCAGATTAGTCAGAATAAATGAAAAACAGGCTTCTTGCCGAAGTCCTCTTGCGCCAAAGCCCAGCACTCTGCTCCTGTGCACTCCGCTGTCCGCACCGACGCTGCCCGCTCCTGAAAGTGGGCCGCTTTTTAAAGCCTGCGCTCGCCACTGACGTCACCTGCGCTTGCGCATCTTTACCTTCCTCCTCAGGTACTCTCCAGGTAGGTCCGAGGGTCTCGGCCTACCTATAACGGCTGATCCTCCGATCTCCAGTCGTCTTTCGATCACGAGCACCCCTTACTCCCGCTCCGCTGCCCGCACCTTCTATGCTCCAAAGAATAAAGACCTAACTTGTTCAACCTTTCTCTGTAACTTGGGTGCTGAAACCCAGGTAACATTCTAGTAAATTTTCTCTGTACTCTCTCTATTTTGTTGACATATAGAAAGATGGACCCAGCTGCCTCTTTCCGTTGGCTTTGGGCTGTTGCCGGACAGAACTCTCTTCATGGAGACCTTGAGCCACCTTTGTTTGCACCTCTGAATAAATCCTTCAGCTGAGGGAACACCAACCTCTGCCTCCTGTTCAGAGAAGAGAGGAGGCCGAAACCCAAATTAACATTTGAAAGGGGTCATACCCAATGATGAACGTTGAAGGGTATTGTGGACGAACTCTGCTCAGACCAAATGGTCACTTCAAGAGGACAGATTATTGGATACTAGACAGTGAAGAGTTCTCCCTCTCAGTCTGATGATGGAACCCCAAGGAAAGACTAGAGAGGTAGCCCCAATCAACTTGCAAAATGCTTGCCAGAATTTGGGACCTCAGACTGAAACAGTATCAGCAGTAAAAACTATGTATATGGATTGCGCGGTATTTCTGTGGTCTCTCAGGCTGATGGCAGCTTGGTTTGTCATGGTCCGGTCCGTGAAATCCGCATTCTGGTTCATGGTCCAGTCCATGTTCCTTATTCCAGGTTTTCCGGTTTTCCCCAGTTTCTTTTGAGGCAGCTGATTCTTGCTTGGGCTGGCTTCATAAATAGCTTTAGGATTCAGCCTTGGACTGCTGGATTGTTCCTGTCCAAACCCCCTATCTGTATACCTTCCATTTGCCTTGCCTTGCCTTGCCTGGAGCCATGCCTCACCTTGCCTGTGTCTGGAGCCTCGCCCTGTTTAGAACTGCCTCTCCGTGTCCATGCCTTTGCTAGGTAGGTCTGGCCATTTTGCCGCTGCCTAGTGTTGGGAACTGTCTCGTCGTGTTCAGTGTTCTGTGTAATTAGTCCTGGCCCTACGTCCTGTACCCAAGAAGGGGTCCTGGCTCTGTGTTCTGTGTAGTGAGTCCTGGCCCTACGTCCTGTACCCAAGGAGGGGTCTCAGCTCGGTGTTCCATGTTCCTGTTCTCCCTCGACCAAGTCAAGGCTTCGGGTTCTCATCCAGTCCTAGTCACGTCCTAGGTCCTTGTCCTGTCCCAGCCTCGGCTCTGTGTTCTTGTCTTGTTGATATGCCTCACCCAACCCAGGGGTACCTTGCCCAGCCCGGTGCTGGGATTCCCTTGTCCTGTTCAGTAGTCTCACGTCCATCCTGTGCCTCTCCTCGTCCTGAAGCCTTGTCTTGTCCTCGCCTGGTTCTGGAGTCCAAGCCTGAGTCAAGACCCAGGTTCTGGGTCCTTGTCCAGTCTCTGGCTCGGAGTCCAAGCCCAGACTCCTAGTTCCCAGTTCCATGTCCTGGTTCTGCTATCCTTGTCAAATCCTAGCCCGGGCCCGGATTCTTTGTCTTGTCCGGGGACTTTGTCATGTCCAGCGTCCTTTCTTCCTCACTTCCCTTGCTTCCTTCTCACACCTAGTCCTGTTCCTGGTAGATCAGTGTCTGTGTCTTGCAACTGGGTCCGCTCCCAACGCCCCCCTTATGACATGGTTAGAGGTAAGAATAGGCAAGCCTTGGGAAATCTATGCACCACAACTAAAATCGTGGTAAAGGACTGTGATGAGAGCAGACTGGTAATAAAATCTAGAGAAAGGTGAGCCTCAATGGGAAGGAATGGGTAGAAGTTTAAGGCGGCCTTGAGAAGGGGAATTGGGATCTTTGTTATGGGCATAGATGTTATAAGCCCGCACGAACAACTTAACCTCCTTATGTATACCGGGCCACCGTTATCATCTTCTAATGAACTCTAGAGTCTGCGAGATATCAGGGTGACCTGTTATCTTAGAAGTGTGACCCCATTTAAGAACTTCAGATTGCAACTCAGTTGGGACAAATAATTGACTTGGGAACCACCTTCTGGAACCTGGTTATTCCCTTCTAGGACTTGCCTAATTCAGGAATCTAACCGTTCACCTGGTATAATAGGTTCCAAACTCTCCACCATATCTGTGGACTGGAATTGTCTCCATAATGATTTTTTGACCTAGAATGATAAGCTATAATAAAATTTAAATGATTTAAAAACAACCAGCAAGATTGCTGGGAATTCAGTCTTTTTGCATCCTCAATACAAGCCAAGTTCTTATGGTCTGTCCAGAGGACGAATGGGTGCCTAGCCCCCTCAAGACAATGCCGCCACTCTAGTGCTAGCTTTATAGCCAAGAGTTCTCTATTCCCGATGTCGTATTATGCCTCAGCTGGTGACAGGCATATTTAAAAATAGGCGCGTAGATGCAGTTTCTGGTCACCAGTGGATCTCTGAGATAAAACTGCACACACTCCAATATCAGAGGGGCTACCTCAACAATGAAATGTAGCTCGGGAATCAGGTGAATGCAGAAATGAGTGGAAACAAAAGTATTCTTGACTTGAGCTCATTAAAAGCTCTCTCAGCCTCTGGGGACCAACAGAAAGAACCCAATGCCTTTTTCGCCAGATAGGTCAGGAGACCGCTATTGAGCTAAAGTTTCGAATAAGCTTCCTGTAAAAAATTTGCAAACCCCCAAAAACCATTGAACTTGTTTAATAGAAGGTGGTGAAGGCCAGTCTCGCACTGCATGTTTTTTCAGAGCCCACAAGAAGATTTTCTTGGGAGATGACAAATCGCCCCCAAAAACTTCGGGGATGTGGAATTTGCTCATCTCTTTACAAACTGAAGATTCTTTAACAGACACTGAAGAGCCTGCCTTATATGTGCTACATGCTCCTCGAGGGAATTTGAAAAAAATCAAAATGTCATCGACGTACACACACACGCACGCACGCACGCACGCACGCACGCACGCACGCACACGCACACACACACACACACACACACACGTTAAACATTTCCCTCAGATAATTGTCTGAAAGACAGTTGGAGCATTGACCTGCCCAAAGGCCATCGCGAAGTATTCATAATGGCCAGCTGGGATATTAAAGGCCGTCTTCCACTCGTCCCCTTCACGAAAACAAATTAAATTATAAGCATTCTTCAGGTCGAACATTGTGAAAATAGTTGCCTCTTGCAACAATTCAAACGCTGTGTAAATTAGGGGCAAGGGGTAACGATTCCCAAGTGTTATTTTGTTTAAGTCCCTATAATCAATGCAAGGTCTCAGGTTTTTTTTTGGTTACAATAAAGAACCATGTCCCCGCCAGAGAAGTGGAGGATCTGATTAACCCTGAGGTGAGTGCCTCTTGAATATACTTGTCCAAGGCCAGCCTTTCGGGAGCTGACGGGGAAAATGAGTCTTCCTCGTGGTGGACAGGTTCCTGGGCAATAACAATAGCACAACTATAGCACCATTGGGGTGCTAGAGTGGCTGCCATTCGTTTATTGAAAACCTCAAGCAGGTCTGAATTCTCGGGAGGGAAGTTTGTTTTGAGATCATCCACTCTCAAGTGCCCGTGTCCAGAACTCGATGGAGTACTCAGCCACACTCCGCGAGCCCTGACAAATAGGGAGAAGTCTACCAGCCACCTACTGTCACCCAGCAAGGTGACAGAAGACCCTTTTCACGGCAATCACAAATATGCCAATAGTAGAACCTTCAAGACCATCCTTCTCCCACAGCGCCAAAGCCCACTCCAGAGCCTTAACCGACAGAAGGGATATCATACACACTACCTTGCTCCGTTCAGTGGGAAACTGTAAAGGTAGCACTTGAAGACCAAAGGATACTATTAGGAACCCACGGCAAGACTTGGGGTTCCCATCAGACCGTTCTGGATTAGGCAGGATGGGCGACCTTTTGACACCATATGATCCAGTCGGCAATATTCCTGAATGCCTGGCTCCATGAATTTATGACAAAATATTGATGGACGTGGCTGGCTCTTCCAGCATCTCTTCGTGCCAACTGACTGCTGAACCTTGTGCTAGAGCTAACGGGAAAATCAAACCCTGCTGGAGCCAGGGGTGGCACGTGATATTGTCGCGCCGCATCTTCGGACCCAAGCGCAGGATCACACAGAGACTGGGAAGGGTTAAACAATATTAGGAATTTTATTCACAAAGACAAAGCAAAACAGTAGGACTTATAAGGTCTTGGATAACTCAGTGAGGATCAGGACAATGGAGCAAACGAGGGTGTAACACTGCGCCTTTAAATACAAATACAAACCAGGGCACGAAAGAATCTGTGCCCATTTGATAAAATCACAGATCAATCACAAGCTAACAAGTAACTATTCTAATAAGAGACAAAAGTCCAAGGATAGTTAATCGGACACTTGCAAAGTTTGGTAGAATTAATTGGAAGTATTCAAGCACAATTACAATTTCAATGCAAGCTAGAGAATACCTAACAATAACACATGAAAACCCGAAGCACAATACAGACAATTGTAATTAATAAAATGCAGGTAGTACAAAAAAAACACAACAGCAAAAAGACTCAGAACCCTCAGAGTATTCTACCAACACCGAGAGATCATGACATTCTGTCCATCTCCCAAGTAAATGCAGATGCAAAAAAAATAATTTAAGACCTCTTTAATTTAATTTAATTTAAAGAACTCTTTAGGTTCCATGCATAGATTACCACTCTGATTTTCCAGATCAACTTTGTCCCTTGTTATCATTTTGCTCTTAATATATCTGTAGAAGACCTTAGGATGACCCTTCACCTTGTCTGCCAGAGCAATCTCTTGTCTTCTTTTAGCCCTCCTGACTTCCTTCTTAAGTATTCTCCTGCATTTCTCGTGCTCCTCAAGTGCCTAGTTTGTTCCTGCCTGCCTATACCTGCTATGTACGCACCACCTTCTTTTTACTAGGGTCTCAACATCTCTTGAAAACCAAGGTTCCCACTTGTTATTTCTCTTAAATCTATATAAAAGCAAGCTATGTAATCACATGAGGAAGAAAGGAATGGAAATACCAGCGGGGAGGGCGTGAGAAACCAATAAAATTAACTCCATGCCAGAACACCTAATCTAACCCATGCACTTATAACTTAGCTAAAACAGTTTAGACTAGTTGTACACAACCCATATGAGAGAATAAGTAAACAATTAGCATTTTAAAATGATTCATTTAGATACATCCTTTTGATTTTAATTTTGGATCCATTAACTTGTAACTCACTACAAGTGAGGTAGGTATACATTCAAAACTTAGAGGGTTGAACTTATCTCAGGAAATACTTGGTGTACCTGCTTATTTGCTCAACATTAAGCAAATCTCACACCATATCCACTCCCAGTGTGTTTCAAACTTAAAAATAAAGTTTGTTTAGCTGTAAAGCTTCCATAGAAATGAATTTAGATGAAAACAGGAACTCTGAACATTCCAGGCAGTTTAGTGGGGAACTGCAGAATATCAGGTTCAGTTCAAAGAACTTTCTTCATGACAATAAGTTTGAGATGTAACAGGTTTTAATCAAAATGGGCAACAAAATAGAGAAAGAACAAATTAAAGATAATAATAGAATTGAAGGCAGGAATGATTCAATTATTAATTGGCCTGCAAGGCAAAAATGTTAGAACAAATAAAGAAACTAAATATTGGTCTATTGGTCTAAAGGAAATTTAAATCAGTATAGAATCAACGCCTCGTAACTTAAAAAGAGTAAGAGCAGTTACTGTTAAAATTGAACTGATGACGTCACTCAGCAGGACCACACAATAGTTGATGAGGAGTTTAAAGATATCATTATGGGAAACTCCTCTGAAGTTATGATCAAAGGTAATCTTGAAATTAAATAGAACAGCATAAAATCTAAATTTACATAATAATTCAGAAGTGAAGGATTGCTATAATCTTTCAAAAGGTATTTAATCTGCCATCATTGTCAACACATTTTATCCTGAAAATCTGACTCAAAATTTTTCTCCTAACTTACTTACTATTCATTATGCTGCTGACATTTAGGGCAACAATGAAGGTCCTCCTTCTCAGTCTGTCCTTGGCCATCTTCTCTATTTGTGTCCTGGCTGTGGTTTGGGGTCCTCATTTCTGTCTCTACAGTATGGTGCTAAGTTGTCTGTATTTCCTCCACCTTTCAGGGGTCCAGTGCCGTCTTGATGATGGAGTTGGCCTCGCTTCACATCATGTGCCCAATCCATCTCCAACGTTTCCTTATGATGATTGTCGCCATGTGCTTTGATGACAACTGAAGGAGTAAGGTGTCATTGGAGAACTTTCATGCCCAGAAAATATGGAGGTTCTTCTGCAGGCTCATGGTGAGGAATGACACCAGCTTGGCAAGGTTGCTCTCTCTTATGCACAATCATTCTTACCCGCACAAGAGTGTGGACCGAACACAGCTCTGGTACAGCTTCACCTGGGTGTGGACACTATATTTGCTTGACCCCCATATGTTGCTCATTGATCTGAAGATGTTTCTAGCTTTGCTGAGTCTGCACTGGATGTCAACCTTAGTTGTCATCCTGCCAACTGATGCTCCCAGGCAGGTAAATTGTTGTAATGGAACGCCAATTGTTGTAATCACTTAGCACTCCTTTCTTGGGGATCTTAACAATAACCTCCTTTATCCAGTTCTTAGGGACTTGTCCCCATTCCCAGATTATAGTAAACAGTGGTTGCAGGATGGCTGCTGCAACTTTTGGTTCAACTTTGAACAGTTTAGCATTCACATTGCCATGTCTTGTAGATTTGCTGTTCTTTAATGACTTAATCACAACAACCTCTTCTTTCTTGGGTGGATCTGTGTTGACGTTGATATCCTCTTCTGCCTCTTGTATGTTAGATTCTTCACTTGGTGGTAGTCTATTCAGCAATTCTCTGAAATGCTCTGTCCTTTGTGCTTCTTCTATTTTCTCAGTTGTCAAAAGCAGACCATTCTTATCTCTCACGGACCCATTGGATCTGGCCTGGAATGCCCACATACCAATTTTGAAATCTTGCATACATCTCCCTGATCACCTTGATTGGCAGCTGCTTTGGGCTCTTCTGCAAGCTCTTCCATGTAGACTCTCTTATCGTTTCTTACATGTTTCTTCATTTTCTTGTTAGCTTCAGTGTCTGCTAGTTGAAGTTTTCCTTAATTCATATTAACTTTGCATCTAACACTTTCTTCTTAATTTTCCATCTTTCTTTTAAGGCTGGCCATATTTCCTGCTCTATCTGTTCTTTGTCCTTCTTTCCAGTTCTGTATCCTATGCTGCTCTCCTTGAAGGCCAAGATAATTTGTTTCCACATTGTATCGATCTTCTCTACTGACACATCCTTGTCGAGGTCTTGCAGGGCCTGAAATCTGCTCTTAAGTTGAATGGTGAAGGCATATCTCACACTGGTATCCTTGGGCTACTCAACATCAAAATATCTTTGTACATGCATTCTGGTTCCAGTGCTTCTCAGCTTGAGAAGAACGTAAAAGTGAAGAGTGGAGCAGATACAACAAGGTAGTGATCTCTTATTGTATCTGCTCCTCTCCTGCAAGAATCATCTTCACATACCATTGATCATCAAATGGTCAATCTGGATCTTGTTGCATCCATTGTTTGAGCACCATATCAGTTTGTGGATTTCATACAGGAAAAGAGGGTACTTCCAATGACCAGATTGTTCATGGCACAGAATTCCACCTGTCTTTCACCGTTGTTATTCATCATTTCACATCCATGCGTGCCCATGACCCTAGTGAAGTGTGAGTTGTTATTTCCTACTTTGGTGTTTAGATCTCTCATGAAGTCATGGAGTAATATTAACTCTACCTCCGATTGCAGCTGTTGGTGGAAGATATCCTTTTCTTTAATATCACTATTGTTAGTTGGAGCATAGCACTGGATCACAGTCATGTTCACTTGCTTCCCTTTCAATCTGACTCTCATCAGCCTACTGTCGATTCATTTCAACTCCAGCAAGCACTTCTCAATGCCTTTTTTCAAAATGACAGCTATACTGTTACGATGCTGATCATCTTCCCTTGCTGAGTATAAAATTATTTCACCAATTGCTGCCTTTAGTCTGCCACACCCTGTCCATCTGCTTTCTCTGTCACCCAGTATATGTAGGTCGTAAAGACACATTTCTGCAGTTAATTTTACTAGCTTGCCAGTGTTGTACATGGTTTGTACATTCCAAAATCAATTTTGGTCTTGGCCTTGATGGTGCTCAGGGCTTCCTTCATTGTGCTAGATTTTTACTACTGTCAACCATGCAAGTCCCAGGTGGAGATTCAGGAATATCATCGCACACAGATAAAGAAGGATTCTTCATTGCTTTTTCCGTAACAATTTTTTGACCAGTCAGGGTTGTTAGCCCTGGGCTGAACTCTTAAACCTGGAGGACTGATGGACCACTCTTGGTTTGGCCTCCAGCCTTTGACCTGATCGGCACGGGTGACCCTACCAAGAGCCAAAGCACATGGCTCTGACTCCAACCAACAGATCACTCCAGGTCTCCAAGGTATGCAAGCCTCCAACTCCTACAAGTTTGTGGTCCTCTTGGACATTTCTCCGAACCAAACATTAAAAAACAGATAATTGTTATAATGTCATTTATAGGGGTTTTCTGTATTCAAATTAGCTACTGTGCACTCTGCATTGCAGCAGTGACTGCATTTTATGAAAGTGATTGGTTATTGATAAAGTATCTTACAACATCAAAAGCTCCTGAAAAGTTCCATATAAATTTGTTACAGTTCCTACCACACAAAACTGCTCTTTGCTCTATATATTTTACACCAAATTTAAAAGCAAATGCAGTGGAAGCTGCATTGATATTCAAAGAAGCCTGGATGTCTTTGCACACAAGTCAACTTGCAGGTACAGAAGGTGATTAACAAGCACCTCCTTCAGAATGGGAGAAATAGAACACAGGAGTGAGGAATTCTTGCTGCAATTCTGTCGGGGATTGATGACACAACACATAGAGTATTGTGCACAATCTTAGTGTCCTACAAAAGACTGCATAGAGTCTCGCTATAGAGGAAGTTCAGGAAACATTCATGAGCTTGGCTTTAGGGATTGTAGGTTTGCTCTTACAGGTACAGTTAGTAGACTAGGCCTTTATTTTCTATTGCTGAAGAGGAGACGCAATTCCATTGAAACAGAATATTTTTTATAAGAGTTGACAGTTTGGATGTAGGTAGGTAGGATATTCTCAGAGTAACCAAGAGCTAAGTTTTTATCAAAATAAGCAATAGGGAAAGAAGAGAGGCAATAGAGGATCAGCAATAGAATGGATGGCAAAATTATTCACTTTAGTGTTAAATACATTCTATTTTTCACCAAGGGTATAAGAGATGTAATAGAACACCATATAGAACCGAGACAAGGGAAAAATTCTTCATTCAGAATATGATATGTTCTTCACATTCTCTATTCTGGAAAGGTGTAAAAGTTTAGTCATTCAAAACAGGTATCAATAAATAACTGTATATTAAAGGAATTATGATACATGGGGATAGGAAAACAAAGCTGAGGTAGATCAGCTATAACCTTGATAACGAATGAAGCAAGCTCAACAGGCCAGATTGCTCATTCCTGTGCCTAATTTTTAAGAAGCTAGAATTAGTCAAACATGTTGAAAAGTATGTATAATTGTAAATTGTAGGGTTATCTGCTGTAACTATCATTAAATATTTTTTCATATATTTTAATATGCAATTTATTTAAACTAACACAGACTCAATAATGAACTGGCAGTGCAGTCTTTAGGCTTCATGGGACAAATAAAATATATAAAGCTACAATCTAAACTGGAAGAATATTTGAGGGAGAAAATAATTGCAATGCTATAATGCTCCTGAATGATGCATGGTTAACTTCACTCACCTTAACTCTTAAATGGTTCTACAACCTAGGGTCCTACTTTCAAGGACATTTCAAGTCATGATCTCAGTATTTAGTGATTGAATTATCTATCTATCTTTCTATCTATTTATGCACAGTTTGTCTTCTTTTGCACACTTGTTGTTTGTCAGTCATTGTTTGTGTATAGTTTATCATTGATTCCAATGTATTTTTTGTTTTACCTGAAAGAAAATGAATTGCAAGGTAGTATATGGTGACTTATGTGTACTTTGATAATAAATTTCACTTTGAATTTTGAAAAAAGACTGGAAGTGAATGATTGATCTTGCAAATGATTTTGTGATCTCATTTGTAAATAGTCCTTCTTTCTCTTATTCCTTTATATAAATATCAGTGCTTTTGAATACCAATTTTTGTCATCTGCTCACTTCTGCCCTTTAAAAAATTTTAAAGTAAAAACACTGAGTTTGATCCTCACTTTTTATTGTTAAGCTATTGATTTTTACTTCAATTGCTGTAAGGTAATTGTACTGCTTTCATGTAGCAAGCAGATATTTTATGATCTCCTAAATTAAATATTGGAAAAACTAGAAGACATTGTTTTTGATCTCCAACATAAATTCCATTCCCTATCCACCAATTTTATCCTGCTCATTGAACAGTGACAGAACAGTACATCACAGAACAAGCCCTTCAGACCATGATGTTGTGCCAACCTTTTAACCTACTCCAGATCAATCTATCACTTCTCTCCCTCATAGCTCTTCATTTTTCTTTCAACAATATGTCATTCGCTATAGCCGATAATTGAACCTGATTATTCACAACCCTGTTGTCACTCTTGACTCAGAGCATTCAGATAATCCTTGCAGTTACATGCAAGCAGATTTTTGGAACAACGTAAGAACAGGATTATTTCTGTTCATGCATAATAAGACTATGTAAATTCATAGTTAAAGGATTCCATAAAAACACTCCATGGGCAAAATAAGCTGTCTGTAGCTAACTAGACTGAAAGAAAAGGTTGTGGGCTTGTAATTAATAAGAGTCCTGCAGATAGGATGAGCTGTAGAAATTACTGAAAAATGACAGTAAGATACATAAAGAGGGAGAGAACAGAATACAAGAACAAAGTAGCAGGTAATATACGATCAGATGCTATCTCATCACTGCCTAAAAGGAGTTTGCACATTCTCCCCGTGACCACATGGGTTTCCTCCAGGTGTTCCGCTTTCCTCCTACAGTCCAAAGATTATCAGTTGGTAGGTTAGTTGGTCATTGTAAATTGTCCCATGATTAGGCTAGGGTTAAATAGGGGAATTGTTGGGTGGTGTGTCTCAAAGAGGCTATCCACGCTGTATCTCAATAAAATAATAAAATAAAAATGAATATCTACAAGTACTGTCAATTCCGGTTATTTGGAACACAACAGGACCAGTATATTTTGGCCTAATTAAGCGACCACCCCAATTAGTCGAAGTTTCATGGAAATAGTGAAAAAGGTATAAAAAAGATAAACTGCCAGTTAACTGAGTAACAAATTATGCACTTAAGTGAAAGACAGAATAAATTAAAACACTATCAATACTACTAGCATACTATAAAACTGGGTATTTGTTTCTCATTGTTATCGACAGAAGAATGAATGGAGCGTACACTGTAAATGAACAAAATCAGTGCAGACAGCTAGTGTGGATAATGGACTGCTTTCATACAATGCTTTTGACAGTTGCATCCTCCAAATCTTCATTTTCATTGTAATATTCAAGACGATTGCCGATACTTTCAAATTCTTCGTAGTTCCTAACATGTTGAAGTAGTGAAATGGTTTCATTTTCACTCCCGGCCAGTTCTGGCATCTCCAGGCTTGAATGCTTGAAACCATAGGAGCAAAACAGTTCTGAATAGTCTTATTGCTTATTTCTCACCAACTACCATTGACAAAAATCACTGCTTTTGAACAAGTGTACACAACTGATGCTATTTAAAAACAAACTGTTCTAAACATAGTGTAGTAGCTGATAGCCACACAAGTGATGTGTCTGACACTAGTTAGAAACTGTTCAGCAACAATCTCTTGCCCCAATTAAGGGGCATAGTGTCCCAAATAAACAATTTTCTCAATAAGATTCTAAGAGTTGTGCCAAATAAGCAACTGCCCTGATTAACTGATGGCCCAATTAACCGGAATCCACTGTATATACTGTAGAAGTATGTGGGAGCAGCAAAAGTAAATACTAATCTCATAGGAGATGAGGCAGGAGAAATAAAGTAATGGCAGAGATTTAAAACAAAATAAATGAGAAGGACTTAAAAATGAAACAGTAGTTTCAATGAGTTGCATTACATGGGCACTGAGGCAAGCCACAAGCAATCCTTTTTAACTACTGTCTAACCACTGCTATCGATCAAATGTTTTCACTAACAAAAATCTCCCTCTTAGGAATCAAGTCCGAAGCTCTCTTCAGAAGGTTGAAATGGCTGTCTACCATAAAACTAGTTTAAACCATGTTGTAAAAGGAGGCAAGGAAAGAAAATTTTGGTATGCGATGAAGGTGAAGGTGGAGAGGTCATAGACATGGGTGTTCATGGGAAAAGACAGATTAGATTTTTGCTATGATTAAAGGACTGGGGTGGGGGTGGGGGAGAAAAAAGGGTCCAACCTTTGATGCTGGTGTTGGGGAAGATGAAGAGTTTTTTTTTTAATGTACTTCATGTTCCAATTTAA
This sequence comes from Hemitrygon akajei, assembly GCF_048418815.1. Classification (NCBI taxonomy): domain Eukaryota; kingdom Metazoa; phylum Chordata; class Chondrichthyes; order Myliobatiformes; family Dasyatidae; genus Hemitrygon; species Hemitrygon akajei. The sequence goes on along the minus strand of NC_133152.1, from coordinate 14,517,756 downwards.
CTTTTAACTAGAGTGGCTGCAGAATTTTTTCTTGGTGAATTTGCACTTAAAACCAAATTTGGATTGGGCATTTCTATACACTATAACCGTATTGTGTTACTAATCATTTAATAAACATTTCCTTCTACACAAAAATAAATTGGAACAGATATCTCCAAGCTATAATCATTGTGAAAGGCAATTTTTTAACTTTCAAAGAAAAAACTCCACTGAGGTTGGGAGACCTATCTGAGTATCTTCATAAATAACCGCAGGCTACACAAAAAATGTGCCGAAGTTAATCAGCAGCACTTTTCTCTAACAATCTCAGTTTTGAAACTTCGCAGAACTCTGTAACTGTACCATTATTGCTATTCATTCAGCATTCAGGGTAGGAATCAAATTTGCATAGATTGCTGATAAGTCTAGCCATTAAAAGCATTACATTCCGCACTAAATAAGAATGATAAGAATGCATTCATAAGTTCAAGTTCTCCAAGGCTGCCATCACTGAGATGTGTAATATTCTGTGAGAAGTAGCTGTGCTCTCGTGCTCAAATAGTTCCCTATAACATCACCAAACTTTTGGCTGCTATATTAGAAAGGTCAATCAGGCACTATATTTATAAAGAAATTATTTCATCTAGTCTGATTCCAGTGAGGATAAAGTGGTATTTCTGATATTGAGTGTGGACACCTGTTAACTGCATTTCATATGTCATTAGGAAGGCGTTGCAGATTTTTATTGATTAGGAAACAGAGAAGGCTCTTCAGCCAATCCAATCTATGTTAACTTATAGATGAGCATTCCATCAGTCATTGCTAATTTCCAGAAGCCTCGCTCACTCAGACACACATTAGTTCCCTTCGACTCTTGCTACTTACCCACATCAAGGGATGATATATTGCAGGATATTAATATACATCTTTTGGATGCTGGAGAAAATGGGTGCACCTGGTAGAAATTCAGTCATCGGGAGAATGTGGGCAGCAACCAAGGTCAGGATCAAACCAAGATCACTGGAGTTGTGAGGCAATACAGAACATCATTTAAATGCTTGTGACACTATTGAATGTAAATGTTCAGGAAGATATTTAAGTACTGTACTGTGCAAAAGTTTTAGGTATCCTAGATTTTTTAATGTAGATTTTGTTTTAGATGTTTATTTTTTGTCTTCAGCATTAGTGTGAAAGTAGAAAAGAGCAAATTTTAGATTTCCAAACATTCATTTTCTAACCTAAATGTTACAGAGAAATTTGTGTACTCTTTTAAAGGAAGTAACGTATTAAGTAATAGACCTCTTTTCAAATAAAAACTTGATTTTTTGTAGGTAGATAGGCCAGTGCATGATTAAACAAAGAATTCAAGCAGGTGCTAATGATCAATGACATAATGAGCTGAATGAACTAAACTGATTAACTGAAACAGATTTGCGTGTGGAAGGAATCAAACTGGGCGAAGGATAACCAAACTAAAAAGTGAGGCTGTGACAGATGTGACGGTTTAACCTTCAAATCATCAATTCTTACACCATGGCAAGAGTGAGATCAGCAACAAGACACAAGGTCATCATACATCAGCAAGGTCTATCTCAAGCAGAAATTTTGTGGCAGACAGGAGTTTCAAGATGTCTTGTCCAAGATTTTCTAACGAAGCAAAGAAATGAGCAAGGTTGAGGACCAGAAAAACAGTGATTGGCCACAGGAACTGAGTGCAGCAGTCGAGAGATATATCAAACTGATGTCCCTTCTAAATTGGAACAAGTCCAGCACTGCTATCAGCTCTGAACTAAGAAAACAATGGAACCCAATACACCCCTCTACAGTCCAGGGTGTCAGAGGTGATTTTCATGGAAGAGTTGCTGCCAAAAAGCCATTCCTCCAAAGTAGAAGCAAGTCAAGAGACTCACCTACGCACAAAAACAAGGGACAGTGGTACTGAACAATGGCAGCTAGTGTTCTGGACTGACAAGTCAAAAGTTGAAATTTTTGGTTCAAACAGGAGGCAGTTTGACTGTAGAAGAGCTGGAGAACACTACATGATGAGTGTCTGCAGCACACAGTGAAGCACAGTGGAGGTTCCCTTCAAGATTGAGGCTGCATTTCTACCAATGGAGTTGATCTGGTTGAAATTAGATAGATAGATAGATAGATAGATAGATACTTTATTCATCCCCATGGGGAAATTCAACATTTTTTCCAATGTCCCATACACTTGTTGTAGCAAAAACTCATTACATACAATACTTAACTCAGTAATAATATGATATGCATCTAAATCACTAACTCAAAAAGCATTAATAATAGCTTTAAAAAAGTTCTTAAGTCCTGGCAGTTGAATTGTAAAGCCTAATGGCATTGGGGAGTATTGACCTCTTCATCCTGTCTGAGGAGCATTGCATCGACAGTAACCTGTCGCTGAAACTGCTTCTCTGTCTCTGGATGGTGCTATGTAGAGGATGTTCAGGGTTTTCCATAATTGACCGTAGCCTACTCAGCGTCCCTCGCTCAGCTACCGATGTTAAACTCTCCAGTACATGGAATCCTCAATGCTGAGAAGTACAAGTAGATCCTCATCCATCTTGGATACCATCAGGGAGACGTTTGATCAGTCCCAACTTAATTCTGCAGCAGGACAATGACCCCAAATACATGGTCAAGGTCATAAAGAACTCTCTTCAGCAAAAAGAAGAACAAGGAGTTCTGCAACAATTGGTATGGCCTCCACAGAGTCCTGATTGCAACATCATTGAGTCTGTCTGGGTTTACTTGGATGGACAGCAGCAAGCAAGGCAGTCAAAATCTGCAGAACTGTGGCAAGTGCTCCAAGATCTTCCGATTTAGGAGGGACATCAACTTGATGTATCTCTTGACTGCTCTACTCAGCTCCTGTGACCAATCACTGCGTTTCTGGTCCTCAACCTTGCCCATTTCTTTGTGCATCTTCAGAAAAGCTTGGACAATGCATCTTGAAACTCCTGTCTGCCGCAAAATTTCTACTTGGGAGAGAACTTGCCGGTGCAGGATGACCACTTTATATCTTGTTTGCTATGCTTACTCTTGCCATTGTGTAAGAATTGATGATCTGAAAGTAAAACCGTCACATCTGCCATACCCTCACCTTTTAGTCTGGTATTATCAAACCAAGTTCATAATGCTGTACGATCTTCTACTTTTCTTCTTACATTCTGAAACCAGCCGAGTTTTTTTTATATATAAAACTGCATGACCGTGTAACTAAAAGAATTGATGCAGTTTTAAAGATAAAGGGTCATCCCAACAAATATGGATTAGATTTAGTTTTTACTATTTACTAATCTTTATAGCATTTTTTGATATTTAGAAACTTAATTTCAATATTTTTGAAAGCATCTTTGCTTTATAAATTTTTTTTGCATGTACTCAAGTCTTTTGCACAGGTACAGTATGTTCTCCCACAAGATACACAGAAAGGTAGACTGTAGGTAGAGCATGTAATTCAGAAAGCAAATTCAATATTTGTAGCGGTGTGCTACACGCAGCGCTGAAATAACGACACGTAGTCGATGAGCTGCAGTTGCAAAAGATATTTATTCGAACTTCGCGGCCTCGCTTTAAAACCTTCCTGATCCCGCCCTCCCCGGGCGGGAATGCTGTAGGGGACGCGTATTCACAGTCCTGTCCTGCGCGCGGGCTTTTTCCCTTGCTGGTGAAGCAGACTTGGCACCCTTTTTGGGACTGGCCTCAATGCCGGTGCGCGCCGATTTGTGAGTCGGTTCGAGTGCGCTGGGAAGTGGGTCGCCACATAACCCCCTCTCCAGAACCGGCGATACACCCCCGAATGTCCACAGTCTGGGCCGGACTCTGTTTGGGAGGTCTGCCTCTGCGCCGCGGTGCCGGAATCTCGACCGGCTGCGCCACATCCACATGGGCCGGTTTGAGTCAGTCCACCGTGAAAACCACCTCTCTCCCCCCAATGTCCAGCACGAATGTGGACCCGTTGTTTCTGATCACCGTAAATGACCCCTCGTAGGGCCGCTGTAGTGGTGCCCGATGTCCGCCCCATCGTACAAAAACAAACTTACAGTTCAGCAGGTCTTTGGGTACGCCCATGCTGCGAAGTGGGTATGGGGGCCAGGTTACCGAGCCTCTCGCGTAGTCTGCCCAGGACTGCTGTGGGTTCTTCCTTTTGCCCCCCGGGGCTGGTATGAACTCCCCTGGGACGACCAGGGGTGCGCCGTACACCAACTCGGCCGCCGAGGTGTGCAGATCATCTTTGGGTGCCGTGCGGATTCCGAGCAGGACCCAGGGAAGCTTGTCCACCCAGTTAGGTCCTCTCAGGCGGGCCATGAGAGCCGACTTCAGGTGACGGTGGAATCGCTCCACTAGTCCGTTCGACTGTGGGTGGTAGGCAGTGGTGTGGTGCAGCTGTGTCCCCAAAAGGCTGGCCATCGCTGACCACAGGCTGGAGGTGAACTGGGCGCCTCTGTTGGAGGTAATGTGGGCCAGTACACCAAAGCGGGATACCCAGGTGGCGATCAGTGCCCGGGCGCAAGATTCGGAGGTGGTGTCGGTGAGCGGGACCGCCTCTGGCTATCTTGTGAACCGGTCTACGATAGTCAGGAGGTGCCACACTCTGCGCAACACCAGCAGGGGGCCCACGATATCCACATGAATGTGGTCGAAACACCGGTGGGTGGGGTGGAACTGCTGCGGCAGAGCTTTGGTGTGCCGCTGCACCTTGGCAGTTTGGCAGTGCATGCACTTTTTGGCCCATTCACTGACCTGCTTGCGGAGTCCATGCCAAACAAACCTGTTGGAGACCATCCGGACGGTTGTCCTGATAGAGGGGTGCGCTAAGTTATGAATGGAGTTGAAAACGCACCGCCGCCAGGCTGCCGGGACGACAGGGCGGGGTTGGCCGGTGGTGACGTCACAGAGTAGGGTTCTCTCACCTGGGCCTACGGGGAGGTCCTGGAGCTGCAAACCGGAGACTGCGGTTCTGTAACTTGGGATCTCCTCGTCTGCCTGCAGCGCCTCCGCCAATGCTTCACAGTCTACCCCTTGGGACAGGGCTTGAATGGTAGGGTGAGAGAGAGCGTCTGCCACGACATTGTCCTTTCCCGAGACATGCCGGACATCCGTCGTGTATTCAGAGATGTAGGACAGATGTCGCTGCTGGTGGGACGACCAGGGATCGGACACCTTCGTGAACGCGAAGGTAAGTGGTTTGTGGTCCGTGAATGCGGTGAAGGGCCTACCTTCCAAGAAGTACCTGAAATGCCGGATTGCCAGGTATAGCGCCAACAGTTCCCGGTCGAAAGCATTGTATTTGAGCTCGGGTGGTCGCAGGTGTTTGCTGAAAAATGCCAGGGGTTGCCAGTGACCCTCGATGAGTTGTTCCAGCACCCCACCGACTGCCGTGTTAGATGCGTCCACTGTGAAGGCGGTAGGGACGTCAATTCTGGGGTGCACTAGCATCGCGGCATTTACCAAGGCTTCTTTCGTTTTAATGAAAGCGGCAGCGTACTCCTCGTCCCAGGTAATGTCCTTGCCCTTACCCGACATCAGGGCGAACAGGGGGCGCATGACTCGGGCAGCTGAAGGGAGGAAGCGGTGGTAGAAATTTACCATACCCACGAATTCCTGAAGGCCTTTGATTGTGTTGGGTCGGGGAAAATGGCGGACTGCGTCTACCTTAGCAGGCAGAGGGGTTGCCCCGTCTTTAGTAATCCTGTGGCCCAGGAAGTCGATGGTGTTGAGCCCGAACTGGCATTTGGCCAGGTTGATTGTTAGGCCATATTCACTCAGTCGGGCGTAGAGTTGACGGAGGTGGGACAGATGCTCCTGACGACTGCTGCTGGCTATGAGGATGCCGTCCAAATAGATGAAAGCGAAGTCCAGGTCGCGTCCCACCGTGTCCATTAACCGCTGAAACGTCTGTGCGGCATTCTTTAGGCCGAACGGCATGCGGAGGAACTCGAAAAGGCCGAAATGGGTGATGAGTGCCGTTTTGGGGATGTCGTCCGGATGCATTGGGATTTGATGGTATCCCCGGACAAGGTCCACCTTGGAGAAGATCCGTGCGCCGTGCAGGTTTGCTGCAAAATCCTGTATGTGTGGCACAGGGTAGCAGTCCGGTGTTGTAGCCTCGTTCAGCCTGCGGTAGTCGCCGCATGGTCTCCAGCCCCCTGATGCTTTGGGCACCATGTGCAGGGGGGAGGCCCATGGGCTGTCGGACCGTCGTATGATCCCCAATTCCTCCAACCTCTTGAACTCCTCCTTCGCCAGTCGGAGCTTGTCCAGGGGAAGCCTTCGAGCACGGGCATGGAGGGGTGGTCCCTGTGTTGGGATGTGGTGCTATACGCTGTGTCTAGGCATGACTGCCGTGAACTGCGGTGCCAGAACCGATGGGAAATCCGCCAGGACTCTGGTGAAGTCGTTGTCGGACAGGGTGATGGAGTCTAGGTGTGGGGCTGGCAACTGGGCTTCACCCAGGGAGAATGTTTGAAAGGTCTTGGCGTGGACCAGTCTCTTCCTGGGCAGGTCGACCAGTAGGTTGTGAGCCCGCAAAAAATCCGCGCCCAGGAGCGGTTGGGCTACGGCGGCCAGTGTGAAGTCCCACGTGAACAGGCTGGAGCCGAACTGTAGCCGCACCGTACAGGTGCCGTAGGTCCTTACTGTGCTGCCGTTCGCGGCCCTCAGGGTGGGACCCGGTGCCTTGTTGCGGGTGTCGTAACTCGTCGGAGGTAAGACGCTGATCTCGGCTCCGGTGTCGACCAAAAAGCGGCGTCCCAACTGTTCGTCCCACACATACAGGAGGCTATCCCGATGGCCAGCCGCCGTAGCCATCAGCGCCGCATTGGCGTTTCCCGGGAACTTGCAGGGTGGGCTACGGTGGTGGGCTTCTGCACCCCACCGCTGGTGGTAGAAGCACCATTGTTCGTTGGTCTCCTCACCCCTCCCTCTGGGGTTAGTGGGCTCTGCTGCCGGGCCTGGTCTGGTCTGCTGCTGGGAGCGTGGCCTGGTGATCTGTGCGACGGACGCCCCACTCTCCTTCTTGGCTTTCCACAGCAAGTCCGCCCGGGCTGCCACCTTCCGGGGGTCGCTGAAATCCTCGTCGGACAGCAGCAGGCGTATGTCCTCGGGCAGCTGCTCCAGGAATGCCTGCTCAAACATGAGGCAGGGCTTGTGTCCTCCAGCCAGAGACAGCATCTCGTTCATCAAAGCCGATGGTGGTCTGTCTCCCAAACCATCCAGGTGCAGTAAGCGGGCAGCTCGCTTGCGCCGTAAGAGTCCGAAAGTCCTTATGAGCAGGGCTTTGAATTCTGTGTATTTGCCGTCCGCTGGGGGAGACTGTATGAACTCCTCAACCTGGGCCGCTGTTTCCTGGTCGAGGGAGCTCACCACGTAGTAGTAAAGTGTGTCCTCCGAGGTTATCTGCCGAACGTGGAATTGGGCTTCTGCTTGCTGGAACCATAGGTGAGGTCGCAGCATCCAGAAGCTTGGCAGTTTTAACGAAACTGCATGAACGGATGCGGCGTCGTTCATCTTCGGCTCAAATATCGTTTGGACTGTCGGGGTCACCAATTGTAGTGGTGTGCTACACGCAGCGCTGAAATAACGACACGTAGTCGATGAGCTGCAGTTGCAAAAGATATTTATTCGAACTTCGCGGCCTCGCTTTAAAGCCTTCCTGATCCCGCCCTCCCCAGGCGGGAATGCCATAGGGGGCACGTATTCACAGTCCCGTCCCGGGCTGGGGCTTTTCCTCTTGCTGGTGAAGCAGACTTGGCGCCCTTTTTGGGACTGGCCTCAATGCCGGCGCGCGCTGATTTGTGAGCCGGTTCGAGTGCACTGGGAAGTGGGTCGCCACATATTGATCTTTTCTGTAAAGGTCACCAGCATAAAAAATGGGCATGTCTTGTTACATCTATGTAGCTATGTAGGGTTATGGTGTGACCATATCTGAATGATTCCACACAGACAGAAGATAGGTTCCTGGGATAAAATAATTTATCTCTGAAGAAAGAGCAAATAATTTGGATATATTTAGAAGAAGTGAATTTTTAAAAATATATTAGATTCTGAAAAGGTGGGCTGTGAGAATGTTTTCTCTCGTGGAAGGACTACATCTCGGATGTAGAATTATCTCAAGATAAGGGGTCAATATTTAATCAGAGAAAGGATTTCTTTGTTCATAAGATTATGCATCCTTGGAATTCTCGACCTTAATAAGGTTATACTTATAGCTTCATTAAGTACATTAAGTCCAAAATAGAATTTTGGAGAATCTAAGGTAATGACAATCAGACAGGGAAGTGGAAGAGAGGCTAAAGATCATAAACAAGTTCATAATGCTGTATCATCTAGCCCTACTTATGTTCTTATATTCTGAAAACAGAAAGGATCAAGAAAATGTTTGATTTTATATATATTTTTTTCTGTATTTAATATAGCAATAATCATCTGATGAAGATGGAGCAACCATTAATCAATGCAGGACAAGTATATTTTAACCCTGGCCAACTTTATTGAAATAATTTTGTTGACCAACAATTAAAGATAAATATTTGTTCTTTTCTCTGAATAATGCAATAATATGGAAATCATTACTTATTTTAAAAACCATATAGCTATTAAAATCACCAACAATAATTTAGTTTTTATAAAAAACGTTGTTTAATAATTTCTACACTTCATTTTTGGTGAGAAGATTCTATCCATCTGTGCAATATTCAGAATAAATTGTCAACCCTGACCAGATTTTTTTTTTAAATTAAGTTTATAGTTTGAGATACAGCACTGGAACAGTTAGCAGTTGCAGTGGTGTAAGTTCAAAGTAAATTTATTAGCAAAGTATGTATATGTTTCCATATACTATCTTTTAATTTATTTTCTTGCCGCGATTTACAAGAAAAATGAAATACAATAGTTTATGTAAAACTATACCTAAACAGATAGACTGATAAGCAATCAAATGTGAAAAATAAGACAAAGAAATGCACAAATAAAAAATAATACTGAGAACATGAATCATAATGAGTCCTTGAATATATAGGTCATCAAGTTAGTTCAGATTGAAGTTATCCACACTAATTCAGGAGCCTGATGGTTGTAGGGCAATAACTGTTCCTGAACCTGGTGGTGTAGGACCTAAAGCTTCCGTATCTTCTGCCTGATGGTAGTAATAAGAATGGAACAGGGCCTAGATGGTGGGGGTCTTTGAAGACAGATGCTGCCTTCATGTGGCAGTGTTCCATGTAAATATATTCAGTGGTGGGGACAGCATGGAAGTTTTTAAAACTCAATCACTTACAAGTCAATTATGCACATGGTCAGTGTAATATCCTAGACTGTAAAGTGGAATTTTGGCCTCACAGCTGTATTCCCTAGAGTTTAGAAAAGAGAGGCTATCTCATGGAAACTTACACCATTTTTTCAGGATTTGACAGCCTGAATGCAGGGAGGGTGTTTTCTCTAGATTAGAGATAGAGAGTCAAGAGTCATGAATCATGAAAAAGGCAACACAGGTGAGGAGAAATTTCTTCAAGCAGATGTTGCTATATATTTAGAATTGCCTACCATTGAAAGGATGAGCTATTAAAACAGAATATGCTGGAAAAACAGCCAATTCAAAGTGAAGCAGGAATATTATTTCATATGAATAACGTTTCTCTTCATCAGAACAATCTCCAACCTGAAACATTAACTATCTTTGCCCCTCCACGGTTAAGCCTGACTGTTTGAGTATCTCCAGCTCCAGTAAAATCAAAGTATTGATGGAGCTGGAGATTAAAATTGCAAGTATGTGCAGTCTTTTCACCTTCATATTCCTAATTGTGTTGATGTGGTGCTCTGCCAATTGTATGGTTTGAATAAGATGTCTAAACTGTTAAACATATTCCCTCTCCGGGAAGAGCGGGATATTCTGCAGTGTTTTGGCTATTTTTAACCCTGAACTTGCATTTTTACAATATTTACGTAACTGTTCGTTGGATCTTATTGTCTCCATGGTGCGTTTCTTCCTTTAATTAACCTGACCACACTGCATAAAGTACAAGTTTGGTTAAACGTGATTTGGGATGTCCTCGGATGGGAACGGAAATAAGTACCTGCAAATTGTTTGATTAAAGTTGGCAGAAAACGCAATCACATTCAGCCTGGCTGCTCGTCAGTTTCCGTGGGTAACTGCTCAACTACTCTTATATTGCTCAGCAGTGTTCTGATCTGTGGGTGTCGGATTAAGATAACCGCTACCTGTCAGAAGGGAGCATCACTGAAGCCCTGGTCGGGGCTCACTTAATTCAGTTTCCATGGCAATTAAGGGCGGAAAGCGAAACCGGAAATGACGCAAATCAGCGGAAGCTAAACTCGCAGTTGTTGCCGGGCAACCGACGCTCGACAGCAGGGTCCCGGTCCCGGGAGCAATCGAGTGTTGCCGGGATGGAGAACCTGTGAAAAAAAAAGGGACGCTGTTACTTAAATTCGACATCGGGGGAGGGATGGCTTTGGAGACGGTGAGAGTGGTAGTGCGCTGCAGACCAAGCAACAGCCGCGAAAAGGACCTGAACTGCAAGGTGGTGGTCTCCATGGACAGTGCCCGCGGTCAGTGTTTCATCCAGAAGCCTGGGGCTCCCGGCGAGCCTCCAAAACAGTTCACTTTCGACGGCGTCTTTTACATAGAGAGCACCACCGAGCAGCTGTACAATGAGATCGCCTATCCGCTGGTGGAGGTAAAACAGGAGCTAGCGTGAAATGACTGGGATTTAACCATCACTTGGTTGAATAGAGCCACTGGGGGAGCAATATACACACAGATACACAAGAACATTGAGTCCTTAAAGAGGCTTGCACCGTCATGAACTACAGCTTTCGGAATATTAAAGATAACCGTAGCTCAGATAGTTCACTCGCATCTGAGTTAGAAGGTTCATATCCCCTTCCTGTGCACGAAATCAAGGATGGCAGTGCCGAGAAGTGTTAGTCGTCCATCTTTTGTATAAGCTGTTAAACAAGATCCCTTTCTACCCTTACAGATAGGCATAAACGATCCAATAGCACAGTTTTAATTATTACCGATTGCCTGAAGTATACTTATTCCTGAATCAGTACCACTTAAATCAGTCTGTTCACCTTTAATTACATTGCTGTCCTAATGCAGATTTGCTGCTGCATGTACTATAGCAGTAATAAATGTCAAAATAATTTGAAGAACTTTAGGACTTTTGGATGATGCTGAAAGTACTGTATAACAGCAAGATTTTCTTGAAAGATCCATGTACTCTGACCATGTTTAATAGTGCTCTTGCCCTTTGAAGAGCATTATTAATATACATAGTAAGTACATGCAAAAACACACTGAGATGCTGTCAATAAAATAGCAATTAAATTAAAATGACATCATTTTTCTTCAGTCCCCATCAGTTTCAGATGGAAAAAGCAACATAACTAACGTTTTGTTCTTATTTTGCCAATAATTTGTTTCTCTTATTTGATTATTTATAATCGTTGGAGTTAACCTTACTATTCAGCAATTTAATAGTTTTTAAAAGTGAATGTGAGATTGCCTGAACACTGCACATGCAAACTTCCTGCGTGGCATACTGAAGGGTTTCAATGGATCACAGTCTTTATGGTATTAATGCTTCCTATTATTTTGGAAAATTTCTGCCTGAAGGAAATGGCCAAGAATGGGTGCCATAAGACCATAAGACATAGGAGCAGAATTTGGGCTTTTGGCCCATTGAGTGTACTCTACCATTTCATCATGGCTAATCTATTTTTCCTCCCAGCCCCAATCTCCTGCCTTCTCAAACCCAACCCCCCCCTTCCCTTCATGTCCTGACTAATCAAGAATCTATCAACCTCTGCCTTAAATGTACATCTGGTCTCCACAGCTGCCTGTGGCAATGAATTCCACAGAGTCCCTAATCTCTGGCTAAAGAAATTCCTCCTCTAGTTTGATGTTGTGCCCTCTGGTCTTAGACTGTCTCACCATAGGAAATATCCTCTCCACATCCACTCTATCAAAGCCTTTCACCAATCAATAGGTTTCAATAAGGTCACCCCTCATTTTTCTGAATTCCAGTGAATACAGACCCAGAGCCATCAAACACTTCATGTGACAAGCTGTTAAATCCTGGAATCATTTTCATGAACCTCCCCAGAACCCTCTCAGGTTTCAAAAAGTCCTTTCTAAGATAAAGGGCCCAAAATTACTCACAATACTTAAAATGCAGCCTCACCAGTGCTTTATAAAGTCTCAACATTACATCCTTGCTTTTATATTCTAGTCCTCTTGAAATGAATGCTAACATCACATTTGCCTTCCTCACCATAGTCTCAACCCGCAAATTTACCTTAAGGGAATCCTGCACAAGCTCTCCCAAGTCCGTTTGTGCCTCAGATTTTTTTTGTATTTTCTTTCCATTTAGAAAATAGTCAACCCTTTCATTTCTGCTACCAAAGTGCAAAGTACACTTACCAACACTATATTCCATCTGCCACTTCGTTGCCCATTCTCCTAATCTAAGTTCTTTTGTAGCCTCTCTATTTCCTCAGAACTACCTGCCTCTCCACCTATCTTCGAATTGTCTGCAAATTTTGCAACGAAGCCATCTTTCCATCATCCAAATCATTGGCAGATAATGTACAAAGAATCAGTCCCAACACAGAGCCCTGTGGAACACCAGTAGGCACCGGCAGCCTACCAGAAAAGTCTTACTTCATTCCCACTCTTTGCTTCCTGCCAATCAGCCATTGCTTTATCCGTGCTAGAATCTTTATTGTAATACCATGGGCTCGTAGATGTGAAGCGGCCTCATGAGTGGCACCTTGTCAAAGTCCTTCTGAAAATCCAGGTACACAACATCAACTGATTCTCCTTTGTTTATCAGTACAATGTGGGTAGAGCTCATTGCTGCCAAACTCTCTGATAATGCCATGGAGAGTGTAGATAAACTTGAAGCCAAAGCCATCTATGATTTGTGAGAATGGCAGGTTATAAAATGTGTGATGGATATTATTGACAATTTCCTGTGTTCCTGTTATACTTTTTAAACCTATTATTTAATTGGGTGTTCTTATTGATTTTATTTACCGTGGGTATTATCCATTAACTGTGCTGATTTGATGTTTCTGGTTAATGCTACAATACTGTGATCAAAGCAGAACATATTAATCTTAATTTGGAGATACAAGAGTTTTGATGTAAAGGTATTGACCTTTATGTGTTCAGCAAAGTTCGCATGAAGAATGCAATTATTGTAAAAATTTTTAAGAAGTCAGATAGGAGAAATCAGCCCAGGAAGTTGATTGTTTAAGAGCTGATATCTAATCAAGAACGTGCCTGACATAAAACTTTGAATCTCACCCATCCAATGTGCTTATATCTATTAAATGTTAAGGAGTGCACTGGTTTTGGATAATATTAACAAAACCTTTATTAATTTATCTGCCTACTAAATTTAAGTGCTAGTTTGAGAAGAATTAATTTATTCATATGAATCATTTGTTAAATTTACTTGAATGATTCAGGGTCAAAGGACAAATTATTGATGAGAGTTAGTGAGGACAAAGATTCATTTATGTAATTGCAAAAATTGAACATCATATTCATAGAATATTTTGTTAAGGATGTAATATATTATGAAGTTCATATGCTGTGAAGTGCTTTATTAATTATTTTGAAAAGTGCTCTGGAAAGTTAACTCTTCTCTAAAATTATTGCATGTGTTTGATTTATAATTAGTTCTCTGCAGTTCATTTTGCTTATAGTTCACAAAAATGGCCATGCATAGGGTACATATTTATGACATAAAGATATGAGCTGTGGTACTGTTAAATTATCTACAGGTTAGCATACAGAAATCTAGATGCATATAGAGTTCTAGATACACACAAGATTTGGCAGTAAGTTAAAGTTTGTGTATCAGTGTTTAAAATTGTTCAATGAACTGTGATTTTGTGGAGGTAATTTTTATCTTACAGTTTTACTTTCATTAAATTTGTCACTTCCTCAGATGGTGAAGAATGAAACTCCAAATAATTTGGAGTAATTTGAATGATAAATCCAAAAAAAATTAAAATTATCGTCAGCTTGGTCATCTCAATGAACGTTTGCATATGCTGTCGGGAACAGTAGCTAGTGTTACGAATCCCGTAACTGGGTCACTTACCAGCAAAGATAGAGAGGTCCGTTGAAGTCTGATGGTACTACTTTTAACAGTATTTATTAGTGAAAATACACAAAAATAATATCAATGCAAACATACAGATAATATACGTTGTCAATACTAAATCTAAAAGTGCGGGTATAATAATAATCAATAAGAAATAAGCTCTATCGTTGTCAAGGGGATAATGAATTGTCCGATTGAAATATACAGTTCACTGCAGTTCCACAAGCTGCCGTCTTCTGGTTGTCGCTGTGTTGCACTTTGTTGGAGAGAGAGAGAAATAGGAATAGAATGGGAACAGTTACCGCTGCGGGTTTTCCAACCTTTACGATTTCGATCCGTCAGGAGTCCCGTTGGTGTGGCCGTTCACTTGTGGCCTCTCCTTTAGCTAAGCCGTTCTTCCGTGGTGAGCCCGCCAACCCAGGCAAGGGAGGATGCACACGGGCCCCACCGGCTTTGGCTATCAAACGCTGTCACTGGATTTCCAGCGTTTCTCCTGGTGCGTCTAAAGGGGTTGTTCCCCAGACCTTCTTTTATCCTTACTCATGGGGTCTCAGATGTCAATCAGGTTGGGATGATGCAATCCCTCAACCAGCCCACTCTGGTCGTCCCCTGAGGGCTTCAATGAATAGTACAGTACTCAATACACAATTCCGTCTCCAAGAGACAATAGCCATTATCAGGGGTTTTTGTTTCGCTGAGGCCAGGACACATTCCAAACCTTGAGGATTCTGCGTGTCTCTCTCTCATTTCCTGGGTCCCAGACCCGAATTAATAGCGATCTTGCAATTCTCAAAAAGGAGGGGGCTACTTTGTACCCTTCAGCCCCTCAGAGTTGTGGCACATTCGTAACACTAGTAAATCTAGAGTGCGCAGTTAATGATCCAGAGAATGAGAATCTGAATCCACCATAGCAACTGAGGAATTTAAAGTTAATTAAATAATCTGGAGTTTTTAATACAATCTATGGTTGAGTGAGTCCAAGTAGCTACCGACTAAATTGTAAGCTAGAACTACAGCCAAATTTACAAAGGGGTAATGGGATAATAAGATCACAGAGATTATGCAGTCTTCAGAGGTTGGTGTGAGAGAAGTGTGATGTTCAGTTTATGGAGTTTGGGGATTAGTAATAGGGACAAACTAGATCAGAATTATCCTAAGACCAGGTTTCTGAGGTAATCAAATACCAAGGAAGATGTAACCTAATTACTGTGGGAGTAAGATGTGGAGTAAGGTCCTGATGGAAAGAAATTTAGAATGCCAAAGAGAAAAATAGTAACAAGGAATAGACAAGAAAGTGATTGGGGTAAGGACAAACAAATTAGGTCAGAAAGGGACATAGCAAGCAAAAGTGTGCACTAACAAAAGGTTCATGATACAAAAAATGCTAATATTTCTAAAAAAATTTTAGAAAGGCAAATGCAAGAGTGCTATATTGGAGTGCACATAACATTTATACTAGGAGATAGAAATTAATGGTGCAAATAAATACAAACAGATACGGGATAATGGTATTACAGATATAGCCACATAATTACCCCTACTGGAAGTTGAAAATCCAAGAGTATTTGGTATTTAGGAAGTACTGGCAAAAATCCAAGGAGATGGGTTAATATTGTTAGTAGAGGACAAAATCAGAGAAATACATTGCCACACCAAATAATTGAATTAAAATTAGTGGAACAAGGGGCAGAAAATGTTGATGGGAGTTGTCAATATGCCTCTGAACAGTGGCTATAATGTAAGGGGTGGCATTAAACATGAAATTAGAAAGCACTGGAGCCGTCATGGTGGACTTTAATATATGTATAAATTGGTCACGCTAAATTGGAAATAATACTGTGGAGGATGAAATTCCAGAATATGAACAGGATAATTTTCAAACAATACATTGAGAAACCAATTTAAAAAAAAGGGATATACTATATTTGACCTAGTGCAGTGAATTAGCCTAATGAAGCTCCTTTGGACTATATCCAATGTTGCTATATCCTTTACTGGGTAAGGGGGACCATCTGATTAAGATGGAAAGTGATGTAGATCAATCAGAAGCAAACGTTCTAAATCTAAATAAGGGCAATGATAAAGGTATGAGAAGTGTGTTGGCTATCACAGCTTAGGGAACTTCTCTGAAAGAAATAGCAATGAATCTTAGAAGGGATGTACTGATGTTGGAGAGAGTTCAGAGAAGATTTACAAGGATGATTCCTGGAATGCAGGGGCTAACATATGAGGAGCATTTGTCCGTTCTTGGACTGTATTCATTAGAGTATAGAAGAATGAGAGGGGATCTCATAGAAACATGTTGAAAGGGTTGGACAGAGTAGATGTGGAAAGGCTGTTTCCCTTGGTGAGTGAGTCCAGGACAAGAGGCCACAGTCTTAGAAATAGAGGGAACCCATTTAAAACAGATGAGAAGAAATTTTTTTTAGCCAGAGGGTTGTGGATTTATGGTAAACACAGATGCTGTGGTCAAATCAACACGTACAAACAAGCTGAACTCAGCAGGTTGGGTAGCATCTGTTGAAACGAGCAGTCAACGCTTTGGTGAGTTCATCCAGCTTGTTTGTACATGTGGATTTATGGAATTCGTTGCCACATACAGCTGTGGTGGCCTGATCATTGAGGGTGTTTAAGGAGGAGATTGATAGGTATCTAATTAGTCAGGGTATCAAGGGATATCGGAAAAAACCAGAAATTGGAACTAAATGGGAGAATAGTTTAGCTCATGGTGGAGTGGCGGAGCAGATTCGATGGGCCGAATGGCCTACTTCTGCTCCTTTGTCTTGTGATCTTGTGGACTGTCACCATCTAAGTAATGAACCAAGAGATTACAACAATTGTACATTCTCTTTTGGAGAGAAAAAAAACAAATAAAAGAAAATTGACCTAAGATAACAAAAGAGGATTTGGATAATATTATATTCAACATGGAGTCAATTCAATTGCCAGAGAAAGTAGCAAGACTGAAGATCAAGAGCAGTTTACAATTCCGTAAAAGTAGACTGAATGATTGATTAGGAGAAGAAAAATACAATATGAGGGTAAGCTTGCAAGGAATTGCAATATAAAAGGGAATTGCAAAAGCTTCTGCAAAATGATTATTGAAGATAGAGGTGTTTGTATAAAAAATGCATAAAATCCAGAAATTAGAAAAATTATAATGTTATAATGGGGAACAAAGAAGTAACACGACAATTAAAAAATGCTTTAGCTCTGACTTCTCAGAACTGACCATAAACAACTTCCCAGCAATACTTGGGAACCAACAGCCTAATAAAAAATAGGATTTAAAAGAAAAATGTTGGTGTGGATTTATGAAGGGTTGGGGTGAAACATGTTAGGCAAAGTTACTGGAGTTCTTTAAAAATTGATGGGAGAATCAATGGAGGTAGTGTACTTTGACTTTGGAAGTCTTTCAATAAAGTAACTTAACTGCCGCGGCAGAAAAGGAGACAATTTGATCCATTAGGTCCATGCCGACTCCCAGTAGAACAATCTCATTTCTCTGTACCTCTGCAACTTATTCTACCTCATATACTCATCAACTTCCGTTTGTTTCATTTTGCCATTAACTTATACTAGGTGGTCATTTATAGTATCCAAATTTATTTGGAGTTTGGGAGGAACCAAAGCACCTAAAAGAAATATTCACAGTCAGAGGGAGAATGTGCAAATTTCACACAAACTACATCTAGGTCAAAGTTGAACCCAGGTCCTGGAGTTAACTGCTATATCATAGTGCCACCTAATTTGGTCCAACATAATCATTCAGAGTGGGGTTAGAAGTAAAAGAATGACATGGCACAAAATGAAGAGTAGAAATGAGAGAGTCCCTTTTGGGGCAACTAATTGGATATCACAGGCATCAGTGTTTGCCTTCCTCTCCCCCCCCCCCCCCCCCCACCCCCGTCCAACTACTCATAATGATTTTGATGAGGGAATTAAATATAGTATTTTATGTATTTACCAATGCTCAGGACAGTGTGGGATTATGACTTGTGAGAGGATTCAAAAAACGTTTCAAGGCCACTAAGCCAGATCAGGTGTGGTGGAATAACTGGAGCTGGGGGAATGCTGAAGGATCTTCCACCTTTTTACTACATCCATGAAATGAATGAGGTGACATCGAGCAAACTGGACATTTGCTGTCCAGAGTTTAGAAGAACAACAAGTGAATTCGCAGAAGCATGGGCTTGACAAAGTAGGTGCAGGGTGGCATTTCCCCTGACCTAAATGGCTATTACTAAAAGCACAAGTCTCAAATAAGGGATCAGCAGTTCAGAACTGAGAAGTTTAATCACCAAAAAAGTAGTGAATCTTTGAAATTCTCTACCCAAGAAGGCAGTGGAGGCTGTCATTAAGTTAATTTGATGAAGATTGATAGATTTTGGATAGGTTACAGTGCAAGGAAGCAGCGTTAAGGTAAAAGATCAGTTGTGACCTTTTAAACACTGGAATAGGTACAAGAGACTGACGGTCCTATGATTTATCACAAGATCCTACGTCAGATTAATTATCACTAACATATATCATGAATTTTTTTGTTGTTGCGGTGGTAATACAGAATAAGGCATAAAAATTACCGTGAGTTACAAAAACTAAACAGTGCAAGAGAGGAATAATGAGAATTGGGTTCATGAACTAAATGTATAGTATGTATTGTTGTGAATATATTCTGAAAAGCATTTTTTTTAAATCTTTATTTCCATGGTACATATGGTAATCATTATTCTGACTGAAACATTGTTTTATGCCTTTAATTAGCAAAAACAAAGGAGATGGTTGTGAATTCAGAAGGAATGGAGACAGGCTAACCCCTATTGATATCAATGGATCTGGGGTTGGGAGGGGGAACAGCTTTAAATTCCTCAGCATCCACATCACCGAGGGCCTCGTGGTCTGTACACACTAGCGGTGGTGAAAAAGGCACACAAGCACTTCTTTCACCTCAGATGTTTGAGGAAATTTGGTATGGGCCCTAAATCCTAAGAACTTTCTACAGGGGCACAATTGAGTGCATCCTGACTGGCTGCATCACTGTCTAGTATGGGAACTGTACCTCCCTTAATCGTAAGATTCTGCAGAGGGTGGTGTGGACAGCCCAGCGCATCTGTAGTTGTGAACTTCCCATGAGTCAGGACATTTACAAAGGCGGGTGTGTAAAAAAGGCCCGAAGGATCATTAGGGACCTGAGTCATCCCAACTACTATCTATTCCAGCTGCTACCATCTGGGAAATTGTACTGCAGCATAGAAGCCAGGACCAACAGGCCCTGCGACAGCTTCTTCCACCTGGCCATCAGACTGATTAACTCATACTGATTTGAGTGTATTTCTATGTTACATTGTCTGTTCTATTTATCATAAATTATTATAAATTACTATGATTGCACGTTGCACATTTAGATGGAGACGTAACGTAAAGATTTTTACTCCTCATGTATGTGCAAGATGTAAGAAATAACGTTAATTCAATTTAAGTATTTTTTAATCTTGTCTAGGGTGTCACTGAAGGCTACAATGGAACAATATTTGCCTATGGACAGACAGGAAGTGGGAAATCATTTACCATGCAAGGCATTTCTTCTCCAACATCACAACGAGGAGTTATCCCTAGAGCTTTTGAACATATATTTGAGAGTATCCAGGTAGATATGCTGTTAATCAAAGTTTACAAGAATTGGAAAACTGTGATTTAATTATTAATCACTTTGGATCTCAAGAACTGCAGATCTAATGCAGTTTAATTTCCTGTAACATTGCCAGTTTTATAGAATTTATCTAGTGTTTCATTGTGCTACTACAGCAGAACTGAATTCCATCCTACTTTTGAATAATAATATTTTGTGGAGGACATGCCCTTTTGATGCACAAGTAGTGGCATAGTTATATGTACTTCAGTGATTTATAAATGGAGCAGAGCAAGAGTTTTAATTTATAGTACATCACAAGCTGAATTTCTAGTCTTGGTTATCTTGTAAAGAATGTCCATACAAAGGCAAGACAGCTCTAAAAGTAAAAACAATGAATCACTCCAGTATAATCTGAGAGGATGAACTACTGAGGAATTAAAAATTGAGACCTTACAATAAGTATATCATAAGTTGTGTTTTAATAGTTATTTTCTTTATGATTTTTATCATGTTTCCAATGGCTTTCCTCTTAACTATTAAGATAATTAAATGATTAAAATATTACATTTAGATTTAATATCATTCAGTACTATGATTACTTTGCAGCAAAATGTAACCAGTTTAAGAGGTTTCAATGCCACTGTGTGTTCACCCACAGTGTACCGAAAATACCAAGTTCCTGGTGAGGGCTTCATATTTGGAGATTTACAATGAAGAGATACGTGATCTTCTGGGAAAAGACACAAAACAGAAGCTAGAGGTAAAGTGCTTGTGTAACCATAGTGTCAGGATAAGTTGTCATGTGCTATTCTCTTACGTAATGAATGATTAGATTAGATTGTGAGGACACTCAGTCCTCATTTATTGTCATTTAGTAATAATGACATTTTGATCTATCTAGGGCAACCAACATACTCTTTACCTAAATTGATGCAATCCTTTGAACAATATGGTCAATTATCAGGATACAAGATCAACATAGATAAAACCCAATTATATGTACAATGTCTGAAATACATCTTATGGAAATGTTTGTTTGATGAACTTCAATAAAAAAATAAATTACAAAATAAAAGAAATGGTACAATTTTCCTCCAGTATGATATCACAAAAACACAAGACAGACCAAGACTAACTTACAAAAACCACATAATTATAACATATAGTTACAACAGTGCAAAGAAATGCCATAATTTGATAAGGGCAGACCATGGACACGGTAAAAGAAAGTCTCAAAGTCCTCGATAGCCCATCATCTCACGTAGACGGTAGAAGGAAGAAAAACTCTTCCTGCCATGAACCTGCAGTGCCGCAAAGCTTCCCAATGCAGCCTCTGAAAGCATCCGACCACAGCCAACTCTGAGTCCGTCCGAAAAACTTCGAGCCTCCGACCAGCCCTCCGACACCAAGCACCGAGCACCATCTCTGCCGAGCGCTTCGACCTCGGCCCCGGCCACCAAGCAACAGGCAAAGCCGAGGATTCAGGGCCTTTCTCCCGGAGATTTCTCGATTGCACAGTAGCAGCAGCAGCAAAACAGGCATGTCAAAAGTTTCACCAGATGTTCCTCCGTGCTTCTCACATCCGTCCCCATCAAATTAGGATTGTGCACGGCCCCTACTTACAGATAACAGATATTCATTCCTGGAGTGGCTGCGTGCGCTGCCATCGCGCCACAATTTTCTCTCATGGTGAATACTTTTAAAAATATTTGAGTTACAACCCTGTGTTAGCTGTGTGTTTTGGCAGGTATCATCAGTGGTGTCAATGCAAATGCAGGCTGAGAAATATGCCAGAAATTCTATAGATAGATCCAGTCATTAGTGCTAAGTGCTTGTGAGGAGCACTGGCTGGAAATGTTGGTGTATTTTGCTTAAATAGAGTCACATATGCAGAAATAAGTACCACCAGCACCAACTCTCACACATTATTAGCAGCAGTAGACACAAAAACATCGCTGAATTTTTATTCCTCAGTGGAATGTTTATTTGTCAGTCCAAGGATTCATAAAGTGTCCCTGTTTTCAGTCTAATTATACCCCTTCCCTCATCTGTTTTTAGCAACATATTGTTGACTGATACTATTGCTGCCTTTTATTGTCATATAAAATCACATTGGTTCCATTTTCCACACTTTCTTCTCTTATCCCTTCTCCCAAACAAAGAAAAGATAGAGTTCTGTAAGCCCCCATGTTCTACTCCTTCAGCCTCCACATTCAGTGTATCATCTTTTGTGATTTCTACCACAATCAATGTAATGCTACTACATCCTTCCTTCCTCTTTCAGCCTTCTGATTGGAGCATCTCTCATTGACTACCATCTCTACCAGGACCAACCTTTCTCATGGGACCTTCCCACATGACTTCAGAAAATGCAACACCTGCCTTTTTATCCTTTCTTTTTCCACCACTCAGGAATCCAAATACACCTTGCAAGTGAAACCGTGGTTTAGTTATACTTCTTTCAAATTAGTTTATTTTGCACTCAGAAGGTGGTCTTCTTCCTATTGGAAAACACAATTAAAATTGCTGACCAGTCTGTAGAAGAGCTGGTCAATGTGCAGCAGTGATACTTCTTATTGCCTTCTCTTTAATTTGCCATTCCACTCCCATTCTGTCCTTTCTCCCTCTTCATTACACTCTCATTCTGTGCTCTCTCTCTCTACAGACTTTTGTACTACCCTGACCCCTCAATGAATTCAAAAATTTCAGATAACCAGCTTT
Organism: Hemitrygon akajei; assembly: GCF_048418815.1. Classification (NCBI taxonomy): domain Eukaryota; kingdom Metazoa; phylum Chordata; class Chondrichthyes; order Myliobatiformes; family Dasyatidae; genus Hemitrygon; species Hemitrygon akajei. The sequence continues at coordinate 14,495,262 of NC_133152.1, read as the reverse complement.
TCCAATTTGCACCAGGACTAGCCTGTTCTAAGGAAGAGTCATCAATTTATAATATTAACTCAGTTTTTCCTCTTCCACTGATGCTGCTTGACCTACTTGGTGCTCCTAACACTTCCCTTTATTTTCAGCACCTGCAGTATTTTGCACCTCACAGTTCCGGCACTATTTTCTTTTAGCTCTCTGCTCTACCACCAATCATCTCCTATTCACTTCACTCCCAGACAAGCCATGCCTTCATCACACTTCCTCAGCTAACACCAGCACCATTCATATAAATCAGACTAATTTGGTCTCTATTCGGTCAAAAGGAATTGCTTGCCTCTTCTCTGAAACTTGAAACATGTGGTGGCACAGTGTCGCAGCTAGTAGAGCCACTGTTTCACAGGATCCAGGATCAATCCTGACCTTGACTGATGTCTTTTTGGAGTTTGCACATTCTCGCTGTGACTCTTCGGGTTTCCTCTGGATACTCCGGTTTTGTCCCATATCCAAAAAATATATAGGTTGCACGTTAATTAGCCATTGTAAATTGTCCCTTGTGTATAAGTCAGTGGTAGAATCTGGGTCAAGGGGGTGTTGGGAGTGGCTTGAAGAGAAAGTGGGGAGAATCAAATATGTGAATAATGCAGGGTTACTATAGGTGTGTGATTGGTTGTCAGCATAGGGGGCTGAAGGCCGTGTTTCTGTTCTGTTTGACTATTTGACTCTCCATGACTATTCAATTTATAACAGATCATCAACTGAAAATAATAAAGCTGTTTCTATCCTTACAACATTTTCTGTTCTTATTTTAGATTTTCAGCATCTGCAATTTTTTTTTGCTTTTAATTAATTACAGTGCATTTGTGACAAAAACCTCAACATTTTTTAAATATTATTATAAGATTTCACATACAAGTTATGTGTGTTGAACTTGAAAGTGAGTGAAAGGCTTTGATGGAGTGGGTGTGGAGAGGATGTTTCCTGTGGTGGGAATGTCTAGGACCAGAGGACACAGCCTCAGTATAGAGGAGCGACCTTTTAGAACGGAGATGAGGAGGAACTTCTTTAGCCAGAGAGTAGTGAATCTGTGGAATTCATTGTCACAGGCAGCTGTGAAGGCAGTCTTTATGTATATTTCAGGCAGCGGGGTTGATAGATTCTTAATTGATCAGGGCATGAAGGGGGGGAAGGCAGGAGATTGGGGCTGAGAGGAAAAATGAATCAGCCATGATGAAATGGTGAAGCAGACTCGATGGGCCAAAAGGCCTAATTCTGCAATCTCACATTATGTTAAGTTCCTAGCATATTGTTGGAGTTGCATTCATCCAAGAATGTATAGAATACCAAACTCCTGAAATTTTGATTTGTGGATGGTAGATTTTGGAAGCCAGAGAGTGAGGCTTTCACCGCAGAATTCCCAATCTATGATTTGCAGCTACAGCCGCATTTTCCATGTAGACAGTCCAGTTACATTTCTTATCAATTTTGGTTTATTCTGAATGCACCTCCTGAAATTTAATTACTGCATCAAAGGATTGTGCATGCAACCTTTGAATAAGCCATTGTCACATCAGTACAATATTTTGGAGACTAAATCCTTCTGTAATCAAGATGAGAACCATTGTCCTTGTTTAAAAATTTAAAGTCATTGTTGTGTAAAGACCAAGAGCTGTTATTCTGGAATATTAATGTAAAAGATACAATTGGAGAGATTCCAACTAAAGCCTGGATACAAAGAACAAAGCAGTAACATGAATTGAACATATTGATAATTAATTAACCATGATCTCTTTTTTTTTTGCTTGGGTGTGACTTTCATTGAAGTTTCTGTATTCCACCTGTGTTACTGAGGTGTTCAGTGCGCATTGTAAATAGAGTACAATTTCCACCGAGGGTCAGTGTTTGCCAAATCAGCACAGATATAATTAGTTTCTAGGGCAAAGTGTGGGAGTGTGATAAATGCTTAGAAAAACACAAATAAAGCACAACTGTTGCTATGAGTACTCAAGGAGAATGGTTTTAATAAGCTCTTTTCAGTATCCAGAAAAGGACAACGTAAGTGCCAGTTCAATTTCTGATAATCGTCAGAGCAACATTTTACATATAAGATTACATAGAAATTGTAGAATGGAGAAAGGCCATTTGATCCAACTAGTCTGAGCTGACATTTATATTCCTCATAACTTATAAGACAATTTAAGTACAAGAAGAACATTATTGCAATAATGGGTACTTCATGGTAGCTAAAATAAGCTTTGCTTGTTTAATCAGTATTTGAAGAGCTATATAGCTTGTATAAGGCTCAGAAACGTGTTTCAGTACTCTCACATGCACTTCTTAACATCCTTTGACTGAATAAGCCATTGAACAGGATGAGCTGTCTTATTTAAAAGTCGCTGAATATGACAAATATGATATTATTAAGCAAGATAAAAGAAATACCCCACTGTTTTTTAATTTATTGGGAATTACCTTCTGTTTATTGGATAATTTTTGCTGACTACTGATACAGAAGTTTTTGAAGCCTTCCTTTGTTAAAGTGCTATAATAGGACTGGGGGTGAAGTTGCTTACAGTTAATGTAAAATTTTCATTTGGAGGAAGCTGTTACCATGCATGGTTGGCCTAGTTACAATTACACTGTACACTTATATTCCACATCACAAAGATCTGAGAAGCTCTTGAAGCCTAACCAGTTATCCTCCACCTTCATTCATTGACTTGGCTGGATGTCCTCACATTAAATAACTTCTCTTTTAACTCCAGTCACTATCTCCAGATCAATGGTGTTGGTATGGGAACTTGCAAGGGCCTGTCTTTTGTGGGAATTGTGGAAAAGTCTTTGATTCAGTCCTACTCAGGCCCATTCTCTCAACTCTTTTTTCCAATACATCAACAACTGCATTGATGCTTCTTCCTGGAATCATGCAGGCCAGAACTTTCATCTCTCTTGCAGCTAATTTCCATCCTACAGCACCTCCTGTGATGTCTAGATTAATTTTCTTAATTCTGTTTTTCAGTTCTGATGAAGGGCCTCAGACTTTAAATTCAAATTGTTTCTCTTACTACAGGTGCAGCCAAAAACTGTTGAGTTTTTCCAGGATTTACTGTTTTATTTAACTTGTACTTCTTCCAATTTTGTTATCACAATGTAGTCTTTCCGACAATGGAGACAGTCAGTGGCCACTTTATTAGAAACACCTGTACACTTGTTAGTTAATGCAAATATATAATCAGCAAATAAAAATGGCAACAACTTAATGCATAAGAGCATGCAGACATGGTCAAGTGCTTCCATTGTTGTTCAAGCCAAACATCAGAATGGTGAAGAAATGAGATCTAAGTGACTTTGACCATGGAGTGATTGTTGGTGCCAGTCAGGATGGTTTGACTATCTCTGAAACTGCTGATCTCCTGGGATTTTCATACATAACAGTCTCTATGGTTTGCAGATGATGATACGATAAGCAAAAAAAAATCCATTGAGTGGTAGTTCTGTGGGTGAAAACGCCTTGATAATGAGAGAGATCAGAGGTGAATGGTCAGACTGATTCAAGCTGACAGGAAGGCGACAGTAACTCAAATAACCGCATGCTACAACCGTGGTGTGCAGAACAGGTGCCTAATAAAGTGGCCATTGAGCTGATTGGATGACCTCTTTGCAGAACAAGTACCTCCATTCAGTCTACTGCCATTTCCCTATTACTTTAATCCTCCACTCTCACTCTGATTCCTCTATCTTACATTGATCTATCAAAGCCTAATTTAAGCTTAAGGAATAGCATCTCAGTTTTTGGCAAAATGTTGCAGCACTTAGAATTTAACACTGAAAGAAATGGTATCAGGTAACTAGCCTCTCTCAGATGGCACCTGCACTTTCTGTGCCATTCAATCTCTCACCATCTGCACGTTATCACAGCCGTATTCTTTGTTATGTCCAATCCTTCCTATTTCTCTGAGACTTCAAACATGCTTGATTTCAAACTTTTTCTATATCTGATGAAAGGTCATTGACTTGAGACAATAACTTTATCCTCTTACTATGGTGTTGCCTTTTCTGCTGATATTTCCATCATCTACTGTATTTTACAAAGATTAGGTCATTCCCATTTTCAGAAATAATTTTTATTTTAAAATTGAAGAATTATATAGTGATAAATCTGGAACTGCCATAGAAAGAATCAAACTAGTGTTTCTGGGTCAGTGGTCCAGATATCAGACTATTCATCCAGTTACTTAATTGCTGTGCACCTATACCCAAATGCTCTCTGAAATCCTTTGGCATTTACTTGTTTACTGTACTTACTATTCAAAGTACTTCACTGATCTGATTTGGTTTCCAGATTTCCACAATTCCCAATCCTTTTATCTCTGCTAATGAATAATAATATTTGCTACTTTTTGTGCTAAAGAGTCATTAAATTCATAAACAAGAGAAAATCTGCAGATGCTTGAAATACAAGCACCACATACTAAATACTGGCAGAACTCAGCAGGCCAGGCAGCATCTGTGGAAAAAAGTACAGTTCACATTTTGGGCTGACAGTCTTCGACAGGACTGGTGAAAAAAACGCTGAGCAGCAGATTTGAGAAGAGGGGGGAGGGGAGAGAGGGAAACGCTAGGCGATGGTGGAGGATAAAGAAGTGTACAGGTCCGTTACAGGCAGTGGAGAGAGAATCCTGGAGTTTCTCGTGGTGTTTTCCCATAGTCAAATAATCTGCCCATACCTGCTTCCTAGTTAAATGATTATGAAGATGAATTCGATAGCTTATGCTAATAATTCTTTCAGAACTGAGGGTGTGTTCCATTGTTGGAGGTGATGCTTTTCAGGGGCATTTTTGAGTTGTTGATTTTTCTGCTTTCTAATGTCCAGAAGCTGCTATTTAAATGTAATAATAATTTGAAGAAGGATCTGGTCCGAAACGTCGATTGTTTACTCTTTTCCATAGGTGCTGCCTGGCCTGCTGAGTTCTGCTACCATTTTGTGTATATTATTTATAGAACACTTTTCATAGAAGTGATGTTGTTCAAATTACTTACAATGGGATAAAGTGCAAATTGTAAGTTTCTTCTTTCATCATTCTGTGTCAAACTATGCCACCTTCAAGACACAAAAGGGAAAAAATAGTAGTTAAAAATAGAGCTTTAAATAGTGCTGGAGATATAAAAGTTAAAAAATACTGTATTTTATTGAGTCTGAGGGAGGTAACCTGCAGTATCTAACTAGTTTATCTTATGCTTCTGATTGTAGCTCAAGGAGCATCCAGAGAAGGGTATTTACGTGAAAGACCTCTCCATGCACACTGTGCATAGTGTCGTAGAGTGTGAAAAAATCATGGATATTGGCTGGGGCAATCGTGCTGTGGGATACACCCTCATGAACAAAGATTCATCACGTTCACATTCCATATTCACCATTCATTTGGAGATGTGCTCAGTAGGTTAGTAATTTTAAATACCATAGGTGGACAGAATATTTAATGTTTACTGTGCAATGGATTATTTCTGAAATATTTTTGTAAACTTCATATATTAAAATTCCTTCTCCTATAATTAAGTTGAACAAATTATATTTTTCTAAAGTAAATAAAATGGTTTTTGGTCTGACATGTGCTTTCCTCTGTGTTTTCCAATTCCTTTGCCTTTCTGATTTTTGACTCTCACTTGTTAATCTCTCATCACACATTTTTGCATGGTGTCTCTGGCTTTTCCTCATACTCTCAATCTTTTCATTGTTTCTGTCTCCTGAATTTACTTTGAAAAATGCACATCAAGATCAAATCTTACCTTCAAGGTCTTGAATTAAAGTATTGCAGATTTTGCAACTGACTCTTTACATCAATCTTGACAAATTATTCACCACCTTTTGGAAGAAGTCTCTGCCATTAATCATCTCTGTTCTGAATAGCCAATCATTTATTTTGAGACTATAATACCATATCCAGTAGAAACATTAATGCCACATCAATCTTCACTATGGAAGTTACTAGCACTGTGCCAGAGGTCCATGAGTGTCAGGGAGCAGGAGTGAGTGCCATTGCTATTACAAAGGAAAACGTGCCAGGCAGACTCAGTGGTCTTAAGATGGAGAAGTCACCTGGACCAGATGGATTGCATCCGAGAGTCCTGACAGAGGTTGTTGAAGAGATAGCAGATGTATTGGTCATGATCTTTCAAAAATCATTTGATTCTGGCATGGTCCCAGAGAACTGGAAGAATGCAAATGACACTCCACTCTTTAAGAAGGGAGGAAGGCAAAAGAAAGGAAATTATTGGCCAGTTAGCCTAACCTCAGTAGTTGGGAAATTGTTGGAGTATATTATGAGAATGAGGTTCGGGGTACTTGAAGACTAATGGTAAAATAAGTCAAAGTCAGCATAGTTTCTGTAAAGGGAAATCTTGCCTGACAAATCAGTTAAGAGTTCTTCAAGGAAGTAACAAACAGGGTGAACAAAGGAGAGGCAGTAGATCATTTACTTAGACTTTCAGAAAGCATTTGATAATGTGCCACACATGAGGTTGCTTAATAAGATAAAATCCTATGGCATTACAGGAAAGATACTGGCATAGATGGAGGAATGGCTGACAGACAGGAGGCAGTGAATGGAAATAAAGAGGGTCTTTTCTGGTTGGATGCCAGTGACTTGTAGTGTTCCTCAGAGGACAGTATGGGGACCGCTACTTTTCACATTGTTTGTTGATAATTTGCATAATGGAATTGATGGCTTTGTGGCAAAGTTTGCAAATGATACAAAGATAGGTGGAAGGGTAGGTAGAGGAAGCAATGCAATTGTATCAGGACTTAGCCAAATTGGAAGAATGGGCAAAAAAGTGGCAGATGGAATACAGTGTTGGGAAATGTATGATAATGCATTTTAGTAAAATAACCATATAACCATATAACCATATAACAATCACAGCACGGAAACAGGCCATTCCGGCCCTCCTAGTCCGTGCCGAACTCTTAATCTCACCTAGTCCCACCTACCCGCACTCAGCCCATAACCCTCCACTCCTTTCCTATCCATATACCTATCCAATTTTACCTTAAATGACAAATGAACAACAGTGTGAACTATTATCTAAATGGGGAGAAGGTTCAAACATCAGAGGTGCAGAGGGACTTAGGAATCCTTGTGTAAGACTCCCAGAAGGTTAATTTACAGGTTAAATCTGTGATAAAGCAGGCATTCCTTTTTTTTTTCTCTTTCTTTTTTTTTAGGGATGTTAGGGGGGAGGGGTTAAGGGGAGGGGGGCTGGGTAACATTTTTTTTTCTCTCATACACTTTTATTTTGTAACTATTTGAAAACAATAAAAAAAGTTTAAAAAAAAAAAAAAGAAGACAAATGTGATGTTGGCATTTATTTGAAGGGGAATGGAATATAAAGGCAAGGAGATAATGCTGAGGCTTTATAACACACTAGTCAGGCTACACCTGGAATATTGTCAACAGTTTTGGGCCCTATATCTCAGAAAGGATGTACTGTCATCGGAGAAAGTCCAGAGAAGGTTCACGAGGATGATTCCAGGAATGAAGAGATTAACATATGAGGAGTGTTTGGCAGCTGTGGACCTGTACTCACTGGAATTTAGAAGAATGGAAGGGCTGATCTTACTGAAATCTACTGAATGTTGAAAGGATTAGATAGGGTGGATGTGGAGAGGATTTTCCATGGTGGGAGTATCCAGAACTAGAGGGCACAGCCTCAAAATTGAGGGATGACCTTTGAGAATTGAGGTAAGGTGGAATTTTCTTAGCCAGAGAGTGGTGAATCTGTGGAACACCCTGCCACAGACTGTGGTGGAGGCCAAGTCCATGGGTATATTTAAGGTGGAAGTTGATTGTTTCCTTATCAGTCAGGGTATCAAAGGATATGGTGAGAAGGCAGGTGTGTGGGGTTGAGTGGGATCCAGGATCAGCCATGATGGAATCGGGGAGCAGACTTGATGGGCTGAATGGCCTAATTCTGTTCCTTTGTCTTACAATCATATGCTCTCAATATCATGCCCTTTCTTTTGGTTTTATGCTGTCTGTGACCTCCCTTGTTAGCTATGGTTACCTCATCCTCTCTTTAGAATACTTCTTCATCTTTGCAATGTATCAATCCTGCACCTTCTGAATTGCCCCCAGGAGCCCCAGCCACTGCTGTTCTGCTGGTATCCATGCTAGTGTACTCTTCCAATCAACTTTGACCAGGTCCTCCCTCATGCCTTGGTAATTCCCTTTACTCCACTATAATACTGATACATCTGACTTTAGCTTCTCCCTCTCAAACTACAGGGTGAATTTTATCATATTATTATCACCACCTACCAAGGGTTTCTTTACCTTAAGCTCCCTAATAAAATCTGGTTCACAACACCCATTCCTGAATTGTGTTTCCCCTAGTGGGCTTAACTGCAAGCTGCTATAATAAACCATCCCATAGATATTCTACAAAATCCTTCTCTTGAAATCCAGTACCAACCAGAATTTCGCAATCTACATTTGTACCTGCATATTGAAATCCCCCATGAGTATTATAACATTGCCCTTATTACAACCCTTTTCTATCTCCTGTTGTAATTTATAACCCACATCATGGCTATTATTTGCAGGCCTGTATATAACTCCCATCAGGGTCTCTTTACCCTTTCAGTTTCTTAAGTTTACTGGATTCTATACCTTCCAGTCCTATATCACCTCTTTCTAAGGATTTCTAAGGATTTGTTTCATTTTTTACCCACAGAGCCACCCACCCCTTTTGACTACCTGCCTGTCCTTTGCCAGAAGATATATCCTTGGATGTTAAGCTCCTAACTATGATCTTCTATCAACCACAACTCAGTGGTGCCCACTATGTCACATACATACAAGATAGTCTGCCTTATTCCGTATACTGTGTGCGTTCAAATATAACATCATTAATCCTGCATTCATCACCCTTTTTGATTGTGCCCCCACACTTTACTTAATCCCACTGTCCTGAGTGCATTCAGCTTCAGTTCCAGTTCCTTGACCTTGTCAGTCAGTAGCTGATGTTGGATGCACTTTCTGCAGATGTGTAATGTTCAATCATAACCCATCAGTAAGTTAGCAAGACTTCCAAAGTCTGTACTATTATCTGTCCACCCTGGGACTCTGCATCTCTCAAACGGAGGATCCTCCATTTTAAATAACCTCTTAAAGAAATGTACTTCTGCTCAAAAAGCCAGACATTGCTCAAAGCAGTGCAAAATGTAATGTTCAATCAGGTTCGCGGGTCTGGCAAGTGATACGGAAAGCACTCTCTGTAAATTGGTACATTAAACATTTACTTACAAACAGTAAAAATTCATCTAAACATTTATGTTTATAGACACTACAAAGCTGAATACTAACAAAGATACTTACATTCGACAAACATCCTTAGTTAAAAGTGCACATAGAGAATACCATCTCAATAGTCTTGTGCATCCTTGCCTTAAACAAAGGAAAAAGAGAGCAGGCCCCTTCCATGTGCTATTTTGATATTTGAAACGGGACACCAGACAGTTATCCAATTGGAAATGCAGGTACAGCTTATAAACTAACCAATCACAAAGGAAGTGATTTTTGATGATCAGAATAAGGCGTGCCCTCAGAGGACAAAGTGTAGTCATCAAGGAGACTGTTTGGTACCCTGAATTCCCACATTTCATAGGAGGAGCATTCTGTGCCTTGAACTACCATCCTGTCTATATTTATTTTACCTCTAACTTCTCAAACTTAAGTTCTAGTCTGTTCTCACCCAAGCCTGTTGAGCCAAAGCCTGACCACTCTACCATTGGTCTACTCACACAATGGCTGCTCTGCTTAAACCTCACTTCTTTTCATTGGTCATTACTAAGTTACTATTAACCCAAGCAATCTCCCACTCTTCAGACAAGTCCCGACAGACCCCTCTTGTTTGGATTAGAAAGCAAATCTTATGAGGACATGTTTGGATAGAGAGAGTAGGAGAAATGGCTTAATAGAGGTGCATGAGATGATAAGAGACATAGTGAATAGCCAAAGACTTTTTGCCTTGGGCAGAAATAGCTAATATGAGAGGGCATATCTTTAAGGTGATTGCAGAAAAGTACAGAGGGGATGTCAATGATAGGTTTACACGAAGAGTAGTAGGTGTGTGGTATGTGCAGCTGGACATGGTAGTAGAAGCAAATTTAAGAGACATTTAAGTGATTCTTAGATAGGCATGTGGATGAAAGAAAAATGGAGATCTATGTGGAGGGAAGGGTGAGATTCATCTTGGGGTATGTTAAAGGTCGGCAAAACATAGCAGGATGAAGAACCTGTATTATGCTGTACTATTCTGTGTTCCACTGCACTATATTTCTCATTGTGCTTATTATGGAAGATGACCTGTCTGAAACAAATTTGGCCTACATGCATTTCCACTAACTAATTTGGTTATCCGTTAATGATCCTGTAAAATTGGCTACCTAACTCTTTGATTGTATTTCAGGACAACTAGGAATGGATAATTAATTATAAGGTTGCTAGTTATTCCTACTAAATTAATAGAATTATGGAAATTAAGGTACAGGTTATCTGCCTCATTAAAAAAGCACAAAAAGCAAATGGGAATCGTGATGGAAAAAATAAGATTGCATGAATTTATTTGTCTTACAGATGACAATGGGAAGGATCACATCCGTGTAGGGAAGTTAAACCTTGTTGATTTGGCAGGTAGTGAAAGACAGGCAAAAACTGGAGCAACTGGAGATCGACTGAAAGAGGCGACTAAAATCAATCTGTCACTTTCAGCACTCGGGAATGTAATCTCTGCATTGGTAGATGGCAGATCAAAGCATATTCCATACCGTGACTCCAAACTGACACGAATGTTGCAGGACTCCCTAGGGGGTAACACCAAAACTCTGATGGTAGCTTGTCTGTCTCCAGCTGACAATAATTATGATGAAAGTCTTAGCACTTTACGGTATGCAAATAGGGCAAAGAACATCAAAAACAAGCCAAGAATTAATGAAGATCCAAAGGATGCTTTGCTCAGAGAATATCAGGAGGAGATTAAACAGTTGAAGGCACTTTTAGCTGGACAGCTCGGAAATAGTAATTTGTCTAGTAAGTATTTTTCTTTTACACAAAGTCCTTAATTCAATGAAGATAAAACTTGTAAAATCTGATGTCAAAGTCCTGATCACTAATTTGTTTTCAATATTAATGACTAGTACATTAATTATATTTGGGAATTTTCCCATACCACTGGATTCAGGAACAGTTGTTACCCTGCAATCATCAGGCTCTTGAACCAACCAAGACACACAAAATGCTGGAGGAACTCAGCAGGTCAGGCAGCATCTATGGAGAAAAGTACAGTCGACATTTCGGATACAAACACCTTCAGCAGGTCCTGCCAAAGGGTCTTGGCCGAAAATGTCGGCCAGCATATTGGCCAGAATATGAGTGTAGATTGCTGAGAAATGTAAACTAAATGAACACATCAATCTGCTTAAAAAGGAACACTAATGAGGGCAAGTGAGGGCCCCTTTTCAAATGGGACAGGAAAATTTGTAATGGAAAATAAGGAAATAACAGATGAATTAAACAACCACTTTGCACCTATCTTCATGGAAGAAGACATACAAAACCAATCAGATAAATTAGAGAATCAAGTGAGAATGAGTAGCTAAGCGAATTAAATATTAATTAAAAATAGTATTAGAGAGCTGATGAGCTTGAAAGATGATAAATCCTCAGAACCAAATGACTTGCACTGCAGACTTTGAAAATAGGTAGAGACTTTTGAGATTGTGGATGCTCTGGTTATCATCACCCAAATTCATTCAGATGCTAGAACTACTGCAGTTTGAAGGGTAACAAATATGGCCCCACTTGTTTGAGAAGGAGAAAGAGACCTAAAAGGGAACTACTGACATGCTATCATGATGTCAACAGTAGGGAAAGTGCTAGAATGTATAATGAAAAGTAGAACACCTTGAAAAGAATAATAGTATTGATCAGAAACAAGATGGATTTAGGAAAGTATGTTAACTCATCTGCTTGGTTTCTTTGAGTATATGATGTTGTATATGACAGCCAGTACATGTCATGTATGTGGATTTCCAGAGAGCATTCCATTAACTCCTGTACAGGAGGTCGGTGGACAGTGTTAGAGCACATGGAACTAGACATAATATATGAATATGGATGAGAATAAACAGGTTGTTTCAGGTTGGAAACTATGCCCACCAGGGTTTTGCAGAGATTAATGCTTTGACCCCAGTTACTCACAATCTATACCAACAATTCACGATCAGTATCAACCAACATTTTCCCATGTGATCACTTGTAATCTAGTTGGAATTGTGAGTGCAGACAAGGGTGAAATGAGGCTTAAGGGGAACAGGATCAAGCAAGATGGCAGATGAAAATAATGTGGAAAGATGTGAGGTTATCCATTTTAGAGCATGTAGCAGAAATAGAAAATATTTGTTCAAAGGGGAAAAACTGTGTGGTGTTGATGTTCAAATAGACCTGGATGTGTCACCTGGAAATCACTGGAGGTCAACATGCAGGTGGAGCAAGTAATTGGAGGAACAAGTGGTATGTTACCCTTACTAGGAGAGGAATTAAATACAAGAGTAAGGAAATGTAGGGCCTTACATGAGACTGTACCTAGTGAAGTATGTGCAGTTTTGATATCCTCGCATTAGAAAGGATAGATGTCATAGATCAGTGGGAAAGATACTGCTAGATTGATTTCAGCACAGTTGGGTTTGCCATATGACAAGAGTTCAAGTTGAGATATATTCATTTGACTTCAGAAGAAAGAGTGGAAGCTTCATCAAAACATAGAAAATTATTAAATTGCTTGAAAGCCTTGATGCAGAGAGGATGTTTCTCATAGCTGAGGAGTCTTGGACCAGGAGTACAGAATAAGGGTTAAGTCACGAACAAGAAAAGGAGATATTCCTTCACTCTTTCTGTGGTGAACCTTTGAAATTCTCTACCTCAGAGGCTCAGTTGTTAAGCTTATTCAAAAAGGGAAATAAAGGAAGTGAGGGTAGTGCTGATGAATGGGAAGCCAGGCTCAAAGAGCTGGAGGGCCTACTCCTGTTCCTTTTTCTTAGAACATAGATGCCTGCATGAGGGGTTTGGGCCCAAAACATCGATTGTTTATTCCCATCCATAGACATTCCTTGACCTGCTGAGCTCCTCCAGCCCATTGTGTATATTGCTCTAGATTTCCAGCATCTGCAGTACCTCTTGTATCTATGATATGTTTTACCATAATTAAAATTTTGGAAGTCATTGTATTTTAAAGAATTGAAATGAAAGGAGCAGAGGGAAATTCAAATATAATTGTCAGGACCTGTTCCTCTTCATGTTTAATTAAATTCCTGCAGTGGTACTTCAGGAAGGTTAATACTGCATGTGTGGATTTAATTGACCTAATCCTGATTAGTAGTGAGCTATATAGATAGATAGATAGATACTTTATTCATCCCCATGGGGAAATTCAACTATATGAATGATCCTGTAATAATTGACTAGTTTTCCTAATGCTGATTGCTCTAAATGTAATCATTATAAATGAAATACAAATATGACAGTCATTTCTGATCCAACATGACAGAATCAGTTGTCATGATTTAAGGTTGAGTCTAAATGAATATGTGATAACTGCCTATCTAATCTGTTTATTTTATTTTACAAAGTTGGTTCAATTACCTTCATTCTGGTTTTGCAGATTATCTAAATAAAGTACAAATGAGTATTACCCAAGCAACCAATAATTCTGCTAAGAATACTGAAGTCCATGCTGAAATAGAAATTGAGAAAGAAAATATGAGACAGGTTTGTATACATCAAGTCAAAAACTGAAATACCTTCTCAAGGTTTATACATCTGGAGACATGAGTTAAGAGGTTCAGTTGGCTGTATTCTTATTGCTTGTTAATAAATTGTCTCTAGGCAGAAAGAACGTTGGAATTCATCCAAGGTAAAATAACAAAGTTTTGATGTGATCAAATTACAGGTTGTATGGGAGTAACTTAAAGTGTTAAAAGAAATATATCCCATGAGAAAAACTGTAGCATAAAAGTTAGAGGATATTAAATGTGTATTTTCTGTTATGTAGAGTATCAGTGAGAATAAGGACAAACACATTTGCACTCACTATCAGTAATGTAACAGTTACAGGGATGGTTCAGTGATTGGAAATCTGTTACATTTAGTTTTTCTGTACTATTTTAATGGTGTCATTCACTGTAAACTATTAACTTCTAACGAAGGTATGATAAATTTTATTTATATCCCATAAACCAGAGAAAGTGGTAGTCATCTTCTGTTCACTAGTTGGTTTTACTTTTTTATCGTCGGGAATGATGCAGTGATTAAATTAATGGACTGTGGTAATCCAGAGGCATGGACAAACATACCTGTAGCAAGGATTTGCATCCAAAAAGACTAGTTTAGGAATTGAAATACATTCAATTAAATGATCCAGAAAAGTTTGTGTAATCTCAGTAATTGTGATGTTGCAACTATCATCCAGTTCGCTATGATAGTCCAGAGAAGGAAATTTGTCATCCCCAACAGCTTTGATCTCTATAGTATGTGATTCCAGACTGATAGCAATGTTGATTCTTAACTGCCTTCTGAAATGGCCTCTTATGCCATTCAGTTGGATCAAAATTACAATAATGAAATGCCTTAAAAATGAAACTGGATAGGCCATCTCACCAAAGAACGAGATTCGGATATGCAGTGTTAACTTTACAAAGCACTCTTCATGAAAATTGAGACTTGCATCTAAATTACGAGTGAGTCAACAGCTTGTTATAATTGTAATCATGTGAAATTTTATAGCATGAAATCTTTTTGGATTAATTTCACCATAATCTATAGTCTTTTACCTGGTATACCTTCAGTGTATCATTACTATCTGGCCAGGGATCAAGCCTAATTCAATGATGACGCAGTAGACTATGTCAGGAGGAACTCCAGGCAGGACAATATGCAGACTAAATATCTAAAATGACAAGCAATGGATCACATCTAAGCTATACAGTCCTACTGCCATATTGGTTCATGAATTAATGGTAGAGGCTTCAGGAACATATCCATCCTAAGTGAGAGTGAGACCCCACATGTGATTGTCCAAGGCAAGGTTGAATATTTACAACTACATTCAGCCTGAAGACTCATTATTGATGCAAATTGGTTTGTTTCTGAAGACCTTATTATTAAAGGCAATTCAATTCACTCAATGTGCTATAAACAATTACACTAGAAGTCAGCAGTTAGACATAGAAAAGAGAAAAAACAACAAAACAAAATGGGAACAGAGAAACGGAAAGGATAATTACTTGAAATTGCTAAATTCAACATTAAGTTCCAAGGGCTGTAATTTACTCCAACAAAAGATGAAGCACTGCATCTCAAACTTATATTGGGCATTTTTTGGACCAACATAGGAGCATGAAGATGGCGAGCTCTGAGTAAGTGTGGGATAGAGAATTAAATCGGCAGACAATCAGAAACTCAGAACTCTTGCAGGCATTGGTGTTTGACTAAACAATCTGGGTTTTATTTCTTCAGTGTCAAGAAGTCTACATTGTGAGCAATGAAGCATTTCACATAAATACTATGGCTACCAGAACATATTGGTGGCTGTGTCTTATAAAGTTTGTGACCTTTGTCCGATACCACAAATGCTTTTTACCCTCTACAGGACATGTCAGGATGATGGTGCTTACTCTCCATTTGCTTGAATGAGCTATCAGGAAAATTCAGCCATTTCGAATGGCACTCTAACCAGAACCCTAAACATTCACTCCCTCTACCACTTGTGTACTCTGGCTTTAATGTGTACTAACCACAAAAGGCACTGCACTTATTTGCCTACCCTACATCTACAGCAATTCCCAATCCATAACCTTTACTTCCAGTAATGGCAAAAACAGTAGGAAAACGGGAATACCACCCTTACAGATTAATTACCTTGATACGGGAATACTGTATATTATTTCTTCACCTTCACTGTCTAAATCCTGAAACATGCTTCACAGCATCACAGTGGGTCTACCTTCACCAAGACTGTACAAAAAGGGAGCACATCGCCATCTCGTCAAGGACAATTAAGTACTGGTTTTGTCAGCAATACCCCCACACCCCAATAAATTACATAAATGAAAAAGAGCTATATTTCTATAGCCGTTATCTATGGGTTACCAAGATGGTTTTGTTTTTCACTAAATAAAAAAAGTTTCACTAAATTAAACTCCCCTTCTTATGGTACCTTCCAATGCAGTTGTAGGGTTATCTAGGGACCCAACACATCTTTCAGATGAAGCTGTGATTCATTTGCATTACTTCCAGTTTAATACACTGTATTCAGTACACACACAATGAGGCATCTTCTCCACTGGAAAAAACAAATGCAAATTGAATTATTTCTTTGCAGAACATCTGATCCTATGCTGATCTCTCTATCTTTAACTCCTTATGATAGATAGATAGATAGATAGATACTTTATTCATCCCCATGGGGAAATTCAACTTTTTTTTTTCCAATGTCCCATACACTTGTTGTAGCAAAACTAATTACATACAATACTTAACTCAGTAAAAAATATGATATGCATCTAAATCACTATCTCAAAAAGCATTAATAATAGCTCTTAAGTCCTGGCGGTTGAATTGTAAAGCCTAATGGCATTGGGGAGTATTGATCTCTTCATCCTGTCTGAGGAGCATTGCATCGATAGTAACCTGTCGCTGAAACTGCTTCTCTGTCTCTGGATGGTGCTATGTAGAGGATGTTCAGAGTTTTCCATAATTGACCGTAGCCTACTCAGCGCCCTTCGCTCAGCTACCGATGTTAAACTCTCCAGCACTTTGCCCACGTTGTTCCAATAAACCTCAAGGTGAGTTTGTAGGTTTGCGTGTCATATTCTGACTGGGCTTGACAATAAATTCAACAATTTCAGATAACTTTTTCTGGGTTATATCAGCACTGGCTTATTCAAATAGATTACCAACAACCTGTAACGTTAATTTAATTTTTCCCTCTTTACAGATACCTCCTGACCTTTGAGCATTTTTACAATTCCCTTTTATTTGTCACTTCCGTCCATCACAAGCTTTTGCATTGGAAAGTTCAAAATTGATTTTACTTTTCTCTCATTCATCTGCTACTGATTCAGCTTCTAGAACATAGAATAGTACAGCACAGGAACAGGCCATTCAGCCCACAATGTTGTGCCGAGCCACCTAAAAAGCAAATCAAAATCATCCAAAAAAATTTCCCTCAGCTGGCACAGTCACTAGCTGGCACTTCTTGGACTCCATCCTATCATAAAGTTCCCTTTGTCTCTTCCATGCTCCCTTTCTCTGTTTCTTAAACTATATTTGATTTCTAACTTGTCTGATAAAAATATCATTGATCTGAAAAGGTTAACGATTTCTTTTTCCATTGATGCAATCTAACCTGCTAATTTTTTCGGTTGTTTTCTGAATTTACATTGACGATATCAGTGAATAGCTGGCAGGCAAAAAAATAAGAATTATAATAATCAGAACAAAAACATGTTTCCCTTGACTAAGCAGAGTTTGAACAAAGAAGAAAGATAGCTATCCTGTAGCTGGTGAGTACTATATGGTCTAGATGGTTAACCTTGTATTCCTCTGGGTGAACACCTAATTGTTATGTAAGTGTTTCTATTTACTGTTAATTTTGATATTAAATTAGTTTCTGGAATATTTTCTTTATCAAATATTGCAATGTGAATTTTTCAACAGGAATATGAGCAGAAATTATCAAAAATCAAAGCAGATTATGAAGCAGAACAGAAGTCCAATGTTAAGTTACAGGAAGATATTGAAAAACTAAGAAATTCTTTTGAAATGAAACTGGCACACATTGAAGCTTTTGATAAGGCCACTGGTATGTTGCATGGATAAGGGTTTGAATTCTTCAATTCAATGCAAATTTTATTGGGGTGCTCTACCCAGTGTGACTTCTAGTTGTAGCAGAATGTTCCAGAAAGAATAAGCAATACTGTATATGTGAGTCACATGCACTGACTCTGAGAATCCTTGGGGCATCAAATTGAAGCCTGATTCTGAATTCTGAAACCAATGAATTCACTACATGATGGATGTCTACTGTATATATGCACTGTAATTACGATAGTATGATTGCAAAGTGATCTTAATTATGTCCTTTTGCTACTTTTATCCGATCATCTGTTCGATCAATTTATTTATTTATTTATTTTCAAATGTTTTGAGGCTTCTCATGTGGAATGTGCATCACATCTGTTATCTTTATTGTAAGAACTCCTTATGTCTTATTGAATTGGGGCAGAAACGGTTATTTTTCAGGATAACCTTAATATGTTTTTGCTTACTAATCTACCAATGTTTGGCTAATTTTATTTGGCTCAATTTTGACAGATTGAATTAAACTGTGTGTCATTAATAATACTTCACAGTGCAAATGTGGTAGACTGATTGTTGCAAGGCTCTATTTTTATTAAGCATTAGATAGTACAATTTCACTAAGGCTATAGATATTATTACTGTCTGGGAAAAAATGTTGTTTGCCAGAAAAATTTATTTTTCAGTAAAGGCTGCAGAAATTCTTCCACACACACATTTTTGTCTGCTGCATGACAGAATAGGTAGGGCAGATTGCACTTGAATCCAGGGGGACCAATATCCTGGTGGGCAGGTTTGCTAGGGCTACTGGGGAGAGTTTAAACTAGAATTGTTGGGGGGTGGGAACTGAACTGAAGAGATTAGGGAAGAGTTGGTTGGCTCACAAATACAGACAGCTTGTAGACAGTGCAAGAGGGAGGATAGGCAGGTGAGAGAGGAGGGGCGCACTCAGACCGAAGGTTTGAGATGTGTCTATTTTAACGCAAGGAGTGTTGTGAACAAAGCGGATGAGCTTAGAGCATGGATCAGGACTTGGAGATATGATGTGGTGGCCATTACAGAGACTTGGATGGCTCAGGAACAGGAATGGTTACTTCAAGTGCCGGGTTTTAGATGTTTCAGAAAGGACAGGGAGGGAGGCAAAAGAGGTGGGGGCATGGCACTGTTGATCAGAGATAGTGTCACGGCTGCAGAAAAGGTGGACGCCATGGAGGGATTGTCTATGGAGTCTCTGTGGGTGGAGGTTAGGAACAGGAAGGGGTCAATAACTTTACTGGGTGTTTTTAATAGGCCGCCCAATAGTAACAGGGATATCGAGGAGCAGATAGGGAAACAGATCCTGGAAAGGTGTAATGATAACAGAGTTGTCGTGATGGGAGATTTTAATTTCCCAAATATCAATTGGCATCTCCCTAGAGCAAGGGGTTTAGATGGGGTGGAGTTTGTTAGGTGTGTTCAGGAAGGTTTCTTGACACAATATGTAGATAAGCCTACAAGAGGAGAGGCAGTACTTGATTTGCTATGGGGAAATGAACCTGGTCAGGTGTCAGATCTCTCAGTGGGAGAGCATTTTGGAGATAGTGATCATAATTCTATCTCCTTTACAAAAGCATTGGAGGGAGGTAGGAACAGACAAGTTAGAAAAGTGTTTAATTGGAGTAAGGGGAATTATGAGGCTATCAGGCAGGAAATTGGAGGCTTAAATTGGAAGCAGATGTTCTAAGGGAAAAGTACGGAAGAAATGTGGCAAATATTCAGGAGATATTTGTTTGGAGTTCTGTATAGGTACATTCCAATGAGACAGGGAAGTTATGATAGGGTACAGGAACCATGGTGTACAAAGGCTATAATAAATCTAGTCAAGAAGAAAAGAAAAGTTTACAAAAGGTTCAGAGAGCTATGAAATCGAGAAACATTATAAGGCTACTAGGAAGGAGCTTAAGAAGGAAATTAGGAGAGCCAGAAGAGGCCATAAGAAGGCCTTGGCTGGCAGGATTAAGGAAAACCCCAAGGCATTCTGCAAGTATGTGAAGAGCAAGAGGATAAGACATGAAAGAATAGGACATATTCAAGTGTGACAGTGCGAAAGTGTGTATGGAACTGGAGGAAATAGCAGAGGTACTTAATGAATACTTCAGTATTCGCTACGGAAAAGGATCTTGGTGATTGTAGTGATGACTTTAGCAGACTGAAAAGCTTGAGCATGTAGATATTAAGAAAGAGGATGTGCTGGAGCTTTTGGAAAGCATCATGTTGGATAGGTCGCCGGGACTGGATAAGATGTACCCCAGGCTACTGTGGGAGGCAAAGGAGGAGATTGCTGAGCTTCTGGCAATGATCCTTGCATCATCAATGGAGACGGGAGAGGTTCTAGAGGATTGGAGGGTTGCGAATGTTGTTCCTTTATTCAAGCAAGGGAGTAGAGATAGCCTAGGAAATTATAGACCAGTGAGTCTTACCTCAGTGGTTGGTAAGTTGATAGAGAAGATCCTGAGAGGCAGGATATATAAACATTTGGAGAGGATTAATATGATTAGGAGTAGTCAGCATGGCTTTGTCAAGGGCAGGTCATGCCTTACGAGCCTGATTGAATTTTTTGAGGATGTAACTAAACACATTGATGAAGGTAGAGCAGTAGATGTAGTGTATATGGATTTCAGCAAAGCATTTGATAAGGTACCGCATGCAAGGCTTATTCAGAAAGTAAGGAGGCATGGGATCCAAGGGGACGTTGCTTTGTGGATCCAAAACTGGCTTGCCCACAGAAGACAAAGAATGGTTGTAGACGGGTCGTATTCTGCATGGAAGTCGGTCACCAGGTGTCTGTTGTGGGACCTTTACTCTTCGTGATGTTTATAAATGACCGGTGTCACGTACCCTGTGACCAGGTTACCAAGCCAGCAGAAATGGAATGATACGTTGGAGTCTGGTGGTACTGTAACTAAAGGTGTTTATTAGTAAACTAAGAAACACAGTATCAACAATGAAAATATACGTATAAAACAGGTTAGCAATGATAAATACAGAAGTGTAGGAATAAGAATCAAAACCGAGCTCTATCATAGTCTAGGGGCTAGGGGTAAATGAATAGTCTTAAGATAATGTAAAGTTCAGTTCATTTCAGTTTGGGTTGAGGTAGTTGCTGTTGTGACATTGGAGAGAGAGAGAGATAGATAGAGAGAGAGAGAGAGAGAGAGAGAGAGAGAGAGAGAGTGAGAGTTGAGCAGCTGCAGCAGGCAAACCCGTTGTCTTCTTGTTCCGTTCTACTGTTGTGGTCACCAATTATGACCCTTCCGTTCCCGGCTAGACCGTTCTTCAGTGGTGGACTTGTTACCCAGGCGAGGATGGACACACACACAAGCCCCACCAGCCTGCCTTCACACACTGTGAGCTTCGGACCGATTCCCCCGAATCAATCCTCCAAGCTCCCACCTTCCTGTGGGTGCACAACACTCGTTCAGTGTCCAGTGGCGTGTCTGCCTGTGTCTCAGCAGACTCTGCTTTTATCTCCCCAGCCGGGGTACCAGCCATCCATCAACTGATCATGTCCATTAAACTGGCCACTCCCTCCTGTCTCAGCAGGCACCTGGCATCACTCTGCTGTGTCAGCAAGGATTCACACAAGTAGGCAAAGTCCTTGGAAGTAAAGTCAACAATCAGCGAAGAAGCCATAATTTTAAATCCTTGTGTCTCTCTCATTATCAGCATGTACAGCATGGCGCCTCTCCCCCTCTTTATCTCTCTCTCTTGTTAGCAGCATTAGTTCATAGGGGTCAATTCTGGACCCCATCTCCCCATGGTTTTCTCATCACACATAACACCGGGATGAGGAAGTGGAGGGATGGGTTAGTAAGTTTACTGATGACACAAAGGTCAGAGGTGTTGTGGATAGTGTGGAGGGCTGTCAGAGGTTACAGCAGGACATTGATAGGATGCAAAGCTGGGCTGAGAAGTGGCAGATGGAGTTCAACCCAGATAAGTGTGAAGTGGTTCAATTTGGTAAGTCAAATATGATGGCAGAATATAGTATTAATGATAAGACTCTTGGCAATGTGGAGGATCAGAGGGATCTTGGTGTCCGACGCCATAGGACGCTCAAAGCAGCTGCGCAGGTTGACTCTGTGGTTAAGAAGGCATATGGTGTATTGGCCTTCATCAATCATGGAATTGAATTTAAGAGCCAACAGGTAATGTTCAGGTAATGTTGCAGCTATATAGGACCCTGGTCAGACCCTACTTGGAGTCCTGTGCTCAGTTCTGGTTGCCTCACTACAGGAAGGATGTAGAAGCCACAGAAATGGTGCAGAGGAGATTTACAAGGATGTTACCTGGATTGGGGAGCATGCCTTATGAGAATAGGTTGAGTGAACTTGGCCTTTTCTCCTTGGAGCGACGGAGGTTGAGAGGTGACCTGATAGAGGTGTATAAGATGATGAGAGGCATTGATCATGTAGATAGTCAGAGGCTTTTCCCAGGGTTGAAATGGTTGCCACAAGAGGACACAGGTTTAAGGTGCTGGGGAGTAGGTACAGAGGAGATGTCAGGGGTAAGTTTTTTACTCAGAGAATGGTGAATGCGTGCAATGGGCTGCAGACGACGGTGGTGGAGGCAGATAAGATAGGGTCTTTTAAGAGAATTTTAGATAGGTACATGGAGCTTAGTAAAATAGAGAGCTATGGGTGAGCCTAGTAATTTCTAAGGTAGGGACATGTTCGGCATAACTTTGTGGGCCGATGGGCCTGTATTGTGCTGTAGGTTTTCTATGTTTCTAACTTAATTTAACACTAAAATCAAAGGGTCTCATATTAGAAATGCTGAGTTTCTCTTTCTACAGAATTTGCCTGACTTCCTGAGTTTTAGAAGAATTTTAATTTTTCTTTCAGATTTCCAACATCTGCAGTTTTTAAACTATTTAAGTTAAAGCCAGCTATCCTTTAGGGTTCCTCGGTGTAGGATCTACATTGGCACAAAGACTACTAGGGTTGACTGAGGGTCAAACTTCCAATTTAAGTAGTGAATGAGGGTCATGCTTGTAATCAGAGGTAGAAGGAAGTGCTAACAATCAAGTTGCATGATGGAGCGGGGTGGTCAGTAAACCCACTTGATTAGCAGACCCCTACAAATCATTCGCACGGGAATGCTGATGTACCCCATTTCACAGATGTCCAACCTTCTCCATATTTTAAAACTGTCTTTTGAAATCTCTGTTTAACATTTCTGAAGATCTATTTACTTCTTCGCCTGACTTGTTGAGTGTTTTGTAGCATTTTCTATTTTTATTAAGAGGTATTTTTTTTGTGTTTTACAACTGAACTTCACCACTTTCAGGAGATGACTTTCCCAAGATACGTGCTTCACTGCAACACCAACAGCAAAATTTAATGTTTATTTAGATAGATAAATCATATTAATGAAAACATTGGGCAATCTGGCTAGAAAATAATAATCATTGGTAGTGCAAAGAAGTATTCCAATTGATCTGAGTTTAGTTACATTGAAACAAAGCGCACACACAAAGTAACTTCATGTTGTCTTGGGGAATGCAAAACTTCGACTGGGTAAAGGATTTTGGTTTCATGATGGAAATGTATACAATACGTAGTGAATTCTTTATCATGCCCGTGCTTATGTTGGGACTGTATACTGTCAAGAGTTGAGGCCTTTCTGATATTGTTCTAAAATGTACTAAATATACTAGAGTAATTTTTGACATTGTTCTAGTATTGTAGAGTCCTCCCATTTCTGATTGGTATGATAAATTAACTTAATTATCAGATTACCAATATACACTATTAATAACATTACAAACGGAATGATTCTGTCTCCTTAGATGCACCTTCCTTTGAAGAAAGCACCCGTGCCATAGAGATAACTCAGCCGTTTAATGTTAAATTGGCAGATGTGAGTGAAGTAGAACAGAAGCTAGCTATCGCTATGGTAAATACTGTTAATTAACTGTCATTAAACATGGAAGTTTTGTTGTGTCCTTTTGCTGTTTAATTAATTGAGAAAATATTAGGAATATGCTGATAGCCAATTTGAAATATGATAGAGCCATGGCATAATTAGGTGTTTCTCATTATTAGTCCATGGGTAGTTATATTAACAGTCATGATTCTCTCTAATACAACCACTTATATACATTTTTATGACTGACATATTTGAAATACTAGTATGTGAAGTGAAAGAAAGTGGTTTTGTAATGAAGTACGTGAAGAAAGTTCAAAGCTGTTTCCTCGCAGGAACATAAAAGGTCAATAATATAGGAGGTAATTTAATAATTTGGTACTGGAAAGTGGATGTGTGGTTAATTAAAAACATATCAGCATCTTCAGATTATTAGTGCATTATATAGTAGGTCCATATATTCCACTATCAATTAATAATTGACTTCTGGAACAGATGGAACCAGTGTTGGATGACTGAGAATTGAATTTCCAGCTAGAGTGCACCCCTCTAGTGCCATAGAGCAATGAGATGTTGTGCTATAAAATGGCAGGAAACATACAGTGTCAGAGAATGGCCACAACTTCCGGTGTGCTGTGCTGAGCAGACATACAAAGAAACTAAAAGAGGGACTTTGACAAGTCAATGGCATTCCCCGGGTAGCCAGTCTCAGCTGAAATAAGTGTTCCATTGGTGCAGTAACTAGTGCTGCTGTTGCACAGCTCCAGTGGCACAGATGTGATATTGAACTCTGTTTGGATTTTGCACATACTCCCTGTGACCATGTGGGCTTGCAAGTTTCCTATCACATTCCAACTATGTACTCTGAATTGTCCACAATGCAGGTGAGTTACAGAAGAATTGGGGAATGTGAAAGAAAATAAAGTTGTATGAGAATAGAACTGATGGGTGTGCTCTGAGACCCCAAGTCCTAGATTATGTATATGCCCCCACCACCACCCTTTCCAATGCATTCCATGCACCCACCACTCTCTGTGTAACTCTGACATCTCCCCTATACTTTCCTCAATTACCTTAAATTAATATCCTCTTATTGCCACCCTGAAAACAAGGCATTGGCTATGCCTCTTAACATCTTATACACCTCTATCAAGTCACTTCTCATCTTCCTTTGCTCCAAAGAGAAAAGCCCTGGGTTACTCAACCTTTCCTTATAAGGTATGTTATTTAATCCAAGCAGCATCCTGATAAATCTCCTTTACACCCTCTCTAAAGCTTCCACATCCTTCCTATAATAAGGCAACCAGAACTGAACACAATACTCCCAAGCGTTGTCTAACCTGAGTTTTATAGAGCTGCAACATTATCTCACAACTCTTGAACTCAATTCCCTGACTAATAAAGGAAGGCCAACATAACATACACCTCGTTAACAACCTTATCACTTGCACAGCAACTTTGAGGGTTCTATGGATTTAGATTCCAAGATCTCACTGTTCCTCCACACTGCTAAGATTCCTGCCA
The DNA here is from genome assembly GCF_048418815.1 of Hemitrygon akajei. Taxonomy (NCBI): domain Eukaryota; kingdom Metazoa; phylum Chordata; class Chondrichthyes; order Myliobatiformes; family Dasyatidae; genus Hemitrygon; species Hemitrygon akajei. The sequence goes on along the minus strand of NC_133152.1, from coordinate 14,469,937 downwards.
TCAATCTTGTACTTTGCCTTCAAGTTCAACCTTCAAATGTCTATCACTTAACACTTCTCCAGATTGAATTTCATCTGCCGCTTCTCAGCCCAGGTCTACATCCTTTCAAAGTTCCGTTGTAACCTATGACAATCTTCTGCACTATCCACAACACAATCGAACGTTGTGTCATCTACAAAACTCACTAAGTCATTTCTTAACCAATGGTTCCATTGCTGTACACTTCTAATTTAATGAAGTGAGTTCCAACCATCCTGGATATCTACACAGATTCTAGAGCCTATTAATGTTAGCAATAAATGTTAAAGAAGCTAAAGAAAATTTTGCAGACCCTTAGTTTTTAACATAAATGATTTATTAATTACTATCATAAAGCTTGGAGAACATACAGACTTGGTATATATGATAGGATTTTTAAAATTCAGAATACTATATTAAAATAACTGAATCAACTTTCCTGACAAATATTGAACATTGTTTTAATAATTTTATTTTGATATTATTTTTTTCAAGTTGATTGAACCAGAGCCTGAAATAACTGAACAAGATATCAGAAGTATGAAAGATACAGCATCTACTGAAGAGCAGCATTCTCTATTAGGAGTGCAACTGTCAAAGGGTGAAATTGCAGCAGAATGTTCTCCGGTTGCTTCATCACCTGCCACATTAGATCATGAAGAGGTACTTGCAAGGTCTGTCCTACAAGTATGCCATTCTTTTCTAGATAGTATACACTGCTTTTGGAAAATTTTGCATATACAATACATATGCAGCACTTCCAATATCTCAGAAGAGGCCTATCATCTGATCTGTTTTCAGTCAACTTAATAATTTTACAAACAATGCTTATTACCTCTAAAATTGTATGTAAAATTATAAATTATGCCCAGAAGCAACTACTGCTCTATTCCAGGTCTAACTTGGAGAATTTTGTTCAAACGTGAATTAATTTCTTGTGTGGAAAAGTGACTTCAACCTAAAATGACTTGGCTTTTAAAGTTGCACTCTCATATTATTACATCACCACTGAAATGGTTCACTTTAACAGCCGGGTTAACCTCTTTATCATAGCAAATATCTTATTTTAATCATCTCCCATCTTTTTAAACTGCAGATATAAATGCAGGGATCAGTCAAAAGAAAGGTTCTTCTTCATAGATCTTTGACTATTTTCTATAAAAGTCATGTGTGATTCTTGTATCAGTTCCCTTGTCATTCTTTGGAATACTTTGTGGATAAAGTGTTAGTATGTAGCATTGATTCCTCAGAAGACTATGTTGAAATCCCACTCATGGACTACAGTACATAATGTATGCTGACGGGATATCATGTAATTGCCAACTGTTGGAAATATCATCTTTCAATGAGATGTTTAATTGACTCCCTCACCATGTGGCTAGAAATGATACAATGGCACTATTTGAAGAAAAGCAGAAAGTTGTATCACAGCCAACATTTGTGACTCAAGAAATACCATAAAACATGTTGATTAGTCTATTCCCTTTTCCAGAAGTCTCAGGCATAGCATATTTCCCTGGCCTAATATAAGTGATATTGGTATCTTAAAATAGGAGCCATTTCTTCATCCTAGACACAGACAGTGAACTAAAGTACACCAAAAGTTGGCCATACAAAAGTCAAAATCAATTATTTAGTTAATAAAATGCTCTATTGTTCTCTTGTAGGCTGAAGATGTTGGAGAATGAAGTAGTTGGGGGAGAACAGGCCAAAAATACAGAGTTGAAGGAGAAACGAAAACGGCGGAAAAAATATGCTGATGAGCGAAAGAATCAACTTGCAGAAGCACTGAAACACGCAGACAGGGATGATCCTACTATCCTGATCAACGTATATGAATCTATTCAAGATGAAGTTAGAGCAAAAAGCAAAAGTATAGAAAACTTGCAAAGAAAGGTAATATTTTTCTATGAGTCCTGATGAACGGTCTTGGCCGAAAACATTGATTATACTCATTTCCATAGATGTTGCCTGGCTTACTGAATTCCTCCAGCATTTTTGTGTGTTACTCAAAAACTTTCATTGTTTTTCTCTATTTCTCCTTCTTGCACCTGAGAAGGAAAAAAGAGCAAAAGTGGACAGTTTTGGTAGTAATGCCATTGACAAATTGATCAGGAACAATAGAATGTATATTTTGCTTAATAATTTGCCATTGAAAAATACATTGCTGGATCATATGTCCTTTCTTAGTGCAGCTTTCATTTGGTCTTCAAACTTGTTTGATGATAGGTCATGTGAAGAATTGATGGGATCAATGAATGATACCTATAAAGTGCTTGGTTGGCGGTAGAACTGTTTTGTGTCATTGCTGTGAAAGTGGGGTGGAGAAGAGTTGGAGTGGTAGGTAGTCAGTAAGGATTTCAGATTATATAAATACACCAGTGAAATTCTGAATTAACAAATCCAATGGCATCATGTGCACCAATGTGAGTATGGGGTGCATAGCTCTCATTACTCTCCCTGTCTGCCTCATCTGTTAGGATGCTCTTTGCTTATTACTTATGCAACCTCAAATTTTAGTCTTGCTCCAAATTGCACATGACTATTCAGCAGATGCAGGCTGTTGTGAACTGAAGCATGTTCCAGCTTGTTTCAGGTACCAGAACGAGTATCTTCAGAATAAATTATCGTGATTCATTATCGTGCTGTTTGGCTTTAGTGGTGGAGTTTTTAACAAGCATCGTTATTCATGTTGTGGCTAGTGTCCCCATATTTCAATGAGATATTTCATATCACTCAACCTCCATACTACCGAGTTTCAAGAAGCCTGAAAAATCTTTGTTAAGGCAGCTTTCTGAACTGCTGTCAATTTAAAGACATCATGTAAAGTGTACCCATCACATGTCTAACATTTCCTGCTTCAGTCTGAAATTACTGTTAAAGTATGCAATATTGGATTTAGTAAAAATACTCAGTCTATTCATCATGTATAATGTAGATAAAGTGGGGTCTTAAAACAAATCATTTTGAAAATACCAAAATTCAGAGTAATCTCACTGCATTTAAAGGAAATGAGATATAAATCATAGTACAGAAACAGAGTGTTGTTTTTACTCTTAAAATGGCTCTTCTCTACAGTACTTCACCTTCTTTTAGGGAATGAAATAGGTCAGGTGATGGAGGTATGTGTTGGGGAGCACTTTGGGTCCAGTGATCACAATGCCATTAGTTTCAATATAATTATGGAGAAGGATAGGACTGGACCCAGGGTTGAGATTTTTTATTGGAGAAAGGCTGACTTTGAGGCAATGCGAAAGGATTTAGAAGGAGTGGATTGAGACAATTTGTTTTATGGAAAGGATGTAATAGAGAAATGGCGGTCATTTAAAGGTGAAATTTTGAGGGTACAGAATCTTTATGTTCCTGTTAGGTTGAAAGGAAAGGTTAAAAGTTTGAGAGAGCCATGGTTTTCAAGGGATATTGGAAACTTGGTTAGGAAAAAGAGATATCTATAATAAATATAGGCAGCATGGAGTAAATGAGGTGCTCGAAGAATATAAAGAATATAAGAAGAATCTTAAGAAAGAAATTAGAAAAGCTAAAAGAAGATACGAGGTTGCTTTGGCAAGTAAGGTGAAAATAAATCCAAAGGGTTTCTACAGTTACATTAATAGCAAAAGGATAGTGAGGGATAAAATTGGTCCCTTAGAGAATCAGAGTGGACAACTGTGTGGAGCCAAAAAAGATGGGGGAGATTTTGAACAATTTCTTTTCTTTGGTATTCACTAAGGAGAAGGACATTGAATTGTGTAAGGTAAGGGAAACAAGTAGAGAAGTTATGGAAACTATGACGATTAAAGAGGAGGAAGTACTGGTGCTTTTAAGGAATATAAAAGTGGATAAATCTCCGGGTCCTGACAGGATATTCCCTAGGACCTTGAGGGAAGTTAGTGTAGAAATAGCAGGGGCTCTGACAGAAATATTCCAAATGTCATTAGAAACGGGGATGGTGCCAGAGGATTGGCGTATTGCTCATGTGGTTCCATTGTTTAAAAAGGGTTCTAAGAGTAAACCTAGCAATTATAGGCCTGTCAGTTTGACATCAGTGGTGGGTAAATTAATGGAAAGTATTCTTAGAGATGGTATATATAATTATCTGGATAGATGGGGTCTGATTAGAAACAGTCAACATGGATTTGTGTGTGGAAGGTCATGTTTGACAAATCTTATTGAATTTTTTGAAGAGGTTAAGAGGAAAGTTGATGAGAGTAAAGCAGTGGATGTCGTCTCTATGGACTTCAGTAAGGCCTTTGACAAGGTTCCACACGGAAGGTTAGTTAGGAAGGTCCAATCGTTAGGTATTAATATTGAAGTAGTAAAATGGATTCAACAGTGGCTGGATGGGAGATGCCAGAGAGTAGTGGTGGATAACTGTTTGTCAGGTTGGAGGCCTGTGACTAGTGGTGTGCCTCAGGGATCTGTATTGGGTCCAGTGTTGTTTGTCATATACATTAATGATCTGAATGATGGGGTGGTAAATTGGATTAGTAAGTATGCAGATGATACTAAGGTAGGTGGCGTTGTGGATAATGAAGTAGGTTTTCAAAGTTTGCAGAGAGATTTGGGCCAGTTAGAAGAGTGGGCTAAGCGATGGCAGATGGAGTTTAATGTTGATAAGTGTGAGGTGCTACATTTTCATAGGAATAATCCAAATAGGACATACATAGTAAATGGCAGGGCATTGAAGAATGCAGTAGAACAGAGTGATCTAGGAATAACGGTGCATAGTTCCCTGAAGGTGGAATCTCATGTGGATAGGGTGGTGAAGAAAGCTTTTGGTATGTTGGCCTTTATAAATCAGAGCATTGAGTATAGGAGTTGGGATGTAATGTTAAAATTGTACAAGGCATTGGTAAGGCCGAATTTGGAGTATTGTGTACAATTCTGTTCACCAAACTATAGGAAAGATGTCAACAAAATAGAGAGAGTACAGAAAAGATTTACTAGAATGTTACCTGGGTTTCAGCACCCAAGTTACAAGGAAAGATTGAACAAGTTAGGTATTTATTCTTTGGAGCGTAGAAGGTTGAGGGGGTACTTGATAGAGGTATTTAAAATTATGAGGGAGATAGATAGAATTGACATGGATAGGTTTTTTCCATTGAGAGTAGGTGTGATTCAAACAAGAGGACATGAGTTGAGAGTTAGGGGGCAAACGTTTAAGGGTAACATGAGGGGGAATTTCTTTACTCAGAGAGTGGTAGCTTTGTGGAACTTCCAGTAGAAGTGGTAGAGGCAGGTTCAGTATTGCCATCTAAAGCAAAATTGGATAGGTATATGGACAGGAAAGGAATGGAGGGTTATGGGCTGAGTGCGGGTCAGTGGGATTAGGTGAGAGTAAGCGTTGGGCACGGACTAGAAGGGCCAAGATGCCCTGTTTCCATGCTGTAATTGTTATATGGTCATACTCTATCAATATATCTTGTTTTCCCCACATGGAATTATCTAATTACTTTTTATTCCCTATGTTAGTGACATTCTCATCATTGAGTGAAAGAATTCATTTCTGAAATTGATTTATTCTAGTGATAACTGATAAACAGACCTCGTGTTATTAATCTGTTTATCATTCATTTAATTTAAGCTAACGATTGCTGAGATAGAAATCTCTGATCTTCAAACTGAGTTTGAGTTTGAGCGCATTGATTATCTGTCTACCATAAGGAGGCAGGAACGAGAAAACATTCTACTTCAGCAAGTCCTGGAAAGAATCCAGCCGTTAATTCGACATGAATGTAACTACAGTAATATAGACAGAATGAAGCGGGAAAGTGTTTGGGATGAAGAAAGTGGTTGCTGGAAACTACCAGAAATGGTTCTGCAAAAGATCTCTCTTCCATCTGGTAAGTGGGTATCTATGGTTAAAATTCAAAGTACATGTATTATCAAAGTATGTATACCATATACAACCTCGAGAGTCATCTTCTTGTGGGCAGCCACAAAACAAAGGAACACGATAGAATTCACAAAAAGAACCTGCACCACAAAGACAGTCAGTCAAATGGATCTTTCCCATTTCACGCACATCTGCTCTCACTCCAGCCTCCTGCCACCCCACTCGGGATAGGGTTCCCTTTGTCCTCACCTACCACCCCACCAGCCTCCAGGTCCAACATATAATTCTTCGTAACTCCCGGCACCTCCAATGGGATCCCACTACCAAGCACATCTTTCCCTCCTCCCCTTTCTGCTTTCAGCAGGAATCGCTCCCTACGTGACTTCCTTGTCCATTCGTCACCCCCCATCCCTTCCCACCGATCTCCCTCCTGGCACTTATCCTTGTAAGCGTAACAAGTGCTACACCTGCCCTTACACTTCCTCCCTCACCACCATTCAGGGCCCCAGACAGTCCTTCCAGGTGAGGCGACACTTCACCTGTGAGTCGGTGTGGTATACTGCATCCGGTGCTCCCAGTGCAATCTTCTGTATATTGGTGAGACCCAACGCAGACTGGGAGACCGTTTTTCTGAATACCTACGCTCTGTCTGCCAGAGAAAGTAGGATCTCCCAGTGGCCACATATTTTAATTCCATGTCCCATTCCCATTCTGATATGTCTATCCATGGCCTCCTCTACTGCCAAGATGAAGCCACACTCAGGTGGAGGAACACCACCTTATATTCTGTCTGGTTAGCCTCCAACCTGATGGCATGAACATTGATTTCTCTAACTTCCATTAATGCCCCTCCTCCCCTTCTTACCCCATCCCTTATTTTTTTTCCTCCTTTTTTTTTTCTCTCTGTCCCTCTCACAATCACTCCTTGCCTGCTGTCCATCTCCCTCTGGTGCTCCCCTCCCCCTTTCTGTCTCTCTAGGCCTCCTGACCCATGATCCTTTCCCTTCTCCAGCTGCGCAATCCCTTTTTCCAATCAACTTTCCAGCTCTTTGCTTCATCCCTCCCCCTCCTGTCTTCTCCTATCATTTCAAATTTTCCCCTCCCCCTCCCACTTTCAAATCTCTTACTATCTTTTCTTTCAGTTAGTCCTGACAAAGGGTCTCGGCCCGAAATGTTGACTGTACTTCTCCCTATAGATGCTGCCTGGCCTGCTGCGTTCCACCAGCATTTTGTGTGTGTTGCTTGAATTTCCAGCACCTGCAGATTTCCTCATGTTTGCAGTCAAATATTTATTATGCAAAAAAAAGGAACAAATTAAGGAAAAACTTCTTCTCCCAGAGAGTTGTGGGGGTCTGGAATGCACTGCCTTGGAAGGCAGTGGAGGCCAGTTCTCTGGATGCTTTCAAGAAGGAGCTAGATAGGTATCTTATGGATAGGGGAATCAAGGGATATGGGGACAAGGCAGGAACCGGGTATTGATAGTAGACGATCAGCCATGATCTCAGAATGGCGGTGCAGGCTCAGGGTCGAATGGTCTACTTCTGCACCTATTGTCTATTGTCTATTATCTATATAAATTGTGCAAATAATAAAAAACAAATAATTCACAGAACATGAACTGCAGAGATAACTCCACAGGTAAGTCCACAGCCATGTAGCCAAGTTCAACACTACAGCCAGTTCAGGAGCCCCTTGGCTGCAGGTTCTACAGCTGCAGAACCAGGTTCAGCGCCAAGGCGAGTGCCAGTGGTTGCGGGCCACAGCTGAGAATGAGTCCCCACCCTGGGCCTCGATGCCTTAACCTTTTTAATATGGTTCAGCACTTAAATTGGCCAAACATTGGTTCATTATGTGAAATTCCATTGTTAATAATTTAGTTAGCATTGGCAACTCAGCTGGAATTTGAACACATGTACACAGGTTAAATTCTATACATTTGATCTCCTTTAAAGCAAGCAAAATTTAGCATTTACATAACAACTATGGCTTTACAGAAATATTTTCACTGTTTTTTAACAGTTAAACAATAGGATATTGGAACATAAAGGAGGCAGGTTTTATAGAGAGTCTTAGGAGCACCAAAAAGGAGAAAGAGTTTTGGAGCTTTTGGGGGGGGCATTTCTAAGATTAAGATGTAGAATTCAATGGCTGGGTATCAATTATTATATCCTAAAAAACAATTTTAATAAGACCTAAATGGAATGGTAGCCGATTAGGAAAAGGGGAGATGCAACGAGACCTGGGTGTCATTGTACACCAGTCATTGAAGGTGGGCATGCAGGTACAGCAGGCGGTGAAAAAGGCAAATGGTATGTTGGCATTCATAGCCAAAGGATTTGAGTACAGGAGCAGGGAGGTTCTACTGCAGATGTGCAAGGCCTTGGTGAGACCGCACCTAGAATATTGTGTGCAGTTTTGGTCCCCTAATCTGAGGAAAGACATTCTTGCCATAGAGGGAGTACAGAGAAGGTTCACCAGATTAATTCCTGGGATGCAGGAAGATTGTTTCCGATGTTGGGGAAGTCCAGAACGAGGGGTCGCAGTTTAAGGATAAAGGGGAAGCCTTTTAGGACCGAGATGAGGAAAAACTTCTTCACACAGCGAGTGGTGAATCTGTGGAATTCTCTGCCACAGGAAACAGTTGAGGCCGGTTCATTGGCTATATTTAAGAATAAGTTAGATATAGCCCTTGTGGCTAAAGGGATCAGGGGGTATGGAGAGAAAGCAGATACAGGGTTCTGAGTTGGATGATCAGCCATGATCATACTGAAAGGTGGTGCAGGCTCAAAGGGCCGAGTGGCCTACTCGATGCACCATCAATAACTCTCTGAGACGTGAGGCGAGATAGGCTTTTATTAGCTGGAAGAAAGCACTGTCAGCAGCAAGAGACCATCACACAACATCCTGGAGACTGAGGGAGGAGCAGTGCCTCCAATCGCCTTTATACAGGGGTCTGTAGGAGGAGCCACAGGAGCAGTCAATGGGGGGGCGTGTCCAGACAGGTATATGTAGTTCACCACACTCCTACACCTATTTTCTATGTTTCTATGTTTCTATGAAAGCTCAGAAAACTTGATGAACCACATAGTTGCCTTTTTACATATGTCAGAAAGCAAAAGGAAATTAAGTCAGAAAAGAGAATAGGAAGCATTATCCATACGCCTTCAATTTAATTAATTATTCCATGCCAGTAGAAGACAATCCTGTTCACAGTGTTCCTCAAGGGACTGCTGTCCGTTGGGGAAAAATCATTATTAAATCAGTTTTTCAATGCTCAGGTGCTACTTTTCGTATTGGAGCAGTAGGGAAAATATAGAGATACAATGCTGTTGATACTTCCATCAAAAAGTCAACTGAAAGGGTCTGAAAATTGCACTGCATTATTTTTTATGGTTCAAACAATAAGTCTTGAAAATATATGTAAATCAAATATATTTCTGATGATTTGTGCTGTCTTCTCATTTATGTTTCAAAAAGTGAATTAACTGCTGGTATTATCTTCAATGAAACAATCTAGCAGTAAGGTAATCTTTACCCCTAGAAATGGAAAAGAGATTGGCAGCTCATAAAATCTATGTCACCAAGATCACAGTAAATTGGATTGCGTCTTACAGTGAAATATAGTAAACCTTGTTTAACCTGGCATCCTTAGGATCTTGATTGTGCCAAGCTATGTCTGCTAATACCCCTACACATTAGTTATTATTTTGGATGTTAAATAGTTTTATAATCAACTTTGCAGTGAACCAGGTAAGTTAAAGGGAGCATGGGAACCAGATCAGCAGTGATTTGAAAGACAGCGTAGAAACCAGGGCCCCAGTGAGTACAAGGGAAGCCGCAAACATCACCTGGAATTTCCAAATCATTGGTAAATGGATAATCAGTTTCATCGTATTCACTTCATGCCTGATATAAAATTTGAAATGTTACTGGAGACTCTATTGAGCTTGAATATGACTACCTTGCAAAGCAGAGTTTGAAAATTATTTTTTTCTAATGAGGCATAAAAACTGATGCCTTACTGCTAAGTGGTAAAAAAAAAATTAAAGTGTAGTAGATTTACAAATGATCTTTTAACACTAATATTTTTTTCAGCTGGCTCCTGTGCAGCATCAAATAAGCAAGGGTTGAGAGTCTCTGCTAATGATATTACAGATTGCTCAATGGTAAGCATCAGTTTCAAGTGTATCCATACTCTAAAGACTATTAGAATAACCTGACCATTGAGATTAATTTTATTTGAGTATTTACAATGTTAAAGCATAAGTTTAAGTTTTGATCAATCCAGATTACTAACATGAGATGTGATTAGATTAGCCACATAATTACATTAGAGAGCAAGTATTTAGCAACTCATCTCCTGATTTTCAAAGCTTTTCCAATTGTCAGTAAAGCACAGCTCCAAGTGTAGTGAAGAAGTCTTCAGTTGCTCAGATGAGTGAGGTTCCAGCATTTAAGAAACTGAACTCTATCCAGCATGAAACATGCTGATTGATTGTGTTGCTAATTAAATGCAGCACATGACAAACACCAGATATTGAATCAAATCAGAGTGGGAATCATATTTATTATCTCTGATATATGTTGTGAAATTTGTTGTTTGTGGCAGCAGTACAGTGCACGACATATAAAATTACTTCAGGTTGCAATGAAAATGCAATGAAAATAAAATAAATAAGTCATGCAAAGGGGAATAGTGAGGTAGTGTTCTGAGTCCATGGACCATTCAAAAATCTGATGGTGGAAGGGAAGAAGCTGTCTCTAAAATGTTGAGTGTGCATCTTCAGGCTCCTGTACCTCCTCTTTGATAGTAATAATGAGAAGAGGGCATTTCCAAGATGGTGAGGGTCCTTAATGATGCATGCCACCTTCCTGAGACATTGCATTTTGAAGATGTCTTCGATGGTGGGGAGCCCGTCATGGAGCTTTGCCCAATAACTATACTTCTTTATTGTGATTAGTTGAAACAACTGAAAGATTCACTACATAGTTCAAACAACTCTTTGACTCTTTAGTTTCACAACTTCCAAAACCCTTTGCTTGTATTCAGATAACACCCATGTGATGAAGCTGGCTGGGGTTTAATCTTGGTGAGTTCTTTTCTGAGTCCCCAATTTGGGGATGTCTTCTATATTAGTTCGTATTTGGAGTCACTGGTGCAGATTCTCCAATGATCCACTTCTTCACCAATTTCTTCACATACATCCTAAACATTTGCTTTGACACTTTCAAATTCTTGTTGATACCATTCCCCAATCACTTTAGTGACGTGGTCCTCAGTTACCAAAGTGTCTGTTTATGATTCATAATTTGCTAGACTGTCCCTTTCACAAGATACCAGTTACCAAAATATCCCCATTTGTTTAGAGACACAAGAGACTGCAGATGCTGGAATCTAAAGCCAAAAAAAAAACAGTGAAGCTCAGTAGGTCAGGCATCATCTGTGGGAAAAAGAAACAGTGGCCATTTCAGGAAAAGATCCTGAGCCAAGATTGAGAGTCCTAATCTTCTTCCTCCACTCTTAGTTGTGAGGCAGGTCTTGACTTGAAACATCCCACACCGATGCTGCATAACTTGCAACAAGTTCCTCCAACAACTTGTTTCTTTGTCTCCATTTATTTGGTCTGTTCTCCAGATAGTTCCAAGTGGGATCTAAAGCTATCTCAATGATGTTCTCATGTTGATACTGCCCAGCAGTGGATTACATGACCTTCCATTCCTTCATCTATGTTTCTTTGTTCTTGGATCACAGCATTTCTCTTCCTAGCAGTGCTGTCCTCCTAGGGCCTGATAGGGTATTGACATTTCTCCTGATAGTACCTGACCCATCATTTTAAATATTTATTCCCATTATAATCAGCCCAATATGGTTGAACTGTTTCATATCAAAGTTGTACTCGAGTGTTTCAACGAGTTTTTTTCAACCACACCTCTAGTCTGTGACCGCTATCATCTGGTGTCAAAGGTATCTTTTACATTGGTTATTTTACTCCCTCCAAGATGCACACAGTATTGGAAATGTGTTCCCAGTCTTTGGTTGTAAAGTGGTTAAAATTCTGTAACTGTCTATGTTATAGAGATGAACATAAGAACTAGAAGCAGAGTTGGTCCTTCCCACCTGCCCCACTATGTAATTAGAACATAGGTGCTTTTTAATCTCAGCACCACATTCCGTCATGAACTCTACATACCTTATTCTCTGCTAACTAAAAATTTATCAATATTTCTGTGAAATGTACTCAGTGACTGAGCCTCCACAGACTTATTGCATAGAGAATTCTAAACTTTCTCTACTGTCTGATGAAGAATTTCCTTCTTACATCTGCCCCATTTCAATATAGTAATTAAGGGGGTGATTTGCCACCAGAGTTTTGATTGCAATGTTAAGTGTGCACTCCCATGCCTATTTTTTTTTTATTGGTTAAAGCAAGTCCAAAAGACACTAATTGAAGAAGAGGTCAGGATTAAACCCAGGTCCTTGGACCTGTGAAATAGGTTGCACCTCAGCACTGAGGTCCTTGGTAAACTCAGTCCATTATGTTTTGCAAGCCATATCATTCTTATGCCCAATGCTACATCCCTGAAAAAAACATTTTGTTTTAAGCTCTGTAATAGGAAGATATTACCAATGGACATAGCAAATGACTCAAAGATGTACTCAAGGCTTTCTTCAAGAAATGCAGTATCACCAACTGACTCCTGACAATCCCTGGTCCATGACTGCTCAAAGCGAAAAAGGAGCATTCAGGATGATATTGTAGACCTCAAGGCTATTAATTTCTCACTTGGGATCAATAAAGTATTTATTATTATTATTATGTCATCTCTCTGACACAGTGGTGTCAAGAAAACAACCTCTCCCTCAATGTCGCAAAAACAAAGGAGCTGGTTGTGGATTACAGGAGGAATGGAGACAGGCTAACCCCTATTGACAGTAATGGATCTGGGGTTGAGAGGGTAAGCAGCTTTAAATTCCTTGGCATCCACATCACTGAGGACCTCACATGATCTGTACACGCCAGTTGTGTGGTGAAAAAGACACAACAGTGCCTCTTTCACCTCAGTTGGTGGAGGAAGTTTGGTATGGGCCCCCAAATCCTAAGAACTTTCTACAGGGGCACAATTGAGAGTGTCCTGACTGGCTGCATCACTGCCTGGTACGGGAACTGTACCTCCCTTAATCACAGGACTCTGCAGAGAGTGGTGCGGACAGCCCAGTGCATCTGTAATTGTGAACTTCCCATGATTCAGGACATTTACAAAGACAGGTTTGTAAAAAGGGCCCATATGTTCATCGGTGACCTGAGTCACCCCTACCACAATCTATTCCAGCTGCTACCATCCAGGAAACGGTACCGCAGCATAAAAGCCAGGACCAACAGGCTCCGGGACAGCTTCTTCCACCAGGCCATCAGACTGATTAACTCACACTGATTGAGTGTATTTCTATGTTATATTGACTGTTCTATTTATTATAAATTAATATGATTGCACATTGCACATTTAGACGGAGATATAACGTAAAGATTTTTACTCCTCGTGTATGTTAAAGATGGAAGAAGTAAAGTCAATTTGATTCAATTCAATTATTATTAATTAGAAGTGCATAGGAGCCCTGTATATGCAGCAGAAGGAGCACAGCACCTCATAACAGAAAACCAGCTGTTCCTATCCATCAATGGGTAGATCTGTGGTTCCCACATTGGTCTCGTCAACCAATGAGAACGCACAGAACCAGAGTGAAAGAAGTCATTCTTGATCCCAAAGAACAGCCTAGGAAGAAATAAAGGGAAGCTACGATGCAAGGGAGGGCAAGCACCATTGCTTTACAATACTGAACAATAGAACTTTTGGAAAGCATAGATGTCCTTATTCTGCCAGGAGCCAGGTGGTCCCCCAGATACACTGAAAGAGCAGCAGAAACAGAAAGTGACTAAACCAGGAGTGTGACCTCGTTAATCCAAATATAATTTACTTTCCACTAGTCACACTGCGGCCACTGTGGTAACACTCCACAGAGTAATTCCAACAATCAAAAACATTAAATTAATGCACCAGGCAGACACAAAATTAATATACTAGGGTGATAAGTTGTAATTCAATGTGAGATAATTCCATTTATAAATTTATGTTAGGGTGGAAATTGTGATTACTTATTTTTGCATTATAATCAAGAGAACAGTGATAGTAAGAATCAAAAGATGAGAATGATGTGATTGTTGATGATTGGGAAATTAGCACTAAGATTAGTGATACTGCTTTAAAATATAAGCCCTGGGTTACATCGTGGCTTCATTCCCGAGAAGTGTTTGCAAATCATTTTTTTCTGTAAGTCAAGGCATTTATTTATTATTTTTCTCCTATTTAGTTACACTGGTATAGAATTACATGCTTCATTTTTGTATTTTACAAATATCAATAGAAGAGATTTGTCTTGTCAGTTTCCAAAGAGAATCTCTTCAGTGGCTTCCCACTGTGAACTGGCAGCTATGTTCTGAAAAACAATGCATCAGTTTAATTATTGTGAAGAGGTCACATGCAGAATTATTTTTAAAGACTTTTGAACTAACTAGCTGCTATCCCTATTCCATGACTTCTGGAGGTCTTTGCATACCTATAACCAAATTTCTTGTTTTGAAAAATGGTTTAAAAAGTTAAATTTTCACAAGTCAAGTCAGTAACTCAGGGAGCACCTATAGTTCCTTGTATACAGTCCAGCATTAAAGAGGGTGTTTCAATTGCAGCTTCGAGGAAGGGTCCCTGAATCAAAACAAAAACTAGTCTTCCTATCCACTGATGCTACTTGACTGGTTGAGTTCTTCAAGATTCAAGATTCATTTATTATCAAAGAGTGTATAAATTCTATAACCTTGAGATTTGCTTGCTCACGGTTCCTGTATTATCTGGATTTTTTGCAGTCCCTCCTCTTTCTCCTCATCAGCCTTTTCTCTACAATATCCTCATCTTCTCTCTACTTCCTGCTTAAATAGCATTTTTCTCAGAGATTTCATTGTCCCTGCTCAGATAAAGAACAAATGTGTGAAAATATTCTTGATTGATTTACAGGAAGAAGATCGTTACAGACAAATGCTCAACCGCAGTGATAGTGAAAATATTGCCAACAATTATTTCAAGTCGAAGCGTGCCATTCAAATCTTGAATACAGATCCTGCGCGAAGTCTCTGTTAAGTATCATGACAGTTCATAATTAAAACAGTTGAACCACTTGTACCAGATGAAACATTATTCTAAACAATCAAAAATGTCAACTATCAAGTCAAAAGTTAGCTGTGGAGGTCTGATAAAATAGTGTAAATTAGATAGTTCACTGCTTTTACAGAAGGATTTTTTTTCTGGTTTAATGATTACAAATTCAAATTTTGTTTTACTATTCCCCATGATTGCATTGATGAGGGGGGTCTTTTAAAATGAGAGAATTCTGGCCCAAATCTTATTGAAAATGTGAAGTAGCCTGCTTCACTTACTGTAACTTGCAAAACATTAGTTTGATACTTTGATTATCTTTTTTTGCTGTAGACACTTTTCTAAATTCCCTTTATTTTCCTGAACTGTATACCAACTTACTTTCTTCTTGTGAGGAAGTAGACTTCTGTACGGTAGCACACTATTAGATCTAGTTGGCCACAAAAACAGAAGGATTGATCACCATATGATAATCCTAGTTTACTTTAAAAAAAAGTGTTATGTCTGTTGTGATTATTAATGATACACATGGAGACTGAAATTGTGAATGTGGCAAGCCTTTATTCAGCACAAATACTCAAGGAGAGATCAGGTGTGAGAGTAGTCATGGTCATAGAATAGTACAGTATGGAAACAGGCCATTCTGCCCAACTTAACCACGCCAACCAGTGGGTACCTCTTGTATTTATCCCATAAATCAACTGCTTAGTCTATAGCTTTTGGTGCAATCTATATACTTAGTACCAACATGACTACGTATTAAGTGGCAAAATAACCAGTTGGGAACTTTCTTTGATCTTTGTAATAGGTAAGACAATATTACCTATTACCTATTAAAGGTAAGACATCTTCAAGATTCAAGATTGTTTAATGCTACTTCCAGTGTAAGGGAGAACAAAAAAAATAATTGTTACTCTGGATCTGAGGCAGCATATATAAAAAAAACACACTAAGATAAATAACACAATAATAAAAGAACACGATAAATAAATAAATAAATTATGTATATAGACACACACACACACGATAGTTTAGCTCCATAGATTGATTATGTGTAATTAAATGATGCTAGATATAGGAGTGTCTATACATAAGGTGACTGACAGGAAATGATAAAGTAGTAGTGGGGTGGGCTAGTGGGTAGCGGTGTTATCATGGGCAGATCAGAATAAGAATGGGTGGACATCTTCCACACTTCACTCATCCAGGCTGCTGTCCCCACATGCTTCAGGTTAGCTGCTAGCATCTCTATACCAAAGAACTAAATGACCACTGTCTGGTATCACTGACGCCAATCATCATCATCTCTGATCTTAACATGATCTTAAGATCTTCGACCATATTTCCATGTAGTCTAGTTAATATAGCTCTTAACGTCTACAAGTTTGTCCTATGCTTATGCAAATTTTTCATGCTCATGCAGATTTCCAAAACCTGTCCCTTAGATGGCCTCTGTTATTAGCTGATAGTCTTCTTTCTTTAAAGACAGTGCTGTTTGTTTATGCAGCTGAACTAATTTCAAGGCTATTGAAAACAGTTTGAAAGCTAGGTCACATTTGTATTAACATGATTTATAGCTGCATCTCCCAAGCAATTTGCAGTACCTTACTGACTGAATTGATATAGAATAATTAGAATATTATTCTAATAATATTAGAATACCTACCTGACCATTTTACCAGCCAATTTAAATCTCATTAAGTCTATTACAGTCCTCCTCACATGTTTCTATGCTATTTAAAAATTGTAGATCCAAGTCATTAATATGCACTCAATAAGCATTGACCTTAATATGAATTATCAAATTTCCTTTATAAGTCAAGTTTCTACATCAATTGCATTTAACTCATCAATCTTTGTTACTCATCATAAAGCTCTGTCGTTAACTAGCCATGATTTACAGTGCTGGTTTCCTTAATCAATCCATACTTATCAATGTGTCTGTTGATTCTGCCCCTGATTATTATTCATAAGATACTAGTGAGGCCTCACTTGGAGTACTGTGAGTAGTTTTGGGCCTATTATTTAAGGATATGCTGACTCTGGAGAGCGTTCAGACGAGGTTCATGAGAATAATTCTGGGAATGCAAGGCTTATCATATGAGGGGTGATTTTTTTAGCCCTGTGGAATTCGTTGCCACAGATGGCTGTGGAGGCCAGGTCATTGGGTGTATTTATGGTGGAGGTTGATAGGTACTTGATTAGTCAGGATGTGAGAGGTTATGGAGAGAAAGCAGGAAAATGGGGTGGAGAGAGTAATGGATCAGACATGATAAAATGGCAGGGCAGACTAAATGGGCCAAATGGCCTGATTCTTCTCCTATGTCTTATGGTCTTATGAACATGCGTGGATGAACCTGTCACTGCAGATAAATGGTGGAAAAATACACTGTCTTAATGGGATGCCAGGATAGATTAGCGATTAGCGCAACACTGTTACAGCTCAGGGTGTCAGAGTTCAAAGTTCACTTCCGCTGCCATCTGTAAGAAGTTTTTGCATCCTTCCTGTGAGTGCGTGTGTTTCCTCCCACAGTCCAAGTATGTATCAGTTAGTAGGTTTATTGGTCATTGTAAAGTGACCTGTGATTAGGCTAGGGTTAAACAGGTGGTTTACTGAGTGGTGCGGCTCGTTGGGCTGGAAGGGCCTGTCCTGCATTGTCTCTGTAAAATAGTGTGGGTCACTGATCCTGAAATCCGGTTATTTCTTCGATGCTGAGGGTTGTCTGTAAAGCTCATCAAGGAATGTGAAAAGGCATGGGATGGGGTGTTATATGACCCAGTTGCTGGGATGTATGTCAGACCACCAGTGTTAGATATGGCTACACACATGGTAACGTTTGAACCTCTCTGGAATGGTTATTGGATTTATTAAGTATGCCTGCAGGAAAATTAATCTCAGGGTTGTATATGATTACATATAGGTACTTTGGTACGAAATTTACTTTGAATTTGGTACCTGGACTGTTGCCCTTTGTCCTACGACATTCCTCCCTCACATTTTTGTCTCAGACAAAGTTGGTGTATCCACAGATTTGCAATGATTGATTAATTCCTTACAAATGGAGCCACTTTGAGTCATTAATATGGGATTGATTGCTGTCAGCTGAGGCATTTCATTGTGCTTTGCTTACCCGACACTTCCAATTGATTTTTGTGTCTTCTGATGACTATTGTACTGTATCTAGTGTTTTACATTAGCAATTGAGACTGGTGTCCATGCAGTGAGAAATAATTGACTGTTGTACTGAGGTGGTTGCTGTTTTGCTCAAATGGAGTTTAGAATTGACCACATGTGCTGCTGGCTTGATCAAAGTGTCTGGGCAACTGAGAAAAACTGTAAAGAGATAGATGTTGTTCTTGATCATTGCAGGGCCCATTGTCTGTCTGACATTGCAATATTCCCCTTGCCATTGAGCCATCCCGCTACCCTGGAAGTTCTCAGCAGCACTCAACTGCTGAATGGTGAGAGCACCCACGGCTGTAAAGGTGATTTCACTTGGTGAACAGCATTTCACTAGAAGTGAGTGCATTTAAAGTGGCCAGCACAGCAATCGGCAAGCTATTCCACGAGCTTCCAAATGTAAAAAAATAAATGTTCTGAAAAATCATGGTCAGCTGAACTGTCTGACATTCCAGGATCAAATATGCAAATATGCAAATATAAGCCTACAGACTCTCACAGCTACCTGGACTATTCCTCTTCCCACCCTGTTTCTTGCAAAAAGGCTATCCCCTTCTCACAATTCCTCCGTCTCCGCCACATCTGCTCTCAGGATGAGGCTTTTCATTCCGGGACGAAGGAGATATCTTTTTTAAACAAAGGGGCTTCCCTTCGTCCACCATCAACTCTGCTCTCAAACACATCTCTCCCATTTCCCACACATCTGCCCTCACCCCATCCACCCACCACCCCACTCGGGATAGGGTTCCCCTTGTCCTTACCTACCACCCCACCAGCCTCCAGGTCCAACATATAATTCTCCGTAACTTCCGCCACCTCCAATGGGATCCTACTACCAAACACATTTTTCCCTCCCCCCCCCTTTCTGCTTTTCGCAGGGATCGCTCCCTATGCGACTCCCTTGTCCATTCGTCCCCTCCATCCCTTCCCACCGATCTCCCTCCTGGCACTTATCCTTGTAAACAGAACAAGTACTACACCTGCCCTTACACTTCCTCCCTCACCACCATTCAGGGCCCCAGACAGTCCTTCCAGGTGAGGCGACACTTCACCTGTGAGTTGGCTGGTGTGGTATACTGCGTCTGGTGCTCCCGGTGCGGCCTTTTATATATTGGTGAGACCCGACGCAGACTGGGAGACCGTTTCGCTGAACACCTACGCTCGGTCCGCCAGAAAAAGCAGGATCTCCCAGTGGCCACACGTTTTAATTCCATGTCCCATTCCCATTCTGATACGTCTATCCATGGCCTCCTCTATTGTCAAAATGAATCCAAACTCAGGTTGGAGGAACAACACCTTACATACCGGCTGGGTAGCCTCCAACCTGATGGCATGAACATTGACTTCTCTAACTTCCGTTAATGCCCCTCCTCCCCTTCTTACCCCATCCCTGACATATTTAGTTGTTTGTCTGTTCTCCATCTCCCTCTGGTGCTTCCCCCCCCCCTTCTTTCTCCTGAGGCCTCCCGTCCCATGATCCTTTCCCTCCTCCAGCTCTGTATCACTTTCGCCAATCACCTTTCCAGCTCTTAGCTTCATCCCACCTCCTCCAGTCTTCTCCTATCATTTCGCATTCCCCCTCCCCCCACTACTTTCAAATCTCTTACTATCTTTCCTTTCGGTTAGTCCTGACGAAGGGTCTCGGCCCGAAACGTCGACAGCGCTTCTCCCTATAGATGCTGCCTGGCCTGCTGTGTTCTACCAGCATTTTGTGTGTGTTGTTATGCAAATAAAGAGCAACTTTTATGATTGCTTAAATCACAAGGTATGCTTCCTGCTTTACTGCACTGTCAGCAGCACCTACATCTTTGTTTCATGACTGGTCTGGGAAGACGAATCTCAGTGTTGTATATTGCATGCTTACTTTGATAATGAGTCTTTGAATCTCTGAATTCTGCTCCCCAACTCCTCCTGCCAATACCATTTAAAATTGAATGGTTCTCCATGTACATGGTTAAAGATTCGTGGAACACTACAGCACAAAAACAGGACCTTTGGTCTATTCAGTTTGTGCCAAACTATTATTCTGTCTAGTCCCATTGACCCACACCTAGAACATAGCCCTCTGTACCCCTCTTATCCAAATTTCTCTTAAATATTGAAATCAAACACACATCTGCTACTTACACTGGCAACACATTCCACACTCTCACCACCCTCTGAGTGAAGAAGTTCCCTTTCAGGTTTCCCTTAAACATTTCATCTTTTGCCCTTAACCTATAACCTTTAGTTCTAGTCACCCCCAATCGCAGTGAAAAAAGCTTGCTGGCATTTACCCCTAACTATACCTCTCATAATTTTGTATACCCCTATCAAATGTCCCCTCATTCTCCTACACTCCTAGAATAAAGTCCTTTTCGTATAAATGAGGTCCTCATGTCCCGGCAACATACTTGTAAATTTTCTCTGTACTCTTTCAATCTTATTGATATCATTCCTGTAAGCTTACGTACACAGTGTCCTGTTTAGTCTGCTGTTGTAAATGGACAGTCAATTTTTAAATGAATTGAACAGGTTGAGGTGAATGAAAAAGTTGCTTCCTAAAAGGATAGTCTTCAGTTTTTACCAGCACTTAATGCTTGATAATTAGACCTGGCTGAATTGGGCTCAGATTACAGTTTATGAACCAATTGGTTTGAAATTGAGTGTATGCACAGTGAATGTTGATATTGTCATTGACCTAGAAACTTAAATTTCAAATCCCACTGCGGCAGCTGCAAGCCAAAATACAGTTAATTAAACAAATCTGGAAATAAGTATTTATTATAATAACAATGGTACTACTGGGATCATAATCATCATAAATGTAGCTGCATGTTCATGTTCTTTTAGTTTAATCTGAGTACAAAGCAAAGTAGTTCATCCTTACCCGCTTTTTGAAATGGCTGACCAGGCTTTTCAATTGTACAAACCATAATGACAATAAATTACATAGAAGACTGAAAGTTGTCCTTTTACAATTGTTCAAGCACAATTAAAACTCACTCAGCTCAGATGATCATCAAATGTCCTCACTTATAAGACCTTAAAATATAGGAGCAGACTTAGGCCATTTGGCCGTCAAGTCTGCTCCGCTATTTCGTCATGGCCAGTCCATTTTTCCTCTTAGCCCCAAGATCCTGCTTTCTCTCTGTATCCCTTCATGCCTTGACCAATCAAGAATATATCAACCTCTGCCTTAAATATACATAAAGACCTCCAGAGTTGCCTGTGGCAACAAATTCCACAGATTCACCACTTTCTGGCTAGAGAAATTGCTCCTCATCTCCATTCCAAAACATCCCTCTAATCTGAAGCTGTGTCCTCTGGTCCTAGACTACACCATAGGAAAAATCCTCTCTACATCCATTCTATCAAGGCCTTTCACCATTCGATAGGCTTCAATTAGGTCACCCCTCATTCTTCTGAAATCTAGTGAATACAGGCCTTGAGCCATCAAACACTTTTCATATGACAAGTTGTTCAATCCTGGATTCACTTTTGTGAACCTCCTTTGAACCCTCTGAGCATGTGCAAAAATTGGGTATACAATTCCACACATGAGGTAAAAAAACATTAGGCAGTGATATAGTTACATATCTTTAATGTTAGAATTATATCAATTACATAAATACTCCCAGAAGTTAACAGAAAAAATGCATCAGTTCTAAATGCAAAATTGATTGGTTTAGAGCTGGAGTAATGTCTTTTTTCATCAGCAGGCTTGGGAACATATTAAAATCCCCAAATAGTGTCAGTGACCAACTCGCTTTTGTTTTGTGATTTCTCTGGCAGATTTATAAGTTTGAATGTTAAGCAATTTCAAATTACCTGCTGACACATAAAGTGAGCAATGTGGCTACTGGATTTAATCTCTAAATCATTTTGTCAATTTTTTAAAAAGAAAACTTCTCAGTGTAAGATGCTATTTATACTAATTGAGTCAATCATGTGGAACTTAGCTAAGAATACTACACCTGTAATTAAACTGACTGAACTCTCCTGATGTATAGTATATTTTCCCCCTTGTAAACAACTTGTGTAGCTAAGATTATTTAAATCAGTATCAAGCAATTTTTCATATTATTTTATTCTCTCCTGTAACAGTGCACAATCAGACGTCTATGCATAATATGTCTCTTAACAATGGGTCATCTTCCCACACTATCTCCAATCTAAATACAGTGTCTCCAACCCAGCCATCTGATATGCCGACTCCAAGGCCTTTCCGTTTGGAATCACTGGAACTTCATACATCCTCTGCCAAAACCAAACGCAAGAAAAACAAAAGTAGTTTTTTCATGGACACTGCCTGATGCACAACGATTACAATAAAATATCGCCTTTAAGGTATTTGTTATGTTTTTCTCCATTGTGCTTTTACTACTGCATACAGCAACCTGGCATGAGTCTGTTCATAGACCTCTCCCAATGCTGCTGTACTACCAACTGCTCAAATGTTTGAGAAAATTAATGCTACTGTACCAAAGGCTTATTTTTGTCAGATGATGGCTCAACCTCCCTACAATTGCTTTCTTGTATGAGATGTTGTCTGTGGTTTACTGATTGATGACCTGTATCCTATTGTGGTCTAATGTCGCATTTTTTTTCAAAGCAACACACCTCTATATTGTATATTGCTATTCTTACTGTAATTTAAATATATCTAAAGTTAAAATTCTAATTGTAAACTTCCATGTAGCTCATGTCATCAAAACCACATTTTATCATTCTGAATGTCACCAAATCATTACTACATCTTGTTAAAATAATTCCTTCTGCTTCCATTCTGCTCTTTAATTACTTCAAACCATTTATTACCATTCATAACGAAACTAAGAAATCTAAACCTACTTCCAAGTCAGACACATTTTAAACTTCAATTTCCCTCTCAGTGATTAATAACTGAATTATTGCATGTTAATCTCCTTGCTACTTTTCTGAAAACAAGAGTTGTCTTTTTCAGTTCTGGGAAGTCATTTGTCCACTATTCTGATCAACAGTTAATGCTTCATAAATTTCCACGCTTTCTCTTGTTTGTTTTTATATACAGAAATCATTAACCTCATCCTCACCTGTAAAAACAAAATGAATATTCATACTTCGCCCACTAACAAACCAGCTTTCAAAAAGCTTACGTTCACCTTTCTGTTAAATAGATATTCTTCTGAAATCTGTCATTTGTTTTAAGTGTTGTTGAGCATTTCAGTATCATTGCCATATTTAAAAAGGTTTTTAAGACAAATAACATTGTTGCATGAAACA
Organism: Hemitrygon akajei; assembly: GCF_048418815.1. Classification (NCBI taxonomy): domain Eukaryota; kingdom Metazoa; phylum Chordata; class Chondrichthyes; order Myliobatiformes; family Dasyatidae; genus Hemitrygon; species Hemitrygon akajei. The sequence goes on along the minus strand of NC_133152.1, from coordinate 14,446,454 downwards.
CCATAAATAGATTTTCATCTGATAAAACAACGATTTATTTCCTGAATGTGCAAATTAGCCTCAGATACTCAGTCCTCGGATAAGGACTGAAAGAAAATAATGAACAAGAAGTATTTTTACTTTAACCTCAATAGACACAAATTTATTTCATTCTCTTTATTAGGAATACTATAACCCATACTTACCCTGTCCTTTCTTCACCAGACTCTTTGGCTTCAGTCCTCATAGTTTTGAAATTGAAATGCATCTAACATCTTAGAGGGAACCCTTAGTTTACTTTCAACTTCATTATCCAATTCTCTTAATTTATATGTCTCGTTTTTATCAACCTTATGTCAGGTAAAGCTGTGAACCCTCTCTAAATCTGTTGTATCATTGTAAACAATTCTACTTTTTGCATATTTGTCACACTGAGATACTCCCGTAAATTATGTTATTTTAACATAAATTGAAAATTGGAGATTGAAGCTGACCCATATTTAAAAAAAAGAATTACTGTATAAAGCCTTAAGAGCACAGTCATGAAGTGTACAGCAGTCAAAAGGCTTGTAACTATAAAAATTTACTGTCTGTGCTGTCTGCTAAATACAATGATTCTTCAGGGAATAGGAGCAGGAAGTCTGGTATATATTTGTTGCCTTTAGTAACATTACACAAATACTGCCACCAGCGTAAAGCCTTTGCCAATATCAGTCATTGCTAAAATTATTGTTGCTGTGATTTTGTATTTGCTGTAACAAGTAAACAGAGACAAGCACTTCCATTCAAAAATAATAGTTGGTCATTCTCTGGGTACCTCTTTGATTCCAATGACTGTTTCTTGGTTCAACTAATAACTTCACAGATAAATATTTTGTATAATGTAACATAACTCAAGCTTACAGGCTCTTAAGTTTAATTATCAGCATGAGCTAATGATGATCAGCTGGGTTGAATTGCTGATAAGATTGATTTTAGTGGCTGTGGGCTGGGCTAAATTAGAATCAAGTGATAGTTTGTGGATGTTGAATGAAACTACATGTTAGACTTGTCATGATTTTCTGCAGTACAACAACCTTATGAGCTGCTCAGGCAAGCTGACACCATGAGTCTGTACAGTGGGCCACAGACGATGGTCATATTGAAGAGCTTGACTTTGCTCTGCGCTGACATCTCAAACTTGTGAACCACCCCTTCCCTGTACAGAATGTGTTTAATTGTGTAGAACTTGATTCAACACCTATAAACATGCAAATATTACTGAAGTTTCTTTAGTGATCTGATAGGAAATCTCACTGCCCAAAGTTTATAATGAGCCATTAAGAGAAGGAAGATGAATTACCTGACCTCCAATGAGACAGAGACATTAGGCTGCTGTAATTGGTCACAGCTCTGTAGGTGAGGGAATGAGCAGGTTAAATGGGCATACATCCTGTGATTCTTACTGCAGGTTGCATGCAGTTGTTTCATGGGAACTGGATCAAATTTCTCTGTAGTTGATGCTTGTCCTGATAATTGCCAGATACCTTTGGAATTATCTTCTTAAAATAAGTTAAGTCAATAAGATTTGCTGGAAGAAATATGAGGCTCGGAATTGGAACATGAGAAGTATGTGTGTACATTCAGGTTGCAGCAAAATTTTTATTATTAATTTCACTAAAAGTTGAATAGAGCTGGACATGTAGACACATTCTATCATGGCGTGCCATTGAAGACTATAGCACAGCTGGCTTCATTTTACAATATTAGAATTTTAACTTTTAATGCTTAAAATGGGAATGCTTTTTTAAATGATGAAAGATGAATAATAAGTTTCAGTGAAATGAGATTTGATTGAAAATGAGGTTAGGAGGAAATGGACATAATTGTTCTCATAAATTTGTACAAAGAAGACTTTTAACTATGTATTAATGACAGAACTAATATACTGGTATGTATTAAGTATGTTAATTAAGTTACATTAACTGTTTTGTTTTTAATATCTGTGCTGTTCTGTAAATATCCACAATAAAGTTTAAAGAGAAATGAGGTGTTTTAGTCTTCTTGGGAAGAAGAATATAACAGGTTTAAAGTGCACTATTGCAGTGCATTTAAGAAGCTTCATAAACCCATCCAGCCTCCCCTTTCATCTGTGTGTATAGCAGTATCTGGTGTAAGATAGAGGTACACAGAGAACAACTGCAAACCCACTGAAGCTCCTTCATCTCTGCCTTTAGGGTTATGGGTTATATGGGTCAAGTCTTTCTTTCTCTATCCAGAACCCCTGCCAGAAAATTTGCCAAAGTGAATCCACCATGAGAGTTGTGGCATTGTCCCTGATACCTGATTTAGATTTTGCACAAAGAATAGCTAAATGGGCAAAGTATGAGGGGATCTCATACATTAACCTAATTGAAGGGAGTAAAAAAACAATTGAATAAACGATTAACACACGCACAAAATGCTGGAGGAACTCAACGGGCCAGGCTGCATCTATGTAAAACAAGTACAGTGAACATTTCTGGCAAGACCCTTCAGCTGGACTGGCCAGCATCCTGCTGGAAAGGAATGAACATGATGGTTTTGATAACTTAGATTTACTAAAATGTGGAGAAGAGCTCATGAGGGAATAGCAATATAAATAATGAATCCAAAATGTGTGAATAGAAAGAAAGAAGGGAAACAGCAAGAAAGTGTTTTTGAACAGTACAGATAAAAGGAAAATGAAAAGATATAAATGATTAAAGAAGGATCATAAGCAATAAAATAAAATGAGCAAACTGAATTGCAGGTGAACATTGCCTCACTGTCCAGCTCACAACCCCTCTCAAAATGCATCTCTCCATCCCCATCCTCTGATTGTGAACTCAAACCATTATCAATTCCCATGATCAATAACAACTGATTTTCACCCTTCTACTCTCCAACTGTTGCCCATTCACATTTGCACATTCTCAAATTTTTCACTGTACCCCACCCAAGCCTTATTTCCCTGCATGTTCCCTTGCCTTCCCTGGATCACACAGTTTCTAAATGTTTTAATAAAATGGAAGTAACAATATTGAACAAAATATTAGATTTGTAAGTGCTGATTATGCCAAAAGAATTTGATTCCATTGTTTGAAGTGACCAAAGTGGAGAAGGGAATTTCTGTTTTTCACTCACAGATCTTAGGTAACATCTTCAGGGCATAAGAAACACCAGCAGCAGGACTTCCAGACTGTGATATTGGAGAATTACAAGTACATTAGTACTTCACTACCTGAAGTCAAATGCAATACTAATTTAGAAATATATGCCATTCCATCATTGTAATTTGGTTAAATTCTGGAACTGTCTAAGTTACTGAGATGAACATAAAATATGAAGCAGCAATAACCTATTCAGGCCCTCATGACTACTCCCTAACACACTGGCCCATATCCCTCTATTCCCCTAATATCCAAGAATATATTGATTTGTGTCATGAATATACTCAAAGGTCGAGTCTCAAAGTCCCTCAGAGGGGGACTACAAAAATTAATTACTGTCTGGGTGAAGAAATTTCTCTTTAACTTTGTTCTGACAAACAACCCCCTATTTTGAAACTATTGCCCTGCTTCTAGACATTTGTGACTCTGGGTCTGCATGTGGAAATAATGAAAATTCTGACTGAGTCCCAGCATGTCTTTGCAACATTGTCCACACACTGGCACAGGAGGTCTTGCGGTGTACATTTTCAGGGCATTACTTTAAAAAGGCACCTATTGACCTCTCACCACTGCCTCTCAAAGTTCGAAGTAAATTTATGTCACACTAAGATTCACTTACTTGCAGACATTCACAATAAAAACAAAGAAACATAATAGAACCGCTGAAAAATCGCACACAACAAGATGGACAAACAACTAATGTGCAAAAGTAAACAGACAATGTAAATACAAAAGTAAATAAAACAAGTATCAAGAACCTTAGATGAAGAGTCCCCGAAAGTGAGTTCATCACCACCTTTGATTCAGCCAATGATAGTGAACTTAAATATGACATTGCAATTGTGTTTATCTTCACAGTCACCAGTGTAAAGTGAGTCGAGCAGAGGGCTGAATACACAGCCTTGTGGTGCACCAGTGTAAATGGAGGATGTGGAGGTGATGTTGTTGCCAATCTGAATTGCCTGGGGTCTGCAAGTGGGGAAATCGAGAATCCAGTTGCACAAGGAGGTATTAAGGCCTAGGACTTGAAGCTTATTGATCAGTTTTGAAGGGAGTACAAGTAACATTGGATCATTTTTCTCAATAAATAAATGAACAAGTATTATGTGTTTTGTGTTATTTATTTAATTGGGCTCTCTTTACTGTATCTAGTTTTAGGACAGGAAGATCTGATCACATTTTTGGTCATATTTATGCAGAAATAGAGAAAATTCTACAGGATTCAGAAACTTTGTAGCACTACTGTACATATATTCTGCATTCTATTTTCTTTTGGACTATCTCAAAAGTGTACTTATTTTTTGGCATCAACTGCCGGCTAGCACACAAACAAATTTATTCACTATACCTCTGTATACATGACAATAATAAACCAACTTCAATTCCCCTCAGCCTTTCACACTATTATGTTTCCAGCAGATATTAAGAAAGTTAGTTGAAATCACCAATTATTACTGCGACTAATAAAAATACAATTACTAATACACATCTACTGCTCTTGCCTCTCACTGTGATTTGCCTACATATCTATAACCTCTTTATCCTGCAATCTGTTAGGAGATCTGCAGAAATTGCTCCTTTTATTCCAAAGCTATACCTATATGATCTCAATTGAATTGCTATCTAGATAGATAGATAGATAGATACTTTATTCATCCCCATGGGGAAATTCAACATTTTTTCCAATGTCCCATACACTTGTTGTAGCAAAACTAATTACATACAATACTTAACTCAGTAAAAATATGATATGCATCTAAATCACTCTCTCAAAAAGCATTAATAATAGCTTTTAAAAAGTTCTTAAGTAGTTTACTTAAATACATTAAATACAATCAACCCCGGCACTTTAACATATCTTACTCCTGGCGGTTGAATTGTAAAGCCTAATGGCATTGGGGAGTATTGACCTCTTCATCCTGTCTGAGGAGCATTGCATCGATAGCAACCTGTTGCTGAAACTGCTTCTCTGTCTCTGGATGGTGCTATGTAGAGGATGTTCAGGGTTTTCCATAATTGACCGTAGCCTACTCAGCGCCCTTCGCTCAGCTACCGATGTTATACTCTCCAGTACTTTGCCCACGACAGAGCCCGCCTTCCTTACCAGCTTATTAAGACGTGAGGCGTCCCTCTTCTTAATGCTGCCTCCCCAACACGCCACCACAAAGAAGAGGGTGACCTATAGAACATCTTCAGCATCTCACTACAGACATTGAATGACGCCAACCTTCTAAGGAAGTATAGTCGACTCTGTGCCTTCCTGCACAAGGCATCTGTGTTGGCAGTCCAGTCTAGCTTCTCGTCTAACTGTACTCCCAGATACTTGTAGGTCTTAACCTGCTCCACACATTCTCCATTAATGATCACTGGCTCCATATGAGGCCTAGATCTCCTAAAGTCCACCACCATCTCCTTGGTCTTGGTCTAGAATAAACTTCCTCGTTATTTAATTTCTGGAACTAGTATATGTTATATATTTTAATATATTTTAACCAATGTATTTAACCACTTAACCAACTTTCTTATATCCCTCTTGATATTTGTGTTTAATGTACACTTAAAAAAGCCACTTTATTAGGTGCATCTGTACACCAGCTCGTAAATGCAAATATCTAATCAGCCAATCTTCGGGCAGCTATTCAATGCATAAAAGCATGCAGACATGGTCAAGAGGATAAGTTGTTGCTCAGACTAAATATCAGAATGGGGAAGAAATGTTATCTAAGTGACTTTGACTGTGGAATAATTGTTTGTGTTAGATGGAGTGGTTTGAGTATCTCAGAAACTTCAGAACTCCGGGGATTTTTCACACACACTGTCTCTAGAGTTTACAAAGAATGTTGTGAAAAACAAAAGAAAAATCTAATAACTTTTTCACTGTGGGTGAAAATGGCTTATTAATGAGAGTGGTCAGAGAGAATGACTACTGGTTCAAGCTAACAGAAAGGTGACAGTAACTCAATTAACCATGCTTTACAACAGCGGTGTGCAGAAGCACAACACGTCAACCCTTAAAGTGACACTCACAAAACTCTGAAGGAACTCAGCAAATCAGGCAGCATCTATGGAAATGAGAACCCTCTTCAGAACCTTGAAATGGATGGTTTCGAGCAGCAGAAGACCGTGACACTCAGTGGCCACTTCATTAGGTGTCTTGTTTTGTAACTCCAAAACATAAATCTAATTGCAAGAAAAAGATGGGAGTCCAGGAAAACAGGTCTTAGTTTCTTTATTACTTTAATGTTACTTTAAGCAAAGTGCTAACATTTGATATGGACGTGTCATGACATATGAAATTCACTTATTTTTACAAATAACCTGTAATGAATTATTTAAACAAACAAGAACGCTTAAGCAAACAGTATATTTACAATATTACTTAAATACTTCTGAAATATTAAATACACAACACTCTTCCTTGCTCAGCTATAAACTCCAACTCAATACAAAATGCATTTCAACCATATACACAGTATCACAAACATGAGAAAGTCTGCAGATGCTGGAGGAACTCAGCAGGCCAGGCAGCATCTATGGAAAAGAGTAAACTTTGGGCTGAGACCCTTCTTCAGGTCCTCCTTGCCATAGAGTTCCTCCAGCATTTTGCGTGTGTTGCTGTCATACAAACATCCACAGCATAGTAAATTTAAATAGTCCCATTCAGGCCTAGAGATTTAATTGCTGTGGAGGCTTTCTTGCTCTTTTGGATAACATCTTTCATGACAAGCGGGATCACCGCTTGGCAACTGAAACGAGGCTGTGAAGTAATCACAGGGGCCTCCTCCTTGTTGATTGTAGGAGTTGACTCTGTGACTGCAGGAAACGGTTCCGACAGTTCTGAGTACCTTTTATCTAGATGTGTGGGTCATAATGTGTGAGTACAGTGACCGGTGCCACTATTTCCTTTGCCTTTTGGAAAACCACCTCATACTGCCTTGGTCATTGTGATTTCTTCCTGATCTATAGTAATGAGTTCGTGGGGTGGAGCACAGTAGCCAGGTTTGGTGGGGACCTGTTATAGTTATTGACAAATCTTAAAAAGGACTGTAACTGTGATACGCCCTTTGGCGTTGGGCATCTGCCACTGCTTGAATTGTCTCAGTACACCTACATAATCCTTGTGTGTCAATAGCGTGACCACTGTAATTGAGACTTGGTTTGAAGAATTCATACTTGTTGTGTTGTGTTCTGAACCCATAATCTTCTAATGTCTTTAACACTGTTTTGGAGATGTTCCTTGTCATCCTCACTGGTAACAATGATGTCATCCAGGAAACAATAAAGTGGGCTGGACAGCCTTACAGCACCTGGTCCGTAGCTTTTTGCCAGAGTGCAGATGCTGTTCCAAAATGGCCCAGTGGCGCAGCTGATGGAGTTGCTATTTTGCAGTGCTAAATACTTGGATTCAACCCTGACCTCAAAACTATCCATGCAGAATTTCTAGGTTTTCTTTGTGACTGCATGGGTTTCCAATCTCCTCCCTGATCTCAAAGACATATTGACTGATAGATTAATTGGCCTCTCTAAATTGTGTTAATGTGTGGATTTATAGTACAATCTGGTGGAAGCTGATGAAAATGTGAGGAGAATTACAATGGGATTATTGTAGGGTTATTCTAAATGGGTAGTTAATGGTCAGTGGGCCAAAGGGCCTGTTTCTGTGTTGTATCTCTCTATGACTCCATATTACTGTATTTTTAAAAATGCATTTCCCTATACCCACCCTCCTTTACACTTAATCGTACATCTACTATGCTTTTGTTAAATTACTTTAATTCTCTCTGTCTCTCTCTCTCACACACACACACACACACACACACACACACACACACACACACACACACACACACACACACACACACACACACACACACACACACACACACACACACACACACACACACACACACACACACACACACAAGTTCAGAACCATTCTTGTTCAGATGGAACCCACCCAGCTTATACGGGTCTCACCTTCCCCAGAAAAGGACCAGATGATTCAAATATCTAAAGCTGTGCCTCTATTTATTACTGTATTCTTCATCTTGTGCTATGGTAAGTACCCAGAGAATATAATCTTAAAGGCCTTGCTCTTTAATCTATGACCGAGTTCTCCAAATCCATGTTGCAGGGCGTCATACCTCTTCTTTGCCCATGTCATGAATACCAATGCAACTTCTGTCTCTTTCTCCTTCTCCCCTTTTCTACTGTAGCTGTTTGGAGACATCCCTGATCCTGGCACCAGGTGGCAACATTCCTTCAAGAATTTTATTTGTGGCCCTAGAAGACCTTGTCTGTTCCCCTTACAATGAAGTCTTCTTTCACTACAGCTCTCCTGGTCTTCGACCAAACATTCCTCCCCCTTCCTGCAACTGCCTCCTTCCTGTGCAGCAGGGCGAAGCAATGGTGTCACAGACATAGTTGCTGCTGTTTTCCTGAGAGGTGTTCATTTTAATTCCACTTCCCATTCCCTTTCCGACATGTTAGTCCATGGCTTCCTCTACTACCGCGATGAGGCCACACTAAGGTTGGAGCAGCAACACCTTATATTCTGTCATGGTAGCCTCCAACTTGATTGAATGAACATTGATTCTCGAACTTCTGGTAATACCTCACCATTCCCCATTCCCGTTTCCCTCTCTCAACTTATCTCCTTACCTGCCCATCACCTCCCTCTGATGCTCCTCCCCCTTTTCTTTCTTCCATGGCCTTCTGCCCTCTCCTATCAAATTCCCCCTTCTCCAGCCCTTGATCGCTTTCACAATTGACTTCCCAGCTCTTTATACTTCACCTCTCCCCCCCCCCCCACCACAAGTTTCACTTATCATCTACTCCTTGTATTTCTTCCTCCCCTCCCCTTACCTTCTTACTCTGGCTTAATCTGAAAAAATAATCTGGAGGCATAAGGTTAAATTCTAACCAGGTATGTAAGCAATGTAAATTCAAGTGAATAAATGTATAAGTATGTATGGCATCCATTAGTCTCGCAAGACCATGGATCTGCGTCTGGAAAGTCTTCTCCAGGGCGCAGGCCTGGGCAAGGCTGTATGGAAGCCCATGCAGCAAGTCTCCCCTCTCCACGCCACTGATGTTGTCCAAGGGAAGGACAAGGGCCGATACAACTTGGCACCAGTGTCGTCACAGGAGTTGCCAGAACAAGGTTGAAGACAATGTCGGACTGCCTTAGGGACTCCAGCTCCGGATTTGTCCTCAGGGTTTACTCCCGAAGCCTTTCCCATGAGTGGGTATGGCCGCAAGGCAGCGAGACTTTGAAATCAGAGTTTTCCCTCTATTAGATGGACTGCCTTCCTAGGCTGATGAGCTCCATCTACCCGAATAAATACATCTGTGTTAAAAGCAGCATTAGTATTGGCTTCGGCACTGCTTAAAATCATTAGTGTCATAGAGTAGTACAGAGCAGAAACAGCTCCTTTGGCCCATCTAGTTCATGCCAAACTATTAATCTGCCTATTCCCATTTACCTACACCCAGATCATAACCTCCATACTCCTCCCATTCATATACCTATCTAAATGTCTCTATTGAAATCAAACCTGCATCCTCCATTTCTGACGGCAGCTCCTTCCACACTCTCTCAACCCTCTGAGTGAAGAAATACCCTCTCATGTTCCCCTTAAACATTTCACCTTTCACCCTTAACCCATGACCTCTAATTCTAGTCTCACTCAACCTCAGTGGAAAAAGCTTGCTTGCATTTATCCTCTCTACACTCCTCTTAACTTTGTACACTTCTGTCAAATCTCCCTTTGTTCTCATATGCTATAGAGAATAAAGTCCTAACTGATACAACCTTTCCCTATGACCCAGGTCCTCAAGTCCCAGCAACATCCTTGCAAATTTCCTTTACACTCTTCCAATCTTATTGATATTTTTCCTGCAGGTAGATGATCAGAACTGGACACAATACTCCAAATTCAGACTCACCAATATCTTATACAATATTAACCTTACAACCCAACTCTTGTAATCAGTACTTTGATTTATGAAGGCAGATGTGCCAAAAGCTCTCCTTACAACCCTATCTTACTTACTTACTTACTTTATTGTCACCAAACAATTGATACTAGAGCGTACAATCATCACAGTGATATTTGTTTCTGCGCTTTGCGCTCCCTGAAGTACAAATCAAAGTAAATATAATAAAAATTTAAATTATAAATCATAATTAGAAAATAGAAAAGGGAAAGTACGGTAGTGCAAGTCAGGTCCAGATATTTGGAAGGTATGGCCCAGATCCGGGTCAGGATCCGTCCAGCAGTCTTATCACAGTTGGAAAGAAGCTGTTCCCAAATCTGGCCGTACGAATTTTCATGCTCCTGAACCTTCACCCGGAGGAAAGTGGGACAAAAAGTGTATCTACCTGTAATGACACTTTCAAGGAATAATGGAACTGTATTCCCTGATTCCCCCGGTTTTATTACACTCCTATCACTCACTGTGCAAGCCCTACCCTGGTTGGTCCTCTCAAAGTGCAATTTCGTCCCTTGTTATCCTTTTGTTCTCAATATATTGGTAGAAGCCCTTGGGATTCTCCTTCATCCTATCTGCTAGAGCAAACATGCCTTCTTTTAGTCCTCCTGATTTCCTTTTTAAATGTTTATTTTTGCATTTCTTCTACTTCTTACTCCTTACTTACTTATTAATTGCCTATTATGCCACTGGTGTTTAGGACAGCAATGAAGGTCCTCCATCTCTCTCTGTCCTTGGCCAATCTGTTACAGAAACAACAATGAAGAATCCTTCTATATCTATTGTGTTTAACCAGTCTGGGCTGTTAGCTCTAAGCTGAAACCCCTTACCGATGGACTCCTCCCAGTGTGGCCTCTACCATTTGGCATAAGCGATCCTACCGAGCGGCAAAGATAAAGCCCTGACTCCAGCCAACACAGCTTTCCGGGTCACTGATGCACACAAGCCTCCAAACCACGACAAGGTTGTGGACCTCTTGGAAGATATACTCCTCAAGCACCTCAGTTGTTCCGTTATGCACCTCTTTCTTCTTCTTAACCTGGGTCTCAGTATCTTTCAAAAAGCAAAGCTGAGGGATTGGAGCAGGGGACAGGGATTCAGATTTCTGGATCATTGGGACGTCTTTTGGGGCAGGTGTGACCTGTACAAAAAGAACGGGTTGCACTTGAATCCCAGAAGGACCATTATCCTGGCTGGGAGGTTTGCTAAGGCTACTGGGAAGAGTTTAAACTGGGGGTGGGAACCGAACTGAAGAGACTGGGGAAGAGGAGGTTGGCTCACAAACAGAGAAAGCTTGTAGACAGTGCGAGAGGGAAGATAGGCCAGTGATAGAGAAGGGACGGGCTCAGACTGAAGGTTTGAGATGAGTCTATTTTAACGCAAGCAGTGTTGTGACAAAGCGGATGAGCTTAGAGCATGGATCAGGACTTGGAGATATGATGTGGTGGCCATTACAGAGACTTGGATGGCTCAGGAACAGGAATGGTTACTTCAAGTGCCGGGTTTTAGATGTTTCAGGAAGGACAGGGAGGGAGGCAAAAGAGGTGGGGGCATGGCACTGTTGATCAGAGATAGTGTCACGGCTGCAAAAAAGGTGGATGTGATGGAGGGATTGTCTACGGAGTCTCTGTGGGTGGAGGTTAGGAACAGGAAGGGGTCAATAACTTTACTGTAATAGTAACAGGGATATCAAGGAGCAGATAGGGAAACAGATCCTGGAAAAGTGTAATAATAATAATAGTTGTCTTGATGGGACATTTTAATTTCCCAAATATAAATTGGCAGCTCCCTAGAGCAAGGGGTTTAGATGGGGTGGAGTTTGTTAGATGTGTTCAGGAAGGTTTCATGACACAATATGTAAATAAGCCTACAAGAGGAGAGGTGGTACTTGATTTGGTATGAGGAAGTGAACCTGATCAGGTGTCATATTTCTCAGTGGGAGAAAATTTTGGAGATTGTGATCATAATTCTATCTCCTTTACAATAGCATTGGAGAGAGATAGGAACAGACGTGTTAGAAAAGCATTTAATTAGAGCAAGGGGAATTATGAGGCTATCAGGCAGGAAATTGGAGACTTAAATTGGAAACAGATGTTCTCAGGGAAAAGTACGGAAGAAATGTGGCAAATATTCAGGGGATATTTGTGTGGAGTTCTGTATAGGTACGTTCCAATGAGACAGGAAAGTTATGGTAGGGTACAGGTACCGTGGTGTACAAAGGCTGTAATAAATCTAATCAAGAAGAAAAGGAAAGCTTACAAAAGGTTCAGAGAACTAGGTAATGTTAGGGATCTAGAAGATTATAAGGCTACTAGGAAGGAGCTTAAGAAGGAAATTAGGAGAGCCAAAAGGGGCCATGAGAAGGCCTTGGCGGACAGAATTAAGGAAAATCCCAAGGCATTCTGCAAGTACGTGAAGAGCAAGAGGATAAGACGTGAAAGAATAGGACCTATCAAGTGTGACAGTGGGAAAGTGTGTATGGAACTGGAGGAAGTAGCAGAGGTACTTAATGAATACTTTACTTCAGTATTCACTATGGAAAAGGATCTTGGTGATTGCAGTAATGACTTGCAGCAGACTGAAAAGCTTGAGCATGTAGATATTAAGAAAGAAGATGTGCTGGAGCTTTTGGAAAGTATCAAGTTGGATAAGTTGCCGGGACTAGATGAAATATACCCCAGACTACTGTAGGAGGTGAGGGAGGAGATTGCTGAGCCTCTGGCAATGGTCTTCGGATCATCAATGGGGACGGGAGAGGTTCCGGAGGATTGGAAGGTTGTGGATGTTGTTCCTTGATTCAAGAAAGGGAGTAGAGATAGCCCAGGAAATTATAGACCAGTGAGTCTTACCTCAGTGGTTGGTAAGTTGATGGAGAAGATCCTGAGAGGCAGGGTTTATGTACATTTGGAGAGATATAATATGATTAGGAGTAGTCATCCTGGCTTTGTCAAGGGCAGGTCATGCCTTATGAGCCTGATTGAATTTTCTGAGGATGTGACTAAACACATTGATGAAGGAAGAGCAGTAGATGTAATGTATATGGATTTCAGCAAGGCATTTGATAAGGTACCGCATGCTAGGCTTATTAAGAAAGTAAGGAGGCATGGGATCCAAGGGGACATTGCTTTATGGACCCAGAACTGGCTTGCCCACAGAAGGCAAAGAGTGGTTGTAGACGGGTCATATTCTGCATGGAGGTCGGTCACCAGTGCTGTGCCTCAGGGATCTGTTCTGGGACCCTTACTCTTCGTGATTTTTATAAATGACCTGGATGAGGAAGTGGAGGGATGGGTTAGTTATTTTGCCTAATGACACAAAGGTTGGAGGTGTTGCGGATAGTGTGGAGGGCTGTCAGAGGTTACAGCAGGACATTGATAGAATGCAAAACTGGACTGAGAAGTGGCAGATGGAGTTCAACCCAGGTAAGTGTGAAGTGGTTCATTATGGTAGGTCAAATATGATGGCAGAATATAGTGTTAATGGTAAGACTCTTCGCAGTGTGGAGGATCAGAGGGATCTTGGGGTCCAAGTCCATAGGACGCTCAAAGCAGCTGCGCAGGTTGACTCTGTGATTAAGAAGGCATATGGTGTATTGGCCTTCATTAATTGTGAAATTGAATTTAGGAGCCAAGAAGTAATGTTGTAGCTATATAGGACCCCGGTCAGACCCCACTTGGAGTACTGTGCTCAGTTCTGGTCGCCTCACTACAGAAAGGATGTGGAAGCCATAGAAAGGGTGCAGAGGAGATTTACAGGGATATTGCCTGGATTGGGGAGCATGCCTTATGAGAACAGGTTGAGTGAACTCAGCCTTTTCTCCTTGGAGCGAAGAAGGAGGAGAGGTGACCTGATACAGGTGTATAAGATGATGAGAGGCATTGATCATGTGGATAGTCAGAGGCTTTTTCCCAAGGCTGGAATGGTTGCTACAAGAGGACACAGATTTAAGGTGCTGGGGAGTAGGTACAGAGGAGATGCCAGGGGTAAGTTTTTTACTCAGAAAGTCGTGAGTGCGTGGAATAGGCTGCCAGCAACAGTAGTGGAGGTGGATACGATAGGGTCTTTTAAGAGACTTTTGGATAGGTACATGGAGCTTAGAAAAATAGAGGGCTATAGGTAAGCCTAGTAATTTCTAAGGTAGGGACATGTTCAGCACAACTTTGTGGGCCAAAGGGCCTGTATTATGCTGTAGGTTTTCTATGTTTCTAAATGTTAAACTGTATTATTATCCCATTTCTGGCCTCACTAGTGGGTGACATGGCTAAAAATCCTGAGATCACAACCCTGGAGGTCCTGTCCTTTAACTTAGCACCTAAATTCCTGAACTCACTTTTCAGGACCTGTCACCCTTCTTACCATGTCATTGGTGGTGATGTGGACCATAACTTCTGGTTGCTCATCCTCCCACTTAAGAATGCTGTGAACTCAATCCGAAATGTCCCTGGCCTTGGCACCTAGGAAGCAACATACCTTCCAGGAATCTCGTTCTCATCCACAGAACCTCCTGTCTGTTCCCCAACCACTGAATCATTACAGTTTCCCTCTTCTCCCCTACTCCTTCTCTTCAGAGCCAGACACAGTGTCAGAGACATAACCACTGTGGCTTTCCCCTGCTACATCATCTCCCCCAGCAGTATCCAGAGCAGTATACCTGTTACTGAGGGGAACAGTCACAGGGATACACTGCACTGGCTGCCTACTCCTTCTCCCCCTCCTGAACAGTACTTGATTCGTAACAGATCTTCATTGTTTAATCTTATTCTAAGCAATTTCTCAAAAAAAAAGTAACCAGTGCATTTATATATTTGCATATACATTATTCTGATTAAAATTTCAATTTCTGATTGTTATCTCTAATGGCAGTTAGAAAAGCAGAAGTATCTATTAAATGTGTTTCATTCAAAAATGAACTTTTTGTATCTACTCCGATCTCCATTACATTGATCTAATTTTTACATTTTCAATGCCAATTTATTTTCTCTTTGTAGCCAATTAATTCAGCTGAAGGGATTCTCGTATAAGCTTCAATTTATAAATGAAATCAAATGAAAAAACAAAATCACTTTACTTAGCCTGATATACACATTAAATCCATCTATAGAAGGGGACAGTCTGTGGTGTAAATTCCAATTACAATTCCGGTAATGATCTTTGGATAAGATCTTGCAACTTATACGATGGAAATTCTTGCAATGTAAGTTGATTCCTCTTGGCACCATTTAGTTAATCTCTTATTAATGTTCAGTGTACATTGATCTCAACTCTAAAATCAAAGTGGTATTAAATGTAACATTCCAAAACAGACACATCAAAATGGAATTGTGTATGGAAGGGGAGGGCATGACTGGGACTTGAGCTCCCACACACAGTTTGTATACTCTCCTCATGACTACGTGGGTTTCCTCTGAGAGCTCTTCTTTCCTCTCACATTCCAAAAAGATGCACAGGTTAAGGTCAGTAAGTTATGGGCTTGCTATGCTGATACCAGAAGCATGAAGGCACTTGGGGACTGCCCCGGCCCATCCTCGGACTGTGTTGGTTATTGCTGCAAATGACACATTTCACTATGTTTCAGTGTTAATATTTGTAACAAATAAAGCTAATTTTTCATCTTTAATCTACAAGATAAAACTGGCCAGTTGCCACCAGATCACTCAGCTCAGAATCACTGTAACCCGCATTCTATTTGTCTTTTAATGATCTGAGTGAACTTATGTATGCATTCCAAAATGGCATTTTACTCAATCTTGGTACACGTAATGGAACAACCAATACCAATACGTGTCAAAAGAATCGTAAGTGTTATCTGCAATGCTGTTAAGTGGAGATTACTTATAAATAAGTTACTCAATTGCTCAAATTGATTTCTGCCAAACTTGGCTCAGACACAGCAAAACTCAATATTGATCAATGGACTGAATTCAAATGGTTAGATGTGAGTCACTTCCTTTAAGATCAGAGCAACATTTGATGGATTGTGGAATCAATTTGCCTGGCGAGAACTAAGAAAAAGGGGAACATTTCCCACTGGTTGGAGTCAAACTTACATAATGGAAGATGAATGTGTTTCCGACCAAATGTCTAAGCCCCAGGATGTCAGGAGTTCTACACAACAGTTAGTAGTCCCTACCAGCTTCAGAAATGATCTTCCTTCCATTATGAGATTAGAAATGGAAGGTTTGCTGATGATTACACACCATCCAATTTCATTTGTAATTCGTTTAGAAAATTATGCTTACTATGCTTACATGCATCAAAAACTGGACAACAGATTAAGTGGCAAGTAATGTTCACCTTCAGCCAGAGGGAGACTAACCATCCACCATTGATAGTCAATGGCATCATGTCCAGGCATACATTATGCTTGACAGCCTACATCTCATTGGACCAAACCAAATAAAAATCATGTTACAACAGCAGCGTAGACAGGATAAAAAACTAAAATCAAAATTTCTGAAATAATTGGAGATATACAAAACAATATAGAGGTATTAATACATTAAGCACATGAGGAACATTTTTATAGTAGATTTCACTAGAGATAGATTATGAAATCATCCACTTTGGACTTAAAACAGAACAGGCTAGCTTCCAAATGGCAAAAGTCCAGCATTAGTGGTTGTCTAAATCCAGGTCCACAGAGCATTTAAATACAATGGACAGGTGCACCAAACAACCGAACAAACAAAATGCTAGGCTTTATGTCAGGAAGGTTGGAGAACAATAAAACAGATGATATGCTACATTAAAATAAACTTCTGGTTAAAGCATATCTGAAGACATGTTCTCCTGACTGAGGCATCACAGGAGAAGGAACATCAGAATTTTGCGGCAGCAGATGTTGTGGATGGAGGTCTCTGTACTCAAGTGATCGTGCCCGCTTTCTCTCCTAATGGTGGGGAGAGTTTGCTGCCGACTCTCGAGTCGGAGAATATCGAAATATAAAGCGACACAGCCAATTGTAACACCATAACAGTGACTGTTAGTCTCCGCTTTCGCCATGAAATGGGCAACACCTCTCCATCCCTTGAGAGAGGGAGAGGGAGAAGGAGACTGTGGCATGTCTAATGTTTTTCTGTCATTCATTCCTTGGGGTTCTCTGTTTTTTGTGGATGGCAATGAAGAGCAAGAATTTCAGGTTGAACACTCTATACATTCTCCGATATTAAATTTAAACCATTTAAAGATCTATGACAATGGCAACCATCACTTCAGAGAATAATTTGCTTTGGAGTGACTATATTGCAAATACACCAGAATGATAATTGGACTCAAGGAGTAAAATTACAATCAGAAATTACACAATCCAGTTAGATGTATCCATTTATTTTAGAATAATCTGAAGAGTTACCAAAGACTTTAATGAACGTTCTTAATAATTAATCAGTAACAGGCAAAGTGCTGGATGTGCAGACAGCTAATACAAAACTATATACAAGAATAGAGTATGGGATATGTCCAATGTATTATGAACCTCATAAAACTTAATTTCAGTGGTAGGAAAAATAATAGAATTCCTACTAAAGGACAAAAATGAAAAAAGTTCAGAAATAGAAAGTATCATAATGAATAGTCACTGTGGATTTCAAAATGGAAAATCTTGCTAATTAAACTCATAAATACAGTACCTAAAAAAGTATCCACCTCCCCTTGGAAGGTTTCATGTTTTATTGTTTTACAACATTGAATCACAGTGGATTTAATTTGGCTTTTTTGGCACTGATCAGCAGAAAAAGACTCTTTTGTGTCAAAGTGAAAAGAGATCTCTACAAAGTGATCTAAATTCATTACAAATATAAAACAAAATAATTGTCTGTGTAAGTATTCACCCCCTTTAATATGACACACCCAATCATCACTGGTGCAGCCAATTGGTTTTAGAAGTCGCATAATTAGTTAAATGGAGATTATCTGTGTGTAGTCGCGGTCTTTCAATTGATTGTAGTAGAAATACACCAGTATCTGAAAGGTCCAACTGCTCTAGGATGGGGAGGATAAAGTGTAGGTTAGGGTATGTGTATGTGTACGGTTGGGTGAAGGGATTTAGAATGTGAGTCCATCGCATACGCCGGAGCAGAAGGTGGCGGTAATGCACCATTAAGCTGGGTGCCAACCGCCGTAAAACAAGACGGAGAGAGAGAGAGAGAGGTCCAACTGCTACTGGTAGAGAACAGTGTTAAAGGTATATTGGAATGTGGGGAGAATGATCAGGGGAGGAATTAGTTTTTTTAAGGGCAATGGAACTGGAAAGACGACTTTAGGCAGTCAAGTGAATGGACAATGAGGGACAGTAAATCCTGAAGATGGCAGTAATGCAACAATGTGGATGACAACTGCCGTAAAAACTCAAAGAAGAAGAAGAAGAAGGTTCAACTGCTGGTGAGTCAGTATCCTGGCAGAAACTACACCATGAAGCACAAGTCAGGAGATGGATACAAGAACATTTCCAAGTCACTGAATATCCCTTAGAGTACAGTTTAAGTCAATCATCAAGAAATGGAAAGAAAATGCCACAACTGTAAATCTGCCTAGAGCAGGTCAAATCTGTGTGCAGACATCAATCCAGTTGAGAATTTGTGGCTGGACTTGAAAAGGGCTATTCAATTATAATCCCCATGCAGTCTGACAGAGCAAAATTTGAGTAGTTTTGTAAAGAAGAATGGGGAAAATTTGCAGGGTTCAGAAGTGCAAAGCTGATAGAGACCTATCGACACAGACTCAAGGCTGGGATTACTCAAGGCTGTAATTGCCGCCAAAGGTGCATCTATGAAGTACTAACTTGAAGGGGATGAACACTTATGCAATGATTTTTTTGTGTTTAATAATTGCAATAAATGTAAGCCAATTTGTTTTCACTTTGACACAATTGAGTCTTTTCTATCAGTGTCAAAAAAGTGTAACACATGAAAACTTCCAAGGGGGTGAATACTTTTTATAACCACCGTATGTGCAAATACATTTGTCTCTCAAAGATCTTTATGAAATTGCAAGTTGTATTATTAGTTACTGCCCATGACATCACTGGCATTTAGGGTAGCAATGAAGGTCCTTCATCTCTGTCTGTCCTTTGACTCTCAGATGTAGAGGGAATCTTCATTGCTATTTCTGTAATAATTTGTTTTTACCAATCAAGGTTGATAGCCCTGAGCTAACCCCTGAACCTGGAGGATCATTCTTAGTCAGGCCTCTACTCTTCAACCTGTTTTGCATGAGTGACCCTACCAAGATCCAAAGCATAATGTCCTGACTCCAGCCAACATAGATCTCTGGGTCATTGAGGCATGCAAGTTTCCAACCATGACAAGGTTGTAGTCCCTTGAAAGAAGTTGTATTATAAAGTTAGTTTAAATGAAGTAGGCCACTTTTACTGATGGGAATCCTCCAAGTTGTGGGGTAAATGAACATTTGGGCCTCTGGTAGAGTCAGATTGGTCCAGATTGCCATTATAAACAAACATGGAAATGAAATGCTGAGGCTCCCTGATTGAACAGCTGCATTTTTGTCAAGGATCATGGTGATGGACAACAGCAAGGCAAGGCTGAAGTTTCTAGGCATGGTGGCAGTGGATGTCATTTATTTGGGTTTTCAGAAGGCATTTGATAAGTTGCCACACATGAGGCTGCTTAACAAGAAAAAATCCTATGGTGTTTCAGGAAAGATAATGGCATGGATAGAGGAATGGCTGACAGGCAGGAGGCAGTGAATGGGAATAAAGGGGGCCTCTTCTGGTTGGCTGCCAGTGACTAGTAGTGTTCCTCTGGGATCAGTATTGGGACTGCTGCTTTTTACATTGATTGTCAATGGTTTAGTTAATGGTATTGATGGCTTTGTGGCAAAGTTTGCAGATGATACGAAGATAGCGGAAGGGGTAGGTAGTGCCAAGGAAGCAATGCTATTGTAGCAGGACTTAGACAAATTGAAAGACTGGGCAAAAAAAGTGGCAGATGGAATGCAGTGTTGGGAAATTAATGATAATACATGTTGGTAAAAGGAAAAATAGTGTAGACTATTAACTAAATGGTGACAAGGGTTGAGCATCAGAGTTGCAGAGGGACTTGGGAGTCTTTGTGCAAGACTCCCAGAAGTGTAATTTACAGGTTGAGTCTTTAGTAAAGAAGGCAAATGCAATGATGGCATTTATTTGAAGAGGAAAAGAGTATAAAAACAAGGAGAAAATGCTGAAACTTTATAAGACACTAGTCAGTCTGCACTTGGGGTATTGTCAACAGTTTTGGGCCCCATACCTCAGAAAGGATGTGTTATTGGAGACACTCCAGAGGAGGTTCACGAGGATGATTCTGGGAATGAAGGAGTTAACATATGAGGAGTGTTTGGCAGTTTGGGGCCTGTACTCACTGGAATTTAGAAGACTGCAGTGGGATCTCACTGAAACCTACTGAATGTTGGAAGGACTAGATAGGGTGGATGTTTCCTATGGTGGGGGTATCCAGAACTAGAGGGCACAGCCTCAAAACTGAGGGGAAACCTTTTAGAACAGAGGTAAGGAGGAGCTTTTTTTTAGCTGGACAGTAGTGAATCTGTAGAATGCTCTGCCATAGACTGTGGTGGAGGCCACATCTATGGGTATATTTAAGGTGGAAGTTGATAGAATAATTTCCTGGATGGTCAGGGCATCAAGGGATAGGCAAGAAAGCAGGTGTATGGGGTTGAGTGGGATCTGGAATCAGCCATAGTGGAATGACAGAGCAGACTTGATGGGCTGAATGGCCTAATTCTGCTCCTAGGTCTTTTGGTCTTGAGGAGAACCAGATGCCATGTAGAC
Organism: Hemitrygon akajei; assembly: GCF_048418815.1. Classification (NCBI taxonomy): domain Eukaryota; kingdom Metazoa; phylum Chordata; class Chondrichthyes; order Myliobatiformes; family Dasyatidae; genus Hemitrygon; species Hemitrygon akajei. Next base: position 14,425,529 of record NC_133152.1, on the reverse strand, counting down.
TCCAGGGTGTACTTGTTCTCCCTGGTAGATACAATGGTCAGACAGACCTGGGGAAGTAGCAAGGACACTCCAGCTAGCAGACACTGATAGGCCAAGTCTACAGGCTACAACTTAATAAGTTAGTAAAGGAAACAGAACACTAACAGCTACTTAGCAAATAGCTCAAACAATGAAGGTAAAGTAGGGATATATTTTTATAACACTTAAGGAATTGACACAACTAACATTAATTACATTGAAATGGAACCAATGCCCTTAACTGCACACAAAAATGTTGGAGGAACACAGCAAGGCAAGTATCTATGAAAGGGAATGACAGTTGAAAGTTCTGAATTTAGACCCTCCATTAGGATTGAAAGGATGGGAGGAGAAGCCAAATAAGAAGGTTGAGGGGTGGGGCGCGAGTACACACTGGTAGGTGATAGGTATAAACAAGTGAAGGGGATGTGGGTGAGAGAGGAGGGATAAACTGGGAGGGAATAGGTGGAAGAGGAGGAAGCGCTGAAGGAGGAGGAATTGGGCAGGAGAGGACAGTGGACCATGGAGCAAAAGAAAGGAGCAGAAGTTAATGGCAGGTGAGTAGAAAAGCAGTGAGGGGGGAACCAGAATGAGGAATGAAAAATCAGGGAAGCAGGAGAGGGATTACTGGAAGTTAGAGAAATTGATGTTCATGCCATCAGGTTAGAAGCTAATCAAATGGGATATGAGGTGTTGCTTCTGAATTTGGCCTCAGCATTGCACTGACCTCTCCTATCAGATTCCTTCTTCTTCAGCCCTTTATCTCTTCCACCTATTCTCTCCCAGCTTCTTGCTTCATTTCCCTTCCCCCACCAACCCACCTTCCCCCTCACCCAGTCTGACCTATCATCTGCTTTCCCTCCCTCACCACCTTATTCTGGCTCCTGTCCCTTGTCCAGTTCTGATGGAAATGTTTCAGTTTAAACACTGACCACTTATTCCCCTCCACAGAAGCTGCCTCACTGGTTCAGCCTCTCCGGAATTTTACTTGTGTTGCTCAAGATTTCCAGTATATGCAAAACCTCTTGGGTTTGCATAATGCCCTTATCTTACTGAATCAATCTGAAATGTTTTATAATATCAACAAACTTGGGAACACACATTAAGAGCACATAGATAAGATTGTTTTAAAAGTTGCTGGTTTACCTGTTGGCTCCAAATAGAAAATTTGCTAAGATGTTATGGGCCAAAGCCAGGTTCCTAAGGTAAATAGCTTGCATAGGAATACAAGATGAGGTCATAGAACATTACAGCACAGAAACAGGCCTTTTGGCCCTTCTTGGCTGTGCCAAACCATTTTTCTGCCTAGTCCCACTGACCTGCACCTGACCCATATCCCTCCATACCCCTCTCATCCATGTACCTGTCCAAGTTTTTCTTAAATGTTAAAAGTGAGCCTGCATTTACCACTTCATCTGGCAGCTCATTCCACACTCCCACAACTCTCTTTGAGAAGAAGCCCGCCCCACCAATGTTCCCTTTAAACTTTTCCCTCTTCACCCTTAAACTATGTCCTCTGGTTTTTTTCCTCCCCTAGCCTCAGTGGAAAAAGCCTGCTTGCATTCACTCTATCTATACCCATCATAATTTTATATACCTCTATCAAGTCTCCCCTCATTCTTCTACACTCCAGGGAATAAAGTCCTAACCTATTCAACCTTTCTCTGTAACTCAGTTTCTCAAGTCCCGGCAACATCCTTGCAAATCTTCTCTGCACTCTTTCAACCTTATTAATATCCTTCCTGTAATTTGGTGACCAAAACTGCACATAATACTCCAAATTTGGCCTCACCAATGCCTTATACAACCTCACCATAATAGTCAGAGATATTAGCAGCAGAGACATATTCTTTGAGAGTTCTGTGTTCACAATCCTATGAAGGATGCACATGTGAATATTCCACCAAAGGTCATCTCCCTCCCCCTCCACCTTGTATTGCACTTTCTCATTGGAGACATTCATCTGCACAAAGCATTTCCTGCAAAAGGGACTCTCCTTTTGCAAGAATGGCATTCTGTGGCATCTTTCCTTCTGTCCCACTCCACAGCTCATGCCAAAATTCCCCAAACCAGTCTACTGTCCTTCAGAAAACTCTCTCTGCCTTGCTCTCTCTAGAACCTTCTCTAGATCCCATTATCTTGATTGGCTGACACACATTCCCAAGCTGAACCGGCTTCTTTAGCCAAAAGCAGTCTCTGTTATTTTTCATATTTATCTGAGCACTGCCATTCATCCATCATCTGAGATGCCTGCTTCACCCAAACTATGTATTCTTTCCCCATCACTTGTGGGCTACACTCCAGAGAACACTCCCAGCCTGAGATAACTTTAACATTTACAAACCAGCAATGTAATAGCTGACACCAGCTCAGAATTCCTATCAGCCAGTGAAGGACTCATTAAATCGTCACATCAGACAACTCCTTTCCCTCACTTCACGGAAATGAGAACAACTGGTCTTTAAAGTCTTCGCCCTCAGCTCCTTTACCCTCCTTCTCTAAAAAATGGACTGCCCATGGCCCCACCTCTCCGGGGTCTCCATATCAGGCAGTGTGTCTTCAGTTACATCACTGCTCATCTGGACTAACACGACATCTGTTCCAGCTGACTGGTCAAAACGCTGTTCGATCCGCATAATTCCCCAATATTTTTGCAGAACTCAGTACTCTGAGCAACAAACAAGAGAAAATCTGCAGATGCTGGAAATCCGAGCACCACACACAAAATGCTGGAGGAACTCAGCAGGCCAGGTAGCATCTAGAAAAAGATTACAAGCAACATTTCAGGCCGAAACCCTTCAGCAGGACTGAGTAACAATTCATCGGGACTTTGAACATCCACCCAGCTCGGAACACAAGCATTATTTGTGGATAATCTCTTTGAATCACACCAAACTTTAATCCCTGCGGCGTCCATAATAATTACGCTAATCACTTCAGTTCAGTTCAGTTTGTTTATTGTCATTTAGAAACCACAAATGCAATGCAGTTAAAAAATGAGACAACATTCCTCCAGAATGATATCACAAAAGCACACGACAAAACAGACTACACCAGAAAATCCACATAACGTTTGTCAATCCCCAAATCCAGAGTCCGGAGAGGCTGCTGCGTATTAATATCGCGCTACCATCTTAGCACATTTCCCGGAAAGGAGCTCCAAACCCACCAGATAAAACAAGACTACCCAGACACACCAAGTCAGGAGACTCTACCACCCAACAAACCAAAAACTAAAGCTACAAGACCTACACAAAACCACATAGTTACATATAGTTATAGTTAACATATAGTTACAACAGTGCAGACAATATCATAATTGATTAAAAAAAAAAGACCATGGGCACAGTAAAAATAGTCCAAAGATGTTAAAAGACTATAAGTTTGGAAGAAACCACCACACAGTTTCCACAAGTCCTCAGGGTCCCGACAGACTCACCATCCCACACCGGCAGCAGAAGGGAATACCCCCACTATGGACTTCCAAGGCGCTGCCGGACTCATCCTCGCAGACGCAGCACACAATGAAAGCTCCGTCAGACCCAGCCTCACAGATGCAGCACACAGTGAAAGTGCCGCGACCACAGTGGACTCCGAGTCCATCGAACCTCCGAGCATCTGGCCATTCCCTCCGGCACAGCCTCTCTGAGCACCACCCTTTGCCGAGCGCACTATGACGCCCCCGCCGACATGACCCCAAGGACTGGGGGCCTGTTCTTCTCAGCAGAGACCCGGCCCTCACAACAGCAGCAGCAACGAAGAAGGCCTTCCTGGAGATTTCCAGATGTTCCTCCGTGCTCCCACGTCCGTTTTTCATCAGATTAGGATTGTGCACGGTACCCCCGCTTAACAAATAACAGAGATCAATTCCGGAGAGGCCGCTGCAAACTGCGTAGCGCCACCATCTTGCCTGTTATTGCCACTTTCCACGACACTAGTTTAAACACTGGCTCAAACACACAAACCGCTTAGCCAATCTTAAACCAGCATTCAAACCGCATCTGAAATCTCCGATCGAAGCCCCCACAAAATGTAACCTTGTAACTTGAGATCAGCATGAGTGCAGGAAGCAACACCAGTGGTGTGTTGATCTACTGGAAAAGGAGTTAAAGGAACTGGGTGAAACAAAATATTTCACAAGAAATCATAATACTCCAAATGTGACACAACTAAAATTCTATACAGTTGTAACATGACTGTGACTGTTTTACTCAGTGCTCCACTTACTGAGGGCAAGCATGCCATAAGGCTCATTACCAACTTATCCACTTGTGTTGCTACTTTTAGAGAATTATGGACTTGCACCCCAGGACAGGACCCAAGTGCGGAGGAATGGCAGGCTCTCTCTGTCACAGCAGTTACTGGCACCGACTCAATCTAGGTGTGGAGGACAGCAGGTTCCACATGAAGAAATAGAAAGAAGAGATTAGATATAGGAATACCAACAGAGACTCGGAGGAATGACTGACTGAGTGACACCACGAGACAATTCATTTCCTCCAACACAATGACTTCATTAAGACACTAAATAGTTCTTTTCAAATAATCATGGAATGCGGAAAAAAACCATGCCAGTCACAATTATCTTGACAAGATTAAACCAAAAGTACAAGAGCTAACAGTTCAAGTCAAGCTTTATTGTCATTTCGACTATAACTGCTGGTACAGTTGTGCTGCCTTTATGGCAGTTATTTAGTTTATAATATTTTCGCTTAGTAATTCATTTGTTAGTATTTTTTAGTTAAAGTTAGGATTGTTTAAGTAAATTCGTTGTCTGTAATATATCGCGGCATGCAATGACATCACATCCGGTTTCGCTGCGTCTTGTGGGAAAATACCGGTTTGGGAAAGACGCAAGGGTGGGGGCCACACATGTGCCAGTCCAGCACGAGAACAGTTGTCTTTCTACGCACCAGAAACATAGTGAAAGCAACGCTGTAAGTCATAGATAATCAATATGTTGAATTAAAATGTTAACGCCGATCCCGTTAAAAGTAACGACGGTCGATAAGGTTTATGTTTTCGTTAGTTAAAGAGTTGCGGATAGTTTGTGTTGAATTTTTTTTAAGCAGTCAATGGCGTAGATAGATTCTGACTGTATGCTGCACTTTAATGTAATGTAGTTGTTGTAGTTTTACCTTTGCAAGTATTCACGATGTAAATGTGATATCTAGAAGGAAACAAATACTGTACCAATCTTGTATTGTTTTATCAACAGTTTTCACCATACGTTAATGTGGAAGAGTGAACAGTAAACGGTTAATCTTACTGTGATTCTGTCTTCATTGACAACGGTTTACCTCGACGTTTAACTCGGGTTCCGTTACACCCGAGCGAGAATGTTACAGTAATAATGAGACAACGTTTTTCAGGACCATGGTGTTACATGACACAGTACAAAAAACTAGACTGAACTACATAATAAAAAAAACACAGAGAAAGCTACACTAGACTACAGACCTACACTGGACTGCATAAAGTGCACAAAAACAGTGCAGGCATTACAATAAATAATAAACAGGACAGTAGGGCAAGGTGTCAGTCCAGGATTCGGGTATTGAGGAATCTGATAGCTTGGGGGAAGAAACTGTTACATAGTCTGGTCGTGAGAGCCCAAGTGCTTCGGAGCCTTTTCTCAGACGGCAGGAGGGAGAAGAGATTGTATGAGGGGTGCATGGGGTCCTTCATAATGCTATTTCCTCTGCGGATGCAGCGTGTAGTGTAAATGTCCGTGATGGTGGGAAGAGAGACCCCGATGATCTTCTCAGCTGACCTCACTATCCGCTGCAGGGTCTTGCGATCCGAGATGGTGCAATTTCTGAACCAGGCAGTGATGCAGCTGCTCAGGATGCTCTCAATACAACCCCTGTAGAATGTGATGAGGATGGGGGGTGGGAGATGGATTTTCCTCAGCCTTTGCAAAAAGTAGAGATGCTGCTGGGATTTCTTTGCTATGGAGCTGGTGTTGAGGGACCAGGTGAGATTCTCCGTCAGGTGAACACCAAGAAATTTGGTGCTGTTTACGATCTCTACCGAGGAGCCGTTGATGTTCAGCAGGGAGCGGTCGCTCTGTGCCCTCCCGAAGTCAACAACCATCTCTTTTGTCTTGTTCACATTAAGAGACAGGTTGTTGGCTCTACACCAGTCCATTAGCCGCTGCACCTCCTCTCTGTAAGCTGACTCATCATTCTTGCTGATGAGACCCACCACGGTCGCATCATCGGCGAACTTGATGATATGGTTCGAGCTGTGTGTTGCAGCATAGTCGTGGGTCAGCAGAGTGAACAGCAGTGGACTGAGCACACAGCCCTGGGGAGCCCCCATGCTCAGTGTGATGGTGTTGGAGATGCTGTTCCCGATCCGGACTGACTGAGGTCTCCCAGTCAGCAAGTCTAGGATCCAGTTACAGAGGGAGGTGTTCAGGCCCAGTAGGCTCAGCTTTCCAATCAGTTTCTGAGGGATGATTGTGTTGAATGCTGAACTGAAGTTTATGAACAGCATCCGAACGTATGTGTCTTTTTTGTCCAGGTGGGTTAGGGGCAGGTGGAGGGTGGTGGCAATGGTGTCATCTGTTGAGCGGTTGGGCCAGTACGCAAACTGCAGGGGGTCCAGTGAGGGGGGGCAGCAGGGTCTTGATATAGTTGTAGTTAAGATAAAGATTAGTAAATACAGGTGCTTAAGAAACCTAGAAGCTCAATGATCTACAGCTAGCCACAGGCCTTCAGGGCTCATGACACCAAGAGACCTCTGTATATCAATGCTCCTAGGGGGCTTTCCATTTGTTGTATACTTTCCTTTTGCATTTGACTTCCTTAAATGTGCACCTCACACTTGTCCAGACTAAACTCCACCTGCCATTTCTCCAACCAAATCTCCAACTGACCTATATCCCACTGACAAACTTCCTGAGTATCCACAAACAAAAGGTAAAGTCGGAGGGGGGGGGGGTAAATTGCACTACTAATTGGGGACAATTTCACAGCTGCATTTAGGGGAGATCAATGGAGAAGTCAGATACCGAGTCCGTTTGGGTAGAACTCAGGAATAGGAAGGGTGCAATCACACTGATGGGATTGTCCTACAGATGCCCTAGTAGACACTGGGACATTGAGGAACAAGTGTGTAATCAGATTAAGGAAATGTGTAAAAATAATATGGTTGTTGTCACTGGGATTTCAACTTCTCTAATAAACACTGGGACCTTCTTAGTGCAAGGGATTCAGAAGGAGCAGAATTGTTAAATCTGTACAGGAAGGTTTCTTAAATCATATGTGGATAATCCAATCAATATGAAGAGTGGCCGTACTGGACCTAGTGTTGGGTAATAAGCCTGGCCAGGTGACTGATCTTTCTGTGGGTGAACAGTTAAGGGAACAGTGACTACAACTCCTTAACTTTCAGGATAGCTATAGATAAGGAAAGGAATGGTGTTTGTGGGAGAGTTTTAAATTGGAATAGGCCAAATTACATATGAGGGCATTAGGCAGGAACTAAGAAGAGTTGATTTGGAACACCTTTTTTCTGGCAAGTCCGCATCAGACATGTAGAGGATGTTTAAAGATCAATTGCACAAAGTACAGGAAAGATATATTCCTGTTAGAAGGAAGGACAGAGATGGAAAGATAAGAGAACCTTGGATGTCTAGAGAGATGATGAAGAAAAAGGAAAAATAAGTAAAACTTCAGAAGTTGGTATCACATGAAGCACATGAGGAGTATAAAGAAGCCAGAAAAGAACTAATGAATTAGGAAAATCAAGGGGCCATGAAAAGTCTTCGGCAAGTAGCATCAAGGTGAATCCCAAGGCATACTATAGAGATAGACATCAAGAGCAAGAGGATTCCTTGGGCGAGAGTGTGACCACTCAAGGATAAAGGGGAACATTTGCTTTAATGCGGAGAATGTGAGTGAGGTACTTAAGAGTATTTTCCTTTAGTATTTACCAAGGAAAAGGATATGGAGGATCAAGAGATCAGTGTAGAGTATATAAATATGTAGGACATTTAGACGTCAAGGAGGAGGAAGTGTTGGGCCTCTTAATGTGTATTAAGGTGGATAAATCCTCAGGACCTGATGGGATTTTCTCCAGGTTATTGAAGGATGCAAGAGATGAGATTGCTGGCCCCTTGACCGGTATCTTCATGTCCTCTCTAGCCACAGGCGAGGTCCAGGAGGACTGGTGAGTGACTAATATTATACCTCTATTTAAGAAGGGGATAATGGAAAATCCAGGAAACTATAGACTGGCGAGTCTCATGTCAGTTGTAGAGAAATTTGTGGAGAAAATTCTTAGGGATAGGATACATGACCTAATTAGGAAAAGCCAGTATGGCTTTGTGTGTGTCAGGTTGGGCCTTATCAACTTGATTAAGTTTTTTGACAAGGTGATGAGAGAGATTGATGTTGTCTACATGGATTTTAGCAAGGCGTTTGACAAAGTCCCTCATGGAAGGCTAATCCAGAAGTGGTAACACTTGCACTCCTCAGTTCACAAATAGAATCTATAGATTCTACAACTTTATACTTTTCCAAATTATACTCTGCCAGATTTTGCCCAGAACACATTTATATCTTTAGAAACTTGTGCTCTTCACAATTTATTCCTAGCTGCGTTTGTGTCATTAACACATTTAGTTACTATGCCTTAGTCCTTTCTTTCAAGTTGCAGTTGTTCACTGCAAAGGGCAGCACAGAAATGCCCTTTGGCTCGCTATATTTGCTCTACTGTGCATTAGCTAACTAGTGACAACTTTTCAATTTCAATCCTATTTTAATCACTTAGCCCACCGAATTTCAGTCGCCATCTACAATGTCAACTTTATTGTCTGTTGGCTAAATGATTCCTTATGGCCCTTTTATTGATGACGCAGTAAAACGTTCTACAATAATGAAGTGGGGTCTCAGCCCGAAATGTCGACTGTTTTCTTTTCTCTTTACTCTTTTCCTAGATGCTACCTGGCCTGCTGAATTCCTCCAGCATTCTGTATGTGTTGTTTTGGATATCCAGCATCTGCAGATTTTCACGTGTCAGCAACGATTACCTTCCTTTATAATTTAATGTTAGGCTTCCTTATTCATAAAAGAATCAATAACTTCCTTGTATTCACTTGTACTATTCATACCTCTGCTGGTCATGCACTTAATGGGTTGTTAAACCTATCCTCCCGAACGGCAGTTACTAAGAAACTCCCATGAATGAGTTTTTGAGGTCACCAAAGTGGTCAGATGGGGGTCAGGCTCCCACTCGAGTATCCCCCGCCCTCACCATCATCTTCAGTCATCAGATATCAGCAGCAGAGACTGGCAAATCGCCCAAGAGTAGTGTGTACCTAGTGGGCTAGGCACACATACCCTTACATTAATCAGTACTGTGTTGCACAAATAAATCATATCAAATCAATTGTAACTCATGCTAAAATCAATCCTGGACTTTCATCATGACAAAGGCAAGCTTGTGGATAATCTGACTAGTAATCTATATAAATTTTAATACGTTGGCTCCTAGATAATTTTATTGAATTAATTACTTTCTATAGCAATAGTCTGGTACAGCTTTCATAAATTCTTTAAAAATGCACTGTGAACCCGCCTGAACCGGGGTTTTACTCAATTTGAATATGATTTTATTTTCTATTTATGATTTAATGTTTGTTGAATTATACATAGTCATCTGCTACTTGTGAATTATTTCAGAATCTGGTTTATTATCACTGGCATGTGTTAGGAAATTTGTTAACTTAGCAGCAGCAGTTCAATGTAATCCATAATATAGAAGAAAAAAATAATAAATAACTAAATCATTTACAGTATATGTATATTGAATAAATTAAAAATTGTGCAAAAATAGAAATATATATTAAAAAGTGAGGTACTGTTCACGGGATTAATATCCATTGAAGAATCAGATGGCAGAGGGGAAGAAGCTGAGTGTGTGCCTTCAGGCTTCTGTACCTCCTACCTGAAGGTAACAGTGAGAAACTGGAGGTTTCTGGAGGTCCTTAATAATGGACGCTGCCTTTCTGAGACACCGCTCCTTGCGGATGTCCTGGGTACTTTGTCGGCTAGTACTTGGGGAGCCGACTAAATTTACGACTCTCTGCAGCTTCTTTCGGACCTGTGCCATAGCCACCACCCCCCCCCCCCCCATACCAGACAGTGATGCAGCCTGTCAGAATCTTCTCCACAGTACAACTATACAAGCTTTTGAGTGTATTTGCTGACATACCAAATCTCTTCAAAGACACTGCCTTGTCTTCTTTATAGCTGCATTGCTATGTTGAGACCAGGTTAGATCCTCATAGATCTTGACACCCAGGAACTTAAAATTGCTCACTCTGTCCACTTCTGATGAGAATTGATATGTGTTCCTTCGTCTTACCCTTCCTGAAGTCCACAACCAGCTCTTTCATCTTACTGACGTTGAGTGCCAGGTTGTTGCTGGACACCACTCCACTATTGGCAGATCTCGCTCCTGTACTCTCTCTCGTCTCCACCTGAAATTCTACCAACAATGGTTGTGTCATCAGCAAATTTATAGATGGTATTTTAGCTATGCCTAGCCATACAGTCATGGGTATAGAGAGATAGAGCAGTGGGCTAAGCACCAGTGTTGATCATCAGCGAGGAGGAGATATTATCACCCATCCGCACAGATAGTGGTCTTCCGGTTAGAAAGTCGAGGGTCCAATTGAAGAGGGAGCTACAGAGACCCAGGTTCTGTAACCTCTCAATCAGGATTGTGGGAATGATAGTGTTAAACACTAAGCTATAATCGATGAACAGGATTCTGATATAGCTGCTCGTATTGTCCAGGTGGTCTAAGGCTGTGTGAAGAGCCAGTGAGATTGCGTCTGGCGTCGACCTATTGTGGCGATAGGAAAATTGTAGTGGGTCCAGGTCCTTGATGATGAGGCGGGAGTTCAGTCGGCGGCAGGAGTTTTGTTGAACTGTAGCTGGATATCGGTTGCTCATTGAACCATTTGATTGTTATCCTGTGATCTAGTTCTGCGTCTTTATTGTAACTGGTTTTAATGGGGTGTTGGGAGGCAACTGCGTATATATGCCCCTTACAGGTCCACAGAAAAAGATTTACACATCGCATAAATGCGACGTCCAGGAGGGGCGGGGCGATAAATCCCAATAGATGCAGCTGTTGCTGCTGTTTAAAGAAGGCTCGACTAACTGCAGCTTCAATGAGTACATTCCCATTGAGGCTGCTCGCAACGCTCGTACTCGAAGGTGGGAGGAGAAAAGTGAGATCGAACTGCTAAAGAAGGGGTTAATAGAAACTGCAGGCACGGAATCTCCCCGTCAGGCTGCGAGGAGTTCTCTCTCCTCCTATTCTGGCACTCACTTCAGTCTGATTGCCGACATCCCCGAGTGAGCAGCTCCTGTTGCCCCGGCACAGAGGGTCCGTCTCCTGAGTTAACAGCCTACCTCGCGGTCTTGTCGCCGCGGCAAGGGCCATGTGCCTCCGTTTCGGCTGCCCGTGTGCCTCGGGGCTGGGCTCACCACAGCAACAGTTGTACCTCTCGGTGCCTGGACCGCTGTAGAGAAGCCCCGCCGCCTCGGGTGGTCGCAGCCGGGGCCGGAGGGACGTTATTCGCTGGTCATGGAATACATGTTCCCCAAGAGGAAGCTGCTCAAGACTTTGCTGACCCTGTCGCTGCTCTTCGCCACCGTAGCCTTCATCCAGAAGCTGAAGTTGGGCGACGGGCTGGGGCTAGGGCTGCGGGTGACGGCGGACGCCAGGTTGATCCCGGCCTGGCACGGTACCGAGAGCGGCCCGGCCCGGACTAATGGCAGCATTGACGGAGGCGGGGAGGTGGTGGCGGGGGCGACCGTGTCCGGCAGCCCAGCCACTGTCGCCGCTCCCCGAACCTGGACCGTGACGGTGACCAACTGCAGCCAGAATGAGTCGGTGCGCGGCTTGAGCTGGTTCTCGGCGCTGGACGCCAAGTTCCAGGAGTACGTGCTGTACCGCCACTGCCGCTACTTCCCCATGCTGCTCAACCATCCCGAGAAGTGCGCGGAGCCCACCGACGTCCTCATCGTCGTCAAGTCGGTGATCGAGCAGCACGACCGGCGGGCTGCCGTCAGGGAAACGTGGGGCCGGGAACGCAGCATCGGGGGTCGCAACATCAGGACTCTCTTCCTGCTAGGCACACCAAGCGACGGCAAGGATCAGCGCAACCTGCAGAAGCTTCTGGAATACGAGGACCTTTTGTACGGCGACATCCTGCAGTGGGACTTCATAGACACTTTCTTCAATCTGACCCTCAAGGAGGTCAATTTCCTCAAGTGGTTCGACATCTACTGCCGCCGCACCCACTTCGTCTTCAAGGGTGACGACGACGTCTTCGTCCACACCGAGAACCTGATGGAGTTCCTGGACTCGCAGACCGATAGCCCCCGGCGCGACACCCTGTTCGTGGGCGACATCATTTTCAGGGCACAGCCCATCAGGAACATTCAGAGCAAGTATTTCATCCCCAAGCAATTGCATGATAAGCCCTATCCGCCGTACGCGGGCGGCGGCGGATTCCTCATGGCGGGCCCACTTGCCAGGCGCCTAGTGGCCGCCTCGGAGAGCATCGAGCTCTACCCCATCGACGACGTGTACCTGGGCATGTGCCTGCAGAAGGTAGGCGTCGAGCCACAGTTGCATTACGCCTTCAGGACGTTTGGGGTCGTCAAGCGTCGGGTGAGCCCCATGAACAGTGATCCCTGCTTCTACAAGAACCTGGTGGTCATCCATAAACTCAGTCCCAAGGGCTTGCTGACGATGTGGAACACAGTCCACAACCGAACTCTCATCTGTGCCAAGAAATACTTTATAAACCTAAACGTGTAATCTTCTCACCGAATAACTTGATTCCAGACTTTCCTGTACGTTAGAAATGTAGGTACTCGGTGTGAGTTGGGAACGAATCGTTTAGAATCAGTGTGGTGTGAATGGTGGGAGTTATTCAGCTCTTATGTTTTGAGTGTGGATAAACCGAGTAAAGGTACTTTTTTTAAAAAAAAAGTAAGAATTGTATATTTTTGAAGTTTATTTTTACACTCTAACGTCCACAAATAACTTGTCAATTGGCACCGAGTTTAGTATTGAGTTTTTTTTAAAGGAAAGGGAAACCGAATCAGAGGCTGAGAGCCACTTGTCTCTTTTTATAGATGAAAACAATTTCTTCGGAAGACCGGATATGATTTGGATAATGACACTAGGTAGCACTTGGTGACTAGGATATAGAAGTAAAATTAATGTAGCGAAAATGATTTGCAGCTTAAGTGATACTGATCTCCCAGACACCGGGTTGAAGGAATAATTTTAACTTGCTTTAAAAACAAACCACATATCATTGATTGTTCCTTTACATTCCCACCCCACCCCTTTTGTATAAACAGGTGTCTGATTTAATTTAGCGCGATGATTGTAATTGTGCATAAACTTTATGGATACAAATACTGTTTTAAGATGCTCCGTTTTCAATGCCCCAAACTCAGGATATTTTTATTATTGATTTTTGGCAGCTGATGAATAGCAGGAGTCAAATTTCAGAGATCTTGCCTTTGACTTGGTTTGCTGTCAGATAGATTGCATCCTTGTTTCTGATTTGAAATAAAGGATCTTTTTGACCTGAATTTAACTGCAAGGTGATTATTTCTAGGGGTAGGAGGTGAAGCAAGCAATCTGATGCAGCTTTCTTGCTTCAGTTCAAAGCTGGCCTTTTCAACCAAAAGGTTGCTGTTGTTTGGTAATAAACTTGCATTTAGAGGTGGATTATTGCCCTTGCTTCCTGTTAAGAAAATCTGCAGTTGATGTTCTAGTAATGAAACCGCCAAGGTCTTTCTGATTATATTGTAGTGGTGGACATGGTCATTGGATGAATGTCATTCCTTAACCTTTTAGGAATACATGAAAACCATGCAGTGCTGTGCACAATCCTGAAAATAATCATTGGCAAATGGTTATTCCTGAAGCTCATTGCCAAGCAAATTTGTAAAATGTTTAGCTGACAAAATAATGGGGGGGAGAAGGAAAAAAAGGGAAACGGTAACATCCTTCTTGTGTAATCTCCCCCATATCCTTTCAAGTCAAATTCTTTTTTTTTCCGTTGTTTAAACCTTTTGGTAATTGTGATCTTTAGATCATTTATAAGATCAAATCAAATTAATATATTGAATTAATAGGTCTGGAAGTTTTGATAGTTTAATATTCTGTAAAATGTTGTGCTTGTTTGACTGGTCAGGGCCATTAATTTCTGTCTTAACTTCAGATGCTGCTCCATGGTCCTGATGAAGGAGCTATGGAATTGCTGAGGTGCACAGAATTTGACATTTGTGCTTCTGCCTGTCATTGTTGTTTCCATCTCCTACAAGTGAAACTGTGTCTTAATGAAGCATTCCACATTGAAGCAAGTGAGCCAGAAAACGTGTGACATGATTTGTCATGATTTATGGACAAATGTTTGAAACATTGTCAACAGATAGTCCTTCCAAACTGGCAACCATCCTTAACTATAATTTGAAGAATAAGTCTTTAGTATTTAAAACTATTTGTCTTGAGGTCTAGGATTTTTTTGGCAAAATTTGAAAATAACTTGCAAAAATGTTTTTGATTTGTTAGATTAATTTTATTCAATGTTTGAGAATCTTGCCAACATAATCAAAATTTAACTTGTACTTCAATATGTAATAAAGTCCAAAATTACTTTCTTTACATTTGTGCTGCCTGCATTTTATTGAGCTCTGTAATCTATCAGAGCATTGAGTAATGCTCAATTGTTTTCTTAAAGTTTATGTATCAAATATGTACAGTTACTCTTGATAACAAATTTGCATTTAAAACTGAAGTAGGGGTGTATTGACTTACTGCCTTCTGTAGTGAGAAATGTACAAATTCCAGATTGTTCCAGGTGAGGTTGTTTTGGTTTAGAGGAGTCATGTTTGCAGGAGTTGATGAGTGTTGTTGGTGTGAGAGTAGTTGGCATGAAGCCTTTATGTGGATTGTGATTTAGCAACCTGCTCAGGGTTTGTGAGAATGGTACACAGGTGTATCCTGGTCATTTTGTATTGGGAAAAGCTTTACCCTGGTAATTCTGCTGTGTGTGTGTGCTGGGCTATTGCCAAAGTTTTAGTCAGTCTGGCTGATGGCTCACCCTCTTGCAGTGGATGTTGCCTGGTAGACAAACATCCAGAATAGAATCCTCTTTATAGACGAACCAAAATGATCCCAGTCACAGTCTGGTATCCAGACTATGCATTCTTAAATCTGCAGAAGTTGTACTCTGAGACCTGGCTGGTGTTGAAATGAGCATAGCTTTTCTTGTAGATGATTCTAAATTATCTTGGGTATAAATCTTAGCTTTCAAATATGAATTTGTTGCCTTTTAGGGTGGGGTAGAGTCAAATACTTGTTAGTCCTGGCATATCTGGTGACAAGAATAAAATGAAACAGAAAAATAAGTGTTTTTGTTCTGAGGAGTTTTAAGAATCAAGGGAAACCAGCAGCCCAAGTTACTCAAAGTATTAATTTTTTTATTTTAATGTGAGAAGTACAAATCAGTTTACACTCAGATGGAAACATCAGTAAAACCCATTTGGCACTTAGATCTTAATCCACCATTCAGTGGGAGTCTGGCTGACCCTCCATCTCATTTCCATTTTCCTGTTTTCTCCCTGTACCCCGTGAATTATTTTCTTTGTTCATTGTTCAAATGTATTCAGTCATTTATAGTAATCTATCCTTTTACACACTGTTCAAGTTAGTCTAATTGGTTTGTCCTCTCCCCTCTCTAATTAGTTTCCATTTGCCATCTCCAACCTGCAGCCACCATTCAGTAAACTGAGCTGTGAACATTGACAACCAAAGCATCCATTGCAATATTACAATCAAAAACCAGCCAGAGTGAACCTTCTTGTTCGTGGATCTTACTTGCAGGTTACTGAAACTCTTAATTTCCATGCATGGGCAGTAAAGTGCAAAAAAATTAGCAAGCTGGACATCAGCTGCAGTGTGTTTGATATCCTGTTCTAACATCGAACACAACACATACTGAGATGGGGGACTAGATACATTCCACAGCAACACACAGAATCTGTGTGTGTGTGTGTGTGTGTGTGTGTGTGTGTGTGTGTGTCTCTCTCTCAACCAAGAAACTATCAACCTCTGCTTTAATGACTTGGCCTCCACAGTCATCTGTGCAAATGAATTCTATAGATTCACTACCTCTTGGCTGAAGAATTTCCTGTTCTAAATGGGCACCCCTCTATTGAAGCTGTGCTCTTTAGTCTTGGACTCACCTGCTATAGGAGTCATCCTCTCCACAACCACCCTGTTGAGACCTTTCAATATTCAATAGACTTTAATGAGAATTCCCCTTTAGCCAGAGAGTAGTGAATCTGTAGAATTTTTTTCACGACAGGCATCTGTGGAGGCCAAGTCATCGGGTATATTTAAGGAAAAGGTTGATAGATTCTTGATTAGTCAGGGCATGAAGCGATACAAGGAAATGGCAGGGGATTGGAGCTGAGAGGGTAAATAGGCCAACCATGATGTAATAGTGGAGAAGACTCGATGGGCCAAGTGGCCTATTTCTGCTCCAATATCTTATGGTCTCTTCTGGTCTTATGGTCCACGTGACACATCTACCTTCAGACCTTTTTGCTTCCCAAGCACCCTCTCCTTAGTAATAGCAACGATACTCCCTTCTGCCCACTGACATTTGAACTTCTGGTATACTGCTAATGTCTTCCACCATGAAGGTTGACACAAAATACTTACTAAGCTCTTTCACCATTTTTTGGTCCCCAATTACTAATTCTCCAACATCATTTTCCAGTGGTCAGTCCTGTATCCACTCCCACCTCTCTTTGTACTATTTACTTATGTATTTAAAAACTTCTTGTATCTTTTATATTTTTAGATATCTTGCCTTCATATTTCATTTTTCTCCTTGTGGTTATTTAGTGCTATCTCTCTTGCTTTTATGCTGTCTTTGACTTCCCTAGTCACCCATGGTTGCCTTATCCTCCCTTTAGAATGCTACTTCAATTTTGTGATGTATCTATCCTGCGCCATTCAAATTACCCACAGAAACTCCAGCCTTTGCTATTCTGCTGTCATCCCTGCTAGTGTTCTCTTCCAATCAACTTTGACCAAGTCCTCTCTCATGCCTCTGTAATTCCATTTTTTTTCTCCACTGTAATACTGCTACATCTGACTTTATCTTCTCCCTCTCAAACTGCAGGGTGAATTCTATCATTCTGTTCCCCGCCCCCGAAGATTCCTTTTACCTTAAGCTCCCTAATAAAATCTTTCATTACACAACACTCATCCATAATGGCCTTCCCTAGTAAGCTCACCCGCAAGCTGCTCTAAAAAGACATCTCACAAGGAAATCTGCAGATGCTGGAAATTCAAACACACACAAAATGCTGGTGGAACACAGCAGACCAGACAGCATCTATAAGGAGAAGCACTGTCGAAGTTTCGGGCTGAGACAGGGTCTGGGCCCGAAACGTCGACAGTGCTTCTCCTTATAGATGCTGCTTGGCCTAAGAAGACATCTCATAGGTATTCTAAAAATTCCCTCTTGGGATCCATGGAATAGGATTAGCCAATCGTGATTAGAAGGACATGTTTCTTTTTTATGTGCTTTTAGTTTCTTATAACTACACATTAACGGAACTGTTAAATATCTGATTACCAAACATACTTCAAAATCATGCACTTGCCTTATGCTAGGGATAAATTGTCAATTGGCAGTCTGGAGATTGAGAGGTAATGAGATGCAGACATTGGAAATGAAGCCCTTCAGGGTGCTCATTTCCGGTGCTTAAGCTCTCATCACCTCTTAGGTTTTCTATGTCAAAGCAGATCTTGATCCTTCTGATGAAGGGTCTGGGCCCAAAACGTCGACAGTGCTTCTCCTTATAGATGCTGCCTGGCCTGCTGTGTTCCACCAGCATTTTGTGTGTGTTGTTTCTTGATCCTCCAGATTGGTATACACAAAACACATGGTGTAGGATGAATGCACCAATGTTGGTATAGCCTAATTGTTTTAATTCCATTGGTTTTGTGAAGGGTCTGGGGATAACTCCATTTTATTTTCTTTGCAATGGGTACAATCTTTTGTACCCATTTAAGATTGTTGATGCTACAGTTGCTCTGATGTTAGATCATCTCTTTCTGCTCTTCAGTAGTTCCCTGGACTGTGCTGTAATGGCAATCAAATTGAATGAAGTTTCTGAAGATGATGACATTTGATAACTAGTCAAACATCAGTCACAATCTTACACAGCTATAAAAAATTTTTAAAAAAATTATGGCTGGATGACTGAATAATGAGAGATTTTAACTTGTATCCTTATAAAATGAATTTTGTTATACTTATCCAGACCACCTTCAAGAAGACGAGAACAGTACTCCAACTCTCTATCCCTGCCTGTATCCTAGGTCTATATTTCTAATTCGTGTAGATTACCTAAACAGGAAAATGCCCAGAAATGCTGGGGTTTTTTTCACACTGTATTTCAAGAACTCCTGTTCAAATGCCATGTGACGAAGTATTGGGGTTTGCCAGTACTTGCCAAAGTAATTATGTTTTTAAAAAAATATATAATTTGGGACTGGACCAAAATGCACACGTAAGACTGTGCTGAGCCTTGCATATAGACAAATGTGAATGGATGTGTAGATATACTCAGAGCAAGCTGGTATGAGCTGCTTCGTGCTGAAACTTTCAGCTAGGAAATATGAAGATTGAGAAAGCGCTTGAAACAGAAAACCAACAGCTGTTACAGTGTATTTTATAAATATTGATGGCATTGTAAATGACCATTTTTCATAGTTTAAAATTTCAACCTAATTTAGTTACTAAACTTCTAAATTTTCCATTAGATAATTGGAATTGGTTTATTATTGTCACATACTGAGATAGTGAAAAGCTTAATTTGAACACTTGATATGAATCAAATCATTGAGGGTAGAACAAGATAAAACAATAGAGTGCAGAATATGTAGAACACGTGAAGGAGAGGCCTGCATGCCCCAAAGGGCCTCAGTCTCCTCAGGAAGTAGAGGCGAATCTGGCCTTTCTTGTACACAGCCTCTGTGTTGGTGCTCCACTCAAGTCTGTCATCCAGGTGCACCCCAGGTACTTGTAGGTCTTCAACACTCCTATGTCTCTCATCATCAAGAGTAACAGGGTACAATGCGGGCTTAGTCTTCCTAAAGTCCATCACCATCTCCTTTGTCTTACTGATGTTGAGTTGCAGGTGATCCAACTTGCACCATTTGACAAAGTCTTCCACCAGGGCCCTGTATTCATCCTCCTATCTGACTATTGCTGTGTTATCAGAGGATCTCTGCAGATGGCATGACTCAGTGTTGTATCTAAAGGCCAAGGTATACAGGGTAAGCAGGAAGGGGGCAATACAGTCCCATGTGGGGCCCAAATGTTGCTTATAGCCATGTCTGGCATACAGCTCTACCCGTCTGCCAGTCAGTTAGTCCATTATCCAGGATACAATGGAAGTGCCAATCTGCATTGAATGGAGCTTTCCCCCCAGCAATGAGGGCTGTATGATACTTTATACTTTATTGTCACCAAACAATTGATACTAGAGCGTACAATCATCACAGCGATATTTGATTAAAAGTATTGAAAGTAAGGTAGTGCAAGTCAGGTCCGGATATTTGGAAAGTACATCCCAGATCCGGGTCAGGATCCATTCAGCAGTCTTACCACAGTTGGAAAGAAGCTGTTCCCAAATCTGACCATACGAATCTTCATGCTCCTGAACCTTCTCCCGGAGGGAAGAGGGACAAAAATTGTGTTGGCTGGGTGGGTAGTGTCCTTGATTATCCTGGCAGTACTGCTCCGACAACATGCGGTGTAAAGTGAGTCCAAGGATGGAAGATTGGTTTGTGTGATGTGCTGGGTTATGTTCACAATCTTTTGCAGCTTCTTCTGGTCTTGGACAGGACAACTGCCATACCAGGTTGTGATGTACCCTAGAAGAATGCTTTCTACGGTGCACCTATAAAAATCAGTGAGGGTTTTAGGGGACAGGCCAAATTTCTTCAGCTTTCTCAGGAAGCAAAGGTGCTGGTGGGCCTTCTTGGCAGTGGACTCTGCTTGATACTGAAGGCACTTGAGAAGTCAAAAAAAACATGATAGAAATAGGGGGTTTTGGACACTGGGCCAGAGCCCTATTTACTTGCTCTATGCTTATGTGACCACTGTGCTTTAAAAATAGTGGTGGCTTTGCCCTCTACAGTAATAAACCTTATCAGATCAATACATTAATGATCCAGTAAATATCTGAAATTGATATAGATAGAATTTTTAAAAGTCAGGCTATTGCAATGAAAGATTAATGAGAATAAATAAATTTTGGACTTTTGAGGAAGTGATGTAGAGCAGTGTACCTAGACTTTAGTAAGGTTTTTGACAGGTTCCCTATGGTAGGCTCATTTAGAAAGTAGAGGTGTGTGATCCAGGGAAACAAAGCTGCATTGGTTCAGAATTGGCATGCCTACAGAAGGCAGAAGATGGTAAAGGATTGAGTATATTCTGACTAGAGGTCAGTGACTAGTAGTGTTCTGCAGAGATCTGTACTGGAAGCACTGCCCTTTGGGATTTTAAGGAATTAGTTGGATAAGGAAATGGAAGGGTGGGTTAGTAAGTTTCCAGATGATATGATGGTTAGTAAAGATGTCAATAGTGTAGGGAGGTTGTAAGTTGCAATGGGTCATTGACAGGATGCCGAGCTGAGCTGAGAAGTGGCAGATGGACTTCAATAAGGACAAGTGATACCCTTTGGAAGGTTGAGGCAGAATAGAAGGTTAATGGTAAGTTCTTAACAGTGTGGAGGAATAGAAGGATTTTGCGTTCCACCTAAAAAGATCTATCAAATGTGCTGCACAATTTGAGAGGATGATAAAGAAGGCAATAGCGTGTTGGCCTTTATTAGGGGACTGAGTGCAAGAGGCGACATTGCAATTCTATAAAGCTGAGGTTTGACCACATTTGGAGTATTGTGTTCTGCTCTGGAATCATCATAGGAAGGGACTGGAATCCTTGGACAGGGTGCAGAGGAGATGTACTAGGATGCTGGCTGGATTAGAAAGGATGCCTTATAAGGAAAGGGTGAGTGAACTAGGGTTGTTCTCTTGAGTGAAGGAGGATGAGAAGTGACTTAATAGAGATGTCCAAGATGAGAGGCACAGTTAGAGGAAACAGCCAGACACTTTTTTTCTCAGAGCGGAAATGACTAATACAGGGGAACTTAATTTTAAGATGATTGGAGCAATGTAGCAGGGATGTCAATAGATGGCTTTTACAGAGTAGTAGGTGCATGGAATGTGTTGCCAGCAGTGGTGCTGGAGATGAATACATTTGGAACACTTAAACTTAGATAGGCACCTACATGAAAGAAAATGGAGAGCTGTGGGGGGAGGGTTGGGTTAGATTGATCTTTGAGTTGGTTAAAAATTCAGTACAACATCGTAGGCTGAATGGCCTGCACAAGTCTATGAACAGTTGCAGTAAGTCAAGATTATACAGTTTGGTTAAATTTATTCTAAAGATAATGTTCAGCAGTGGAGGATTAAACAGATTTGAAAGATTTGTAGAATGCTTATGATAACCTCTTTGAGCTAATATATTAAAGTTGGTAAAATATTTGTTTTCACCTTACAATATAGGTATAATGTCAATCTATAGCAATAAGCCAAAATAAAAAAATGTTGCATACTGGGGGCAGTCTTAGGCTTAATTCCACAGGGATATTTTGGAGGAATGCAATTTACAGTATATAGTTAACAAATAAGGAAATGTTTTTTAAAAATCAGCTATGTGACTCTCATTTTGGGGCAAGCAATAAATCTTAACCATTTTACAATAAAAGAAAATTTCCAGTGAGTTTAGAAAGAACAACCATAAGAAGAGGATTAAATGTGATTTGCAACTGACAGGAAAAAATCTTATTCAAGTTCACATTTGAGGTGGAAGTTATATCAATATTGATTTTCTCAGCTATGCCATGAGTGGTTGCTTTAATTCCCTAGGAAGTTAAACACTGATAGGTTGTTTTGGCAGCTGTTCTGCCTATTGTAAGAATCTCTAAGATATTTTTCACCAATTTTCCCATTTTCTTATATTGAAGAACAGTTTTCCTCCATCTTCTTTCTTGGGTTTTTTTTTTGTTATTGCACCAGGAAACATTAAGGCGAGTTTAAACAAAATTTAACCTTTAACTAGCATGGTTAATTTGTACCTGGACCCTCAAATTCTGGGAATTAAATCAACCATCTGCCTTTCTGGGACTGGAAACATCATCTTACAAGGGGTGGAGTGGGGAGGGACAGATGTAGAGTCATCTGAAGGGCTTGATGTTGAAGGAATTTCCCCACTGAGAATAACAGTACAAGAATCTGGACCAGCATTTCAATGAATTATGGCAAGCCAGATTTTCTTTTCATTGTGTGACTTACTTATCCTTAGTTAAGCTGAGAGGCCACAGTAACAATATAATACCCTCTACTACATTTCTCAGTACTTTTGGTCTCTAAGGTTCTGAGCGTATCCTTACTGTTTTATTGCAATGTGTCAATAATCCAGTAATATATATCTTAATGATGGCCCACCTCTCCCAAATGCAGTTGACTGACTCATCTTTTGGTAATTAATGCCTCCCTTAGCTTTCTGTAATGCCTTAGCAGTTCTTTCAAAGCAAACTCTCCTGGCAACCTTTCCTGGCAACTATTGGCTGTGTTTGCAGTCTGTTCTTTGTACTTCGGCTAAATTTCACATGATCTCACCACTTCCTGTAGCCACACATTGAAAATTCAGCTTCTCAAGTTTCCAGAAAACCTGAAAGAATATGTAAGAAATTTCCTCAGAATTGTCTATTTTGTGTCAGTCTTACATTTGACTTTCTGTTGAACACAGGTCCTCAAAATTGCATCTATATTATAAAATACATCATAAAATACATGCATCTCTTGCCTCACCTACTGCAGATTATACAATTTTCCCCCTGTTTGTTTAAGACCACAAATTAATGAGTCCATTGTCATTAATGTAATTGTGTTCTGTTATAAAATTGATAATCACCTCAAAGGTGTTTTTGGTGAGGAAAACATCTGGATTTATCAGCATTTGAACCGTTTCTGAATGGGCTTCATTCTAGTAATAATCAGAGCGTTAAGATTTCCAAAGGGTTTTGAGGATGAATACTGACTGTGTGGAGCCAAGGCTGAAAATTTGAATCGGGCAGAGCCAAAGCATAAGTTTAGAGAAAAAAATAGTTAAACTTCATCACATACATATGGGAGGGAGATTGAAAATCCAACTGAGTGTTGCCACAACAACCTTGCAATTAACATCAACAAAACTAAAGCACTGATTATCAACTACAGGAGGAAGAAACTAGAGGTCCATCAGCCAGTCTCATTAAGGGAGCAAATGTAGAGAAGGCCAGTAGCTTTAAATTCTATGTTAACGTATCTGAGGATCTATCTTGCAACCAACACAAAAGTGCTATTACAAAGAAGGCAGGAGAGCATCTCTACTTTCTCATAATTGCGCAGATTTGGCATGACACCAAAAACTCTGACAAATTTGTATAGATGCACAGTGGAGAGAATCCTGACTGGTTGCATCACTGTCTGATATGGAAACACCATCACCAGGGAATGGAAAAGATTACAGAAAGTGGTGGATACAGCCAGTCCATCACAGGTAAAGCTCTCCCCATCAAAGAAACAATACCCTCTTCTTACTACTATCAGCGGGCAGGAGGAACAGGAGTCTTAGGTCCTGCATTACCAGTTCAGGAATAGTTATTACTCTACAACCATTATGCTCCTGAACCGGTGTGGATAGCTTCAATAGCTACAACTCTGATTTTATGAGCTACAGACACACTTCAACAATTCTATACAACTCATGTTCTCAGTAAATTTTATTTATTTGCAGTTTATCATCTTTTGTACACTGGTTGTATGTCAGTCTTTGTTTATGTATGGTTTTTCATAAATTCTCTTGTTTTTATTGTATCTATCTACCACTGCCAAGGGTGATGGTAGAGGCAGACACATTTAGGGATATTTAAGAAACACAGATAAGCATATGGATGATGGAAAAATGGAGTGATATGGAGGAGGGAAGGGTTAGATTGATGTTAGAGTAAATTATAAGGTCAGCACAACACAATTGGCAGAAGAGCCTAGACTGTGCTCTGATGTTCTATGTTCAATTTCTTCTTCCTGTAAATTCCTGCAAGAAAATGAATCTCAAGCTAGTAGATGGTAATGTATATATGCACTTTGTGAATTTACTTTCAACAGTAAATTTAGTTTGGGAACTTTTCCAGCACTTTCAGCTTACAAATCATGATTTAGAAACTTATTATGGAGTTTGCACTGTATGCCACATTAATATGTCATCAGGACTTATGAGTGTGGGTCTTCATATTACAGCACCCTCTTTAATGTTGGTGTAGTTAAATGCATGTTTTCTGCTAGTTTGGCTATAAAGTCCATTTTAAATAAAACTGGTTGTCTAAAGACAAGGTGGCTGATGGCAAGATATCCAGCAACTATCCAATTACCATGATATATGTGGATTATTGAGTTCTGTTTAAACCGTCTGTGTGGTCCAAACATTTGTCACTGTACTGAGCCAAGAAACAGGAGAATGAACCAGGTTCAGAAAGACGATCAGTGCCTGCAGTAAGAGATGGTTCAACAATCTCCTCAAAAATGAAACTCTGTCTTTGATGTGAACATCCTTGCCTTATTCTAGAGCATATTATCTGTACTTGGTGCTAGGCCAGTTCAGCAAGAGGATGAGAACACCAACTGACAGTTAATGAAATACAGAATATTTGGGAAAAGCAGAACACGATATAATAATCATCATTGGCAAGGAAGAAGACGTGTCCATTTTCAGAAGTCAGAGGTAGTGTGTGTGTGTGGGAAAGTGGTTTCAGTTAGCTATCGTATGGAAGGTGATTGCCTAATTGCCTTGTCCCTATGGCCAAAGTGCTCTACCAATGTCACAATATGGATTTTGTCCTTCAGAACTATAACTAACACAATATTCACTGTGGGATAAATCCAAGGACATTGTAGGGAATTGTATCATAGACTTTATTGACCTTATTAAAACCATTGATTTTATCAACAGGGAGGAATTGCAGAAAATCTTTTGCAACTTTGGCTACCCTCAGGAATTCATTACCACCAGTTGCTACACGGTGGCGTGAAGTCTGAGATTCTCAAGGATGGATACATCATAGACCTAATCTTATTCTAGGCAGTTTCTAGAATAGGTTACATGGTTGGTACAACATTATGGGCTAAAGGGCCTGTAATGCGCTGTAAAGTTCTATGTCTATGTTCTAATCCCAGGGCAAACTGGGATCAAGCAAGCAGGGGTGTATATATAGGAAAAATAACGTGTGTGGCAAGCACTGAAATTGTGCCCCTGTTCAAACATCTGACACCTATCTTTTAGATAACTTTACCATAATATCAGCTCAAAAATGCAAATCAAGCTCATTAATCTTTTAATTAACAAATTATGGCACTACATGAAAATTATAACTGGAGCTTCCTTGCTTTCACTGATGCAAATTGGTCTATGATGGGATCAAAATCAGTTTCTACACTCAGCAGAGCAAGATCACAAGAGTCTGCTTTGACCCATGGAGGCTCTCAAATACAAAAGTTTTAGTTTTAACTTGCTGAATGATCTTTCACAGCTGGCGATAGAAACTGCGACGGTTAACATAATCTGAATAGCAATGGGAAAATTGGGGAAGACGCTCTCATCTCCATACTGAACAACAAATTGAAGAAGCTCGTCAGGTATTGATATTTTCGTGTGGACCTACCTTGATAGCAACATTCTGCAATCCAAAATTTCTTCATATAGCTGCTGTCCATCAACATCAGAGCTGTACAATTCGCCCAAATTTTCGCACTTTAGGTTGTTACTTTTGGTGCCGTAACACAGTCCCTCAACATCGAGAAGGAACCCAAACTTGGCATTAGTGTCGTGCAAACAAGCAAACCTTTTGTGCATTTCTCTGTGAAGACGGTCAAGTGTTCCCTTCATGACTCTTTCCATTTCCTCCTTAGCTGTTAACCCAGTGTCTCTCAAGTTCTCATCAGCCATTCGTTTCTTTCATCTCTGATGTCTTTCAACTTCAATATTCCATTCGTGACAGAGACTGACTCCTTCAAGTGACTCACTGACCTTTCATCATAAAAATGATCTCAGAGGGCTTTCAAATCCAGGGCAGCATTGTGGAAGTTCATGCTACGATCCTGCAGCCTCTTTTGAATATGGTCAATGCAAATGAGTACTTTGTTCCAAGATCCTAGCAAAATCAGAAAATTGTAACTCAACATGCGGTTGTACAGCTGCCTTGCGTCACTTCTTGTTTCACTGGTCTCGTGTTCATTGTCTATCGTGTCTTGGAGAACTTGTATCTCCTCAAGGTACTTGTTGACGGGCTTCGCTGCTTCTGTCTGAAGAAAATTCTTCTTTCACTATCAGAGGATGGCTTGTCTGACTTTAATAGAAACTGCTCAGTGGCGCCCCCACTTTAAGTGGTGCCCAGGGCATGTGCCATACCTTAGAGTAACTTACTTCCAGTAAGAAATCTCTTAGTATCTTTCCTTTCAGTTAGTCCTGACGAAGGGTCTCAGTCCGAAACGTTGACAGTGCTCTCCCTATAGATGCTGACTGGCCTGCTGTGTTCCACCAGCATTTTGTGTGTGTTGTTTTATGATATCTTGCAGATGCTGGAAAACAACAAAATGAACCATTTGGGAAACGATTCTGTAGAATTCAACCATAATAACTACAGTGAATATGAATGCTGTTAGATTCCATCTGTAAACTTCCTACTAAAATCGAATTGCATTCGCAACAACTATAACCTTGTCAAAATCATTCTAACCACAAATCTAAATTAAATTATCTTCCATTAAAGCAGAGATTCCCAACCATGGTCCAATACCATTAAGCAATGTGTTTGTGGACCCCAGGTTGGGAATCTCAGCATTAAAGGAATGATCTTGAAATTATTCTTAGAGATAGTATTTATAATTATCTGGATAGACAGGATCTGATTAGGAGTAGCCAGCATGGATTTGTGCGTGGAAGGTCATGTTTGACAAACCTTATTGAATTTTTTGAAGAGGTTACGAGGAATGTTGACGAGGGTAAGGCAGTGGATGTAGTCTATATGGACTTCAGCAAGGCCTTTGACAAAGTTCCACATGGAAGGTTAGTTAAGAAGGTTCAGTCATTAGGTATTAATGCTGGAGTAATAAAATGGATTCAACAGTGGCTAGATGGGAGATGCCAGAGAGTAGTGGTGGATAATTGTTTATCGGGATGGAGGCCGGTGACTAGCGGGGTGCCTCAGGGATCTGTTTTGGGCCCAATGTTGTTTGTAATATACATAAATGATCTGGATGATGGGGTGGTAAATTGGATTAGTAAGTATGCTGATGATACTAAGGTAGGAGGTGTTGTGGATAATGAGGTGGGTTTTCAAAGCTTGCAGGGAGATTTATGCCGGTTAGAAGAATGGGCTGAACGTTGGCAGATGGAGTTTAATGCTGAGAAGTGTGAGGTTCTACATTTTGGCAGGAATAATCCAAATAGAACATACAGGGTAAATGGTAGGGCATTGAGGAATGCAGTGGAACAGAGAGATCTAGGAATAACAGTGCATAGTTCCCTGAAGGTGGAGTCTCATGTAGATAGGGTGGTGAAGAAGGCTTTTGGAACGCTGGCCTTTATAAATCAGAGCATTGAGTACAGAAGTTGGGATGTAATGTTAAAATTGTACAAGGCATTGGTAAGGCCAAATTTGGAATATTGTGTACAGTTCTGGTCACCGAATTATAGGAAAGATATCAATAAATTAGAGAGAGTGCAGAGACGATTTACTAGGATGTTACCTGGGTTTCAGCACTTAAGTTACAGAGAAAGGTTGAACAAGTTAGGTCTCTATTCATTGGAGCGTAGAAGGTTGAGGGGGGATTTGATCGAGGTATTTAAAATGTTGAGAGGGATAGATAGAGTTGACGTGAATAGGCTGTTTCCATTGAGAGTAGGGGAGATTCAAACGAGAGGACATGATTTGAGAGTTAGGGGGCAAAAGTTTAAGGGAAACACGAGGAGGTATTTCTTTACTCAGAGAGTGATAGCTGTGTGGAATGAGCTTCCTGTAGAAGTAGTAGAGGCCAGTTCAGTTGTGTCATTTAAGGTAAAATTGGATAGGTATATGGACAGGAAAGGAGTGGAGGGTTATGGGCTGAGTGCGGGTAGGTGGGACTAGGTGAGATTAAGAGTTCGGCACGGACTAGGAGGGCCGGAATGGCCTGTTTCCGTGCTGTGATTGTTATATGGTTATATGGTTATTGCAAAGAAGTCATAAAAAATAAAGCATTTATCAGTCTTGTCAGCAAACATGTTTAACTTGAGTCAAACTTGGTGAAAGGGCAATATTTCCCTTTATAGCATTCTCCACCAAGTATAATTAACCCTAACCCCAGTAAAACAGTGTTGGGACACAGTCATTCTTCAATAATTGTGAGGTTGCTGCCAATCTACAGTGATTCATGGAAAACTTGACTGGGACTCCTGAACTCATTTCTTTTGAGACAAATTTCAGCATCAGGAGGCTTTCATTCCATCATTTGGTTACAGTACTAGCTAGTTCCCAGAGGAAAGTATTGCATTAAATTTTGTGATTCAGTTCCTCAGCACACTTTTCTTCAGCCAGTAACATTCGAGTACATGTATGAGAGGGAAATTTTTTACCCATCACAATAGATTTCTGAGACCAAGTAAGGAAGTCCCAAACAGTGAATACATCAGTGGCTACTTTATAGGTACACCTGATCATTAATTCAAATATCTAATCAGCCAATCATGTGGCAGAAACTCATTGTATAAAAGCATACAGACATGGTCAAGAGGTATGCACTCTTCTTGGGCTTCCAGCCGGGTACAGGTGTCAATGTTAAATGACATTTCGATAACCAACTCCGCCACCTTCATCAGGGATGAGGCCTAGGTATGTCTAGTCTGGTGGTATATACTCAACTCCCATCATCCCTCCCTCCTGATTGGTTAGTCCTCAACCAATCAGGTTTCCGCTGCCTACCTTGTTTAAAATTGTGTTCCTATGGTTACTTGGAGTGAGACCTTCATCTTTGTTAAAATTATTATTCTCTAGTCCTAGTTCAATGTCTTCCTTCACCAGGTGGTCCCAAAAGCCATTGGTGCAGCACAGTATGATATAGAGGTTCAGTTAGTTGTTCAAACCAAACATCGGAATGGGGAAGAAATGTGATTTGACCTTGGAATGATTGTTGGTGCTAAATGGGGTGGTTTAGTATTTCTTGAGACACTGCTGATCTCCTGGGATTTTCATGCACAAGAGTCTTTAGAGTTTACAGAGAATGGTGTGAGAAACAAAAAAAACTTGTAGTTCTGTGGCCGAAAACACTTTGTAGATGAGAGAGGTCAGAGGAGAATGGCCAAACTGGTTCCCTTTGGCCTCTTGGCTGAGTCATAAAAAGTCAAGATCAAAACACCCTAATACTCAACCTGACATTCATAACCTCCAGTTCAGGTGCTGGCATCTGCAAAGTGTTTTAACTGTATTGCAAAACCAATGACTTGGATTAATTTCCTGCTGCTCTCTGTCAGGCGTTTGTATGTTCTGCCTGTGACTGTGTGGGTTTCCTCCCACAGTCCAAAGACATACTGACTGGCAGGTTGAATGGTCATTGTAAATTGTCCTGTGAGTAGGCTAGGGTTAAATCGGGGGTTGCTTAGCAACGCAGTTTGAGGGGTCGGAAAGGCCTATTCCACACTGTATCTCAATTGATCAATAATAAAAAAATAAAGTAAAATAAAATAATTTAATCTAGACATCTGTCCTCCAACTCATTATTAGCATTGCCGTGGATAGATGTTGAATAGAGTGCCTTTTCCTCCCTCTATTCCCTTTGATATTATGTTCTTGTTCTCTTCCTGTTAAAGTTGTGAGCAGGCTTCTCTATCGTCACTATTTGTATGAGTTTCCGGAAGCTTGTACTCATCCTGCAGCTGCAGTATGCTGGTGAGTGATTACGCTTTGACACTCAGGAGTAGCTCCTAAGTTAAGGAGCAGTTGGCACAGAATCTGCAGAAAATCTTTTGCCGTAATACTTGTGTTCTTCCTTGTGTGCACAAGCATATTGAAAAGTAGTTTGGCTAGATTAAGAGGAATGCTGTTCTTGAGTAACATCACTTTTCTGTTTTGGTCTGATTTGTAGTGCTGAGTATTTTGACATTCTCTGCTATGGCATGTTAGTAGTGA
The DNA here is from genome assembly GCF_048418815.1 of Hemitrygon akajei. Taxonomy (NCBI): domain Eukaryota; kingdom Metazoa; phylum Chordata; class Chondrichthyes; order Myliobatiformes; family Dasyatidae; genus Hemitrygon; species Hemitrygon akajei. The sequence continues at coordinate 14,395,104 of NC_133152.1, read as the reverse complement.
GAAGAGGACATGTCTTGGATGGTGATGAAGATGCAAGCAAAAGACAGGCAACTATAGGCCAGTTAGCTTAACATCTGTAGTCGGGAAAATGCTTGAAGCTGTCATTAAGGAAGAAATAGCGAAACATTTAGAAAGGAGTGGTTCCATTAGACAGATGCAGCATGGATTCAGAAAGGGCAGGTCCTGTTTGACAAACTTACTGGAGTTCTTTGAGGACATAATGAGTGCAGTGGATAGAGGGGAACAGGTGGATGTCGTATACTTGGATTTCCAGAAGGCATTTGATAAGGTGCCGCACAAGAGACTTATGAATAAGATACGGATGCATGGAGACAGAGGAAGTGTATTGGCATGGATAGTGGATTGGTTAACCATTAGAAGGCAGAGAGTTGGTATAAATGGGTGTTTCTCTGGTTGGCAGTCAGTAGTAAGTGGTGTTTCACAGAGGTCGGAGCTGGGCCCGCAGCTGTTTACCATTTACACTGATTTGAAAGAGGGGACTGAGTGTAGCATAGCAAAATTTGCTGATGACACTAAACTGAGTGGAAAAGCAAATTGTACAGAGGGCGTGGAGCGTCTGCAGAGGGATATAGATAGGTTAAGTGAGTGGGCCAAGGTCTGGCGGATGGAATACAATGTTGGTAAATGCGAGATCATCCACTTTGGGAGGTATAATAGAAGAGCAGAGTATTATTTAAATTGTGAAAGATGGCAGCATGCTGTTGTGCAGAGGGACTTGGGAGTGTTTGTGCATGAATCGCAAAAAGTTGGTTTGCAGGTACAACAGGTTATTAAGAAGGCAAATGGAATATTGGCCTTCATTGCCAGAGGGATTGAATTCAAGAGTAGGGAAGTCATGCTGCAACTATGCAGGGTACTGGTGAGGCTGCACCTGGTTGATTCCAAGGATGAAGGGGTTAACCTATGAGGAGAGATTGAGTTGCCTGGGATTTATATTCTCGAGTTCAGAAGAATGAGAGGGGATCTTATAGAAACATACAAAATTTTGAAAGGGATAGATAAGATAGAAATAGGAAAGTTGTTTCCACTGGTAGGTGAGTCTAGAACTAGGGGACATTGCCTCAAGATTCAGGGGAGAAGATTTAGGACGGAGATGAGGAGAAACTATTTTTCCCACAGTGTGGTGAATCTGTGGAATTCTCTGCCCGGGGAGGCAGTTGAGGCTTCCTCACTAAATATATTTAAGAAATAGTTAGATGGGTTTTTACATAGTAAGGGAATTAAAGGTTATGGGGAAAAGGCAAGTAGATGGACCTGAGCTTATGGACATTGAATGGCGGGGCACGCTCAATGGGCCGGATGGCCTACTCCTGCTCCTATTTCTTATGTTCTTATGTTGTAAAGTGTTAGAGCTCTCAGCCACAGTCCAATCTTCAGCTGCATACTGTGTAGTCCCTACCACACCTGTTCCTCGTTCCTCACCATTTAAAAAAAAATCCATGTGTCCATCTTGAATGCAGAATAGCTGCTCGCCCATTTCTCTACATTCATTTCCACCTGCTCTGTTGCCATCTTCACTCTGCCACATGTCCAACTCCTCTTTGAAATGTAATCACACCTGGAAACTATCCCCACTGAAGTTCAGAGTAGTGGTGAACTTAAGTCGCAAATCTACAAATACATCATCTACAAGTGGGAAGAGAAAGATATATAGAGGCACCTCAGAAATTCATTACTAGTGAGCAGTTTCAAGTTCTTGGGTAACACGCACAACACGCTGGATGAACTCAGCAGGTCAGGCAGCATCCGTGGAAACGAACAGTCAATGTTTCAGGCTGAGACCCTTCGTCACGACTGAAGAGGGAGGGGGCAGGGGCCCTATAAAGAAGGTGGGGGGAGGGTGGGAAGGAGAAGGCTGGTAGGTGCCAGGTGAAAAACCAATCAGAGGAAAGATCAAGGGGTGGGGGAGGGGAAGCAGGGAGGGGATAGGCAGAAAAGGTGAAGAAGGAATGTAAGGGGAAAGCATTATGGGTAGTAGAAGGAGGTGGAACCATGACGGAAGTGATAGGCAGCGGGAGGAGGAGGCAGAATGAAACTGGGATGGAGAAAGGGAGGGGGAGGGAATTACTGGAAGTTGGAAAATTCAATGTTCATGCCAAGGGGCTGGAGACTACCCAGACGGTGTATGAGGTGTTGCTCCTCCAACCTGAGTTTGGCCTCATCATGGCAGTAGAGGAGGCCATGTATGGACATAACTGAATGGGAATGTGAAGCAGAGTTGAAGTGGGTGGCAACCGGGAGATCCTGTCTGCTGTGGCGGACGGAGTGGAGATGCTCGACGAAACAGTCCCCCAATCTGAGTCGGGTTTCACCGATGTAGAGGAGGCCGCACCGGATGCAATAGATGACCCCAACAGACTCACAAGTGAAGTGTTGCCTCACCTGGAAGGACGGTTTAGGGCCCTGAATGGTGGTAAGAGAGGAGGTGTAGGGACAGGTGTAGTGCCAGGTGGGAGATCCGTGGGGAGGGACATGTGGACCAGGGAGTCTTGGAGGGAACGATCCCTGCGGAAAGTGGAGAGGGGTAGAGAGGGAAAGATGTGTTTAGTGGTGGGGTCCTGTTGACGGTGGCGTAAGTTGAGGAGGATAATGTGCTGGATCCGGAGGCTGGTGGGGTGGTAGGTGAGGACAAGGGGAACACGGTCCCTGTTTTGGTGACGGGAGGATGGGGTGAGGGCCGAAGTGTGGGAAATGGAGGAGATGCGGGTGAGGGCATCATTGATGATGGCAGAAGGGAAACAACGATCCTTAAAGCAAGAGGACATTTGAGATGTCCTGGAACGGAAAGCCTCATCCTGGGAGCAGATGTGGCGGAGACGGAGGAATAGGGAATAGCATTTTTGCATGTGGCAGAGTGGGAAGAGGTATAGTCGAGGTAGTTATGAGAGTAAGTGGGTTTATAGAAGATGTCAGTGGACAGTCTGTCCCCAGAGATGGAGACTGAGAGATCAAGAAAGGGGAGAGCAGTGTCCAAGATGGACCAAGTGAATTTGAGGGCTGGGTGGAAGTTAGAGGCAATGTCGATGAAATTGACGAGCTCAGCATGGGTGCAGGAAGCAGCACCAATGTAGTCGTCAGTGTATCGAAGGAAAAGTTGGGGAGCAGTACCAGTAGAGGTTTGGAGCATAGACTGTTCCACATAATCAACGAAGAGGCAAGCATAACTGGGGCCCATGCAAGTGCTCATAGCTACACCCTTGGTCTGAAGAAAGTGGGAAGAGCCTAAAGAGAAGTTATTAAGTGTGAGTATCAGTTCCACCAATCGGAGGAGTGTGGTGGTGCTGGGGAACTGGTGAGGACTTCTGTCAAGAAAGTAGCGGAAGGCTTTGAGGCCTTCTCATGGGGAATGGAAGTGTATAAGGATTGGGCATCCATAGTGAAAATGAAGTGGTTGGGACCAGGGAACTGGAAGTTATTGAAGAGGTGGAGAGCATGAGATGTATCCCAGATGTAGGTGGGGAGGGACTGAACTATGGGTGACAAAATGGACTCCAGGTAGGCAGATACAAGTTCGGTGGGACAGGAGGAGGCCGAAACTATGGGTCTACCAGGACAGTCAGGCTTGTGGATCTTGGGAAGGAGGTAAAACCGAGCAGTGTGGGGTGTGGAAATTATGAGGTTTTTTTGGCTGAGGATGGAAGATCTCTGGAGTTGATAAGGGCAGTGATGGTATGGGAGACAATGGTTTGATGTTTTTTGGTGGGGTCCTGTTCCAGGGGTAAATAAGAGGTGTTAGAGAGCTGCCATTTGGCCTCAGTGAGGTAGAGGTCCGTCCGCCAGACTACTATGGCACCACCTTTGTCTGCGGGTTTGATGGTGAGGTTAGGATTAGTGCGGAGAGAGTGGAGGGCAGTGAGGTTGGAACAGGAGGGAGGAGTGGTGAAATTGAGACGGTTGATGTCTCGGCAACAGTTGGAGATGAAAAGGCCGAGTGCAGGTAGAAGGCCCGGAGGAGGGGTGATGTCCAGGGGGAGGAGGAGGGTTGAAGACAGGAGAAGGGGTCATCAATAGGGGGAGGGGAATCCTTGTTAAAGTAGTAGGCTCGGAGATGTAGGCGACGGAAGAAGAGTTCAGCGTCATGGCGGGCACGGAACTCACTGAGGTGTGAACGGAGGGGGACAAAAGTGAGGCCCTTTCTAAGCACAGAACGCTCTGCCTCAGAGAGGGGAAGGTCAGAGGGGATGGTGAAGACATGGCAAGGGTTGGAGCTGGGGTCAGAGGAGGGTAAAGAGTGGGAGGTCTCAGGAGGGAGAGGGGTGTTGGGATGTTCAAGGAGAGCGGGTTTGGGGAAGGATGAGGGATCGGGGAATGGAGGGGGGATGAGGGTTAGAGGGAAGGTTGGGAGTCGCAGGGAGGATAGAGGGTAGTGGAGGAATAAGATGAGCGGTAGGAATCAGCGGCAGTAAGAATGGTCCCAGTCTGGAGAGGATCAGGACCTCGGTCTGAGCTGGATCTAGAGCTGGGGGTGGCAGAGCCTGTGGCCTGCAGGGCGCCAGAACTGAGGTCCGAGTCGGAGGCGAGTGAGTCCATGGCCCGCCGGGGGCTGGTGCCTATGTCTTGGAGGCCGTGGTTCCAGTTGGGGTCAGAGTCAGAGGCAGATGGGTCTTCGGCCTACCGAAGGCCTGAGAAGTTGTAGCCCAAGGGGTCGGGGTCCAGGCTGGAGGCGGGCGAGCTTGTGGTCCTTCTTGGACGCGAGGAAAGAAAAGGAACGGCGGTTGGAGGCGTGAATCCGGCGGAGAATGAAGTGTAGGAGAGGTCCATGGCAGATGGTGGAGAGCGAGGCCCGGAGTAGTTGCAGCGAGAGGGACAGGGCCTGTAGGTATCTCCGCATGATGGTGAGTGTGGCGCGGAGAATGCGGTGGGAGCAGTGGTCAATAAAACGGAAGTACCTGGGATCCTCGCTGGGCCCAAACTGGGAGGTCTGGAACCAGAGCTGGAATCCCTGTGGTACGAGATGGCAGCGGAGACACGTTCCCAGGAAGTCAACGTGGCTGTGGTAGTGGGACTGGGTCAGGATGTGGTCGAAGAGTCGGAGAGAAGCGGAGATCACAGAGGGGGAGCAGTGAGAGAGGGTCTCACTGAACTCCTATCGAAGGGAAAATCCTGGGTGTTCTATCTGGGTCCAAGATATTGATGCAATCACAAAGAAGGCACGTCAGTGCTGTACTTCATTAGATGTTTGAGGATATTTGATATTTTACCAATTCCTACAGATGAGCAGTGGACAGCATCTGATGTGTTGCATCTATTTCTTCAGCGGCTTGATTAGGGCATGACTGCGCAAGTGCGTGGACGTCGGCCAGTGAGAACAGTTTGAAAAGAGATACTCTATAGAGCGGATGATGGAGTAGAGGCAGACAGAGTAGGAAGGCTTTGGCTCAACAGGCTTCGGCGATAACAGGACGAGGCGAGGTAGGTTGCCTGTGTAGAACACAGACAGGAAGAATATGTGTGAGGCCGGTGTTCTGTGCTGGGTGTCAGATGTGGGAAGTCCGGACGGCCACATCGGCTCCAGGTGCGTCAAGCTGCAGCTCCTTAGGGACTGCGTTAGGGAACTGGAGATGCAGCTCGATGACCTTCGTCTGGTCAGGGAGAGTGAGGAGGTGATAGGGAGGACCTTGCCCACAGAAGGCCAAAGAGTGGTTGTAGATGGGTCATATTCTGCATGGAGGTCGGTCACCAGTGGTTTGTCTCAGGGATCTGTTCTGGGACCCCCTACTCTTCATGATTTTTATAAATGACCGGGATGAGGAAGTGGAGGGATGGGTTAGTAAATTTGCTGATGACACAAAGGTTGGAGGTGTGGACAGTGTGGAGGGCTGTCAGAGGTTATAGCAGGATATTGACAGGATTCAAAACTGGGCTGAGAAGTGGCAGATGAAATTCAACCCAGATAAGTGTGAAGTGGTTCATTTTGGTAGGTCAAATATGATGGCAGAATATAGTATTAATGGTAGGACTCTTGGCAGTGTGGAGGATCAGAGGGATCTTGGAGTCCGAGTCCATAGGATACACAAAGCTGCTATGCAGGTTGTCTCTCTGGTTAAGAAAGTATACAGTGCATAGGCCTTCATTAATCATGGGATTAAGCTTAGGAGCAGAGAGGTAATGTTGCACCTATATAGGACCCTGGTCAGACCCCATTTGGAATACTGTGCTCAGTTCTGGTCGCCTCACTACAGGAAGGATGTGGAAACCATAGAAAGGGTGCAGAGGAGATCTACAAGGATGTTGCCTGGATTGGGGAGCATGCCTTGTGAGAATAGGTTGAGTGAACTCGGCCTTTTTTCTATGAGCGACGGAGGATGAGAGGTGACCTGGTAGAGATGTATAAGTCGATGAGAAGCATTGATCATGTGGATAGTCAGAGGCTTTTTCCCAGGGCTGAAATGGCTAGCACAAGAAGGCACAATTTTAAGGTGCTTGAGAGTAGGTACAGAAGAGATGTCAGTGGTAAGTTTTTTACGCAGAGAGCGGTGAGTGCGTGGAATAGGCTGCCGACGACACTGGTGGAGGCGGGTACGATCAGGTCTTTTAAGAGACTCCTAGACAGGTACATGGAGCTCAGAAAAATAGAGGGCTATGGGTAACTGTAGGTAATTTCTAAGGTAAGGGCATGTTCGGCACAGCTTTGTGGGCTGAAGGACCTGCACTGTGCTGTAGGTTTTCTGTTTCTATAGCCTGGTATGGAACTTTCAATGCCAGGAATGCATAGGAATGAAAGAGGCTGCAGGGTGTTATAGACTCAGCCAACTCCATCTCAACACAAACCTCCCCACCATCAAGGACAGCTTCAACAGGTGATGCCTCAGGAAGGCAGCATCCATCATTAAGGAACTTCACCATCCAGGCCATGCCCTCTTCTCGTTACTACCATCAAGAAGGAGGCACAGTTGCTGGAAAATACACGCTCAATGATTTCAGATTAGTCTCTTCCCCTCCACCATTAGGTTCCAAATGGTCTATCAACCCATGAACACTACCTCATACCTTCAATTTGCACTAATTGTTTTTATGATTTATAATTTATCAATTTTATATCTTTGTACTGTATTGTCACTGCAAAACAACAACTTTCATGTCATACGTCAGTGATTATAAATCTGATTCTGATTCTGAAAGTGGAAGTCCATCTACAGGAGTGACAAATAGGTCATCCTGCTATGTGCTGCAGGAAAAGTCATTGCTTCAGTATATAAAGGATAAAAGAGAATCGAGGATAGATATAGGACCACTACAAAATGATGCTGGAGATAATGTAATGAGAGATGGCAGAGGAACTGGATGTGTATTTTGCATCAGTTTTCACAGCAGAAGATGTCTGCAGTATACTGGACATTTAAGAGTGTCAGGGAAGTGAGGTTTGTGCAGTGAAAATTATGACTGAGAAGGTGTTCAGGAAGCTTAATGGTCTGAGGGTGGGTAAATCTGGACCTGATGGAATGCACACCCGTATTCTCAAGGAAGTAACTGGAGAGATGGTGGAGGCACTAACAATGATTTTTCAAGAATCGATAGATTCTGGCATTGTACCAGAAGATTGGAAAATCACAACTGCTACTCCGCTATTTAAGAAGGGTGGGAGGCAGCAGAAAGGAAACTATAGACCTGTTACCCTGCCATCTGCCACAGGGAGAGTCCTCCTCAAACACTGATCAAGTTGACAAAGCCTTGGAGCTCAACTGCATGTGCACATACACAAGTGCCAGATGTATATTGTGAGGTTGGGTGACCTTGGTTTGGGATAGGAGACACATGAACAATTTCCCATTCATCCTGTAGACATGCTTCAGTGAGAAGCTTGCTGGAAATAATTAATATTTAATCCATAAGACATAGGAGCAGAATTAGGCCTTTTAGTTAATCAAGTCTGCTCCTCCATTTCATCGTGGCTGATCCATTCCCCCTCATCACCATTCTCCTGCCTTCTCCCCATAACTTTTCACATCCTGACTTGGCGTGTCATCTAAAACTTTGACAAACCTTCTGTAGATGCACAGTGGAGAATATGCTGACTGGTTGTGTCATGGCCTGGAATGGAAGCACCAATGCCCTTGAATGGAAAAGCCTACAAAATATAGGCCCAATCCAGGTAAAAGCCCACCACCACCACGGGGCACATCTACAAGGAGTTCTGTGACAGGAAAGTAGCATCCATTGTCAAGGACCCTCACCCCCAGGCCATGCTCCCTCCTCGCTGCTGCGACCAGGAAGCCTTAGGTCCCATCATCACCAAGTTCAGGAATAGTTGTTACCCCTTAACCGTCAGGCTCCTGAAGCAGAGTGGATAACTTCACTCATCCCAACACCAAGGTCCCAAATGATTCAACAACCTGTAGATTTACTTCCAAGGACTCTACAACTCCTGTTCTCGATATTATTTATTAGTAATTTATCTATTATTATTATTTTGCTTTTGCCCAAACTGTTGTCTTTTGCACTTTGGTTGTTCATGCATCTTTGTAGCTTTTCATAGATTCCATTGCATTTCTTAGTTTTTATTGTGAATGCTTGCAAGAAAATGAAGGTCAGGGAAGTATATGGTGATATATACAGTATGTACCTTGATAATAAATTTACTTTGAAATTTTGAAAGCTATCTTAGCATATTTCTATCAAACTTTCTGAAGCAAGTAACTGAGGATCTAAAGTGGGGTTTTTGCTCCTGTTCAGATGTTAAATAGCATAGCTAGAATGAATTCACACAAAGCCCAGGGTGTGTCTTCAGAGCAAACTTTCTCTTTATTACGCGCTGACATCAACCAGAGTATCAGTCATCCTAGAGTAAATGCTCTCAATCCAAAGTTTTCATTATACTTGTACTGTTTTCTTTATCTACTACCCTTCCCCCTCTCTACTCCCCATGTGCTATGGTAAAGCCTGCTGTGACCCTCTTTAGTGTCAAGCTTCAGTACCTATGAACTATTTGAGCAAGGTGTAAGTCCACTTTTACCTTAAATGTTCAACCCTCTCAATGGACTCGTAGACCAGCTTGGCTCATTAGCTAACAGCCATGTGATTTCAGTAGTGAGAAGGCCACCTTTCACAAGCAATACATGCCTAAGGTCAGTCTTTGGTTGTCCATTGGAATCAATGATGACATCCACTCCTTTAACGGTAAGATCTTTGATGACTATACAGTCCTATCCTGGACCCACAAGTTCTATTGCAGGTGGGACATGTATATGTGGTAGTAGTGGTGGTAGTGATGGCAACCACGGCTGCATTTCTCCTGGCTCTCTTCTGGTTGTTCTTTCCATCTCCAGAATATGAAGCCCATTCCTACACAGCTGTCACCAAGTGTTACGGTCAGTATCTAGGGTCAGTATGATTTGGGGTTCAACCAAACAGGAACATCAGGATGTTCCAATTAAAGGAACCTCATTCTGAGTGAATGCTGTGTAAATACTGCCCATACACAGTTATTGGTAGCCCAGAAATGACAGATTGTATACCAGCATAAAATTATAAAGTAAGTACATTTACTAATTTTTAACTTTATCAAACAGTTAACAGATAAAAAAAAATGTTAAAAGGGCCCATTACGGTTAAGCCAGTCTAAATGTGCACATAAACATTGGAGCTCGTTTCTGTAGTTGCTGGGAGTAGCTTTGCTCATGGCACTGAATTCTCCTGAGCAATCACAGGTAGAACTTCCCTTCTTGAAACCCTCCACCTCATGAAGCACTCCTTGCAATGGGGTCTCCCCTTCGGATGGCGTCTTCCTTGGTGCTCTTCTCTCTGCATCTCCTGCCCAAGAAAACCCAAAACCAGACTATTGTCCTTCAGAAAACTCCTCCTGCCCAGCTCTCGGGAATGTTCCATGCCATCCCACTCCTGATTGGCTGACTCAACATTCCCAAGTTGGACAACATGGCTCCTTATCGTTAGCCGAAGCCAAAACACTCTTACCAGCAGGGCACACTGCTTTTACAGAAAACTGCTAAAATAAAATACCTCACAGCATAGCAGTAGAAATCTTAACCAGGGCATTATATATGTATAATGGTGAGCTACCATCCTGGAGACTTATGAAGAAGTTACTGGGCTAGTAATAATGTAAGAGTTCCCATTAGCCTACAGTTTGTTGCTAGAACTACCGCTGGTTTCCAGAATTTCACTTTCCATGTAATGACAATTTAATAAAGTAAAATTATCTGGGGAATATAATGGGAAGCCAATATGAACAGGTTGATTTAGGCACCCAGTAAAAGTAGGACATTACAGTGCAAAAACAGAGCTTTTGTTCCATTAAGTTTATTGTGGTGAATTTCTCCATATAAAGTACCCATTCTGGCCTCCTCTCCTGTTCATGACCTAGTCCGTTTAAGACTCTTTCTTTCCAAACCACTATGTAACTCAATTCTTTTTGGCCATATTTACTGTCACTAACTGATGATTTAATAGTTTATTCATTTGAGACTTCCTGTATCTGTAAGAGTGGCTGAGAATCAAATGCGTCACAGGGTAATTGGGAGCAACAACAGTTTTTTCTTGTCCAAAAATTGGAAAGGAAGAACCTGCCTTTGGAAATTTACTTTATTCGGGTAACAAGTTTAATGAATTATCTGTAAACAGAGGCTGCCTTGACATCTTATTAGCAAGCTATGATTTTTTCAGACTCTGAATCTATCATGTTGTGTAATTCAATGTATTCAAAGCACAAGAGGTTTCATTTTCCATCAACCTTCTCATTATGTGTTTTGGTATTTTAGCTGTTCCATCACCATGGTTCTGGCGAGAACACTCAGGAATTAAAGGTTATCTGATATCTACCCCATATTACTTTATGCAATTAGTAAGTGAAAAGCTGCAATTGCTCAGGTAGTACCTGTGGAAAGGGGAAAAACTCCAAGTTAATGTTTCAGATCAATTACCTTTCCTTAGATTCTCAGGGTTGTATACTGCATACATACTTCAATAGTAAATGTACTTTGAATTTGACTTAGAGAAACCACATGCGCAATGGATAACTGCTTTGTGGAACTGCTCAGCTTCTCCTATCGTATTCCTAATCTTATCTCTATGTGAATTCAACAAATTTCAGTTAGCCAGCCCTTCCAGCTTGTTTAACAATATCCAGTTTTGATGAAAGGTCATCAATCTGCAACATTAATTAAATCTTTCTTTCTCCGTGGATGCTCATTGACCTGTTTTCTTCTCCAGAATTCTCTTCCATTTTAGCTTTCCCACAACTGTAGTGTTCAGCATCTCAGTTCCAACATCATTTGATTTTAATTATCTTTCTTCTGTCCTCCTCCATTCATTATTCATACCTCCTTTAGTTGAGTTACAATTAATAAGCCCCTCTCAGCTGACACCAGCACTATCTGAATAATTCTCTCTCTGTCTCTCTCTCTCTCTGTCTTGTGTGATTACACCCTATCACATACATCATTTTGCTCTTTTCACTCCCTTCTCACACTTCACTAACTCAAAACATCATTTCTGACTTGCCCTGGTTCTGATGACAGGGTGTAACTCTGTCTCCCCACGGATGCTGAGTATCTGCAGTATTTATTTTTTTTATTTTATAGCTTGAATCCTACCATAAAAGCTACAGAGAGGATTACAGCAGCAACTTGTTCTCTATAGAAAAATCATAGTTGAATTTTCTTGGATATGGTTTGAATAACCATTACTTCCTTAAGTGTAAAATACAAAATAATTTTTTTTTCCTTTTTAAATCTTTTTATTAATTTTAAGAAAAACATAAGTGAAATATGAATACAAAACGTTTGAGAGTACAAAATTAATAGTTTAAATAGACAATCAGATATGTAATAATCAATATATAAAGCCTCCCAAACTCATAGTATTAATGTAAAAGAATCGAAAAAGAGAAAAAAAACCCCCAAAAAACTAAAAGAAAACTTAAAAAAAAAACTAACCAATATGGGCAATTGCATAATGTTAAATACATACAGTAGTGCCGATAACTCCGAACCTCCTCCAAATAATTAAGGATAATAACCGTAAGGTTTAGGATCAGACCATTTAACTCATATGAAAATGTTGAATAAATGGTCTCCAAGTTTCCTCAAATTTAACTGAAGATAAAATAATTTTATTGCTGAACTTGGCTATAACTGGATAATTATCAGAAGATATCTGCCATAATCATTTTGTTGACTTTATCTGCAATTTCCTAAAGCAAAGAATCTTTGGCTGCAGTGTCTCAGGATGTCTCTGTTATTATTGCTAAATCGAGAGCCTTTGTCTCCTGAGCTGCCCTAAATCTAGAGGGGTTCTGTCAACACGAGATGAGGAGGATGTTTAAACTCTTATACCTAGATACAAAAACGCTTAGGTTAATGTGGGTATTAATGTCTGTCCAATAAAGACTGGTGTCCACTAATTTTGCTGCTGCATCAAGACCTCACTAGGTGAAGCCCATATCATGGCTGGTGTGCACAAAGCATCATAGAAACATAGAAAACCTATAGCACAATACAGGCCCTTCAGCCCACAAAGTTGTGCCGAACATGTCCATACCTTGGAAATTACTAGGCTTACCCATAGCCCTCTCTTTTTCTAAGCTCCATGTACCTATCCAAAAGTCTCTTAAAAGACCCTATCATATCCACCTCCACCACCGTTGCCAGTAGCCCATTCCACGCACTCACCACTCTCTGAGTAAAAATCTTACCCCTGACATCTCCTCTGTACCTACTCCCAAGCACCTTAAACCTGTGTCCTCTTGTAGCAACCATTTCAGCCCTGGGAAAAAGCCTCTGTCTATCCACACGATCAATGCCTCTCATCATCTTATACACCTCTATCAGGTCACCTCTCATTCTCCGTCGCTCCAAGGAGAAAAGGCCGAGTTCACTCAACCTGTTCTCATAAGGCATGCTCCCCTATCCAGGCAACATCCTTGTAAATCTCCTCTGCACCCTTTCTGTGGCTTCCACATCCTTCCTGTAGTGAGGCGACCAGAACTGAGCAGAGTACTCCAAGTTTCCAATGCTGCCTTATTCTAACTTCTCTCCTAATTTTTGATCGCTGACTCCCAGCACCAGTGACAGAGACTGCTTGGGTTTAAGGCACTCATGGTGGTACTTGTAATTGCGACTTGAGGACTGCACCAGCATCAGGCATTACCAGGTAGGTAGCTATACCCCGAGGGTTACTGAGAGATGTTTGAAGTTTGGGCTAGGCTGCAGGCTGGAAAGTTGGGGAGTTGCAGTAGGCGAGAGATCCTGCAAGAAACATGCTTCTCAGACCAGCAACAGGAGCTCCAGTGTATCCAGAGTGCCTGGAACCCCCTGATGTCCACTGTAACCAACTCTGTGAAAGGATTCTAGCTTGATCGGGGTGACCCATGAGATTCAAAGTTATTCTACACAAATAAAAGGTGTTCTTGGATCGGAAACCCCACCTAGCATCAGTGGTAAAGACAGAGTGATACAGCGAACTTAAGGTCGATATTCAACAGAATACACATGACCTGTAGAGCAGATGCAGGGTGCAGAGACTACAAGAGAGCTAGAAGTTCCTGGGTAACCACAATATGCTTGGAATCTTCATTCCTGCCATCTATGGCCAAACATATTAGGAGAATCGCACCTTGAGCACTCACTGACAGTTTCAGTCCCATTCCTCTCCGCATAACTTTACAGAACTCTTCAATCTTGACACTATCCTTCGGAATAAGCACCAAATCTCAGTCTCAAATCAAAAATATCTGGTTCAGTTTCACCAACATCTCTGATTGAAAAGGAATTGTAATTGCCCTGAAAAACAACAAGGCCTCTGCAGGAGATAAAATTCCTGCTGGATGGGAATATCAATCACAAATTCACTTTCTCATTGTGCATGTTTGTGAAGAGGACCTCAAATTTTGTCCTTGAGCTATATTTGCATTTCCACATGTTTGAAAGCAAACTTTCAAGTCATCATCAACTCGTATGTCGATGCATAAAAGAAACGGACACACGCTTCACACCCAGTAAATAAAGGCCCTACAGAAAGCTTGATCCTACCATGTGACAATGCCTATTGATGGTTCCTCATCCACAGGGAGGTCCTGGAAGATGTGAACCACACAGAGGAAGTTATTAAAGCTTGTTTTCCAAGCGTCATTGAATATGTCCGTGCCAATGTCTGGGACTCCTAGGCCCATATCAACTTTGGTTCAAAAAGAGCAAGAGAAGGCATTGACAACCATGTGTCCGCTTGTCAGAAGCATACCGAAGTTCAGCAGAAGGAACATCGTGTGTCCTTGCTGTCAAGCACTTTCTGCCCCGTTACAGGGGAGTCTGAGGCCTGCACATTTGTCACATTATCCATTCACAAACAGAAAGATGATTCATCCTACTGGAAGTTGCTGGTGGAACCAAGATAAGAGAGCAGAGGAACTGAATGAGAGTTTACAAGCTGACAATTGAGATAAACAGAACAGCTGTTTTCCCAAATGATTCTATAAATGTTGTTCTGCCAAGTTTTGTCAAAATTCAGTGAATATTTAGTTAGAATTTAAGTTTGTTAACTTTGATGTTCTCTTTGTCAAACTTTGGAGGTGCATACATTGTCACAGGCCCCTCTTCTATTGTAAAACTGAAACTCACAGGAAGGCATGATAAATAAGAGCAAGAGCTTCGGAATTTCAGTTTAAAGTTTCTTCCAAAAGTTGGCATTTTAAAGGGCAGAAACATCCCTCAATTTTGCATGTCTTGCAAATATTTAACTGGTCATCCACTTGATTTAATTTCTCTCTGCACAGATACCGCCTGATTTGTTGATCTTTTTCCCCAATTTTATTTTTTAATTTTTGAAATTAAAACCTTCTCTCTCAAAGGAAAGAGTCCAACATGACAAAGTTTACTAAAAATTTTCATCCAGTAGATTACAAAATCAGGAAAGAGTTCTCAGAATATTGAACCACTTCAGTGGCAGGAGTCAATATTCCTGATAATTGTGTTCAGTTTGTCTCTTCTCAACCCTCCTCCAACTGACCCAAGGCACTCTTATATCTCTTCATTCCCAGTTCTGCTGAACAGTCCATAATCAGGATATTAATAGTTCCTTTCTTTTACTGATCAATAAATTATGTGTATTTCTAAGAGTTTCTGAATTGTATTCATATGCTGCACCTGAGCCAGAAGCAAGGAATTATGCTATTTCCTCTGACCTGTTAGGTTGAGAGGTACAAGGGATTAAATGCCTTTTAGGAGCAGTGACAACATTCCTCCAATTTGTCTTTTGAAACTTTCCAGAACTATTCCCCTGCAGAAACTGAGATAATCCCTGAAATTAGTTAAACATGACTTTTTTTGTTATCTACAGGTGCAAAAGGAGGAAATGGCAAAATAAATCAAGGGACATTTCTCCAAGGCTTTCATATAATGAGCTCTTTTCAGGTCTGTTTTCATACACACTAAAAACAACACACTTGTAGTATCCTTCAACTATCTGTGAAGATATTTAGCCTTATTAGTTGGTAATATGAGATATGATTTTTCAGAATCAGACTGAATATCACTGGCATATGTCATGAAATTAGTTAACTTTACATATACTATATATATGTGTATTAAATAGTTAAATTAAGATAGGTAGTGCAAAAACAGAAATTTTAAAAAAGTAGTGAGGTGGTATTCATTGGTAGTAAGGTAGTGTTCACGGGTTCAAAGTCCATTCAGGAATCAATAGCAGAGGGAAGAAGCTGTTCCTGAATCACTGAGTGTGTGCCTTCAGGCTTCTGTACCTCCTTCCTGATGTCCTGTGTAGTGGGTGTCCTTGATGGTGGAAGCCACTTTTCTGAGGCACCACTCCTTGAAGATAGCTGCTGCGCGGGTTGACTGTGCTGTTAAGAAGGCATATGGTGTATTGGCCTCCATCAACCATGGCATTGAGTTCAAGAGCCGAGAGGTAATGTTACTGCTGTCAGGACCCTGGTCAGACCCCACTTGGAGCACTGTGCTCAGTTCTGGTCACTTCGCTACAGGAAGGATGTGGAAACTGCAGAAAGGGTGCAGAGGAGATTTACAAACATGTTGCCTGGATTGGGGAGCATGCCTTATGAGAATAGGTTGAGTGAACTCGGCCTTTTCTCCTTGGAGCAACGGAGGATGAGAGGTGATCTGATAGAGGTGTATAAGATGATGAGAGGCTTTTCCCCAAGGCTGAAATGGCTAACACAACAGGGCACAGTTTTAAGGTGATTGGAAGTGGGTTCAGAGGAGATGTCAGGGGTAAGTTTTTTACGCAGAGAGTGGTGAGTGCATGGAATGGACTGCCAGTGATGGTGGTGGAGGCGAATACAATAGGGTCCTTTAAGAGACATGGAGCTTAGAAAAATAGAGGGCTATGGGTAAAGTAAATGCATGTTCAGCACAGCATTGTGGGCTGAAGGCCCTGTATTGTGCTGTAGGTTTTCTATGCTTCTATATCCTGGATACTATGGAAGCTAGTGCCCATAATGGAGCTGACTAACTTTCCAATGCTCTGATTAATTCTTGCATGGGTTTAATTTTCCTTTCAGTTTTGCTTCCTTCAATGAAATAAATCCAAATGTCTTAACAATTGAAATATTTTATCTACAAGTATAGTTTAATGGAAAGGTTGCTTGTTCTATGGATCTTAACGTCTCAACTGTCACCTCTATTGTTCCAAGGCTTCTGTAAACCTTAACAAAACATTACATGCTGTGATCACTTTTCTGTTAGTTTTCTGTTTCCTAGTGATGGTCTCTATATCACGCCAAGTTGTTGTGTGATCTTATTTTCAATGACTGGTCACTCCCACTGGTATATTATTCACAGAATAAAAATGACGACATTAATACCATGTCCTTAATTCAAATTACAGGTATAGTTATTGAAAAATCTTAAGTAGAATTGAAGGGTTTTCAAAAATCATTGATGTCATTAGGATGAAATAAGAGATTAGCTCTATTTGTCACAGGTATATTGAAACCTGCAGGGAAATGTGTCATTTGCATCAATGAGTAATTAATTCCAAAGATGTGTTGGACAGCAGCCCACAACTGTCGCAAAGCTTCCCATGAGCACTACTTACTAACCTGTGCGTCTTTGGACTGTGGGAGGAAACTGGAGCATCTGGAGGAAATCTATGTGGTCACAGGGAGAATGTACAAACTCTTTAAAGATAGCAGAGGGAATTGAACCCCAATCGCTGACATGGTAGAGCATTATCATGCCTTCCTCTGGTCCCTCTAATATCTCTGGATGCAGAGACAGCATATTGTCTGTGCTTTTTGTGTTTTAAGAGAAGAAGTAATAAGAGTAAGTTAGAGACACAGGAGATCTGGAAATCTTGAGCAACACATAAAAAAAGCTGGAGGAACTCAGCAAGACAGGCAGCATTCATGGAGGGGGACTAAACAGTTGATGTTTTGGGCCGAGATCAATGACCGTTTACAGACTGTGTTGGTCATTGACACAAATGATGTACCATATAACCATATATAATGGTTATATACAATGTACACGTGACAAATAAAGCTAATCTTAAAGTCTTTAACTCCACACTGGTTCAGCTTCCACTCAAATACACTTAGGGCAATTTACTACCATAAATTATTATACCAACCAGCACATCTTCTTTGGGTAATGGGACACAACAAGAGCAAAGTTTGGAAACTCACAGAGTGTAAGGGAGAATCGGAGAACTTCACAGAGGTGACATTTATGGTGAAGATCAATCTGGATCTGCCGGACTCCCGTGCTATTGTAAGGTCAGTATTCTAGTGAGCCACATCACCACGGAAGTAGAGAAGGTTTTAAACCAAATAATGACAATGGATCAAAGTTGCAAAGATGTGGTGAATTTGTCTTCCCATTCCATCATGGCTTCCTCTACTGCCAAGGTAAGACCACACTTACGTTGGAGGAACAACACCTTATATTCTGCCCGAGTAGCCTCGAACCTGATGGCATGAACATCAATTTCTCTAACATTGGATAATTTCTCCCCTTTCTCTTCTCTTTTTTCTACTCCCTATTCTGGTTCCCCTCTCACCCCTTCTCCTCACCTGCCTATCACTTCCCTCTGGTGCCCTCTTTCATGCTCTGCTGTCCTCACCTACCAGATTCCTTCTTCAGCCCTTTACATCCCGGCTTCTTACTTCTCATCTGTCTCACCTACCCCCTGCTAGCGTATACTCCTTTCCCTTCCCCCCACCTTCTAATTTAAGCTTCTTCCCCCCTTCCTTTCCATTCCAGTCCAGATGAAAGGTGGTGGCTTGATGCATCAACTGTTTCTTTGGGGTCAATAAAGTATCTATCTTTTTGTATTTGTCCCCATAGATGCTGCCTGATTTGCTGAGTTCCTTTAGCACTCTTTTGGTGTTGCTCAAGATTTCCAGCACCTGTAGAATTCCTTGCGTTTTCGATAACTGACATGGGAGGTTACAAAAGTAATGAAACTAGATTAAAATGGGATATGAAATAAAAATAATCAATTGAGATTGTGGATACAATCTAATAGCTGTTACAGAATCAATGACTGCAAGATTATGCACTTTGGGTTTACAGCATTGAATGGTAAGTGGCAACTAGAAGGGACAAGAAGCTAGCAAAAGGAGGAAGGTGAATGTGTTAATTCATTGTAGACTTCATCCAATATTACTCATGTATGCATATCTAAACAAAGAAATAATTTGGGTATTGATAAAGTTAGTAAGTTATTTGTGAGTGTTCAGTTCCAGGCCGTTAATGATTACCATGTGGCAGAATAGAATATGAAGGAATAGACACTCAGCAGGTTGGGCAGCAACCATGGAAACCCTGATTACTGACACTGTAAAGCAGTACACCAGCCAGTCAACTACCATGCCATACTAGTAGCACTTCCTTCTTTATCTCCCTCCGGCAGCTGAATCCTATGATCACACTTTTCTCCACCCCCATTGGCTCCATCTATTTTTTTCTTCTTCTTCTCTGCCTCCATCTTTCATTTACCTGTCACAGCTTCTGACTCCATCACCGCTCACCTCCCTTACCCGGCACAACCTGTCTGTTGCCTTTCACCTCTCCCGAGTCCACCAATCACTGCAGCATCCGACCCCGCCGTTCTTCTGCTCTTTATATTGGCCGTCCCAGCTCTCCGTTCTCAGTCTCAATGCAAGGCTCAGGCCCCAAACATCAACGATTTCTTTCCTCCCGCAGATTCTGCACGACTCGCTGGGTTCCTCAGGCACGTTGTTTGTTGCTCCAGATTCCAGCATCTACGGACTCATGTGTCCAATCTCTTCCGCTTTTCCTGCAGAATTCAACTTCTTGTATTAAGTTTTGAACTCGGGCTGTGAAGGAGACTGGAGAAGTAAACTGAGCAGCAGTGAACCGGTTCTTGATGAGTAAGTAGGACTGTTGTTCCTAGTTAGTATGGCAATGAAGCAGAGTACACAGGGCAGTAATTAGCCTGATTGGATTTGTCCTGTATTTTTTTTGGCAGCCAGACACACCTGGGCAATTTGCCACATGGATGGATTTATGAAAGTGCTCTAAATGTGCTGTTACAATCTGATTAAAGTTGTAGTTAGTCTCTACTCTGGAACAGGTCCCGAGAGTTATAATCGAGGTGATGTCTGGGTCCACTGCCGCTGTTGCACCTCGTGCTCTCAGTCACGTCAACATGTCACGTGGAGTAAATCAAGTAGGGCAAAGGTGCCTGGAACACACTGCCTGGTGTGGTGGTGGAGGCAAACACATTAGAGGCTTTTAAGAGACGTTTGGATTGGCACATGGATGTGAGGAAGGTGGAGGGATATGGGCATTGTATTGGTAGGAGAGATTAGTGTTTGGGTGTTTTTGATTTGCATTTTCGCTGGCTTGGCACAACACTGAGGACCGAAAGGCCTGTTCCTGTGTTGTACTGTTCTGTGATGGCACGGATCCCAAGAAGAACCTACAGTAGTTAGCCGATTTCCGTCTCGGCTTGAGATTGGTTGGAAGCGCATCATTCTTCGGAAATTACATGCCTTTGTTGGGATGTTTCTAGAATCTTCTCTCCTAGTCAGCTGTTCAATCGTCTGCCATCTTTCACCCCTGGCCTCCTTAACTGTTAAGATGCTGCTCAGTGTTTGCTTGAAAAACAGCTCTCAATCTTCTCTCTAGGCATATTGTACCCTTCTGGACTCAATACTGAATTCAAACCAATACAATTACCGCAGAAATTTTTTCAAAAGTTAAATAAATGTGTGAGGAAATTCCTTTGGAAAGGTAAGATGTCAAGAATATCGTTGGAAAAATTGACATGGAAATTTGACCTAGGAGGGTTACAATTACCAAATTTTAAGAATTATTACAAAGCAAATCAACTTAGATTTATTGCATCTTTTTTTGAAGATTTTATATATTGAAGATTACCCGAAGATTTTATATATTGTTCCGTACCCCGTAACTGGGTGTCTTACCAGCAAAGATAGAAGTGTCCGTTGGAGTCTGGTGATACTATTTTCAACAGTATTTATTAGCAAAAATATACAAAATAATATCAATGCGAATATACGGAGAACATGCGTTAGCAATACTAAACCTAAAAGTGCGGGTATAATAATAATCACTAATGAAACAAGCTCTATCATTGTCTAGGGGATAATGAATTGTCAGATGGAAATATAAAGTTCAGTTCAATTCATGCAGACTGCGGTAGTTGTTTGTTGATGTGTTGCAATTGTTGGAGAGAGAGAGAGAGAGAGAGAGAGAGAGAGAGAGAGAGAAAACGTGTGAACAGTAACAGCTATTATCTTGCCAACCTTCCTTTACGATTTTGATCCATCGATGCGTTGTTGTTGTGGCCATTCACGTATGACCCCTCCGTCCTTTAGCTAGACCGTTCTTCCGTGGTGGACTCGTCACCCAGGCAAGGGTGGACACACACACAAGCCCCCACCGGTCTCGCTACAAAACACTGTGAGTTAAAATTTACTGACCCTTCGTTCGGTCTCCGGTCTCCCACCCTGTCTCGTGGGGGTTCTGATGCTCACTAGCGTTTCTCCTGGTGCGTCTGAGGGGTGTTACCCCAGACCTCACTTTTATCCCCACTCACGGGGTTTCAGGTGTCAATCAGGTTGGGATGATGTAACCCATCAAACCAGCCCACTCTGGTTGCCCCCTGAGGGGTTTCAATGCATAGAACAGTACCAAGTAAACAATCCTTCTCCACAAGACAATAGCAGTAAATCAATGGCTTTTATCAGTAGGAGACGTTCCATCTTAGCTGTGTGTCTCTCTCATTCTCTTTCATGAGCTGTTATCAATAACAACTGCCCCGGCAGCTTTCCTTTGTCTCTCTTACTTCCTTGATAACAGCATCGAAATAGTAGCGATTTGCGATTCTCCAAAGGGGGGGGGGGGCATGGGCGACTCTGCACCCTTCTGCCCATCAGAGTTGTTCATTCTTCGTAACAATTTAAATGGGAATCTAAATTGGTACGGGAAAAGAAAGAATCTCCTATACTAAAACATTTGATTGATTTATGGAATAAGATAAATGTTGATGATGAGACAAAGAAATCTTTATTAGCAAAGAGACCTTTAATTCAAAATAAACTTATCCCTTTTACAATGGATAATCAACTTTTATATAACTGGTTTCATAAAGGGATTAGATATATAGGAGACTGTTTTGAAGGAGGTATATTAATGTCATTTGACCAATTAAAGAATAAATATAAAATATCAAATAACACTCTTTTTTGTTATTTCCAATTAAGGGCTTATTTAAGAGATAAGTTGGGTCAAACAAAGTTATTGCCGAAACCTAATGAAATAGAAACTTTAATTTATAAAGGAAAAATTTAAAAAATTATTTCTGGTATGTATAATTTGATTCAAAAACAGGCAATTAAACAAGGAATTCATAAGTCAAGACAAAAATGGGAAACTGATTTGAATATTAAAATTGATGCAACAAGTTGGTCAAGATTATGTCTTGACAGTATGACAAATACAATAACTGTTTGACTAAGATTAGTACAATATAACTTTTTACAACAAATATATATTACACCACAAAAAATAAATAGATTAAACTCAAATTTATCTGATCAATGTTTTCGATGTAATCAAGAAATTGGTACTTTTTTACACTCTACTTGGTCTTGTTTTAAAATTCAACCTTTTTGGACAAATTTAAGAGTTTTACTGGAACAAATTATTGGAATACAACTTCCACATAATCCAACATTATTTTTACTAGGCGATATTGAAGGGATAAAATCGAAATCCAAATTGAATAAATATCAGAAAGAATTCATCAAAATTGCATTGGCAGTAGCCAAAAAGGCTATTGCAGTTACTTGGAAATCAGATTCATACTTAAGTGTAGATCATTGGAAGAATGAAATTTTTAGCTGCATTCCACTTGAAAAAAATACTTATAATTTAAGAGATAAATATGAAATATTTCTGAAAATTTGGCACCCTTATTTACAAAAAATAGGATTAAATATATAGGTGCTCCGAAGATAAATTCATTGGTTATCTGGGGAAAGAAATAAATATACATATTAAAGCTATTATGAACTCCATGGAGCATGTGGGGATCTTCCGATATCCAGGCATTCTTTCTTTCTTTCTTTTTTCTTTTTTTTTTCCTATAGGGTTATGTTAGGGGGGAGGGTTGATAATTTTTTTTTCTGTAACCTATTTGAAAATTTAATTTAAAAAATTTACAAAAAAAATACTGAATTCAATAATTATCATAGGCAACTCAATTCATCTGCCAATATCAAAACCAGCCATTTTTGCTTTAAGTCATCCAGTCGTATTGGCTCAGGTTTCCTCCCTGCATTGGAGCACCCAATCCTCTAGGGTGTTGTAACTGAGAACAAAGTCACCACGCCAACACTGAAGCTAATGGCTATAGAGTGTTTTATTCAGCAACAATGACCAACAGGCATCATATTAAGATACTCTTGGAAGAAGAGGCCCACACGACCTGTTACATGACATTTTTATATGCTAAAGATCAAAGGTAACGGCAGGACAATTCTATAGTTACAATATATCTACAAGACTTCCTTTGAATAACATATAGTTTTCGAAAACCTTAGTCTTCACATCCACACTCCAGACACCCAGAATGAATGTTAATCCCTGCTGACTCCAGGCTGGGTTCATGCATATGCAGACATCTGGGATCAAATGGAGTATCTCTTTGTTTATGATTGACCTCAACCTCTATCTGCAGGAACCCCATTACTCTGAGTTGTGTTTAAAATTCAAACTACAATCCACAATCAATTTGAAGAATGCTTGCTGTTGAAATTAATATTTGCCATATACTGTAACTTCAGAATATGCCTTAACGGTTCCTCCTCTTGCCCCTTCTGTACAAAAATCAATTTGTTCCAGGAAAGGCCAAACTTTAGGGAGGGTCTAATCAAATACAGCAACAAAAACACCCTGTACTTTTGACTGCCTTTCCCAATAACAATAATTTATTTGATAATAAATGATTGAATTACCATTCTAATTACTTAAATGGGTTATTGCAAAATGTCTTTCCTGAAGGTGGTCACCTGAAGATTTTACTCCACAGTATAAACTGTCGTGAGCAAATTCATTTTGCTGCACACTCTGAGACCATGAAATTTCTTTCCTTATTTCTGCACAATGTGAAGATTCTCATCTCTGGAAGAGACCATCTTCTGCCAAGTTCTTCAAATAAGCATGATGAGTCTCCCCATCCCCCCAAGAGCACAGGATCTCCTTCCTGACATGCTTCACAATTCCTTCACATTGCTTTGAGTGTATCTTAATACCAGTTTTCCCCCTCTTGCTGTCTCATTTTCCTCTCTCTGATAGATCCTTTTCCCTAAATCAGAATCAGTATCTCTTTCCCCTTCACTGACATATGACACAAGTCATGAAATGTGTTGTTTTGTGTCTACAGTGTATTGCCATACATTATAAGTACTATGATACTAAATAGTGCAAACAGAGAGCAAAGTTGTTTTATTTTTGGTCCATTCAGTTGACAGGAGGGGAAGAAGCTGTTCCTGCAATTTTGAATGTGCATCTTTAGGGTCCTGTAACTCCTCACTGATGGAAGTAATGAGAAGAGGGCATGCCCTGGGTGGTGAGGGTCCTTCATGATTGATGCCAACTTTCTGAGGCATCGGCTTTTGAAGATGTCCTCAATGCTGGGGAGGTTAATGCCCATGATGTAGCTGGCTGAGTTTGCAACCCTCTGCAACTTTTAACAATCCTGCATAGTGGTGCCTCCACACCAAACAGATTTTTCAACCAATCAGATTGTTCTCCATAGTACAACTGTAGATATTTGCCACAGTGTTTGATGACATAACAAATGCCCCAAGCTTCTAATGGACTGTAGCTGCTGGCTATGGCCTTCTTTGTGATTGCATCAAAATGTTAGTCCCAGAATAGATCTTCAGAGACGTTGACACACGGGAACTTGAAACTGTTAACTCTTTCCACAGCTGAACCTTCAACAAGAATTGCTTCAATAAGAATTGTTCTCCCAATTTCCCCATCCTGAAGTCAACAATTAATTCCTTGTTGCAATACCACTCAACTAGCTAATCTATCTCACTCCTTTATGCCTCCTCATCACAATTTGGGATTCCATCCACCACTGTGACGTCATCAGCAAACATAGATAGCATTTGGACTGTACCTAGCAACATAGTCATGAGTATAGAGGAGACCTAAGCAGGCATGCATCCTTTTAATGAGCCTGTGCTGATTGTCAAGAAGGAGAAGATGCTATTTCAGATCAGCTTTGACTGTAGTGGTCTCCTGATGAGGAAGAGTAGATGTTCCTGGTGTGCGTCTGCAAGCACTGACACTTTCCCAGGATGAATGTGTTGAGATTGAGTGTGGTCTTGTTGGGAATTGTACAGCTCCTGCTTTAGTCCAATGTTACTGGTGAAGTCCAACCCAACACTACTTCTGTGTTGCCCTTAAGGCATTTATTTAACTTTATTATATTTCCACTTTAAATACTTTGTTTGCAACTATTTCTAGTTAAAGTTAAAGGTTGATAGCTACGTTACAGTTTAATGAAGGTAAAGTTCGTTGTCTGTGACAACGCGTTTTCACCATACGTTAATGTGGAAGAGTGAACAGTAAATGGTTAATCTTACTGTGACTCTGTCTTTATTGGCTCCTGTTTAATTTGGTGTTTAGTCAGAGTTTCAACACACTGCTCGAGAACACTACAGTGAAAAGGCGGCATCATTAGATGTTTCGACAAGTGGTACGATGGCTTTGCGATCAAGCATCAAGTCGTTTGCATCCAGCACCAGGAGCAGTAGGACGTCAGCAGGTATGGCTGCCCTCACAAGAGCTAAAGCAGAAGCCGCCAAGGTGCGAGCGTCATACGCTAACCAAGAAGCAAAACTGAAAATGGAAAAGGCTACCAGAGAAGTGAAAAACCAGAGGGAAAGGCAAGGATAGATGCAGAGCTACAAGTGCTGACGCGACAACGAGAAGCTGATGCAGCCATGGTGGAAACAGAAGCATTGGAAAACGTTGAAGAAATGCACGTTCTAGACAAAACAGGAAAATCTACATCAGAAAGGGCCAAATTGGAACACACCAGCGAATATGTCCAATCTCAGATTGACTTGCAGATTCATTCTTCCTCTCCATACTTACCTGTCGGCATCCCATCTCATGAAAAGTCACAGGGAAGCTTCGTTGCATCGCGTCCACCTGGGGAAGACAACTCACAATTGCAACCTTGCAGCAAACTCAAGTGTGAAAGGGCTGACTACAAATACTTCCCGACACCAAACTTACCAGACCTGGCAAGAGCAGAGACAAAGGCTGAAGTCAGAACATCAAATTCCATCATGGACGTACACACTCAGTCATATGCCCCCCAACATATTCCCCCAGCCAGCACATCACCTGCAGCAGAACCCTTGGCACTGTACTTAGTATGACAAAACCTCATCAATTCAGGACTATACCAGTTTGACAATAAGCCCGAAAATTACCGTGCATGGTACTCCTCGTTCACCAGCGCAGCCGGCGGAGTCCAGCTCACAGCAACCCAAGAGTTGGACCTTATGACTAAATGGCTGGGAAAGGAATCAAGTGAACAGGTGAGACACATACGTTCAGTGTACGTCAACAACCCCAAGCTAGCCTTACTCAAAGCATGAGAGAGACTTTGGGAGTGCTAAGCGGCCCCTGAAATTATTGAAAGGGCGCTATTTCAACAGCTGGACAATTTTCCTAGGGTTTCAGCCATGGACCACACTAAACTAAGAGAACTCAGAGATTTACTCATGGAGATTGAAGGTGCTAAAGAAGACGGCTATTTAATTGGCCTATCATATCTAGATACACCACGCGGAATTGGACCAATTGTGGACAAGCTTCCATTTGGGCTGCAGAAAAGGTGGGTGTCTATTGGCTCAGAGTACAAGGAAGAGAACGGTGGCCGATTCCCTCCCTTTAAGTATTTTAGTAGGTTTGTGTGCAAGGAGGCGAAGAAGCGAAACGACCCTAACTTCATGAATCAAGGTAGCACCACAACTCACACCAAGCCAGTCAAATCCACTTTGAACAATTTTAACATCAATAAACCCATCTCAGTGCATAAAACTGAAGTCTCCACAACTAACAATGACCCTAGCAAGAATTGTCCATTGCACAACAAACCCCACACCTCAAAAAATGCAGAATGCTTAGAAAAAAACCCTTTGGCGCAAGAAAGACCCTTCTCAAGGAAATAGAATATGTTTTAAGTGCTGTTCCTCTACCTCCCACCTCGCTAAGGAGTGTACGTTCCCCGTAAAGTGCTTGGAATGCAACAGCACTGATCACGATGGGGCCATGCATCCCAGCCCGACACCGCAAACTGCCAAGGCTCCTTCACCCTCACAAGAGGACAGCGGGGAGGGAGAGGATCAACCCGATACGACTATTGTCAGCTCGAGCTGCACAGAAGTTTGCGGTCAAGGTCAGTCAAGCCATTCTTGCTCAAAGATCTGCCTCACTAAGGTGTACCCTAAGGGAGCCAAAGATAAGGCCATCAAAGCCTACATAATTCAGAATGACCAGAGCAACCGCTCACAAGTCAGACCAGGGTTCTTCGAGTTGTTCAGCATAGAGAGTAATCCATTCCCATACTACCTCAGAACTTGCTCTGGCATTGCAGAAACATATGGCAGGAAGGCAGAAGGCTTCCAGCTCGAGTCGCTGGATGGTTAAGTTGTCATCTGTCTCCCTCCACTCTTGGAGTACAACGAGGTCTTGAATAACCGATCCGAGATTCCGATGCCAAGCTCAGTGCTACACCAACCGCATCTCCACCACATTGCCAAGCACATCCCAGAACTGGATCCAGAAGCAGAAATACTCCTGCTACTTGGAAGAGACATTCTTAGGGTGCACAAAGTCAGGCAGCAGGTCAATGGACCACACGACTCCCCCTTCGTCCAGCGCCTGGATCTGGGCTGAGTGGTGATAGGAGAGGTGTGCCTTGGCAACATACACAAACCAACAGTTAACATGCTCAAGACCAATGTGCTAGAGAGTGGCAGCCATTCAGTTTTTCAGCCCTGCACAAGCTTTATGTGTATCAAGGAAGCACAACAAAGCTCTAACAAGCGTAATAAAGTAACGGAGAAGACACTGGGACAGTCAGTCTTCGCTCAAACTGAGCACGATAATAAACTTGCTCCATCAGTGGAAGACACCATCTTCTTAAAACTAATGGACACAAATGTTTTTAAGAGATGAAGCAAACAGCTGGGTCGCCCCACTACCATTCAGAGAACCACGCCAGCACTTGCCAAACAATAAAGAGCAGGTAGTCATGGAGGCCCACCCACCTGATAACTGTGCTCCAGCGATCAAGGACCTAGATCTAGGTGGAGAAACTATACCCACACAAAGGAGTTTGGGCCTCCTTTCAGAGATCACGACCGACACATCCACGTTCTCCGTTCCGACCACGAACAAACCATTGTTTTTGATCCCCTGGGCCTACTGGTGCCATTTACGATCCAGGGAAGAGCCCTCCTCAGAGAACTTTCCTCCGAGCTCTCCGACTGGGACACTCCACTATCAGAAGACAAGCTAAGCAGATGGGATGCTTGGAGAGGTCCACTTCAAGACCTAAGACAGCTTCATGTCCCACATGGTGTTCCCCGCTCTCAGAAACCAGCCAAAGCAATAGGAACCTGGATTGATCACGGCAAGGAAGAACAAGCACAATGCTTTGAGAACCTGGTATCTAGTTTAAAGGAAATTGGTGAAATTGTCCATATTTACCTGATTGGAAAAGAAGACACTCGGACAGACTCACTGGCAGTGCCTTTGCACTGTGATGATGATGCTATCGACGTCAGTGGGCAAAATCGATTGCGCCAGCAGATTACTGCTGTATGTTGTAGGTGGCCCCATCCCACAACAGATGTGGAAGTGCAACATGGAGACAATGGACTGGGAACAATGCGCATCACTGCCAAGAGATAATCTTCAGCACACCCTTGTATCCGTCCCAAGTGAGGATGCCATTTATCCATTGGAGGAGAAAACCCTTCAGGATACACATTCCAGTGCTGTCATTATTATGTGGTCTGTGACAATATGTGGGTTGAGACTAATCAGCTGGAGACTGCAGTGTCTTGTGCTGCTGTTGTTAACCTTAATGGAACTATCTATCTACTGGGTGGGGAATAGAGTGACCTGGACTTCTTTACCAAATCATCTCATCTCATTCAGTGTTTTTGACACACGTTCCAGGACATGCATGCTGCTATTCACAAGGACCTAATTTTTATAGTAGCTGAAAGAGATTCTCTGCTATATTACGATCCACTGCTTCCCAGGGGCTTGGTGTCCTACACCCTCCTTGTGGAAGATTGCCAGCTGCAATGGGTGTATTTATGTTTTCAGAGGTAAGTGTAAAAAGGGTGATGCCAGAACATTGGAACTGAACCCAGCCACATCTGTAGTATCAGTGATAAGTGGAATTGAGATATTGCTGACAAATTAGCAATTTGTTTTGGTGTGATTCTAACCAAGTACAGTAAGCTGCAGTTTTTAGGATTTAATTTGTTGAGTGCACAAAGTTATTTTGTTTTAAACTTCTGCAGATGACAACAAAATTTCAGCACTATGTTTGTTTACTAAGACATTAATTGACCTAAACAATGTCAAACTGTTGTCATGTTCTATTCCAGACCAAGACCATTTGCAGAGGTAGCTTGACTTCTACTTAAAGACTGATCTAGAGATTAAAGTTCTGTATCATGTTCATAGTGACCTTACAAAGGTCAGGCAGGAAGCGTGTTGCCCTTACGGCATTTATTTAACTTTATTACTTTTCCACTTTAAATAATTTGTTCACAGCCCGTTCCTTAGCCAGAGCCTACAGCAATTTGGGCATCGAGGGAGAGAGGAAGAGGAGAGCCATCCGCAGTACCACCGATGAGGCAGAGAGGGCCTCAAGGTGGCTGTGGCTCAGGAGAGGGGAGCCATGGAGTCATGTGTAGCCAGCCATCTGGACACAAGCTGGGGTCTGATCAGCCCCGGCTGGGTCACCTGGAGAAGGGTGTATGATGTTGAAAGACCCGAAACACCCGATGATTCCAGGAACATCACTGATGATGCGTCCAGAAGCATCAGTGGATGTATGCACACAGTTTGCAACTATTTCTAGTTAAAGTTAAAGGTTGATAACTACGTTACAGTTTAACGAAGGTAAAGTTCATTGTCTGCGATGTATCGCGGCATGTGATGACATCACCCCCGGTTTCACCGTGTCTTGTGGGTAAGTTACGGTTTGGAGAAACAGAAAGGTGGGGGCCTGCACGTGCAGGATCAACGCGAAAAGCTCCATTTCCACCCACAAAGAAACATCATAGAAGCAACACGTTTTCACCATACGTTAATGTGGAAGAGTGAACAGTAAACGGTTAATCTTACTGCGACTCTGTCTTTATTGACTCCTGTTTAACTTGGTGTTTAGTCAGAGTTTCAACACACTGCACGAGAAAACTACAACTTCAAAATATCCTTTCTAGCCAATTTTGCAATCATGTACCATACTTGTTTTGTAGGGGGAACCAATGAGAGCACCCATTTTCAACACAACAAAAATGTGTGCAGTAAAAATTTCAAGGCAAACCTTTTGTTGAAGCATCTGGCAAGGTGAACAAAAAAGGAACATATGTGAACAAAGTTCTTTGATCTGTGGTTGTGAAGTTATGTTAAAGGTGAGACGAGGAAGTTGATTGAAAAATACACGAGCAACACACAAAACAAAAGCTGTGAACAAACCAAATGAACCTACTTTAACTGAACAATAATGGCCTTTAAAAGTATCATCTGACAAAGAGCTTAAGTTACTTGCAGAGCATTTCCATTTTTCCGTGGGTGAATTCCAAGTGCTCAGCACTGAATGCAGGAAATTATGCTATCACTCAACAAATATAATTTACAAGTCTCACTAGCACTGTAGAGAATGAGATCACCTCTGTTCATACAATATTACATTATTACAATGTGGCATCAGATACACATTGAGCAAGAAAAAAGCTCTTACATATTCTTACAGAATGATAAACTGCTGGGAGTGGGTCAAACAACGTCAGTGGATTTTCAACATTTTGGATTGACTGAGAAGTGTAGGATAGGACAGCCAATTAATGGAGGGATGAATCATAAGCAGGTATGTGATAGGTAGAACCAGCTTAATGGGGAGGGAGATTGATGGACAGCTTCTTACCCTCTGCCATCAGATTTCTGAATGGTTCACCAACATCTTTTTGCACCATTTTGTAACATAAAGTAATTTTCATGCCTTGCGCTATACCGCTGCCACAAAACAACACCCTCCACGACCTACGTGTGGCAACTGTGATCAAAGTCACAGGAGAGAAACATCACATTTTTATATCCTACACAACAGTAACAGTTACCTTATTTAATTAATGGATACAAAATAAAGACCTGGTTTGTTATTCACCAGGCGATTTAATACAATTCCAGTGGTTACAATGACATTGTTCACTTCAATATTTTGGATTGACAATGCTTCCTTTGAATTACATATCTACAGTGGCACGTTGGAAAATAGTCTCAAAAGTCCTGAAGGCAGAGAGCCAGGTATCCAAAAATTAATGTTGTCAGGACCGTCTCTGAGTAATCCAGTGTCTGGAATACACAAAAGCAAGTGGTTGCCTACACCTGTGATCATGTTTGGTATGCCAAGTGACAACATCCGTCTGGTCTGCCAGCAAGTCACAATGGTGCGAATAACTTTGCCCATGTTGATTGGTGCAATGTAATTAACAAAAAACCGTTCTCTCACTATTTATCTTAGTCAAAGTGCCAATATGTTTATTAGCAAAAGTGTGCTGTACTCCATCTACTGCTGAAATTTACAATCCACATTAAGAGCTGAAGACTGCTTCTTGTTTGAACTATATTTAAATAACTCCAGAATACTACCTAACAATACGTTAGTGATAATAAACGTGATATGGGTGGGGGTAAGGGGAGGAGGGAGACAGATGGGAGTATAAGGTATGTGCTGTACCCTGTTAAAGTGAAGGTAGAGAGTGGCTGGAAGCTCATTTTGTTTTATGTGTGTCATAGTTTTGAATTTTCTGGATTTCAGCGATGTTCTGCAACATTTCAAAAACCTAACAGCTATGCTTGGCTTTGCCAATTGTCGAAGGCTTTCTGGACAGTTTCTTGGATAGCTCTTCTGGCACACCCCTGATTTCCTACCACATCTCCCAGGACTCTGGCACTACACTGGGGCTGTACTGGTCTGCTCCAGGAAGATCAACCATTTGGATTCAAACCAGGTTAGATGGGGTAATGGGGAAACAGAGTAGTGGATACATGCCGTAAGCCTTGTCAGGAAAGCTGCTCATGAAAAAGATCTTCAAAACCATCTAGTGAACTCCTACTTGCCTTTTCTTGACAGAAAATCAAATCCTGCTTTCAAACAATTATGTGTTATTTTCTCGCTATTGCTTTTCCTTATCCCTTTTCACATCTCAAGCTAGCATAAGTATTTGCAGGTTTTCAGTAAAACGTTAATTCCAAATGTAGGCCATCTTTTTTCTAAAAAATCTGCTAAAATCTCTTGTGTATGTCCAAAAAATTAACTAGTTTCCCATTGCATGTTTTGGTTCTGTGAAAGTGTTTTTGAGGGGCATATTTGCAGCACTGACAGCTTTTCACAACTTGACCTTCAGTACTCACATTTACAGAGGAAGGTGCTTTCAACTGGATATATCGTGAGTTTGGTCTATGTTTCACACTGGCCATGTACTGAGAAATATACCATATTAAGCCATGTATTGGTCAGCCTGTCCAGTCCTTTGATGTGATTTGGGTTACTGGTTCTTTTAGTTCCTCTTTTTTATTTCACTCTTCTTCCCCAGCATTTCTGACTTTCTTCTTTTAAGAGTTATAAACTCTATATTCTTTTTAACTACATACAGAAGTTTCAACAGTCCACCTTTATGTTCCTTGTAAGATTAATCTCATACTTTATCTTTGCTCTCCTAAGCAAACTCTTGATCTGAAGCAACATGCACAAAATGCTGGAGGAACTCAGCCGGCCAGGTTGCATCAGTGGAAGAGGGTAAACAGGCAACATATCAGACCGAGACGCTTCTTCTTTACCGCATTTTGAACCAGTTGATCCATTTGGATGAAATATGAACTAATCCAAAATCCTCATTATTGCTATTCTTGCTGACCATTTTATTTGCATCCTCCTTACATCTATTTGTAAATTTAGTTCAATTTGCATTTTTCCTTTTGTGCTTTTATTCTGAAAAGATTTGACAATTGGTACATTGGTTTCTTAAGTATCATTTTTCATTGTGACTTCCTATTGCAAATACAATCTTAATGCTTTTTGAATTTAGGACCTAGATCTGGATTGAACATTGCACCTTAATAAAGTTAAGATCATCCTTCACAACACAATAATGAACTAACTCCCTGTTACACAGTACCCAGTTCAGAATAATTGTTTCCTTAATTGGCTCCTCAGCTTATCAGTCCAATAAAAGCCGTCCTATGCAGTCTCCAGAAATCCTCCAAAGCATAAGAAAGGAAAAAAGGGAATGAATTGTAGCAGTGTAGATTAAAGAGGAGAATAGAGAGAGAGGAACACACAAAGAGATAGAAACATAGAAAACCTACAGCACAATACAAGTCCTTTGGCCCACAAAGTTGTGCCGAACATGTCTCTACCTTAGAAATTACTAGACTTCTCCATAGCCCTCTATTTTTCTAAGCTCCATGTACTTATCCAAAAGTCTCTTAAAAGACCCTATCGCATCCGCCTCCACCACCGTTGTCGGCAACCATTCCACGCACTCACCACTCTCTGAGTAAAAAACTTACCCCTCTCATCATCTTGTACACCTCTATCAGGTCACCTCTCATCCTCCATCGCTCCAAGGAGAAAAGGCCGAGTTCATTCAACCTGTTCTCGTAAGGCATGCTCCCCAATCCAGGCAACATCCTTGTAAATCTCCTCTGCACCCTTTCTATGTCTTCCACATCCTTCCTGTAGTGAGGCGACCAGAACTGAGCACAGTACTCCAAGTGGGGTCTGACCAGGGTCCTATATAGCTGCAACATTACCTCTCGGTTCCTAAATCCAATTCCACGATTAATGAAGGCCAATACACCGTATGACTTCTTAAACACAGAGTCAACCTACACAACTGCTTTGAGCATTCTATGGACTCGGACTCCAAGATCCCTCTGATCCTCCACACTGCCAAGAGTCTTACCATTAATACTATATTCTGCCATCATATTTGACCTACCAAAATGAACCACTTCACACTTGGATGACCCCTTGGATCCCATGCCTCCTTACTTTCTCAATAAGCCTTGCATGGGGTACCTTATCAAATGCCTTGCTGAAATCCATATACACTACATCTACTGTTCTTCCTTCATCAATGTGTTTAATCACATCCTCAAAAAATTCAATCAGGCTCGTAAGGCATGACCTGCCCTTGACAAAGCCATGCTGGCTATTCTAAATCATATTATACCTCTCCAAATGTTCATAAATCCTGCCTCTGAGGATCTTCTCTATCAACTTACCAACCACAGAAGTAAGACTCACTAGTCTATAATTTCCTGGGCTATCTTTATTCCCTTTCTTGAATAATGGAACAACATCCGCAACCCTTCAATCCTCCGGAACCTCTCCTGTCCCCATTGATGATTCAAAGATCATAGCCAGAGGCTCAGCAATCTCCTCCCTCATCTCCCACGGTAGCCTGGGGTATATCTCATCTGGTCCTGGTGACTTATCCAACTTGATGCTTTCCAAAAGCTCCAGCACATCCTCTTTCTTAATATCTACATGCTCAAGCTTTTCAGTCTGCTGCGTCAGCATGACATCACCAAGATCCTTTTCCATAGTGAATTCTGAAGTAAAGTATTCATTAAGTACCTCCACTACTTCCTCCAGTTCCATACACACTTTCCCACTGTCACACTTTATAGGTCCTATTCTTTCACGTCTTATCCTCTTGCTCTTCACATACTTGTAGAATGCCTTGGGGTTTTCCTTAATCCTGCCCGCCAAGGCCTTCTCATGGCCCCTTCTGGCTCTCCTAATTTCCTTCTTAAGCTCCTTCCTGTTAGCCTTATAATTTTCTAGATCTCTAACATTACCTAGCTCTCTGAACCTTTTGTAAGCTTTTCTTTTCTTCTTGACTAGAGTTATTACAGCCATTGTACACCACGGTTCCTGTAACCTACCATAACTTCCCTGTCTCATTGGAAAGTACCTATACAGAACTCCACACAAATATCCCCTGAACATTTGCCTCATTTCTTCCATACCTTTCCCTGAGAACATCTGCTCCCAATTTAAACTTCCCATTTCTTGCCTGATAGCCCCATAATTCCCCTTACTCCAATTAAACACTTTTCTAACTTGTCTGTTCCTATCTCTCTCCAATGCTATTGTAAAGGAGATAGAATTATGAACACTATCTCCAAAATGCTCTCACACCTGATCAGGTTCACTTCCCCATACCAAATCAAATAGAGCCTCTATTGTAGGCTTATCTACATATTCTGTCAAGAAACCTTCCTGACCACACCTAACAAACTCCACCCAATCTAAACCTCTTGCCCTAGGGAGATGCCAATCAATATTTGGGAAATTAAAATCTCCCATCACGACAACTCTTATTATTACAGCTTTCCAGGATCTGTTTCCCTATCTGCTGCTCGATATCCCTGTTACTATTGGATCTAAGGCACAGAGCTAAGAAACTGTTTTTGGAAGTCATATACTGGTCGGACATATGGACTAATTGGCAGGGACCTTAGGGTTGTTGACGTACAAGTAGAACTTGGGGTGAAAGCCCTTAGCTCGCTGAAAGTGGCAAAGCAGGTGCATAATCTACTGAGTATTCCAGGTATTTTCTGCTTTATTTTAGATGTGCAGATTTTTTGGGCATTCCAGCAGAAGTAACTAAATTGATTTGCTGTCTATGGTGGAATGACTCAGAAGGCTGGGAAGCATGATTGGACAGAGAAATAGCGAACACTTCAGGTCAATAAACCTCCAACTCTCTCGGTCATACCACCATCCTGGGAGTCCTAGATTGTTCAGGCGTTCAGCAGCCGCTGAGAGCAAGACTCCCCCCTCCTGAAGCCCTCTGATTCTGACAATGTTCAGAAGACTAGGTACCCTAAGGAATGAATGGTTGGTATAAAAACAGCAGTTAAAGCTGCTCCTACACGGGTCCAGTAACCCAAGTTTGATCCTGACCTTTGGCGCTGCTTATGTGGAGTCTGCACAACATCCCCATGATCCCGATCCCCATCCTCATGGATTCCACTGGACGCTCCAATTCCTCACACATCCCAAAAGCACATTTATAGGACACCCGGTGACTACAAATTACTCCTTGTGGAACAGAGTGGCATCAGAACGAGAGTGGAATGGACGGGCATGTTACAGAGAACAGGTGGCAAGGAAGTAAGTGATGGAATGGAACCAATATGAATGGTCTATGAACTGGCATAGACTTGATGGGCTGAATGGCCTCCTAAGTTATAAAAAATATGAAAAGGTTGCATTTGTTCAACTGCATTAAATTTATCAATTACACCACAAAATTTGAGCATGTGCACCAGGTCACTTTGAGAATAGGGAAAGGACAAGGACCAGGACAAGAGTTTACCATCAGCAGGTTAAACACACTGGCAGGCTGTTACCAGAGAAACTGAAATGGAAGAACTTTTGAGGGACATGATTTTGCACTAAAAGGCAGAGGACCCATAATCAAAGAACACAGTTGTCTAAGCTGTAGGACTGAAGGCAGTTATGTACATGATAGCATAATGATTATGCTGTTGAATCGAATAAGCCCTTCCATATGGGAATGAGAGTTGAAATCTCACTATGGTAGCTGGTAAATTTAAATTAAATCTGTCTTGAATTTGAAATAAAACGAGCATCTCAGTATTGGCAACCATGAAATTATCAGATTGTTGTAAAATCCACACTCGGTTCATCAGTTCCCCTGAAGACAGCAAGTCTGATTTCATTACCTTGTCTAGCCTAGACATCACTGGAGTCCCGTGAGTATGATTGCTGCTTGACTGCCTGCTGTTTGGAGGCAGTTAGAGATGGACAAACACTGTGGAAATACTGTACCAATAAAGTCCACACCCTGTGACCAAGGAAGGAAATGAAAGTGGATAGCAATTTTGAAAGAAAGGCTTTGGTGAAATTTGAGCAGCAGGGCAGTGATGGATTAACAGGGCTTGGTGTGAGTTAGGACATTGGCAGCAGAGTCTGAAATGAGATCAACTTTATGGAGAACACCCAACAGACCAGAGGGCACTCATTGGTGGATGGAAATAATGAACTCTATAGATCACCAGAAACTGTGGGGTGTGTTCAAAACCTCTCACCCCTGTAGACATGGTAACAATTCATAATGCTTTCATAACTTTCTCCTCGATCCGCTGTTCTGTTCCTACTGTCTCTGGCAACGAAAATCCTCCTCATTTTATCATAATATCTTAAACTACATAATCCCAGTTTTACTAGGAACAAGTGCTAGGAACCATACCAAAGTATATTGTTAGAAACCAAAATTATTCTCTTATGTCTTGGTGTTGGTCACCTTTCAAACTTAGAGACAGGCATGGCTTAGTAAGAAACCAATTTGGTACGGTTTGGCATACATCCTGTAGGAAAGTACAGATTCAGATTGTTATGAAATAGCATTTAATATAACATTTCACAGTAAAAGCAACTTCTTAATGGTGTTGAACCCCAATTGACTTTCTGATTAGAGTTTTGTTCGATAAGGATATACATTTACTCCATCACCTCACCCAGCTTTTCAATTTCCAAACACAACTGGGCAGTCAAGCCGCTGTTTATTGTTACACCATCTTCAAACCTTCTGGGTCTCCAAAAATCTGTTTCACCTCCAAAATGCAAACAGTTTTGGCTGAACTCCAAGATCTTTGAAGGAATAGTGAAGCCAATACAGATTACGCTTACAACCAAAGGTCCACTGTGTTTCCTCTTCCCACACCAGAGACACCGAATCTAATAGTAATTTCTCAGATGAGAACAATTAACGCCACATGTCACAAACATAAACATGTTACACCTCCAGCTACACAAAAATAATAGGACAAATAAAATGTATTTTTCTTCCTGCAATTTTCCTGTAAGTTGTTAAACTGCAGCATGCAACAATTTTTGAACGTTCTTTTCCTCAAAATTCTGTATCAAACCTCAAATGAAATTAGTCTGTATGGGCCAGCACTCCATTTGGCATGACATCTACTGATGGAGACAAAGGGATACTCAATTGCTTTCCTTACCATGGGCATTAAAGCTCATAAAGTCTATTGCATGATTTTTAAAAGATCAGCTTTATTTGTCACATGTACATTGAAACATTAAAACTTACAGTGAAACGTATGGCTTTGTAACAAAGGCAAACACAAATTGAGTGTGTGCTGGGAACGGTCTGCAAGAGTTGCCATGATAACATTACACACCCAAAACTTACTAACCCGCATGGGTTTGGAATGTGGGAGGGAATCAAAGCACCTGGAGGAAACCAATGCAGTCATAGGGAGAATGTACAGACAGCGGCGGGAATTGAACCCCGATCAACAGCGTTGTTAAGCATTATGCTAGGTGCTATGTTACCATGCCACCTGTATCCTATATCACAAACTTTTACCCAAAACCAAATCAGGCAAGCATACAAGAAGATGAATCACACACAAGAACTCATGAGGCTGAGGTTCTTTCCTCACAGTACCACAGTGCCTTCCAACAATAAAAGTTTATGTGGAAAATGCAGACCATTTCCTATCTCTAAGGTGTTACCTCTTGGCAAAGGCAAATATCAATGAGACAACTCACACCACCTTCAATGCCCCATCACAGCTTTTGGTTAATCGAGTAAAGGATGTTTGAAAATTAAGGCATCATGACAAACAAAAAAAATCCTGGCCTACTTATGGCAGATATTATCTGAAAATCCACCAAATGCACTAGAAGGAGAAACGAACGTCTCAGCATTGAGATACAAGTAATACTCTGGCGAATATGTTGGGCAAACAGTTCATTCAAATCTTCGAAATACAACATTTTCCTTCTGA
Organism: Hemitrygon akajei; assembly: GCF_048418815.1. Taxonomy (NCBI): domain Eukaryota; kingdom Metazoa; phylum Chordata; class Chondrichthyes; order Myliobatiformes; family Dasyatidae; genus Hemitrygon; species Hemitrygon akajei. The sequence continues at coordinate 14,356,468 of NC_133152.1, read as the reverse complement.
CTCCCATGGATCTCTGACCCATGTGTACTCAAATTTGAGAATGCCAAGGGAACACATTGCGAGTATATAGCATCTCACAAACTGCCCATCCTATCAGCCACCTCCTGCCAGACAAATGATAGAATCTGTGGCTCCCACATTGACCTCATCAGCTCTGTGGATTCTGAAATGGATGGAGCAGAATTACTCTTGAACCCATGTACCAGCTGAGAAGAATGAGGGGAAGAAGGTGATGGGAGAGAGAGTTGAGATATTCTAAGCCAAAATGGTTCTGTGTTCTTTGCAACTCCACAATTTCTGATCTACTGTAAAGACATCATTCTCTTTGCAGCCAGTTTCTCATAATGGATCCCATCTAAAAGTTTAACAATCCTGTGAATTGCACAATGATCTAAATTTGTAAATGTGATATTGGAAGATGCTTTGGATTTTCCTCTTATAATTTTGCATTAGAACACACCATGAGAGTATGTAAGCATGAAAATATGTAAATGCTTGCATGTATGTGCATGAGTACATATGCATAAGCATAGCCATTTTTGTGTGCATCACGGTGGGGACACAGGATGTCAACAGGATGCAACAGGATGTTCAAATAAAATAGAGATCTGTTGTCAGTTTCCATTGCTATCAAGTGACTGGTATAATAAACAAACTACTGGAAGAACGTAGCAGGTCAAGCAGCATTTGTGAAGACAAAAGATGCATGTTGATTTTTTTAGTCCAGACCTTGCATCTGGACTGAGGGGAACTGCAGAATACTGTACAGTAGTACAAGGGAGAGTGGTACTGAGGCTCAAAGGCAATCAGAGGAATTGAGGGGGCAGGGCATCAATAGGCAAATGGATCCAGGTTCATGACGGGTAGGGACAGGCGAACAAGAGAATGAAAAACCTAGGTGGTCAGCTGAGGAGGAGAGCACTGGTGGTGTTATTGGAAAATACGGAGTTAATATCATCGGGTTGTATAACGGTTTGTTTGTTGTGTGCTGTGTCGTATGACATGGGTGATCATGGTCTTTCTACGGACATGATTGTTCTTGGAAAATTTTTCTACAGAAGTGGTTTTCCGTTGCCTTCTTCTGGGCAGTATCTTTTCAAGTTTGGTGACCCCAGCCGTTATCAACACTCTTCAGAGATCATCTGCCTGTTTGCATAACAAGAGCTTGTGATACACACCAGCTGCTCATACAACCATCCATCACCTGCTACTATGCTTTCATTTGACCCTGATCAGTTGGGTGGGGGTGTCTAAGCAGGTACTACACTTATTTCAAGGATGATCTGCAAGTTAGCAGAGGGAAAGAGCATCTGACACCTTCTTTGATAGAAACACATCTCCATCCTACTACCCATGAGGTATAATACCCAAGCTGAATATGAGATGATGTTAAGGGTGGTGATGAACAATTTGCATTTATCATCAACATAGCAATAGAGAAGGCTGCGGGCAGACAGTTTGGTTTAGGAGTGGAAAGGAGTTAAAATGAAGTTTAAGATGGCAGAACATAGGCACGTCACAAAGCAGTAGCCTGGCATTTCAGAACAAAGGAGATGTCCTCTTTTGACAAAGAAAGGGGCTTCTTTCCCTCCACCATCAATGCTGCCTTCAACCATATCTCTTCCATTTCATGCACATTAAACTCTCACCCCATCCTCCCACCACCCTACCAGGGACAGGGTTCCCCTTGCCCTCACCTACCACCCCACCAGACTCCAGCACATAATTACACACAGTCCTTACACACCTGGAGAAGAAGGATGCTCATGTGAGAATGCTGTTCTTGGACTACAGTTCAGCATTCAACACCATAGTTCCATCCAGACTCGACAAGAAGCTCAGAGACCTCGGCCTTGACCCTGCCTTGTGCAGCTGGATCCTGGACTTCCTGTCAGATCGACAGCAGGTGGTAAGAGTGGGCTCCCTCACCTCTTAACAGTGTCCTAAGCCCCCTCCTTTACTCTCCGTACGCACATGACTGTGTCACCACCCACAGCTCCAATTTGCTAATTAAATTTGTTGATGATACTACATTGATTTACCTGATCTCAAATAATAACGAGGCAGCCTACAGAGAAGTCATCATCCTGATACAGAGAACAACCTGTAAGAGAACAACCTTTCCTTCAATGTCAAAACAAAGGAGCTGGTTGTGGACTACAGGAGGAATGGAGACAGGCTAACCCCTATTGACATCACATCAGTGTACACATCATCGAGGATTTCACACGATCTCTACATACCGGCTGTGTGGTGAAAAAAAATCATACCAGCGCCTTTTTCACCTCAGGTGGTTGAAGATGTTTGGCATGAGTCCCCAAATCCTAAGGACTCTCCAAAAGGGCACAATTGAGAGCATCCTGACTGGCTGCATCACTGCCTGGTATGGAAACTGTACTTTCCTCAATCGCAGGACTCTGCAGAGAGTGGTGCGGACAGCCCAGCCCATCTGTAGATGTGAACTTCCCACTATTCAGGATATTTACAGAGACAGCTACGTAAAAAAGGCCCAAAGGATCATTGGGGACCCAAATCACCGCAATCACAAACTGTTCCAGCTGCTACCATTCGGGAAATGGTACCACAGCATAAAAGCCAGGACCAACAGACTCCAGGACTGCTTCTTCTACCAGGTCATCAGACTGATTAATTCATACTGATACCATTATCTTTCTATGCTATATGACTGTCCTGTTCTACATATTATTTACTACAAATTACTATAAATTGCAAATTAAGACAAAGAAGTAACGTAAGGTTTTTTACTCATGTATGTGAAGGATGTAAGAAATAAAGTCAATTCAATAATTCTCTGGAACTTGTGCCATCTCCAACAGGATGCCACTAGCAAGCACATCTTTTCCATCTCCATTTTCTGCTTTCTACAGGGATTACTCCCTAAACGACTTCCTTGTCCTTTTATCCCTCCTGGCACTTATCCTTGCAAGTGGAACAAGTGCTACACCTACCCCTATGACTCCTCCCTCACTACAGGACCCCAAACAGTCCTTCCAGGAGAGGTGACACTTCACCTGAAAGTCTGTTGGGTTTCTATACAGTGTCCGGTACTCCCGGTGTGGCCTCCCGTATATCAGCAAGACCCGAAGCCGATTGGCAGACCGCTTTGCCGAGCACCTATGCTCCATCCGCCAGAAGCGAGATCTCCCTGTGGCCACCCATTTTAATTCCACTTCCCATTCTGATATGTCCTCCCCTGCTGTGATGAGGCCACACTCAGGTTGGAGGAACAACACATTATATTCTGTCTGGGTAGCACCCACCCCTCTCCTTCACCATTCCCCATCCCCTTTTCCCTCTCTCACCTTACCTTCTTGCCTACCGGTCACCTCCCTTTGGTGTTCCTCCCACCCCCTCCCATCTTTCATTCTTCCATGGCCTTCAGTTCTCTCCTATTAGATTCCCCCTTCTCCAGTCTTGTATCACTTTCACCAATCAGCTTCCCAGCTCTTTACTTCACCCCGTCCGCTGCTGGTTTCACTTGTCACCTTGTGTTTCTCCCTCCCCTCCCCCCACCTTTTAAATCTACTCCTCATCTTTTTCTCTCCAGTCCTGCTGAAGGGTCTCGGGCTGAAATGTCGACTGTGCTCTTTCCCATAGACACTGCCTGGCCTGCAGAATTCCTCCAGCGTTTTGTGTGTGTGTTGCTCTACCTTCATCAATGTGTCTGTCGATTTTCTCTTGTTTGAGTTGGGTCCAACGCTTGGTAGAGGAGGTCACAAGGGGAGCTTTGAATGCAGTAGGCCAGGTTGGAGGAAGTGTATGTGAACCTCTGCCTCACCAGCAAGGGTTGTTTAGATGGTGGTGAAGCAGGAGATGAAGTCAACTGTTACACCTGTTGGTTGAAGTACCAGAGGATGGAGTCAGTGGCCGGGAAGGAAAGAGCTGGCCAGGGAATCATGAGGAAAGAGGTTCCAATGACTATTAGAATGGGAGTGGTGGTGGGGGGAGGGGGGGGGAGCAGAAGGGAAGGTTGAGTGATACTGGGATCAGATTGGAGCTGCTGGAAGCGGCGAAGGGTGATGCATTGGGTGCACGGAAGGGAGGGGGAATGGCAAGGACTAAAGAAACTCTTAGAACACAGAAATCTACAGTACATTACGGGCCCGTCACCCACAACATTGCATCAACCATGTAACCTCTAGAAACTGCCTAGAATGATGCAGCTCTATAAAACTCTAGTTAGGCCACACTTGGAGTACTGTGTCCAGTTCTGGTCGCCTCAGTATAGGAAGGATGTGGAAGCATTGGAAAGCGTACAGAGGAGATTTACCAGGATGCTGCCTGGTTTAGAGAGTATGGATTATGATCAGAGATTGAGGGAGCTAAGGCTTTACTCTTTGGAGAGAAGGAGGATGAGAGGAGGAGGAGGATGAGAGGAGACATGATAGAGGTGTACAAGATATTAAGAGGAATAGACAGAGTGGACAGCCAGCGCCTCTTCCCCAGGGCACCACTGCTCAGTACAAGAGGACGTGGCTTTAAGGTAAGGGGAGGGAAGTTCAAGGGGGATATTAGAGGAAGGTTTTTCACTCAGAGAGTGGTTGGTGCGTGGAATGCACTGCCTGAGTCAGTGGTGGAGGCAGATACACTAGTGAAGTTTAAGAGACTACTAGACAAGTATATGGAGGAATTTAAGGAAGAGGGTTATATGGGAGGCAGGGTTTGAGGGTCGGCACAACATTGTGGGCCGAAGGGCCTGTACTGTGCTGTACTGTTCTATGTTCTATTTCCCTACCACACAGCCCTCTATTTTTCTGAGCTCCATGTACCTATCTAAGAATACACCACCACCTCTGATGGCAGTACATTCCGTGCACCCACCACTATTGAAAAACTTACCCTCGACATCCCCTCTGTACCTACTTCCAAGCATAGCCCTCTATTTTTCTAAACTCCGTGTACCTATCTAAGAGTCTCTTAAAAGACCCTATGGTATCTATTTCCACCACCATCACCGGCAGTGCATTCCATGCACTCACCACTCTCTGCGTAGAAAACTTACCCCTGACATCCCCCTTGTACCTGCTTCCAAGCATCTTAAAACTATGCCCCCTTGTGTTAGACATTTCAGCCCTGGGAAAAAGTCTCTGGCTATCTACACAATCAATGCCTCTCATTATCTTATACACCTCTATCAAGTCACCTCTCATCCTCCGTCGCTCCAAGGAGAAAAGGCCAAATTCATGCACCCTATTCTCATAAGGCATGCTCAACAATCCAGGCAGCATCCTTGTAAATCTCCTCTGCACTCTCTCCATAGCATTCACATCCTTCCTGTAATGAGGTAACCAGAACTACCCCCCAAGTGGGATCTAACTAAGGTCTTAAATAGCTTAAACGTTACCTTACAGCTCTTGACCTCAATCCAACAGCTGATTAAGGCCAACATACCATAAGCCTTCTTAACAACACTGTCAATCTGCAGAAGAGCTTTGAGTGTCCTATGGACACAAAGCCCAAGATTTTGCTGATCCTCCACACTACCAAGAGTCTTATCATTAATATTATATTCTGTCGTCAAATTTGACCTACCACAATGAAACACTTCACAATTATTTGGGTTGAACTCCATCTGCTACTTCTCAGCCCAATTCTGCATCCTATTGATGTCCCGCTGTAACCTCTGACAACCCTCCAGACTATCCACGACACCCCCAACTTCTGGATCATCAGCAAACTTACTAACCCACCCTTCTGCTTCCTCATTCAGGGCATTTATAAAAATCACGAAGAAGAGGGGTTCCAGAACAGATCCCTGCAGAACACCATTGGTTACCAACCTTCATGCAGAGTACAAACCATCTACAACCACCCTTTGCCTTCTGTGGGCAAGCCAGCTCTGGATCCACAAAGCAAGGTCTCCTTGGATCCCATGTCTCCTTACTTTCTGAATGAGCCTTGCATGGGGAACCTTATCAAATATCTTACTGATATCCACATACACTACATTCACTGCTCTGCCTTCATCAATGTGTTTTGTTCTATCTTCAAAAAATTCAATCAGGCTTGTAAGGTACAGCCCGCCCTTGACAAAGCCATGCTGACTATCCCTAATCAGATTATGTCTCTCCAAATGCTCGTAAATCCTGTCTCTCAGGATCTTCTCCAACAACTTGCCCACCACTGAAGTAAGACTCACTGGTCTATAATTTCCTCGGTTATCTCTATTCCCTTTCTTGAACAAGAGAACAACGTTTGCAACCTTCCAGTCCTCTGGTAGTTCTCCCGTCCCTATTGATGATACAATGATCATTGCCAAAGGCTCAGCAATCTCCTCCCTCACTTTCCACAGTAGCCTGGGGTACATCTTGTCTGGTCCCAGTGACTTATCTAACTTGATGCTTTTCAAAAGCTCCAGCACATCCTCTTTCTTGGCGTCTATATGCTCAATATAATTGCTATGCTGCCCGGAGAGGCTGCGGTGGTAGGAGGGATGGGGGCAGGGGCAGAGATTGAGAACAGACATGCAGGAAATGCATGTTAGAGTTCCATCAATTAGAACAGAAAGGAAACCACATCTCAGGAAGGAGGATATTTCAGAAGCACTCTTAAGAATTTATAACATGGACATGGAGAAACTGAGGAAAAGGGATGACATCTGATTGTAAAGATAATGGAAATAATTCTGTGCTAGTCATTCACTGATGCAATTTTAAATTGTACATCGTTACCATTTGACGAAGGAGAGACTTTCTAAAATATTTCCCAATGTTGACAAGTATTGTGATAGATGTAAAACTGAGATAGCTACACTGACATATATGCTCTGGTCATGTTCTATATTAAAACAGTTTTGGATGTCAGTCTTTTCTACAATTTCTAAAGCACTCAGAATCAACTTACAACGTAATAAATTGACTGTGCTTTTTGGAATAATTCCTCAAAATATCCATGGTATTTCTGTGTCTGACCAACATGTTATTGCATTTGTTACATTGATAGCTAGGAGGGCCATCTTGTTGAAATGGAAGGATATATCAGCTCCTACTTTGTCACAACGGTTCTCTCACGTGATGCTGTGTCTTGGCTTGGAGAAAATTAGAAGTCGAACTTTTGAACCTTTATTTGATTTTGAGAAGAGATGGGGCTCATTTGCTCGTTATTATCATTTCACTTAACTGATAGATTTCCTCCACAATCTAAATGTAAATTTTTTTGATATCTTTCTTTCTTGTTGGCGATTTGATGTTTATATTTTTAGAAGCTTTCTGTATGACGCATGGCTCCGGGGTTGTACCCCCAATGGGTTTCTTTTTTTCCCCTCACTTTTCTTGCTTGGTAGGGTTTTTTTTTTATTCACAAAATTTTCAGTCTTTAAGATAATTTTTTTTAAGGTTGTTGTGTTGTTACTTTGATGTACCTGTGTTATTTTTGAATAATAATAATAAAAAGATTTGAAAAGGAAATAATGGGTGGGTTCTGGATGAGTTCAGGAAACAGCATCAATGTAGTTATTGGTGTAACTGAGAAAGAATTGGGTACGAATATTGGAAATGGTTTGGACCAAGAACAGTTCCACTTAACTGAAAGGACAGGATTACAATGGAAAGAGAGGTTGTATAGGTCAGGACAAGTTCTGCCAAGTGGATGTGTGTTTTAGTTGAGGAAAACTGGTTGGGTATTTGGTCAATAAAAAAAGCGAGGGCCCCAAGTCTTACCCTGATGTGTGACTTGACGTTTATGGAGTCTGGACATTCACAGTAAAGGTAAACTTACTGGCACCAGGGAGGGGAGTGGAAGTGCATGGGGGTATGAGAGGTGTCCAACGTGTAAGTGTGCCTAAAAGCTGAATGCAGCGTAAATATCAAATGGGTAGGTGTTTTCAAGCCACTGCAACTTGCAGAATTTAACATAAGGAATACAGCTCTGTTGCCAACATAGGCAGAATCCTTGTCAAATTAAAGCCAGTTTTTTTAAAAAAAGATAAATAACACGCTTAACTGTTTAGTTTAAAAAATGTATTACAAATATTTCCGAGACCAAACTAGCACAGATGTATTACATTCGTCACACCATCCGGAAAGTAAACAAAGGAAGGATATTGAAGAAAGCGTTCATCCTGTTCTCCATCAATGGTCTTTGATTCCTCCTGAACACTGCAGAATTTCAACAAAAAGTGCTAATCCTTAACTAATGCTCCCTTCTAAGTTATTTAGCCTCAAGGCTTTAAATAGTCTTACCAGAAGCGCAAAAAAGTACCACAACTTATTGCTTTACTTTTTTCTTTACTTTTTCCAGAATTAACTGTCTCCAATGCAGAAATTGCCTTCTCTCACCTGCAAATTTTTGATTTCCTATATATTTTTTGTACTTCAGTACCTCTTGGGCCCCTAGGAGCATTAGGATCAATGAATTACTTACAAAATAAAGCTAGTTATTTAAAAAGCAAAGCAGCCAACAGATCCACAAAACAATTTCAGGAAAATTATCCAGAGACTCAGAGTATCCCTGCCCCACCACACATTTGTCTACACTAGACACTGACATCATTGTGCACCAAACTCACTGTTATTTTGACAGCAAAATCCAGGTTTGTCTCAGTTGATATACATAAAGTGAATGGACAATTGCATAGGAATATGCTTAGTGTTTATGCATTGACAACTTAACTTCAAGGTCCCAAAGTCCCAATCACAACCTCACTGTGTTTCCTCAGGTTACTTGTTTTTTAGTCTGTTTCCTCTCCATCTGAGCTCATTTTTAAACAGCAGTGGCAATTGTCTCATAGCAAGTTGGTTTAAACAGCAGAAAGACAAACATAATTATTAGGACTTAAAGAAAGACCGTCCTTTTGGAAAGCACAGGCAACTTGAGAACTCCGGTCACAGTCACGCAACAATTAACTCGAGCCAACATGAAGAATTTCACTTCCATTTGCAGAAATTAATGTGCTCTTGCAAGAAAAAACAAACCTTTCTTCGATTAAAAACTCTGTGTTGGAGATAATCAGCAAGGGGAGAGGGAGAGGGGGAGAGGGAGAGAGATAATTTTTCAAGTTGATGGCCTTTTCCTAAAAGCTGGACAGGTGAACAGAGAGCAGTGGGTGTGGGGGGCTGTGTGGCTGAGAGTGATAAAACAACAGGAACCTACGTAATAGGATGGCTGCCATGTGTCATACAACTGATATCCCAGGAGACCTGAAATCCTGTAAACTCTCATTCTTCCATGGATTTCATCTGACCTGGTGGTTCCCAGGATGTTGCTTTTATTTCAGATTATGAGCTTTTAAAATTCTCTAATCTTTTTAATGTTATTATAGTAGCCCTTCATAACTTGAGCTCATCAAACTGATCCATAAATTTAAGTACACTTTTGCCCATTATTGCTTTGCTCACTGGCCAACATTGCCTCCTGGATCACCAACATTTTGATGTTAAAATTCTCAACTTTGTGCTCAATCTTTCATTCCTCTGTAGCCTCCATCACCCATTTGAGATCTCTGTACAAGAGAGACTTATTTCTCTGAGGCAGGAGGGCACTGGAACAACCTGCTGTCCTGTGAAACACGTGCCAAATCTCTCAACTCAGATGGACAAGGTTCTGGCTAGGTCAGCATAACCAGATTCTAATTACTGACTACTAACTCAACTGGTCCGGTTGCATAAATATTGTGGTTATCAGAGCTGCTCAGATACCTGGACACCCCTGTGCTGAGTGACTGATCTCTTACACCTCTCCAGTATTTACAAGGCACATCAGGAGTGTGCTGGGATACTCATCGCTTGCCTGGAAGAGCACAACTCAAGCAATAATCAAGAAGCTCAACAGCAAAGTTAAGTGTTTGAATTACTCCATCAACCACACTAAATATTGGTTGCCACCACCAGGTGAACACCAAGGCAATAGTGTATAGCATCTACCCTGAAGTTATTTGCTAAAGGCAATCTGATAGTGCCTTCTAACCCTGGACAAGAGCAACAAATACTCTGACACACCATCGTTTGTAGTGTCCTCCATATTCATCTTTAACTGCCTCTCCTGTGCCACTGGGTCTAAATCCCAGACTACCTTATCCTACTATACTGTGAGAACCGCTCCTAGCAGAAGCAAAGTAGTGGTTCTAAAAGGTTGCTCAGTACCACCTCAAGGGCAATTAAGGACTGGTGTGACCAGGATTTATCCTGAAATTTGAATAAATTAATACGTATGCAATGGTGGGATCAACTTTCAAGGAACACCAGCTTTTCTTTTTAGCTTTATAAGAACATTGCTTGCATATCAGAAGTCCTTAGATACCCAGAAGAAAATGGGGAGACATTGTGCTCAGCCTAATCTCTACATCATATTTCCTCTCCTCCTTACAATTCCTGCAATTCCCAAAGTTTTGAGGCTTCATGGAACAAAACAAAAAAAGATGCTAACAGTGACCAGGCACTCAGGAGTTGGACTCCGAGATTCATTTCTGGCTGCTGATATGGTCTCAATTCTTTCTGAATATTTCTGAATAACCAGACATTTGAAGACTATCAATGTACACTTAAATTGCTAAAATTAAAATAAATAAAGCCTGCATTTACTAACATATTTAACTGAAATAAGATCACTTAAAAAAATCTTTCACACTGCCTTTCTTTTCATATCATTAACCCCCTTGTAAATGGTTGGTCATTAAGTTAGGATACAAATCGTGTCCAGCGTGGCCTAGTCCCTTAAGTCAGTGCTGAATCCAGAGCTGGAGTGGGAAGTCAGATGAACACACACCATTTTGCTCCTGATATCTATGTCTCAAAGTCCAGGTGTGGAAGCCTGACACATGAAGACCAGCTTGCCAGCAGTTCACTGTGATATGAGTAAAGATAAAACAGAAAGTGGAGGTGATGCAGCCACAGGTATTCTGGAGATGGCTGAACATTCCGATGTTTTTAAACTCTCTACAGAGATGTCCATTGTACTATTTTCTGCCATCTGAGTCTGGCCCAGTCCTCTTATGACAGGTGTTAAGGCCACACCCTTTATTTATTATCAAGTTTACAAAGTGATAAAAGTTATTTTAAACACTGCTCTAACAAGTATATAATGGAATACATATTAGTAAAGGACAAGGAATTGTATCTGTATAGAACCGGTTATAAACAAAAGAATCTGGAACACTTTGCAATCAAGCACATAATAATTGTTGAAATTCTGCCAGATTGCATACCACATGTCATCATGTGTGGAAATATGTTAATATAATAATCTTCATTGAGTGATAAGTATTGGCCAAGCCACAGGAAGAAACTTCCTTGCAATTATTCAAAACAACGTCATGGGATTTCATACTTCTGCATGAGAAGGCAGAATGAGCAGATTTAATATCTCATTCCAAAGGGCTCAACATATCTGGAGTAGGATTTAATCTACAACCTTTATCTTATGGACAGGAATGATACCATTAAACTCAAGGCAAACTAAAATGGATTCTGTGTTTTTAAGCTGATAATTGTGCAACATACTAATGTCTATTGCCAGATTATTACTCAACAACCAGGAAAAGCTGGAGTTTGGCTTTTAAAGTACTTCCTCCTCTTTGTACTCTCTTGACCAGAGTTCATTTCGACCTAAATGGTGATGAATTACCTGTTTTTAGAACAAAAGCCTTATGCAAGTTATTTATAAATTTCAAAAGCTGCTATCGCAATACTTCACTGAGTATCGACACACATCAAAGATTTATAGTGGTTTAGTAATACAAAGTAGTAATTAAATAAAATATATCCTTTCTCTGTCCTTGTGCCTTTGATTTTTCATACCTGGTTCTGCCTGGCCATTGATATTGGGGGATGATTGTTCTTTCATGTCTCATCTAACCACTAGTCAGAACAGGAAACCACATGACCATGAACCAGCAGAAGGTCAGGATTACCATCCAAATGATCACTTGATAACTCTAAACATACTGGAGTGTCAACCCATATTGTGTACTACTGTGCATTCTTCATGATACTTCCATAAACCAGTGCCTGGGTCACATTTGAAATTACTGACATGGGCATATATCATTGTTCTTTCACTTACAATAGCAAACCTGCAGACGCTGGAAATTCGAGCAACGCACACAAAATGCTGGAAGAAGAGTAGATTTAAAAGGTGGGGGGGGGGGAAGGGAAGGAGATCTCCTTTCCAGCCCTTAACCTTGCAAGTGCTACACCTGCCCCTGCACCTCCTCCCTCACTGCCATTCAAGGCCCTAAACAGTCCTTCCAGGTGAAGCAACACTTCACCTGTGAGTCTGCTGGGGTCATTTACTGTCTTCGGTGCTCCCAGTGTGGCCTCCTGTACATCGGTGAGGCCCAGCATAGATTGGGAGACCGTTTCCCCAAGCACCTACACTCCATCCGCCAGAACAAGCGGGATCTCCCTGTGGCCACCCATTTTAAATCCACTTCCCATTCCCATTCCGATATGTCCATCCATGGCCTTCTCCACTGTTGTGATGAGGCCACACTTAGGTTGGAGGAATAATACCTTCTATTCCATCTGGGTAGCCTCCAACCTGATGGCATTAACATCGATTTCTAAAACTTCCGGTAATGCCCCCACCCCCCACCATTTCCCATCCCCTTTTCTCTCTCTCACCTCATCGCCTCCCTCTGGTGCTTCTCACCCCCCCCCCCCCTTTCGTTCTTCCATGGCCCTCTCTTTCACCTATCAACTTCTCAGCTCTTTACTTCATCCCTCCCCCTCCCGGGTGTTTCTCTCTTCCCCCTCCCCCTACATTTTAAATCTACTCCTCAGCCTTTTCTCTCCAGTCCTGCTGAAGGGTCTCGGCCCGAGACGTCGACTGCACTTTTTTCCATAGATGCTGCTTGGCTTGTTGAATTCCTCTAGCATTTTGTGTGTGTTGCTCGTTCTTTAACTTGCGGTGCACTTAATATTTCAATTATATTCAATATTGTAAACATATGACTTAAGATTCTTTGTTTGCTTAAATAATTCGTTATGGGTTATATACGAGATCATTACATTACCAAGTTCTATGTGCATGCCTCACTAAAGAAAAAGAAAGGAAAACAAAGTAAACACATTTTTCTGGCTCCCATGTTTTTTTAAAATTTTGATTAGTTTTTGGAGTTACTAAACATAACGTTACCAACTAAACAAGATCCAGGATCTACTTATCTTTAAGCAATGTGAGAACAATATCACATAGATGGCAGTGCTTCAAGAATACCACCCATACGCACCTTTTCAAGCAAAGCTGTCAACAAATGGTCATCTTGCTGACAAGGACCAACATAGACTTGAAGCTGCAATTCAGATCATTGCAGGGGCAGCAGCATTAATGAAAAGATGTTGAGAAATGACATAATGTCTGATATTACTCCTGATATTGTGTCTACATTCTCAGGTCAGAAGAGACTCTCATGATTTTATGGCCTGCTTTTGGGGCATCCAATAAAATAGTAACGTTTCACTGAGTATTGCCACAAATTACAGAACACGCAATACTCTTGATAAGTATCTCTGTCTCTCTTCCACCCATCTAAGATATTTATCAAGAGCCCTGCATACACAGGGCCCTTAGGATTGTCAAGGATCCCTCCCATCTGTCTTACAACCTGCTTGACCCCCTACTATCAGGTAGGAGTACTGTAGCATTAGGACAAGAACTGTTAGGACATGGAACAGCTTCTTCCCACAGGTCACGAGACTACGGAATGCCCTGCCACCATTTACGTATCGTTCCCTGAAGGTGGAATCTCATGTGGATAGGGTGGTGAAGAAAGGAATAGAGGGTTTTGGGCTAAGTGCAGGTAGGTGGGACTAGGTGAGAGTAAGCGTTCAGCATGGACTAGAAGTGCCGAGATGGCCTGTTTCCATGCTGTAATTGTTATTTGGTTATATGGTTATGAGTCACCACTAGCAGTATACTGTTTGCTTTTTAAAACTTGTGTTGTAAATGCACCTTACACTAAATGTCAATCTACTGGAATAAATGTTATTATTTGTTAATTTATTTCTGGTAATATTACTTTATGTGCTTGTGCATGAGTTATATATACCGTGTTGTACCTTGGTCTGGAGGAATATTATTTTGTTTGGCAGTATACATGAACAGTATGTGCCCGAACAATAAACTTGCTCTTATCCAGAACTTCATCCATATTTATTATGGCTGATGTGTTCATTTAACCAAGATTAAAACATAATTACAAGTAATTGTAGCAAAGAATGCAAGTCTAAAAACATCCAAGCAGTGCGTCATCGTCCAGGACAGGATTGCTCAATTGACTAGAACTCCATTCGCCAACCTGAAGATTCAAACAATCCGTCAGCACTGCTTTCTGGCTACAATGTGCAGACCTCACAATATTCATTCTATTACTTCATCTCAATGAAAATTACATCCTTTCACAAGAGATATCTGACATCCTATAGTCTCAAGAAATGACTGACTAATCTCCATGGACATAGTAGGCACAGACTCAGTTTCAGATCACTTGTAACCAAATTGGTGATATGCTACTGTTCTAATTCCTTTCAAGAGTGAAATATTTGAAGACAAAGTTTAGAACTAGTTACAAATTAAGATATATTTTGTCAACATTGATTTGAATAGCTGCCACTTAACATTTTCTGGCATTCAAATATTAAAACATTAGAATCATTTACTCCAATAAAAGATTTTTCTGCCAACTAACTTAAAAGTTATCAGCTTAATTTTAAACGAACACATCTCATCTTTATGGACTAAAGAAAATAATAACACTTTTACAAGAAGCATGCTGTACAATCCTACTAATACTTTATGATCTCTAACCTCTGTGGGAAATAAAACTGATTTTTCACAGCAAGGTTTTAGCAAGCTGACAGTGGGATTTAAGCACTGGCCATCAAATGCAGAATACCGGCACATAGGAATGCCATCATATCTGATGTCCTAACTGATCTTACTGTCATGGAAGGATGATAGGGCTAATAATCGAAAACCTGTCATCAGAATGGAAAATCAGAACTGTGCAAGTGCTATCAACCACAGGAACCAGAGGAAAGGAACTGTAAAAAAAAATAATGTAGCATATTTGATACCAAACAAGAAATCAGTGCAAGCTCCACTAATTGCAAAGGTGGGTGGACAGAGAGAGGATTATGTTACTTGAAACCCTGGATTGTGTTACTGCATTATAATTCTGCCATACCCTTCTATCTTTCTTAAATAATACAGTGCATACAATTTGTATTTTAATCACTCCAGTAACTTCCTTACAGACTTCTCTGAAGGCTCTTGAAATATAAGAAGGGTGAGAACTTACACTTTGCTCTCATTCCCTAACAAATGGATCTCCTATTGACATAGCATTAAGCAAGCATTTCTGTATAAGCCAGTTGGAAATCAACATGTTCTCTAACAGCATTTATATTAAAATTATAACATATTTGTGATACATGGCTGGACTACCAGCATGTTAAAGTGAAATACTTTTGTGAAGACCCGATTTTGATGAAAACTATCTGCCAACACATGGGCCTCCCTTTTATTTTAAGGGAAGATCGACATGCTCTGGGTATATCCAAATTGATTTTCCGTTTTAGATCTATGATTATTATTCAAATAATATTGAATGTGAAGATGTAATATGAAGGAATGAGACTGGCTTGTTCAGCTTGTTTACATTGAAAAGAAAGGAGTGATGAGGAAATCAAGGACGCTGTTGACCAGATGGGTTAGAAGTACATCCAGCTGCAGCTCCTGGTTAACCACTGTATGGAGCTGGAGTTGTGAATAGATTCACTGTAAACTATTGACGGGGCAGAGATGAGCTCACACAGCACCTTCAGTGAGGTCTTCATACAGCCGGCAAAGAATGCACAGGCAGAGGAAATGGATGACTGCCAGGCAGAGTGGAGAAAGATAAGTGTACACCACCCCTCTCTAACACATAACACTTTGGATTACCAGTTGGGAAGAAGGCTTGTTTACGTATCACCAGAGGCTTCTACTGCACAGCAAGGAAGGAAAGAATTGGAACATACAGATTTTTCTGTGGCTGCAAAGGAAATTCCAGGAAGATTCACTGCTTCCCTGGTACTGGTGCCAAGGATGACTCAGATATTCTGGAGGGAGAGTGCTGTTTTAGTGGTATATAGGGTTAAAAAAAAAAATAAGACACTATAAACCAAATGTAGGACATTAGAAGGCAATTTAAAATGTAGAAGCTCAGAATTAATTGTCTAAACACCACTCAGTGAAATTAGTCTTGACGCCAGGTCTTGACCCAAAACATTCTTGTATCTCTACAGATGATGTCTGCTCCACAGAGCTCTTCCAGCAGTGTTTGCTGACTCAGTAATGTGTTAGTAAGATTAGAAATACACCTAAGTATTGGATGAATACAAGGCTGGAGAGATGGTAAGGAAGGAAGAGATTCAGATTACATGGACATCGGAATCAGCTTGAGTGGCAGGGGACTAGTATAAACTGGGCATTACAATTGGATACAACTGACATGAATGTCCTTATGGGTGTGGAAGCTTGTTAGTGCTATCCACGAAGGTCTAAAGTAAAATGGTGAGAGAACGGAGGAACAATTACTCACATGAAAGTGAGAAAACATGAAGCAAAGGTGGAAGGCAGAATAAACAATGGTGAGATGCAAATAGGCCAGTAGAATAGTAAAGAAATCTAATCATGTTAAAAAGACAGATCTAAGAGCATTATGCCTGAACGTGTGGAATGTTTGCAAAAGGTAGATGAAATAACAGCAAATTTTGATATGGCTGCATGGTCACGGAAGAAAGGAGGTGGACATTTAAGAGTACTGGTCTTTTAAGAGTATTTGGTAGAAGGAATGAAAGCAGAGACTATTTTCTAAACAGGGACTTATTTCAGAAATCAGAGTTGCAAGGGGACTTTGGAGTCCTAATATTGGATTATTTAAAGGTTAACTTGCAGGGTAACTCAGTAGTAAGGAAGGCAAATGAAATGTTAGCAATCATTTTGAGAGAACTAGAACGCAAAAACAAGAATGTAATGTTGAGGCATTGGTCAGACCACACTCGGAATATGGTAAACAGCATTGGGCTTCTAATCTAAGAAAGGCTGTACTGGCATTGGAGAGGGTCTGGGGATGTTCAAGAGAATGATCCCAGGAATGAAAGAGTTAAGGTTATGAGGAGCATTTAGTTGATCTGTTCCTGTACTTGCTGGAGTTTAGAAGAATAACATATTAAATATTGAAAGGCCTAGATAGAGTGGACATGGAGAGGATGTTTCCTATAGTGGGGGAAGTTTAGAACCCAAGGGCAAAGTCTCAGAATACAAGGACCACCCTTTAGGACAGAGAAGAGAATTTCTTTAGCCAGAAGGTGGCGAGTCTCTGGAATTCATTGCCACTGGCAGCTGTGAAGACCAAATTGGGTACATTTAAAGTAGATATTGATAGGCTCTTGATTAGTAAGGTTACATGGAGAAGTGAGAATAATGAGGTTGAGTGGGATAATAAATCATCCATGATGAAATGGCAGAGAATGGCCCAATTCTACTTCGTGACTTATGGCCTTACAGTTTTATTCATTATTTTGGAAGGACAAGCAAAATATGAAAAGGGGTGGGATAATGATATTAGTAAATAAGAAAATCTATTCAGTCACAGAAAATATTTAGAAATAAAGTCACTGCTGTAATGCAGACTTCCAATATAACTCGGAGTCCTGCCATGTGCAGAAGTTCGCTGATGACACGGCCATAGTGGGGTGTGTCAGAAATGGACAGGAGGAGGAGTATAGGAAACTGATACAGGACTTTGTGATATGGTGCAACTCAAACTACCTGCGTCTCAATATCACCAAGACCAAGGAGAAGGTGGTGGACTTTAGGAGATCTAGGCCTCATATGGAGCCAGTGATCATTAATGGAGAATGTGTGGAGCAGGTTAAGACCTACAAGTATCTGGGAGTACAGTTAGACGAGAAGCTAGACTGGACTGCCAACACAGATGCCTTGTGCAGGAAGGCACAGAGTCGACTATACTTCCTTAGAAGGTTGGCGTCATTCAATGTCTGTAGTGAGATGCTGAAGATGTTCTATAGGTCAGTTGTGGAGAGTGCCCTCTTCTTTGTGGTGGCGTGTTGGGGAGGAAGCATTAAGAAGAGGGACGCCTCACGTCTTAATAAGCTGGTAAGGAAGGCGGGCTCTGTCGTGGGCAAAGTACTGGAGAGTTTAACATCGGTAGCTGAGCGAAGGACGCTGAGTAGGCTACGGTCAATTATGGATAACTCTGAACATCCTCTACATAGCACCATCCAGAGACAGAGAAGCAGTTTCAGCGACAGGTTACTATCGATGCAATGCTCCTCAGACAGGATGAAGAGGTCAATACTCCCCAATGCCATTAGGCTTTACAATTCTACCGCCAGGACTTAAGAACTTTTTAAAAGCTATTATTAATGCTTTTTGAGATAGTGATTTAGATGCATATCATATTTTTTACTGAGTTAAGTATTGTATGTAATTAGTTTTGCTACAACAAGTGTATGGGACATTGGAAAAAAGTTGAATTTCCCCATGGGGATGAATAAAGTATCTATCTATCTATCTATCTATCTATCTATCAGAGAAATAAATAAATCATCCATATTAATATAAATCATATTGAGCCTGAAGAAATGACTGCCATTTCTAAACAAGTCTAGCTGGTGAACCCTCATTTTAGATACTGCACCCAAAAAGTAAAATTGAAGCAATAGCGTTCATTATTAAATTAAGATTAAAATTAGCAGGATGAAGGCAAAATATAGTCACAAAACAGGTTGACCATGATGCCCTGTCCAAGCCAGTCCCATTTGCTTCTAAATCTCTGTACCTGTCCAGCTGTCTTTTAAAAGTTGTTATTGTACTTTCTTCAACAAACTCCTCTGGTAAGCTGATTCCACAAAGATACCATCTTTTGTGTAAAAAAAACATGTTGTCTCGCGGGTTCCTCTGAAATCTTTCCCTGCTTGCCTTAAATCTATGCCCTCTAATTCTTGACACCCCAACTCTGGGAAAAAACAGTATATTCACTCTGTCTATACTCATCAAGCCTTATACACCTCTCAGTCTATGCTCCATGGAAGAAAGTCATAACTTGTCTAACCAATGCAATAAATTAGTCCCTCAAGTCCTGGCAGCATCCTTGTAAATCTTCTCCGCACTTCTTCCAGTTCAATAACATTTTTCCTATAGCAGAGCAACTAAAACTGAACACAATACTCCAAGTGCAGCCTCAACAGCATTCTGTACAACTGTACAATGACCTTCTAACGTCTATATCCGATGTCTTGGTATATGAAGGCCAGTGTGCATTAGCCTTCCTCACCACCCTGCCCAGCTGTGACTCCACTTTCAGTGAACCATTTTCCCTTTGACACTTTACTTGCTTTAGCCTCTAAAATTGTCACATACCACAACGTGGTCTCCAGTAGAAAGACTAAATGCAGATTGGGTATTTGCTTTCCTTATGCAATATGTAATATTCAAGAAAAAGCAAGGACCTAATCTGTGATTGAGGAAATTGATAAATTGAAAATACAAGTAAATTACCTTTTCATAGGTATAGTGAGAAGAGTGGAGGTGAAAGAGCACATTTTGAAAAATGCGGTTTTGCATGGGAGAAAAAATTGTGTAAGTGATGGTACCTTCACAATCAATATGTAGAAGATCCTTTAGCTTGAGATCAATAACCAGGACTGTGGATTTCTGCCTAACTGGAAGACAGATTAGTACTTTGAAAGTATGGGTGCTGCTTCAGACTATTTCACAATTCTATTGTGTGTTGTGTAGAGTACCAAGATGAAACAATGATGCGGTGGACATGAGTGGATATTCCATTTCTGAGATTCTTTCCTGGATGTTTTTGTTGCAGAGATGGAGGCTAGAAATTAGGCCTTTATTTTGAAGATTCCGAGCAGGTCAATACAACAACAGAATATCTGGTCACAATGTAGTAAAGGGTGACAAAGCAGCAAGCTTTAACTACCAGCAATTAATCAGCTAATTTACTATTCCTGCAACTTTCACACTTAACTTGCACATTGCAATATACAGTATATTTCTGACTAATCAAGCATGTTCATTAGACCAGCTATAAAGTAGTCACCAGGGACAGCACTAAGTGATTCAATTGTAAATATATTTGTAAGGAGGTTCTATTTGCAAATACTGTATTTTACATTAATAAATGAAACAATACATCTTTTTACGAACTTTACCAGAATTGGCTCACTACATTATAATTAATTTCATACCAGCCATGTAATTCTGTCAATGAATATTGACTTCCAGTAGTTTTTCTTCTCCTTCCTCCCTCAGTGAGCTCAACGGGAAGAATGACTCAAAATACATTTATTATCAAAGTATGCATATAGAATACAGCTCTGCAATTCATCCTCCCACAGACAGCCATGAAACAAAGAAACATCATGCAATTAGTTCAAGAAAACTTCATCCAACATGCAAAAAAATAACAAATTGTGCAAATGGCATAAAGCAAGTGGACAACACATAGAATAGCAATCAAACCAGGAGTCCACTAGTATCCAGTTTAGTTCAATTAAGTTACTTGACCCTCCAGGAAACATGGACACTGACCATGAGAAAAGTTTTGCAATAATCAAGTGCATCTTGAATGTTGAGCAAATAAAAACAAAGTGATTGATTATTTTTGATGGGAACTCTGAGCTGCCTGAATTTTGCTGCCAAATCTCCATGACGCACAAGGTCACTTCCTTCTCATAGAAATCAAAATACATGGTTGCTCAGTTCCAATGACATTTCTAACACCGCAGAAAATTTGCTACCTATAATGATCCTTACAGTAAGTAGTGGGAGAGTGTCTAGATTCTTGACCTTTATAATTATGGTTGTCCATATCAGGTGATTGCCCTCATTATCTCAATTACAACGTTTGGAAACCCAACACTTCAGACCTTGTTCCTCAAGATTTAAGATGGGATTGACTAGTATATGGTTGATGGAGCTAAGATTGTGGCAGGGGGTGATTTCTCATCAGCAAAACAGCTTTATTTTTTCTCTTTAGCATCTCTTTTCTCCTTTTCAAGGTGGCTGGGTTTCAGTTGGGAGTCCATGATCTACAGCTGCACTCTTAATGGGTTCTCATTCCCAGAGCTCACCAATGGGCCACTTTCAATATCTCCAGCAAGATATCCATCTACAGGGTGCAGCCTTGTGGACTCAATTCCTTACTGGTGCCAGCAGCTGAGGCGTTGTGGGAGATAGCAACATTGTGACAACAGGCGTGGCATCTGCAAGCCTTGGCAATTGGGGCAATCACTTTCTCTCTTGATGGTAGGGGAGCAGGGTGGAGTTTGCTACCAATTCTCAAGTCAGAGAAACTTGGAATAAAAACAACACTGCAGAATGTAACATCATAACAGCGAGCTGTTTGTTGGTCTCTCCTCCTGCAGTGGAAGAGGTGGGCGTTGATGCTTCCTGCTGCAACTAGTGAGGGGAGTGGGGAGGGTTGATCCTTTGCTGCTGCTTGTGTGTGGGAAGGAGAAGGGGGCTTTGGGATTCTACCATTTTTGTCTTTCATTCTTTGGGGTTCTCTTCTGTTTCGTGGATGTCTGCGAAGAGTAAGAATTTCAGGCGGTATACTGTAGACATTCTCAATAAATGGAACCACTGAGCTTGTAAACGTCATTTTTTTCCACACGCACTTGGTTTGTCTCCCAGGAATTCAAACCCCTTTTGAACTTGTGATCAACAGCCTTAAATTCCTTTTTAAGAAGTGCCTCTAGTGGACTAATCAGGGGCATACATTATTCACTTAATAGTTCAGAGTCATACAGCATGGAAAACAGGTAATGACATTTCTAATATTTGGCCCCACCTATCCACGTCTACCAGAGCTACTCCCATTTGCTGAGATTTTGGGCAATCTCTCTCCAAACCTTTCTTATCCATGTATTTAGTAAAAAGCACTAGCAATTAGTTTCAAGCAAAGCCTGAACACTTTGTAGAACAAGCAAGCAGTCACCATCGAGTTTTAAAGCCGCTTGTGTCCAGAGTATCCACAAAATGGTTTCTGAATGGAGAATGTCGCAGGTTGTGCATCTTGCTCTCCTGATTGGTAAAGAAGATTGTTTTCTGCAGCTGAAATTGCATTTTAATTGGTACGCATCTGATGACAGGAAGCTGTAAGGTGCATTGCATTCATCAAGGGAAGAACATGATTTAATTTCCCAAGGAGTGCCATCTTTTTTCAGATAATAATGCAATTTTGTTTTACTGAGAATTATGATTTGCAATCATACAGCTATAAAACTAATACGATCCTATTAAAAACAAACACCATTCCTCTCCTTGGTAACTGCTGGTTTCCAGCTATAATCTTGGCACAAAAATGAATTTCAGACTATAAATTCATCAATATTACATATTTCCATTTGACATTGCCCAAATCTGCCAAATTTCAACTCATTCAAGCCTTTATTATTCTAAGAGTCAACGATTCCAATTACTTCCTAGCTGCCATCTCATCCTCTATACTTGAGATTATTGAAAACTTTTGCTTGTGTGCTAATTTGCATCAGGTTGCATCCACCCATGAAGTGTGTTAAGAGTTTATTCTGGATTCCAATTAAAACCTGCTCTTGGTTTTCCAATTCTCATCCTTTTCAAAATACTATCATCTAGTATCTCCATATCTGCATAACCTCTAGTCCTATACTAGTATCCTTCATAAAATTCCTTGATTTTGCCATCTCCCTAAATACAAAACACTGGAAACCATCAGATTAAGCAATAACTACGGAAAGAGAAACAGGGTTCATGTTTCATGTTGAAGACCTACTCTAATTTTTTTGCTTTAGAACTGTTAAACAGTTTGATAATATTCCTGATTGGTGGATCTGGAAGAAATTCAGCATTTAATTAGGAAGAAAATTATTCATGCAAGGCTTACTCAGAGATTGGGACAGACAGAAACACATTTCAAAGTATTTTGAACAACTAAAGTGCAAATCTTTTTTTCCTTTACCTTGCTGGTTTAATTTTAAGTTTAGTTTAATTGAACACCTGCAAGGAAGTACAGGAAATGGGCATTAAGCACCTCAGTATTCTCACAGACTTTTCTTTAAACATTAAAAAAGTGAAGAGTATATGCTTCGTATTTATCTGAGACCTGTTTATGAAGACAGGCCTGGATATTGTCTAGTTCTCATACTGATCAGCACAGCCAGTTCATCCATAAGCAAAATGCAATGTTCTACAGAACCATAGAACATTATAGCACAGAAACAGGCCTTTTGGCCCTTCTTGGCTGTGCCAAACGATTTTTCTGCCTAGTTCCACTGACCTGCACCTGGGCCATATCCCTCCAAACCCCTCTCATCCATGTACCTGTCCAGGTTTTTCTTAAATATTAAAAGTGAGCCTGCATTCACCACTTCATCTGGCAGCTCATTCCACACTCCCACAACTCTCTGCGTGAAGAAGCCCCCACTAATGTTCCCTTTAAACTTTTCCCCCTTCACCCTTAACCCATGACCTCTGTTTTTTTTCTCCCCTAGCCTCAGTGGAAAAAGCCTGCTTGCATTCACTCTATTTATACCCATCATAATTTTATACATCTACACTCCAGGCGTATATGAAACAAATAAAACTTGAGAACCTAGAAATTCTGTAATGGAGCCTCACCCTTCTTTCATAAGAGTGATAGATTATTTTAGCAGTTAGCTCCAAGAACTGGCAGGGACTTATTTCTGGAAGGCTGTACACAGAAGGATAAGATTGGGATTTGTTTCATTTGATGCTTTCGTTTGAAAACAACTTGCTATACAGGGACAGTATGAAAAGTTATTACTGGGACAGAGACCATCAACCAAAAACTTTTCAAGTGGGGATGGGAAGAAATAAAGGGAAAGGATCCCAATGCATGTAGTGCTGCACAGTACATTTAGGAAAGCTGAATGTATAGGCTCATGGAAACTATTTAAAGGATTGCGTAAAATCCAACATGAATTAATGAAGACAGATTAAATGTTACAGGAAACTGTAATAAATACAAAACATCTGACACAGATACATACAAATCAGCAAAAAATATACAATATTTGATTTAAGCTAAACACAGTAGTAGAATCTGGAATAAGCAGATTTAATCTCTAATTACTGAATTAATAACACATCATTCATTTAAAAAGCTCAAAACCAACTTTACTCAGTTGTGTTAAATGCTCTGAAACCATGAATCTGAAACAAAGCAAAATTAAATCAGATTATATAAAATCGTTGAATTACTGTCATATGCTGAAGACTGTTTTGGCAATTTTGTTGTTAATCACCTAAGTAAGGCTTCACAGGACTGCAATAGTCAACATGAGCAGCAGGAATGAAAATCCTTTTCTATTATCACTCTTAGCAAAGTTTGATCAAAAATGCCTGTCAAGTGCACAGCAATTTTGAGTCATTTTAAATTGTAAAAAAACTAGTCAGATAGTTAACCTAGTTCTAGTGATTCAAGGTGATTTTATTCAAAGTATTGAAATTTTTTACTGTTCTTCTAACATTTAATAAGAATAATACTTTTCTATTACTTTGACATTGTAGGACTGAATCTTGCTTTTGATCGGAACAAACACCTCAGATAGCACATGATGAAAAGGAAGTACTTTTTGCATAAACACCACATTCAACACAACCCAGGAAGGAATGGGGGGTATTTAACACCTTTAAAAGACAAAATGTGCATTGCAGATAAAGACACTGAGGCATTACAGATTTCAATGGGGATTTTTTTGCAATTTCGTTTTGCACACATTCCAGTATTTCACTGAAAGTCCAGACTTAAATAGATCAAGAACCAGGTGAAGTTTAAAAGTGTATCTCTTTTCAATTGACATTTCATTATGTGCTCCACCCAGGTAATGATTTAACATCAATGCATGAAACCAGAAATACTGCCTTTTATTTTACTTCATGGATCCCATCATGAACATTTCACCATCAATGTTTTCCTTGTCAAGAGTTTACATAAGCAAAGTTAAGTCACTTCACTGTAAATGAGCCTATTCATATAATGAAAGCAATCAAACTTGTACACCAGAGATTCATGAAAAAGCTGCAATAAGTGTCCTGTTGCCAAGCTTTTCTCAATCTCTTTCAGACTGAACTTCCCATGTAAAGGTCGTAGAAATATTTGCTGCAGATTTACTGCATAAAAATTTTACTACAACTTCATGGATAATGTTTATAGTAAATGAGAGTACTTGCTTTTCCTTATCATGATAAGTTTGATTCAATGCCTCTTAGGTGATTGTATAAAAATTTTACTTTCAAACAGGCTAATAAGGGTTTAAACCTTTTATGTGAATTTAGCACAACTGAGATTTTAAATATTATTGAAAGTGTTAAAAGGGACACTGTGGCTGGTCAGAATGCCTTAATCTGAATAGAATTCACAAATTAGACAACAATATTTTAACCAGAATGAATTCCTCTTGAATAAAACGTGGCAAAATTCCATCTAATATTAAGAACAGTTGAACAGTCCTTATTCCCAAGTCTGAAGATGACAATAAATTAAAAATCATTTGGAATCAGTGATCCATCATCATTAGGTCAATACTATTGAGGACAGGTATCAAAATCTTAACCAAACATTTAGCTAATATGAAACCCTTAGAGTCGTCAGAAAGGATTTGCTGTGGCCACTCATGGACTTATCCAAAAAACTGTCATTTTAAATAATTTAATTATGTGGGCCAAAAGGAATCACAAGGATCTGGCAGTGTTTTTTAATATATAGATTTAGCCAGAGCATCTGACCATCAACCACCAGCTGAATTTTAAGGCTTTGGGCAGGATGGGTTTTGATGCCCACTTTATGGATCTCACTTTAGATCTATGTACAAACATAATGGACCAGATCCATTCCTTCATACAAACTATATGCCTTCTGCAAATTCAATTGTTGCTCTGGCCATCTGTTCAACCAAGCACAAAATTTAAAGGAATGATTCCATATATATATATTATTTTCCCAAAAAGAATGTACTTTAAGGACTCCTATAAATGATTACTCCACAGCTGTATAATTGCATTCTCAGCCAAGATTGGTGAGTCAAAAGATGGCAACAAAAAGTGTAAATTGCACATTGAAGTAGTTCTGTTAAAACAGGATTCAGTAGATTACTTGCTTT
Source organism: Hemitrygon akajei (assembly GCF_048418815.1). NCBI lineage: Eukaryota > Metazoa > Chordata > Chondrichthyes > Myliobatiformes > Dasyatidae > Hemitrygon > Hemitrygon akajei. The sequence goes on along the minus strand of NC_133152.1, from coordinate 14,330,324 downwards.
CCAAATGTTCTGCTTCTGGTTCCTAGGCATCTTTCTGCTACAAAATAAATTTATTGCACTCCATTTTTTCCTTCGTACCAGTGGAGTTCTTTAAAGAATTAAGTGCTGCCTGAGTAGGTTTTTGTCAGAACTTCAAAATGACTCCAAGAGGTCAGGAGTTCTTTACTTTCATGCTAACAGTCTTGTTAATTATATTGTGATTTTACAGCCCTGTGTGCTTTCACAAATGGCAACGCAAACCCAAATGCTTTGAATTGATGATGTGGAAGCTTCATTAGGCTTGCTGCCTGCCTTGTCCAAACTGAATTCAACGACGATTTGCAGTTCTGCTCGTGGTTTTGTTTAATCCTGCTCTTGGAGCAGGTATTTTACTGCTGCTGGTTGGAGAACGTCCTTTAATTCCTGTAGGTCCTGGCCTAGGAGGAGCTGTAGTTCCTGGTTTTGCTGTATAGGGAAAAAACACGATTACATCTATTAAGAACTTCTAATAATATTCTGATAGTCAGAATAGTAGCTTAAAAAACTCGGGAGCTAATTTTAGTAACAGTCTTAATCCTTTCATCACGGAAGATTCAACTCAAACCAATCCGTTAGAAACGAGGAAGACTGCTTAAAAGCAGAACAAAAACAAAAAATTTCTTCACAGTTAATATGTATAAGTAACTTGGAAAGGAAAGTACTTAATCTCTCTTCAGAGAATGTATTTTTATAATAGGGCTATTATAAACACTATAATATTATTATTATTACAAACACTATTCCTCTGATTACAATAATACCAGCTTTGCTTCAATAAATGTCTATTTTCTTGTCAACAAATTAATTTTTGCAACACACAAAAAGTGCTGGAGAAGCTCAGCAGTCCAGGCAGCATCAATGGAAAAGAGTACAGTTGACATTTTGGGTCAAAACCCTTCAGCAGGACTGCTGAGTTTCGGCCTGAAACATCAACTGCACTCTTTTCCATAGATGCTGCCTGGCCCTCTGAGTTCCTCCAGCATTTTGTGTGTTGCTTGGATTTCCAGCATCTGCAGATTCTCTGTTTGGGAATAGCTCAAAATAGCTTTTGTTAAATAGCTCAGTTTGAACACTGAACATTTGGTGGGTTTGAGATTCCCAGAGCTGATGGCTTGTAGATTTTGATAGTGATTTTTGAAAAAGTGAGTAGAACAGTAGGGACATCTGTCAGTCTTGAGATCATACAGTTATTCCACATTTGAGAAGGACCAATAAATAGAAGTGAGGCTTTAAACAGAACGGCCATTGTTGGAGTGGACAGAGTTGGAGTGGAGAGCTTGAGGCATTGGCTCAAAAGGTTTCACAAAAAGAGGCACAGGTTTCTAGCAAGTTTGTCTCTTCCCTTCTTTTTGCACAATTAGAGTAGTGGAAATGCCAGGCAAGATAGTGGAATGCTCATGCCGAATGTGGGAGAGACCGCCAGTGTCCCTGATGTCCAGCACTGCAAAAGGTGCATCTAGCTGCAGCTTCTTTACACCATATTTGGAAATTGGAACTGGAGCTGGATGAACTCCAGGCCATTTGGGAGGTTGAGGGGTTAATTGATAGGCAATAGAGGAAGATATAACACTCAAGGTGCAGGATTCAGATAACTGGGTGACCTCTAGGAGAATAGACAGACAGTACAGGGCACCCCTGTGGCTGCCCACCTCAATAACAAGTATACCGTTTTGGATCTGTTGGGGGGGGGGGGGGGGGAATGAACTAGCAGAGGAAAGCCACAGCAGTGAGATCTCTGGCACTGAGTCTGGCTCTATGATTCAGAAGGGGAGAGAAGAGGCAAGTAGTAGTAATAGGGGATTCACTGGACCAGTGGTTCTGTGGATGAGAACCATGGTCCCGCCATGGTCAGGAACATCTCTGAGGTGACAGCATTCTGAAGTGGAAGGGTGAGCGGCCAGAGGTCGTGGTCCACATTGGTGCCAATGACAGTGGCAGGAAGGGAGATGAGGTCCTGCAAACTGAGTTGGGTGATAAGTTAAAGGACAGGACCTCCAGGGTTGTGAACTCAGGTTTGCTACCCATACCATGTGCTACTGAGGCCAGAAATAGGAAGATAACACTGTTTAACATGCGGCTAAGGAGATGGTGCAAGAGTAAGGGTTTCAGATTTTTGACTTGTTTGGCTCACTTCAAGGAAACGTGGGACCTGTACAGACAGGATGGTTTGGACCTCAACTAGAGGGGGAATTAATATCCTTGTGGGAAGGTGCTGCCTTGGAGGGTTTAAATTAGAGTTGCAGGAGTATGGGAATCAGAGCTAGGACAGATAGTTGAGTGGATGTAGGGAAAGATGTTGTCAAGCCAAGATACAAAGACAGGAATCTAAAGGTTAAGAATGGTGGAAATAATGTTCTGGGTTACATCTACTTCAATGCAAGGAGTATTGTAGGTAAGGTGGATGAGCTTAAAATATGGATCAGCACATTAGACAGGGCAGCTGACAGAGTGTCTGTAGGGAAATACTTTCAATCTTGTGATCATAATTCCATTAGTTTCAAGATAATTATGGAGAAGGATAGGTCTGGTCCCCAGTTTGAGATTTTAAATTGAAGAAGGGCCAATGTTAATGGCATCAGAAATAATCTGGCAAATGCAGATTGGGACGAGTTGTTTCTGGCAAAGACATGCCGAGTAAATAGGAGGCCTTCAAAAGTGAAATATTGAGGATACAGAGTCTGTATGTTCCTGTCAGGATAAATGGCAAGGCTTAGCAAGTTTAGGGAACCTTGGTTTCTGAAAAATGTTGAGTCCCTGGTTAAGATGATGTTTCCTGCGGTTCAAATGTAGTACGCAATCCCAAAACCTTATATGAAGACTGCTGAATTGAAATTTCATCTACAGGAGGTTGTACAATCAAGTGGAAATTACTACTTAGGTAGAAAGTGTTAATGAATTAATTTGTAGGTTGGAAGTAGGCTCATGATTTCATTAGGCAACTCTTGCTAAGGCCCAAATAGTAACACCATTCATGAATACTTTCTAAAAGCTGCTTTAAGTCTGTGATTTTTAAAAAAAGTTTCCTGAGCAGTATTTACCGGCACCCAAGGCCAACGGCAATGGAAAGCAAAATTTGGTGGCTGAGTATGAGCAAAATATTTATATTTCAACGTTTTTGTATCATCAAAACTAGCTTTTAGAGATGTAAATGGCCACTACTGTTGAAACTTTACATTACCAGCAAGTGCATTGTTTTGGTGGGTATAATGTAGATCTATTTTGTTACCAGATGGATAATAGTAACATATTTTCTTTTTAAGAATGGGATACTAGATAAGCAGCTATGCTCGTCAATGACACACAGGAAAGAACTAATTCAATACTTAAAAGTTGGCAAACAAATGATTGCCATTTTGCAGATTTTTGAAGAGGAGGAACAAGAAAGGAAGACCACTTGGAATTGAGCAACACACACAAAACGCTGGAGGAATTGAGCAGGCCAGGCCGCATCTTTAGGAAAAAGTAAACAGTTGATGTTTGGGGCTGAGATCCTCCATCAGGACTGGAAAGGGGGGGGGGGGGGGGGAGTCAGAGCAAGAAAGTGGGGGGGGGGGGGGAGGAGAGAGGGGAGGAAATAGTACAAGGTGACAGGTAAAACTGGGAGACAGTAAAGAGCTGGGAAGTTGATTGCTGAAAGAGAAAAGGGGCTGGAGAAGGGGAAAGGGGGAAGGAGCACCAGAGGGAGTGATGGGCAGGTAAGGAGAAAAGGTGAGAAGGGGAAACAGGAATGGGGAGTGGTGAAAGGGGTCAGAAGGGGAAGGGCAATTACCGGAAGTTAGAGAAATCAATGTTCATGCCATCAGGTTGGAGGCTACCCAAACAGAACATAAGAACATAACAGAACTCCAGCAACCTAAATATGGCCTCATCACAGTAGCAGAGAAGGCCATGGACTGACAAGTCAGAATGGGAATGGGAAGTAGAAATGAAATGTGTGGCCACCGGGAGATCCCACTTTTTGTGGCGGACGGAGTGAAGGCACTCAGCAAAGTGCTCTCTGAATCTATGCCCTGTTTCACCAATATACAGGAGGCCACACACTAGGAGCACAACATACAGTAGATGACACCAACAGACTTGCAGGTGAAATGTCGCCTCACCCGGTAAGAATGTTTGGGGCCCTGAATGGTAGTGAAGGATGAGGTATAGGGGCAGGTGAGACACTTGTTTTGCTTGTAAGGATAAGTAGCAGGAGGGAAATCAATGGTGAGGGACAAGTTGACAAGGGAGTCCGATCCCCATGGAAAGCTGAGGGGGAACGCAGATAGGAAAAGATGTGCTTGTTGGTGGAATCCCACCAATTACAGTGCCTTTTAATAGTATTCACACCCCCCCCCCCCCAGAAGTTTTTGTGTTTTATTGTTTTACAACATTGAATTAGGATTTAATCTGGCTTTTTTTGACATTAATCAAAAGACAACTCTTGACACTGTTGAAGTGAAAACAGATCTCTACAACGTGATCTAGATTAATTACAAATATAAAACACAAAATAATGGATTGTATAACTATTCACCCCCTTTAAGTCAGTATTTAGTAGATGAACCTTTGGCAGCAATTATAGCCTTGAGTCTGTATGGATAGGTCTCCACCAGCTTTGCACATCTGCTCAAGCTCTGTCAGATTGCATGGGGATCATAATTGAATAGCCCTTTTCAAGTCCAGCCACAAATTCTCAACTGGATTGATGTCTGGAATCTGACTTGGCCACTCCAGGATATTAACTTTGTTGTTTTTAAGCAATTTCTGTGTAGCTTTGGCTTTATGCTTGGGTAACTGTCTTGCTGGAAAACAAATCTCCCAAGTCACAGTTCTCTTGCAGGCCGCATCAGGTTTTCCTTGCATTCATTTTACCCTCTTCCTTCACAAGCCTTCCAGGGTGTGCTGCAGTGAAGCATCTCCACAGCATGAAGCAGCCATCACCGTGCTTCACGGTAGGGACGGGCTGTTTTTGATGATGTGCAGTGTTTGGCCTTCGCTAAACATAACATTTAGTCTGATGGCTAAAAAGCTCAATTTTGGTTTCATCAGACCATAGACCTTTCTTCCAGCTGATTTCAGAGTCACCCGCATGTCCCCTGGCACACTTTAGTTGAGATTTCATGCGAGTTTTTTTTCCCAACAGTGGCTTTCTCTTTGCCACCCTCCCATAAAGCTGTGACTGATGAAGCACCCAGGCAACAGTTGTTGCATGTGGAGTCTCTCCCATCTCAGCCACTGAAGCTTGTAACTCCTCCAGAGTTGTCATCAGTCTCTTGGTGACCTCCCTCTCTAGTCCCCTTCTTGTACAGTTCAAGTTTTTGAGGATGGCATGCCCTTGGCAGATATATATCTGTGCCACATTCTTTCCATTTCTTGATGATTGATTTGACTGTACTCCAGGAGATATTCAGTGAACTGTAAATTTTCTTCTATCCATCTCCTGACTTGCAGTTTTCAATCACCTTTTGTCTTCATGGTGTAGTTTTTGCCACAGTACTGACTCACCAGCAGTTGGGCCTTCCAGATACTGGTGTATTTCTACTACAATCAATTGAAACACCTTGACTGCACACAGGTGATCTCCGTTTAACTAATAATGTGACTTCTAAAACCCATTGGCTGCACCAGTGATGACTGGGTGTGTCATATTAAAGGGGGTGAATACTTATGCAATTAATTATTTTGTGTTTTACATTTGTAATGAATTTAGATCACTTTGTAGAGATCTCTTTTTACTTTGACATGAAAGAGTCTTTTTCTCTTGATCAGTGCCAAAAAAAGCCAAATTAAATCCACTGTGATTCAATGTTGGAAAACAATAAAACATGAAAACTTCCAAGAGGGGGTGAATACATTTTATAGCCATTGTACGTGCTGGATGCAGAGGCTGGTGGGGTGGTAAGTGAGGACATGACGAACCCTATCCCAGGTGTACTGGTGGGAGCATGGAGTGAAGGCAAATGTGCGTGATATGGAAGATATCCAAGATAACAGAAATAGGAATAAGTGAATCCTGAAACAGTAATTAAGACAAATTGATAGACTAAGTTGGCTTATTAATGGAACCTTAAAAGGTAAATTCTGCCATCAAAGGTTGAGTTGTTCTTCACACATCTTCAAATAGCCCTCCACTGAATGCCTTGAAGAGGAAGGAATGATGTTTGCTGACCTATTGGATCAGCAGTGAGTGGGACATGAAGGGCATTAGAAAGGTGGGACACTTTCACTGCCTGAATTCAATGGAGCACGATCATATTTTGTGCACTGCCAGTTAAACATTGCCGAAAACAGTAATAACGCCAGTAAAAGAAATTAGAATGAGAAAACATGTGGTGACAGAAATGATTCAAGTGTGTAAAAATAGTTCATAAGTGTCACTCAGGTGTGAAGGTTGAAATTATATTGAAAGGCTTTTGGTTAAAGTTTTTGCACTTTGCAGATATACTTAGGAGCCGAGAGGTAATGTTGCAGCTATATAGGACCCTGGTCAGACCCCCCTTGGGAGGAATGTGCTCAGTTCTGGTTGCCTCACTACAGGAAGGATGTGGAAGCCATAGAAAGGGTGCAGAGGAGATTTACAAGGAAGTTGTCTGGATTGGGGAGCATGCCTTATGAGAATAGGTTGAGTGAACTCGGCCTTTTCTCCTTGGAGCGACGGAGGATGAGAGATGACCTGACAGAGGTGTCTAAGATGATGAGAGGCATTGATTGTGTGCATAGTCAGAGGCTTTTTCCCCAGGGCTGAAATGGCTGTCACAAGAGGACACGTTTAAGGTGCTGGGGAGTAGGTACAGAGGAGATGTCAGGAGTAAGTTTTTTTTACTCAGAGTGGTGAGTGCATGGAATGGGCTGCCGGCAATGATGGAGGAGGCGGATACCATAGGGTCTTTTAGGAGACTTTTGGATAGGTACATGGAGCTTAGAAAAATAGAGAGCTACAGGTAAGCCTAGTAATTTCTAGGGTAGGGACATGTTCGGCACAACTTTGTGGGCCGAAGGGCCTGTATTATGCTGTAAGTTTTCTATTTTTCTATATCTTTGCCTTTGAAATAGTGGGAGGGTAAATCCACCAGTTTTCAAAATTTAGATTCGAGGCAGAAATGCATAAAAAGGGAGATAACTACACATTGACCAGTCTGACCATCTCTTATTTCTCTACATTGGGCTGAAAGACAAAATGATTACATGTAATCTTTGCACAGACCATCTAGGAAAAAAAAATGCCTCCATCACCAATACCAAAGAATACCTAGATTGAACAAATTATTCTGTTTGTGTAGAAATATGCATATTGCTTCAATGCATGTGATTAAATTGAAGAATAATTTAAAACGCAGCTCTTAAAATGGCTTTGATTTATAAAAAGTATTTTACCTTGGAGTTGTTGGGTCCTCTGTAATGTCTGCATTCTGCGGGAGTTCATTTTACAGCCGTCTTTTCCCATGAGATGAAGTTTCCAGGGCTAAGAAAATTGGAAGAACAAGAAGGCTTCTGTTAGTCACAATCTGTGCAGTGAGCAGCTCCTTGTGGAACTGAGATGCAGACAGAGTGTTGGTTGAAATATGTGTAAACCACACAGGGCGAGCAGGTCACCATGTCTGCCAGATAGCACAATTTTTCCTTTCAATGTACAAAGCCATAGCTTTATTCAAAGACTCAACGTATTTTATGAAGTAAAGGCTTAAAACAGGACCACAGTATTTTCTGCACATTTTTCTCTTAAGACTGTAACGCTGAAGTATTCATGTGTCTCTGCAAACCAGACTTTGATAAATTGGAAACCCTAACAGGAATCTCCCAGTTCTTTGCACAAAAAAAAATCACAAGTTTATCTTCACTGTTCAGTTGGGTTAATCTTACCTTATCTCCACTGCAAGAAGAAAATAAGATGAATATTAACAAAAGTCCCATTCATAGACTACGCCATTTGAAATCATTTAATCAGATATATGGAACCTGATTATATCAATGGAACACCCATCTATTTCATCATTATTTCCTCATGTAGCAATGGCCTTAGTCCTAACAGAAGCATGCCCAATTTCCTTCAGCTGTCACAACTTTGCTGTGCAGTTCTTAACGCAGGGCCTCAGCTCTTTATGACACATCCCTCCCCACCCCCCCCACCCCCACCACGGCAGCCAGAGAAACATATACAGTGGCATGCAAAAGTTTGGGCACTCATGGTCAAAATCTGTTACTGTGAACAGTTGAGTAGAAGAGGAATTGATCTCCAAAAGTCATAAAGTTAAAAACGAAACATTCTTTTCAACATTTTAAGCAAGATTAGTGTATTATTTTTCCTTTGTACAATTTTAGAGTGAAAAGAAGGAAAGGAGCACCATGCAAAAGTTTGGGCACCCCAAGAGATTTGAGCTCTCAGATAACTTTTACCAAGGTCTCAGACCTTAATTAGCTTGTTAGGGCTATGGCTTGTTCACAGTCATTGTTAGGAAAAGCCAGGTGATGCAAATTTCAAAGCTTCATAAATACCTTGACTCCTCAAACCTTCTCCCAACAATCAGCAGCCATGGGATCTTCTAACCAGCTGCCTAGCTCTTTGAAAATTAAAATAAATGATGCCCACAAAGCAGGAGAAGACTATAAGAAGACAGCAAAGAGTTTTCAGGTAGCCGTTTCCTCAGTTTGTAATGTAATTAAGAAATGGCAGTTAACAGGAACGATGGAGGTCAAGTTGAAGTCTGGAAGACCAAGAAAACTTTCCAAGAGAACTGCTCATAGGATTGCTAGAAAGGTAAATCAAATCCCCCGTTTGACTGCAAAAGACCTTCAGGAAGATTTAGCAGGCTCTGGAGTGGTGGTGCACTGTTCTACTGTGCAGCGACACCTGCACAAATATGACCTTTGTGGAAGAGTCATCAGAAGAAAACCTTTCCTGCGTCCTCACCACCAAATTCAGCGTCAGAAGTTTGCAAAGGAACATCTAAACAAGCCTGATGCATTTTGGAAACAAGTCCTGTGGACTGATGAAGTTAGAATAGAACTTTTCGGCCGCAATGAGCAAAGGTATGTTTGGAGAAAAAAGGGTGCAGAATTTCATGAAAAGAACACCTCTCCAACTGTTTAAGCATGGGTGTGGATCAACCATGCATTGGGCTTGTGTTGCAGCCAGTAGCATGGGGAACATTTCACTGATAGAGGGATGAATTCCCTCTAGATTCTGGAAGCAAACATCACACCATCTGTTTTTTAAAAAAAAGCTGAAGGTGAAAAGAGGATGGCTTCTACAAATGGACAATGAAACTAAACGCACCTGAAAATCCACAATGGACTACCTCAAGAGGAGCAAGCTGAAGATTTTGCCATGGCCCTCACAGTTCCCCCAACCTAATCATCGAAAATCTGTGGATAGACCTCATGAGCAGTGCATTGCAGACAGTCCAAGAATCTCACAGAACTAGAAGCCTTTTGCAAGGAAGAATGGGTGAAAAATCCCCCAAACAAGAATTGAAAGACTCTTAGCTGGCTCCAGAAAGCATTTACAAGCTGTGATACTTGCCAAAGGGGGTGTTACTAAGTACTGACCATGCAGGGTGCCCAAACTTTTGCCTCGGGCCCCTTTTCCTTTTTTGTTATTTTGAAACTATAAAAGATGGAAATAAAAAAGTAATCTTGCTTAAAATATTAAAGAAATGTGTCATCTTTAACCTTATGCCTTTTAGAAATCAGGTCATCTTTTATTCACTTAGCTATTCAGTTACAGAAATTTCGACCAGGGGTGCCCAAACTTTTGCATGTCACTGTAGTTATAAAGAAGGCAAGACAGCGGCTATACTTTATGAGGAGTTTGAAGAGATGTGGCATGTCAACAAATACACTCAAAAACTTCTATGCATCATTGTCCGGTATGAAGGGGCTACTGCACAGGACCAAAAGAATCTGCAGGAAGTTGTAAATCTAATCAGCTCCATCTTGAATACTAGCCTACAAAGTACCCTGGATACCTTTAGGGAGTGGTGTCTCAGAGGAGCAGCGTTCATTAAGGACCTCCAGCATCCAAGACATGCCCTTTTCTCACTGTTACTATCAGATAGGAGGTACAGAAGCCTGAAGTCACATACTCAGCGATTCAGCAACGGCTTCTTCCCCTCTGCCATCCGATTCCTAAATGGACATTGAATCTCTGGACACTACCTCAATTTTTTTAATATACAGTTGGCCCTCCTTATCCGCAGGGGATTGGTTCCAGGACACCCCGCTGATACCAAAAAAAGCGAATGCTCAAGTCCCTTATACAAAATAGTGTAGTATTTGCATATAACCTATGCACATCCTCCCATATACTTTAAATCATCTCTAGATTACTTATAATACCTAATACAATGTAAATAGTTGTTATACTGCGTTGTTTAGGGAATAATGACAAGGAAAAAAGTCTGTACACGTTCAGTACAGACGCTACCATCGTAGCCCTTCTGGGAATGCTGATGCCGCCTTGGCATCAGCTGATCCCGATTTTCCAGTGAACTTTAATTTCTTGAGGCTGTAGCACTTTACATAGCTAGCTAGCCATCCCTTACTAGCCTTAAACTCCTTCCTCTCGCTCACAACATAAGTAGCAAACGAATGAGATGCGATGCGAACAAAGCTCAACTTCCGGGTTTACCCGATCTGCAGTTGGTTGAATCCGTGCATGCTGAATCTGCGGATAAGGAGGGCCGACTGTACAGTGCTTCTGTTTTTGCACGTTTTTTAAAAAACCTATTCAATATACGTAATTGATTTACTTGTTTATTTATTATTATTTTATTTTATTGATTTATTTTTTTTCTGTGCTAGATTATGTATTGCATTGAACTGCTGCTGCTAAGTTAACAAATTTCATGTCACATGCAGGCGATAATAAACCTGGTTCAGATTCCGTTACATCTGCTATGTGCTGTGTGAAATAATATCTCTCTAAAAATGTTTTGGAATTATTAAAGATGCTGCATAAAAACACATTTTTGGTGTTAACAATAGAATCCAGTCAGTCTGCTATTGTCTCCTCCCTAGATATTTGAATATTGTGTGTACTGCACCAAGCAATGTGACCAACCTGATTCTGATTCTATTCCTGATGCTTCTCTGGCCCAGCAGTGTAAAAGGTGCCAAGCTTCAGATTTTTACTCCTAGTAATCTTTGGAACTTTGAAATGACGAATCAGATGTGCATTGTTCCTTTTATATGTGGCATTGGGGGGACGTCACGTGATGACGTAGGATCGAGACGTGGAAATACAGCTCTCCCGTAAAAAAACAGTAAAATAATGTTTAAGTGAAGAAAAGTTAGTAAATACTTTTTAAAAATTACTTATAAACTACTCAGGATTGTCTTAAGATATGTCTCCTAAACAGAAACAGAAGAAAACTACTACTTTGAAGACAACACAAGTTGGAAAAGAATCAAGGCCAGCAGCCATGAAAGAGCCTCGGGCTCAAGTGCATTTTACCTCCGGCGATACAGAACAGGAAACTGCGGCAACATCAACCGTATCCAAAAAAAAGAGCAACAGGAATTGCGCATGCGTGAAGGAAGGGGCATGCACAAACACAAGCAACCCAAACTACAAATCCCAGCTATGATCGGAACTGAAAGAGAAAGTGAATATGAGGTGGAATCAGATTCTCTGGATAAATCAGACGAAGATGAAGAGACAAACAAAGAAGAGCAACAGGAAGAGGTTGGAGGTGAAATTGGAGACATAAAAAAACCTTTGGTGCAAATAATGCATGAATTAAAAGCATTAAAAGTAATAAAAAAGATATTAAAAATATGAAGATTATGTTTGATAAAATAATGAAAAGACAGGACAAAATGGACAAGAAAATTAAAAACTTGGAAGAAATAACGGGAGACACCATTGATAGAGTGAATAAAATGGAAGATAATATTTCTGCCTGGACATCAGAAAGAAAACAGTTGTTGGAAAAAGTGGATGTACTTGAAAATTTTAACAGACGAAATAATATTAAGATTGTTGGACTTAAAGAAGGTATAGGGGGAGAGGATCCAATAAATTTTTTTCAAAAATGGATTCTGTAAATTTTGGAAATGGAAGAAGGAACCCAGTTAATTGAAGTTGAAAGGGCTCACAGAACCTTAAGATCAAGACCTCAAGTTGATCAAAACCCACGATCAATCTTGATAAAATGCTTAAGATATCAAGATAAAGAAAAGATCCTGAAGGCGGCTACCCAACGTGCCAGAAAGAGAAACGGGCCATTGATGATAAAAGGGAAAATAATTCTTTTCTATCCTGATATAAGTTATGACCTTTTAAAGAGAAAGAAGGAATTTAACCTAGCGAAAAAAGTTTTATGGGAAAAGGGTTATAAATTTATATTGCGCCACCCGGCAACCCTGATAATTTTTTTGAATGACAGGAAAAGATCTTTTACTGATTATCGGGATGCCGAAGAATTTGCACAAGAACTCCCAAATATTCGCTAACCACAGCCAAAGATTTAAAAGTGAAATGGATTAAAGATGAAGACAGGGACAGTGAATGGAGTTGATGGGTGTTTAAGGACAGAAGAATATTTAAATATATTCTTAATTATATGATACAGGGGGAGAAAGGTAAAAATTTGAGGAATATTAATCGAGAGTAGTGATATTATTTTTTTCTTCTCTTATATATACTTTTTTTATGTTACGGGGGAACTTCGGATTGATTGCTACGGGATTCACGTGTGTAATCATGGCGATTGCCATGACCCGTACAACAGAGGGGGGTAATGTTGTGTTTTTTTTTTATTCACAACATTAGTAGGGGGGTATTTTGTTATTTTTTTCTTTAATCTTTCTTTCTTTGCCTGGACAATCGGGGGGGGGGGGGGGGGGGGGGGAGAGACACATAGCAACACGGAGAATTTTAAAAAGATTCCCCAAGGTACTACGAAAGTTGAAGAGTTAGGTATTACTATAGACTGGAGTAACCCTGTTAAAAATAATAACTAATTTACTGTAAATGTTAATGGGCCGGTGAAAAGAAAAAGAATTTTAACATACATTAAGAAAATGAAAATAGATATAGCTTTTAGTTGCATTCCATTTGAAAAAATTACTTATAATTTAAGAGATGAGACTTCCGGTAAGATGGCAATTGTTTAGTTGCTCCAAACTTTTGCTCCATTATACTTCCTATCTTTGCACTATATGTCTCCCTTTTTAAACCTTAGTTTGTTATTTTATTAGATCTCTTTTACCTGCCTGCGAATACATCTATCTTATAATGGCTACAAAAGGTACTAAAATCGGGAAAAAAGAAACTTTCACGGCTCTGTCGGCTGAGATTCTCGCTATTTTGGAACAACATCGACAAGGTACTTTAATGGATATTAAAACTGAATTTAGAACTTCTATCAACCAGCTGGATTCCAAATTGGATCAGATTAATGCCAGAGTGGATGACCATGCTGAACATTTATCTTGCATCGACCTAACTTCTGAAGATTTAAAACGCCGTGTTCAACATCTCGAAACTTTCTGCTCCAACCTAGCGGAGAAGAACAGTAAACTTACTTCCAAAATGGTGGATCTTGAAAATCGGAGCAGACGTTGCAATCTACGAATTCTGGGTTTGCCGGAGGCCATCGAAAAGGGCTCTTCCATCGAATTTTTCTCTTCTTTTCTCTGTGAGATTTTCGGGAAAGAATTTCTTCCGACTCCACCTGAGCTAGAAAGGGCTCACAGTATTTATGTTCCTCGCGCAATTTTGGGTTCCCATCCACGGCCAGTTATTTTATGCTTTCATCGATACCAGGTGAAAAACCGTTTGATTATGGAGGCACGCCGCAGAGGTACTTTTGCTTTTCAAAATACGAACATTCGTTTCGTGGAAGATTATGCCCCCCAGTTCTGAAGATGCGTGCTGAGTTTAAAGGTGTAATGAAAGTGCTTTTTGATTGTGGATTCAGACCTTCTCTTCAAAATCCAGCCGATCTTCGAATTATGCTTACTACTGGAGAATATAAGTGGTTTAAATCAGTGAAAGAGGCTGAGTTGTTTGTTGGAAATCTTCCAGCCATCTTGTCTTCTTCGGAACCGGTCTGACCTTCTAAAATGGTTGATAAGTACTTTTCGAAATAAAGCTCTTTTTTCCGAACTCAGACTTTACTTGAATAATTCAGACATTAACTATTGAGATTCTAAGGGCTCTAGTTGATCTCTCCCTGGACTTGGAGCATTTTTCCTAAATAGATGATTTAAGTTTAATGTTTCCCTGCGGACTTTTAGATTTTACCTGTGTAATTTATTTTACTTCTGTATAACTTTATCTACAGAGAACTACAATTGATCTTAATTTGTTTTGGAGGCTTAGAGTTTTTTATTGAAGGCCTCCCTGTTGGTTGATTTATAGTATAAGATTTGCTTTTTTTCTGTAAACGGCTGATAAGTACTCTCTTTATATTTATAATTTCCCCCTTTCCCCCCCTCCCTTTTTAAAATTTTTTTTTTCTTTCAATCTTTCATAGTTTCTCGCAGGTAGGTTAGTTTTAGTTTTCTTTTCTGATTTTTTTTTGTATTAAGTTTTATACCTTCTCTGTTGAAGTTGTTCCTATTTGTAATTTTGCTCTCTAGTGCATAAATTAGCTATTATTTGCTATATTATATATACAGAACCTTTGTTAACGATACAGAACTGGAAGTCATTTTTGGGTTAATATTTTTTGTAGAGCTAGCTGCTTTTTTGGGTTGCGAGGATGGGGTGGATTCTCCAGTTCCAACACTACTCACTGTTTCTTTTGTTTTCCCTTGTTATTCAGGGCATGTCTCTGTCCTGATCTTACTGATTTATGTTTACATTTTTGCTCCCAGACTGTTATTGTACTGTTTGATTTTTTATATGCCTGCTACCTTCTATGCACTAACAATTGATAATGGATAATACACTTAAATTTGTGAGCTGGAATGTAAAGGGATTGAATCATCCTGTTAAAAGAAGGAAGGTCTTCTCTCATATTAAACAACTCAAAGCTGACATTGCTTTCCTTCAAGGAACTCATATTCGTAGTTTTGATAATTCTCCGCTTTTGTCAAAGTGGATGGGTCAGCATTTTCATTCATCCTTTGCTGCCAAAGCTAGGGGGGGGGTTTCCATCCTTATTAATTCAAATATTCCTTTTGAACTCCATAATAAGATATCTGATACAATTGGCTGTTTTATTATCGTTTCTGGTAAATTATATAATACTAAAGTTGTACTAGCAAACCTGTATGCTCCCAATTTTGATGATGTTAATTTTTTTGAACGTTTTTTCTCCTCACTACCAGATTTAAACTCATACTCTCTTATACTGGGTGGCGATTTCAATTGTTGGTTAGATCCTAATTTGGATCGATCGTCCTCTGTTACTAGATCACCTACTAAATCTGCTTTAGCTATTCACTCTTTTCTTTCTAATTATGGTATCTCAGATATATGGCGTTTCCTTCATCCTACTGAGAGATTATTCTTTTTTTTCCACATGTTCACCATACCTTTACTAGAATTGACTATTTTTTACTTGATAATCAACTTATTCCATTTGTCTATTCTTGTGATTATCAGAGTATACTGATTTCTGATCATGCCCCAATTACTTTGTCTTTAAACTTTCCTGGTCTCCCTCAGAGGAATAAACACTGGCGTTTTAACTCGACTTTATTATCGGATGATGATTTTCTAAAATTTATTAAGGATCAGATAACTTTCTATTTTAACACCAATACATCATCTGAAATGTCATCCCAGATTGTCTGGGATGCCATGAAAGCATATCTGAGGGGTCAAATAATCTCCTATACAGCAAATCTTAATAGAAAGTCCTGTGCAGATCGATTAGACCTAATTAATCAGATTAAAGAATTAGATCAATTGTATGCTCAAACTAAGAATCCTGAATTATACAAGAAGCTTGTAGAACTTCAAACTAAATTTGATCTTCTGTCTTCTCAACCTGTTGAATGCCAACTTCTTGAAAGTAAGAGTCGCTTTTATATTCATGGTGACAAATCTGGTAAATTTCTAGTTAATCAGCTGAGGCGTTCTACAGCTAAACAACATATTACAAAGATCCGGAAGGAGAATGGGGATTTTACATCGGATCACTTAGAAATCAATGACGTATTTAAACATTTTTACTCTCGGCTCTATTCCTCTGAATCTCTGAATGAGAATATTTCTGTTGATCTTTTCTTAAATAATCTGAATATTCCTTCGCTTTCATCTGATTTTAAAGCCAAACTTAATGAGCCTATATCATTAGAAGAAATATCTTTTGCAATTTCTGCATTGTCTTCAGGAAAATCTCCTGGACCTGATGGGTTCCCCGTAGAATTTTATAAATCATTCTCTTCACTTCTTTCTCCTCAGTTACTCTCAGTACTATCTGACTCATTTAATTATGGTAAATTGCCACCCTCTTTTAATGAGGCATCTATTATTCTTTTATTAAAAAAGGGTAAAGACCCAACAAAGTGTTCCTCGTACAGGCCGATTTCTTTGCTTAATGTTGATGTTAAAATCTTGGCCAAAGTTTTGGCTCATAGATTAGAAACTGTTATTCCCTCTATTACTTCTGATGATCAAACTAGTTTTATTAAAAACCGTCTTCCTTTTTAAAATATTTGGCGTTTATTTAATATTTTATATTCACCTTCAACTGGGATTCCTGAATGCGTTATTTCTCTTGATGCGGAGAAAGCATTTGATCGTATAGAGTGGAACTACCTCTTTGCAGTTTTAGAAAAATTTGACTTTGGTCGAAGTTTTATCTCTTGGATCAAATTGCTGTATCTGTGTCCTACCGCCTCTGTTTTGACTAATTTTCAGCAATCCCAGTTATTTAACCTCAAACGTGGCACTCGTCAAGGATGCCCTTTAAGTCCCTTTCTCTTTGATTTGGCTATAGAACCTCTGGCGATAGCATTCCGAAGCTGTCCTGAACTGACCGGGATTTGGAGGGGGGGTGCTGAGCATAAAGTTTCTCTTTATGCTGATGATTTATTACTTTTTCTTTCAAATCCATCCACATCCTTACCTCCAATGTTTTCACTTCTTCATCAGTTTAGCCAGTTTTCTGGCTATAAACTTAATTTACATAAGAGTGAACTTTTTCCAATTAATAAAGAAGCACAAGAATTAGCATTTTGTGACCTCCCTTTTAAAGTAGTTCATAATCAATTTACTTACCTTGGGATTACAGTTACAAGGAAGTTTAAAGATCTTTTTCGTGAAAATTTTGCCAATCTTTTATATACTACAAAACAGAGTCTGTCACAATGGTCACCTTTATCTATGTCCTTGGTAGGTCGTATTAATGTAGTTAAAATGTATGTTCTCCCTAAATTTTTATATTTATCCCAATCTATCCCAATTTTTATTCCTAAAACCTTTTTTGATTCCTTAGACTCTATTATTTTGTCATATCTGTGGAAGAATAAGCGTTCTAGAATTAATGAAGTTTATCTTCAAAAATCTAAAAAAAAGGGTGGCATGGCCTTACCTAACTTTTGTTTATATTATTGGGCAGCTAACATACGTTGTACTACCTTTTGGTCTTTTTTTCATAGCCAACCCGAGTGCCCTAATTGGGTGGCAATGGAGTTGAATTCCACTAAAGATTTATCTATTTCTGCACTTCTTGGCTCTGCACTCCCTAGTAGTTTGTCTAAACTAATTGTTAATCCTCTTGTCAGACACACTTTGCGAATATGGGCTCAGTTTAGGAAATTTTATAGTTTTTATGATTTTTCCCTATCTTACATAATCACCTTTTTTTTTACCTAGTATGTATGATTCAACATTCTATGATTGGTATAGGAAGGGCATTAGACATTTTTAAGATCTTTTTATCGATAATCGCTTCGCATCTTTTCAACAGCTCTCTGCTAAGTTCAATCTGCCTAATGCCCATTTTTTTTAGATATCTCCAAATTAGACACTTTATTAATCCTTTAATTCCTAACTTCCCTGAAATGCCCGAGAAAAATGTTATGGATTTATTTCTTTCTATTAATCCACTGGGTAAAGATTTAATATCATTTATTCGTGATAAATTAGCATTCTTATGGCGTGCCCCTGTGGATAAAATTAGAATGGCTTGGGAGCATGATTTAAATATCTCTTTATCTGATGAGATTTGGGACTTGATTCTCAAATTGGTTAATTCAACCTCTCTTTGTGCTCGCCATTGCCTTTTACAGTTTAAGATTGTTCACAGAGCCCATATGTCTAAATCTAAATTATCTCAATTTTACCCTAATACTAGTCCTCTTTGTGATAAATGCAAAAAGGGCGAGGCTTCTCTTATTCATATGTACTGGTCCTGTCCTAGCTTAGAGAAATTTTGGAAAGATGTTTTTATAACTTTATCCTGTATTCTGAATCACCACTTAGAACCTAACCCTTTAACTGCTCTGTTTGGTTTTCTGGGTGAGACAGATATACGTTTGAGTTCGACTAAGTGTCGAATATTATCTTTTGCTTCTCTCCTGGCTACATGTCTAATCCTCCTTAGATGGAGAGATGTTGCCCCGCCCACACATGCTCAATGGCTTAATGATATTATGTCCTGTTTAGACCTTGAAAAAATTCATTATTCAATTCTTAATTCGGATATAAAGTTTCATAAGGTCTGGGGACCTTTTATTACTTTCATAACCTTCCTCTTAATTAAGGGTTTTTTTTCGGTCCCTTACTTTCAGCTCTTTTTTTTTGGTAGTAGGCATTATTTTCTTCTGTTTTCAAGTGTATTTACAGTTTTGGGGGTTTGAATGTCCTGATTTATATTCTCTATATTGTGTCATGGTTGGTCTGGAGTTTTTTGTTGTTGTGGGGCTTGGGGAGGATACTAACTTTACATGACTTCAATTTGGGTGCTTTCTCAATTATCTTTTTTGTATTATATTATTATTGTATGTTTATTTCTGCACTGTATTAATTTTTTATTTTGGTTTGGGTTTTTTTGTTATTTGTAGTGTTGTAGAAAATGCATAAAAAACCAATAAAAAAATAATAATTTAAGAGATAAATACAAAATATTTCTGAAAATTTGGCGCCCTTGCTTACAAGAGATAGGATTAAATATATAGGTGCTCCGAAGATAAAATTATTGGTTATTTGGGGAAAGAAATAAATATATATATACTAAAGCTATTATGAACTCCATGGAGCATGTGGGGATCTTCCGATATCCAGGCAATCTTTCTTTCTTTCTTTTTTTTTCTCTTTCTACAGGGATATGTTGGGGGGGAGGGGTTAAGGGGAGAGGGGAAGGGTTGATAATTTTTTTCCCCTTCTGTAACCATTTGAAAATTCAATAAAAAAAATTTATATGTGGCATCATTTTCTTTTCAATTTTAAATTCTTTTTCTTAAACATTTACATGGTAATATTCATTTGATGTGTTTGAAACTGTAGAATGATTCAAATTCTGATCAAAAGAAATGATACACTCTGCTCCCCTCTTCCATTTTGGAATAATTTGCCTTCTCACACCACCATGTCGATGGCTACAAATTGCAAGCATTTCACCAGTAATAGAATTAAGGATGACAGGTCAATTAAACTGAATAAGCTTAAATTTTAGGTGATAGGATGCGTGTGCAAAAACTTGGCAAATGGAGTTTAATGAGGCAAAGTGTTGAGGTCTTGCACTGCAGTAGAAAAAACTTAAAAGGCAGACTATCATCTAGTGCAGGGGTACTCAACATTGTGTCCTCAGACTCCTTGCTTTAATTGTATTGGTCCATGGCATAAATAAGGTTGGGAACCCCTGATCTGGAGGAAGAAACTACAAAAGGAATGGGGTTGGTAAGCAGTTAGGAAGGTAGCACCTTTATTGCTAGGAAAGTTGAAGTTTAGAGAAGCATTGTTGCAATTGTATAGTGTTGGGGAGCTGAACCTGAAGTACTATGTGCAGTTTTGGTTCCCTTATTTAAGGAAAACATGCCAGCACTCGAGGTGGTCCTGAAAAGATCCATCAATTTAATTCCTCGGATGAAAAAAACTGTCATTTTTTAAAAACTAGACTTGTGGTTTTCACAATAATGAGGGCTCATCTTATTGAAAGGTACAACAAAACATGGCAAAGTAGATGTTGAGATGGTTCTTCTAATGGAGGTATCCTGAATGAGGAAATTATTACAAGATAAGGAAGCAGGAGTGTTTTTCTCATTGTACTGAATCTCTGGAATTCTGTATGGAACCCCCCCCCCCCCACCCCCGTACACTCTGGTCCCACCAAACCCGTGAGACTGAATTTTTGTATGCCACTGTACTTACTGCCATGAAGCAGAGAGAGTACAGGGAAAATGTGGAGAACATTGAAATCCTCCAAGATGGATTAATAAATTGTTGTTGATTAGATCAATGCAATATATATATATGTTAGAATGATGTTTAAGGCAGTTAACCAGCTTGCTAATGTGCTATATTCCAGGATTGACTTAATCCATATAATGCAGCAAAATAGGAAAAACACTGTCACCTCTCTGAATGTGAAGAAGTGCTCTTCAGCACTATTAAAAGCTTTGCATTCATGTGTTGAGACCAGCTCTTCGTCACTTTGTTGAATTAATTTGCACAATGCACCTCTTCATTTTAGGCAGACTGCCAGCAACCAAAGACGGGCAAAAAGAGATTACAGGAAAGACCATAAGATATCAAAGCCCAAAGTAAAGTTATTACCAAAGCACATGTATGTCCCATACACAACCCTGACATTCATGTTTTGCGGTCATTCACTGTAAATACAAGAAACATAATAGAATCAATGAAAGACTGCATCCAACAGGATGGGCAGACAACCAATGTGCAAAAGGAAACAAAATGTGCAAATACAAAAGTTTTTTTAAAAAACTAACAAGAATATGAGATGAAGCATCCTTGAAAGTGAGTCCATAGCTTATGGGAACAGTTCAGTGATGGGGTGAGTGAAATTATCCCATCTGGTTCAAGTGTCTAATGGTTAAGAGGTAAAAACTGTTCCTGAACCTGATGGTACAGGTCCTGTACCTCATCCCCGCGACAGCGCTTCATGCAGATGTGTTCAATGGAGGGGAAGGCTTTACCCATGCTGGACTGGGCTGTATCCACTACTTTTTGTAGTCTTTTCCACTCAAGAGCATCTGTGTTTCTATACTAGGCCACGATGCAACCAGTCAATACACTTTCCACCACACATCTATAGAAGTTTGTTGAAATTTTAGACAAAGTGCTGAATCTCTGGAAAGGAAGTAGAGGTGCTGCTGTGCTTTCTTTATAATTGCACTTAAGGGCTGGGCCCAGGACAGACCCTCCAAAATAGTAACACCAAGGAATTTAAAGTTGCTGACCCTCTCCATCTCTGATGAGGACTGACTCATGGACTTCTCGTTTCCTCCTCCTGAAGTTAATAATCAGCTCCATGGTCTTGCTGACATTGTAATGCTCGAACGTACTGGAAGAGCACTTCCGGGTTTTCTTGATTCGCAGTTGGCTGAATTTGCGCATGCAGAACTCGCGGATAAGGAGGGCCGACTGTACACATTCTTAAGATGGAAATTACAATTTGTAACCAATTGCAGTTCAGAAGACATGCATCTAGAAGGAGAGTATCCAGTACTTGCAAGATGTCGCCACTGGTTAGCGGCGCCATCTTGCTGGAATAAGAATGCAGATGGCATGATTAATAAAGTTTGCAGATGACAATGAAATTGATGGTATAGTGGAAATGAAAGGTTATCTGAGATTACAACAAAATTGAGATCAACTAGGAAACTGGGCATGAAATAACAGGTGAAATTTAACTCAAGACAAAAGCAAAATGAATAAGTTAAATTAAAGCAGGACATACACAGTAAAAGGGAAAGCTCTGAAGTGTGTACCACAACAGACAGACCTCTGGCGGGGGGGGGGGGGGGGTCCTCGTTGTTTCCCTTAAAGTGTTAACTAAGGAGGGGTGGTGAAGAAGGCATTTGGATTCTTGCCTGTTCAGTCAGGGCACTGAGTACAAGAGTTGGGATATCAGGTTTCAGCCATACAGACATTGGTGGATCCACACTTGAAGCAGTTGTGGTCATTAGGCTATATTAAGCAAGCAAGGATGCAAAATAAATTCTATTTGTTGCTGGGACTGGATAATTTGAATTATAAGGAGGCATTGGATAAGCTGGGACTACTTTCCCTGGAGCTTGAGACTTGAGAGCATAGGCTTAAATTAAGGAGGATAGATTGCAAAGGTACCTGAGGGGTAGTTATCTTCCACACTAAGAATGGTAGGTATATGACCCAAAGTGGTAGAGAAAGGGACAATTAAAACATTTAAGATATGTAGACAGGTACATGGATAGCAAAGCATTAGAGGCAAATGGGTCAAAAATAGCCCTACTATTCCTGTATAAACATAAATCAAAGAACTGATGCATTAAAGAAAATAGATTTATTTAATAATTCTTAACCAAAGGCCCAAGTAATGGTGTCCTTGTTTGCTGAATTCACTGCATCATAGAAACAAAAAGTATTAATGCAAAGGCCCAAAACTGCAGAGAATCTAATTAATTAACACCGAACATGAATATAGTAACACAAAACTACTGGGGTAATGTGTGGATTTAGCTGCAAGGAACACACAAATTTAAAATCAGAACAGGGAGAGTAGTGCCTTTGTGACTATTTGTGACCCAGTGTGGCACTGGCTGACTAAAATATCATTTTATTCAATGTTAAAAATTAAGTTCCAGTAGAAGCATAGGAAAGACTAATATTTATCCTAGAACATATTGCATGTTTGATCTACTGTGTCAATATTCTTCCATTTACCATCTACTAACAATATGTCAATTTCAAGATGTACATTGCAAAATATGTTGCAGTTCAATGCATAGAGCCATGAGGCACTTAGTTTCATTCAATATACCACTGTATAAAACAGTAAACACCATCAATATCATGGATCTCATTTGAGAGCTTACTTAACAGCAGTGGCAGAAGACCACCTACCCATTCTCCTTACTGAATGGACTTGAATGGTTGAAGAGGGAAACAAGTTACTATGGAACAAGCACCTCACTATTTCTCAACTGAATTTAGTTCACTTGTTCTAGAAGTGGATCCCATTACTACTTGAACACTGTTTTATTATTTGGTAGTGGGACAGCCAGCCAAATAAATGAATGAGAAAACAAATCTGAATTGTATCACCCAATTCTCTTTGGACCATGGCCTTGTTAGTGAACTAAATGCTTGTAATGATTTTAAATAGTGATTTTAATAACATTTTAAAAATTAATTTTGCTAATGACTCATGGTCACATAAGTATGCAAAACTAGTCAACATAGTCAAGTTTGCTACAAGTGCCAAATTTCCTAGTGGAAACTTAAATGGGACA
The DNA here is from genome assembly GCF_048418815.1 of Hemitrygon akajei. Taxonomy (NCBI): domain Eukaryota; kingdom Metazoa; phylum Chordata; class Chondrichthyes; order Myliobatiformes; family Dasyatidae; genus Hemitrygon; species Hemitrygon akajei. The sequence continues at coordinate 14,306,966 of NC_133152.1, read as the reverse complement.
ACTATGCAAATGATACCTTTTACACATAGGTTTAAGCTGTCAAGTATATTAAGAAAGCTAGTCTATAGGAAACATTATCAAGTATAATTTGAAAACTACATCATGAAAGATAATATGCAGCATGTTAATTTGAAAACAACTTTTCAATTTCACCCAAGTATCTATTTGCTGTTGAACTGTTTTCTCTACACAGCATTACAAGAGGCAGATCTCTCCTCATAACTCAAGGCCTAGAAATTTGTCAGATGATTTTTCTTCCAAAACAAAAGTACCACTAACTAGAGTTAGCATTAAAGTGTGATTATTCTAAATTGCTGAAATTTTGGTGGCAATAATAAATCTGCAGACATCTTTATTTTTATTCAGATATCTTAGAACAAACAAAATCATACTCACGATGGTTGAGGGCCTCAAGTTCTGAGATATAAACATCACCGATTGCTTGCCCTCGTCTAACCATGTAGATGATATGGCCACAAAAGCATAATACTGTCTCTAATTAGAAGGCTAAGGAAATTCAGCAAGTCTCATTGACCCTCACCAATTTCTAATCGATACACTACTGCTCGGTATAGCAACTGCTCTGCCGAAGAAATTGTGGAGCGTGGACCCAGCTCAGTGCATCACAAAATCTGGCCCTCATTCCATGAACCCTGTCTATACTTCCTTCTGTTTGTGAAACTCCACCCAGACGTTCCATTGGGCAAAGGATACAAAAGCCTAAAAACACAGATCATCAGGCTCAAGAACAGATTCAATCCTCCTCTTAAAAGGATCTTGAATGGATCTTCTGTACAATGAATGAACTTTGACCTAGTCTATTTCTTCATGGCCCTTCCACGTTGTTTACCTGCACTGCACATCCTGTAACTGTAACAGTATATTTTGCATCCCCATTGCTTCTCCCTGTGTTCTACTCTGAAGTAGTTTTGAAATGATCTGAGTAAATGGAATGCAAAATAATGTTTCTCCAATATATCTTAGTACATGTGGGAGTGTGGAATAAGCTGCCATCTAACATGGTAAATGTGGGCTCACTCTTAAGTTTTAAGAATAAATTGGATAGATACATGGATGAGGGAGGTCCAGCAGGTCAATGGGATTAGCGGAATAAAGTTTCGGCACAGACTAGAAGAGCCGAATGGCCTGTTTTCTGTGCTGTAGTGTTCTATGGTTCTATGTGATAATAATAAATCAATTACTTATACTTAAGGCCGAGTTGGGTGTTGAAAATACAACTTGCATTTAAAAAATCTGTTCACAGACATTACAGCAATAATCCAGTAAATCAGTATGCTGGCAAGCAAAACTGAGGCACTTTTTTAATTTCATGTCATCACTGCCATAAGAATGCAATTCTTTGTGATGCATTGCAGAGTTCTGCACTCATTATCACTCTGATGAAAGGTCACTGACCTGAAAGAATTCTTTTCATTCTCCACAAACTCTGCCTCCTGCTGAATATTTTCAGCATTTCCCTGTATCAGTTTTGCTTTACAAATACAACTGCAATCAATACTTTAGCACAAAGATAGCAAACAGAATCAATGAAATGTTCCATGTAGCAATCTGGCTCTGAAGGACAAAGAACCCATGACATGGATGATTGACATGATTTTTGCACATGAATAAAGTCTATCTGAAAACCTGGCGTTCCTCTGCAACCGTAGAGGAATAGAGATAAATGTACTTTTTGGTTAGATTTTAGTATTGATTTTAGCAAAATGCAAGAGCTGCTTATTCACCACAGGAACAGGAAACGTCTATAAGCCAGTCCTCATCAGGGGATTACAAGTGGAGAGGGTCATAAACTTTAAATTCCTCAGTGTGATCATTTCAGAGGATCTGTACTGGGTCCAGTATGTAAGTGCATTACTAAGAAGATACTTCTACTTTCTTAGAAGTTTAAGATGATTCAGTATGTGCATGTCATGTAAAACTCTGACAAACTTCTGTAGATGCACAGTGGAGAGTACAGTATGGTTGCATCATGGCCTGATACGGAAACACCAATGCCCTTGAACACAAAAGTTGACAAAGAGCAGTGAATGCATTTTACCATCATAGATAAAGCTCTTCCCACCAATGAGCAAATGCACAAGGAATGCTGCCACAGGAAAGGGCCCTCGCCACCCAGGGCATAGTCTCTTCTCACGGCTAACATCAGGAAGGAGGTAGAGAGCCTTAAGACCCAGCGGTTTTTCATTGATTTTACTGCGTTTGTCTTTACAGTGAATGACTGCAAGAAAATGAATCCCAGGGTGGTATATGGTGACACAGATGTACTTTAATAATAAGTTTACCTTGAACTTCAAATTGAGACAAGGACAACATTGAGTCAAGATGATTTACACCCAGAAATCCATGCTAAAATGGGACACATTTAGTTCCTGTCGGCACCCAACTTAAATGAAAGCAGCTGATACTGCTGCAAAATTAATTACAAAAGGACATTAGTCACATTCCCACTGCAGAGGAGAGGAACATTTTGTACTGATCAATCTATTGATTGCAAGCCAAATAAAACGGAACTTCTATTATTGAAACCTGGCACCTGTGACCCCATTTGTACTTGGAAATGAGCAATTGTGGTAGCTGCTTAAAATAAATATCATTTGGAGTTTTATAAGGGAAATCTTATTGCTGAATCATTGTGGACTTTGTTGGCTTGAAATGTCGGTTCTGCAGGGCATTTCTCTAACAACTAAATGAGAATACTTCTGTTTATTACTCACACTTGTTGTGCCTATAATATTGAGCACCAGTCCAACTCTCAGCTAGTATTCTGACCTGAAGAGTGAAGCTGTTCTAAGCAAAGCATATTTTGTACAGAGGTCAGATTGAGACAAAACTCACTCAACTCAAAACAGAATGGCAGCAGGCCATTGACTGGAAATCAATCATTACTGCGGGATGAGATGGGATCTTGTGCACCATCTAGACATTTCAAGCTGATTGTTGATGTACTATTTTAGTTTAGAAGTAGCTGTCTGAAAACTGAGATTTGCTTCGCATTAGGGATTTTTGTATTTTTCTTATGAAGGAAGTCCTTGGAAGTCCCAAATGTCCCAGGTTCCAGATTTCCTTCTCTTTGTGTACTATTTTCCATTGGCAAATTATTGCAGCCTGGTCACCATTTCTTTCTATCTTTCTGGCAACCATGACAATATTCTCCAAATTGTAGAGAAAAGCTTCAGGAGATTTATGGCTCTCACTGTATCTGCACTCTGGTGAGAAATCACACTGGAGTAGGTGAGGAAGTACAGCACATCCTTGTTCCCCAGGATTTATCCCTATGGAGGTGCAGCTGCTGAAAATGTCTATTCAGTGCACTGGATGGATAAATAGTGCATGCTTTCCTTAAATGTAGATTCATCATGCTGTGATCCACAATAACATACACATTAATAGAGTAAAAATCTTCCCTGCTCATAAAATGGTTAAGTGCTTCACAAGGATACCAGTGAAACCTATGGCTATCAAGGAAGCCAGCAATAATGGCATATCCCAATACCTGACTTATCACGTACCCATCACTGAAATCAAAACAAGTGAAAGCATTTGTTTAAGAGTAGAGCTTGATGTAGAAGTGAACAGCAAATTGCACAAGGAAAGATCTGCTGCACTCTTTAGAAAGAACCTACTGCAAGGAGTACCAAGGTGGAAGTTAGCTACAATAGAGTCCAGTCAATGTCTCTAAAAGTTTTGCCATATTAAATTTCATGTACTGTTGATAACAACCTTGGGAAAACTCAAAAGCTGCAAATGCCATTTTACTGGTCCAAGCTTCATGGTGTTTCTGAAGACACTGGCAGTAGATTAGGTGATTACAAATAGCCTAAAGTTCTTATTTATTCATGGGAAATCATAATTTTATTCAATAATGGAAGGTCAAAGTTCAACGTAAATTTATTATCAAAGTGTGTATGCATATGTCACCATATACTATTTTGAGATTTGTTTTCTCAAATGCTACCACAGTGGCACCACAGGGGCAATAAATCAAGAAGTTTCTTATAGCTAGTCATGGGAAATAGCATGGACTTTATAAAGTGTTTGAAACATTCATAATCAATGAAGTCATCTGCTATCAGCAACTTTTAGAGCATTAAACCATAAGAAACAGGAGCAGAATTGGGCCACTTGGCCCACCAAGTCTGCTCTGTCATTTCATCATAGCTGATCAATTTTCCCTCTCAGCTCCAGTCTCCTGCCTTCCCCCCACATCCCTTCAAGCCCTGACTAATTAAGAATCTATCAACCTGTGCCTCTACGGCTGCCTGTGGCAATGAATTCCATAGATTTAGCACAATCTGGCTAAAGAAATTCCTCATCTCCACCCTAAAAGGATGCTGCTCTATTATGAGCCTGTGTCCTAGTATTAGACACTCCTACCATCGGAAACATCCTCTCCATATCCACTCTTTCAAGGCCTTTCAATATTTGATAGATTTCAATTAGGTCGCCCCTCATTCTAATGAATTTCGGTGAGTATAGCCCCAGAGGTATCAAACGCTCTTCAAATTACAAGCCTTTTAATCCCAGAATCATTTTCATGAACCCTCTCCAACATTAGCATATCCTTTCTCAGATAAGGGCCCAAAATTGCCACAATACTCCAAGTGAGGCCTCACCAGTACTTTATAAAGCCTCAACATTAGCTTCTATATTCTCGCCCTCTTGAAATGAATGCTAATATCACGTTTGCCTTTATCACCATCGACTCAACCTGCAAACTAACCTTGAGGGAATCCTGCACAAGGACTCCCAAGTCCCTTTACACCTCAGATTTTTGAATTTTCTCTCCATTTAGAAAATAATCTATCCTTTTATTTCTTCTACCAAAGTGCATGACCATACATTTCCTGACACAGTATTCTATCTGCCACTCCTTTGCCCATTCTCCTTCTGTAGCCTCTTTATTTCTTCAAAACTACCTGCCCCTCCACCTATCTTCATATTCACCACAAATTTTGCAACAAAGCTATCAACTCCGTCATCCAAGTCATTGACATATAACATAAAAAACCAATAGACTCCTGTGGATCACCACTAGTCACCAGCAGCCAACTAGAAAAAGCTCCCTTTATTCCCACTCTTTGCCTCCTGCCAGTCTGCAACTGCTTTACACATGCTAGAATCTTCCGTGTAATAACCTTGGGCTCTGCAGACTTCCTCCTTCCTTAACACTACCTTCACCTATCTTTGTATTAACTGCAAAATATTCCATAAAGTTATCAATTCCATCATCCAAGTCCCAAAGCCAACCCCTAGTCACCAGCAGCCAAGCCAAATAGGTCCCTTTATTCTGGCACTTTGCCTCCTGCCAATCAGCCAAGCTTCTATCCATGCAAGCACCTTTCCTGTAATACTAAGGATAATGTTAAGCAACCTCATGTGTAGCACCTTGTCAAATGCCTTCTGAAAATCCAAGTACACAACACCCACTAATTCTTCTTTGTCTATCCTGCTTGTTATTTCTTCAAAGAATTCCAACAGATTTGCAAGCAAGATTTTCCCTTGAGGAAACCATGCCCCCAAGTATCCCGAAAACACATCCTAACAATCAACTCCAACATCTTCCCTCCTAGTGTACTCAGACTAACTGGTCTATAGTTTCCTTTCTTCTGCCTCTCTCTCTTCTTGAAGAGAGGAGTGACATTTACAATTTTCCAGTCTTCTGGAACCATTCTAAAATTTAGCGAATTGTTAAAAGATCGTTATCCTTGCCTCCACAATCTCTTCAGCCATCTCTTTCAGAAGCCTGGGGTGTACATCATCTGGTCCAGATGACTTAACTACCTTTAGACCTTCCAGTTTCTTAGGAATTTCCCCATTAATTCTCCCTAGTAATGGCAACATCACACGCTCTTGCCGCCGGCATTCTTGAACTTCTAACATACAGCTATTGTCTTCCATAGTGAAGACCAATTCAAATACTACTTCAATCCATCCAGCATTTCCTTGTCCCCTATTATTACCTCTCCTGCATCATTTTCCAACTTCCCGATATCCATTCTTGCCTCCCTTTTACACTTTATGTATCTCTATAAACTTTTTTTAACCTCTTTAATATATGTGGCCACTTACTTTCATATTCCATCTTTTCCTTCTTAATGACTTTTTTTCATTGTCTTCTGTTGGTCTTCAAAAGCTTCCCAATCCTCTAACTTCCCACTAATTTTTGCTCTATTATATACCCTCTCTTTGGCTTTTATATTGGTTTTGACTTCTTGTGTTATCTTGCCTTTAGAGTACTTCTTCCTCTTTGGCATGCATATATCTGTGCCTCCTGAACTGCTTCCAGAAATTCCAGCCACTGCTGCTCTGCCACCATCCCTGCTGGTGTCCTTTTCAAACCAATTTTGGCCAGTTTCTCTTTCATGCCTCCTAAGTTCACAATTTGTGGGTCATTCATCAGTAGCAAACCTTGTCAGCACTAACAATTTAGGTAGCACAGAATACATAAAATGATAAAAGGCAACATGGTGTATGAGCTGCACTGTTTCCCCATTAACCCTGCAAACTGCACAAGTATTTCTTAGCATCAATTTAAAATTTTAAGCAACATCCTGTTTTGGCAATGTCTCAATTGCCAAGACTCCTTAAACTATAATACTGTAGAATTGTTCAGATACTACCTATTGTATTTTCATTTCATTCTTTTCCTAGATAGTGTAACAGTGAAGGAGAAAACCCATGTTATCTTAACCATATAACAATTACAGCATGGAAACAGGCCATCTCGGCTCTTCTAGTCCATGCCGAACACTTACTCTCACCTAGTCCCACTGACCCGCACTCAGCCCATAACCCTTCATTCCTTTCCTGTCCATATACCTATCCAATTTTACTTTAAATGACAATACTGAACTTGCCTCTACCACTTCTACTGGAAGCTCGTTCCACACAGCTACCACTCTCTGAGTAAAGAAATTCCCCCTCGTGTTACTCTTAAACTTTTGCCCCCTAACTCCCAACTCATGTCCTCCTGTTTGAATCTCCCCTACTCTCAACGGAAAAAGCCTATCCACGTCAACTCTATCTATCCCCCTCATAATTTTAAATACCTCCATCAAGTTCCCCCTCAACCTTCTACGCTCCAAAGAATAAAGACCTAACTTGTTCAATCTTTCCCTGTAGCTTAGGTGCCGAAACCCAGGTAACATTCTAGTAAATCTTCTCTGTACTCTCTCTATTTTGTTGACATCTTTCCTATAATTTGGTGACCAGAACTGTACACAATACCCCAAATTCGGCCTTACCAATGCCTTGTACAACTTTAACATTACATCCCAACTCCTATACTCAATGCTCTGATTTATAAAGGCCAACATACCAAAAGCTTTCTTCACCACCCTATCCACATGAGATTCCACCTTCAGGGAACTATGCACCATTATTCCTAGATCACTCTCTTCTACTGCATTCTTCAATGTCCTACCATTTACGATGTATGTCCTATTCGGATTATTCCTACCAAAATGTAGCACCTCACACTTATCAGCATTAAACTCCATCTGCCATCATTCAGCCCACTCTTCTAACTGGCCTAAATCTCTCTGCAAACTTTGAAAACCTACTTCATTATCCACAACACCACCTACCTTAGTATCATCTGCATGCTTACTAATCCAATTTACCACCCCATAATCCAGATCATTAATGTATATGACAAACAACACTGGACCCAGTACAGATCCCTGAGGCATACCACTAGTCACCTGCCTCCAACCTGACAGTTATCTACCACTACTCTCTGGCATCTCCATTCCAGCCACTGTTGAATTCATTTTACTACTTCAATATTAATACCTAACGATTGAACCTTCCCAACTAACCTTCCGTGCGGAACCTTGTCAAAGGCCTTACTGAAGTCCATATAGACAACATCCACTGCTTTACCTTCGTCAACTTTCCTCGCAACCTCTTCAAAGAATTCAATAAGATTTGTCAAACATGACCTTCCACGCACAAATCCATGTTGACTGTTCCTAATCAGACCCTGTCTATCCAGGTAATTATATATACCATCTCTAAGAATACTTTCCATTAATTTACCCACCACTGACGTCAAACTGACAGGCCTATAATTGCTAGGTTTACTCTTAGAGCACTTTTTAAACAATGGAACCACATGAGCAATATGCCAATCCTCCGGCACCATCCCCGTTTCTAATGACATTTGAAGTACTTCTGTCAGAGCCCCTGCTATTTCTATATCTTCTTCCAGCTAATCAATAGACAATAAACAGAATTCATGAATCCCCAAAAGAATGAAACCATATTCATATTTTAAACTAACTTCATCCTTAATTGACCTCAAGTCAGCTCACTTAGCTGGGAGCACAAAATAAAACAAGCTCCTTGACTGATGTCAAGAGAGATGAAAGCTTCAAGTTCCTATAAGTAAACATCACCAATAGCCTGCCCCAGTCCAACTATATTGACATCATTGAAGCTCACCAGTGCCTCAACATCCTTAAAAGCCTAAAGAAATTTGGCATGTCGCCTTCGATCTTCATTAATTTTTTGTCAATGCATGATGCAGTGCATCGTACAGATGGGGCTCGCCAGTCATGATTGGCAGCTCATCTACGAGAAGAAAAACTCTGATCACAAACCTTCACTGTCTTATGGCTATATCCACTCATGTGGAAGACTTAAGAAGTAAATCCCAAGGGGAAAAATTTGGAGCAGGAGTCCCTAAGACAGTCTGACGTTGAGTTCAACACTGACTGGCAACTTCTGCAATGTTGCTGGTGCCAAACTGTATCAGTCTCTGCTTTTGCTTTGGGTTCACAGAATCACGGAGAGGAGGAATTTGTTAAATGGGCAACAGCTTGCTCTCCATTGTTGGGATGCAATATGCTTGGTCGACCCTGAAAGAATGGAAGCCCCAGATAGAGTGCAACCTATCTGGATGCATCCCAGCTTGGTATAGCAACTGCTCTGCTTGCAAGTAACTGAGAAGAGATGTGAACACAGCTCAGTACATCAGAGAAACCAGCCTCCCTTCTATGGACTCCATTTATATTTCTCACTGCCTCAGTGAAGCACCAGCATAATAAAGACCCCACCCACCCCAGACATTCTCTGTTCTCCACTTCCCATCAGACAGAAGATAATAAAACTTGAAAGCACATACCACCATTATTGAATGCATACTTAGTACAAGATGGAATCTTGACCCTATAGTCTAACTCCTTGTGACCTTGCACCTTTCTTTCTACCTGCAATGCACTTTGTCTGTACTTTAACATTTTATTCTGTGCTCTGTTATTGTTCTACCTTGTACCTCGATGCACCATTGTAATGAATTCATCAGCATGGGTAGCGTGCAAATTTCCTACTGTACCTCAGTACATTGGGCAATAAACCAATTCACCAACTTGGCTTAATACCTTCATTTGCTTATGTGAGCCTACCTGAGGATGCTATTCTTGGACTACAGTTCAACATCATAATTCCCTCCAGGCTCGACAAGAACCTCAGAAACCTCTGCCTTCGCCCTACCTTGTGCAGCTGGATCCTGGACTTCCTGTCAGATCGCTGGTAGGTGGTAAGAGTGGGCTCCCTCACCTCTGCCACTCTGACCCTCAACACAGGTGCTCCTCAGGGCTGTGTCCTAAACCCCCTCCTTTACACTTTGCATACCCATGACTGTGTCGCCACCCACAGCTCCAAACTGCTAATTAAATTTGCTGACTTTACAACATTGATTGGCATAGTCTCAAATATTAACGAGGTAGCCTACAGAGAAGCCATCACCCTGACACAGTGGTGTCAAGAAAACAACCTTTCCCTCAATGTTGCGAAAACAAAGGAACTAGTTGTGGACTACAGGAGGAATGGAGTGACAGGTTATCCCCTATTGACATCAATGCATCTAGGGTTGAGAAGGTGAATAGCTTTAAGTTCCTCATCATTTCACATACACCAGGGGTGTCAAACTACCAGGGATGATTTGGGGGGGGGGGAATATATTCACGACCATTTATTATGTATCAGTACGGCAGCCATACAATAGGTGGCAGTTAACCACCCACTGTGCATAAGCACCTACCACCCTGCACTGAAGACCACTAGGGCCCCACTTACGTCCTCAGATACAGTATTAACACACAGAGTACTCAGGTAAGTAACACCTGTAGCAAGGCTGAGACTGTTTGCTGCTGTGGTTCAAAATGCTTTCCAAAAAAAGTTGTCATTGAAGGTTGGATATTCAACGATAATTGGAAAGATCGTTTTTTCTTCTGTGAGGTCAATGGCAAACCTGTGTGTCTGATATCCTCGCAACAAGTGGCTGTGGCACTATGAGATGTCACACGGAGAAAAATATGACAAGTATGCAGGATGACTCAGAATGCAAAAGGTAAACAAGCTTGAAGCAGCTCTGAAGAAACAGCAATTAGTGTTCACTAAAAGTCGAGAGACTCATGATGGAGCTGTCAAGGCCAGCTATATTATTGCCAACAAAATAGCTGCTGCGTCAAAGCCATACCCAGAGGGGGAATTCATCAAAGCTTGCATGCTGATGGCGGCTGAGCTGGTGCGCCCTGAGAAGAGACAGACTTTTGGTAATAACAGCTTGTCAAGAAATACTGTGGCAGAGAGAATTGGGAGATTCTCTCTTGCAGGAGATTTGAACAGGCAACTAAAAGACAAAGTGAAGTCATTTATTGCCTTCTGTATTGCAAATGATGAGAGCACTGACGTGACTGATGTAGTTCAATTGGGAATATTTATTCGTGGTGTTGACGCACCTTTGACCGTCACCGAGGAGCTGTGGAGATGGTGCCCATGACAAAGACCACAACAGCGAACAATGTTTTCTCCAGCCTCATTGAAGCCTTGGACAGACTGGGGGTTGACTGGAGTCACGCTGTCTGCATGGCAACAGATGGCGTACCGTCCATGGTTGGGAAAAAGGCAGGTGTTGTTGTGAAACTCAGAAAGAAAGTTCAGACACAAAATCCAGAGTAGGAATTCTGGAATTTTCATTGTATTATACACCAAGAGGCGTTATGTAACAGGAGCCTGAAAATGAACAATGTCATGGATGTAGTAATCAAAACGGTTAATTTTATTAGAGCCAAGGGACTCAACCATCGGCAATTTGACACTCTTTTGTCCAAAAGTAATATTGGACACGGCCTACCCTACCACTCTGAAGTCCGCTGGTTGAGCAGAGGGGTTGTGCTCCAACGTTTTTTTCCATTACGTGCAGAAATTGGACTACCGTAGATTCCGGACTACAGAGCGCACCTGATTAAAAGCCGCTGGCTCTAATTTTAGAAATAAAATCAATTTTTTAATTGTAAAGGCCGCATTGGATTTTAGGCCGCACCGGATTTTCGGCCGCAGGTGTCCCACGTTGTAATATGAGATATTTACACAGAAAGATATTACACGTGAGGATTTTTTTAACTTTTAATTAAATCCATATGGTAACAAAAACAAATACATATTGCAAATGCTTTTTTTCGAACCGTGCCCGTACGCGGCTACTTTTAAATATACGTTGCGTATACTTCTTTACTGAACAACATTCCAATATCTCCTAACGACTGGTAAAAAAATATATATATTGCAGCCTACCAGGAAAAGTTATTGATCACCTTTAACTTAAAAGCAGCGTTTTCGCTCAGATCCAAAGCCGCTCGCGTAATGCGCTCCCTCCCTCCGTCCCGTTTCATCGCAAACCGGCATTTTCCCACAAGACACCGCGAAACCGGGTGTGACGTCATAGCATCCCGCGATGTAGTACAGAAAACAAATATAGTTTAAACTAAGTAGGCAGCACAATGCTTCGAGTGTTTTCCATGTTGATGAGGGTGAGTACAAATGACTGATTTACAATAATTTAATTGTGAAAGTGCGCTTGATTTATCGTACAATTTCATTGGACCTCTGTGAACTACTCATCAATTTTATTGGTCTACTGTTATGAGGCAAAATGTTTACGAGGCGGCATGAAAAAAATCATGCATTAGCCGCTTCGGATTATTGGCCGCAAAGTTCAAAGCTGTTCAAAATGTGGGAAAAAAGTAGCGGCTTAAAATCCGGAATCTACGGTATTCATGAATGAGAAAGGGAAATCAGTGGCAGAGTTGGATGACCCAGACTGGCTTCATGATCTTGCACTTTTGGTGGATATAACAGAGCGCTTAAATATGCTTAATGTTAACATGCATGGCCGCAACAAACTTGTTACGTAGTATTACGACAGCATTCGTGCCTTTCAAATTAAGTTAGGCCTGTGGGAGATGCAACTATCCTGGAGCAACCCAGCTCATTTCCCATCTTTACAGTCTGTGCATGTTGCTCATGGGAATAATGACAACATGGACAGGTACAAGGACAAAACATCATGGTTGAAAAGTGAGTTTCAGAATCGTTTCCAAGTCTTCACTCAGCTCCAGATGGAATTTCAAATGGAACTAATTGAAATTCAGTGTAAATTGGCTTTGAAATGTAAATTTGAGACTGTGAGTCTGGACTCATTCTATCAATACCTGGGACCGATGTACCCCAATATGACAGACTTCACCTCAGATCCTTTGCATGTTCGGGACAACATTTCTCTGTGAGCAGGCATTCTCCATAATGAACATTAACAAATCCAAACTGCGCTTGCAGCTGACACACAGACATCTAAATGACACTATGAAAATCACAACTGCCCGGACTCTGGTCCCTGATGTTGATAGGCTGGTTAAAGCCAAGAGATGTCAGGTGTCTGGAAGCAGCAAGTGAAAAATGAGTGGCACTGACACTGTTCGATGCACTGTGACATGTAAGTAAAATGCATTATGAAATATTGAGTGTCATAATATTGTGATTCATTCATTTTCTGACTATTCTATTATTGTAAATGTGATCACTTCAACTAAAATTAGAGGCTAACTGTGTTCATTGCCTGAGTTTGATTGCTGGAAGCAGGCTAATAAAAATTAGGTGCAGTTGTGCATCCTACATTTACAATTTGTTTCATTAGGTCTACATTTGTGTCTGCTAATGTTCGATTTCAAATGGTTTATTAATGGAAAGGGTGAGGCTTCCAAAACAATCTTAGCTAAAATAGCATCGTTTTTTCTCTCTCTCCTCACAACCTTCTTGTAGTCTATGACTGTAAGTTAATACCAATCATAAAAATAATGCTTGCTAGGCAATCTTCTTCATAAGAAACGTAATTCGTGAAGTGAAACACTTTGTAGTTATAGCAGAGACTGAGACACATGAGAGCAGGTTGAAAAAACGAAGGCAACGAAAGCGGTGAGAGCACGCACACGTGCACAACTGATTCGGCCCGCACTAAGTCGTATTTTGCCCAAACCGGCCCGTGACCTAAAATGAATTTGACACCCCTGACGTACACAATAGCATACGCATCACCGAGGATCTCACGTGGTCTGTACATATCTGCTGTGTGGTGAAAAAAGCACAACAGTGCCTCTTTCACCTCAGACGGTTGAAGAAGTTTGGCATGGGCCCCCAAATCCTAAGAACTTTCTACAGCGGCACAATTGAGAGCATCCTGACTGGCTGCATCACTGCCTGGTATGGCAACTGTATTTCCCTCAATCGCAGGGCTCTGCAGAGTGTGGACAACCCAGCACATTTGTAGTTGTGAACTTCCCACTATTCAGCATATTTACAAAGAAAGGTGTGTGAAAAAGGGCCCCAAGGATCAGTGGGGATCAGAGTCACCCCAATCACAAACTGTTCCAGCTGCTACCATCCGGGAAACGGTACCACAGTATGAAAGCCAGGACCAACAGGCTCCGGGACAGCTTCTTCCACCAGGCCATCAGACAGATGAATTCACAGTGATACAATTGTACTTCTATGTGATATTGACTGTCCTGTTGTACATACTATTTATTACAAATTACTATAAATTGCACATTCCACATTAAGATGAAGATGTAATGTAAAGATTTTTACTCCTTGTGTATATGAAGGATGTAAGTAATAAAGTCAATTCAATTTGAGGAAATACATATGCATGAATAATGACTAGTGACAAAGTTGATACATTTAGTTTAACTGCTATTATTATCAGAAACCTTCAGAAAAACAGATAACAGAAGCCAGAAAAAAATACTGGAAGTATTTACAACAATGAAAGAATGGTAACATCTCATCTATAATGTAAAAATTTTAAAAAAAACACTGCATCAAAAAGATGAAGAGAGAAAGGAATTCACACAGCATTTTTAAGGTTCTTACCTCCTCTCCTGGTTGAAAATTTTCATGGCAGAGTGGACAGTGATTGGCAATTTTCTCAGGCTTTGCAGCTGTAGAAAGAGATAGAAGAAAACAGCTCAAAACTCTGTATATTATGCACCTTAACTGTTAACCATTTATCCAGCTTTATAAACTGTCCACATATGAGAATATTTACACATATTGCAAAATACTACAATCTACTGGAATTCTGACCTGATGAGTTTCCACTTCAACTTTGCAACCACATTCTCTATTCAAAGATCATTTGTTAATCAATATGATAGCATATTCACTGTATGATTGAACTAATATTTGGAGGCCTGCATCACTAACCTGGAGATAACAGCCTGAAGCCTACCACAGCAGAAAGATAATTTAAAATCTACTAATTAAATAAATATGGAATAAAAAGCTACCAGTATTGGTAACTTTGACCATTCTAAGACAGTGAGTTAAGTTTCTGATGACAGAGGAATGGACTCTTAGAAATAAATTCTGTTTGCAACTCATTGTTCAAAAATGCCACATCCAGTCCATGATCACTTCATCGATAAACATATAAAACTATTTCTAAATAATCATAACAATTGTTCCATTGTATTGTTACTGGAACTTTCCAATTTACTTTTAATCTTAAAACCCATGAAAGGGCATGTCTCAGCCAGTGACTGAACCAGCATTCCATGAGATTGTGTCACAAGCCATGCTAATTCTCCAATAGACAACATCCACAGCTTTTACTTCATCAACTTTCCTTGTAAGCTCCTTGAAAAAGACACAACCAACCTTACCAACCTACCCAGGGCCTGTCTATCAAATACTTATACAGAGCTTTGAAAACGTAGTTAGCCCCTAAAACTATTTTCACATTTTACTGTCTCATTTTCTGAATTTAAAATATATTGAAGTGGGATTTTTTGAGCTAATCTACAAAACCTGTCAGCAATTTACTCAAAATTAAACACTAAGTTGAGAGGTTCAAAAAGTATTCATCCCCTTTGTAATTATTACACTAACTTTCCTTTGCTGCAACATAAAATATTACCCTACCAATTCACCAAATTTGTTGATGTAGAAAACTGAAGTATCACCTGTTCTCAATGAATTTATCAGGATAAATACCCGTTCTCTCTGTAAAGTTCAACAGTATGGCAGATTTTCAAAAGACCAAACCAAAATGAAGACAAAAGACAAGGCAAGGAAATAATAGAGAAGCTCAAATCTGCAGAAGGATAAAAGATCATCTCAAAGGCACTGAACGTACCTTGGAGCTCAGTGCAATCCTTCATGAAAAGGTGGAAAAACTATGAAACCACAGCCACACTGTCTAGGTCAGGCCACCCCTCTAAACCTGAGTCACTGGAGAAGAACATAGAATAGTACAGCACATTACAGGCCCTTCAGCCCACAATGTTGTGCTGACCCTCAAACCCTGCCTCACATATAACCCCCCACCTTAAATTCCTCCATATACTTGTCTAGTAGTCTCTTAAACTTCACTAGTGTGTCTGCCTCCACCACTGACTCAGGCAGTGCATTCCACGCACCAACCACTCTCTGAGTGAAAAACCTTCCTCTAATATCCCCCTTGAACTTCCCTCCCTTTAACTTAAAGCCATGTTTTTGTAAGAATGGCACTTGTAAGAGAGGTTACTGTGATGCCAACAGTTATTCTGAGTGAGGTACATAAGTCAGTGGCTACAACTGGAGATGATGATGTTCATGGTTCGAGAATCAAGACCTTGCACAAAAAGGGTATTTATGGAAGAGTGACAAGGAAAAAAAGTCCTGACTAAAAAAAATGCATACCTTTGCCCGTAAAGACTTTGCAAAGCATCACCTAGAAGATACTGTAAAGATCAGGAAGAAGGTCTTGTGCTCGAATGAATCTAAATCAGAACATTGTGACCTCAACATTAAGCTGTATGTTTGACACAAATCTAATGCTGTGCATAAGGGTATCACCATTCCTACTGTAAAGTATGGTGCTACGAGGATGCTTTCAGCAGCAGGGACTGATAATCTGGTCAGGACTGATGGGAAGATGAATGATAAATACAGAGAGATCCTGGATAAAAATCTGCTAGCTACAGAAAGTTTAAACTTGTGAGGAAGTTTGTTTTTCAGCAGGATAATGAACCAAAACACACTGTCAGAGCAACCTTGGAGTGGCTGAGTCAAAGTTCTAGCTTTAAACCAATCAAACATCTCTGACAAAACTTCAAGATGGCTGTCCATCACCCCCACTCCCAATTTAACCTGGCACAGTTTGAGTATTTTGCAAGCATTGGGGGGTTGAATACTTTTTCAAGGCACTGTCCCTTAGCGTACCATCCAATAATTGTCCCACACTGATAATAGCCTCACCAGCCTTAATGTTTCATCTTATTCTTTGAACCTTTCTCCCACAACATTTGCTATCCTCCTGTCCTCCAGCACCTCACCTGTGGCAATTCTGCCAGTGCCCCTATAATTTCTACAATAGATCCCACAAAGACTGAGAAGATAGCTTGTCAAAATCTTAGGGATTTATCCACTCTAATTTGCCTCAAGATAGCAGGCACCACCTTTTCTGTAAACCAGATGCAGTCCAAGACCTCACTTCTGTTTTGCTTCAGTTTTATAGACTGTCACTCACCCGAGTAAATACAGATGCAAGAAAATCATTGAAGAATTTGCCATCTCTTTCAGTTCCATGCACAAATGACCACACTGATCTTCAAGTGGACCAACTGTGTCCCTTACTATCCTTTTGCTCTGAATATATCTGTAGAAACTCCTGGGATTCTCCTTCAACATGTCTTTCAAAAGAATCTCATGCTTTCTTTTAGCCCTCCTGATTTCCCTCTTGTATTCCCTTGCGTTTCTTATACTCAAGTATCTCATTTGTTCCTTACTGCCTATACCTGCAATGCACCGCCTTCTTAATCAGGGCATCAATATCCCTCAAAAACCAAAGTTCCTTAAACCAGTTAGCCTTACCTTTTACTCTAATAGGAACATACAAATTCTGTACTCTCAGAATCAGAATCTGGTTTATTATCACCGGCATGTGACATGAAATTTGTTAACTTAGCAGCAGCAGTTCAATGCATACATAATTTAGAAGAAAAAAATAATAATAAACAAGTAAATCAATTACAGTATATGCATATTGAATAGATTTTAAGAAGCGTGCAAAAAAGACAGAAATACTGTATATTTAAAAAAGTGAGGTAGTGTCCAAGGAGTCAATGTACATTCAGGAAACGGATGGCAGAGGAGAAGAAGCTGCTTCTGAATCACTGAGTGTGTGCCTTCAGGCTTCTGTATCTCCTACCTGATGGTAACAGTGAGAAAAAGGTATACCCTGGGTGCGGGAGGTCCTTAATAATGGACACAGCCTTTCTGAGACACTGCTCCCTGAAGATGTCCTGGGTACTTTGTAGGCTAGTACCCAAGATAGAGCTGACTAGATTTATAACCCTCTGCAGCTTCTTTCAGTCCTGTGCAGTAGCCCCCCCCCCCCCCCAATATCAGACAGTGATGCAGTCTGTCAGAATGCTCTCCATGGTACAACCTTCGAAGTTTTTGAGTGTATTTGTTGACATGCCAAATCTCTTCAAACTCCTAATAAAGTATATTTGCTGTCTTGCCTTCTTTATAACTGCATCAATATGTTGGGACCAGGTTGGATCCTCAGAGATCTTGACACCCAGGAATTTGAAGCTGCTCACTCTCTCCACTTCTGATCCATTTATGAGGATTGGTATGTGTTCCTTTGTCTTACCCTTCCTGAAGTCCGCAATCAGTTCTTTCGTCTTACTTGACGTTGAGTGTCAAGTTGTTGCTGTGGCACCATTCCACTAGTTGACATATCTCACTCCTGTATGCCCTCTCATCACCACCTGAGATTCTACCAACAATGGTTGTATCATCAACGAATTTATAGATGCCTAGCCACACAGTCATGTGTATACAGAGAGTAGAGCAGTGGGCTAAGCACACGCCCCTGAGGAGGATATGTTCTCACCAATCCACACAGACTGTCGTCTTCTAGTTTGGAATCTGAGGATCTAATTGCAGAGGGAGGCACAGAGGCCCAGGTTCTGCAACTTCACAATCAGGATTGTGGGAATGACGGTATTAAATGCTGAGCTATAGTCGATGAAAAGCATCCTGACATAGGTGTTTGTGTTGTCCAGGTGGTCTAAAGCAGTGTGGAGAGCCACTGAGATTGCGTCTGTGTTTGACCTATTGTGGTGATAGGCAAATTTCCCTTACAAGGCCTCGGAGTTACGAAGTATTCTTCTGTCAGAAAACAACCTATCCTGCTCTACATCTGCCAGATCTCTATGATGACATCAAAATTTTCCTCTCTCCAATTTAGAATCTCAACCAGAAGGTCCAGTGTTATCCTTCTCAATAATCATCTTGAAACTAATGGAATTATAATCACCAGATCTAAAATGCTCCCCTACACACACTTCTGACACTTTGCCCTGTCTCATTCCCTGACAGGAGATCCCATATCTCTCTCTCACTCTAGCTGGGAACTGTATATACTGATTAAGGCAACTTTTCTGAACACAAATTGACGAAGTCAATTCCATCCAGTCCTTTTACAGTATGGGAGCCCCAGTCAACATGTGGAAAGTTAATATCAACTACTCTCACAACCTTAGTATTCTTGAAACTCTCTGCTACCTCTACAAATTTTCTCCTCTAAATCCTGCTGATTATTGGGAGGTCTGCAATCCCAAATGTGATCATCCCTTTCACATTCCTCAGTTCAACTCACAAAGTCCTCCAGTTTCCTCTGTCTGAGACTGTCATGACAATTTCCCTGAAAAATAATGCTATCCCTCCCTCTTTAATCACCCCTCCCCCCATCATGTCTAAAACAACAGAAGCCCAGAACACTAAGCTGCTAGTCCTGACCCTCCTGCAACCAATACGATTATTGGCTACAATATTACAATTCCACATGCTGATCCATGGTTCAAGTTCATTTGACTAACCTACAATACTCCTTGCATTTAATTAGAGCAATTCAGAATATTAGTCTCACCATGTTCAACCTTTCAGCTCCTATCTTTAGTGCATTTTCTACATTTACTTTCCCTACAACTACTCCACTATTTGCCCTAGTATTCTGGTTGCCAACCCCTGGAACTCCAGCTTAACCCTACACCAACCATTTGCCATTCCTTAGCCCATCTCCCTAACTGTTCAAGATCTCTGCAATTCACTGTAACCTGCTTCACAGTCACCAAGATTCCCAAATTTAGTATCAGCAAACCTGCTCACCAGGCAATGTACATTCACATCAAAATTATTTATATATAAATAACAGGTCCCAGCACAGACCCTGTGGCACTTTACTAGTTACACACTTACAGTCAGAGAATTGACCTTCAACCATCAACCTCTGCTCCCTATCATTGAGCCAATTCTGAATCCACTGAATCTCTTGCAAACTAACCTTTCAGATCAGCCTGTCACATAGGAACTTGTCAAAGGTTTTACTGAAGTCCATACGGACAACATCCACTGCACTACCTTCATTTATCCCTTTAAAAAACACCAAAAGATTCATCAGGCCAGACCTCCCACAATACAATTCCAGGCTGACTATTCCTGATCATGCCTTGACTATCCAAGCAATGGTAGATCCTGTTCCTCAGAATTCCCTCCAGTAACTTCACTCTAAATGAAGTCAGCTTTACCAGTCTTTAGTTCTCTGGTGTCCTTGTTCCCTCCTTGAACAATGGAACAACATTTGCCATCCTCTGGAATCTCACCAGTAGCTAATGATGAAGTCTCTACAAGAGCCTTAACTTCCCATAAGATCTGGGGGTGCACTTGGTCAAGCCCTGGAGATTTGCTCATCTTAATGTGCTTCCAAGCTGCAAATAATGCCTTCTTTGTAAAATGCATATGTCCAAGACCTCACTATGTACTATCACTTCTTTGCATCCATGATATTATCCTTCCTAAACACCATGGAGAAATAGATTAAAAATCTCTTGTGGCTCCATACACAGGCGGCCCTGATGATCTTTAAGAGAACATAGTCTTCCTGGTCATCCTTTTACTGTTAATATAACCTGAGACTACCTCTAATTCTGCCTCCCAAATCTATTTCATATCCTCTTTTTGCACTCCTCGAGTAAGCTTGCACTTAAACATTTTTTATTTGTCAAGGAATTCAAGCCTGAATACAATGTGTGCTTCCTTCTTTTTCGTGACCACAACCTTGAGAAACTCTCATCAGTCAGGGTTACCAAATTTAGTCTCCCTACCCTTCACCCTAACAGGAACATGCTCCACCTGGACTCATGATATGACCCTTTCAAAAGCCTCCCACTTGCCGAATGTTCCTTTGCCTTTAAAAGTCACCCAATTGACCCCAGCTAGACAAACCTAATGCCTTCAAAACCGGCCCTGCTCCAATTCAGGTTTTTAAATATATATATATTTTTAATATTAGCTTTATTTGTCACATGTGCATCAAAACATACAGTGAAATGCATTGTTTTATGTAAAAAAAAATCAGATTGTGCTGGGCAGCGCATAAATGTCACTATGCTTCTGGTGCCAACATAATATACTTATAACTGACCCTAACCATACATCTTTGCAATGTAGGAAGTAACCCATGCAGTCACAGGAAGAACATACAGACAGGGTAGTAACCGATCCCAGCCAGTCATCACTAGTACTGCAGAATGATGCGCTAACTGCCATACTTCCGTGCCATTTCTCTGATACTTTTTCTACCTATGACCATAACTATTTTAAAATAGAAATATGGTTATTGGACCCAAAGTGTTCATCAACTGCTAAATCAGTTACGTGGCCTGCCTTCCTTCAGAGTACGCCCTTGGTCCTTCTAAAGTTTGTATTGCACCATACAAAATTCTACCCCATCCATGCCTTTTGCACTCTGTCAATACCAGGAAAGATGAAACCTCCCTCTAGCACTACCCTACCATTCTCAGAACAATATGCAACTTCTTGATATAACTGCTCCTCAAGGGAATGGGCAAGTCTATAATATAACCCTACCAAGGTGAGTGTTCTCTTCTTCGTTCTAAGCTCTACCCAATAGCTAATGACCTCTCAAGATTATCCTCTTTAAACACTGCTACTGTATCCTCCCTAACCAAAAAGGCCACATTCCCTCTACTCTTCGTTGTTGCTGTCACACCTGAAGCATTAGCACCCCGTAAAATTAGGCTGCAGTTCATCCCTTCTCTCAGCCACGTCTGTTACAGTCACAATATCCCAATCCCTAGAGGCAATCTATTCACTCAGTTTGCCCACCTTATCTGTTAAGCTAAGTGAAGAAATATCCTGATCATATGTTGTCTGTAGAAAATTGAGAGCTTTACAGTATACATGTACAGTGCACAAGCATGTTGATGAACTCTACATATATGGTCACATGGGATTATAATCATGATGTTCTCCCAGATAGAATGCTCAATCAGGGCAGAGTTATGTACATTAGTTTTCTAATACTTAATAAACAAATTAGATTGACAAAACATTTTTTTGGCTTACCATTGCAGTTCTTCATCTTCAGATGTTCCTGGAGATCCTCTTTTGCTATTGCCTCACTACAACGAGGACACTTCCCAAAGCTATCTTTCTTCTCACACTCAGTCAGCCTGTGCTCAGTGAGACTGGCTATTTCTACTACCTGGGCAGAAAAAAGGAATCCAAATTTATTTTTGTAATCACAGCAACTGAATTAATTGCTCACAGAAATAGAATAAGTTACATATATGGAAGACACTGAGGTAGAAGACTTTGCTACCTCCATTATGGTAACAGCTATTGTTAATTCCAATTAACACAGTGTTCCAGCTACTGCAAACAAAGTTCAATCTTGACCCCCAGCACTGTGGAGGTTACACATTTATCCTGTTACGATGTGGATTTCATCTGGGTGTTCAAGCTTCCTTCCACACTCCAAAGATATGCAAGATGGTGGACTAATTAGTTATTATAAATTACCATTCATCTATACAAATAAGGTTATTGTAGGATTAATTTAAATGGGAGCATGATGGTCAGCAGGGACCCAGTGGGTTGAAGGACCAATTTCCATGTTTAACGTCTCCACAATCACCCTAAGAATATCTCTTACACTGTGATGAGGTACTACATGCATTTTCATTAACTAGAAGTTAGTTTCTCATGCACTGCCTTAGGCACTAGGGATATGAGGTTGGTTAAGAGTGCAATGCAAGTTCCACTGAACATAAACATAAGTAAACATGTAGCCTTCTGCAAAACTGCAGAGACAGATACCATGAATGTACTGTGAAAAATGATGGCACCATGATAAGTATCTTGGAGGAGAAATGTTATTAAGCTTTATTTGACAACATACCTTTTCTATCACATACATCGCACTTTACTGATTGGCTTAAAATTAAATGCGAGATTAAAGGTATCACATTTACCCTTTATTCTGCTCTCTAATAAAATCATAGCTACTCATACGATCTTACTGCTTACATTTGTCTTTCACATAACTTTCATTACCTTTTGTTGAAACATTTATCAATTTGTGATTATGAAAGAACAGAATCAAATATAATTTACTGAGGAGTCATGAATTACTCTTCCCTCTGCACAACCATGAGTTCCCTAATTAGCTGGGTTCTTTTAATCTACCCTTGTTTAACCAAGGCTTCTTAATTTTTAAAACATTATTTATACCTCCTTTTTAAAAAGAAACATACTTGAAAGCTTATCCTTTAACCTTCCACATTTCATGTAATGTAACTGTCCAAGGCCAAAAATCTGCCAGAGACAGTGCCTGAAAGTATTCAGTTCCACTAGGATTCTTCCATGGCATTTCAATTATCTACATAAATAGCCCCTTAGTCTGTTGGATTTGCAGTGCTTTATCATTTTACTGTTTAAAATTTTATGTCTAAATCCAAATTGGATGACCCCAAGGTCTCAGTCAGTTTCAGTTTACAGCTCTAGATGCTCTAGATGGTTGGTTACTAAATATTACCGGTAAGTATTTTGCATCCCACTGCAAATGTAAAGACCAAAAAAATCAAATAATTCCCTGAAAGTATTTGCCCAAAAATCTGTCAAATCTTTTAACATCCCTTTGTAATTTATGCAACACCCTGTTCATAAAGCAACAAAGCGCAATGGCTTGTATCACTGGCCATTCCCAATTTTAAATTATCTGCAACTATAATATATAGCTGCAGCCCTAATGTAAATCTTCTGATACCCTACTTGACATATCCCATCATTTTGAATACTTTAAACACAACTCCATGAGGTTTGAGAGACTTTAAAACTAGCCTTTTGTTTTTTCATTGATAGCAAGGAAAACAATCAAACGGGACACCAATTCAAGATGCCAGCCAGATTAACACATTCAAAATCATGAATCATTCTTTTCATGTAGATTTTTCCAAGGTCATTCCTCCACTATTTTTCCTCAGAAACTAAAAGTTGTTCCTTACTTGAACTTTTCTGTAGTAGAATGGGTAGACAAACTTTAGCATTATGGAAAATTGATGGGGTTAACTTTTGAGCAAATCTTGCAAAGTGAGTTGCACGTTCCAATCAGTAGATAAGTCTTTGTGTCAGGTACAAGTTCTGAGTCACATGGTTTCAGTTTACAGCTCTACATGCTTAACCGATTAACTGGGTATCTGGTTGTTTACTAAATGTTTATTAATTTGTCATCCCACTGCAAATGAAAAGACCAATAAAATCAAACCTTCAAAAAAGAAACATTTCCTTAAAAAGTCTTCATTCCATTGACATTATGCTTAAACATAGCACTTCACAGTAACTCTGTGCCAGCTAATAAGCATTATGTTAGTTATGTTGCAGACTTATACTACCGTTTAGTCTGTTCTTTAGAGACTCACGGCCCTGATATCCTCATTTACTCTAGCACGTTGTTGAAATACCACTCTTTATGTGAGAAAGAGCTGATATCAGACCTCACAGCCAGGGAGAGGAAAAACGTGCATCTTAATTCACAACATTTGACATCACGTGCAATATATTGACCAACTCTTTGTTTTCCTTATACATTTATTTTTTTCATCCCTTACTTCTACACTGTCTATAATAGTTTTTCAGCAGTTCCATTCCGTTTCAACACATAGAACAAGAAGTGTGAACTTTTGGTTACTGTATCTCCAAAGTAAGAACTTTAACACAACACTGTCAGTCCCCAATGAGGAATGGAAAAATGAAGAGTATTAATCATCTTGTGTCCTAATGTCACCAATGTGCATTTACACAGGCTTTTGATCGCTATCTTTTTGCCCCTCATTCCAAATCAAACCACATAACAAATTCTTGGAACTTCTGATTTGCACCAAGGTACTGCATTGTACATGTACCTGCAGTATCATTAGCTGGAATGTTAAAATTATTTTGCAGTATTTATTACATTCCAGAATATTTAACTGCAACTTTTTATAAAAGTACAAGTAGAACCAGGATACAAATAATGAGTCATTTGTAAAAACATACATTTTATAGATGCAAATAACATCGTCCTTAGGAGAACGATGGCGCCTAACAGTGAATCCTTTGCTTGCATCTTAGGAAACAGCTCTATTTCTATCTTTAATAGCTCTCTTTTTCCTTTTCAGGGTTCTTTTGAAGACCCTGACCTGGAGTTACATGCTGACTTCGGTTCTTTGAGGGAATGGGACCTGCCGTCGGAGTCTCATGACTGACCCACTATTCGATATGCCAAGGATGTGGCCTAGAAAACTAGTGCGCCTTCAGGGTTCCGTGATTTCGTGGCTCTGGAGGCGGGCAGACTCTAGGTTGGTGCCTCTGCAGGAAATTGGTGTGTTGTAGGAGACAGAAGATCGAAAGCAGCAAGTTGACTGCGTGCCCAGAGGCCCAAGTTCTTTGAGCACAGAGCTCAGAAAAAGCAATGCAACAGACTTCTAACATTGTAAATCAGCGAATTGTTTGTTATATCTCCCCCTTGCTATTAAAAGGGGGACATCTCTTTTTCCCTTATTAGGGAGAGAAAGAGAGAGCCTGTGGTATGTCGAATTACCGGGTGAACAAGCAGTCTTTGGGGTACTGCAAATCTGTGTCTTCACTGATGCTTTGCCGCATGCTTGAGTGCTTGGTGGGGGGTGCCAATTTTTTTTTGCTGGGGGAGTTCGTTGCTTTGCTATGCCATTTAACTGTCGTTCATTCTTTGGGGCACTCCTGTTTTCACAGATGTTTGAGAAGGAAAAGAATTTCAGGATGTATATTGCATTCGTTTCTCTGACATTAAATGTATCTTTGAAATCTCTGAAATATTCTCTATTCAATTGCTCCACCTTCAACACTTGCATTCCCTTGCCCTGCATAACATTTCCCCAAAACAAAGTGCAAAAACAAAATGAAATATTAAGTATGCTGATAACTTGTTAACTTGTAAAACAAGAATGAACATGGTACA
Source organism: Hemitrygon akajei (assembly GCF_048418815.1). Taxonomy (NCBI): domain Eukaryota; kingdom Metazoa; phylum Chordata; class Chondrichthyes; order Myliobatiformes; family Dasyatidae; genus Hemitrygon; species Hemitrygon akajei. The sequence goes on along the minus strand of NC_133152.1, from coordinate 14,281,273 downwards.
TAACAACAGGTGTAAAACAAATCAGTACGAATTAAACATACTAAAAAAAAAGATCTGGACCAATGATTAGAACTGGGAGGAACAGGAAATTCAAAAATAAATTCTACACATGAATAAAATCAATATCCTTGCAGAACAAGTTTACTAGTGGTAACTGGGAAGGTTTTAATTTGTGGTGGTGGCTGGGAATAGGAATCAGAGCAGTTGGTCGGAAGTGAAGTTAGATAAATGAGGTTTGTCACGTAATACACAACATCGAAACATACAGTGAAATGTACAGTGAACCTGATGGCATGAACATTGACTTCTCTAAATTCCGTTAATGCCCCTCCTTCCCTTCTTACCCCATCCCTGACATATTTAGTTGTTTGCCTGTTCTACATCTCCCTCTGGTGCTTCTTCCCCCCCCCCCCCCCCCCGCCTTCTTTCTCCTGAGGCCTCCCGTCCCATGATCCTTTCCCTTCTCCAGCTCTGTATCACTTTCGCCAATCACCTTTCCAGCTCTTAGCTTCATCCCACCCCCTCCGGTCTTCTCCTATCATTTTGCATTTCCCCCTCCCCCCACTACTTTCAAATCTCTTACTATCTTTTCTTTCGGTTAGTCCTGATGAAGGGTCTCGGCCCAAAACGTCGACAGCGCTTCTCCCTATAGATGCTGCCTGGCCTGCTGTGTTCTACCAGCATTTTGTGTGTGTTGTTGTGAAATGTATCATTTGTGTCAAGACTAACAGTCTGATGATATGCTGGGCAGCTCGTAAGTGTCGCCATGCTTCCAGCGTCAACTTAGCATGCTTACAACTTACTAACCCATAAACCATACATTGTTGGAATGTGAGAGGAAACTAGAGCAGCCAGAGAAAGCCCACAGGGAGAACATACAAACACCTCACAGACAGTTAACCCTAATCACTAGCATTGTAAAACATTGTGTTAACCACCATGCTGTTGCGCTGTCTGCCGTTGGAGACATGTAAAGTTAAAGAAGGTTGGCTCTTTTCTTACAGAGAATGGTAGGTGTCTGGAACGCGTTGCCAGGAAGATGGTAAATGCAGAAATGATAGCAATGCCTATGAGTCACTTATACAGACATGAAGTTAGGGAATAGGGGGATAAGGATCATATATGCAGGCTAATAGGGTTAGTTTAGACATTGTGGTCAGTGCAAACAGTGGCCAAAAGCTCTGTTCCTACAGTTCTATAAATTTAAAAAAAACTTGAGGGTACTTACTCCTATGTAAATAGCATTTTTGCATATAGTACTTGAAAACACTGAACTTGATCTGACAAGAAAACAATTCAAAATTACAGTGGGTAGGAAAGAAGACTAAATGAATTCCGCATACTTGTTTGCAATGCTCACAGCGTTTCAACATTGGGCAGTGCTTCCAGTAATGGATATCCAAGCCTTCATCAGTAAACATTTCATTCCTCTCCCCACAGAATATGCACAAACTGAAAAAGGAAATTGAGACATAATTTTTAAAAAATCAGTCAATATCAGAATGCAAACCTGCTTAAGATTTTATTTTAGTGAACAGGCTGACCTCTGGATCGTCCAAAATATGGATCAACAGAGAAGTAGGCAAGACAACTTTTGTGAACACACTGCTGAAGGACAGTATATTAAGAATGCAAAGTGATGGCAACAACGCAAGCACACAATGCAAAGAATGCTAACTTAAACAAACATAAGTACAATCATAATCTACATACTTGTTTAGACAAGTTCTACGAAATTATCAAACTGGTTCATTGGTACATGGTTTCAAGTTACAGATTCAAATACAATGCTTCATAAAAATGATTAATGCTTCAATTCCAGCAAGTTTATATGGTACATTACATTTTTGCCACAAAGGATGCCAGTTTCTTCTCCTCCACCATCAAATTTCTGAATGGGCAATGAACCATGAAAACTACTTCACTACTTCTTTTTGCTCTCTTTTTAACTTAATTGATACATATTTCTTATTATAATTTAGTTTTTTCAAGAATTATGTATTGCAATGTACTGCTACTGCAAAATAACAAATTTCATGACATATATCAATGAGATTAAACCTGATTCTGAGCTCTTCTTGAAATATTGAGTGTGTGCCTTAAGCTCTTGCTCCTTCTCCTTGATGGTAGCAATGAGAAGATGGCATATCCTGTGTGATGCAGGTCTTCAATGATGGATGCCAACTTTCTGAGCCATAGCCATTACGAAGAAATCTCGATGCTGGGAAAGCAGTGCTCATGATAGAGTTGGCTGAGTTTACAACTTTATACAGCCTTTTCACATACTTTTTGTACTTTGAACATTGAGGTTTGGTGACTAAAGTCAGATAAATTATTTTAATATTGAGACCTATTAAGTCAGTAAGTGATAGTTAAGACACACAGATATGAAGGCATCAGATTTGACCGCAAGTTCAAGGCCAGACTAGTTAGGATGGGTATGTTTCCTTCTGCAATATTTTTAATGATTTTTTAAAATGACATTCCAATAGTTTCAGTCATCATTACTGATACAAACTTTAAATTCCAACTTAAACTTAGTTAAATGAATTTAGATTACCCCACACCATTTATCTCCAAAATTGATATTCCATATTTGTCAACATTAATCTTTTAATTTTAGTACAACCCCACCTGATTTTGCAACAAAACAAATAAATATTTTGGCATGGAAAAAAAGTTTAAGGATCTGAAAAGACCTTCCATTCAATATAATCACTTTCTGTAATAAAATAGTGTGACCACCACCTTCAAAGAGCAAAGGACTGCCGACCTCATAATCTAACTAATCCCATCTTCCTGCATGAGGCCAGTATCCCTCTAATCACTTCCTGTTCAAAGCATTTCTCATTGAATTCACTTCGACAGGATTGTACTAAAATTAAATGGAATTACTTAAAAGACAGCTTGTCAGGATGTTCGTGAAATGGTACACTGTTCTTGTCAAAAGTGACCAAAATACAAATGAAGGCAACAGACTTGGATATCAGAGCATAGCACGGGTGTATATTGTGGATCTGGGTTTGCTAACTGGTTGCACTCTATCAAGAAACACGAGACTGCTCAAGATTTAAGAGAAAAAAGGAGATGAAAAATAATTCAATTTTGGAAATGATTAACAGAAATCAACATCAAACCAGGTGAAAGGCATAGGATTTTGAAACAGGATCCAAATCAAAAAGCCAAACTAAAGTCAGATAAATAATTTTAATATTGAGACCTACTATAAGTCAGTAAAGTAAGACACACAGATATGAAGGTATCAACACGTACAAATAAGCTGGATGAACTCAGCAGGTCGGGTAGCATCCGTTGAATGGGCAGTCAACATTTCGGGCCAAGACCCTTCATCAGTCCTTTGACCACAGCATCTGCAGTGTACTTTGTGTTTCCTATGAAGGTATCAGTTTTGACCTTAAGTTCAAGCTCCATGCAAGTTGTTGTTGGAGATATGGCACAGATGATTTGAAATTGATTTCAGTGATGAAAACTGATCACATTCACATTCCTCATATTTTAAGTAGATAAGTGGAGTGGTTGATTGATCATACCTACATTCACTATGCACCAATATTCCGTTTACAGAACAGTCATTTGGGCAATCTACCAAAGAGCAACTGATATTTGAATAATTTAGGAGACAACACCTCAACTGTCAGGGCAGGGAAACTGATGCATGTGAACATGAGTGCGCATAGATTTGAAAACGGCAAAAATAAACTCTCACATATAAATTATTAACAACATCATCTGATGTTACATTGTGCACTACAACGCTATATAATCACGGAGCTCAGATGACCTTATTCTGACTATACAGTAACTTAATACATACAATTAGAGCAGGCAAATAAAGTTTTGATTGCTTTAATAAAGGAACAATGTCCTTTAGTATCTTCAGTCATGTTGCTGCTACATTAGCTGATAAGTGACTGCCAGTACACCACATCTAAATATTGCATAAAACATTGATAAAATAAGGCACCTACACATCTATTCTACTTTGCATAAATGTTCACTCAACTCAGAGTTATTACTATTTGATTTAACAGCTTTGGACAGTTTCAACCAGCAATGTAAAAATGTGATAAGAAACATTATGAGTTTCAGTACAGTGTAAAAGTGTGTGTGTTTGTGTCTATATATAGATATATATATGTGTATGTGTGTGTGTATTTGTGTATAGAGACACACACAGTCCTTCATCTGCAGCACACCACCCTCACCATTCCTATCATACTTTGCTGCCGCCAGATTTACAAACTCACTCTTTGCTCCACATTGACAAATACAGTACTGTGCAAATGTCTTAGGCACCCTTGCTATATCTGTGTACCCAAAACTTTTACACAGTACTGTATGAATTTACTTTAGGATGGATTAGTCAGTCCTGAAATAGCCACATTACCATGATTAATCAGTGGTGAACAAACAGCCAAATAGCTGATGAACTGTACCTAAATGTTTCCTCTATATAAAGTACAAAGATCCACTCTCATCCTTCAGAGAATAAGAATCAGGTTTAATATCACCAGCATATGTCGTGAGATTTATTGGCAGCAGTACAATGAAATACATGATAAATAGATATAGAAAAAAACCTGAATTACAGTAAATATCTATGCCTATTACATAGTTAAGTTAAAAGTAGTGCAAAAAAAATGTAGTGAGGTAGTGTTCATGGGTTAATGCCCATTTAGAAATCAGATAGCAGAAGTTCCTGAATTGCTGAGTACGTGCCTTCAGGTTTCTGTACCTAATTCCTGATGGTAACAATGAGAAGGCATGCCCTGAGTGGTGGGGGTCGCCTTCCTATGGCACCACTCCTTGAAGGTGTCTTGGATACTACGGAGGTCAGTAACCATGAAGGCTGAGACTAATCTTACAAGTTTCTGAAACTTACTTCGGTCTTGTGCCGTAGTTGCCCCCCCACCCACCCCATACCAGATGATGATACAGCCTTGGAATTAAAATCTAGATAAACCTGACGATTATTTATAATTACATACCAACCAGCTTGGGACTGAATGTAAATGTAAAGTTACTCACGAATGCACCCTAAATTTTATTCATTCATAATATAGTTGCTGAAGTGCTACATACCAAATTTTACACAATTTACAACGTAACAAAAATGAAGAAAAATAACTAAAGTCATAATGCAAAGGAACCTGGTTGTTACAGGGTTGTAGACATGAGTGTTAAATGTGGGCTTACTTATCCAAATAATCAGCAACAGTGGACTGTTCAATTGATATCTCTGGTTGCAAGGCAGGAACTTTTGTCCCATGATCTAGAAAGAAAAATATTTAAAAATCAAGTAAATAATTACCTTTTCAGTTAATTTCAGAGGTTGATAAAGTTTTAAATGTTAAGGACATCAAAAGATTTATGACTGTTTTCAGAAAGTAGCCCTGACACAAAAGATCAGCCACGATAGAGGAAGGATGTGGAAAACATGCAGAGGAGATTTAGAAGGATGTTGCCTGGATTGGGGAGCATGCCTTATGAAAACAGGTTGAGTGAACTCAGCCTTTCTCCTTGGAGCGATGGAGGATGAGAAGTTGCCTGATAGAGGTGTATAAGATGATGAGAGCCATTGATCATGTGGATAGTCAAGAGGCTTTTTCCTAGGGCTGAAATGGTTGCCACAAGAGGACACAGGTTTAAGGTGCTGGGAGTAGGTACAGAGGAGATGTCAGGGTTAAGGGTTTTTTTTACGCAGCGAGTGGTGAGTGCATGGAATGGGTTGCCGGCAACGGTGGTGGAGGCGGATACAATAGGGTCTTTTAAGAGACTTTTGGATAGATACATGGTGCTCAGAAAAACAGAGGGCTATGGGTAAGCCTAGTAATTTCTAAGGTAGGGACATATTTGGCACGACTTTGCGTGCTGTAGGATTTTCTATGTTTCTATATTACTGAATGACCAAAATGTATGAGAGGACACAAAAGCATCTTCCTAGTACATTTCTTACATTATTTTCATTCTTAATTTCAAATATTAATCACGTTTTGTTACTTCAGCCTGTCATTAATTAATAATACACAAATAAATTGGAAAATTCACATGCATGTGCTGAAGTATTTGGATTGCCTCAGATCACAGCATAATCCTTCTAAATGTTTATATTGAATCATACTTACTTCATTTTTATTGTTAGTCAATAAAGCAATCAGGAAAGAAATCAAGATACAAGTTCATTGTCATACACATGTGCATACATATGCACAGGTGCAATGAAAACTTTACCTATAGCAGTATCTCAGGCACATAGCATTAGAGACATTTATAAAAAAGAAGAAAAAAAATCAAACAAAATTATACAAGAAAAAACATTTTGAGCAAAAATAGTCAATTGTAGGGCCAAGTTATCAAAGTGGTACTGAGTTAGTAATTGGGGGGTTCTGCAGATTGGCTCAAAAATCAAATGGATAAAAGGGAACAGTTATCATTCTGGACACTCAAATTTGAGCAAGTGGTGTTATTTCTATTGCTCAGTTTGTAAGTGATCATTCACCTCAGAGTCACTGTTAAACAAGGAAGTAAAAACATTTGCTCACTAAGTACATTAAGTCTTTATGTACTTAATGTCCTTATGCTACAGTGGCATGCAAAAGTTTGGGCACCCCGGTTAAAATTTCTGTTACTGTGAATACTAAAGTGAGTAGAAGATGAACCTATTTCCAGAAGTCATAATGTTAAAGATGAAACATTCTTTTCAACATTTTAAGCAAGCTTAGTGTTATAGTCGCGCTGATACGCAACAAGTGAAAGCAACACACTGAGTTGAGCAAGGTCTGGTTGAACTGTTTACTGTTTCAATCAGCGTGCGCTTAAGTACCCGTTCCCAGCATCCACCGCTCTCTTTGGGGCGTAAGTGACGTCGTCTTCCGGGCCAAGGTCTGCCCCGCACTCACCAGATGCCGCTGGTTGCGGACTCGCCTGCAACTGTTGGAGCCGGTTCGCTTGCCCCGTTGGCGAGCCGCCGCATGACTGCTGCCCCCCCCCCAGAACCGGCGCTAGGAGGTGCAGTGTCCACAGCCTGCACACTGTCAGTTTTTTTAGGTGGCCGGCCTCATCGTCGTGGGGTGGCACCGCAACCAGGCATTCAAGATCTAGATGCGCCGGTTTGAGACAGTCAATGGTAAAAGTCTCTTCACAACCGCCAATGTCGAGAACGCAGGCCAAATGTGTGGATTAAAAGGGCCTTGAGTGCCTTGTACCTGTCTGTTGCCGGAGGCTGAGGCAGAAAGTCGGTAACGCGGCCCGCTGTCTCCTGGTCGAGGGTGGCCACCACGTAGTAATAACTGGTGGCGCATGAGACAATTTGCCTGACCTGGAACTGGGCCTCTGCTTGCTCGAACCAGACCAGGGGTTGAATGGTCCAGAAGGTTGGCAGTTTAAGGGAAACAGCATTCTGCAGAGCCAAGTCATTCATGCTGGGTCCAAATGCCATTGGACCATCGGGGTCACCAATGTAGTCGCACTGATACGCAACAAGTGAAAGCATCACACTGAGTCAAGTAGGGTCTGGTTGAACCATTTACTGTTGCAATCAGCGCGCGCTTAAGTACCCGCTCTCTGTGGGGCGGAAGTGACGTCGTCTTCCAGGCCGAGGACTGCCCGGCACTCAGAGCTTTCTCGGATGCCGCTGGCTGCAGACTCGCCCGCAACTGTTGGAGCCAGTTCGCTTGCCCTGTTGGCGAGCCGCCCAAGTGTATTATTTTTCTTTTGTACAATTTTAGAGAGAAAAAAAGGGAAAGGAGCACCCCAAAGATCTGAGCTCTCAGATAACTTTTACCAAGGTCTCCGACCTTACTTAACTTGTTAGGGCTACGGCTTGTTCACAGTCATTGTTCGGAAAGGGCAGGTGATGCAAAATTCCAAAGCTAAATAAATACCCTGACTACTCAAACCTTGTCTCAACAATCAGCATCCATGCAGCTGCCTAGCACTCTGAAAATTAAAATAAATTATGCTCACAAAGCAGGAGAAGGCTGTAAGAAGATTGCAAAGCGTTTTCAGGTAGTCGCTTCCTCAGTTTATAATGCAATTAAGAAATGGCAGTTAACAGGAATGGTGGAGGTCAAGTTGAGGTCTGGAAGACCAAGAAAACTTTCCAACAGGACTGCTCGTAGGATTGCAAGAAAGGCAAATCAAAACCCCCATTTGACTGCAAAAAACCTTCAGGAAGATTTAGCAGACTCTGGAGTGGTGGTGCACTGTTCTACTGTGCAGCGACAACTGCACAAATATGACCTTCATGGAAGAGTCATCAGAAGAAAACCTTTCCTGCATCCTCACCACAAAATTCAGTGTCAGAAGTTTGCAAAGGAACATCTAAACAAGCCTGATGCATTTTGGAAACAAGTCCTGTGGACTGATCCAAGTTAAAATAGAACTTTTTGGCCGCAATGAGCAAAGGTATGTCTGGAGAAAAAAGGGTGCAGAATTTCATGAAAAGAACACCTCTCCAACTGTTGAGCACAGGGGTGGATCGATCATGCTTTGGGCTTGTGTTGCAGCCAGTGGCACGGGGAACATTTCGTAGAGGAAGAATGAATTCAATTAAATACCAGCAAATTCTGGAAGCAAACATCACACCGTCTGTAAAAAAGCTAAAGATGAAAAGATGTTGAGCCTAATCTAGCTTCAACCAATAACCGAGTCAGTTTAAAACTGGAAATTCAACAGTGTAAATGCTTTCATTCCTGAGTAATTGCCAAACCACTGGAGTTAAATCAATAGATCTAGCAAAGTTTGTTGTCTATTTTGTCAAATGTATTGGAAAATTCTCTTAGAATATATTTAAAACAATAAGAAATATTTAGTTCCAGTAGAAGAAAGCATGAAATAGTTGCTTACATCCTTTGATTGCCTTGCTCCGTTTGATATCAGAAGGTGAAACATTTTTTCCATTCCGCTTGCAACAATTTTTGCTTCATTGTGAAGGGGGAACAAGATCTAAATTTAAATCCTAGCCTCAGAGGACTCATCATTGAAGGATAAATCTCCAATGGCTTTTCTTTCATATGTGAATGAATAATAGAAATAAATTTACACAAACCTGATTTAGAATGTTTGCTGCTTTCAACATCTTTCCCCTGGAAAAAATGTGAAATTTAAATCATTAGAATCCCTCCAACATGCTTAATTATTGAAATAATCAATGCTTAACATTCAACTGCAGTACCAAGAAAATGCTATACAATCTGACAAAAAACATCCAGAGAAAATATTCTGTTTAAACTACCATACAATGCCTGGCTTCAATGAACAGTTCGGTCTGATCAAAATTGACTGTCCTGTTATGCAAAATATAGTTGGGTTAATTTCCAATTTAAAGACATTAAAATGTTTTTTTTAAACAATTCAATACTATCCCAGTCATTTTTATCATAAAAATCAAAGTTTTATTACTTTATAAAGAAATTCTCAAATTGCCTTACAGAAATTGGACAAACTTATTACCCATTCTGAACACCCCTAAATAGAGTAATTAGCCTAGAGCTAACCAGCTTTCATTCTTGATGGCGGATTTTCTTCCAAGAACGATCATATTGAACCAGTTTGATTTTGGAATAAAACAATTTGGTTTGGTTTATTACTAGTGTCATATGCACAGAGATACAGTGAACAGCTTGTCTTCCATACTGCTCATACAGATCAAATTATTACAGTGCATTGAGGTAGAACACAGTAAAAAAAAAACTACACACAGACCCCACATAACACTGATTCATTACAACACGGTTATTCAATTTTTAATTGAAATTTTTAAAATGACAAAAATTCATACTAAACAACTCTTAAAACTCCTCCAGAGCAGTCGCCATTACAGTAAACAATCAGCCAACGAGTGTGCTTCACATATGCTCTGAGCTACTCCCCACCACCTACAGTTCATGCTCTGCATCCCACGTGTATTAAGCTTTCTTGCTCCCTCACCAATTTATTGCATTTTTTTGTCACACAATGTCTGGGAAACGGCCTGCAACTTCCACTGAGGGTTGTACATCTAAGATGTATTGGAAAAGCATTTACATGGATGTGAAACTGCAATTGGTACGGTGTTTGGAAGCTGGTGAGTGTTAGGTTGATGATGGCGTCTCTTTGAAATTGGCTACATCAATAGTCAGAGCAATTATAAAAAATGGAGACAACATAAAAGCTTCTGCAATGATGACAAAGTTATCAAAGGTGAGTCCTTCAAGGAGCCACTTGCTTGAAAAAACTGAAGACAGACTAAATATATGGGTGGATGGCCAACATAACACAACATGCCCTTAAGTCAGCTGATAATAATGGAAAAGGCAAGAAGCATCTTCAATCATATTCAAGAAGTTGATACGTTGATAACGTTCACAGCCAGCAGAGGTTGGTTTGAAAGATTTAAACAGTGCAGTAACCTCGATAGCATACCTATCGCTGGTGAAGCAGTTAGTGTAGGCAGTAAGGCAGACCAGGGTTTTCCTGCAACAGTAAAGGGCATAATCGAAAAGGACGACCATCCTCCTGAGCTGTCTTCAATGTGGATGAAATGGGCCTATTTTGGAAAAGAATGCCTTCTCATAATTTCATCTCCTGAGAAGAGAAACATGCATGTGTTCAAGGCTGCAAAGGACCGGTTAACTCTCTTGATAGGAGGCAATGCTAAAGGTGACTTTAAGTTAAAGCCTGTGCTTGTGCAATACTCAAACACCACGAGCAATGAAAGGCATTTTAAAGTCAATCTACCAGTGACTGGACAACAAACAAAAAAGCCTGGATGATGACTGATGTTTCCCAAAATTGTTTTGTTTCACATTTTGGTCTAGCAGTGAAGCTGTATTGTTGGGAGCATGACTTTGAATCTAAAGCATTGCTGGTGCTTGACAATCCACCAGGCCACCCTGAAATCCTGACATACTTTTTGTAGAAGTAGTTTAACTTCCACCCAACACCACTTCATTACTTCAACCAATGGACCAAGAAGTAATATCGAATTTTAAAGCCTACTACCTTTGTCGCACATTCAAGCAACTTGTAGAAGAAACAAAAAGGTCAAGACAAACAATCGATCAGGCAATTTTGAGAAAACTACAATGTCATGAAAGTGGTAGACAATATCAGAACAGGCTGAGATGAATTAGATAGATAGATAGAGATAGATAGATACTTTATTCATCCCCATGGGGAAATTCAACTTTTTTCCAATGTCCCATACACTTGCTGTAGCAAAACTAATTACATACAATACTTAACTCAGTAAAAAAATATGATATGCATCTAAATCACCGTCTCAAAAAGCATTAATAGCTTTTAAAAAGTTCTTAAGTCCTGGAGGTAGAATTGTAAAGCCTAATGGCATTGGGAAGTATTGACCTCTTCATCCTGTCTGAGGAGCATTGCATTGATAGTAACCTGTCACTGAAACTGCTTCTCTGTCTCTGGATGGTGCTATGTAGAGGATGTTCAGAGTTATCCATAATTGACCGTAGCCTACTCAGCGCCCTTCGCTCAGCTACCGATGTTAAACTCTCCAGTCCTTTGCCCACGACAGAGCCCGCCTTCCTTACCAGCTTATTAAGACGTGAGGCGTCCCTCTTCTTAATGCTTCCTCCCCAACATGCCACCACAAAGAAGAGGGCGCTCTCCACAACTGACCTATAGAACATCTTCAGCATCTCACTGCAGACATTGAATGACGCCAACCTTCTTAGGAAGTACATTCGACTCTGTGCCTTCCTGCACAAGGCATCTGTGTTGGCAGTCCAGTCAAGCTTCTCGTCTAACTGTACTCCCAGATACTTGTAGGTCTTAACCTGCTTTATTCAAACTAATTAATTAATTACTAATTAAGAAATTAATTACTTCAAACTGCATAAACGGAGTGTGGAAGAAACTATGGTCAGAAGCATGCAACAACATCCGAGAATTTCAGGCGGAACTAATCATCCAAAACATCATTGAACTGGTCAGTGAGGCAGGATTAGAGGATGTTAATTATGGTAATGTTGAAGAGATACTGCATTCTCATGGTGAGAGCCTTAATAACAAAGAACTTCAAGAATTGACTGAGCAACACATCGTGGGTGAATCGGAGGACACAGATGGAGAAGAGGAAACACCAGCAAGAAACCTCACCACAAAATTCCTCAGCAATAGCATCACAACAATCACACAAATCATTGACCAGTTTATCGATAATGACCCTGACTGGGAACGAAGTAGTACGGGAAAGAGAGGTGTTCTCGACATGATTTCCTGCTACCGAGAACTGCTTGATGAGAGGAAACTTATGAGAGGCAGTCAGTCACATCTTAACACCTACTTGAAGAAGGTGGCAAAGTTAGAGAAGAACTCACAGCTTTGTCCCTCCTCTAAGATGTAACCACCACCCGCTTTTCTCCACTGCTGCTGTAATGTGTTGCTACTCCACTGATATACAGGTTAGGCTTATTTGCATGTTTGTTACTCCACAAGTTACTCTGTATAGATAAACAAGCCATCCAGGTACAAGAAGACATCTACCTATGTTTCATTGACTATACAGAAGCTTTTGACACTGTCAGACACCGCAAACTCCTGGAAATGCTTGACATAGATGGGAAAGATATATGTTTCTTAAGAAACTTATACTGGGACCAGACAGCATCCATCAGAATAGAAGGAGAAGTGAGTGAGTATGTGAATATTATGAGAGGAGTCAGGCAAGGTTGTGTCTTTTCATCCAACTTATTCAACCTGTATAGTGAAAATATCTTGAGAAGTATCAAGGACATCAAAGGACTCACAATTGGAGGCCATAATATAATAACATTAGATATGCTGATGACATCGTACTAATAGCTGACTCAGAAACAAAACTTCAAGAATGACTCACTATAGTGGCAGTGGAAAGTAATTGCAGAGGCCTCTCAATCAACACCAAGAAGACAGAAAGCATGGTCATTTCCAGAAAGACAAACATCCCACAATGTGTGATCAAGATCGGAAACACAAACATCAAACACGACAACAAATTCGGATTTCTTGGCAGACAAATAACAAGTGATGGCAGGTGCGACACAGATATCAAATACAGAATAGCAATGGCAAAAGAAGCTTTCCAGAAAATGAAGACCATATTAACAAGACAGAAAGATGAGCATGTACACTAAAAACAGAATACTGCAGTGCTACATTTATTCTATCCTGACTTACAGAACTGAATGCTGGACCATCTCCCCAGCAATGGAAAAGAGACTAGAAACAGCTGAATTATGGCTCTACAGGAGAATGTTAAAAATATCACAGACTACACACACATCAAATGAAGAAGTTCTCAGAAGAGCCCAAGCAGTTAGATCACTCATACCAACAATAAGAGAAAGACAACTCAGATTCCTAGGACATATCATGCAGAAAGATGAACTAGAAAAACTCATACTCTCTGGAAAGATCGAGGGGAGCAAGCCTAGAGGAAGACCTCGGCTTATGTACATCAAAAGCCTAGCTAGGTGGCTACACATCGAGGAAATGTAAGTCATCCAAAGAAGAAGGGGTAGATCTGTATGGAAAACCATGGTCACCAACATCCGCATCGAATATGGTACCTAGACAGACATAAAATATCAGGTTTATTTTTTTTCTTCAGACACAGATGTCAGTTTACATAATGCTATGATGACCAGAGCACTGATTTACATAGTGCTCCACCTCCAAGGAACTCATCGTCAGCGTTAAATGTGTCTGAGCACATAACAATGCAGAATGAAGTGCACAGCTACACAGAAAGTGCAGTGCAGGTAAACAAAGTGCAAGATCCTGACAAGGTTAATTGTGAGGTCAAGAGTCCATCTCACTGTACTAGGGAACGATTAGTCTTATGACAACAGGGTAGAAACTGTCCTTGTAGTATATGCTTTCAGGCTTCTGTATCTTCTACTCAATGGGAGAGGGGAGACAGAGTGTCACTGGGGTGGGTGGGATCTTCCATAGATGCTGCCTGACCTGTTAACTGTTTCCAACATTTTGTGTTTATATGTATCAGTCATATAGCAATTATATTAACTTAGCCATTAAATTCAATCAAAGCTTTTATCGTTAGATTTTTAAAAAAAATCACATTATGCTTAAGTATTAAATTAGTATCATTATTAAAAAAACAATATCTATACAATATTCTAGAAATACCTGACCTGAGAAACAGAGTGAAGAATGAGAAGAAATTAATAAAATTGTTCAGCTACTGAGATGGTTTGAAAAGCATCTGTGTTTTGTCCAAAGTATTAAATAACATAATTCCATGACAAATTAAAAAGGGACATTTTCCACTAGCTTTAATTTCACTATTTGATTAGATACTCAGCAAAGTAAGGCATTGACCTAAAGTTTAATACATGGCATTTATTTTGTTCTAGATGCTGGACAGAAGTTTAGATATTGAAGTGACCTTAGTAACATGTATCAAACCATTGCATATCTGAAACATTGTACTGAATGTCTGTCAAGTTTGTATTTTGCATTATTCATCAAAAAAGTGCCAAACTCTCTATATATCAGGAAAGAAAAAAGACTTACACCACTTCAAGATGGAGTCTCAGGTGGCAAGACCTCTTGGCTGCAGCACAGCCTGGTATGGAAACACCAATGCACTTGATTCAAAATCAGGTTTAACATCACCGGCATATGTTGTGAAATTTGTCGTCTTTGCTGCAGCAGTACAATGCAATACATAACAAAGGGGGAAAAAACTGTAATTAAATACAAACCCCATTTCCAGAAAAGTTGAGATATTTTCCAAAATGCAATAAAAACAAAAATATGTGATATGTTAATTCACGTAAACCTTTATTTAACTGACAAAACTACAAAGAAAATATTTTCAATAGTTTTACTGACCAACTTAATTGTATTTTGTAAATATACACAAATTTAGAATTTGATGGCTGCAACACACTCAACAAAAGTTGGGACAGAGGCATGTTTACCATTGTGTTACATCATCTTTCCTTTTAATAACACTTTTTAATCATTTTGGAACTGAGGATACTAACAGTAGTAGATTTGCAATTGGAAATTTTGTCCATTCTTGCTTGATATAAGACTTCAGCTGCTCAACAGTCCGTGGTCTCTGTTGTCTGATTCTCCTCTTCATGATGCACCATACATTTTCAATAGGAGATAGATCTGGACTGGCTGCAGGCCAGTCAAGCACACACACTCTGTGTCTACAAAGCCATGCAGAAAGCCCGTGCAGAATGTGGTCTGGCATTGTCCTGCTGAAATAAGCATGGACGTCCCAGGAAGAGACGTCGCCTTGATGGCAACATATGTCTTTCTAAAATCCTAATATACGCCTCAGAGTCAATGGTACCTTCACATACATGCAACTCACCCATGCCGTAGGCACTGATGCACCCCCATACCATCACAGATGCTGGCTTTTGCACCTTTCGCTGATAACAATCAGGATGGTTGTTTTCATCTTTGGCACGGAAAACTCGACACCCGTTTTTTCTGAAAACTAGCTGAAATGTGGACTCATCTGATCACAGCACATGGTTCCACAGTCTTTCGATCCATCTGAGATGAGCTCGGGCCCAGAGAACTCGCCAGCGTTTCTGCATTGAGTTGATGTATGGCTTCCTCCTTGCGTAATACAGTTTCAAGTTGCATTTCTGGATGCAGCGACGGACTGTGTTAAGTGACATTGGTTTTCCGAAGTACTCTCGAGCCCAGGTGGCTATAATTGACACAGTAGCATGACGGTTTCTTAGGCAGTGTCGCCTGAGGGCTCGAAGATCATGCGCATTCAACAGTCGTTTCCGACCTTGCCCTTTACGCACTGAGATGTCTCTGAATTCTCTAAATCTTTTCACAATATTGTGTACTGTAGATGTTGAAAGACCTAAATTCTCTGCAATCTTGCGTTGGGAAATGGTCCTCTTGAACTGACTAACAATTCTCTCACGAATTTTGGCACAAAGGGTTGAGCCACAACCCATCCTTGCTTGCAAAGACTGAGCCTTTGATGGATGCTATTTTTATACCTAGTCATGATACCTCACCTGCTACCAATTAGCCTGCTTAATGTGGAGTCTTCCAAACTGGTGTTACTTGAATATTCTGTGCACTTTTCAATCTTATTTTAACTCTGTCCCAACTTTTGTTGAGTGTGTTACAGCCATCAAATTCTAAATTTGTGTATATTTACAAAATACAATTAAGTTGGTCAGTAAAACTATTGAAAATCTTTTCTTTGTACTTTTGTCAGTTAAATAAAGGTTCACGTGAATTAACATATCACAGATTTTTGTTTTTATTGCATTTTGGAAAATATCCCAACTTTTCTGGAAATGGGGTTTGTAGCTAAATTAAATAAGTAGTGCAAAAATAAAAGTAAAAATAAAGTAGAGAGTTAGTATTCATGGGTTCAATGTCCACTTATAAAACTGGATGGCAGAGGGGAAGAAGCTGTTCATGATTCGTTGAATGTGTGCCTTCAGGCTCCTGCATCTCCTTGCTGATGGTAGCAGTGAGAACAGGGCATTTCTTAGGTGATGGGTGTCCTTAATTACAGATGTCGCCTTTTGAGGCATTGCTCCTTGAAGATGTCTTGGATACTAAGGAGCTAGTGTCCATGATGGAGCTAAGTTTACAACTCTCTGCAGCTTATTTCAATCCTAAATGGAAAATCCTACAAAAAGTAGTGGATATGATCCAGTCCATCATGGTAAAGCTGTCTCCCCCTACCATTGAACACATTTACATGGAGCGCTGTTGCAGAAAAGCAGCATCCATCATCAGGGACCCCACCACCCAGGACATGCTCTCTTCTTGCTATTGTCATCAGGATAGTAGCACAGGAGCCTCATGATTCACACCACTGGGTTTGGGAGCAGTTATTACTCCACAACCAGTGGGGTCTTAAACCAGGTTTGATAATTTTTATGAACTTCGTTATCTCAATGTGCATAGATACTGGATATCACCAAAAAAAAATGACATGGAATGTGCAATAATTATGTATCCATATAGGCAGCAACAACTCCACCTTGATTATTCACATTACTGGGGCCTCACAAGGATGCATTCTCAACTCCCTTTTTAATTCCCTGTACATTCATGACTGCGTGACCAGATTCCACTCTAACTTCACTGACATATTGACAGATAACACCATTGTAGTGAACCATGTCCAACAATGAGTTGGAGTACAGGAAGGAGTAGAGAGCTTAGAGATAGTGTTATGATAACAACTTTCCCTTCAAAGTCAGAACAAAAGAGCTGGTCATTGCAAATGCAACTGTTTACATCAGTGGTGTTGAGTTTAAGACAAAAATTTCAAATTCTTAAAGGTAATGATCACCAGTAGCCTATCTTGCTCAACCATGGTGAATGGCACAATGAAGAAATACCAGTCCCTCTGCTTCCTCAGGAAGCTCAAGAAATTTGGCATGTCCTCTTTGACTCACCAAATTGTATTGATAAACTACAGCAAGCATCCGATTTGGACACTTTACAACTCAGTATGACAACAGATCTGCCCATGACTACAGGAAACCACAGAGAGTGGTGGACACTGCTTAGTACATATCAGAAACCAGCCTCCTCTCCACCGACTCTGCACACATTTCTCACTGGCTCAATAAAGCAGCCAGCATAACCGAAGAACCCATCTGCTCCAGATATTATCCCCCACCCCCAACGCTCCCCCCAAAATTCCCATCGGACAGAAGACACAAAAGCCTAAAAGCAGGTTCAAGGACAGCTTTTTTCATTGATATAAGACTACTGAATGTTCTCTAGTATGATAATATGGACTCAATCTCACAATCCTTGTCATTACGACCTTTCATTTTATTGTCTTCCTGCAATGCACTTTCTCAGTGACCACCACTTCATTCTGCACTCTTACTGATTTAGTTTGTACTAACTCAATGCACTGTTGTACTGAGTTGACCTGTATAAACAGTATGTAAGACAAGAATGAACTTTGGTACATTTTGACAATAATAAACCAATTTACTAATTAAACTCCTTATAGATCTGCATTCAGTATTGAGTACTATATTTTAGAAAGGACATTTTGCACAACATAACTGAAGAATGCAACAGGGTGGTAAGAACCACTTTTCACTGTCTATTGATTAAACAAGATTAGAGCTTGTCATTGATGTTATGGAACTATGGTGTGTAATAATACAGCAAACTGACAAACAAAACTTGGTGGGTAGCACAAAATAACCAAATTAACATCTGAGCCACATTACAAAATGAATTTCACTACTTTTGTCTGTTCACCTATCATCTCCAAGACAATTGTTTAAGCCCATTGGCCATGTGAAAAATTACAGAACAACATGGCAACTCATTTAGTCCATCATGTTTCTTATGGCTCCTTGAGCCATCTAATTAATCTTTCATTTGGATTTTAACCCCACTGCACATTTAGTTTATTACTTTCCTACCAACAGTTGTAAGTTGCACCTGAAATCACGTTTATACACCTTTTCAGTTTGGACTTCTGCCTGCATGTCTCTCAATGCTGCTAGCTGTTCCTGAAGAGCTCGAATTTCCTCCTTCTTCCGCCTCTCTGCGTCTTCAGCAGCTGCTTTTTTATGTGCCTATTAGAAACATACGACCAAATAAATCATTTAAAAACATTTGTATCTGCATGAGTGATCATTACTCACATGGCTTTCAATAATTTTTAGTATTATTTCCCCTTTCTTACGTTGTTTTTAATTAATTGTGATGCTTTCTTGACAAAGTCATATTTCATTTATATCATCCAATAAATATTTAATTTTCTTGAAAGCCAAACACTTTCTGTGAACTGGAAGGTGTTAAAAGATCAAATAAAACATCAGTTGACGGAAGCACACTTCCACCATTGCAGAACTTACTCGCTGTTCAGCTTCTGTTGGCTTCCCATCAATTTTTGCAAACCCATCAAAAAGTGATTTGTACAGCACATTTTTGCGAATACTTGCATCTTCAGGTGGAAGATAATGCAAAATTGCACTCCTGTGTTGTCGATACATGTCAAAAATAATCCGTATAGCTGTATCTCGGACTTCCGATGCTGAGTGTTCCAAAGCTTCTGCTGCAAACTTAGAGAAGTTTGAGAGATTATTCATTACCTCACTCAAGAGGAAATATATCTATAAATATTCAACTAGTTTCCCAGTAGGAGCTACAACAAAATCTTTCCTTCCACCAACAAGATGACCTGAAAGGTGTACTGAATTCACTCACAGATGGCACTTCCAATTATTGCCATTGGTTACAGAACATTTCTTCCCCTTATTCCAACTCTCAAACTCCTTGTACTCCAGTGTCAATTACAATCACATTGGGGAGCCTGGAGTCAGAGGCCAAACTGGACAAGAACAAACACAAAGTACACTGCAGATGCTGTGGTCAAATCAACACGTACAAACAAGCTGGATGAACTCAGCAAGTCAGGCAGCATCCATGGAAATGAGCAGTTAACGTATCAGGCCGAGATCCTTCGTCACGACTGAAGAAGGAGGGGGCAGGGGCCCTATAAAGAAGGTGGGGGGAGGGTGGAAGGTGCCAGGTGAAAAACCAATCAGAGGAAAGATCAAGGGGTAGGGGAGGGGAAGCAGGGAAGGGATAGGCAGGAGAGGTGAAGGAGGAATGTAAGGGGAAAACACTATGGGTAGTAGAAGGTAGAATCATGAGAGAGGTGATAGGCAGCTGAAAGAGGAGGCAGAATGAAACTGGGATGGGGGAAGGGAGAGGGAGGGAATTACCGGAAGTTGGAGAATTTGATGTTCATACCAAGGGACTGGAGTCTACCCAGACAGTATATGAGGTGTTGCTCCTCCAACCTGAGTTTGGTTTCCCGACGCAGATTGGGGTACTGCTTCGTCGAGCACCTCCACTCCGTCCACCACAACAAACAGGATCTCCCAGTTGCCATCCACTTCAACTCTACTTCACATTCCCATTCGGATATGTCCATACATGGCGTCCTCTACTGCCATGATGAGGCCAAACTCAGGTTGGAGAAGCAACACCTCATATACTGTCTGGGTAGTCTCCAGCCCCTTGGTATGAACATCGAATTCTCCAACTTCCAGTAATTCCCTCCCTCTCCATTCCCCATCCCACTTTCACTCTGCCTCCTGTTCCAACTGCCCATCACCTCTCTCATGATTCTGCCTTCTTCTACTACCCATAGTGTTTTCCCCTTACATTCCTCCTTCACCTCTCCTGCCTATCCCTTCCCTGATTTCCCTCCCCTACCCCTTGATCTTTCCTCTGATTGGTTTTTCACCTGGCACCTTCCACCCTCCCCCCACCTTCTTTATAGGGCTCCTGCCCCCTTCTTCTTCAGTCCTGACGAAGGGTCTTGGCCCGAAACATTGACTGCTCGTTTCCACGGATGCTGCCTGACCTGCTGAGTTCATCCAGCTTGTTTGTATGTGGACAAGAACAAACCAGATCTAATTCCCTCAAACAAGAATCTACAGACTCAGTCCTGCTGAAGGTTCTCAGGCTGAAACGTTGACTATACTTCCTTTTATAGATGCTGCCTGGCCTGTTGAGTTCCTCCAGCATTTTGTGTCCATCACTCTAATTCCCTCAAGACAGGTTTTAAATATTTTGCTTACAAAAAATCAGTGGCAACATCACCACCAGCAGTTTTTAATTCCAGTTTTAATTATTTGAATTTAAAAATAACAACTGACATGGCGAAATTAGAACTGTATCAATAACCCAATTCTTTGGAAACAAATCCAATAACTTAAGTCATTGAAGAGTCCCAGTCCAAAGACTTACTCTCATTAATTAGATGAATTTGATTAATTAATCAGAACTTTCCTGCAGCATTGTTGGCATGTGTCAAATTACAGTCTGCTACAGATGTTAACTTGATTCTTTCCTTGCATTACCACTAATATAATAACATATATTCCCTAAAAATCACCTTGAAAATTCTTGGAGAATCGTGGCAATCTTTTACTAGCTTAATCTTTCACTAAATGGCTGGCAGTTATCTTGAAAATCCTCAGCAGCAACAACGTGTAGGAGTTTCTATCTGCCATCACCCTTGATGGATCACAGACATACATGCTTCCCTATTGAACTGTGCTTCTGCCAGAGATTGGGATTTGAGCAACATCTCCTTGCCCAGCTGCAGATAATTAAGGTATCCAGACATAACAATCACTTTCAAACAGTTTTGCTACCTATATAAAACTTATGACTTATGCTAGAAGGGCTTGTACAAAGCTATTTTGATAGCTGCATTCCTGTTCTTAACATCCAAGCCAATACTGCACATTACTTAGTAAACACAAACTTATCACTTGCTCATCCACAGCTCTTCAATTAGTCTGCCAAATAGCTTGAGGGGAAAGAGTCAGGTCTAGCACAAGGTCTAGAGTTCCTTTTGGTGTGGTCAAGTTTCATTTATTGACCACAAATCTCTTGCAAGGAATAGTCCAACAATTTACTTTAAATTGTGTTTAACTAAATGAAAATACTGTTCCTTAAACATTATTAAAAGAGAGCAGGAGAGTGAGAGTGAATTAGATGGTTCATACAGATGAGATGAATTGCCTGCTTCGTTGACCTGACATTCTACGCATCTGGATCCCAAATAGCCTCAAACTTCATTCAAAACTTGGATGCACTTAAAACATGAAAAACACTTGCCCTTTTCTCTGTGAGAATATCCAATCCACATTTGTAATATGCCTTTGAGTTCTGAAATGGACTTTGAATGCCTCTGCTTAGATCAATTCAAGATAATGAATACAGCCCCTTTGCTATCCAGGAATGTTTTTCAACAACGATTAGTGCCCTTTTCACTTACATAATAAAAGCTAAACTCAGGACATCCTCCTCCTGCCAGTGTTAGTTAGCTCACCAGTGGTGACTGAAATGTCTGCACCTAAACTGAATTTTGACTTGCCCACCAATATTATAATTCCTGCTGTTTAACACTCGAGCCAAAATCCATCCCAACTTGCATGCTGAAAATGTTATATTACTATCTTTCACCAACCTCTTTCCTTTTTTCACCACAATTCATTCTCAGTGTTATTAGCTCTTTAAATACAAAACAGAAATTATGAACTAGATTAAAAATACAGAACTGCATTCTTTGGTTTATTCATGCAATACTAGTTACAAAGGTTTTATAATCCAGGTAGCCTCACAACAAAATCTCATATGGAGATAGCTAGCAAGTTTTCAGTATTCTATATAGCCTTTTGTCCATAAAGCACTCAGTAAATATCCAAGAATTTAATGTTTATTCCATCTTGAAGCAATGGCAATGAAGTCTTCCAGGATTCAACATCCCAAGAAAGGTAGACATATTTCTCCTGCCCTCTGCCAGTTACTTCTCTTGGATTAGGAGGTTTGTGGTAGCTGTCTCACCGCAACTCTACTTCCAGATGCAGAGAGCAAATTGACAACTACAAGAAACTCAGCCAGGCTTAAATCCCACATCTAGAATGTCTCTATTATCTTTCAGTTAAAATCTTTAACGATTAGAATAATTTGCAACTTTTGGAAAGAGCTACAAACATAAAAACCAAGACACTTACACATTCAAATTTAGGATATTGAAGACAAAAGAAAAAGCCTTCTTTCTGGTCAACAAGCTCCAATTCAGTTGAATGGGCAAACAGCTGTACAAAATTATGCGGAGTACAGATAAGGTCTTTTTCCACTGAGGTTGGGTGAGACTAGAACTAGAGAATTTAAATTAAGGGTGAAATATTTAAGGGGAAACCTGAGGAGGAACTCTGTCACACATAAGTTGGTGTGAGTGTGTTCAACTGCCAGCTGAAGCAAGGGGATATGGATTCGATTGTAACATTTAAGTTTGAATAAATACATGGATGGAAGAGGTATGGAGGGCTGCAGTCCAGGTACTGGCAATTCAACAAGGCAGAGTAATAAGTTTGGCATGGACTTGAGGGCCCTCTTCTGCACTGTATGACTCTGTTGGTCTCTGCACAGGGGGAAAAAGAACTGCCCTTTGATTAGTATACAGAAGCACTAAATAGAAAGCAAGAAATGGATCCTGCTTGACAATGGACTATTCAATCTTTTTAAAATTAGGAAATTAAATCTGTTTCCATTTGCAAACAAGGGGCTAAAAGGTAATGCACCATTTTACCATAGGGTGTTAACATTGTTTTATTAAACTGTAAAAAATTTCCTGAACACTAGTTCAAGATTTGCTGCACTATTACTTGTCAAGTAATTTATACTAAATGGGTTGTAAATAATAAATTCAGATGACAATTATATGAAAAACATTTAAAATAAATTCCAACTCTCCACAGGTTGATATGGATAGAAATCTTTTATTCCATGCCAGAGTTGGTGGGAAAATAGGAGAGAGAAAAGAGGCCTACTTTTAATTAGGTATCCTTCTTGGATTTAATAATTGTGCAAAAATGCTCACAGATTCCCGAGAATTTGACTGTCACTGCAGGGTTTCACTTACCTTCATGACATTGTCTACATTGAAGCCACTATTATCTGTGCCCAACTCCTTCAGTAAACGCTCCACCAATTCAATCTGATTTATTACCAAGCGGACTGGAACTTGTGGTTTCAGAGGCTGCATTAACTGGGGTGGGATAATATGAAGTGGTCGTACTTCTTTCAGCAGTGCCATTTCCTGTGAAGCAGAACATGTTTTTTCCCAATATTGTTGCTTACTTTCATAAATAGTTTAAATGATGCTTCAAAGCTGTCTTATCAAGAGGACAGCACATTTGGTCTCTTATTACATAAGCTGGCATTAATAAATCAGAAACAGAAAATAATATTTTTACAGTTACGGGTTTTTTATAATATTAGTACTGCTCAACTATACTTTGTATCTAGCACCATCGTTTCACCACTGAAAATGTACACACTTGCTATTTCTAAATCATAACATGAAATGACATTTTTCATGAAGGTAAGGATTTCTCAGTTCCACAGGACCAAATAACTAATAGCTCTTGGACCTATTCTTAGCCTTTTTTAAAATTAAATTATATAAGTTTGGCAATAACATCTCCTCCACAAACAGTATAGCTACACCACAAGGCTGTGTGCTTAGCCACCTACTCTACTTGCTTTATACCTATGATTGTGTGACTAAGTACTACTCCAATGCCATATTTAAGTTTGCTGACAACACCACCGTTAATGGCCAAATCAAAGGTGGTGACAAATCAGTTGGTATAGGAGAGACTGAAAATCTGGATGAATGGAGGCACAACAACAACCTCTCACTCATCATCAGCAAAACTAAAGAACTGATTATTGACTACAGGAGGAAGAAGCTGGAAGTTCATAAGCCAGTTCTCATTTGGACATCGGAGGCAACTTTAAATTTTTTGTCATTATCACGACAGAGGATCTGTACTGGGACCAGCAGAAAGTACCATGGCAAGGCATGAAGGCACCTCTACTTTCTAAGAAATGTGCGCAGATTTGCTATGTCATCTAGAACTTTGACAAGCTTCTACAGCACAGTGGAGAGTATCCTGACTGGTTGCAAACAGCCAGGTATGAAAACACCAATGCCCAAGAACATAAAACTCAAAAAAAGTGGTGGATACAGCCCAGTCCATCACAAGTAAAACCTTCCCCATCATTGAGCACATCTACAAATGCTGCCACAAGTAAGCAACATACATCATTAAGGATCCCTACCATCCAGGCCATAATTTCTTCTCGCTGCTACCATAGAACATATGGAAAACACAGAACATAGAAGATGTCATTATTTCCTTTGGCAGCATGGGAGTGGTACATTACCAATTTATGTTGGTACGATATAACAAACTCGTATATGGAAGGCTAGGGCTCAGCTATGGGTCAATGGGACTAGGTTGAGTAATAGTTTAGCGTGAGCAAGATGAGCTGAAGGCCTGTTTCTATGCTGAGGTGCTCTATGATTCTAAACGTCGTCATACTTCACAGCAACAGGCCTTGCAACATACTGAGTTCACACCAGCTATCAAGTGCATATTTAAACTAACACCATTTTCTTCTTCCTACATTCTCATTAATTTAGAATTGGGATAATTTACAATGCCTACCAACCCACACTTCCTTGGAATCGTGAGGAAACATCTGGAAGATATTTGTATGATCACAAGGGCAATCTGCACCATAAAGTGCACCATGTTGCAGGCCAGTTTTGAAATCACATCACTGGAGATGCTCTACTAGCTACACAACTATGCCATCCTAACTGATGTTAATGTGATTCAGATAGCACCAAAGTTAAGAGTTTTCCTATAATCTCTTTTACAAAAAACAGGCAGAATAAGAGTACTGCTAAAATCCTCAAATCCTCCAGTCAAATGTGTCAAATGGCTCTTGCCACACCTCCTGTCCTGACGCCATGACCTTTTCAATCTGGCCCAGTACTTAAATTGCCCAAACATCGGTCACTTCTCATTCTCGAACTGCTCTGGGGCCTGAACCCCACTGCCACAATTCAGCCCAGCATTTAAATTGATCTCACATCAAGACTTCCTTCACTCTTTGGGATGCCATGACTCTACCTTGACACTGCTTCAACCCCACCCCAACTTTGCATGCTTCGACCATGCCTTATCGGCACCATTGTCATCGCTTTCCTTGACCATTTCTTGCTTGCACCTCTGCTTGCTTCTCAACTGTTAGAGCTGATCTTATTAATAAAGTGTTATTAGTAAGGTATTTAATAGTTTTCTTTGCTGTCAATAAGTAGTCGCTGGGCATCACCAGCAACATCTTAAACCAGGATCACAGTTCTGGTCCTTTTTAAGATTTATCAATTACTATAACAAGTTCTTGTCAAACCTGGCTACTGTACTCCACCCCATGAACCCTTTCCTACAGATCAAGAAGAAATGACAATGGACTAAACAATGTGAGGTGGCTTTACAAAAGGTAAAGGAAATAACTGAAAAATTTACAAAAAAGGGCACACTACTTGAAATATTCTCCCTGATGCAAATCTAAACTCTCCCTATTACAGGACAGATCATCCAAAGAGAAACCAGAAAAGACTCCACACCATCTCAGGTCTACATGGCCACTCAAAATGGCTGGAATGAGCATCAGAAATTCCAGTTTCTCCATTTGTACTAGCACCAGGATGAACTTGCCCTTGATGGAGGTTGCTTTCTGTAGGGATTGAGAGCTGTAGTCCATCCAAGCTGAGAGTTAAAAGTGTTAGAGGAACTACATGCTGGTCTTTGAGGCACTATCAAAATGTAAGGGTTTGCTCTAAGCTGTGTCTCATGGCCTGGGATAGATCAGCATATTGAGCAGCTTGCCACGTCCTGTTTGGGATACCAATGTGCCCAGATGCCAAGAGCAGCACCTCTGCATCATTGGGAATAGCCTCCATTTCCCTGGCAAAGTCAACTGTTGGAGAAGAAAGGTGTCCAGAGTTGTCAGAACACTTTGTACCGTCCCATAGTCAACTCCTTCAACCTCCATGGAGGAGGCCCCAAAACCTGAGACTGTTTTACAGCCACAAGCCTCATCTGCCAAGCAGAATGAACCAACCCCCCCACCAATTTATAGTAACTGTACTATGTAGCATAAACATGTGTATTTTATTTATAAACAAAATACACACATTGACTAAAGAGCAATAATTACATATTTGAGTTGAGATGCATTATATATTGAGATTTTCCCGCTCTCCTGCTTTTCTTTCAATTAGTTTTGGAGTTACAAAACATAACAAGAGAGTCCCAATAGTGTAGCAAAAGAGAGACCATCGTTGCTGATTCTACAGCTACTGGTGAATTGCTAATAATATAAATATAAAACCAGGTGGACAAAAGGCATGCAGGAGATCAATTTCAGCAAGTGCATCAACGACTGACAACACCTCAAAGAGGATGCAAGTCAACAGATTGCCAATTTGAGATTTTCTCGTATCTACAATTATTACTGCCATTGTTATTTGGGTAGTAGCATGAGCAGGAGAGAGAACAGTGCAGGTTTGGGAGAAAACAATAAATGAAAAAGGAGATGAGACTTCTGAAATAGTTTCCCCCCCAAAAAGAGTAATGATAGGATAGTAAAAGGACGTGGTAGGGCATAAAAAGAGAACTGCTAATATTAATCAACATGATTACCAGCAAGTTTTGTGAAGTGGGGGGGGGGGGGGGGGGTGGGTGTGGACCTGGTGTGGGGAAGCACTCAGAAGGTGAATCTCATATATGATACAGAGGGGAAGATAGCAAAACTACAGAAAGATGCCATATCTGGACATGGGGAAGAAAGAACGTTAGAAAGGTCTGGATAATGAAATAGAAGTACAGGGAGCAAGAGAAGAAGCTGAACTGATGTCATTAATTTTACCTATAATGTATATAGAGTAAGATTTACACAGCATAGAAGGCTCTTATCTAGGGTAGCCTCACTTACTGACTAGTAATCTATGCCCTTCCTGAGGTCATAAACCTCTTTTGCTCCAGGTCAAATAACCACAGCCTATCCTGTCTCTCCTATAATCAAGCTGTCCAGACCCAGCAACGTTTGTGGATCTTCCCTGCACCCCCTCCAGCTTAATTACATCCTTTTTATAGTTTGCCGACTGGAAATATACTCAGTACTCCAAGTGTGGTCCAAAGTCTTAAATAGCTGCAAGATGACATCCTAACTCCTGAGCTCAATGCTCCAGCCAATGACGAAAATCTAATTCTTCTTCATGAACTGTCTACCTG
Source organism: Hemitrygon akajei (assembly GCF_048418815.1). Classification (NCBI taxonomy): domain Eukaryota; kingdom Metazoa; phylum Chordata; class Chondrichthyes; order Myliobatiformes; family Dasyatidae; genus Hemitrygon; species Hemitrygon akajei. The sequence continues at coordinate 14,253,569 of NC_133152.1, read as the reverse complement.
TGTTGCCACCTCCAAAAACAATGCAAGTTCCCCTAGGTTTCTCCGTACAACAGTAGCACTGAAGATTGGGCCAGACACTATACCCACCCTGGTTTAATTTCCTAAAATGCAACACTTAACTCATACAAAAGTCAAATTCCATCTGCCAATCTTTGCCTACTTTTCCAGTTGATCTACCGCCTATTGTAATGTTAAATGAGTGCCAAGCTACATGCAAGGGAAAGCAAGTGCAAGAATTAGAACCCCTATTCCAATTCTCATACTTAATACAACTTTGCACAAGGACCATTCTCAGAATCAGGTTTAATATTACTGGCACATAATCTGTTGTTTTGTGGCTACAGTACATTGAAATACGTAATAACAACCACAAATTACAATAGATTATATATTTTTTTAAACAAGGTGTATAAGTAAGGGGAAAATATTGAGTTAGTGTTCATGGGTTCATTGCCCATTCATAAATCAGACAGCGGAGGGGAAGAAGCCGTTCCTGAAACATTGAGTGTCTCTCTTCAGGCTCCTGTACCACTCCTCAATAGTAACAATGCGAGGAGGACATGTCCTGGGTGATGGAGGTCCTTAGTGATGGATGCCGCCTCTTTGCTATAGCCAAGGTCTTCATTCTCCCTCAGAATCCAATGCACAAATAGTCAGAGCTGTCCATCAACTTGAGCAGAAAATCTTATTTCTGTGCACATACCATCTTCAGCAATATAGCTTTTGACTGGAACAAGCTAATTCAGTTATCTTCCACAAATGTATGATTCATACTTGTTAATTGCTTTGAAACATGAAAAAAAACTTAAAATTCCTCCAAAACTAATAATCTCAGTAATAAAAACTAATAATTCCAGTGATAACACAATTCTCTGGCTGGTTTCTTAATATGGCAACGTGCTATTTCTCTAAAGGTGTCACTCTATGGTAGTTAAGACACGAGTATAACATGGACTCAAATGCTTACTTGTATGAAATTCATTGCAGCCACTCGAAGGTGTGTTGTCGCATCTCCAGTCTTGCTGAGGAGGATGGGTAATGTTTTTTCAACACAGTGTGCAATTTCCACTTTGCCAAGTTTGTGTTTAGGAGCATACTGTGTTATCAGCATTTTTAGCAACTTCAGAGAGGCTTGGAAAACCTAAGAAACGATATTAATAAAAATAACAAAGATTCTTACACTGACAGCAAAAAATTTTTTCTCAATTTCAGAATAAATGATCTAAAATGTGATCAGATCTTCACATTGTCCTAAAGCTAGATAAAGAAAACCCAATTAGATAAATAACACAAAAAATTACACTTGTTCATTTATTTATTTAGAAAAATGATCCAATATTACATGTATTTGTTGGAAAAAGTATGTGAACCTCTGAGTAATATCTTCTGCAAAAGCTATTTGGAATCAGGTGTTCCAATCAATGAGATGAGATTGGAGGTGTGGGTTGTGGATGCCCTACCCTATTAAAAAAAGACACAAAGTCGGGTTACTGACAGAGCCTGCCCTTCTCAAGAAAGATCCGTTTACGTGCACAATGCCTCGATCTAAACAACTTTCAGAGGACCTTAGAAAAAGAATTGTAGGGATGCATTAAGCTGGAAAAGGCTACAAAAGCATGTCTAAAGGCAGGACTGTTCATCAGTACACAGTAAGAGAAATTATTTACAAATCGAGGAAACTCAGTACTGTTGCCACTCTCTCTAGGAATGGAGATCCTGCAAAGATCACACCATGAGCGCTACGTGCAATGCTGAAGGAGGTGAAAAAGAACCCAAAGGTAACAACAAAGGCCTGCAGAAACCTCTATAACTTGCTAAAGTCTCTGTTCATTTGTCCACTATAAGAAAAATATTGAACAAGAATGGTGTTCATGGAAGGACACCACCAAGGAAATCACTGCTTTCCAAAAAGAAAACATTGCTGCACATCTCAATTTGCAAAAAACCGGCTGGATGTTCCACAATTCTGGGACAATGTTCCACGGACAGATGAGACAAAAGTTGAACTTTTTTGGCAGAAATGCACATTGCTATGTTTGGAAGAAAGGGGACACTGCACACCAACATGAAAACATCATCCCAACTGTTAAGCACGGTGGAAGGAACATCGCGGTTTGGGGCTACTTTGCTGCCTTAGGACCTGAACACAGGTTGCAATTGTTGAGAGAACAATGAATTTAAAATTGTATGAAGACATCTTACAGGAGCATATCAGGGCAGCAGTCTGTCACCTGAAGCTTAAAAGGAGTTGAATAATGCAACAAGACAATTACCAAAAGACAGGAGCAAATCAACAAAAAAATTGTTTAAAAAGAAAATTTATATTTTGGAATAGCTGAGTTAAAATCCAGACCTTAACCCTATAGAAATGTTGCGGAAGGACCTGAAACAAGCAGTTCATGCAAGGAAGGCCATCGACATTCCAGAGATGAAGCAGCTTTGTAAGGAGAAATAGCCTAAAATTCCTCCAAGCCGATTTGCAGAACTGATCAAAAGTTACCAGAAACGTTGTGTTACGAATGTGAAGCAACTCTGAGGGGCCGAAGGGTACAAAGTCGCCCCCTCCTTTTTGAGAATCGCAAGATCGCTATTATTTCGGGTCTGAGACCCAGGAAATGAGAGAGAGACATCCAGAATACACAAGGTTTGGAATGTGTCCTGACATCAGCGGAACGGAACCACTGATAAAATGCCATTGTCTCTTGGAGACGGAATTGTGTATTGAGTACTGTACTATTCATTGAAACCCCTCAGGGGACAACCAGAGTGGTCTGGTTGAGGGATTGCATCATCCCAACCTGATTGACATGAGATCCCGTGAGTAAGGATAAAAGAGGGGTCTGGGGAACAACCCCTTTAGACGCACCAGGAGAAACGCTAGAAATCCTGTGATAGCGTTTTATAGCGAAAGCCGGTGAGAGCTCGTGTGCGTCCTCCCTTGCCGGGGTGGCGGGCTCATCACGGAAGAACGGTTTAGCTAAAGGAGAGGTCACACTTGAACGGCCACGAGACACCTGACGGATCGAAATCATCAAGGAAAGCCGGCAAGTTTTTCTCTCTCTCTCTCTCTCTCCAATTGCAACCCAGCGAAAACCAAAAGACGGCAACTTGTGGAACTGCAGTGAACTTTATATTTCCATCGGACAATACATTATCCCCTAGACAACGATAGAGCTTATTTCTTATTGATTATTATTATACCCGCACTTTTAGATTTAGTATTGACGACATATATTATCTGTATATTTGCATTGATATTATTTTTGTGTATTTTTACTAATAAATACTGTTAAAAATAGTATCATCAGACTTCAACGGACGTCTCTATCTTTGCTGGTAAGTGACCCAGTTACGGGGTACGTAACAGTTGGTTGAAGTTATTACTGTACAAAGGGATCACACAAGTTACTGAGAGCAGTGGTTCACATACTTTTTCCAACAAATACATGTAATATTGGATCATTTTTCTCAATAAATAAATGAACAACTAAAAGGTTTTTTTGTGTTATATATTCAACTGAGTTCTGTATATCTGGTTTTAGGACTTATATGAAGATCTGATCATATATTAAGTCATATTTACACAGAAATAGAGAAAATTCTACAGGGTTTACAAACTTTCCAGCACCACTGTATTTAAGATCCACCATAAAAGACAGAATTATGCATCCCTTAGTAAATTCACAAGCAGCAAGATGAAAATTAAAGGTCATTGAAAGAAATAGCCCATCTAGAATTAGATTAATGGCTTTGGGGGAAGGAATATCTAAAAATATCAAGTGCAGGATAATTAATCAACTATTATGGAGAGCAGTCAAACAATCTGGTCCGTCAAACCTGCTCAACTCTTCAACATAATCATAGCTGGTCCACATGTCAGTTACATTTAGCTCCAAAATGTATCTGCCTTACCTCTCGAGTACATGTAAGATGCTGGGAAAGGTTTCACTGCTAACATAATGGTCTTCCTGTAGAAGCAGTGTTTGGGTTATGGTTAAGAGATAATGGGTGCTTTGGAATGTAGCCATCCAATCAGGGGAACTAGTTTTTGTGTAGTGTGCCTAACACCAATGTGAGCTGGGGTCCTTTGTTTGGCAGGAGATGAAGAGAGGAAATGCTGGAGAGAACTAGTCACAGGATTTGACCTGGTAGAGGACAGTGATTCGATGGAGCAAGGTGGCAAAGTCAACTGAGGATTAGTGAATATCAGTGAAGTGTTGAGCTCCAACTTGTGCACATTTAACTGTTTAATTAAAATGGGCCCTTTTTGTTTGTTTTTTCTTTTCTTTACTAACACATTTAGTTAAGATTCATAAATACAATTTCTTTAATCGCATGCAGTGTGCTGCCTGTTATTTCTTGGCACTGAGCTGTAATAGGGGAGCAAATTACACAACATCCACATAAACCAGGTTTGGGGTGGGAGAACTGTCTCAATCTCACAGGTTTGGTGGGACCAGAGTGTGCATTCCCTAGACTTAACGCAGCCAAAGAAACCCGGGGGGGGGGGGGCTTCCATACAGAATTCCAGAGATTCAGTACAATGAGAAAAACACTCCTGCTTCCTTATCTTGTAATAATTTCCTCATTCAGGATACCTCCATTAGAAGAACCATCTCAACATCTACTTTGCCATGCCCTCTTGGGATTTTGTACCTTTCAACAAGATGAGCCCTCGTCATTGTTAAAACCACAAGTCTAATTTATTTTTTTAAAACACGAGACAGCCTTTTCATCCCAGGAATTAAATTGATGGATCTTTTCAGGACCACCTCGAGTGCTGGCATGTTTTCCTTAAATAAGGGAACCAAAACTGCACATAGTACTTCAGGTTCAGCTCCGCAACAATGCTTCTCTAAACTTCAACTTCCCTAGCAATAAAGGCCTTCCTAACTGCTTACTGCAACTGCGTGCTAACTTCCGAGTTTCAAGCATTAGACAACCCCATTCCTTTGTAGTTTCTCCCTCCAGATCAGGGGTTCCCAACCTTATTTATGCCATGGACCAATACCATTAAAGCAAGGAGTCTGTGGACACAATGTTGAGTACCCCTGCACTAGATGATAGTCTGCCTTTAAGCTTTTTCTACTGCAGTGCAAGACCTCAACACTTTGCCTCATTAAACTCCATTTGCCAAGTTTTTGCAAACTCAACTTATCACCTAAAATTTTAAGCTTATTCAGTTTAATTGACCTGTCATCCTTAATTCTGTTACTGGTGAAATGCTTGCAATTTGTAGCCATCAACATGGTTTGTGAAGGCAAATTATTCCAATACGGAACAGAGAAGCAGAGTGTATAATTTCTTTTGATCAGAATTTCAAACATTCGACACTTTCAAACACATCAAATGAATATTACTATGTAAATGTTTAAGAAATTCTTATATATCAGATAATTCAGATTTATCTCCCTACTGTGACAGATGTAATAATGGAGAAGCTTCATTAATTCATATGTTTTGGACTTGTCCAAATCTTGAAAAATATTGGAAGGAAGTTTTTCAAATTTTTTCCTTACTTTTTAAAGTCAATTTTAAGCCTAACCCTCTGACAGCCCTATTTGGTATTGTTGCAGGATAAGATATTAAGTTGAAGGCATCTGATTTACATATTTTGACCTTTAGTTCTCTTATAGCTAGGAGGATGCTTTTGTTTAAATGGAAAGATGTTCTTCCTCCTACTCATGCTCAATGGCTATGTGACGTTATGTCATGTTCAGATTTAGAGAAGATTCATTGTTCAATTTCTGAATCTCATCATGAATTTCAAACATTGTGGGGACCTTTTCTGAATTATTTTAAAAACCTTCAATTCATTGTTTAAACTCAGATGTTGGCTATTATTAATTTTTATTATATAAGGTATTTACCTTCTTTTCTCCTTAATGAACAGCTTCAACCTTGGTAGGGGTTAGACTCTTTTTCTTTTGTAATAAATTAGTATAGTTCAATATAACTATTGATTAACTTATATGAATACAGGGGAATGTTACTGTTATTATGAACAGATACAATGTAACTGATAGTTTTTTTTAATCTTTTCTGACCTTTTATATATACTTTCTTGTACTCTGTATTGTTCTATGTAGAAAATAATAAAAACACTGGAAAAGAAAAAGGAATTAAAATTGAAAACAAAATGATGCCATATGAAAACAAAATGATGCCACAAATAATGCAATGTTGGTCACATTGCTTGGTGCAGTACACACAATATTCAAATATCTAGGGAGGAGACAATAGCAGACTGACTGGATTCTATTGTTAACACCAAAAACTTGTTTTTATGCAGCATCTTTAATAATTCCAAAACATTTTTAGAGAGATATTATTTCACACAGCACATACCAGATGTAACAGAATCAGAACCAGGATTATCATCTCTGGCATGTGACATGAAATTTGTTAACTTAGCAGCAGTTCAATGCAATACATAATCTAGCACAGAAAAAAATAACAAATAAAATAAAAATAAATAAACAAGTAATAAATAATTACGTATATTGAATAGGTTTTTTAAAAATGTGCAAAAACAGAAATATTGCCCCATCAGCCCTCCTTATCTGCAGATTCAACCAACTGTGGATCGGGAAAACCCGGAAGTTGAGCACTGCTTGCCTCGCGTCTCTTTCATTCGCTACTTGTTTTGTGGGCGAGAGGAAGGAGTTTAAGGCTAGTAAGGGATGGCTGGCTAGCTATGTAAAGTGCTACAGCCTCAAGAACTTAAAGATCACGACAGAACTTAAAGACTCCGAGGCAGCATCAGCGTTCCCAGAAGAGCTACGATGGTACTGTCTGTACTGAGCATATACAGACTTTTTTTTTCTTGTCATTATTCCCTAAACAATACAGTATAACAACTACTTATTGTATTCGGTATAAGTAACCGAGAGATGATTTAAAGTATATGAGAGGATGTGCGTAGGCTATATGCAAATACGCCATTTTATACAAGGTACTTGAGCATCTGTGTTTTTTGGTATCACAGAACCAATCCCCTGCGGATAAGGAGGGCCAAAAAAGTGAGTTAGTGTTCAAAGATTCAATGTCCATTTAGGAATCGGATGGCAGAGGGGAAGAAGCTGTTGCTGAATCGCTGTGTGAGGGCCTTCAGGCTTCTATACCTCCTACCTGATGCTAACGGTGAGAAAAGGGCACGTCCTGGATGCTGGAGGTCCTTAATAATGGACGCTGCCATTCTGACACACCACTCCCTAAAGATGTCCTGGATACTTTGTAGGCTAGTGCACAAAATGGAGCTGTTTAGATTTACAACTTTCTGCAGCATCTTTCGGTCCTGTGCAATAGCCCCTCCATACCAAACAATGATGCATAAAGTTTTTGAGTGTATTTGTTGACATGCCAAATCTCTTCAAACTCCTAATAAAGTATAGCCACTGTCTTGCCTTCTTTATAACTACATTGGCATGCAAAAGTTTGGGCACCCCAGTCAAAATTTCTGCTGTGAATAGCTAATCGAGTAAAAGATAACCTGATTTCCAAAAGCCATAAAGTTAAAGATGACACAATTCTTTAATATTTTAAGCAAGATTACTTTTTTATTTCCATCTTTTACAGTTTCAAAATAACAAAAGGAAAAGGGCCCGAAGCAAAAGTTTGGGCACCCTGCATGGTCAGTACTCAGTAACACCCCCTTTGGCAAGTATCACAGCTTGTAAATGCTTTCTGTAGCCAACTAAGAGTCTTTCAATTCTTGTTTGGGGGATTTTTGCCCATTCTTCCTAGTTCTGTGAGATTCTTGGGCCGTCTTGCATGTACTGCTCTTTTGAGATCTATCCTCAGATTTTCGATGATGTTTAGGTCGGGGGACTGTGAGGGCCACGGCAAAATCTTCAGCTGTGCCTTGAGGTAGTCCACTGTGGATTTTGAGGTGTGTTTAGGATCATTATCCTGTTGTAGAAGCCATCCTCTTTTCATCTTCAGCCTTTTTTTTTTTACAGACGGTGTGACGTTTGCTTCAAGAATTTGCTGGTATTTAACTTATTTCATTCTTCCCTCTACCAGTGAAATGTTCCCCGTGCCACTGGCTGCAACACAAGCCCAAAGCATGATCGATCCACCCCTGTGCTCAACAGTTGGAGAGGTGTTCTTTTCATGAAATTCTGCACCCTTTTTTCTCCAAACATACCTTTGCTCATTGCGGCCAAAAAGTTCCATTTTAACTTGATCGGTCCACAGGACTTGTTTCCAAAATGCATCAGGTTTGTTTAGATGGTCCTTTGCAAACTTCTGACACTGAATTTGGTGGTGAGGATGCAGGAAAGGTTTTCTTCTGATGACTCTTCTGCGAAGGTCACATTTGTGCAGGTGTCGCTGCATAGTAGAACAGTGCACCACCACTCCAGTGTCTGCTAACTCTTCCTGAAGGTCTTATGCAGTCAAACGGGGGATTTGATTTGCCTTTCTAGCAATCTTACAAACAGTTCTCTCGGAAAGTTTTCTTGGTCTTCCAGACCTCAACTTGACCTCCACCGTTCCTGTTAACTGCCATTTCTTAATTACATTACGAACTGAGGAAACGACTACCTGAAAACGCTTTGCTGTCTTCTTATAGCCTTCTCCTGCTTTGTGGGCATGATTTATTTTAATTTTCAGAGTGCTAGGCAGCTGCTGAGAGGAGCCCATGGCTGCTGATTGTTGAGACAAGGTTTGAGCAGTCAGGGTATTTATGAAGCTTTGAAATTTGCATCACCTGGCCTTTCCTAACGATGACTGTGAACAAGCCGTAGCCCTAACAAGCTAATTAAGGTCTGAGACCTTGGTAAAATTTATCTAAGAGCTCAAAACTCTTGGGGTGCCCAAACTTTTGCATGGTGCTCCTTCCCTTTTTTTCCCCACTCTAAAATTGTACAAAAGGAAAATAATCCACTAATCTTGCTTAAAATGTTAAAAAGATTGTTTCATAAGACTTTTGGAGATCAGTTCATCTTCTACTCAAGTATTCATAGTGACAGAAATTTTGACCAGGGGTGCCCAAACTTTTGCATGCCGCTGTACATATGTTACAGATTCTGAAGATGCTAGAAATCCAGGACAACACACACAAAATAGAATGTTTGCCTTCCAACTCAGATCAGCAGGTGGTAGATAAGGGACCCTCATGAAGATTGATGGGGAAAGGATACGAATAATGGAACATAAATATAAACCAGCAGTTCACCACAGGACAGTCTGGCCTTGAACGAAGCTGCTAAAAAAACAAAACAAAGCCTGCCTCTGCTGACAACAACATTCAGTGAAGAGGAAATTCCCACTGAAACCTAGGAAAAGCTAAAGAAGCTACAATTCAACTTATTTATCTTGGCAGCAGCTGCAGTGAAGCGGTATTAAAGTTGCTGACAAGACCCAATGGACTACACATATAAAAAATCATCCTTTCAAAACAAATTCAACATTTGCTTAATTTTTTTTTTAAAGTGGATACGATGGAAGACATTGGTAGCTAGAATTATATGTGCTGTTAAATAATATTTCTGATTATTGTCTCTCACTAAAATAACCAGTGCAAAGGAGGTGGCCAAACTACAAAACCTGTGAGGAAGAATTACAATTATGGACTTGATTTATTCTAAGCAATTGTCCTTAAAAGAATGCAGTACTGTTTATTTTCAGCAAACAAGGAAACTGAACAATAGTTTATTGGTAGCTCAGGTTGAGGGGTTTAACATTGTGGTGTTCAACAAACTTGGCAATTAGCTTGAAGATATTTCATTACCAGTCAAGTTGACATCCTGAACTGGTGATGAAATGTCTGCAAGCTAATTGCCAAGCTCAACAAACACCACAACAATTAACAATTCAGCAAGATTCAAGGCAATAGCCAGTTAACAACTTCGATCTAAATTTACTCTGCCAAACTTGAACCATTGGTTTGTGAAAACGAAGCCAGTATTTAGAACTACCAATCTTCTTGATCTGTACTACATTCTCTCTGAGGCAAAGAGTGACTTGCTTCCTCTCCAGTTGTTGTCTAGAAATAATTGATGAGACCAGTGTGGGATCCACAAACTCTGCCACATATGCATCAAGATACACTTTTGGCTCTTACATTTTGGGACATCACTGTATTCCAGAGTTCAATCCATGGGTTTTCCCAAGGTGTTCCTGTTTCCTCTCACAGTTCAAAGATGTACTGGGTAGGTTAACCAGTCGTTGTAAATTGTCCCATGTTGGGATGGGTTAATCAAGGCTGCTAGGGCAGTGTGACTGAACTGGCTCCATAGCTGTGGCCTGCAGTCATAGGCCTCCTGGACTGGCTTCACTTGTCTCAGCGCTAAATGAGCTCCATGGTCGTGACCTACAGTCATCAGGCTCCTCGACTGGCTTCACTCGCCCTAGCGCCAAACTGGTTCCATGGCTGTGGACGCACTTTTGGGGACTCTGTGGATCATATTGTGTTTTGTTTGCTTTTTTATTATTTGCACGATTTGTTCTTTTTATGCACATTGGGTGCTTGACTATCTTGGTCATCTGGACTTTTTTTTTTAAATGGGTTCTAATGTGTTTCTTTGTTTTATGGCTGCTGGCAAGGAGGCAAATCCCAAAGTTATATGTAGTATATGTTACTTTGATAATAAATCTACTTTAAACTTTGAACATGGTGGGTATGCTTTGCTGGCGCCAGAAAGTGTGGCAATTCTTATGGGCTGCCCTGAACATCCTTAGATTGTGTTGATTGTTAACGCAAAAGGTGTATTTGACTGCATCCGTATGTTTATATAAATGAATCTGGAAAAAAATCTTGATTTTGGCATCAAACTGATACTTGGCTGCCCCCTACTGGCAATTACAAAATACATTAATTATAAATGAATAGAGTGTAACTTCAAAGTTACATAAATTTGGAATTCAGAAATAATGATGTAAAAATTTGAGAAATAAAATAAAATTCACTCCAACAGAACTTGTGTGTGTGGGGAGGCAGAAGCAGCAAATTTTTTCAGCTCTTTCTTGACAGATACACAGATGAAGTGCTGATGAGGTTGGTTATGAAATATCAACTCTTGCCAGAGGACTGACATGGAACTACTTCAATTTGCCTACCATCACAACAGGTCAACAAAAGACACCATTTCACTGGCTCTTCACTCAGCCCTGAAATATCTAACATTCTTCACTGACTACAGCTCTGCATTCAATACTATCATCCCTCAAAACAAATCAATAAGTGCCAAGACCTATATGCTTCAATATCTCCTTGTGCAACTGGGTCCTCAATTTCAAAAACTTGCAGACCCCGGTCAGTTTGGAGCATGAAAGTGCCATCACAAAGAAAGGATGTCAGCACCTCTACTTCCTTAGAGGTTTGCACAGATTCAACATGTCATCTATAACTTTAACAAATTTCCATGGAGAGCATCCTGACTGATTACATCATGGCCTGATATGGAAACACAGATGCACAAGAACAGAAAAGCCAATAAAAAGTTGTGATACAGACCATTCCATCAAAGGAAAAGCCTTCCCCACCACTGAGCACATCTACAAGGAATGCTGCCACAGGAAAGTAGCATCCATTACCAATGACAAGAAACTACCTAGGCCATGCTTTCTTCTCGCTGCTGCCATCAGGTGGTACGACTGCCTTAGGTTTCATACCACCAGGTCCAGTTACAGTTATTATCCTTCAACTGTGAGGTTCCTAAAACAACACAGATAACTTCACTCACCTCAACACAGAACTGATCCCACAACCTATGGACTTGCTTTCAAGAACTCTGCAACTCATGTTCTCAGTTTTGTCTGATCTATTTTTTTATTTATTGTATGTGTACAGTTTGTCTTGTTCACATTGGCTGTTTGTCAGTCTTTGCGTGTAGTTTTTCACTGATTCTACTGCATTTATTTTTTCTACTGTGAATACTTGCATGAAAATGAATCTCAGAAGTATATGGTGACATATACATAGCTTGATAATAAATTTTACTTTGAACTTTGATATGGCTTCAATGCAAACTATTTCCTTGGAATACAATCCACCCATTCAGTAACAGAATTTACCTGTTGTCACCTTAAAAAGTAATTTCCCTTCCATTACATCTTCCATGCCATTTACCATATTTCTTGGTTATATTAGTTTTTGGACCATAAACATTGTTCCTCTGCTTTACAAGAAAGGCATTTTAATTTCCCCAATGCATTCTGGGAGCCAATAAAACTGAGAAAAATCAAATATTAGATTGTTCAGCATCCAGCTCACTTATTAGTGAGCATGAGCAAGCAATCCAGAATGCCAGCAGGGTGTATGGCTGCAACACTTCCTAGAGTCTGAAGAACATCTGGGGCTCAAAGATGTGGACCTGATGTGCCGCGATCCTGAATACTTACAAATTTCCTGCTCTTTCTGAACTCACCAGGTTCACTGCAAAATCTATTATACTTCTGTATAGCATGTTTTTAAAAAGCTAATAAAAGGTGTTTGATGTTTTAAATAACAGAGTAGTTCAGATAATCTGCTAGTCCAGCACCAAAGTATGGAGTATGCAAGATTATTGGAGTTTTACATCATGGAAGGTAGCTCCAGCAACTTCACAATTCAGTATGCAGAAATCAAAGTTGCAATTCATTCTTCAATGAATTGAAAATTACAAAACAACCAGTTGATTTTGATGGTATCAAATAATATACTCCAAGTAACCTACATTATTCTGGGTGACTATTTAATCTAGGGGATTGAAAATATATAATTTTGCAAGAAGAAAGTTAATTGAAGATGAGTCTATAAAAGTAAATATATTAGGATGCCTAGGAATGCAAAGTTAATGATGATTAGATAGGACCAGCTATGATCCAACTGAGTGACAAGAGTGGGCTGAAAGCACATTTTAGCCCAACAGTGGTTCTTGGTTCTTTTTTCTTCTTACCCTCAGAACTTAGGAACAGATACTGATAACAAATAATTTTGGTTAATTTTAAACCTCATCCTTCTTAAGACTACCATGTTTCTCAATTTACCCACTTTGCTCAAAAAGACTCAGCCTGTCCAAATCTCTCTTTGTAACTGAAGTCCTGCAATCCAGACAACATTCTTATGAATCTTTTCTGCATCCTCTCCAACTTATCACATCTTTCCTACAGTGTGGCAATTAGAACTGCACAACATTAATCCAAGTGCCACCAGTCAATATTTTGAACACTTTGTAAAACTGCAAAATGAAATCCTTACTCTTTTGCACTCAGTCTCAACTGATGAAGGCAAGCATGACACATGCCATTTTCACCACCCTACCTACCCATGTTGCTACTTTTAGTGAATCATGAGCTTTTACACACAGGTCTTTATTCAGAATTTCCCGGGACCTTGCCATTAACTCCATGTCCTGTCTTGGTTTAACTTCCCAAAAGCATCATTTTAAATTTGTACAAATTAAGTATTATCTGCCAACCTTTGCCCATTTTCCCAGCTGATCAATATTCTGATGTAACTATAGTCAACCTTCTTCAAATTTCACAACACCTCCAATTTTATGTTTAAATCCTACTGAAGCTTCATGTCTTTTAGAGCCATTTGACAAAGTTTCTCATGGGATGCTGACACAAATTCCTGTTGAAAATCAATATATAAATTCCAGAGATAAATGTTGCGGTTCAGCGATCATCCTCCCCCAGTAATAAGCTTCCACGGTTGTTGACTGTGCATGTACTGTGGTACTAGAAACTTGCTGACCCTTTAGAATGTTCTTTATTTCTGCATAGATATGATCTAAAATTTGATCAGATTTCACGTTGATCAGTCCTGCACATCGGCTTGGAGGAATTTTAGTCCATTCCTTCTCACAAAACTGCTTCAACTCTGAGCTGTTGGTAGGCTTCCTTACACGGAACTACTTGCTTCAGGTCTTTCCATAACATTTCTATAGGCTTAAGGTCAGGACGTTGACTCAGCCATTCCAAAACATGAAATTTCTTCTGCTTTAACCATTCATTGGTAAACTGACCTGTGTGTTTAAGGTTGTTGTCTTGCTGCATGACCCACTTTCTCTTGAGTTTCAGTTCACGGATAGATACCCTGACATTTTCCTGTAGAATTTGCTGGTACAATTCAGAATTCCTAGTTCCATCAATGATGGAAAGCCATCTTGGTCTTGAGGCAGCAAAGCAAGCCCAAACCATGACACTGCCACCACCACATATTACAGATGGGATGAAATTCTGATGCTGGAATGCAGTGTTTGCTTTTCTCCAAGCAAAACACATCTTATTTTAGCCAAAATGTTCTATTTTGGACTCATCCATCCACAGAACATTCTTCCAATAGCCTTCTGGCTCATCCACATGGTCTTTAGCAAACTTTAGATGAGCAGTATTGTTCCTCTTGGAAAACAGTGGCTTTCTCCTTGCAAAGCTTCCATGCACATTGTTTGCCTGATGTTACGCTCATGAACACTGACGTTAGCCAATGCAAGAGAGGCCTGTAGTTCCTTAGATGATCCTTGTGAGCTCCTGGAATATTGCACACCTTGCTCTTAAAGTGATTTTTGTTGGTTGACCGCTCCTGGGGAGAGTAGCAATAATGTTGAATTTCCTCCATTTGTACACCATTCTACCTGTGAATTGGTGGAGCCCAAACTCTTTAGAAATGGTTTTGTATCCTTTTCCAGCCTGGTGAGCATCAACAACTTTTTTTTCTGAGGTCCTCAGAGATCTCCTTTGATCAAGGCATGGTACACTTTCAAACACCTGTGCAATAAAGATCAAACTTTGATAGTGAAGACCCAGGTTTATGTTCTTTATATGGGCAGGCTATCCCACACTCACACCTGATTGTCATTCCACTGGTTGAAGTACCTGACTCTAATTTCCTCTTTTAATGAACTGATAATCCTAGAGGTTCACATACCTCTTCCAACAAATACATGTAATATTGGATCATTTTTCTCAATAAATAAATGAACAAGCATAATGTTTTTTGTGTTATTTATTTATTTGGGTCCTCTTTATCTAGTTTTAGGACAGTGAAGATCTGATCATATTTTAGGTCACATTTATGTAGAAATAGGGAAAATTCTAAATGGTTCACAAACTTTCTAGCACCACTGTAACTGAAAAGCCATATGCAAATACACTGAAATGCATTGGTGAAACCACAGCACAAGAATAATTTCAGGAAGAAGTGTCACTGTCAGAGTCAGATGGAGTCAAAAAAAAGTAATTTTAGCTGAAGAGTATGATCAGTGTTCAGTACTTACAGATGATACTTTATCCTTAATCGCTCTACGAACAAGGAAGATTGCTGCTCGTAACATATTCTTTAGCTCATCCTTAGTTAGATCATCAGAAACAGTGGAAAGCTTCTTATAAACAGCCAGCAAAGCATCTTCCCTATACGACCAAGTTTTTGAATAGGCACCAGCCACCTTTGACAAACAAAATATTTGAACAGAAATATACAAAAGGTATTGAATGAGTTAACAGAAATTATGAATAGATTGAAAATTATGCTACTCTATCTGTCTGCAGTAACTATAGAGATTCTACCCATACACAGCTTCCATGACAATGGAACCACTAGTATTCTTTACAATGATTAGAAACACTGAGGATCATAATGTTCTGACATAGTAGAATTTTGATAATCTAATTCCATTTGCTTCCAAATCCTGAAGGTCAGACATCTAGCTCATGCATTCCTGATGAAGGGTCTTGGCCCGAAATGTTGGCTACTCTTTTCTCACGGATGCTGCCTGACCTGCTGAGTTCTTCCAGCGTTGTGTACGTATTCTTAGCTCGTGCTCATGCTTGTCTGGACAGCAAGGAGGACGTGTGGTCAAAGCAGAGGTTGGGAGTATGGCCAGAGTTTGATCTACACTGTGGACTGGGTTTATGGCAAACCAAGATAAAGATTCAGAACATCAGGGTTTCAGAAATATGGATAAATTTGCAGCTGCAGTCAGGGTCTGGAGTATTTGCATCTTTCTCACAACACTTAAAATTTTTAGGTTTACTGGAAATTATACACTATTACATACCATAGACACTAAATATGTTATTTATTATTATATGACTATGTTTGGTATTAACATCCAATACCCAGAAAATCTGCTAATCTCACAAGACCATAGTTTTACTGTTTAACCTGATGTACAGGATATGCTCATGCACCAGATGATCTATATAATTATACAATTAATCTATATAATTAATATTATCATTCCTGAAGCAGGTAGCCACCTCAAATTCCGGTCCTCCTCTGAGGTAAACTAAACAATCAGATAAGGTGCAATCAAAATGATGCCAATACTGATGAGGAGGTGGTCCATTGGGAGACTTTAAGTGTAAAAATATATGTACCCGATGACCAGCAATGCTACAACCTCAATCTATTCAATTGTTGGAAAAATATGATCAAAACAGAATATATAAACCATTATTTTTCCTGCATCCAGTACCGATGGAGTCGGTTATTAGCAGTTCTGGATTTGTTACCAGGGATGTAATGCTGAGACTTTATAAGGCATTAGTCAGACCACATTTGGAGTGTTAGGAGCAGCTTTGGGCCTTATATCAAATAAGGGATGCTTTGAAACACTTCCTTTGTTTCATATGGTACCATTCACAAAGTTCACCTACTTCCAATTTGAGTAATATATCTCACCTTTCCCCCATTAGTAGGGTCGGGCTCTGAATCAGTGGGGCTTGGTTATTTTGGGGGAGGGTCAAACTGATGACCTGGATCTCTTCAGAGGGCCCTAGCATGGACACAGAACGCCATCTCCCTGCGTGGTCTCCCCACAGTCACTCAGACTGCTCTACGGTCCTGTATCGTCATGGAGTCCGGTGGAGGAGTGCCAACTTCCTGGAGTTGGGTTACAGAACTGATCTGCCCACTGACCCCATTCTGGATACGACCCAGAGGAGTTTCAATGACCCCAGACTCATTTCAGAGGTGGGGAAATCTCCAGGGAGTTGTGGGAGTCTGCAGACATCATCATTCACCAATTAGTGGGATAAATTAATCGTTGCCATGGTAATGTAACAGCACATCACTATTACAGCTCGGGGCGCCAGAGTTCAATTCCAGCGTCATCTGTAAGGAGTCTCTGTCCGTCCTCCCCATGGAATGAATGGGTTTTCCCTGGGTTCTCCGGTTTCCTCCCACAGTCCAAAGACGTATCGGGTGGGTCAATTGGTCATTGTAAATTATCCCATGATGACGATCGGCTTTTTCGGGATTGTCGAGCGTCGCAGAGGCTGTGTGGCCAAAGGGTCAGAAGGCCCTACTCCATGTTTTATTGCCAAATAGATAAATAAATAAGAGAGATTTAAACTTTTGTTGAATGTCACGAAACAGGAATAAACCTGGAAACTACAGTGTTGAACGACCTGCCTGAGCAAGTGGTGGATGCCTTTTCAATTTCAATGTTCAAGAGGAGTTTGGTTGGTATATGGATGGAAGAGATGGACATCTATGGTCTGGGTAAGGCAGTTTAAATAGTTCAGCATGGACTGGATGGGCCAAAGGGCCTGTTTCTGTGCTGTAGCTTTCTGTGACTCTCATTCTATTCCATTCTTTGATTTAATTTTCAAGTTGTGCCTGACTCATCTGATCTAATTAATCTTCAGAGGTCTCCAATATCTGGATGACCTTCACCAGTTTTATTTCCTTTGTCTCACTCCCATCTGTTTTCCAGTCTCTTTGTTCTCCTCAACTACTACCCTATATACTTTCCCTACAAAGCATTTGCACTTCTCTTTCCTTTTCTGATAAAGGGTCAACCACACAAATTGCAATTCCATTTCTCTCCTCAGAGCCACATGACCTGAGTATTTCAGAAATTTCTAGTTTATTGAAATTGCTACTCGTTTCAAGCTCTTGTCTAAAAATCAAAATCTCACCAGTAATAGAATGCATTTCCAAAAATAATAATAGCCAATATCACATAATACTCATTTATCTACAAATGTTGGAGGAAATACTCACCAGAGCCTCTCCAAATAACTCAACGGCAAAACTAGCTTCTCTGAAAGCTTTCTCTGTTAGTGGCTCTGGTTCTCCAGTAATCCCATTTCCTGATGTAGGCAAAGGGTCTGTGTTTTTAGCAAGATTCTCATTAATGTCTAGCTGGGGAACACTGTACAATTCTGAAGGCTTGCGTTGAGCTGGCAGGGGTCTCTCATCATAGGGAAGTGAGCTTGCATCCACCTACAGAAAGAAAGTGAAAACAGGAATGTGATGGTTGGACTTGTGTTTATGTTCTTCTTGTGACTTCTCCTTATATGATCCTGTGATGCTTATGCAAGCTTTTCATTGTACCTGTGCATAGATGTACCTGAGCATGTGATTATGAACTAGAGTAACTTTGATGAAGACTCAGGGCCTGTTTCTATGCTGTTCCATGTTATATGCCTCTATAACCCTACAACTCATATTCTCAGTATTCTTTATTTACTTATTTATTTGTTTTTGCACATTGGCTGTATGTCAGTCTGTGTGTAGGTTTTCACTGATTCCATTGTATTTCTCTTCTACTGTAAATGCCTGCAAAAAATGAATCTCAAGATAGTATGTGGTGATTTGCAGTGCCTATAAAAAGCATTCATTCCCTTGGAAGTTTTCATGTTTTGTTGTTTTACAACATTGAATCACAGTGGATTTAATTTGACATTTTTGACACTGATCAACAGAAAAATACTCTTTCATGTCAAAGTGAAAATAGATCTCTACAAAGTGATTTAAATTAATTACAAATATAAAACACAAAATATTTGATTGCACAAGTATTCACCCCCTTCAAGTCAGTATTTAGTAGATTCACCTTTGGCAACAATTACAGCCTTGAATCTGTGTTAATAGGTCTCTATCAGCTATGCACATTTGGACATTGCAATTTTCCCCCATCCTTCTTTACAAAACTGCTCAAGCTCTGGAGATTGCATGGGGATTGTGAGTGAACAGCTCTTTCTCAAGTCCAGCCACAGATTCTCAATTGGATTGTCGTCTGCACTCTGCCTTAACCACTCCAGGACATTAACTTTGTTGTTTTTAACCCATTCCTGTGCACCCTGGCTTTATGATTTGGGTAATTGTCTTGCTGGAAAACAAATCTTCTCCCAAGTCGCAGTTCCCTTATAGAGTGCATCAGGTTTTCCTCCAAGATTTCCTTTTATTTTACTGCATTCATTTTACTCTCTATCTTCACAAGCATTGTAGGGCCTGCTGCAGTGAAGCATCACCACAGCATGATGCAGCCACCACCAGGCTTCACGGTATGGATGGTGTGTTTTTGATGATGTGCAGTGTTTGGCTTATGCCAAACATAGTGTTTAGTCTGAAAAAGATCAATTTTGGTTTCATCAGACTATAGAACCTTTTCAGGCTGACTTCAAAGTCTCCCATGTATCTTCTGGTAAACTCTAACCAAGATTTCATGTGCGTTTTTTTCCAACACTGGCTTTCTCTTTGTCTCTCTCCCATAAAGCTGTGATCAGTGAAGCACATGGGCAATAGTTGTTGTCTGCACAGCCTCTACCATCTCAGCCACTGAAGCTTGCAACTCCTTCAGAGTTATCATCAGTCTCTTGGTGGCCTCCCTCACTAGTCCCCTTCCTGCACGACCACTCAGTTTTTGAGGATGACCTGCTCTAGGTAGATTTACAGCCGTGGCATATTTTTTTCCATTTCTTGATGATTGACTTAACTGTACTCCAAAGGATTTTCAGTGACGTGGAAATTTTCTTGTATCCATCTTCTGACATGTGCTTTTCAATACCTTTTCCTGAAGTGTTCTTTTGTCTTCATGGTGTAGTTTTTGCCAGGATACTGACTCACCAGCAGTTGGAATTTCCAGATACAGGTGTATTTTTACTACAATAAATTGAAACACCTTGACTGCACATGTCTCCAAAAACAAATTTCCATTAAATTAATTATGTGACTTCTAAAACCAATTGTTGGCACCAGTGATGATCTGGTGTGTCATATTAAAGGGAGTGAATACTTATGCAATCAATTATTTTGTTTTATATTTGCAATTAAGATCTCTTTGTAGAGAAATGTTTTTACTTTTACCCAAGAGTTGCTTTCTATTGATCAGTGTCAAAAAAGCCAAATTAAATCCAGTGATTCAATTACATAAAACAATAAAACATGAAAATTTCATTGGGGGGGGGAGGTTAATACTTTTTATAGGCACTGTATACAGTATGTACCTAGACAATAAAGTTAATTTGAACATTTGAGCTCAAGCCTCAACACCACCAAGGACATCTTCAACATGTAGTGCTTTATGAAGGCGGCATTAAGAACCCTCACCAAACAGCACATGCCCTCTTCTCATTGCTACCATCGGGGAGGTGGTACAGGAGCCTAATGACCCAGACTCAACCCTTTATGAATAGCTTATTCCCCTTGCCATCGCATTTCTGAATAGTTGATGAACACTACCTTGTGTTCGGTTTTTGTACAGTTTAGTTATTGTAACTTACAGTAGCTTCTCTTGCACTACTGCCGCCACAAGACAATGAATTTCACATTCATATATCAGTGATAATAAACCTGATTATTTTAAAATAAATCTGTCCAGATTAATTTCCTTTGATATGTCAACACATTTGACAATGGGAGAGTAAAACAGAACCTCTTGGAGCATTAGCAACGTCAGTGGTGTTAATATCAAATATATCACAATCATATTACATTAATTTGAAGACTGCAATTCCAGGCTCCAGCAATCTAACCTGTCTAAGTATTTTCATTCCTTCTTTCAAAGGCCAGGGTTTGAAAGTGCTGCTCTGGGGGGTTTAAACTAGATTTGCAGGGGGAGGGGAACCAGAGTGTTAGAGCAGATAGTGACGTGGAGGAGGATAAAGGTCATGCGAGAACTGCACGTATAGTGCATGGAGTAAAACCAGATCTAACATATAAAGAGGCTTTGAGGAAAGAGAAGCAGAATAAAGGGTGCAAAGGTAATAAGGTAGAAGGGCTAAAGTGCCTGTACTTCAATGCAAGAAGCATCAGGAACAAAGGTGATGAACTGAGAGCTTGGATACATGCATGTAATTATGATGTAGTGGCCATTACAGAGACTTGGCTGGCACCAGAGCAGGAATGGATTCTCAATATTCCTGGATTTCAGCGCTTTAAAAGGGATGGGGGGGAGGGGAGGAAAGGCAGCATTACTATTACAGCTACAGAAAGGGTGGGTAGTGTAGCGGGATCCTCTTTTGAGATAGTATAGGTGGAAGTCAGGAACAGGAAGGGAGCAGTTACTCTATTAGGAGTATTCTATAGGCCCCCTGGTAGCAGCAGAGATACTGAGGAGCAGATTGAGAGGCAGATTTTGGAAAGGAGCAAAAATAACAGGGTTATTATCATAGGTGACTTTAACTTCCCTAATATTGATTGGCACCTGATTAGTTCCAAAGATATAGGCGGGGCAGAGTTTGTTAAGTGTGTCCAGGACGGATTCCTGTCACAGTATGTTGACAGGCCAACTAGGGGGAGTGCCATACTAGATCCTGTATTACGTAATGAACTGGATCAGGTTACAGATCTCTCAGTGGGTGAGCATCTGGGGGGGTAGTGACCACTGCTCTCTGGCCTTTAGCATTATCATGGAAAAGGATAGAATCAAGAGAGAACAGGAAAATTTTTAATTGGGGAAGGACAAATTATGAGGCTATAAGGCTAAAACTTGCGGGTGTGAATTGGGATGATGTTTTTGCAGGGAAATGTACAATGGACATGTGGTCGATGTTTAGAGATTTCTTGCACGATGTTAGGGATAAATTTGTCCCGGTGAGGAAAATAAAGAAGGAATCATGGGTGACAAGTGAGGTGGAAAATCTAGTCAGGTGGAAGAAGGCAGCATACATGAGGTTTAGGAAGCAAGGATCAGATGGGTCTATTGAGGAATATAGGGTAGCAAGAAAGGAGCTTAAGAAGGGGCTGAGGAGAGCAAGAAGGGGGCATAAGAAGGCATTGGTGAGTAGGGTAAAGGAAAAGGATTTTCACTTTTACAAAAAAAAAGACACGCGCTTTATAAGTGTGTTTACCCCGAGAAAGACTATGATGACCGTGAAGCCTTGTGCAGGCAGTTGAGCGCGCATGTGTGTACGTGCACACACATGTACATACGTATGCCTGTCCGTGCCGATTTTCTTTTTCTCCAAATCGATTTTGGCTCACTGTCTTCCCAATTTTGATAAATAAAACTACACCGTACCTACAATATTTCTACTTTATATAGCTGTATATTTATCATATCATTCCTGATTTTGCTACATGTTAGTGTTATTTGGTATGATTTGGTAGGTTATTTTTTGGGTCTGGGAATGCTCAAAAATTTTTCCCACATAAATTAATGGTAATTGCTTCTTCGCTTTACGGCATTTCGGCTTACAAACGGTTCCACAGGAACTCTCCACCTTTGGATAGCGGGGGAAACCTGTACTAAGTCCAGTTCTGGTTGCCTCACTATAGGAAGGATGTGGAAGCATTGGAAAGGGTACAGAGCAGATTTACCAGGATGCTGCCTGGTTTAGAGAGTATGCATTATGATCATAGATTAAGGAGCTAGGGCTTTACTCTTTGGAGAGGAGGAGGATGAGAGGAGACATGATGGAGGTATACAAGATATTAAGAGGAATAGATAGAGTGGACAGCCAGCGCCTCTTCTCCAGGGCACCACTGCTCAATACAAGAGGACATGGCTTTAAGGTTTGAGGTGGGAAGCTCAAGGGGGATATCAGAGGAAGGTTTTTTTACTCAGAGAGTGGTTGGTACGTGGAATGCACTGCCTGAGTTAGTGGTGGAGGCAGATACACTAGTGAAATTTAAGAGACTACTAGACAGGTATATGGAGGAATTTAAGGTGGGGAGTTATATGGGAGGCAGGGTTTAAGGGCTGGCACAACATTGTGGGCCGAAGGGCCTGGACTGAGATGTACAATATTCTATGTTCTATTAAAACTTACGTTAAAACATGAAGCATACCTTTGGAGAAGGTAACCTGACAGGTGGGGCAGGAGAATGCAGTGGTGTAGGAGACACCACAGAGGTCTGGTATTGTAGATCAGAATTTGCTTGGTGTGCTTCTTCCAGATGGGCTTTCACAGATGCCTGTTCAAATTCTACTCCCAGATCCTTTGGTTGTTGAAGCTTACTGGGGTGATTCACTGGTTCAAGAGGAAACTCTGGAAGTTTTCGAATCTGTACAGTCGAAACATCATTAATTTCTAAACTAATAAATATTAGAACTCATGGAGTCATCTGGTCAACTATAATTACTTTCTTCATGACAAGATGAACTCTAGCATGTTAAATTCTTTTAATAATAAAAGATACAGTAAAATATTTAACATCAACTATCCTGATTCTTAATTGTGATTCACGGTACATCTAGCTCAGAAAGAAGACGACTTACTCAGGGACGACAAAAGCACAAGACTTGGATTTACTGAGTGACCCTTACAATTCCACTTAACAGCCAATAAAATGCTTTTACTGCCATAATGCTGAAACTACACAAATTCACCAAAACAGAACATTGTGGAACTAGCAAAAACAAAAACGTACTCTTTCTGATGTATCACTGGTTACTTCACTGTCTCCTGTACAGGCTCCAATGCATAGGATCAAAAAAGCTGCTCAGGATTGCACACACAGCCAGCTCCATCAAGAGCACTAGCCTCCCTACCAAGGACATCTTCAGAAGGTGGTGCCTTCAGGCGGGGCCATTCAAAACATGCCCTCTTTTCATTACCTCCATTCAGGAGGTGGTACAGAAGCCTTAAGACACACACTCAACAATTCAGAAACACCTTCCTCTCTTCTGCCATCAGATTTATGAACCCATTATCTCAATCTTTACACTTTTTTTTTACCCCTTTGCCATCAGATTTCCCATCAGTCCATAAACTCTTAACATTTCTTATCGTAATGTATAGTCATCTTGTACATTTTGCCTGCCACAAAGCACATTTCACACCATACATCAGTGATAATAAACCTGATTCTGATTCAAAGATTCATGAGCATCTTCCAGAAGTAATTTCCAATCTCTTTTCAATTGAACATGAAAATGGAAACAAAAATCATACTGGTAAACTGGCTTAAGGAGCTAATTACCTGCTTGAAAATGTTACTAAAATTTAATTTTGTGTGCAGAATTTATACTGACCATTCCCATGTCCAACAGATTGTGCAGCTCCAGTTGCTTGTAAACTGTCATTCTATAATCATCCATTTGTAGTTTCTTCTGCTTCGCCAGATCATAGTCCTCTTTCTCTATGGCACATCGCTTTTCCACCTCATAACGGCCTAGACGTTCTCCAACCTGAATAACAAATTTGAACAATTTAAAAATAAACATTTACATAACTAATTTTCAAAGCAATTCTTAAAATTACTTCTACAATAATATAAATATAATGATCATGCTGGACTTTAATTGTCCCAACTTTTTTCTTCAGACCCAATAAAAAGCTAAATTCAAAATTCTGATTTTTTTTTTGAAGTTCTGTATTATCTTTTGCATGGTTGTCCAGCAAAATTGAACTTACTTTTCAAATATTCAAAATCTACAGCATTTTTGTAATAATTACTCACTACCTGGTTTAACAATTTTGAAAATACCTAACACTAAAAGATGGCAGTACAGGAAAGGAAATGATCAATACTGAGCCAAAAATAAGGTGACTTTGCATTCAGAGATTATTTTCATCTGTATTTGGATCTTACCAACGCTAAGTATCAGGGCTTTTCCCCCTGAATCAACACGCAAAACATAACTTTAATTTTTAAAACTCATCAGATTAAATCAGAATTATAAAATAAACAGGTTTTAATTATAATATGCTCTTTATAGACCAGTGTTGAATGATACTGGTGGCAGCGTTAGCTGCACATCTTTGCATATTATATTTAGCCACCTGCAAGGCGAGGGAGAAAATGCTCCCCTTAGTCGAACTCTTCAACCACAAGTAACATCTCAACGGAACAGCAGGGTGTCAAAATAGATAACCTTACTTTTGAACTTTGGCTTCCAGGAGCCAATGAAGTAATTAAAAATTATCAAATTCAAAATGGATTTTCTAGAACATAGACAGGATAACACCTTCAATCTGATAACATCATTTTCCATTTTGTTGCAATTCAATCTTTTTAATCTAATATTACACAGAAACTCTTCCACTCTATATGTAGGATGTCTGAATTCTTGATTATTTGGCAATACCTAGAATGTGGCTCAGGCAGAGAGGCTGTGTTGAACTGACAACAGTATTCCCTGCATATATACAAGTCAAACCTTGCTTTACAACACAACTGCCTGGTTCACATAATAGATAATCTAGCCACCTTAATGTTATTGTGCTGTTTGTGACATTTCTATAACCCAAAAGTCTGTCACTTTAATTCAAATAGCAATCCAGTGCAAAAGTACTTCATGCCGAATACATATACTTTCCCAAACCTGCCCCAATTTCTGCAATTCATAAATTAATGCAAAGTACAGGGTTTTTTCCCCCAATTTACTCCTCAAAATCTTGTTGGTCAGTGGCATTTTGTATCAATGCTGAATATTGAACAATGTTATCCTGTTGAACAAACACATTATACATGAGACTATCACAGAACGAAAGCATGTCATCCCATCAGTTGAGACCCGCTTTCAATCTTCTTGGAAAGAATGATAAGCTATCAAATTCATTCACAATGAATTACATTACTAATTCCTGGCAGTTCAGGATGGAATTAAAATTATTTTCTTTCAGGGCTTAAATACACCTTAATGAATTGCCGTTGACATTTTTGTCCTCCAAGAACATATTAATACAATTTAAACAGCAATATGTTTGCAAGTGATTGCAGCCTCAGTAAAGGTTAAGTCGATATTTCAGCTGCCAGTTGCACTATCTCCCAACTTTCCCAAATACAGCGGGATTTTAACAAGTGACCTGCAATCTGATTAAACCTGAACAACTTAAAGGTCAGTACAACCACAAAACATTGAAGCATAATGCAACAAAACATTTCACAGCACATCACCAAAGTTCTTGAAAAAATATGATAAGTATATGAAGTACATAACAAAATCATTCTTAAAAGGAGATAGAGAGAAATGAGAGAATTCTAGAGCTTGGGACCTGAGCAGTTAAGCACAGAATTGCCATGGACAGGATGGTAAAAAATACAGTACATGCAAGAAGAGCGAAATAAAGTTGAAACTGCATAAAGATGAAAGGATTAGTTAAGACTATTGAGAAATAAGAAAAGGTAACTGGGGAATGTATTCCTGTGCTTATCCTGCAAAATCCATTACAACTAATAAATTAATTTTCACTGTGCTACAAATGCAATTGCAAATTTACATACACCACAGTCACAGACACAATAGAATGTATGAGAAATTAATCCATTGCAGGATGATTAATTACTGATCAGGATGTGAACAACTCCCCAGCCTTTCTCCCCCACTCCCCAATTTTGATACAAAATTCTACATAACTAAGAAGGGTCTTCTGGTAAGATGGCAGCAGCACCTTCTGCAGGGTCAACAAAAAGTACTACTCTCCTATTTAAATACATTTTTTATGACTGCAAGATCACAAGATCCTGCTAATCAATGAGAACTTAAAGTACTGCAGGTCTACCCATCAGCAAGTTGATCATTGGCAGAGAAAATGAAGAAACTGCACATTGCGTTGTTGTCTGAGTCAAAGGATGCATACAGAGAGTGACTATCTTGGTCACTTTTCTTGTGACCACAAGACCCTTTTTGAACATTGTTAATGTGGAATGCCACTGATTCATTGGCTGAGAGCAGCAGTGGACAGCAAGGAGCTGTGTGGCTTCAGTCGTAGCAAGGATCAGGCCACTAACTGCGGTGTCACCTGCTTACAGCCACCAAGGGAGGTGTCGAAGCCAGTGCACTCCACCTCGTTTGGTGTGGTGCGGCATCGGTGCTGCCTGCCCAGTGTTCGCTCGGCAGAAGATCAGCTCTATTGTGGTTGAGTGCAGAAATCTGCATCATTGATGGATTAAGAGTCTAGACTATACATATTTTTTGCATGGTTGTATCTTATTGATATCCTATATGTGCTTGCTATCTTGTATGTGCAAGGTCTAGGCCTCAAGCCGCTACAGTCAGTGCCCCCCCCCCCCCCCCCCACCATTCTCTTGGCAGAAGACAAACTCTGTTGTGGTCGGCTGCAGATATCCGTGGTTCGAGTCACATCTTTCATTGTGTGCCTGTATCTTACCGATGCACTTATGCGCTTGCTATCTTGTACATGCTATGTGTGCTTTGTGCTGTGTGACAATTGGTACTGTGTTCTACAACTTGGCCGTGGAGCAATGCTGTCTCATTTGGCTGTATTCATGGGTATTTGTGTATAGATAGTCAGAGGGTGGTAAATCTGGAATTTGTTGCCATGAGTGGCTGTGGAGGCCAAGTCATTGGATGCATTTAAGGCAGGGATAGCTAAATTCTTGATTAGCCAAGGCATCAAAGGGTATGGGAAGATGACTGGAAGAATTGGATCAGCCCATGATTGAATGGCGGAGCAGACTCGATGGGCCAAATCGCCTACTTCTGTTCCTATATCTTCTGCTCTTATAGTTGAATGACAATTAAACTTGAATTGAATCTGCAATATGGTCATTTACACTTGAAAGAGAACACCAACATAATAATCTTACTTTAGTATCATCTTGATTATATCTTTAAACCAATCATTCAGATTACTTGAAGTGGAGACGTAATTGACATCATGGCTGATCAAAGCATAGCATTAAAATAGTTGGTTTCAATAAACAGGATGTGCTAAAGGACTACTTCTATCTCTCTAAAACCTACTTCAATTTAAAACTCATTTCAATGAATTATGTTATAAAATTATTTACAAGCATCATTCCCATTAATTCAATTATTTCTGAAATATTGTCACAGTGCAACATCTGTGATGACACCAATTACAGTATGTGAAACCTTCAATTAAATCAATACCATTTTCAGGCACAAATGCCACATCCAATATTGTCTGTAAACAACAGCTATCTACATATTTCAGTAAAATATCTTTAATACAGAAACCTAAAAATTAGTATAGCCTTGATCAACTTTATATTCAAATATCAGACAATTAATGTTGAAAATTTAACTAAAATTCTGAATGTTTGATTTATAAAGCGTAATTAACATGTTGCTGTGATAACGCCACAAATTAGTATATATATTTGAATACCACATTTTACCTTCTGAAGATCAGCTATAGCTTGTTTAAGTTTCTTTGCAAAATCATAGCGCTCATGTTTAACTGCTTCATGTTTCTCTTCATCCAATTTACGTATTATTTGGGCCACCTCAGGATCTTGGTACATATCAAAGGCCAAATCATCCAAGGGCGAGATAACCTCTGACTTACTGAAAACAAAAGTAATGATAACTTGAATAAATCAGAGTTTTTAATAAACTTAAGTTGGATTTCACCTTATCCAACTCAAAAAAAAATCATTTTTGCTGCTGTTCAAAGTTGAAGTTTTGCAACTGACATACAGCTGCAAGTCTAATCTCGTTCTTGTTATTTCAATATGGATTGAGAATTGGTCAAAAGAAAGCAAACAGTAGGTCAAACAGATCTGTCAATGTGGCATGCTGTAACTAAAGGCCATTTATACTTCTGCGTCAAATCTATGCCGTATGTATGGCGTAGCTGTGTACCCTACAGTGTAGCCTGACGCGCACCTCCCCAAAAATGTAACTACGCATTGTGGCAACACAGATCACAACAACAGTGATTGGTCCGCTAGGTAGCATTCGCATTTCCACCTACGCATTTCTGGTTGCTTCTTCTTCTCTGCCAATATTTGAAATGCATTTCCTCATCCATGTCTCTCAGTGGCTGGACAAGCACAGAAAATTCACCCTCCTTCTGCCTCAATCCGTTCAATGGTCGTACACACCATCTCCTCTGATGTCTTCTCTCTTTTCTGCGTTGCAGTAATTTCAAGCAAGTAACTCTTGTTCAACATTTATTAGCTCCAATTCCAACATTATGCGCTGTTTCAGTCGCCATTGTTTGAACTACACAAAGAAACTCAACACAGTGGCATAGAAACCCCATCACCAACTAGCGTTTTGGCGGTGAATTGTAAAGCGATGCAGATACACCAATGCACAGGTATAAATGCTGACAACGGTGTAGGCCAATTGCATAGGCTACAGCGTAGAGCCTATGCAGAAGTATAAATCAGCCTTTATGGGATACGCAATGGAATATACTTCTCAATTTATATCAACCATTTGGCGAGGAGACAAAATGCCATGTTTGCTAATTAAATAAAAAGTGACAATAGATTGGATAACACCGATGATCGAAAGGAACAGAGGTATACTTGTACTCAGGTAACTGAAAGCCAACACGTAGGCACAAGTTATGAGGGAAGTAAATGGTATATTGCCTTTTATTACAAGAGGATTAAGTACCAGAATAAAGATTGCTGACTGTAATCTCTGACAGCGCCTCAGAGAGACCACACCTTCAATACTGTTTACAGTTTTAGTCTCGTTAACTAAAGGAGGATAGATTTGTCGAAGAGAGTGAGCTTGACTGGAATCCTGGAATTGTAGTTTTGCTACGCATAACATATTTTGTGAAGTTGAATAAATGTCAATTACAATAAAAGAGAGGACACTAAATAATATTGATGAACCAACCAAAACTGCTTCTGTTAGTACCACAGCACCATTCTCTCTGCAGCTTAATGACATTATTTATAGTAAGGAACTATTCCATCCTAATTGTTCTTTTTAAGTTTCAAAGGATTTGTTCCTTTCTTATATGTTTGTGTGGCAATTCAACTAAAGGCATGGGATTTTTAAAAACTAGGACACTTCCAAACAGATTCATATTAATATACAATTAATATGAATTAGGAATAGTTCTTTACTACACAATTAAATAACTTTCCATCAAGAACTCAAAAATAAAACTCAAACTTGAGACTTCACTGACAAAATACGTACATTGACCTGCACTCCATGATAAAGTGCAATGACTCTTACAACTTTAGTTTTGCTGCTTAAATACTCAACTACTTACCCAAAGTAAGTTCCATCAAGTGCTGGATCATCTGGGCTGCATCCAAGATAGCGATCAATCAACTTATCTTTCGAAGGCTGCGAGAAAAAAAAGTAAACTTTACAATGCATTGCATAAATTGAATTTTTTTTTGAGATCAACAGAAAGATTGTGGCCTCAGACTGTGCTGTGCACTTTCGTCATATGGTTTCTCCGCTGCCAGGGGTGGCAAGACTTTAATACATGTGCCCAAAATGGCATGTACAAAAATTTTGTCAGCACACATTATGCAGAGCTGCCCATCGATTCTTTAAATCCCGCCCATAATAAAGACAGTAATTACCTTTACTTCCAAATGAAGCAGAGAGTATTTTTTACAACCCAAGAGCAATGGGATGTTTCACAGGAAAGGACTTGCACTGGCTCTGACCCAGCTAGATGGTTGTGCGATCATGTGACATTAGATGACATGTTTTGAAAGCCTTGTAGATCTGGTGTACTATCCATCAGTGTTTGGTTAGTAAACAGTTACAATAACATTACTATTTAGAACTGTTATTTTTCAATTGCCTTTTTAAAATAATTTTTGAATAGGTTTTCTAAAATGATTTCAATCTCATATACTTTCACTAAGGCAATGAAAACAATGTAAATATTGTGACTAATTCTTTAATCAGTGATAATCTCTGCTCAAAATTACCATGGCATGTGAGAGAATTTTGTTTTAAAAAAATATTATCTCCAATTTGGGAACACATTATCAAAAAGGTTCGCCAAGCCAATACAAGGTGTTTTGGTTTCCTTGCACATAAAATGTGGATTAACTGGAATTAATTAAAATTAACTGTCTACTCATATGATCCTTTAATGTGGGAAAAGAATGAGAAGTGAGTGTTAGGCACACCAGGATTCCAGGGAATCAAATTGATGGGGTTGTTGTGCTACATTCAAAAGCCAAATAGTCTCCTGCTCTAAGTATGCAGAACATTCTTCCCTTGAATTTTCAAAACCATGATGTGAGGGAAGTAGAAAGGTCCACAAGGTTAGCAATATTGAAATGACCAGAGAAAAAGTAATAAATTTCTTATTTGGAGTAAAAGACATGGGGTGCCAATAAAATGTTAATAACTTAGAATTATGATGCATAATAAACCATGTGCTGAAAATGCTGAACTAGCAATGAGAAATATGCACAGAAGCTGAAAAAGTGATGTCCATGTAGAGTTTGTGCATGCTCCATGCCCCTCAGCACCACCTGCACACCCCCCAACTGAAACTGAATGGTTCAGACTTTTCTAACATCCCAAAACCAGCAGGCCACTAGATTAGGGACAAATTTAATGTGGCCAATGTGGTTAGCTGATAAGAATCAGTGAAAATAAAATGAATTCCAGTAAGATGGTGTCACCTCGGATGCAGTGGCCTCTACGGGGCCACCAAAGGTGTTTTTTTAAATGTATTTTTTTATGATTGATGGATATTAAGAACTTAAAGTACGACAGGTCAACCCCATTAGTGAGTTGCTCGCTGGCAGAGAAACTGAAGCTGGATGGCACGGATTCTACTGCTGCCTGCATCAGAGGTGCCTCAGAGTGGGTGTGTAGTCTAACAGTGAGTGAACATCTTAATTGCTTTTATTGTGATGGCAAGACCCTGTTGGACCTTGTTAAAGTGGATTGCTGCAAGTCCAATTCACAGTTTTATTAGGAAAAGGCAGAGGAGCTGCATAGCCTCAGTTGGAGCAAGGACTAGGCCTCAAGCTATGGTACTGCCTGTGTGCTGCCCTCCAGTCTTCACTCAGAAGACAAGATGTACAGTCGGCCCTCCTTATCTGCGGGGGATTGGTTCCAAGACACCCCGCGGATACCAAATATCACGGATGCTCAAGGCCCTTATTTAACCTATTTCAGTGCGGTGGTCTTTAGGACCCAGCGGAATCCCGGACTTTATTTAACATGTCTCAGTGCGGTGGACATTAGGACCCCGCGCAGTTCTGAATCCGCAAAGTTTCTGTTCACGAAAATAATCACGATTGAAAATAAGGTGGAAGTAATAAAGTGATCAGAAAGAGGTGAAACGCCATCAGTCATTGGAAAAGCGTTAGGCTACAGTCGGTCAATGATCTGAACAATTTTAATTGAGCATGTGAAATGCCCTGCCCCAATGAAAGCTACAATTATAACTAATCAGCAGTGGTTTAATTATTGAAATACATATGTTTCTTCAGTGTTTTATATGCATAGAAAGGTAAAATATGTACTATATACTAAGAAAAACGTTTGACTGACTGACGCTAAATAATACCAGATGTACCTGTTTGGACCTCAAATCCGACTTAAAGATGGGTCTCAGGAATGGAACTTATTCATAACCCGGGGACTGCCTGTACTTTTAAATCATTTCTAGATTACTTATAATACCTAATACAATGTAAATGCTATGTAAATAGTTCTTATACTGTATTGTTTAGGGAATAATGACAAGAAAAAATAGTCTGTACATGCTCAAACAATGAGTGCTGGAAGAGCACTTCCGGGTTTTCCCGATCCGCGGCTGGTTGAATCCGCACATGCGGAATCCGCGGATAAGGAGGGCCAACTGTATTGTAATCAACTGCAGATTATTGCAACATGCATGGACTCAGGGACTTGAACAGTATTTTTTTTGTGTGTGATTGAATTTTATTGTTGTCTCATATATGCCATGTGTTCCTTGTGCTGTTGGTACTGTGTTTTGCATTGGAGCAATATTGATCCATTTGGCTGTATTCATGGGCATTCATGTATAGTTGAACAACAATCAAATTTGAAACTAAATGTGCTTCCTTTTCCACAAGAACAAAATGGGTGCTTGATGGTTAGTGCAGACAAATCAATCTCCTGAGAAGATTGGTGGTTAGTGCAAAAATCATTCCTGAGCACATTCAATATTCTACACTTTTCCCATTATTGTAATCAAAAGTGAGGTGAAAAATCTAATCTGAAATAACCAACCTCTTCAAAAATGTTGTGCACATCAGCTTCTGATCACCTGTAACCAGCCAACAACCCTCCCAAGCTTTCACATATTGTTTACATTGTCTTGAATATTTTCAGCATTTGACATTCAATTTTTTTCTACTTTCCAGCTACTCAATGTACTTCAGCTGTACCAGCTCCAAATTAAGAATAACATATGAAAATAAAATTTCTACTCACAGTTATGCACATCTCCTTATATTCCATGGGTTCTCCAAGGATATTTACAGCCACCAGTGCTACCTAAAAGTTAAAAATATTTAGACATCAAAATGTCATCTTGTGTGCTGTGTATATACAGTGCCTTGAAGTATTCACCCCCGCAACTATTTTCATATTTTACTGTCTCATTGTCTAAATTTAAAATATCGCACACTTTTACAAGACACTGTATTTACTGTTTACTTTTTAACATGTATTGTAAATGCACCTTGCATGTTAATTTATTTGTGGTAATATTACTTTGTGTGTGAGTTATATGTATTGTGTTGTGCACTTAGATGGTCTAGAGGAACATTGTCTCATTTGGCAGTATACTGCCCATGTGTAAGGTTGAATGGCAATAAAGCGAACATGAATTCAGTTTTAAATAAGTTACTCAACACCAAGTAGCAATTCCAAAGATGTTTCAGCTTGAGGTAGCAGCTTTCTGGTTTTCGTCATCCAAATCTTTTTCAAAATCTTGTATTTCTATTACATGTCCTTGCATTCTTCTGAATTACAATGAATGTAGGCTGGACTTGGTCAGTTTCTCCCTCATTGGAATCTGGGTGACCTCTCCCAAATCCAAGGCTCAATCTAGTGTATCTGTATCACACCATAGTGGTAAATAGATGTTTGCACAGAGACCAAAGTGGTAAATACAGTGTCTTGTAAAAGTGTGCAATACATTTTAAATTTAGAAAATGATACACTAAATAACACTTTGATCACTCATAAAAGAAACAGAAATTCAACTCATCCTTTACAAAAGAAACTGACACAAACAAGATGTATCCCGGACAAGCCCCCAATTTATGTTATGTCCCCCTGTTGGATCTAGTTGAGAGGTGTCAGGGATGCAATATAAAGACAAGTCCACCCTCAATGCTGTGAGTTGTTTGTGACGAGAAAAGTACAAGGCAGGCACAGGCAGTCCTATTTGCAGTATCTTTAGAGTTTTTAAGACGTATTTACAATATGGGGACAAACAAATCCAAGGGAGCAATCCAAAAGCCAAACTCCATAATATGAAAACACAGGTCGAATCACGAAGACTACAAGTTTATTAATATGGAAACCAGCGCGATTCTTTAACTATCGACTCTCCCCAGCGGCTCGCTATCCCCCACTTCCCAAATGCCGGCTTCTTTAAATTGTGCTCTCCAAGTCGTGACTGAAGAGGTCCTGACAGGGAGGCAGCTTCAGCAGTGATCTAAACTGAGAATGAAAGTGACTTGGCAAACCAAAACTCGGGCACACCATGCACATGCACATAACAGAAAGGGATAGGAAGGTGGAGGCAAGAAAGTTGTGTCGAGAGACTTGAACTGGAGGACATAGCTTTAAGGTTCAGGGGAATAAATTTAGCATGGAGATCAGGACAAAACTCCTTTTCCCATCTGTGGAATTCTCTGCCCAAACTACTTCATTAAATATGATACTGTTAGATAACTTTTGTATAGCAGGAGAATTAAGGGTTACGGCGGAAAGAGGGTAGGTGAAGCTGGAACATGTGGCCCCTATGTCATTGGTGCCAAAGGAGTTTTAAAAAACTTCATATCTTCAATGGATGATATCTTCTGACTTCCATCAGAAATCATGGCAAGCTCCATTATTAACGCTTAATTTTCTGTTTGACTTTTCCCTTGTTTTGTTCAATTTCTTGTCTAGCGTGGATTTAAATATGGAGTTGCTTGTAATTTTACAATCTAATTGACATCAGCCATGATTTTAGTTAATGGCAGAACAGGTTCGATGAGCCAGATGGCCTATTTCTACTCTTATTTCTTATGTTTTAATGCTATGTTCCAAGTAGATAAAAGGAATGGTACATAAAAGATAAAACTTGAAGAATCCCTGAATACAAAGACTCTCCTCATAAATACATTTTTAAGTGTGCATAAAATTATCGCATTACCTGGTTGTACAAGTTATATCTGTTGACATGATTTTTGTGGAAAGTTAATTTCAGATATTTTCCAACTGCATCAACGTGGACAGACTTAAGTTCTCGAGCTTTGAAACCTGTCTTCTGGTTATCTGACAGGGAAACATATCTGTAAAAACAAGTTAATTTACATAAATATTTAATAAGCTGTATGAAACAGATGAACTTCAGCACTTTTAAAGCAGTATCTTGCAATTAGATAGTAAAATTTCAAGCAACTCCATAGTAAAATTTCACTTGCTCCCTGGCATCAAGTTCCACACATCCACCACTCTATGTAAAAAAAAAACACTTAATGTCTGATATCCCCCATTCTTTCCTCCAATCACCTTAAAATTATGCCTCCTCATATTAGCCATTTCCACCCTGGGGGAAAAATGAGTCTATTTATGCTTCCTATAATTAGATGACAAGAACTAAACACAATATTCCAAGTGTGGTCTAACCAGGGCTTTATAGAACTGCAACAATTCCTCACAATTCCTGAATTCAATGCCCCAAGGAAGGCTAACACATGATTTGCTTCCTTAACAACCCTATCAGTATATGTGGCAACTGTAAGGGATCTGTGGATCTGCCTTAAAAATTTGACCTTCCAACATTTATCACTTCACACTTTTCAGGGCTGAATTCAATCTGCCACTTTGTAGCTGGATCTGCAAAGGAGATTTACCAGGATGTTGTCTGGATTAGACAGCATGTCTAGGAAGGACAGGCTGAGTGAACGAGAACATTTTTCCATTATTGTTCAAGAGGAGAGGCAACGTGATAGAGATGTACAAGATGTATGAAGGATAAATTGAGTGGATAGCCAAAGGCTATTTCCAGAGTGGTAATGGCTAATCCATGGGGCATAAACTTCAAGCGAGTGTGAAAGTATAGGGGTGATGTCAGAGACAAATTGTTTTTTTAAATTTTTAAACAGAGAATTGTGTGTACACAAAATGTGCTCCATTTGTAGACTGACCAAAATGACCAAAATGTAGGAGCAAATTCATTAGGGGCATTTAAGAAACTCAGGACAGGCACATGGATGATAGAAAAATGGCAGACTCTGCAGGAGGGAAGGGTTACAGTATGTTAACAGATCAGCACAACACTGTGGGCCAAAGTTCTGTACTGTGTCATTTTCTAATGTGCCATTGTAACCTACAATTATGCCACAGAGTTTGTGAACCCTGTACAATTTTCTCTACTTCTGCATAAATATGACCCAAAATGTGATCAGATCACACAAGTCCTAAAACTAGATAAAGAGAACCCAATTAAAGAAGTAACAAAAAAATCATACTTGTTCATTCATTTATTGAGAAAAATGTTCCAATATTACATGTATTTGTTGGGTGAACCTCTGAAGTAATGCCTTCCACAGAAGCTATTTGGAATCAGATGTTCTAATCAATGAGAAGTGACTGGAGGCGTGGGTTGCAGAGGTGCCCTACCCTATAAAAACGATGCACAAAGTCAGGTTACTGGTAGAGCCTGCTCTTAAGAAAGATCTGTTCATGTGCACCGTGTGTCAATCAAAACAACTTTCAGAGGACCTTAGAAGAATTGTAGAGATGCATCAAGCTGGAAAAAGATACAAAAGCATTTCCAAAGCCCAGAGTGTTCATCAGTCCACAGTAAGAAAAATGGTCTACAAATGGAGGAAACTCAGTACTGTTGCTACTCTCCCTAGCAGTAGGCATCCTACAAAGGTAACACCAAGAGCACAACGTGCAATACTGAAAGAGGTAAAAAAGAACCCAAGGGTAACAGCAAAAGACCTACAGAAATCCATAGAATTTGTTAAAGCTTCTGTTCCACACTAAGAAAAGCACCAAACAAGAATGGTGTTCATGGAAGGACACCACAGAAGAAACTACTACTGTCAAAAAACATTGCTGCACGTCTCAAGTTTGCAAAAGACCACCTGGATATTCTGCAACACTTCTGGGACAGTGTTCTTTGGACAGATGAGACAAAAGTTAAACGTTTTGGCAGAAATGCACATTGCTGTGTTTGGAGGAAAAAGGCACTGCACACTAACACCAAAACCTCATCCCAACCATGAAGCATGGTGGAAGGAGTATCACATTTGGGACTGCTTTGCTGCCTCAGGCCCTGGATAGCTTGGAATCGATGAGGGCACAATGAATTTGAAATCATGTCAAGACATTTTACAGGAGAATATTAGGGTTCTGGTCTGTCACCTAAAGCTTAATGGAAGTTGAATAATGCAACAAGATGATGATCTGAAAGACAAGAGTAAATCAACAACAGAATGGTTTACAAAGAAGAAAATTCCTGTTTTGGAATGGCCAAGTCAAAGTCCTGATCTTAGTCCTACAGAATTGTTATGGAAGGACCTGAAGCAAGCAGTTTATGCAAGGAAGCCCAGCAACATCCCAGAGTTGAAGCAGTTTGAATAGCCTAAAATTCCTCGAAGCCAATGTGCTACAACCAAACTGGAAACGTTTGGTTGAAGTTATTAGTGTACAAGGGGATCATAGCAGTTACCGAAAGCAAAGGTTCAAATACTTTTTCCAATAAACATAATATTGGATCATTTTTCTCAATAAATAAATGAAAAAGTATAAAGTTTTTTGAGTTACTTATTTAATTGGGTTCTCTTCATTAGTTTTAGGACTTGTGTGATGATCTGATCACATTTTAGGTTATATTTATGCAGAAATAGAGAAAAAATTGTACAGGGTTCACAAACTTTCTAGCACCACTGTTGAACAATCTTCTATAATATCCACACCACCACCAACCTTTGCATCATATGCAAAATTACAAATTCACCTCTCTACTTTTTCAACTAACTTTACGTCATCTGCAAACTTACTAACTCACCCTTCCATTTTCTCATCTCATTTATAAAAATCACAAAGAACAGGGATCCCAGAACAGATCCCTGCAGAATACCATTGGTCACCAACTTCCAGACAGAATATGCTCCATCTACCCTCTGCCTTCTCTGGCAAGCCAATTTCTGAATCCATACAATCAAGTTTCTCTGGATCCCATGCTACCTGACTTTCTGACCAAGCAGTACATCCACTTTAACATAAACATTGACAGGAATCAGATCTGGGCTGATAAGTGGCAGATGGAGTTCAATCCAGAAAAATGTGAAGTTACACACTTTGGAAGGTTGAACTGGAAGGGAGAGTACAGAGTGAATAGCAGATTCTTAACAGTGTGGAGAAACAAAGGTATCTGGGGATCCATGTCCATATAATCGTCAAAGCTGCCAAGCAAACTAATAGGGTGATTAAGAAGGCATATGGTATGCTGGCATCGTTAGTCAGGGGACTAATTTCAAAAACCGCGAGATAATGTTGAAGCTCTATATAACTCTGGATAGACCATACTTGGAGTATTGTGTTCAGTTCTGGATTTTTTGTTATCGGAAGGATGTGAAAGCTTTAAAGAGGAGAGGATATTTACTAGGATACTGCCTGAACTGGAGAGCATGCCTTATGAGGAAAGATTGAGCGAGCTGGGGCTTTTCTTTTTGGAGTGGAGGACGAGAGGTAACTTGAGAAAGTTATGCAAGATGACAAGAGGCACTGATAAAAGCCAGCACCCTTTTCTCAGGAAAGAAATGGCTAATACGAGAGGGCAGAATTTTAAGGTGACTGGAGGAAAGTATGCGGTGTCAGAGGTAGGTTGTTTGTTGTTAAGTTTTTTTTAAACAAAGAGTGATGGGTGCAAGGATTGCTACCAGTGGTGGTGGTAGCAGCAGATACTTTAGGTACATTTAAGAGCCCATTAGATAGGTACATAGATGAAAGAAAAACAGAGGGCTATGTTGGAGAGAAGCATTAAGATTGAACTTGAAGTCGGTTAGGAGGTCAGCACAACATTGTGGGCCAAAGGATCTGTACTGTGTTGTACTATTCAATGTTCTATGAAAACACTTAAAGAAATATGCTTCCCCTTTCCTATTAGAGAATATTTTCAATTTCTTAAGATGTTTTCTCTGTTTGGTTTCTACTGAAGGACATTTCAAAATCTTATTGTTTTTCAACAAGTGGCAGCATAGTTATGTTGAAATCTGCTGATCTGACATTCAGCCATACCCAAGTCTATGAAATGTATCCACGTGTTGCAACCCAAAGTGATCTGGAAGACTGTCACTGATGTAAAATTCAATTTTTGTAGAAATCAAATACTGGTGTGCAAGTAACTGAAGTTTGCGAATCCTACACCGCTCCACCATTTGTAGGATAATCTCCTGTGGGTAGAGGCAGAACCTAAAGAAATCAAATTAAACAGATTTCATTAAGAAAATATGCATCTTTCCTATTACCAATCCCCATTCATTGTACCATCTAGAAAAAAAAGAACTGAATGGAAAACAAATTGGACTGCGGCAATTTTACTTCTTTTGTCAATGCATAGCCACAGAGTGATGGTCTAATTAACTCAAATCAATCTTGGCTTTTTTACAATCCTTTCTGCAGAACTCACAATTAATGGGATAACTTGATACCTTGCATTGCTTATCAACAAAGGATCCTGGAGTCTCACTCAGACAGGCAGTAAACCACCTTTTAACCCTAGCCAAATTGCAGGACAATTTAAAATGACTAATTAACCTACAAACCTGGGCCTCTTCAGTTGATGGGAGGAAACAGGAGCACACAGAGGAAATTCACATGGTCACGTGGAGAACTTAGAAACTCCTTACAGAGCTGGAACTAAGCTGTAATCGTGTTGTACTAACCACTATGCTACCTTGGATACATACAAAAACTCGTCAACAGATTACCAAAAACTGAAAATCTTTTGAGAACTGACGTTTCAAAATATATCAGATGTTTGACACAAACAACTGATGCCTGATTGCCCATGCAGCTGTTCACACTCGGACAACTGCTCATTGACAGATCTGCAT
Organism: Hemitrygon akajei; assembly: GCF_048418815.1. NCBI lineage: Eukaryota > Metazoa > Chordata > Chondrichthyes > Myliobatiformes > Dasyatidae > Hemitrygon > Hemitrygon akajei. Next base: position 14,213,470 of record NC_133152.1, on the reverse strand, counting down.
TATACCTGATCTTTATTGGGCAAAAACTTAAAGCAATTTGAGATTTAAAAAAATAATATTCATCTTTGAAACATTTTTAGTAAGTATTTCAGACAAAATATTCTGAAGCAGAGCAACAAGGGCCTGAAACATGCATATCAACCATCTTCATGCACATGGAATATGCTAACTTAATGGATTAGAAAACTGCAACCCATTCAGCAAAGCCTTGTGTGGCTCTAACACAAGTTTCACAAAGGATTAAACCCAAGGAAAATTTAATTGCCAAAAGCTTTACCCGACAGTATTTCTAACCAATCCTGATTCTCAGCATTCAAAGTTTCAGTTAACCTAACTGCAGAAAACAAACAACTGTACTTTTCTTCTGCTGTTGGTATTAGGTAATTCCAAAAAGTTAATGCTCCATTGATGGGCCATCCAGTTGTGAAACTAGTGACAATTCTTCCAGCAACACAAAGGCTTTCGTATTCATGCAAAATCCATATCTTCTAGAAAAGTAAGAATTAAGCGACTAGAAATTCTTAGAGCAACACACATAAAATGCTAGAGGAACTCAGGTCAAGCAGCATCTATGAAAATGAATGAAAAGTTAACGTTTCAAGCCAAGACTCTTCATCAGGATGACAACTACTGGAAATCCTCTGCTGTTTCCCATTTGGAAGTGTAAATCTGCATGGGAATTAATAGCATTGCTTTGATTTTCCTTACCTCGGTGACCGCCAGCCACTAACTGTTGGAGCATGCACCATCAGTTCATTTGAATTATAACCATCTTCGTGGCCAGATGAGCTTATAGCAACAAATCCAATTTTGTGGGGCATTCTGGAAAGTTAAGCTGTAATCAGACAAATTAAAACAAATGAAGAAGCTGCACAGATGTCCATATATTGAAATATTTTGGTAACATTGTAGCATAATTGATATTTCCAAGAAACATTCAAAAACCCCAAATTAGGAAGGATATGCACTTGCTTCTATATCTGCCTTAGATAATTTGAAAATAAGTTTAAAGCCAATGTTTTTAATGTCCCAGTTAATGATTCAGCAGTCATAGCAACAAATTAAAGAGACTGTTCCATGATACAGCAAGGGCAGCATGGCAGTGTCGTGTTAGCATAATGTCTTACAGTACATGCGGCCCAGGTTTAATTCTCGTGGGCTGCCTGTAAATATGCATGTATGTTCTCCTTGTGACCATGTGGATTTTCTCTGGGCACTCTGGTGTCCTCCCTCAGTCCAAGGATGTAACAGTCAGTAGGTTACTTGCTCATTGTAAATTACCCTGTGATTAGGCTAGGATTAAATCAGAGATTGCTGGGCAACATAGCTTGAAGGACCAGAAGGGCCTATTCCACAATGCATCCCAATAAATAAATAAATAAATAAATAATCAAAATGACTCGAGCTTAAAGATTCTGCAAAGGGACTCCAGAAGGATTCAATTTCAAATTGGAATGCAAGCTTAATGTTTCAGAGAATTTATTTTCCTCCATGCAAATGCACACATTCAATATGAAACATTGTAAAGTCTATCAAAAAGGGAAAGTAAAAACCTTCACTAAAATATCTAACAAAAGGATAGTTTCTATCCTGCAATTAAAATGTATTTATAGTCAGTTTGACATTCATTGGTTACATAGAATCTACATCTATCTGTACCTTTATTTTGACCATTGAAAATATGTAGGAGATTGAAAGCTATTCTTGATTCATTATTGAAGTGGCTATAAAGGATGGTCTGATTTTCAGCTTATTAAACTTTTGATTGAAAATGATAAGCATTGTGACATAACCAAAATATTTCTGAATGAAGTGCTAACCAGTTAAACACATAACATGGACACTCACATGGCGTCAGCTAAACCTGCCTCTTCATTGTCTATATAGAACAGTCAATGTTTGAAGCCTTAGAACCATAGAACATTACAGCACAGAAACAGGCCTTTTGACCCTTCTTGGCTGTGCCAAACCATTTTTCTGCCTAGTCCTACTGATCTGCACCTAGACCATATCCCTTTCATCCACGTACCTGTCCAAGTTTTTCTTAAATGTTAAAAGTAAGCCTGCATTCACCACTTCAACTGGCAGCTTCTCCCGTTATACTCCATAATTCTTCCTCTACTACACTGATGACTGCACTGGCAGTCAATTTTATCAACTTCACCTCTAACTTTCACCCTACTCTTAAATTCATTTGGTCTATTTCTGACACCTCCCTCCCCTTTCTTGATCTGTCTCCATCCATGAAGACAAACTGTCAACTGACATCTTTTATAAACCAACTGATTCCCAGAGTTATCTCGACTATACTTCTTCCCAGACTTTCTCCTGTAAAAATGCTATTCCCTTTTCTCAGTTTCTTGCCTGTACCACTTCTATTCCCAGGATATGGCTTTCCTTTACAGGACATCAGAGATGTCCTCCTTTAAAGCATCGGATTTCCCTCCCTCTATTGACGCTGCCCTCACCCGCATTTCCTCCATTTCCTGAACATCCGTGCCTACCCTGTCTCTCTAATAGTGATGAAGTCCCTGTTGTCATTACCTACTACCCTATCAGCTTCTGCATCCAACACATTATCCTCCACAACTTCAGCCATAACCAAAGGGATCGTACTCCTAAGCACATCTTTACCTCCCCCTCTCTCCCCACAACCCCCCACACGGCTTTGAGCAGGAATTGCTCCCTCCTGTCCATTCGTCTCTTCCCACAAATCTTCCCCTATGCACTTATCCCTACAAGCGGCCTAGGGACTACAACTGCCTATACCCCTCTTCCCCTACTTCCATTCAGGGCCCCAAATAGTCCATGTGAGACAAAACTTCTGTGAATCAGCTGGGGTGATCTATTGTGTCCAGTGCTCCTGATGTGGCTTCATCCACATTGGTGAGAACTGTCATAAATTGGGGGACCACTTAGTCAAGCACCTGTGCATCATCTGCCACAAGCGGGACTTCCCGGTGGCCAAACATTTTAATTCCCATTACAAAGTGTCGGTCCGTGGCCTCCTCTTGTGCCAAGATGAAACCACCCCCAGGATGGAGGACCAACATGCCTTGGTACCCTCCAACTGATGGTATATCCATTTCTCCCTCCAGTGAACAAATTCCCCCCACTCCTCTATTCCCATTCTGACGTGTTCCTTCTTCTCATCTGCCTATAACTTCCCCTTGGGTCCCCACCTCCTTCAGTTTCTCCTATGGTCCATTCTCCTCCCCCATCAGATTCTTTTTTCTCCAGCCCTTAACCTTTCCCACGCAACTGCCTTCACTTCCAGCTAACCTCTTTCCCCTCTTTCCACCTTTTTATACTGGCACCTCCCTCTTCCTTCTTAATTCTGAAGAAGGGTCTCAGCTTGAAACATTGACTGTTTATTCTTTTCTGTAGATGCTGTCTGACCTGCTGAGTTCCTCCAACTCTTTGTGTGCATTGCCTAACATTAATACAAAAGCTTCTAATAAGCCAACGTTAAAATGATCTAAAAGCAACTGTACTTTAAAGTGCTTAATCTAGAAGAACAAAGTGCGTGGTTGCACTTTTTTTAATTGAAGACAACAGTTATGGAGGTTGAACTTCTACCACTAATGTTTTAACAAACACATCAGGCTGTCAAAGTTTATGCAACAGAACTAAAGACAAAATGACCCATTATACTGAAATTCAATTCAAATACACTATGGAATAGCAGAACTAGATAGGCAAACGAGCAAAACTGACTGAGATCCAAGTGCAAATCAAAATGAGTTCAATGCCAGGTAGAATAGATTTGAAAGTGTCAAGATCTATCGACAAAGTGAAACCAATACACATGTACAGTATTACCTTCCAGCCTCTGGCAGCAGGCAGTCTTATTGCTTTGCCCTTCCAGAAGGGCAGCCTAATAGTAGGGGGAAAAAAAAAATTTCAGTAATTTCCTAATCGGCTGGCTAGAAAATTCAGCACCTCTAATTATCTTTTTACCCATATTTCAAAGTAATATGAAAGTGGTAAAGGAAACATTTGAACTGAACAGAAAATGTACCAACTAAGTTATTATAAAAGGCCACTTCCTCAAAGATTAAACATCAAAACTCCTAAAATATGTTAAATGCAATTATCCTACCTATGTTAATGCAGTTCCAACTGAATATGGTAGAATTTTCAAAAACAATCCAAAAATCAAACAACTGCATATCATGAGCCATGCATTTCTAAGGTAATTACCTCAGGGCACAGGAAGCAATTTTGAGATTATAATCCTGGAGGTCCTGCTTTTGAACTTCTACAAAACACTAGAAATTCAGGACCTCATCTCTCTTCTTACCTACGTCAATAGGACCAACATGGGCATCAACTTTTAATTATGGATTCACAAGGAGGCTGAGTAGTGACAGGCATGGCAAATCAAGGCCAGGTCATCTTTCTTTTTTCAGCCTAGTATTTCATTCAGTTAGAAGTTGAATTTAGTGGAGTGGGTATGCTCCTCCTGTGAAATTTGGGAGATCACTATCAATGACAACTGTGTTTGTAGTAAGTGTCCATTTTCAACTTTTCTTGAAACACATGGACCAGCTGAAACAAGTTAGATTCACTGAGGAGTATAATTAAACATAAAGCATTAGAGATGGGAGTTTTCCGGTGGGAGAGGGGCTTCATCACACCACAGGTTATACCAGATATACAAATGCCCACCAGGAGGGGTAGGCAGGTAGTGCAATAGTCCCTTGTGTCTATTCCCATCTCTAACAAGCAGTTCTGGATACTGTTCGATGGCTAGCCTCGCAGAGAAAGCAGCAGTAATCGAATCAGTGGTAACATGACTAGCTCTGTTGTGTAGCAGGGAAGGCTGAAATATAGTTTAGTAGCATTATGGACCTTGATAGACAGGGACATTATTCAATAGGCCACACTGACATTTCGGTGGACACACAGTGATTCCAAGATGATGCATTGTCTTTCAGGAACTAGGGTCAGGGACGTCACTGAGAAATTGGTCAGGATATAGGAAGGATGTGTCAACTATGGGAAACTGTGCAGGTGCAGAACATTCTGAAAGGGGTGGTGAGCAGCCAGAAGCTGTGGTCCATATTAGTACTAACAACCTGTGCAGAAAGAGGGGTGAGGTCCAGGAAAAGGAATTTAGGGAAAATTGAAACAAGGGACTTTTAGGGCAATTATCTAGCATTATGTCATATGGTAGTAGATTTTAAAACAGCAAGAGAAAACAGCTAAATATATGGCTAAGGAATTGATGCATGCAGGCCTTCAGATACTCAGCAATCCTGAGGAAGGGCCTCAGCCCGAAACATTTGTCTGCTTATTCGCCACCGTAGATGCTGCCTGATTTGCTGAGTTCCTCCAGCATTTTGGGTTGGCATATATTGAGATATTTGAAGCCTTTTCCAGGACAGGGCTAATTGAATCTCCCTGCATCCAATGTCTCAGCAGGGAGACTTGCCATCGTTGAGATTATTTTAAATAGTAACACCAGAGTGGGACCCAAAATTACAGTGCAACTTAAGGAAAGACAGAAGCACATACTGTATTGTGAATAGAGCAGGGAACTCCAGTGGGCAGAGTTGGGGGGGGGGTGGGGGGGGAGAGAGAGAAGGTCATATGAGTGCTGGGGGGTTTAACTGCATTCCCTTTAATGCAAGGAGCTATACAGATAAAGCAGATTATCTGAGAGGTTATATCAGCCTGTAGGATTAAATTGTGCTAATCACAGAAACATGGCGAACGAAAGGCAGCTCAGTGTTTCTGGATTATTTTCAGGGGTGATGGGACTAGAGGGTCTCAAAGGGGGTCGGGGGGGGGGCTGTTGTATTGGTCACTGGTTAGGGAAAACTCAGGAAAGATACCTGGAGAGATTGGCAACTTAAGCTTTATGGGTAGAATTTATAAGTAAGGGGGAAATCACTTTAGGGAACTGGGATTTAGGGAAGTGTGTAAAGGAGACCAAAGAAGCAACTTTTATTTATCCAGAAGCTTATTGTAAAATGAAACAAGCTGAAAGAGTTAAATACAATGGAGGTATTTATGAAGTATTTGGACGACTGCATGAATAAGAGTATTATGGACCAAACGAGACTAACTAACTAGGCATTTCATTTTACATGATCGACTCGACTCGAGCCAAAGGACCTTTCTCAGAGGTGGAAGAGCAAAGAGGGAAAACGCTGGAAATGCTCAACGGGTCGGGCGGCCTCTGCAGAAGAGTTCTGAAGAAAGGGCGACCTGACACGAGGAATGTGGACAAGCGAAGTAAAACTCTCCGATGCGAGAGGAGTGTGGGCGCGGCGAGCCACCGCAACTGCCCCGATACCCGATGAGCAGGGCCGGACTGGCGCACTCGAGAGAGAGCAGTCAGCCCTCAGCCGCCCAACCGGAGAACGTGCTGAAACCTTCTCCGGACCCCGGGCTCTGTACCCAGTTCCGTCGGAGCAGTCACCCTAACGCCGGAAACCCCGTCTACGGCCATCATACACACATCTTTCCCGTGAAGCCGACCTGCCCTCCGGCGCCCCGATTTAACGTCCAGCCGCCAACACGTCTCGCCGCCGCAGGCCCGGACACACACCGCATCTCCATAACCACCGCCGCCAACAGCGCACACTGCGCAGGCGCCAGTTTCCCCGCCGGAAGTGGCTGGCTGAGAGCGACGCATGCGCATCTCAAAATCATTTTGTCTGTATCGCGTCGTTCTGCGTTGTTCTTGCTCTGCCACCTAGGTGATGTTATTTATTTACAGATACGGCATGGTAACAGGCCTTTCCGGATCAAGAAAACTTAATATCAAGATACAAAATGGTGTATCAAAGTTCAAATGGACCTTTAAGTATTATGTATAGTATAGTTTATTATAATTACATGCAGGAAATACAATTTGTAAAAGTCTTTATTCGTGGTACTCTTAATACATTCTTTTCCAATGAGTCAATGCCAGCCATGTATCCTCTGACACTGTACACCCATGAAGTGTTTGAGAGGCTGTCTCGTCAATGTTCAAGACGTAGCAGAACCCGAGACTGTAGTCCTGCAGCACAAAGCATCGCCAGCGGCTGCACAGAGCTTCCTTGAGCACGTACTTCTTCATCCTGGAATTTCGGCATAAAGTCAAAGTGAACTTATTATCAAAGTACGTATATGTCACCATATACGACATTGTGATTCATTTTCTTCCAGGCATTTACAGGAAGATAAAGAAATACAACCGAATTTATTTAAAAACTATACTTAAAGACTGACAACCAACCTATGTGCAAAATGCGCAAGTTAAATAAATAAATACTGAAAACATGAGTTGTAGGGCCCTTTAAAGTGAATCTACAGGTTATGGAATCAATTCAGAGTTGAGGTAAGTGAAGTTAACAACTGATTCTGGAGCCCGATACTTGCAGGGTAACTGGTCCTGAGCCTGGCTGTGTGGGATCTCAGGCCCTTGCACTTCCTACCCAAAGGTAGAAGTGAGAAGACAGCATAATCTGGATGGTGGGGATCATTGAAGATGGATGCTGCTTTCTTGTGGCAGCGCTACTTGTAAATGTGCTCAAAGGTAGGGAGCACTTTGCCTGTGATGGACGTGGCTGTATCCACCACAGTCTGAAAACTTCCATTCCTGGGCATTGGTGTTTCCATAAAAGGCCATAATGCAGCCAGTCAGGATACTCTACTGTGCATCCATAGAAGCTTGTCAAAGTTTTAGGTGACATGCCGAATCTACACAAACTTCTAAGAAAGTAGAGGCACTGTTGTGTGTTCTTTGTGATGGCGCTTATGTGCTGGTCCAAGGAAGAACCTCTGACACGATAATGCCAAGCAATATAAAGTTATTGATCCTCTTCATCTCTGATCCCTAATGAAGACTGGCTCAGGGTCTCCTGTACTCAATAATCAGAACTTTAGTTTTGCTGCCCTTAAGTGAGAGGTTATTACAATCTTCCTCTTATATGCCAACTTATCACCACTTTTGGTGATGACACCAACAACAGTGGTGTCATCAGCAAATGTAAATATAGCATTGGAGCTGCAATTAGCTACATAATCATCGGTATAAAGTGAATAGAGCACATCCTTGTGCACCTGTGCTGATGGAAATTGGGGAGATGTTGCTAATCCGAACTGACTTGAGACTGCAAGTGTGGAAATCGAGGAACCAGTTGCACACGCAGGAATCAGCGCCTAGGCGTTGGTGCTTATGTGTTAGTCTTGAGTGTTAAATGCTGAGCTGTAGACAATGAAGAGTATCCTGATGTAGATTTGCATCTTTATTATCCAGATGTTCCAGTGCTGGGTGAAGAGCCAATGAAAAGGCACCTGCTGTTGACCTGTTGTAGCGGCAGACAAATTGTAGTGGATCCAGATCTATGATGTGATGACCTCTATAACCAGTGGAGCAGACAGTGTCAGTGGAGAGAGAAAAACAGAATTAATATCACAATTGGATTGCTAGTTCTAATACAAACAGAAAAAAAGCATTATCTGAATTTGTTGAATATTACATTGAGTCCTGAAGGCAGTAATATACCCAGATAAAAATTAAATGCTGCCAGGTTTATTCTGACCATTCAAGAGGGTAGATACAGATAGATTAGTGCGGGATTGGGATGGAGAATTAAAGTGAAGTTCAGGAAATATGTGGATTACAGATTATTTTAGCACTGCGTGTAGCACACCGCTACAGATTACAGAATAGAGTGCTTCGCAAGCAGTCACCCAGTGCGTAATCAGTTTCTCTACTGAAGAGAAGGCCAGATTGTGAACCAGGTGTTGCCTTCCAAAAATTCACAAGGTTTTCCTTGTGTTCTCTTCCTGCTCTTTCTCTGTATTTTAAAGTCTGATAACTGATTACAGGTATATAGGACCCTGGTCAGACCCCACTTGGAGTACTGTGCTCAGTTCTGGTCGCCTCACTACAGGAAGGATGTGGAAACCATAGAAAGGGTGCACAGGAGGATGTTGCCTGGACTGGGGAGCATGCCTTATGAGAATAGGTTGAGTAAACTCAGCCTTTTCACATTGGAGCAACTGAGGATGAGAGCTGACCTGATAGAGGTGTATGAGACAATGAGAGGCATTGATCGTGTGGTGAGTCAGAGGCTTTTTCCCAGGGCTGAAATGGCTAACATGAGAGGGCATAGTTCTAAAGTGCTTGGAAGAAGGTACAGAGGAGATGTCAGCGTTAAGTTTTTTATGCAGAAAGTGGTGAATGTGTGGAATGGGTTGCCAGCAATGGTGGTGGAAGCGGATACGATGGGGTCTTTTGAGCATCATTTTCCAGTCGTCCAATATCAACTTTCACCTCTCTTTTATTCTTTTGATATCCTGCTTTATGCTATTGGCTACTCTGCCCTCATATTTCATCTTTTCTCTTCTTACAGCTTTTAAGTTGCTTTCTGTTGGATTTTAAAAGCTTCCCAATCTTCCAATTTCCCACTCACTTTTGCTACCTTATATGCACTTACTTGGCTTTTATTCCCTTGTCAGCCACAATTGCCTACCTCTGCTATTTGAGAACTTCTTCTGTGGGACATATCTATCCTGTGCCTTGTGAACTATTCCCAGAAACTTCATCCATTTCTGCTCTGCCATCATCCCCACCAGTATCCTTCTCCAACCCACCTGGCCAAGCTCCTCTCATGTCTCTGTAATTCCCTTTATTCCATATTGATACTGATACATGTGAGTTATATTTCTCCTTCTCAAACTGTAGTGTGAATTCAATCATATTATGATCACTATCTCCTAAGGGTTCCTTTATGTTAAGCTCCCGAATTAGATCTGGGTTATTACACAATACCCAGTCTAAGACAGCCTTTCCCCGCGTAGGCTCAAGCACAAGCTGCTCTTAAAAGCCATTTCGTAGGCATTCAACAAATTCCCTCTCTCGCGATCTGACACCAACCTAATTTTCCCAATCCCCTTGCATAATGAAGTCCCCTATTACAATTGTGTCATTACCCTTATAAAATGCCTATTGCAGTTCCCTTTGCAATCTCATCCTCCACATCTTAGCTACTATTTGAAGGCCTATATATGATTCCCATAATTTTTTTTTACCCTTGCAATTTCTTAATTCTACTGACTAAGATTCAACATTCTCTGACCGTATGTCACCTCTTTCTAAAGATGTAATTCCATTTCTTACCAATAGAGCCACACCACTGCCCAGACTTTCCTGCCTGTCCTTTCAGTACTATTCTTTGATGGTAAGCTCCCAACTATGGCCGTCTTTCAGCTGTGACTCAGTGATGCCTACAATGTTATAACGACGAATCTCTAACTGCGCCACGAGTTTGTCCACCTTATCCTGAATGCTACGTGCATTTAAATACAGCATCTTCAGTCCTATCTTTGTCACCCTTTTGAATTTTGCCTCTATGGTACAATTTAATTCATTGCTCTGTCTGCATTTGTACTCAACCATTGGCTTGTCCTTCCTTACATCCATCATCTACTTGTAAACCTGCTGGCTCATCCTCAGCTCTATCATCCTGGTTCCCATGCCCCTGCCATATTGGTTTAAACCGCTCCCAACAAACAGCTCTAGTAAATCTGCCCTCAGAGTCAAGTGCAACCCATCCCTTTTGTACAGGTCTCACCTGCCCCAGGAGAGGTCCCAATTATCCAGAAACCTGAATCCCTGCCCCTGCTCCAATTCTTCAGCCACACGTTTACAGTATCTGCCACCTCATCCCTCTCCTACCCTCACTGTGGCGTGGCACAGGCAGCAATCCCAAGATTACTACCTTTGAGGTCCTGCTTCCCAGATTCCTTCCCAACTCCCTGTATTCTTTTTCAGCACCTCTTCCTTTTTCATTGCCACCGATATGTACCACGACTTCTGGCAGCTCACCCTCCCTTTTCAGAATATTGTGGACACACCCAGAACATCATGGACCCTGGCACCTGGGAGTCAAACTACCATCCGTGTTTCCTTTTCACATCCACAGAACTGCTTGTCCATCTCCTGAATATAGAGTCCCCTATTACTGTTGCCATCCTCGTCAGTTCCCTATCCTTCTGAGCCATAAGGCCAGACTCCCCCCTGCAGCCCACGGTACTCAAAATGGAGTACTTATTGTTGAGGGGGATGGACACAGGGGTGCTCTCCACTATCTGATGTTTTCCCTTCCCTCTCCTGACAGTTACCAGTCTGTCTCCTCTAGCCTTGGGCTGACTACCTCCCTGTAGCTCCTGTTTTATCACTTTCTCTAACAAGCTGAAGGTCATCAAGCTGTAGCTCCAGTTTCCTAACATGGTCTCTAAGGAGCTGCATCTTGATGCACCTGGGGCAGATGTGGCCATCGAGAAGGCTGGAAGTCTCCTGGAAATCCCACATCTGACACCCAGAGCAGAACACTGGTGCTATGTATATATGCTATCTTATGTACAGTATTCGAATTTACTGTGTTCTTTATTGTGTTTTTTTGTGCTGCATTGGATCCACAGTAACAATTATTTCACTCTCCTTTACGCTTGTGTACTAGAAATGACATGAAACAATCTTGAAACTAATTTTTAAAAATTCTAGATCAATTTATTCATCAGTAATAATGACCATGAAATGCTTCTGATCCACTAAAATTCTCCAGATGTTAAACCTGCTATCGTTAACCAGTTTTCTGACTTCATTATGGCTGGATTTTCTTCATATTCAGAAATCTTATCAATCTCTGTCATGAATGACTGGGCCTCCACAGCTCTTCATGGTGCAGATTTACAAAGATTCACCATCTTATGTGTGAAGAAATCCCTTCAAATTTCATCAAATCTCAATCCTAAATTCTTATCTCTTTTCAGTGAGCCTGTAGGAATTTTGTAATCTTTAGTGAGACTGTATCTCATTGTCCTAAATTCTGGAAAATATGGGCCTAGCCCACTTAATTTCAATAAAGACACAGACTTTCAGTATCCCAAAGACTACTCATTCACCTGGTAATTTGACATACCATGGGCTCTCTCTCCCTAATAAGGGAAACTACTGATGGTAAACTAATAGATTGGCCCAATACTCTGCTATCTAAACATCTAAGATCTCAATAGTTCAGTACCTGTCTCAAGGGTCTTGTTTTCTGAATTCCCTTTAATGCTCCAGGGCCCTAGATCCTGCACTGCCTCCAAGAGTCCAAGAGATCCTCCTCCTTTCACACACTGACAATTTCTATGCTCACATTAAACTAAAGGCACAAGAGACTGCAGATGCTGGAATCAGAGGTCTCAACCCAAAATGGCAACTATCCACTTCCACACATTTCTTCCCACAGATGATGCCTGACCCACTGAGTTCCTCTAGCATCCTGTTGTTTGCATTTTTAAACTAAATTGGGGCCTTGGTTTGCACACACTAATTCATTGTAATCCTAATTCCCCTGCTGTCCTGAAACTCATGATTTCTGGTTCCCATGCTTCCTTGAAACTTATTGGGTTCACTGGAAATTAATAAATTATATTGGTAAATTGGTTTTATTATCGTTACTTGTACCAAGGTATAGTGAAAAATGTTGTTTTGCATGCCATACATACAGATAATTTCATCACATGAGTACAATTAGGTCTTCTGAAGCATTCCTTCATGATCAAGCGTGGTACGGCTGAGATGTTGATGTAGAACTGTTTCTCTCCCATTAGCTCATTCATGAAGAAGTCCTCAGTTAAAGGTTCCAAAGCATCCAGAGGCTGGATAGGGAAAGGTTCTTCTGCCCAAACAAGAACTATAGTTGGCATGGAGGAGTCTAAATTCAAGGATGTGCTGAGTTTCTAAGGGGTCTTTGACTCTGATCATTGGAGGGTAGGGGCTAGTCATGGACATTGAAGGAGGAGGGATTGTGGGCAATGTTGTGGAGGGTGGGGTCATTTTGGAACAGCACTGGGGAAGTTTGAATGGGGGGAGGGCAGCATTGCAGGGGAGTCAATTGAAGAAACCTAGAGGGAATGGATTGAGTTAGTATTGGGTATGTTCATTTTGGAGCAGTAATGGAAGAAGTTGATTGGGAAGAGTAATGATGGAAGGACAAATTGGACAACAATGAGGGAGAGTTAATTGGAGGCAGCAATGAGGGAGCAGTTTGAGTTACTAATAGGAAGGGTTGACGGGATGGCGTTGAAGGTGCTTTAACTGAGGACATCATAAGGGAAGGAATTATTGGGGAAGTTGATATTATTCATCTGGGGCAGATTGGGTAGAGAAGCACTGACATTGATATTGAGGATATGGAAATGAAAACTGTATCATGTTGGGGTGCATAATTTAGGGGTCATGGGTGTTGGAACTGAGATCACCAGAGCTGCGAGGACGATGTTGAATGTGGAGTGCACTCTTATTTCAGTAAGTTTCCCACTTAGCTGCACATCTTACAGCTTGGTGTCTTGGGTTTAAGAGCATATTCTCCCAGGAGTGACCTGCAGCAAACATCCCAGAACAAAGTCCGAGTTCTTGCCCTAAAGCAACATTGCAGAGGGGGAGGAAAGAGAGCACATGGTCACCTGACATAAAAGTCACACCATAAAACAAAGCTTTTGTTGACAACTGTTTATGCCAGATTCTATTGATCTTCAATCATTTACTCAGAAAAACAAGAGCTGTGCAATCAAATTTGTAGATTTGTTGAGTAATAGTGCTCAACTGTTATTTATAATGCTTGTTAGTTCTTTAATTCAGACATGTTTACCACTTGTATCTCCACTCAATTTACAGCACTTCTTAACTCCTGAATTAACATTTTGAATGCATTGTCTGAAAGGAGTGAAGAATTAACTAAGGTTGCAAACAAAATGTTTTCTGATGAGAAATCGTACAAGAGATGAAAATTGCTACTGAATTTTATTAAAGAAGCTGGTGAAAACATTTCAGCTGAACATTGTGAGAATGATCTAAAGTGGTTTAAAGATTACCTGTGTGTTATATCTTGAAGTCATGTTTATCTGGACTAAGTAACCTCTTCTAATAGACCATATATAATTTGCCCTCATACTTCTCCTCCCTTTATTTCATAATCTTCAATTGGCTTCTGAAGATCTTGATGATCATGGTTGTGTCATCCTGCCTTTAGAATACTTGTCTTCTCTAGGATGCTTCAGCCATGAGAAATATCCCTTCCACATCTACTCTGTCTAGGCCTTTTAACAATCAATGAGATACCTTCCCCCCCTCCCCAATCCTTCTAAATTCAAGTGAGTACAAGCCAAGGGCCATCAAAAGTTCCTTGTATGTCAACCCCTTCATTCCTGGAATCATCCTTGTGAACCTCCTCTGAACCCTCTCCAATGCCAGCACATCTTTTCTTGGATGAGGAGTTCAAACCTGTTCACAATACTCAAGGTGAGGCCTCACCAGTGCCTTATAAAGCCTCAGCATCACATCCCTGCTCTTGTATTCTAGACCTCTTGAAATGAATGCTAACATTGCATTTAGAAACAGAAAACCTACAGCACAATACAGGCCCTTTGGCCCATAAGGTTGTGCCGAACATGTCCCTACCTCAGGAATAACTAGGCTTACCTTTAGCCCTCTATTTTTCTAATCTCCATGTACCTATCCAAAAGTCTCTTAAAAGAACCTATCGTATCTGCTTCCACCATCATCGCCGGCAGCCCATTCCACGCACTCACCACTCTCTGAGTAAAAACTTACTCCTGACATCTCCTCTGTACCTGCTCCCCAGCACCTTAAACCTGTGTCCTCTTGTGGCAACCATTCCAGCCCTGGGAAAAAGCCTCTGACTATTCACATGATCAATGCCTCTCATCATCTTATACACCTCTATCAGGTCACCTCTCATCCTTCTTTGCTCCCAGGACTATCATAACATTGCCCTTTTGACACAGCTTTTTCTATTTCCTATTATAATCAAGGTCATATTACCCTTGCAGTTTCTTAATTCAACCCACAAGTGTTCAACACCTTCCAATCCTATGCTACATCTTCCTACTGATTTGATGCCATTCTTTAACAGCAGAGCCACACAACCTCCCATGTGACCTTCCTATCCCTCTGATACAATGTGTAACCTTGGACATTCATTTCCCAGCTACAACCATCCTTCAGCCATAATTTAGTGATGGTCACAACATCATACCTGACAATCTGTAATAGTGCAACAAGATCATTGACCTTATTTCTTATTCTTCATGTGTTGAATTTCCCCATGGGGATGAATAAAGTATCTATCTATCTTATTTCTTATGCTCTGCGCACTGAGATATAACACTTGGAGTACTGTATTTGCTACCATTTTTGATTCTGCATCCTTAATACACTGGCTGCAATTTTGTCCTAACATCTGCCTGTCCTTTTTGATAGTCTGACTGCACGCTATCTTTGCTTTTTTTTTAACCATCCCTCCTATCCCGTGCGTTCACTTCGGATCCCACCTCCCTGCCAAATTAGTCTAAACCCTCCCCAACAGCTCTAACAAACCTGTCTGCGAGAATATTGACCCCCTTGTATTCAGGTGCACCCCTCACGTTTGTACAGGTCATGTCTCCCCAGAGGAGATCTCAATGAAACCCTGCTCCCTGCACCAGCTTCTCAGCCACGGATTTATCTGCCAAATCATCCCGTTTCTACCCTCACTGGCACGTGGCACAGGTAGCAATTCAGAAATTGCTACTCTGGAGGTCCCGCTTCTCAGCTTTCTGCCTAGCTCTCACTAGATACTCTCTTCAGGACCTCTTTGATTTTCCTTCCTATGTCATTGGTACCAATATGCACCAAGAATTCTGGCTGCTTTCTCTGCCCCTCCAAAATGGTGTGGACGTGATCCAAGGCGTCCGTGACCCTGGCTCCTGGGAGGCAACGTACCATTTGGGTGTCCCGTTCACGTCCACAGAATCTCCTGTCTGTTCGGCTGACCATTGAGTCCCCGATCACTACCGCTCCCCTCTGCTCCCCGTTTCCCTTCTGCACTCGGGACTCAGCCTCAGTGGCATTCCCCTGGCAGGTCACACCCCACAACAGTATCCTGTACTTATTATTGAGGGGATAGCCACAGGGGCGCTCTCCGCTTACTGGGTATTCACATTTCCATTTCTCCTGACAGTCACCCAGCCACTCACCTCCTGCAACTTAAAGGTGACTACTTTCCCTGAAACTCTGATCGATAATCGCCTCACTCTCCTGTACAAGCCGAAGGTCATCCAGCTGCTGCTCCTGATCTCTAACACAGCCTTCAAGGAGCTGGATTTTTAACAAATATAAATTTAATTAATAATACTATGTAAAAGTTGAAAATTACTATAATTATATATGTATATTAAATAATTAAATTAATTAAGTAGGGCAAAAGCTGAAATGAAAAATAGTGAAGTATTGTTCCTGGGTTCAATGTCCATTCAGAAATCAGGTGGCAGAGGGGAGGAAGCTGTTACTGAATTTCTGAGTGTATGCCTTCAAGTTCCTGGACCTCCTACCTGATGGTAACAATGAGAAGAGGGCATGCACTGGTTGGCGGGGGTCCTTAATGATGAACACCGCCTTTTCTAGGCAGCGATCCTTGCAGATGTCTTGGTTACTACGGAGGCTAGCACCCATGATGGTGCTGACTAATATGACAACTCTCTGCAGTTTACTTCGATCCTATGCAGTCGGCCCCTCCCCATACCAGACGGAGCCTGTCAGAACGCTCTCTACGGTACAGCTGTAGGAATTTTCGAGTGTTTTAAATCTCACCAAACTCCTGATGAAACATAGTGGTTGTCTTGCCTTCTTTATAGCCGCATCAATATGTTGGGACCAGGTTCGGTCCCCAGAGATAGTGACACGCGGGAACTTGCTCCCTCTCTCTACTTCCGATCCCTCTATAAGGACTGGTATGTGTTCCTTCGTCTGACCCTCTCTGAAGTCCGCAATCAGCTGCGGCAACGCTCAACTAGCTGGTATATTTAGCAACCACCCTGCTAACCATCTGTATTCAACATAACACACAAAATGCTGGAAAAAAAACTTAGCAGGCCAGGCAGCATTTATGGGAAAAGGTACAGTCGACATTTCGGGCCGAAACCCTCTGGCAGTCGACTGTATGTTCTTCCATAGGTGCTGCCTGGCCCTGCCGTGTTACTCCAGCATTTTGTACGTGTTGCTCGGAATTCCGGCAGCTGCACATTTTCTCGTTTGTGTATTCAACATAAGTGTGATTTTGTAAAGGCCAAATCCCAAATAAATGGAAGAAAGGAAGAGGAACTTGTCCACACGCAGTGATCTTGTATAACGTCAGCTCATTGACCTGAGATATTAACTCACACCGAGTGCTCCTGGACGGCGGAGGATTTTCAATCGCCTCCGTCCTTTGTGCGGCTGAACCTGCCTCCTCCGCGCTCCCCTGACCGGGAGTCTTCGCGGGGAACGCGCGTGCGCAAGCTGTAACAACCATGGGCAGCAATCGATCCAAATTATTTAAAGTGAAGAGCTTGAACAAGGACACAAAGTACGGTATCGTGGCCCGCAACTTGGACGAGCTGTTAGAAAAAGGATGTAAGAAATTGCAGGTAAATTTTTAATAGATCGAATACAAAAGAACCTGAATAACTGAAGCGGGATCGGCTGTGAGCAAGCAACCCGGAAATGTCGTTCATTTCTCTAATGTTGAATTTCACGTTCTTGAGTTGGCTTACTTTACAAACTTTCATTGTCATTAAAGAACGATGTCTTCCGTACTTGGTAGCACGGTTTATTGGCTTATATATTGGTTTTAGATTCGTTTAAAGTTGAACTGGAACAAAGTCCGAAAGTATGACACCCTTTTCTTTTGAATCGGGAGTCGGGTCCCAGATCAGGCGAGAATAAAGGGTCTCTTGCCACTCAGTTTGAAACATCCTTTGGTTTCCGCAAATTGGGCATCATGATTAGACCATCGTTTCCACCAGTGTTACAATCTATCCGAACCTATAGATGTTAATGAGACCACCCCATCCGGCAGTCGCTGTTTGCCTCACTAAGTGTTTCCGACAGTTTAGCTCGGATTCCAGCATCTGGAGCCCCTTGTTGCTCCAGTCTTGAATACGAACACGCCACCAGTTGGTGTTCACCGCTCATGCTTTGCTAATGCAGCTCATCAAAATAGTAAACACCGATGTGAAGCTGAGGATAATGTGGTTACCATACTACCTTTTCCCATCTTCCCCAGAATGAGCAGGATCTTGCGCATTATAACACAAAAAACCATTCAGCCCATCAGGTCCAGGCTAGTTGCAATCAGTCCCAATGCCTGTTTCATTATTTCTCCGGAATCCTGTCACATCTTCTCTCATACTGTTCTTCTGGCTTTTTTTCTCACTCGCATGCACAGATAGTGACATATTGGAACCAAAATAGATAGAATTTAAATATTTGACACAAAGCAGTCAGGGCTGCGGGGAACTGACACAGAAGAGGAGTTGGGGTCAGCATAGATCGGGCATAATCATCTGAAATGGTCGGGCAGCATCGAGAAGCTTGTGATTCTTCTAAGCCTGGAAGCTTACAGATTGTGTAATCTGCAAATTGAGGAACTGGCCGCCATTTCAAAACATTTTTATAAAAATAATAAGCAATACTGATCAAATCCTCAGTATGGCTTGGGGTTCAAAATCCTTTCCAGAAATTTGAACATAAAGCCATAGTCGAGACTTTGGTCACTGAGGTGTGATCTTTTTGATTCAGCTACAAGTCAAGAATATTTCTCAAGTTTGACATCTTGTGAAATGATTCGTGAATAAACGGGGAGAAATCTGTCGTTTGGCTGTTATTGAGAAGAAATGATCACGTTGCTGTTTGTCAGAGTTTGCTATCTGTAGAATGGCTGTTGTAATTCCCACATAACCACAGTGTCTGCTCTTCTAAGCTACTTTACTGAATATAAAACACATTTGGATCATTAATTATCATGAAAACCACTATGTGAAGGCAGATTTTTCTTCCTCCATTTCTTCTTCTTTAGGATCTAGGATGACATGCATTCACTCCAGATTACTGGGACTTGAGAACGGTGTTAAGACCAATGTCAGACCCACAGACTGTCAGAGGTGGAGAAGGAGGTTCTCACCTAAGAGGTTCTGTGTTCCTTCCTATGTTTACACTGGGCTTCTGCATTCTCTGGACAAGGGGACTCAGATTTGCAGTATGATGGAAAACCCTTCAGATGTTTACACTGTTCTTCTTGATAATCCGTTACCAGGACAGAGCCCAGAATTGTGGCATGTCCATCTGAGTCAGGCAAACCTGCTTAGGGTTGGCTCCAAAGATTCAGCTCAGTTGTGACCAGATCATAACTTGGACAATGACTTGGAGCTTGGCCTGCAAACATGTGGCACCTTTATGCTGTAACTCCAGGACTGAAATTGGAGTGACCTTGGTCCTGGAGGGGACATTGCATGTAAACTTTTCCACTTGCCTCACAGACCAGCTCCATTCAGCATAAAGGAGAAAATCAATGTTTACAGAAACCACTATAAATCATTTACAAAGCTGCTGACAAAAATGAAAAATGGAGACAGCAAGGATCTCGACCAGCTGCAATTTGCTTATCACCACAATTGGTCTGCATTGGATGCAATCTCACTGGCTCCGCACTTGGCCCCGGAACACCCGGACAATAACAATACTTTCATCAGGCTGCTGTTTATTGACTACAGCTCAATATTCAACACTATCATACCCTCAGTCTGATCAACAAGCTCCAAACCCTAGGCACTATAACCGGATCCATGATTTCCTCACCATGAGATCACAGTCAGTGTGGATTGGCAACAGGATCTCCTTGTCGCTGACGATCAACACTCACACCTCAAGGCTGTGTGCTTAGCCAACTGCTCTATTCTCCCTACACCCACGATTGCGTGGCTATGTACAGCTCAAACCGCATCTGTTAATTTGCCGATGACACAATTATTGTTGGCCGAATTTCAGATGGTGACGAGGAGGACCGAGATAGATCAGCTGGTTGTGTGGCATTGCAGCAACAACCCTGCACTCAACACCAGTTAGACCAAGGAATTGATCTGCCGATTTCAGGGAGGGTAATTCAAAGGAACACAGACCAGTCCTCATTGAGGGATGAGAAGTGGGAAGGGTACACAGTTTCAATTTCTTGGGTGTCAGCATCTCTGAGGATCTATTGGACCTGGGCCCAACCTACTGATATATTTCATTTGGTGTTTGAGGAGCATTGGTATGTCACCAAAGGCATATAATTTTCTAATTCTGTATCAAATTCTTACAGGTGTACCAGAGAGAGCACTCTAACTGGTTGCATCGTCATTTGGTATGGGGGGGGGGGGGGGAGGGACTCTACAGGATCAGCAAAAGCTGCAGAAAGTGATAAACTCAGTCAGCTCCATCATGGGCACCAGCCTCCCCATCATCCAGGATACCTGAGAAAGACAATGCCTGAATAGGTGGGCGTCCATCATTAAGGACTCCCATCACCCAGGACATGTCCTCCTGTCATTGCTACCATCAAGGAAGGTGTACAGGAGCCTGAAGACACACGCTCAATATTTCAGGAATGACTTCTTCCTCTCCGCCATCAGATTTCTGAATGGACAATGAATCCATGAACACTACCTCAGTATTTTGTTCTCTCTATTTGCATTACTTATTTAATTTAACCTTTCTTTAATATATTCTAATTGTAATTTATCATTTTATTGTTATGTATTACAATGTATTACTGCCAAAAAACAAATTTCATGACATATGCCAGTGATATTAAATCTGATTTTGATTCTGAGTCAGATGTAACACTTTCATCTTCAATGAATACATTATATGTTGATTTGAACATAAATGTTTTCAAATTGTTAACAGTGTAGCATGACAGATAAGCTGTGCCCTCTTCTAATCAGCACATTGTGACATCACACTTCAATAGATACATCCGATGTTGAGTGTCATTGAAGTAGTTCTGAAACATATTTCTTTTGTGTATCTAAGTCCTTATCTTTAGTTTTGCCAGTTTGGCTCCGAAGTCGTACCCATTGAATAGTGAATTGCACTGACACTTTTCACCAATTCTCAGTAATTCAAATACAAAATATTAAATTTTGCTCTGGTGTATTTCCTCAAAAAATAACCATGCTTTTTTTCCATTTTTGTAGATTCTCCCCCCCTCCGCCCCCAGCTATGTAATGATATATCTATGCAATCTTGGATTTGCACGCCAAATAGCAAAATAATGGTACTAACTGAATCAACTCTGTGACCTGCACTAATGTAGAGCACATCTGTCCAGAATTACCCTGATGTTTAGTTAAACTGGGCCCAGAATCTGTGATCATGCTGATTTCAATGGGAAGAATTGTGGAGTACAAAGGGAGAAATTTAGTTCCAATTTTTATTCTGGTTTTATTTAATATTTTAAAAAAATTATTAAGTGTTTTAGATATTTTCTTCTTTATCTTTAAATGAATTTTAATGAACCTCCCTACTTGTAAGTCAGTAGTGAGTCAGGTACACTTAGATTCAGGAAAGTTTTGGGTACAGCCATTCCTCAGTTTTACTAGTGGAACTCTTTAACTATTCATGGCTCTCTCTGGAGCCTTAGTTGAGATAGCCCAGTGACTACGAACCAGGGCGTGCAGGACCAAAAAGATAGAGTCTGCATATAGGAGACCACAGGCAGTGGACCCAAGTCACAAATGAATGTCTAAAAAATTAGTTAATTGAAATGACAACATTGTTTATTATATTTGATAACTACTGGTTATTGTTTTGACTAGCTGCCACAAAACAAATGTCGTGTGTGCCTAAATGAAGATGGGACAGAAATTGATGCAGACTATTTCTTAACCTTGAAGGATAACTGCGAGCTCATCATTCTGGAGGAAGGGCAAGAGTGGAAAGAAGGTAAATGAGGGTGGCTGGTGATGAACAGGGTTGGCTATTTTGGTAGAAGGTTAGTGGATGGCATGGCAGGGGAGTGGTTTTATATTTAGAGGGAACTATTCCAGGGATTTGGGTTTAGATGTGGTGGAGTGGCAATGGCAATCATTAGTGTACAGGGAAGAAGTTGAATTTGATAGTCTAGAGCAAATACGTCTTCCCTTCTTAATCCAAAAAAAGGTGATCTGCACAACACACAAAGTGCTGGGGATACTCAGCGTGTAAGGAGCATCTATGGAGGGAAGTGGGCTGTCTATATTTCACATTGAGAGTTCTCATCTGGACCTATTTGGAGTCCAGGTGAATGGTGTTGACCCAAATGTCAACTGCCCACGTCCCACCGCAGATTCTGCCTGGTCTGCTGAGTTCCTTCAGCTGCTCTAGACTCCAGCGCCTGCAGTTTCTTGTGTCTCAGAGGTGATCACCATCTTGCTTTAGCTACACTGTCTCAACACAACTCCAGTTCTCACCATTCAACAAACCCAGTGCTTTTACGTTTTGTTCGTCAAAATAGTGGACGCTAAATTTTCCACACTGTAGCCATCAACCATGTTCCTATGCACTCATATAGCCTGTCTATTTCTTGTGGAAGTCCCTTTACATCCTCCTCATTATTCACAATCCTTCAGGGTTTTGTATCACTAGCAACGTTGAAAATATGACCTCTGGTCACCTCAGCCAAATGTTTGATATAGATTGTGAAGATCCAGGGAGTAAGCTCACAAACTTTTCTAGACATACTTTAATTAATCCCCTTTTTTCTCATTAGTCTCCTATTTCTGGTATATCTTCCATGAAAACACATGCAAGTACTTGTTTAATTTCTCTATCATTTCCTTGTTCTCTGATACAAATTCTCCTAACCAGTAAAATAAAGCTCCACTTGCCTTTTCTGCTCCTTCCCGTTTAACACATCCATAGATACTCTGTTAATTTTCTGAGTTTTTTCAGATACAATTTGGATTGCTCTGGTTTACTGATAGATTTTATCCTCCTCCAGACTTGTATCCAACTTCTACTAATAGTTACTATATAAAAACTCTTCTTTTGATTTAATTTCAGCTGTCAGTCACTTTTCCTGTTGTAGTTCTTCTGTAAAGGAACTATGTTTTGATAATTATGTACTTTTGCATTGTATGCTAGGCACTGTTCCTGTTTGCAGTTATATAGGACCCTGGTCAGACCCCACTTGGAGTACTGTGCTCAATTCTGGTTGCCTCATTACAGGAAGGACGTGGAAACCATAGAAAGGGTGCAGAGGAGACTTACAAGGACTTTGCCTGGATTGGGGAGCATGCCTTTTGAGAATAGGCTGAGTGAACTCGGCCTTTTCTCCCTGGAGCGAAGGAGGATGAGAGGTGACCTGATGGAGGTGTATAAGATGATGAGACATTGATCATGTGGATAGTCAGAGGCTTTTTCCCAGGGCTGAAATGGCTAGCACAAGAGGGCAAAGTTTTAAGGTGCTTGGAAGTAGGTACAGAGGAGATGTCAGGGGTAATTTTTTTTATACAGAGAGTGCTGAGTGAGTGGAATGGGCTGTCGATGATGGTGGTGGAGGCAGAAACGATAGGGTCTTTTAAGAGACTCCTGGATAGGTACATGGAGCTTAGAAAAATAGAGGGCTATGGGTAAGTCTAGGTAGTTCTAAGGTAAGGACACGTTCAGCAAAGCTTTGTGGGCTGAAGGGCCTGTGTTGTGCTGTAGGTTTTCTATGTTTCTGTGTTCTATGTTTCATACCTATATAGTTTTATTTATTTAGATTTATGATTGAATTGCACTGCCTACAAATTAACTTCGAAGTATCTTTTACCTTTAAGTATTCTTTGCATCTACCTTCTGGGAGATCTCTGTTACGTCCAGTTGGTTGGTCAGACCAACATCTGTTCTTATTTGTTAATTCAGACATAGAATGTCATTGAGTATTGGAACAGCATGATTCCACATGTAGTTTTATGTATCAAGACACAGTGTAAACAATATGAAGGATGCTTTGCAGTTTGTTCCAGCTTCTGTTGAAATTATTGAGGGAGGGATGTTTGGATAGGTACATGGATGGTAGGTGTATGGAGGATTATGATTCTGGTGCAGATAAATGGGAATAGGCAGTTTAAATGGTTTGACACAGACTAGGTGGGCCAAAGGGCCTGTTTCTGAGCTGTACTTTTCTCTGACTCTAACCAAATTACAGAGCATCTTAAAAGGCGTTTTCTTCCAAAGCATTCATTCATGATCAAGGTTGATGTGGCTGGGATGTTAATGTAGAACTGTTCCTCTCCCATTACCTTTTGTGAAAAAGACCTCAATTAAACATTCCAAGGCATCCTGAGGGTGGATCGGGAAAAGCCTCAGCTGTCCGAACAAGAACTGTAGTTGACATTGGGATGGGTGAGCTTTTCCAGAGTCCTGTGACTTTGGTATTTGAAGGGTGAGGTCTTTCTGAACAGTACTGGGGAAGTTTGAATGGGGGAGGGCAGCACTGGAGGAGGGTCAATTGGGGCAACCTACAGGGAATGCATTGAGTTGGTATTGGGCAGATTTGTAGATTTAATGAGTAATAATGCTTGGCCGTTATTTATAATGCTTATTACTACTTCAATTCAGACATGTTTAACACTTGTATCTCCATTTAATTTACAGCATTTCTTGTCTCTTTGGATATTGTTTGCAATTCATTGAATAGTAAAGATAGCGAAAAACTAACTCGGATTGCAAACCAAGAGCTTTTTGACGAGAGTTCAGCCAAGAGACGGAAATTTCTACAGGATTATATTACATTAGCTGGTGAAAATACTTCGGCTGAAAATCGTGACGAAGATAAAAATTGGTTTGAAGGTGAACTGTGTGTTATATCTTGAAATCATGTTCATCTGGACTAAGTAACTTACTCTCATAGACCATGCATAATTTGCACCACATCCTTTCCTTCCGTTTACTCCATAATCTTCTGAAGACTTTGACCTTTGCAGTGGTTTCAGCAATCCTCCAGATCAGCAGTGTTTGTAATTAGCCTACATCATGAAGTTTAACAAATTTTCTGATTGGGTTATGCTCCTACCTTCAGTCCACACACATCTACACAGAGTAACTTTATAACTGGGATCACTAATTCACCTTCCCCTGTTCAGCTTCTTTTTAATGCTAATTGTAAAAAAAAACATTACCATCAACAGTAAACTGTATAATCCAATTAAGTCCCACCTTTATCACAAAACTCAGTTAACAAATTGCATGTAAAAAAGAAACTCACCAACTCTGACGTTAATTTTTTTCTGTAATGGGCTCAACAGTACTGGAGACACAGATGTATCAGATTTAATACAGAATTCATACTTTCATGTACTTTCATAGTAGTCAATATCTTTGTTGTTTAGCTTTATGCTTCAATGACAAATACAGAAAATGACAATAATTCCTTTAAGAAAGATCAGGAATCCTAATGGTTTGGTTTCTGGCTCACTGGCAGCTGTTTCTTGCACTCCCTTTAAATCGACTGGAGTCCTGTTCCTGTGTTCCCTCGAAACTCAATGGGGCCCTATTTAGTGTTGCTTCCTTTAAACACACTGAGACTCCACTTCTCACATTCACTTTTAATATATCAGGTTCACTGGAAATTTTATTATACCACTACATAACATCTCAGAAAAGTTAATAGTGTACTGAGGTATTGAGATCTCTCTTAATACCCAAGTACACTATTAACTCTTTTGAGATGTTATGCAATGGTAGATCAGATTTTCTTGAAAATCTTTGTCTATCACTAATGTCTTGGGCTTAGTAGATTAATAGAGTAACTGTACTTTGTGATTGTTGGCACAAATCATAGCAATAATGATAGGATTTGCTGTTTTGTAGGTGTGGAATCACGATTCAAAACTAAATCACAATACATGAGATACAACTGTGCCCATCGAATGAGAAATTATCTGAGAGAGGTATGGAATTGCAAGAGTTTGCCAAAGTAAAATTTGATCCCTAATGCTTCCTTCCCTTATGTTTTCAAAATCAAAGCTCTTAAGTTGTTATTTAGATTGCTACAATCAAATATATAGAAGGCAACACTGGAGTAGGTAAATGTATTTCATGTCCCTTAGTGTGGTTCATTTACTTTGAAAATGAATGCATGTTTGAGCAAACAGTAGAGTTGTCTGCTCCAGCTGTATTGAGCACCATGTGTTAGACTCTACACCTGTAAGATTTGGACTATTATATCTTTGAGTCAGAGTATGGAACTCATTATAGTACACTGGCTAATATTTAACTTCCAAATAAAACCATTAAGAAGTGGAACTATTGTTCACATTCTATCTTCACATTATTGTTTTTGGAAGCTAATTTTCTGCAAATTGGTTGCCATGCTTCCCCATGTTTCAAAGTACATTTATTATCAAATAATGTATAAATTATACAACCTTGAGATTTGTCTGCTTACAAGCAGCCACAAAGTGAGAAACCCAAAAGAACCCAATCGATTAAAAAAAGACCATCAGCCAAGGTGCAGATAGAGAGAGAAATGCAAATCATGTAAACAGTAAGCGCATTCATAATTGAACTGAGTGCATAGACTTCGGAGCCCGGAGCCGCCTCAGTCTCAGTTCATGAAACAGTGGGGTCAATTGCTGCAAAGCTTGGAGCAGCCGGAGCAGGCTCACCAGTCTCAGCGCAGCAGAAAGAGGAGTAAATGTTGTGGAAGAGCAAACAGCATCGGCTCAACCTTCAGCTCCAGTCCAGACATCCTGCTTTTTCAGTTATAGGCTGTACTTCATATTTTTTTCTTGGTTTTTGATCATATTGGAATGACCTGAGGCTGTGAAAAAGCAGGTACTTTAGAGAAGCTCCAGTATTATTATTTTGATCATTTCCTTGAAGCTTCCTGAGTCTTTGCTAATGTTCATACCACTATAAATAAAGAAAAATGAAAAACATCCAGGTTAGCCAGCTTCTCCCTTGACCAGACCAAATTCCTGCTTTCTTATCCCTTGGGTTTAGAATTAAGGAACTCAATATATAAACAGAAACTCAGTCAAAGGTTTGGCATGGAATTCAAAATAATTGTCACTTTTAATTAAGACTGATGTGTGTGTGTGTGTGTGTGTGTGTTTTAAAATTCAGACTTCACAATTTCTCCCATGCCCTTTCTATTCTTCTGTGGAACTGGCTTCTGTTGTAACAAATTGCATTTATATAGCTTCTGAAATATCCCAGTCACTTCACAGGAGAAGCACAAATCAAAACACAGGACAGTGCCAGAAAATTTTAAAGGTTGAAAGGTTCATTTATTATCAAAGCATGTATGCAGTATACAACTCTGAGATTGGTCTTCTCCAGATAGCCACGAAACAAAGAAAAAACATAGAAATGGTTCAGAAAAGAACATCAAAACCATCCCCCTTCCCGCACAAAAAAGAAATATAAAGGCAGATGATCAAAAGCTTGGTCTCTGAGTTAGATTTTAAAGAAGAGATGAGGGAAGAAATATTTGATCCTCTTACTATATGGGTTGCTGAAGCAGTTAACTGCATAGGAGCCTTCAACAATCATGAATCTGAAAGCATGGTTGTCAGTGTTGGACCTATGCAATCAATTCCTCGGATATATTCTCATTCACAGTTAGTCTTTTATGGGCAAACTGTATTCCCCCATTCTACTGGAGCACCATCTGAGAGTGCGCTGACCAGCCGTATCACAGTCTGGTCTGGGAATTACACAGCATCTGACCGACCTCATCATACCTGAATGGACTGTGAGGACTGCTGAGAGAATCACTGGGGTCTTCCTCCCTCCCCCCGCCACTGATCCAGCACATATACCAGAAGTGCTGCATTCACTGAGCCCTCAGCATTATCAGAGACCCATCTCACAATCTCTTTGGCCTGCTCTCAGGCAGAAGGACAAGATATAATAACAAGGAATATTAGGCTGGTTAACAGTTTCTTCCCCCAGGCTGTGAGACTTCTGAACACCCTGCTACCACTCAGTACACATTATTTATGACAGCACCAGTAGCTTTTTACTGCTGGCTATTGAACTAAATGTATTATATGCATTTTATGTCAACTTTTATATCCACAGAATATTATTTTTATAATCTGTTAATATTATTGTGTTAATATTATTTTATGTACTGTGATATATGTACTGTGTCCTGCACCTTAGCCCCAGGGGAACCTTGCTTCATTTAGCTGCACATACGTGTACACTTGAATGACAATAAACTTGAACTTGAAATCAGTTGTTTTACAGCTCCAGCGTATTTACGTTCAGGATTCAGTTTAAGAAGAAACTTGATTATTGTAAATGCATAATTTTCTTTTACAGGTTAAGAACCATTCGAAAGAACTTGGTAGAGACAAGGGGAAAATGTATGATACTTTTGTGAAAAGAATCGAGAGACACCTTAAAGATAAGCGTTTCAATGAATGGTACTTTGACAGGAAAGCAAACGCAAATGCAAATGAAGGAAGTCCGCTTTGTGATTCTGACGGATATTTTAAATGCCAGGTAATTGTTGATTATTAATTTTCTTTTACAGTAATCACTGATAAAGCTGGTCTTAAAGCGCATACCTTGTTACCCTTGAGAAGGTGATAACAAATGAGTGCCCTTCTGAGCCATTTCAAGAACCTTCGGCTTCAGAGTCACAAACCTCTGATAATAAAACTGACATTGTAACCAAAAGTGGTATAAAAGTAAAAAGGAAGGACGTATATTTTCTGTGGCATCTCTAAAGACAAAAGGAATGGATTATAGTAAATACTGCCTAGCCCGTGACATCCTCTGGTTAGTCAGAGTCAGGGGATCGGAGGAAACTAATGGGGCTAACGTGGAAGCACAGACTCCTCAGCAGTCATGGGAGAGGTTGTGGATGGGTGGGTGGCTAGTTTGTGAGGTTGCTCATTCACTGATTACCTCAGTGAGCTCCTGATGGGTGGCTTTGAGGTTTACAGTACCATCCTGACTGCTCCTTCTCCAATCATGGGCCTACAGAATATACTATCTGTGAGGCATAATCACTGTCATAACAATCAAATATTTTGCTTTTTGGGATAAATATTGCCTTAAATGTTGGTAAGAATTTATTTTTCTCTCTTGGAGTGAGGTTTGGGATCTTTCATGTCCACTGGGATGACTCTGGTCGAATCTGAAAAGCACCACGTCCATTGGCACTGCATTTTGTCAGTGCTGCAATAGAAGGTCAGCCAGAACTTTGCACTCACTTCTCTGGAATGGGATGCAAACACAAACTCAGAGCAGATCTTTTTTAATCCATATTTAGATCTCTTGTTCCCCCACTAGACACCATTGTTGTACTGTTGATTAAAGGGAATTTGAGGAGTATTGCAGAGTTTTAGCATTTTTTTTTGGATTAGAGCAAGAATTCAACTGCATTGCCTCCAAGTAACAAACCATGCCATTTAAGCAAGGTCATCAGCCAATCTCTCTTCAAGCTAAACATAATGTCACATTGAAATCAAGTGATTTGCTTTTCATTTCCAGGGGTCATTTGACAAACATTCCTGTGAGTTTTTTCATTGCATTAATCCATATAGTAGCAGGGGAAACAGAATTAAGTTCAGCACCTGGAATCTGGATCATCGGTAAGTGATGAAATCAAAACTTATTTTTCAAGAAGATTAGGAATAAATAGCTCTTTTCTGAAAACATGTTATGATGATTTGTATTTGTCAGCCTAAATTGCCATTTAAATGGTTGCCTTTGAATGTTAATGTTCCAGATACAGGAGGACAAAAGCTAATTCTCAGGAGTCTATTCAGATAAAATACCAATCCAATGACAGTATACAGTATTAGGTTTTCACAAGATTTTGAATCACTGGTCTGATCTTGGAGTAGGTTAAAGAATCAGCTGAACATCATGGGCCAAAGGGCCTGTGCTGTTCTATTTATAAAGTAAACTTAAAACTCTCTCATCTTGCCCAGTTTAAGCTGATGCATTCTCATCTGTGTACAGTATAAATGTGTTTTCTTTTCATCCTCCTGTCCAAAGTTTAATGACTTTTGCTCTTATCCATCACACATTAAAATTATTCATTCATAAAAATAACTAAATTTTGAAGTGTTCTACTTAACACTAGATCGGAAAAAAAAATTGGGAATTTTGCCAAAATCTATACAGTACAACTCTGCTAGTCTGACACAGTTAAGACTTTGGTGCTTACAGGCCTGATGGATTTTCCAGACTTTCGGGTGTTATTTACATTTCATACCCCAACACACTTCCAATTTGCTTTTTTAGATGTCATGTGGCCTTATAATAAACGTACTAATGAACTGGGTATTTAAAAGGAGCACAGGAACGAGGGGTGTTGGTGTATGGAAGTGGTGCT
Organism: Hemitrygon akajei; assembly: GCF_048418815.1. Taxonomy (NCBI): domain Eukaryota; kingdom Metazoa; phylum Chordata; class Chondrichthyes; order Myliobatiformes; family Dasyatidae; genus Hemitrygon; species Hemitrygon akajei. Next base: position 14,183,288 of record NC_133152.1, on the reverse strand, counting down.
TGGTAATTGGGCTCCTGGGGAGTGGAAAGAAAATACAGAAAACATCACGATGACGGAGATGCAGATGCGTCAGCATTTCAGAATAACTGAACAGCAGGCTTCTAATGTAATACCATTTGCTTTCGTCAGGCAGTATTCCAAGCATATAAGAAAACCTATTTCTTCATTATAAAAACATCACCAGGTTTAGGAACCCTTCAACCATCAAGCTGTTGAACCAGCATTGATAACTCCACTCACCTGAACTCTGAACTGATTCCACAATCTATGGACTCTCTTTCAAGAGGTCTACAACTCATGTTCTCAATATTTATTTATTACTTTTTTTTTGTATTTTCACAGTTTGTCTTTTACACTTTGGTTGTTTGTCCATCTTTGTTTGTATGCAATTTTTCATTAATTCCATTTTATTTCTTTGTATCTACTGTGAAATACTCTCAAGATGAAGAATCTTAAGGTAATATATGGTGACGTGTGAAAGTTGATCATAAATTTAAACTTTGAACTGTAAATCTTTCTTGTAATATCACTTTAAATGGTAAGACATATTAAGAGAACTGGTATTAACTGGGGTAAAGACAGTGGCCCATGCCAATCTCCATGGCACAAGAGAAAAGGGAAATTACAACATGCCATTTTAAGCACTGCCCCAACCCTGCCTGGAACTGATGGATGATGGTCATTTGCCTGGAACATAACTCCACAAAGGGTTGAAGGAATGACGCTGAACTATTGCATGCAGCGTAATGTCCTAGCCACATGCATACTCTGGTAATGGATCAGTGGCCTCCAGAAAGCAGGAAATATGTTGGTGTCTGTGGAGGCTGCAAGATGTTGGCAAAGCCCATGAGTGAGGGAAGTCTGACCTGCTCCCAGGACAGGATTCGGCCTGGTGTCTCTTCAGCCCGGGTTTGAGAGGTTACAGAGCAGGCTCTGGCTCCAAGATGGCAATACCTAGTGTTAGCTTGCTTGCTCCTAATCCTAGTGGAGAACATTATTTTACGCTGAAGGACGGTGAGAGCTAATTCTCAACAGGAGCCACAAGACAAAATGAAAAATTGCTTATGTGGGGAATCTAAACAAAAATAAAACGTAAGACTTAGGAGCAGGATTGCCCATCAAAGCTGCTCCACCATTTCGTCATAACTGATACAGTATTGCTCTCAACCTTCCCTCGTAACCTTTGACACCATGACTAATCAAAAATCGATCAAACTCTGCTTTAAATATACTCAATGACTTGGCTTCCATGGCTGTCCATAGCAATGAATTCCACAAATTCACTACTGGCTGTCTGAAGAAATACCTCCACATCTAAAAAATAGAAAATACTGGAAAAATTCAGGAGGTTAGACAGCATCTGTAGAAAGAGAAGCAGACTTATCCTTTCAGGTCAAAGACTATTTGTCAGAATTCTTCAGAACCTTCTGACGAGGGATTTTCAAATTGAATTGTTAACAATATTACCCTGTTCATAGATGCTGTCCATATTACAGTTATACAATTTTATCTGTATTATCTGCTAAGGGACTTTAATTTTTAAAGTTTATTCCATAGTTTAGGCAGGGCCCTGCTTTGTTATTGTTAAGTTCCAACGTGTTCATCTATTATTTAATTTTATCATCCTTAGTTCAGTATTTTCTTCACAGAGTGGAGAAGAAACGGGTTATAATTCCAGATATCGTCAAAGCTGTGGAAAATAAGGACATGAATGATAACAAGGTTATAGAATTCTATGAACTTTTGTTTACTATAAAAAATCTGAAGCTAGTTGACATCCTCTGCCACGATAAAAGGAAGCACAATATTTCTGCGTGATTTACCTCTGATGTGCAAATGAAGGTTGAATATATGTAATGATTTTAAGAAATGATGTAATCAATACCAAATTGTGCACTCTTTTATCATTTTATCAACATGATCATTGACTGTGATTACTGTCTACGACAGATTATTTAACATTGTGGAAATAAATTAAATATTTACTTTCGTCTCATAGGTTAATCATGTATCTATTACTCGAAAGCTGCTAGACTTGTGCAGTGTGCTGGTTAAATTAATGGATTAGTATCCAAGGGCAGCATGGTAGCGTAGTGGTTAGCAGAATGCTTTACAGTATAGATGACCCGGGTTCAATTCCCGCCACTGCCTGTCAGGAATCTGTACATTTTCCCCGTGACTGTGAGAGTTTCCTCCACCGGGTGCTCCAGTTTCCTCTTACAGTACATGTACCGGTTGGTAGTTTAATTGGTCAGTGTAAACTGTATGGTGATTAGGCTAGTGTTGCGAGCGTGCCGCAACTCTGAGGGGCCGAGGGGTGCAGAGTGGCCCCCTCCTTTTTGAGAGTCGCGGGATCGCTGTTGATGCGGGTCTGGGACCCAGGAAATGAGAGAGAGACACGCAGAATCCACAAGGGGTTTGGAATGTCCTGGCCCCTCAGCGATACAAAGCCACGGAAAACGGCCATTGTCTCTTGGAGATGGAATTGTGTATTGAGTACTGTACTATTCATTGAGGCCCTCGGGGAGTGACCAAAGTGGGCTGGGTGAGGGATGGCATCATCCCAACCTGGTTGACGTCTGAGGCCCCGTGAGTGGGGATGGAGGAGGGTCTGGGGAACGACCCCTTCAGACGCACCAGGAGAAACGCTAGAAATCCCGTGACAGCGTTTAATAGCGACAGCCGGTGGGGCCCGCGTGCATCCTTTCCCGTTGCCTGGGATTGGCAGGACTGACCACGGAAGAACGGCTTAGCTAAAAAGGAAAAGAACACCCACGACATTTCGAAGGATCGACATCATAAAAAAGGAAACTCTGGCAAGTTCCAAAATCTCTCTCTTGACTCCAACCAAAGGCTGCAGCCTGAATGAACTAAAGTGACTTTTATATTTCCATTGGACAATACATTATCCCCTAGACAACGATAGAGCTATTTCTTATTGATTATTATTATACCCGCGCTTTTAGATTTAGTATTGACGATGTATATTATCTGTATGTTTGCATTGATATTATTTTTGTGTATTTTTTCACAATAAATACTGTGAAAAATAGTGCCATCAGACTTCAACGGACCTCTCTATCTTTGCTGGTAAGTGACCCAGTTACAGGGTACGTAACACTAGGATTAAATTAAAGCGTGGCTTGAAGGTCCGGAAGGGCCTACCCTACTCTGCCCTACATCTGAATAAATAAATAAACTGACTTGGTGTGGGCAGGGAATGTCAATATCCCATCTACACCATTTGAGTCAGGGACCAAGGAGATGCGTCTGCTGAAGGTGCTGCTGGGATCAAAATTAAAAAGCAAAACAACAGAGGCAATATTGGCACAGGTATATTAGAATGACAGACGTTAATGTGTGGCTCTAAGTTTGGTATTGGAGAAATGAGAGCAGGTCCTATGAACGGGCTTTACCCGAATCAGGTGGGGACTAGTATCCTAGGGAACTGAATCGCAACTTGCATAACAGCTCGATGAGATAGTTGTTTGAGAGAGAAACTAAATCATAGGGGCTAGTGTTCAGATGAGGGGAGGTTTTGAAAGTTAGAGAGAAAGATGGTGCAAAGGAGGGGAATGGGGAATGATAAATGGAGTCCTTTAGGATATGCAAAGCAGAACCAGAAAGACTGATAAATGTTATGAAACTTGTTGCTTTGGCAGCAGTAGAATGCAAGACGTAAAATTAACTACAAGTTACAAAAATAAAAAATAAGTTATGCAGAAGAGGAAAATTGGTAGAGAAACAATTAAATGCACACAGGATAGGTGAATTAGTGAAAAATAGATATGAATAGCTTCAATTTTACCTATCACCCATGAGCGTCTGTATCCAGCGCCTCATTCTCTCCAACTTCCACTACCTACAATGGGATCCTGCCACTAAGCACATGTTACCCCCAACCCCCAACTCTCCACTTTCTGTAGGGATCATTCTCTACACGATTCTTGTCCATTCATCCCTCCCCACCGATCTCCCTCCTGGCACTTTTCCCCGCAAGCAGAAGTGTTACACCTGCCCTTACAGTTGTCTCCCCACCATGATTCAGGACCCCAAGCAATCTATTCCGGTGAGACATCAGTTCATCTGGGAGTCTACCAGGGTCACCTACTCTGTCTGGTGCTGTCATTGCAGCCCCCTCTAGATTCTGGGACCACTTCGCTGAGCACCTTAACACTGTCCACCACAAAAGGTGAGATTATCCATGGCCTATTTCTATTTCCAATTTTCATTGCCACTCTGACTTGTCAGTTTATGGCCTCCTCTACTGCCAGGAGGGGGCCATATTCATGTTGGAGGAGCAACACCTTACATTACATCTGGGTAGCCTCCAACAGGAGGGCATCATCTCTCACCTCTTTTCCTTCCCTGCCTATCACCCCCTTTAGTGCCCCTCTTCCTTCCCTTTCTTCCCAGGTCCACTGTACTCTCCTATCAGACTCCTTCTTCACAGCTTTACCTTTTTCCACCTATCACCTCCTTATTTCTTACTTCAACCCCACATTTCACACCCACCCATCTTCCCCTCAACTGGTTTCACCTGTCACCTGTCAACTTGTACTTTTCCTCTCCCCACCTTCTTATTTTGGTTTCTTTTTCCTTCTCCATTTGAAAGGTCTCAGTCTGAAATGTCGACTGTTTATTCTAAGTCCTGTAGCCTCTTTACTTCCTCAGACACATCTTTGTATCGTCTGCAAACTTTGCAACAAAGCCATCAATTCCATCATCCAAATTATTGACATATAGTGTAAAAAGGGTTCTATTATTCATTTCCATAAATGCAGCCTGACCTGCAGAGTTGCCCCAGCAATTTGTCTGTGTTGCTCAAGATTTCCAGCATATACAGAAGCTCTTGTGTTTATGGTTCTTTATGATTTATATAGTTGCAAAGTGATTGAGATTGGGAAATGTCAATTCCAAAATACTTAATATTTATTTGAGATAGGCAAAACGGAAAAATGAGAGTGATAATTTCAATTAAAAAATGGGATGAAGTTCCTGAAGAAAGTATTAAAACTTGGAAAATCAACAAGTAGAATTTTGGTGACCTGAGAAACAATGAGCAGTAGAAAATATTGGTGAGAATTATTTGTTGATTCCCAAGCAGAGTGAATACTACAAGGTACAGCATAAACCAGGAATTAGAGGAGCATATAGTAAGTATGGTAGGCTTCAATATGCATCAAGAGTGGGCAGATTGAATGAGCAGTATTAGCAAGTTTTCAAGTTTAGTAAGTTGGAAATCTAATGATAGCAGGTTATTTTTGATCTAGTATTGTGCAATGAAGTTACAATGCTTTTTTAGAAAAAGTGATCATAATATGATAGAATCTTTATATAACTGTAATGCCCTGGTTCACGTCTTTACAGTTATGCTGTGGATACTTCATGTAGCAGCTCTGTAAGAGCAGTTTGTAATACCTGTGTATACCAGTCTTATGGTGTGTGACCAGTCGCTGAACTCTTCAGAGAAAATCAATTACACTGGGTGCTAATAGGCCATCAGAAGAACCCAGGTATCCAAAGGAGGCAGGAAATAGAAACCACACAATTCTGGAAATAAGGAAATGTTTATAAGTAAAACATTACATACTTTATATTACTTTACTTAATATTTACATGAGCAAGAACAATTCAAAGTTCCAACATTCTGTTTAGGTTCCAAATCTTAGATATCAACAAAAGCCAAACTCCTGTTTAGTTAGAATCAGTGATATTCATTAGAATAATCTTTGTTACACCAATTTCTCTAACTGCTTAGATCTAATGTTACTCCCTATTTAAAAGTTTACAGACTAAACTTCCCTTTTTACTTATCCCTAATTAGTTAGAAAACCAAATACAACTCCTTTTCTCAAGTATGATTATTAACTTCAGTTCCAGACAGCATATTTCCAAGTTTAAATTAAAATTCGAAAATATATATACACACAGTTTAACTCCAAATCTCCAACATCGCAACTCTTAAACAAAGTAAATCTCATTTAGTAACTTATAAAAGTCTTTGCAAAAATAATCAGTTCTTGCAGAAAATCAAATTCGGATTCTTCAAATGAAAATAAAGGTGTATATCTAACCATACTAAATCCTCTGCGTCATTACACATTTTGTTCCCGCGCTGGTTCTTCACCCGGGTGGCTCGCCTCCTTGGTTCATTGGATGAAATAGTTGATCATCCACAGTAAGTCAATTCACAAACTTGTATAAAACTTGACCAAATGCCTTGATATGATTTTGCAGACCTAGTTCCCAACTATGCGGCAGGGATTTTGAACACTAGTCTCTGCCGATATTGTCTCGTTAAAGCTGCTGCACGTTATAGCCTTAGCTTCATTAAATCTTTTATCGCTGTTGTCTCTCCTCAAGGGGTTTCACCCAGAGGGTTTCAATTTAGTAAGGTAAAGATACTCACTACTAATTCCACTGTTAACAGTTCATGTCTTCAACTTCTAATTGATGTTGCGTTTTTCTCCTTGTCCGTCCAGTGTCCAGCCCGCCACTCCCTTGCATAGCGTTTTTTTTTTCAAATTCTTTTTTAAAAAGCGGTAAACCTTGTTTTCATCCCTCCGCAGGTAGAACTTTCTAACATTACAATTTAATTCACCTGGGTTACAAGTTTGTTCTGCTTTTAGCCTGTCTGGGTTACTGTTGAAGATAAGGGATGACATGGAATGTGTGCCATTCAATTGGCGGGAGATTCTCTTGTTGAGGGACAATAAAATTGGTCTTGGCTTGGGTTCAGCGGAGGGAGAGAAGGCGCTGAGGAGAACTGGTCGTAGCGGACGATGCGGTGGGAGACCCGTTTGTTCGAGATGGATTGGGAGCGACGTTTGGAAGGTGGTGTGCGCTTTCAAGTTGACCGAGGGCCCAGCGCGTGAGTGACAGAGAAGTTCAAGATAAGCTCTAACTTGTGCAGATCTGACTGTTTGATGAGAATGGGCCCTTGGTCCTGAAAAACGTCTCATTTTTACTATGCACTGTACCAGCAGTTATGGTCGAAATGACAATAAAAGTTGACTTGACTTGACTTTTCTTTTTATTATCCTTTACTAGCCCTTTAATTAAGTTATGATACATAAATATAATTCATTTAATCATAAGCAGTGTACTGTCTGTTATTTGGTGGCACTAATTTGTAACAGGGTAGCACATTACACAGCATTCATACAAACCATGTTTGGGGTGGGACAAGCAATCTCAATCTCACAAGTTTGGTAGGACCAGAATGTGTCTTCCCTAGACTTACACAGCCAAGGAAGCCAGGGTCTTTCATTACCATTGAGAACAATTTCATGTAATCTTAAATCAGGGCATTAAATCTGAAAAAAGTAAACTATGAAGTTATGAAATGTGATCTGCCCTTGTTTAGTTAGGAAAACAAGGCCTTCTACATGAATTACTGAAAAGTATTGCGTAATGTTATAATTTCTAACTTGGCACAAATATGTTAGTGAACTAAGCAACATACTACAAATTCTAAAAATATTTACTGACTCCAAATTATTAGTTCAAATGTCATCCTTGGAGTGACATTTCGTATTCTGTCTCCCCAGCTGTTTCTTAAAATGACGGGAATGAATTGAACGGGCTGAAACTAGCAACTAATATGACCTCAAGGAGCTACAAACATAAATATTGCCTTTTGTACCTATATGCTGGTGTTTTTTCAGAAGCTGAAGTTGGAGATGCTGGTTGAGAGACATGCTTCTTCTGTTAGTTGCTCAATTGTCCATCTTCATTCACAAATGGATAGGTGGAGCTGCAAAGCTTGGCTTGATCCGTTAACTGTGTATACTATGCTGCTTTTCTCTTTAACCTGCGTGGTCCTTCTCATGGTTTCCCCAATGAGCACCTCACTTTCAAATACCCCGGCGCCTCACCGACCATGTCTTGCTGTACATCCCACTGAATGTAGTGGTAGTTAATAGTGTTATTCCTACGCAACTCTGAATAAACTGGATGATATTTGCACTGAGTTGAAAAAGGACCCAGTTTGCAGCAAGCTCATACTCTGAGCATGGATGGCCAGTTGTTCCAAAAGGAGCACATGATCTCAGACTTCACTGGCTTGAATGAGACATACTCACCATTCTTGATAGTTTGCCGCTAATGGGCTTCAGACTCATCATGCTTGCTCCTATGCACGCCGTATCTTCAGTCAAATCCACCAAGGACATCAAGGCATCAAAAAGATGCCACCTAAGAGCAAGGCAGTCTGTGTGGTGGCCTGGTCTGAGCACACAGCTGGGAGATTATGTAAAGCAATATGAAGCAACAGAAAATGCACAAAAATCATGCTGAACCCTCTGTCCCACAGAATTCCCAGACTTTCGACAGCAAATTGCAGGCATCAGACATTTTTGAGCTGAAAAGACACTCACTGTCCATTATTCCTCACAGAATGTGGAGGTGTAGGCTGCTCTCTACTAAGTTACACAGCACCTGAAAGCTGTATTCGCTCACCATGGAACACCAGAGACACTTGTGACAGACAACAGTTCACAGTTTGGCAGTTCAGAATTCAAAGCATTTGCGCGAGACTATGAGGTTAAAGAAACAGTCCACTGTACTCATGAGCAAATGGAGAAGCAGAAAGAGCAGTGCAAGTTGTTAAGAGTCTCCTACTGAAGGCAAAATACCCCAACAATCACTTGTGACCAACACACGGCGAACTCAGGCAGAACAGGCATACACGCATGCGCCTTCAAAGTCCACCAAAGGTACAGGAAGAAATATGAGGAGTGATTGATAAGTTCGTGACCTAAGGTAAAAGGAGTCAATTTTAGAAAACCTAGCACATTTATTTTTCAACATAGTCCCCTCCTACATTTATACACTTAGTCCAGTGGTCGTGGAGCATATGGATCTTGGACCTCCAGAAAGTGTCCACAGATGGGGTGATTGATAAGTTCATGGCCTAATGTAGAAGGAGATGAGTTATACAGCTCTTGTTACATGCACATGCAGGTCAACTCTTTGAGTGATTACGCAGAAAGTTTGAAGTTAATAACTCATCTTCTACTGTCAGCCACAAACTTATCAATCACCCCGATGAGTTATTAACTTCAAACTTTCTGCATAATCACACAAATAAAGGGTTGATGCTCACTTTGAAATCTCCACATATGCCAATGGCTCTGGCCTTCCCTTTCTTGGACACTGGGACAATAGACTTGGTACAATCACTCCAGTCAACCTTGGAAAGAATGTCAGATGCCTCAAGCTCTGCAGTTTGGCATTCACTTTAGGACGTAGTGTGTAAAGCACTGGACGTGCTTTATGGAGTGCAATTCTGGCCTTCATGCCTTTGAGTTTGCCAATACCCTTCTCAAACACTTTCTCATTAGCATTAAGCAGCTGTGACAGTCTCTGGTTAGTGCTACCATTTGGCTGCAGTTGCCTGTTGATGACACATTGAGAGCTTCGATTGTGTGCCAGTCTAGTTGGATTTTTCTCAACCATTCACATCTGAGAAGTGCTGACCCTTGCCTTTTTAATACAGAAAGCTCTAACTGCTGTGTTTGGCCTCCATGTGTCACATTCACTTTCATTTTTCCTTTGGGAGACACTTTTTCTCCAGTGTAGGTCTTCAGCATCACTGAGGCCTTTTCTAATGGTAGCTTGGAAAATAGTCTGTTGTAGTCAGCCTCTGAAATTATAGACAAAGCTGACTCTGTATCCAGCTCCATTTTCAGTTTTACACCAGTCACAGCTATTGTGATCCATATGATTTTGTGATCTGCTTCAGTAATGCTATGTAGTTCTCGGCATGACAGATCACCTTTGTTGTTATTTGGGTGCTTTGACTATGCATGTATAACACCTGTGTAGCATTGGTCTTACCTTGTGTGGCTGGTTGCCAGACTCTTTATGAGAAAATCAAATTGCTTTTTACTGCACCAGGTGCTAGTAAGCCATTAGAAACTCTAAGTATTAGGAGGAGGCAGCAAAGAGAAAACACACACTTCTAGAGCAAACATGAGGAAATCTGCAGATGCTGGAAATCCAAACAACACACTCAAAATGCTGGTGGAACACAGCAGGCCAGGCAGCATCTATAAGGAGGAGCACTGTCGATGTTTCGGGCCGAGACCCTTCGTCAGGAAAGATAGTAAGAGATTTGAAAGTAGCGGGGGGAGGGGGAAATGCAAAATGACAGGAGAAGACCGGAGGGGGTGGGATGAAGCTAAGAGCTGGAAAGGTGATTGGCGAAAGTGATACAGAGCTGGAGAAGGGAAAGGATCATGGGACAGGAGGCCTCGGGAGAAAGAAAGGGGGGGGGGGGGTAAGCATCAGAGGGAGATGGAGAACAGACAAACAACTAAATATGTCAGGGATAGGGTAAGAAGGGGAGGAGGGGTTTTCAAGTAGGGCAGAGATAAGTTTTGTTTACAAAAAACTGCAAAATATACAAAATATTTACATGAGTAAGAACAATTCAAACTTCCAACATTCTGTTCAGCTTCCAAATCTCAGAAATCAAACAAAAATCAAATTTATTTTTTGTTAGAATCGGTGAGATTCATTAGAATCATATTTATTACTCCAATTTCTGTAACTAGATCGAGTGTTATTCCCTTTTTAAAAGTCTACAGACTAACCTTTCCTTTTTATTTGTCCCTCATTAGTTAGAAGACTAATTGGATTCCTATTCATAAGTATTATGGTTAACATCAGTTCCAGTTAGTATGTCTACAAATTCAAAAAATATATATACACAGTTTAACTCCTCTCACGACAATTCTCCAACATCAGAACTTTTAAATAAAATAAATTTCGTTCAGTAACTTAACAAATACTTCGCGAAAATAATCAGTTCTTGCAGAAAATCAAATTCTGATCCTCTGAATGAAAATAAACCTGTACATCCAACCGTATTAAATCCTCTACCTCATTAAACATTTCGTTCCTGCGCTGGTTCTTCGATCTTGGGTGGCTCACCATCTTGTTTCTTGGTTCGTTGAAAGAAATATTTGATCATCCACGGAAAGTTGATTCACACACCTATACAAGAAAAAAACCCCGAACTGTATACAACAGGATTACAATCCATAAGTTTTTGTACACATTCTATTTCAAAATAACTTAATATCACATTGTCACTTTCAAATATTTCTCCATTACAACACGACCGAACATATTTCACATACAAATTATACACTCGGAAACAGTAAAAGTTTTACCTCATCAAATCCCTTGGTATGAATGATCAGAACTAATTCCCGGTTACACGGTAGCGATTTTGGACACTGGTCTCTGCCGATATTGCTATATGTATTTATTATGGCCATAGCTACAATAGATCTTTTATCGCTATTGTCTCTCCTCCAGGGGTTTCACCCTAACCCTAGGGGTTTCACCCTAATCCTAGGGGCTTCACCCCAACCCTAGGGGTTTCACCCTAACCCTAGGGTTTTCAAGTAGGGCAGAGATGTTCAGTACGAATTCAGTAAACCTCGTCTTCATCCCTCCACAGGGGGAGCTGAATTAACCTGACTTACTCATGCCACATACAAACCTGTGTACAAACGTATCAGAAAGTCCATCTCTAAAGTCATAGTATTGGGAAAATTTGTGCAATTTTGTAACGTATTCAGCAATGCTTTTATCCTTTGACTGGTTCCCTTTGTTAAGCCTAAATGTCTCAGCTACCAGCGGTTTAGGGCTCAAGTGTTTTTGTAATATTGTAACAATTTTGTTGAATGTCTTTAGCTTTCAGAAGTTATACAGTTGCGTAAAAGCTTGCACGTTTTAGCACCCATTACTCTAAGAAACGTGTCAGCGTTCTTTCCCACATCCACGTCGTTTGCGTTACAATACCGTTCAACCCTCTCGATATGCGATTCCCAGTTCTCATTAGCACTATCAGATTTGTTAACTTGCCCGACTCACCTTATTTTTGCTTTAGCGTTGCTAGGTTTATTTCATCATTGTGCGACTTTCGCTGTGTGCAATGCAGTGACGCTTTGTTAGCGTCCGCGACGGCCCTCTCCCGATGGGATTCTTTCTTTCCTCTCGCTGTCTCTCTCCCAGGTCTGTTGTCCCGTAACTGTCGGTGCAGTTGGTGATATTCGCTGGCATTCAGGTTCGTACTCGACGCCAATTTGCTGTGTCTGTACAACTACATATCATTTCTTCACGTGCTTTGGGTAGGCAAGCCCAAAGTCAACGAGGGTTCAAAAAAAAAAAATAACCCGATGGCTACTCTCAGCTGGTTTGGCCGGCCTGGAGTGTGGCCGCTGTCGCATGCAAGCAGCTTACCTGGAGCCACAGGTGAGTGCTGAGTGCTGGGTGAGGACCAAAGGTGAAGGACCTACCGCGGAAGGTACGGCAGGTCCTCACACCAGAGGTGCTACCCCTCCTTAAGCACCAGCTGGTTCAACTGGCAGGAAGGCATTGTCGAGCGCGAAGAGCACGGAGATCATCCTGACCTATCTCCTGTTGTCTTGACTCTTGCCTTGCCATTGGATCCAGATAGACTAGGGCGAGAGAGCGAGACTGACGACCTGCGCAAATCCTCCTCCCTTAATCAAACTCAGCCCAAGTCCTGACATCCCACCCAAGGGTGTCAGTGGTCCTTATTGCAAGCGACGGACAGACACTTTAATTAAAATGAAAGCACGCATGAGGAGAAGGTCCATTCACTTTGCGCTGAGAGAAAGAGAAATGCACATGCATGGACAACAGGTCAGTGTGCATAGGTAAATTATCAGTCCATATGTAGTGCTAAGGGGAGTCATTAGTTTAAAAGAAATAGATCCATGCATTACACATACAGAGTTTTTCTTTTTTATTTCAAGAAGGGGAGATATAGTGGTAGTTAATTATGACCAGAGTTGATTAGTGGCTTTAAGGTAAAAGAACTCTTAGGGGTAAGTGATGATAATACGATTGAATTCACCCTGACACTTGAGGAGAAGCTGAAGTCAGATCTATCAGCATTACAGTGGAGTGAAGGGAACTACAGAACCATGAGAGAGGAACTGGCCAGAATTGATTGGAAAGGAACGCTGGCCGGGCTGACGACGGAGCAGCAGTGGCTGGAATTTCTGGAAGCCATTCAGGAGGCACAGGATATACACATCCCAAAGAGGAAGAAGCATTCCAAAGGCAAGATGACACAACTGTGGCTAACAGGAGAATTCAAAGCCAACATAAAAGCCAAAGGGAAAGCATATAATGGAACAAAAAAGTTAGTGGGAAGTTAGAGGATTGGGAAGCTCTTAAAAACCACCAGAAGGCAACTAAAAATGTCATTAAGAAGGTAAGGAAGGACTACAAAAGTAAGCTAGCCAATAGTATTAAAGAGGATACCAAATGTTTCTACGGATACATGAATTGTAAAAGGGAGGTGAGAGTGGATACAGACCATAGGAAAACGATGCTGGAGAGGTAGTAATGGGGGGACAACGAAGTAGCAAATAGACTGAAGAAGTATTTTGCATCAGTCTTCACTGTGGAAGACAATAGCAGTATGGTGGAAGTTTTACATGTCAGGGGTCCGTGAAGCGTCTGAAGTTACCATAACTAGAGAAAAGGTTATTGGGAAACTGAAAGGCCTGAAGATAGATAAGTCACCCGAACTGCATGGTGTACACCCGAGAGTTATAACAGAGGTGGCTGAAGAGAATTGTGGAGGTATCAGTATTGGTCCTGTAGTTCCCAGGGAACTACATCTGCATGAAGTGCATCCAGCTGCAGCTCCTTGAAGACCGTGTTAGGGATCTGGAGCAGCAGCAGCTGGATGATCTTCGGCTTGTACAGGAGAGTGAGGATATAATTGATCAGAGTTATTGAGGAAGTAGTCATCCTGAAGTTGCAGGAGGCGAGTAGCTGGGTGACTGTCAGGAGTAAATCGGCAGTTAGAGCAGAGCACACCTGTGACCATGCCCCTCAAAAATTAGTATACCACTTTGGATACTTCTGTGGGAGGTGACCTCCCAGGGGAACGCGACGGCGACTGGATTCCAGGCACTGAGTATGGTCCATGATGCAGAAGGGAAAGAGAGAGAAGAAGTGATCGGTGACTCAATAGCGAGGGGAACAGACAGAGGATTCTGTGGACTTGAATGGGACACGTGGATGGTATGTTGCCTCCCAGGTGCTGGGGTCGGGGGTGTATCAGATCGTGTCCACAACATTTTGGAGAGGGAGGGAGAGCAGCCAGATGTCTTTGTACAAATTGGTACCAATGACATAGGGAGGAAAAACCAAGTGTTCAAGTGCTCAAAAGTGACGGGTTGCACCTGAACCCAAGGGGGACCAATATTATCATGGGCAGGTTTGTTAGGGCAGTTGGGAAGGGTTTAAACTAATTTGGCAGGGTGGTTGGGAACTGGAGTGATGGGATAGGACGGATGGTAAAAAATTAAAGATAGCATGCAGTCAGACTGTCAGGAAGGGCAGGCAGGTGATGGGAAATATTCGCAGCCAACAGGGTGAGCATCAGTACATTAGGGATGCAAAATCAAAAAGGGTAGCAAATACGGTACTTAAGGTGTTGTATCGCAATGCGCGGAGTATAAGAAATAAGGTGAATGATCTTGTTGCATTATTACAGATTGCCAGGTACGATGTTGCGGCCATCACTGAATCGTGGCTGAAGGATGTAGTTGGAGCTAAATGTCCAAGGTTACACGTAGTATCGGAGGGATAGGAAGGTAGGCAGAGGGGGAGGCGTAGCTCTACTATGGCATCAAATCAGCAGAAAGATGTGACATAGGATCGGAAGATGTTGAATCCTTGTGGGTTGAATTAAGAAACTGCAAGGGTAAAAGGATCCTGATGGCAGTTATATATAGGCCTCCCAACAGTGGCTGGGAGGTGGACCACAGATTACAACAGGAAATAGAAAAGGCAAGTCAAAAGGGCAACGTTTTGATAGTCATGGGAAATTTTAACATGCAGGTCGATTGGGAAAATTAGTTTGGTAATGGATCTCAAGAGAGTGAGTTTGGTGAATGCCTAAGAGATGGCTTTTTAGAGCAATTTGTCATTGAGCCTACTGAAGGAGATTAGGGAGCTTAAGGTAAAATAATCCTTAGAAACCAGTGATCACAATATGATAAAATAGGCCATAGTTAGCATGGTTTCCTCAAGGGAAAATCATGCCTGAGATATCTAACAAGCCGAATTGACAAAGGTTGATGTGTACTTGGATTTTCGGGTCTTTGACAAGATGCCATACATGAGGAGCTTAACGTGCTATGAGCCTGTGCTATTACAGGTGTAATGCCCTGGTTAAGATTTTTACTGCTATGCTGTAGTTATTTCATTTTAGCAGTTTTCTAAGAGCAGTCTGCTCTGCTTTCAGCCTATTTTGGGTTGAGCCGAGATAAGGGGCTTTACTGTTCAACTTAGGGATGTGGTGTTGGCCAATCAGTATGGTGGAATTGAGGGAAGGTTTCTCAGCAGACTGGACAGAGAGGTTTTTGTGAGGGACGCTGGTGTGAGTCGAAGCTGGAAGAAGGAGGGGTGAGAGTGCCACCCCTGTTGCACAAGGTGCTTTGTGCAGATGAATGGCTCATTGATGAAAGGCGGAAGGACTCCTGTTTGTTCAAGATGGATTTTCGGAAGGTGGTGTGTGCTTTCATGCAGTCCCGAGTGTCCAGCATGTGAGTTCAAGACAAATGCAAGATGAGCTCCAACTTCTGTACACATTTGACTGTTTAGTTATGATGGGCCCTTTCGTTTTTTCTTTCTTTTCTTTAAATGTTTGGTTAATCGTATTCTTTATAATTGTATGCAGTGTATGATCTGTTACTTCTTGCTGTTGGCAGTTGCGGGTGATGGCAGTAAATCACACAGCCTTCACACAAACCGGGGTTTGGGTGGGCGAGATATCCCAACCTCACTGGTTTGGTGGGACCAAAGTCATAGTCACCCGAGACGTACGGAGCCTGAGAAAGGTGGGTTCCTTGCTGCAGAGTCCGGTGGCTGTTATCGAGGGGCTAATGAACTGTATTTCCAGAGATACCCAGTAAAAAGGGGCTTCACTGTGGGTGCTGTCATCCGGGTTTGAATTCGTTGAATGCTGCGTGGTTGCCTTAATAATTGATTAAGTGATTTTGTGTTTAAACCTGTGTTAAACTATTGTCTGGGAAAGTGATTAAGATACATGGTTATGGACGCTGCAGGGATTAAGCGTTGGCGCGATTCTAACTAAGGTTTGTATTCTGAGTGGAGAGGATATCCACAGCCCAGATGCATTGTTGATCAGGGTTTTAAGTAATGTTGAAGTGTTAGACAAAGTTACGATCATGGAGCGGCGATTTGACCGAACAGCGGGCACAGATGTGGTTTTAGTTCAGACTGGCAATGACTTTCCGGGAGTGGATCTGCCTGTCACCATTTGGAGTCCCGGGAGAGGCGGGGCCATGGGCTATCCACACCTTTCAGAGAAGAGGGGAGCATAGGCAAGGGTGCCGAATTGGAAGTTGACTTTCCCGTAGCTGAGGGTGGAGACTTTAAAGAGAGGTTGCTCCCGTTCCGGCAGAGTGACGGGAAGCAGTTGTCTGATGTGATAGGTCCAATGAGTCCTTCGGCTGTTGATTTAAATTCTGAGCTCATTTTTGGCTGTTACATCACTGGCTGATAAACGCAGAAGTATATCTGTAGAGAGCCAGAGTTATTGTAGGCTGGGAGTGCTCCCTGGGGTCCAGCCCACACCCGGTGGGGAAAAAGAATATGAGACACCTCAGTTACTGGATGAATGGCTGTGCTTAGATAATATGAACAAAAAACAGACTGATAGAGAGCTTACAGGGGCCGGTGGCTGATATAGTGAGGTTCCTCAAGGCAGAAAATCTATTAGTCACATCAGCTAATTCAGGGGTCTCCAACCTTTTTTTTTTGCACTGCCGGACCGGTTTAATATTGACAATATTCTTGCGGACCGGCCGGGAGGTGGGTGCGTGTGTTAATCACGACCGGAATATAGATGATAAGTCACTTATAAATGGCTAATACACTCAATTTAGTTTCTAAAAGGGTTTATCTAACGAATTTAATATTAAACACACAGCGCATATTTTCCTTGTATGAACATATAAAATCATTGCAGCGCATCAGTGAGAGGACAAAGTAAGGGCCGGAGGTCCCCGTGCCGGGGCCGCGGCGGTCGCAGTCCGGAGACAGGGCGCGCCCGCCCCCTTGTAGGATCTATCGACCAACAGAAGTTTGTCTCGGTGGATGGCTTTCAGTAGATCGCAGCGAAGTAACTGCTCTGCTACTTACGAAACCCTGAGCCCCAATTAGGTTGTCTGCGAATATTTTAACACCGGGTTCCCCACTAACATTCGGTGTGCTAAACAGGTTCAGAAGCGGCGCGCATCTGTCCGCGCTCCGGGTCAGTAGCGACGGCACTTCTGCCGGCTGTGCGAGGCAGCGGGTTACCCAGTGATCCCCGGCGCGAGGGTATCACTGCGTTCGGGTGACTGATGACCTCCCGTGTGTTCAAGTTCAACAGTGGGCGTGACGGAATGAGGAAAAGTGCAGCTGACTCATATCGTTTTCTCGCGGCCCGGTGGTTGGGGACCACTGTTTTGGATGCTATCGGTTGGTGTTGCCACCAAGCCTGACAAGGCCGATAGGAAACCGGCCCCACTGGTGGGATGTACCAAGGGGAAGGCTGCTACTGAGCAGGGTTTCTTGACCAGAGGAGTGACCGTATTTTATGTTACAACTGTGAAGAAGATGGACATTTCAAACGGGAGAGTGAAGGACAGAAAAGTCTTTGGAAAGTAAATCTGCGGTTCATTAAACAGAAAAGAAAAGCGTTACAACTATGGAGGGACCCAGTAAAGGAATGGGCTGACGTTTCATAGAGTATACGTTCTTATCAGTGTATCGAGGGAAATACTAAAGTACAAAACACTATTCCTGAAGGTTCAGTGGGACCAAGCTCTGGTGTATCCATATGGATTGAAGGTGTTTGTGCTGGAGCCATACTTGACACAGGTTCTCGAGTTATTTTGCTTTATAGATCCAGTTACAATTGGTAATTGACACATTTACCATTGACGCCACTCAGTGCCCTTGAGATTCGGGGGCTTAATACTGATGAATACCCGTGCGATGGTTACTTGTGGTTGAAGTGGGAGTTTTCGGAAGCAGATGTTGATGTAACTAAGACTATAGACACACCAGTGTTGGTCTGCCCGGATCCAGTTGAAAAGGGTGGAGTTTTCATTCTTGTGTGAACAAATACTTCCATTATGAGAAAGCTCCTGGGAGCATGCAAGCAGAAAAATGGAGAGAACTTTTTGAAAACCTTGTTCATTCCCCGAGTTCAGCTGTTTTTTTTTCAGAAGGTGCAAGTTTCTCCTAAGCAAGATGTTGAGCAGAAACGAGGAACTGTGTGGTGCACCCGGTCTAAACCTGTCATGTTACGTCCTGGAGGAGTAGCTAGAGTGACAGGAACCCTTGAATTTGCCAGAATACCCAAAGAATGGAAAAAAAGAAAATTAACTGAGATTTTGGGACGCCAGGGTGCATTTTCTACAGACGAGTCTGATGTTGGTTACTCCAGGAGTACTTGCCACACTATTGGAGTGACTGAGGGCGCCGCTTTCCGAGAGGTCTCGCCGGTTAGCACCAGCGGAAGGTGAGGATGTTTGGCTGCAGCAGTTTAAACCGACGGAAGTTAAATTCGGTCAAGGAGCAGGGGCCTGAGACGCCAGGAAACACAAGTGATAGACAGAGAGAGAGAGAGAGACGCCCTCTAGTGGACAGGAAGGGACACAAGGGGTGGTTGAAGTTGGAGGAGCCAAAGGTGGGATAAGGAGGTCTCAAAGAGTCAGGAAACCCACAATAGGCTGGCCTATGGCGCACTGGGGGAAGAGAGTACTGCAACTTTCCCCCCAAGTGAGCTACTTCACTACCATTCACAAATAGAGTCCTGACATCATGAAATTCCTTTGTCAATGATGGGTTGATAAGTTTCAGCAATGAGGACATGACTACTTTTGGTTGGGGGGAGGGGAAGAGTGTAATTCTGGTTTAGATTTTACTGCTGTGTTGCAGGTATTTCATATTAGCAGTTCTGTAAGAGCAGTCTGTTCTGCTTTCAGCCTGTTTGGGTTTGAGCTGAGATAAAGAGCTTTGTTGTTCAACTTAGGAATGTGGAGTCAGCTAATCAGGATGGTGGAGTTGGGAGCAGCTTCTAGGGAACGCTGGGTGGAGAGGTTTTTGTGAGGTATACTGGTGTGGGTCGAGGTCTTTTTGCTGGGAGCTGGGAGAAGACAGGAGAGGAGATGCTTGTGGATGCTGTCCTGTTGCACAAAGTGCTTTGTGCAGGTGAATGGCTTCAAGGAGGAAAAACCAATACTACCGGTGGAGAGCTCGTTAGTTTCAGATGGATTCTGAGCGACATTCTGAAGGTGGTGTGTGAGTTAAAGACAAGATGAGTTCCAACTTGTGTACATTTGACTGTTTAGTTATGAGGGCCCTTTTGTTTTTTTTTCATTTAACAACTGGTTAACATTCTTAAATATACTTCATTTATAATTATATGCAGTGTACAATCTGTTATTTCTTGCTGACGGTGACTGTGGAGGGAGGGAGTGGCAGTAAATCGCACAGCGTTCACAAAAACTGGGGTTTGGGTGGGCGAGATATCCCAACCTCACGGGCTTGGCAAGACCCAAGTCATATACAGACATACAGAGCCTGAGAAAGGTGGGTTCCTCACTGCAGAGTCCATTGGCTGTTAGTGAGGGGTTAACAAGCTGCATTTCCAGAGATGCCCAGTAAAAAGGGGTTTCACAGGAAAGATTCTAGCATGGATAAAGCAGTGGCTGATTGGCAGGAGGCACAGAGTGGGAATACAGGGAGCCTTTTCTGGTTGGCTGCTGGTGACTAGTGGTCTTCCATAGGGATCGGTGTTGGGACCGATTATTTTTGCGTTATATGTCGATGATTTGGATGATGGGATTGATGGCTTTGTTGCAAAATTTGCAAACAATATGAAGATAGGTGGAGGAGCAGATAGTTTTGAGGAAGTGGAGAAATTACAGATGGATTTAGACAGATTATGAGAATGGGCAAAGAAATGGCAGATGGAATACAGTGTCAGGAAGTGTATGGTCATGTACTTTGGTAGAAGAGATGAAAGGATTGACTATTTTCTAAATGGAGAGAAAATACAAAAAACTGAGGTGCAAAGGGGCTTGGCAGTCCTTGTGTAGGAGTCCCTAAGGGTTAATCTGCAGGTTGAGTCTGTCGTAAGGAAAGCAAATGCAATGTTAGCATTTGCTTCAAGAGGACTAGAATATATAAACAAGGACGTAATGTTGAAACTTTATAAAGCACTGGTGAAGTTTCACTTGGAGTATTGTAAGCAGGTTTGGGCCACTCATCGTAGAAAAAATGTGCTGAAACTGGACAGCATTCAAAGGAGGTACACAAACATGCCTCCAAGATTGAATGGCTTGTTATATGAAGAGTGTCTGGGCTTATATTCACTCGAATTTAATAGAATGAGGAATGACCTCATTAAAATCTATTGATTGGTGAAAGGCCTTGATAGAGTGGATGTGGGAAGGACGTTTCCTATGGTGATAGAGTCTAAGACCAGAGAACACAGCCTCATAAGAGGGGTATCCTTTTAGAACCATAAGATATAGGAGCAAAATTAGCCATTCAGCCCATTGAGTCTGCTCTGCCACTCCATCACGGCTGATCCCGGATCTCAGTCATCCCCACGCAACTGCCTTCTCGCCATATCGTTTGATGCCCTGACTGATCAAGAAATGATCAACTTCTGCCTTAAATATATACATGGACTTGGCCTCCACCCCAGTCTGTGGCAGAGCATTCCACAGATTTACTACTCTCTGGCTTAAAAAAAATCCTCACCACCTGTTCTAAAAGGTTGCTCCTCAATTTTGAGGCTGTGCCCTCTAGTTCTGGATACCCCCACCACCGGAAATATCCTCTCCACGACAATGCTATCTAGTCCTTTTAACATTCAGTAGGTTTCAATGAGATCCCCCCTGCATTTTTCTAAATTCCAGTAAGTACAGGCCCAATGCTGTCAAACACTCCCCGTATATTAACCCCTTCATTTCTGGAATCATCCTCGTGAACCTCCTCTCAACTCTTTCCAATGAAATCACATCCTTTCTAAGATATGGGGCCCCAACTATTATAAATACTCCATGTGCAGTGTGATTAGTGTCTTATAAAGCCTCAGCATTATCTCCTTGCTTTTATATTCTATTCCCCTTGAAATAAATGCCAACATTGCATCTGCATTCTTTACCACAGACTGAACCTGTAAATTAACCTTCTGGGACAAAGGGACCTTGCACGAGGCCTCCTAAATCCTTCTGCACTCTGATGTTTGAACTTCCTCTGCATTTAAATAATAGAATCTCCTCTAGACTCTCTCCAAAGATAACACATCCTTTCTGAGGTATGGGGCCCAAAACTGTTGACAATACTCCAAGTGCAGCCTGACTAGTGTCTTATAAAATCTCAGCATTATCTCTTTGCTTTGACTGTATATGCTATTCCCCTTGAAATAAATGCCAACATAGTAGTTGCCTTTTTTTGACACAGACTCCACCTGTAAATTAACCTTCTGGGAGTCTTGGATGAATACTCTGAAGTCCCTCTGCACCACTGATGTTGGAACCTTCTCCCCATTCAGATAATAGTCCGCACCCATCGTTCCTTTTACCAAAATGCATTGTCATATTTTTCCCAATACTGTATTCCATCTCTTGTTTTTTTGCCTGTTCTTCCAATTTGTCTAAGTCCTGCTACAATCGCATTGCTTCCTCAGCACTACCTACCCCTCCATCTTTGTATCATTCGCAAACTTTGCCACAAAGCCATCAATTCCATTATCCAAATCATTGACAAACAATGTGAAAAGTAGCGGTTCCAATACTGATTCCTGAGCAACATCGCTAGTCACCAGCAGCCAACTAGAAAAGGCCCCATTTATTCCCACTCACTGCCTCCTGCCTGTCAGCCATTCCGGTATGCATGCCAGTATCTTTCCTGTAACTCTATAGGATTTTATCTTGTTTTATCATGTGTGGCACCTTATCAAATGCCTTCTGAAAATCCAGGTAAATGACACCCCCTGTCTCTCCTTTATCCACCCTGTTTGTTACTCCCTTGAAGAACTCTAACAGATTTGTCAGGCAAGATTTCCCTTTACAGAAACCATGCTGACTTTGACTTATTTTATCATTAGTCCCTAAGTACCTCAAAATCTCATCCTTAATAACATCCCAACCACTGAGGTTAGGCAAACTGGCCTATAATTTCCCTTCTTTTGCCTTCCTCCCTTTTTAAAGAATGGAGTGACATTTGCAATATTTCAGTCCTCCAGGATCATGCGAGAATCAAGTGATTCTTAAAAGATCATGACCAATGCATCCGTTATCACTTCAGCAACCTCTCTCAGGACTCTAAGATGTAGTCCATCTGGCCCAGTCCCCCATCTCTTTTGCTTCCCTTTCTGTTCTTTTTGAAACATCTAAAGCCTGGCACACTCAGCAGCCATTCCTGCTCATGAAACATCCAAGTCTCTGTAATGGCCACAATGTCATAGTTTCACGTATTGATCCATGCTCTAAGTTCATCCACCTTGTTTATGATACTCCTTGCATTAAAATAGACACATCTCACACATCAGGCTGAGTGCATCTCTACTCTAGAATCTGCCTGCCCTTCTTCACAAACTCCCTACAAACTGTCTCTACTTGTGCTCCAACCTGACCATCCTCTGCCTCTTCACTTCGGTTCCCACCCCCCTGCAAATCTAGTTAAATATGGCATTGGAGCTGTGCTTACCTTCACAGTAATAAATATGAGTAGAGCAGGGGGCTAAGCACACAGCCTTGTGGTGCACCTGTGCTGAGGGAGATTGTGGAGGAGATATTGTTGCAATATGTAGGGTAAAGCAACTCAATCCAGGTCTTCAGTAAACCCAAATGCGCACAACTAGAGTTCATTTCAATAGAAGAACCTAATTTTTATCAACAGTGCTTAGGAAAATCTTTCTACCAATTACAATATGAAGACACACCAAACAAAATAATTAGAAAATCCTCATCTACCTGGTTGTGACCTTTGCAAATTATTTGTTTTCCTGTACTGTACTTTCGAACTATAACACCATATTCTGCTTTCTGTTTTTCTTTTTACTGCCTCGAAGTACTTGTATGTGGCATAATCAATCTTATGGCACCCAAACAAGTTTTTCATTGTACAACAATAAACTAATAGAATCAAAATAGCTTACTGAAAGGTTTATTATTTCCAAATTACACCTTCATAGCTCATCAGTTGATTGTTAACTTTTCTGAACATATAATGTTCTATTCAAATGTGAATAGATTGAAAACAAAATGTGTTCTTTTTTATTCAAGCCTTTGGTTTAAATAAGGCACTGGTCTAACTTTTGCCATTATGGACCCACTGCCCAAAGTTACATACACTGATGCCAACAGTTGATGTTGCTCAGACGGACAATCCCAGAGACAAGCAACACAGAGCTGAATGGTGGCAGATCTCGAGTGTGAAGGATGAGAAATAACATGGCCAGAAGAATCCCTACTTACAGAGCTCCTCTGAAAGTTGGTGTGATCTTGCTCCAGGATCAAATATTGAAGCTGTAAATACTTTTTCAACTGTTTCAGAAAGATGTAAGAATAAACTGAAAGACTAATTTCTTTTAAAAAGGCAAAATGAACAGAAATTATTCAAAAACACTTTTCTCTTACTTTCTTATTTGAATTCCTACAACTCCACTTAAAATTAATATGCTCAATGATACTAATACTGTATCCTGAGTGGATTTTCCCAGTAGATCCCAATGGGTTATTGGTCATTTTAAGTGACATCCAGCTGTGCTCCTGGATTTCCATGAGAATTAATGAAAACATTGTTGGGGACTGTTTTTGGCACTTCCACATTTTCATAGAGGTGTCAAAGATTAGACACACAGATGCTGAAAAATACTGGTATTTCTGTGCAAAGTACACAGGGTTTGTAATCTGTTATTTGTATTTCAGAATGGGGTTCACTAATGAAACAAATTATTTAAGATGAGATTCTATCACTTAATTGTTTAACAGATTTCACAAATACAATACTAGATAATGAATCATGGCTTTGAGATTTATATTTATAATGGAAAGGAGACATTAATTTCCCCAATAATGTTTTTATTAATTCCACTTGGGAAACAGTGAAGAATGGCACAAAGCCCAGAGGGAGGCAGAACCAAACTTCTTGCAGAACTTCCACAGAGGAAAAATTTGAAAAATGGCTTTGGCAGAACACTAATGATTGAAGCAGAATTATCTATAAACATTACTTGGAAAAGAGGATTTTGTCCCTTCAAAAGGAAGAGATATTCAAGAAGTAAACAGTTCCACTTATCTTCTCCCTTTACTGCATGGTAAATCTGGTAAAGCTATATAATACAAAATCATTTCAATTTTATTAAAGCAAACAAAAATTACCAACATGCTTATAGAAAGGCAGAGGATCACTGAAAAACTTAAGTAGAATAATACGATTTCAGTTGTAGCCTTCTCTACCATGATCAAAAACATTCTGGAAAACAATTAGCGTTTCTTCTTTTGTCACTGAACACCTATCATATTAATAAGATAAATGACACCATGAGAAGGAAAATAGTCTTTTTATTCTTCATATTAAAGTACGAATGGACTCAGACAGGGAGAGGACTGCTGGTTGAAATTTCTGTAATTATTCTTGCTGTTGCTTTGTTCTAGTACTCTGATAGTTATATTGGAAAAATTGTCCTTTCACTTCATCTGACATTGATTGCAGCTTTTCCCTGCCTTTACAAAGGCACTGATATTTTCACAATACTGAAATTAAGTACAATTTACGATGAGTTATAAACCCTTTCTCTAAACTATTATGTATAAATTGAAGCATACAACATTCTAAAAGTGAGTGGACATCAATTTAATATAACCTATTCAATTTGGGCAAAAGAATACATTTCCAAGCATGATAACATTTCAGTCCACTTCCAGTTTATAATGCAATATTAAGCTCAATATTCTCAACTTAAAGTAATTTCTTCTGCGTTGTTCCCACCACACCCCCCCCCACAACCCCGAGAAACACTATAAAACTGCTTAAATGAATAGGTTAGTCTCTGCTTTGAATTGCAGTTATGATTTTAAGTAGCAGGTCTGATACCATTTCAAGCCAACATTGGTAAAGGCTGTGCACAAATGCCAAACCCGATGTTTGCTTCCACTTCCAACTTTAACACCAGCTATCACTATTTTGATTTACTGGTCTATTAATAGAAGTGTAAGTAAAGGCCAGGGGTGCTTTAAGTGCAAATTTAAGTTACTGATTACAGAAGAAAGTCACAGAATTAAACAAACAGGATGTGGGTAAAATAACTAAACCAAAACGTCAAATCTGAAAAAACACAGATTTACGATGAGTAATCAAAATGTAACAGCTGGTCAACTACCACGTTGCTTCCAGACAGGTTCGACTCTGCGATAATTAGGTGTACAATCAGATGGACGTCTTTGGTTTGACTTTCCTGGTTAACAGTTTCCATTTGTGTTTTTACAAGATCATCACAAACACTTATCCATCACGTCCGATGCATTTTGCAAAACAGGATTCACTTTTGTTTCAGTTTCCGCTGGCACCTTTCAAAGCAAAACATATTATTAGCTGCTGGACTTGTATTTTTCACTGCCCATAAGACTAGCTGAAATAAATTCAGTATCATGCTTGCATTGCATTAAAATCTCAGAAACTTAAGGAAAAGCCTACAGAAGTGGCAGAAGCTGTGACACAAGGTTTACGAGTGCTTTAAAATTCAGCTGTATATAGATAGCAAGGAGCAAAGGATGTTGGGAATGGCAAGGGCAGAGTGCCATGGGAAGGGTGTGGAACAGGTGGCATAGGAGTGGCAGGGGTGGGGAGTGGGGCAGGTGCAGACATACCCAGCCGTGAGATACCAAGCAATATCATTTGATTTCAAACAATTGGTTTATTGATCATTACAGAACGTTTCCATGGTGCTTCCTGCTCCCTCCCCTCTCCCCCTTTTTCCAACCATGATTCCTCTCTCTCTCTGCCCCGTTCCCACTCTCAACGACCCATCTAAGAATCAGGTTTTATCATCATTGCAAATGTTATGAAATCTGGTTTATGTGACAGCAGTACAGTGCCATACATAAAATTACTACAGTACTGTGCACAAGTCTTAGGCACTGCACTGTGATAAACCAATTATTTGGATTCAGATTACCTTGCCCGGTGTCTCAGGGCTGTGTTTCTGCACCTGAGCCAACCCCCAACATGGCACTCCCTCTATGCCACCTACCCCACAGCCTTCCCGCGGTGCCCCACCCTTAACATTCCCAGCATCCTTAGCTCCCATCAGACTTACAAACTCACTCGCCACTCCACGTTGACAAATACAGCACTGTGCAAAAGTCTTAGGCATCCTAGCCATCTATACGCGCCCAAGACTTTTGCACAGTATTGTGAATATAAAACCAGAGAGAAACAAAATCAGACTTCTAAAAACACTATAGGGAGGTAAAAGAGACTAATATGAACATGTAGAATGTGATGAGAAATAAACAAAAATATTGCTGGGAACTAGCAGAACTTTTTGTATCTTCATTATCCATAGGCAGGGCATTGGAGGAATCGGAAAAACTCTGGCAATCAGAATGAGGTTTAATATCACCGGCATAGATCATGAAATCTGTTGTCTTTGTGGCAGTAATACAATGCAATGCATAATAATAGAGAAAAAACTGAATTACAGTGAGCATGTATAATAATTAGTTAATTAAACGTGTATGCAAATTAAAAATAAAAAGTAGTGTTCATGGGTTCAATGTCCATTCAGAAATCGGAAGGCAGAGGGGAAGAAGTTGTTCCTGAATTGTTGAGTGTGTGCCCTCAGGCTCCTGTACTTCCTTCCTGATGGAGCAATGAAAACTGGGTATGTCCTGGGTGATGGGGTCCTTAATGATGGATGCCGCCTTTTTGAGGTATCACTCCTTGAAGATGTCCAGGGTACTATGGAGGCCAGTGCCCATGATGGAGCTGACTAGTTTACAACCCTCTGCAGCTTCTTCCGATCCTGTGCACCCACTCCCAATCCCAGATGGTATGCAGCCAGTTTAATGTTCTCCGAAGTACATCATTTGTGAGTGTCTTTGTTGACATACCAAATTTCTTCAAACTCCTTTAGCTAACGTGCCTTTTCTTCAGAATGGCAGCAGGGAAAAGCCAGGGAATTACAAGTTGGTTAGCCTTTCATTGATGGTGGGAATGTTATTGGAAGGAATTCTGGGGTCAGGATTCATGTTCATATGAAAGACAAGAACTGATTAGGGATAGTCAGCATGGCTTTGTGAATGGGAAGTCATGCATCACAAATTTGAAGAAGTTTTTACAGAAGAGTTGACCAAGAGTATTGACAAGGGCAGGGTGGGGCACACACTGGCTACAGGTTCTGCATCAGCTTGGAAGTAGGTACAGAGGAGATGTCAGGGGCAAGTTTTATTTCTTTTATGCAGAGAGTGGTGAGTGCGTGGAATGGGCTGCCGGTGATGGTGGTGGAGGCAGACACAATAGGGTCTTTTAAGAGGCTTCTGGATAGGTACATGGAGCTTAGAAAAATAGAGGGCTATGGGTAACCCGAGGTAATTTCTAAAGTAAGTACATGTTCGGCACAGTATTGTGGGCCGAAGGGCCGGTATTGTGCTGCAGGTTTTCTATGTTTCTATAAGTTAATTTGGAAGGTCAGAAAACAGGGTGAGCTGGCCAATTATATACAAAATTGGTTTGGTGCTTGGAGACAGCAGGTGATAGAGGAGGGTTGTGTTACAAACTAGAAGCTTGTGACTAGTGCTGTGCCACAGGTATTGGTGCTGGGTCCTCTAGCGTTTGTCATATATTAATAAGTTGAATGATAATATAGTTCCATATCTTTCAAACTATCTCTCAGGCAGTTCTGGCATATTGGTTGTGTTATGACCCGGTTGGAATTTAAGCATTTGAAGAAGTACATTCCTACACCTTCATTATTTCTTAATAAAAAGGCACTTGTCCACCTCCTCCAATTGATCCAGTGACTTCTTATGACCAATAGATATTGCACCCCAATATTTTATGGAGTATTGATATCAGTAAGTAAATAATACTCTTGGTCATCTCTTCAAGAAAAACTTCATCCAACCCACCATCCAAAGTAGCCAAAGTTGAAATCCATGTTATAATACTGAGAGACAAATACAATGAAAGACTCATTTTTCTAAAAATAAACTTTAGACTAATAAAGGATGTGGGTAATTTTGAAGTACAATAATCTGTTGAAAATTCTGATGGTTTGCCATTTGGCTCACTTGGTGAAATTAGCTGTGCTTCTTTGTTTAATTTTAATTAAATGAAACCAAGGAACAATAAGTAAAGATCGTTCACTTACTAACCCCTTGTTTCCCTTCATCGCATAATGCTAATTTCTGATGGTTTAACACCTGGCTCAACAAGGTCCATGCTCCCATTAACTCACCAGGGCCCCAATTCCCAACATTTACGCTAAGTTGTAGTTCAATTTGTACTTTACTGATGGCAGCTACAAGTAAAATTTAAAAATAAGCTTCTACTAAATTAGCAACACCACTCTTTTGTGGCTGTTTGAAAAACATGACAGCAATGGCACTCAACCTTATTATCATACCTCATTTTCTGATGGAGGTAACACTTGTGGCTTCACTTCTGTTTTTTCTGCTATCCTGTCTTCTGGTTCTTCATCCTCTTCATCTTTTGCAATGAAGTGACGTCTCCTATACTCTCGCCTGGTGACAGAATCCAGGAGTGGTACTGATTGTGGAAGATCCTGAAACATCCATTGAGTTGTTTTCATACAAAATAGGTCAAAATGTATTTTCCTTCTACTGATTTGAGGGACTGTCAAAGAAGGGTTATATGAGGAACTTGAAACTACACTACACTTTTACTATGTACTGTACCAGCAGTTATGGTCGAAATGACAATAAAAGTGACTTGACTTGACTAAAGTGACGTGATAGGAATATTCATTATTCATATCTGTGTAGAAGAAGACCCATCTCTGAAATTGGAGGATTACAAACTGCCTTCACTGAAATTTATCTGGTTTTTTACATTTGTATTTTAACTTGAGATTCACCAGTACACAAAGTTTCACCTTCCTAATGTAATCAATTGCAATGGTGTAATTTTTAGAGACTTCGCAATCAATTTTCTCTTAACAGTAAAATTTCAGATGTCTCAAAAGTAAAGAAACATTAATTTTACTCTTAAATAGGCAGAAAGTAATTTTAAATTTCATAAGAGGAACCAGGTCTCATGTGATTAGAGCAAAAAAAAACTGCAGATGCTGGATATCCTAAACAAGAACAGAAAAGGCTACCTCAAGTTAAGGCAGCATCACTAGAGAAAGAAATAAAGATGGCATTTCAGAACTTCAAAAAGTGATAAACAAGCATGTTAACTGTCTCAGTATGAGGGTGGGAGGAGGGAGGAAGGAAAGGGAAGGAGATTGGAGGAGAACAGAGTGGGCATCTATGAAGAGTTGTCAAGATAAAAATTTACGTTAATATCTGCAAAAGAAAAAAGAATCAAATTGAAACAGAGAGGTACAACAACATTTCTACAGAGGAAAACAACATCAGGAAGTGAAAAGGAGCACAAATGGCACAGTTGTTATATATTTAGGAGGTTGTCAAGCAAGGATTGGGGGGTGGGGAGAATGGTAGAAGAAGTTTAAAGAAAAGTGGGAAGACAGAAGTTACCTGAATTGCTGAGCATTTCCAACATTCTCTGTTTTTGCTCATATGATTACACATTGGATTCTGACTTGGATCCAACTAAGAATGCTTAAAGAATAATTCTCCACACATGACCCCCAAAGCATAGTAAAGTGCTTCCTTCTATGTTGATAATAATACTCTCAATAGCTCTACATTCTCAGACAAAGGCTCATCTGAAGGAGGTTTGTGCATTGCATAATTATAAATAATATATATGCATAGCATATTTGTAACTTAGAGAAACTGCATGATGATTATAAATGGCAACTGATGCATTAACATTGTTAAACTTACAGATATAATTTGTAAATCAAGACCCAATCCAGGAGACCTTGGCAAATGCTTTTTTAAAAATGGTTGTCAAGAAATTCGTATTTCCCTTATTGGAGGGCACAACATCAAATAATTTCAGACACTTTTCCACAGCTTACAGGGTGTATTTGTAGGTAATTATAACAGGCAATACTTTATATTGCTTTAGTGCCAAATCACTTGGTAATGTTGCTTTATAAGCTTAAAATTATTTCAAAGGAAATAAAAGAACCACATTTAAGTTGATGTATCTTCAGCAAAAGGGAAGTTGTTGGTATCTAACATTGTACCAATAATTTAGTCAGAGCTGGAGTTCAGGAAGATTGTAGAAAAAGACAGATTAAGTCAGTAAAGATTCTAAGGGATATCAATTCTTTACTCAAATGCAAATTACTTGATGTTTTCCATTCCTCTTAAGTGATAACTTACTTTTGGTAGGTGAATAACAGAGAATAATAATAATAATTATTATTGCTTATAGCACTTACTTGCATAATCTCCACATTTCCGAAGAATTTGCCCACAGGCATTGGCTGATTGCTATCCTCGTCCAGAAAAATGCTGTTATCTATTTTAAATGAGGTGCCTGGTGATTGATCAATCTCCATAGTATCTTTCCTTTCTGTATCACTATCTGGGCTTTCTGTCTTTTCAACATCTTCCTTGTTTTCTAACACTGGCTTCATGGATATTTCTGTTAGCAGATGATTATTATTGTCCATTTCTTCCGTTTCAGTGGCATGGTCTCCATGCTTTTCAGTCTCTCCCCACTCCGAGCTGACTGTCGAAGGTGTCTGGTTTTCCTGGGCTGCTACATTCTCTTCAGTGCATACTTCGTGAGTAAGTGGCTTCTCATTCTCTTCTATTGACTTGTGTGAAGGTTTGTGAGGAAGAATGACAGCAGTATCTTCTAGTTCCTGCTCAGTAACTGGAGCTTCCTCTTTTGTCTGTACTTCCACTCTTTCACATTTCTGCTTTTTTGAGGGATGATTACTTGTGCTGGAATCTGACTTGTTCAATGAAAGCACGGTTTCACATGAAGTCTGCAGCAAAACACACAGATTCACTATCATTAAATGCCACCTTGTTTCAAGTACTAATTTTATTTAGACTATTAGCTGATCTTATTTAGCTAATGGGAGATTCGACTCCTATTAGTGATAATCCTGCTTAACATTTTGGTACACTACATAGAAGAAGCAAGGAAACTAGTATTTTTTTTTACCCTTAGCCATGTATTTATTGTACCCCTATTTCACTGAATTCATTAACATTGTTCCATAACAGTGAAAATTTAAAAAAAAATGCTCTATCTTTTTTTAATATAACTCCAATTGTTCTTCCAGAGATAATCTATTTTTCATAAAAAAGTTAAAACTGCACCACTGGAAGATTACATAATTCAAATAGAATTCAAATACTATGAAAAAGACTTCATTCACTATTTTACTTTGCTACTATTTGAACAATTCTGCAGTAATTGCTAAACAATTGAAATCAATATTTTTGGCCATTTTTACATTTATGAATGAACTTTTCTCGGGCTTCCAGCCAGGTACAATATCAATTATAATTGCTGGAAGCCCGAGAAGAGTTTATTTGTCATATACGCTGAGAAAACACTAGATCCTTTTTCATTTTTATGTATATTTAAAATGTGGTGTTGGGTGCATGCCTGTTACACACAGAAAAAAAACCAAAATTTGATATTACTTGAAACTCGGAATTGATTTCAGCAGTTGACCGAATCATTTCACCTAGATTTCTCCAAGGAACCAATGTGGCAACATAAAGTATAATCATTCTTGTGGTAAAAGTAAATAAATGTTTTCAAAATAAGAGTAAATGAAACACAGCCAGGTATCAAAATGACAGATGCTGGAAATTTGAAATTAAAACTGAAAATGCTGGAAAAACTCGGCAGTCAGGCAGCATCTGTGGGAAGAGTAACAAGTTGGAATATCAAGCAAGGATGAATTAGTTTCATCATAGCCACAGTTTAGTGGAATGGTACTTCAGCATTTTGCTTCTCTCCATCCTCCTAATTTGCAATTTCAAGAAGCACAGTGATAACTTTTTCCAGTGTTACATCACATGACTGAAATCATGTCAAGGCAGTTTTAAAAAGTGCAGGAGGGAGTAGGAGTGATGCCTGATTGAGATCATTGATTTAATTTTTCCAAGGGCTTCACATTGGTCATGAATTGATCACATGAATTTCACTAAATGGCAAGGTTAGTGCTCATTCGCCAGGAAACAAGTGCCATATTTTTAATCCAAAAATTAAAAAAAACTTCATGAGTTACCATTACGCTGCTGCAACATAGCATGTATTATGTCATCCCACGTCTGATGCATCAGAAGTGAAAAAAAAAACACTTAAGAGTATTTCCTAGATCTAAGCAACTATTTAAATGGCGAAATTCTGCCAGGCATTTAAGCTTTATTCTTTTTCTTTGTGTCAAACAAGATTTTAATGAGCCCAGTAAATAAACGTCCTTGCTATGGTGAGCGGTCTTTTTGAGGGCATGGAGGCTTCCAGCATTGCAGTCTCAACAGTTCTAAGAACAATTATTGATACCAGGTAACACACACAAAACGCTGCAGGAACTCAGCAGGCCAGGCAGCATCTACGGGAAAGAGTACAGTCGACGTTGTGGGCCAAGACCCTTCAGCAGGACTTGATACCAGGTGTTTCTTTCAATGGGGAGACACACTGGAAAAGTTAAAAGGTGATGGGACTTCCGGTAAGGTGGCGATTGCTTAGTTGCTCCGAACTTTTGCTCCGTTATTCTTCTTACCTTTGCACTATGTGTCTCCCTTCTTAAACCTTAGTTAGGTATTTTATTAGTTCTCTTCTACCTGCCTGCGAACACATCTATCTTATAATGGCTACCAAAAGCACTAAAACCGGGAAAAAGGAAACTTCTACAGCTTTGTCGGCTGACATTCTCGCTGTTCTGGAACAACATCGACAAGCTACTTTAATGGATTTTAGAACTGAATTTAGAACTTCTTTCAACTAGCTGAATGTCAAACTGGATCAGATTAATGCTAGAGTGGATGATCATGATGAACATTTATCTCGCAATGACGTAACTTCTGAAGATTTAAAACGCCGTGTTCAATATCTTGAAACTCTCTGCTCCAACCTAGAGGAGAAGAATAGTAAACTTTTTTCCAAAATGGTGGATCTTGAAAATCGGAGCAGACGTTGCAATCTACGAATTCTTGGTTTGCCAGAGGCCACCGAAAAGGGCTCTCCCGTTGAATTTTTTTCCAAGTTTCTCTGTGAGATTTTCGGGAAAGAATTTTTTCCGACTCCACCTGAGCTTGAAAGGGCACACAGGATCTATGTTCCGCGAGCAATTCTGGGTTCCCGCCCACGGCCGATTATTTTATGCTTTCATCAATACCAGGTGAAAAACCGTTTGATGATGGAGGCACGCCGCAGAGGTACTTTTGCCTTTCAAAATACGGTCATTCGTTTTGTGGAGGATTTTGCCCCCCAGGTTCTGAAGATGCGTGCTGAGTTTAAAGGTGTAATGAAAGTGCTTTTTGATCGCGGATTCAGACCCTTTCTTCGAAACCCAGCCGATCTTTGAATTACGCTTACTACTGGAGATTATAAGTGGTTTAAATCAGTGAAGGAGGCTGAGGCGTTTGTTGGAAGTCTCCCAGCCACCTCGTCTTCTTCGGAACCAGCCTGACCTTCTAAAATGGTTGATAAGTACTTCTTGAAGTAAAACTATCTTTTCCGAACTCAGACTTTACTTGAATAATTCAGTCATTATCTAATGAAACTCTAAGGGCTATAGTCAATCTCTCCCTGGACCTGGTGCGTTTTTTCTAAATAGATAATTTAAGTTTAATGTTTCCCTGCGAACTTTTAGATTATACCTGTGTAATCTATTTTATTTTTGTATAACCTTATCTATAGAGAACTACAATTGTCTTTAACTTGTTTTGGAGGTTTGGAGTTTTTATTGAAGGCCTCCCTGTTGGTTGATTCATAGTTTAAGTTTTGCTTTTTTTTTCTGTAAATGGTTGATAAGGACTCTCTTTGAATTTTATAATTTCCCCCTTTTCTCCCTCCTTTTTTTTTCTTTTAATCTTTTATAATTTTTCGCTGGTAGGTTAGTTTTAGTTTTCTTCTGATTTTCTTTGTATTAAGTTTTATACTTCTGTTGAAGTTGTTCCTATTTATAATTTTGTTTTCTAGCGCATAAATTAGTTATTATTTGCTATATTATTTATACGGAACTTTTGTTAACGACACAGAACTGGAAGTCATACTTGGGTTAATTTTTTTGGTAGAGCTAGCTGCTTTTTTAGATAGCCGTCTAATTTTGGGTTGCGACGGGGGGTGGATTCCCCAG
Organism: Hemitrygon akajei; assembly: GCF_048418815.1. Taxonomy (NCBI): domain Eukaryota; kingdom Metazoa; phylum Chordata; class Chondrichthyes; order Myliobatiformes; family Dasyatidae; genus Hemitrygon; species Hemitrygon akajei. The sequence continues at coordinate 14,148,751 of NC_133152.1, read as the reverse complement.
TTCCAACACTACTCACTGTTTCTTTTGTTTTCCTTTGTTATTCAGGACATGTCTCTGTTTTGATTCTACAGATCTATGTTTACATTTTTGCTCCCAGACTGTTATTGTACTGCTTGATTTTTTATATGTCTGCTACCTTCTATGCACTAACAATTGATAATGGTTAATTCACTTAAATTTGTGAGCTGGAATGTAAAGGGACTGAATCATCCTGTTAAAAGAAGGAAGGTCTTCTCCCATTTTAAACAACTCAAAGCTGACATTGCTTTCCTTCAAGAAACTCATATTCGTAGTTTTGATAATTCTCGGCTTCTGTCAAAGTGGGCGGGTCAGCATTTTCATTCATCCTTTGCTGCCAAAGCTAGGGGGGGGGGGTCTCCATCCTTATTAATTCAAATATTCCTTTTGAACTCCATAATAAGATATCTGATACAAATGGCCGTTTTATTATTGTTTCTGGTAAATTATACAATACTAAAGTTGTACTAGCAAACCTGTATGCTCCCAATTTTGATGATGTTAATTTTTTTGAACGTTTTTTCTCCTCGCTACCAGATTTAAACTCATACTCTCTTATACTGGGTGGCGATTTCAATTGTTGGTTAGATCCTAATTTGGATCGATCGTCCTCTGTTACTCGACTACTTACTAAATCTGCCTTAGCTATTCACTCTTTTCTCTCTAATTATGGTATCTCTGATATATGGCGTTTCCTTCATCCCACTGAGAGAGACTACTCTTTTTTTTCACATGTTCACCATACCTTTACTAGAATTGACTACTTTTTACTCGATAATCAACTTATTCCATCTGTCTATTCTTGTGACTATCAGAGTATACTGATTTCTGACCATGCCCCAATTACTTTATCTTTAAATTTTCCTGGTCACCCTCAGAGGAATAAACACTGGCGTTTTGACTCGACTTTATTATCGGATGATGATTTTCTAAAATTTATTAAGGATCAGATAACCTTTTATTTTAACACCAATACATCATCTGAAATGTCATCCCAGATTGTCTGGGATGCCATGAAAGCATATTTGAGGGGTCAAATAATCTCCTATACAGCAAATCTTAATAGAAAGTCCTGTGCAGATCGATTAGGCCTCATTAATCAGATTAAAGAATTGGATCAACTGTATGCTCAAACTAAGAATCCTGAATTATACAAGAAGCGTGTAGAACTTCAAACTAAATTTAATCTTCTGTCTACTCAACCTGTCAAACGCCAACTTCTTGAAAGTAAGAGTCGCTTCTATATTCATGGTGACAAATCTGGTAAATTTCTAGCCAATGAGCTGAGACGTTCCAAAGCCAAACAACATATTACAAAGATCCGGAAGGAGAATGGAGACTTTACATCGGATCACTTAGAAATCAATGACGCATTTAAAAATTTCTATTCTCGACTTTATTCCTCTGAATCTTTGAATGACAATATCTCTGTTGATCACTTTTTAAATAATCTGAATATTCCTTCGCTTTCATCTGATTTTAAAGCCAAACTTAATGTGCCTATTTCATCAGAAGAAATATCTTTTGCAATTTCTGCATTGTCTTCAGGGAAATCTCCTGGACCTGATGGGTTCCCCATAGAATTTTATAAATCATTCTCTTCACTTCTTTCCCCTCAGTTATTCTCAGTATTATCTGACTCGTTTAATTACGGTAAATTGCCACCCTCTTTTAATGAGGCATCTATTATTCTTTTATTAAAAAAGGGTAAAGACCCAACAGAGTGTTCCTCGTATAGGCCGATTTCTTTGCTCAATGTTGATGTTAAAATCTTGGCCAAAGTTTTGGCTTATAGATTAGAAACTGTTATCCCCTCTATTATTTCTGATGATCAAACTGGTTTTATTAAAAATCGTCTTCCTTTTTTTAACATTCGGCGTTTATTTAACATTTTATATTCACTTTCAACTGGGATTCCTGAATGTGTTATTTCCCTCGATGCGGAGAAAGCATTTGATCGTATAGAGTGGAACTACCTTTTTGCAGTTTTAGAAAAATTTGACTTCGGTCAAAGTTTTATCTCTTGGATCAAATTGCTGTATTTGTGTCCTACTGCCTCTGTTTTGACTAATTTTCAGAAATCCCAGTTATTTAACCTCAAACATGGCACCCACCAGGGATGCCCTTTAAGTCCCTTTCTCTTTGATTTGGCTATAGAACCTTTGGCGATAGCTTTTCGAAATTGTCCTGAATTGACCGGGATTTGGAGAGAGGGTGTTGAGCATAGAGTTTCTCTTTATGCTGCTGACTTATTACTTTTTCTTTCAAATCCGTCTACATCCTTACCTCCAATGTTTTCACTTCTTGATCAGTTTAGCCAGTTCTCTGGCTATAAACTTAATTTACATAAGAGCGAACTTTTCCCAATTAATAAAGAAGCACAAGAATTAACATTTCGTGATCTCCCTTTTAAAGTAGTTCATAATCAATTTACTTATCTTGGGATTACAGTCACAAGGAAGTTTAAAGATCTCTTTCGTGAAAATTTTGCCAATCTTTCATATACTATAAAACAGAGTCTGTTACAATGGTCACCTCTATCTATGTCTTTGGTAGGTCCTATCAATGTTGTTAAAATGTATGTTCTCCCTAAACTTTTATATTTATTTCAATCAATCCCAATTTTTATTCCTAAATCTTTTTTTGATTCCTTAGACTCTATTATTTTGTCATATCTGTGGAAGAATAAGCGCTCTAGAATTAATAAAGTTTATCTCCAAAAATCTAAAAAAGAGGGTGGCATGGCTTTACCTAACTTTCGTTTATATTATTGGGCAGCCAATATACGTTGTGCTACCTTTTGGTCTTTTTTCCATGGCCAACCCGAGTGCCCTAATTGGGTGGCAATGGAGTTGAGTTCCACTAAAGATTTATCTATCTCTGCACTTCTTGGCTCTGTACTCCCTAGTAGTTTGTCCAGATTAATTGTTAATCCTCTTGTTAGACACACTTTGCGTATATGGGCTCAGTTTAGGAAGTTCTTTGGTTTCCATGGTTTTTCATTTTCTAGCCCTATCTTACATAATCACCTTTTTTTACCTACTACATATGATTCAGCATTCCATGATTGGTATAGGAAGGGCATTAGACATTTTTAAGATCTTTTTATTGATAATTGCTTCGCATCTTTTCAACAGCTCTCTGCTAAGTTCAATCTGCCCAATGCTCATTTTTTTTAGATATCTCCAAATTAGATACTTTATTAATCCTTTAATTCCTAACTTCCCTGAAATGCCTGAGAAAAATGTTATGGATTTCTTTCTTTCTATTAATCCACTAGGTAAAGGTTTAATATCATTTATTCATGATAAATTAGCATCCTTACAGCGTGCCCCTGTGGATAAAATTAGAATGGCTTGGGAGCATGATTTAAGTATCTCCTTATCTGATGAGACTTGGGATTCGATTCTCAAATTGGTTAATTCAACCTCTCTTTGCGCTCGCCATTGCCTTTTACAGTTTAAGATTGTTCATAGAGCCCATATGTCTAAATCTAAACTATCCCGATTTTACCCTAACATTAGTCCTCTCTGTGATAAATGCAAGAGGGGCGAGGCCTCTCTCATTCATATGTACTGGTTTTGTCCTAGCTTGGAGAAATTTTGGAAAGACGTCTTCATAACGTTATCTTGTATTCTGAATCACCACCTAGAACCTAACCCTTTAATTGCTTTATTCGGTTTTTCGGGTGAGACAGATTTACGTCTGAGTTCGACTAAGTGTCGAATATTATCTTTTGCTTCTCTCCTGGCTAGACGTTTAATCCTCCTTAGATGGAGGGATGTTGCCCCGCCCACGCATGCTCAATGGCTTAATGATATTATGTCCTGCTTAGACCTTGAAAAAATTCATTATTCAGTTCTTAATTCGGATACAAAGTTCCATAAGGTCTGGGGACCTTTTATTGAGTATTTTCATAACCTTCCTCTTAACTAAGGTTTTTTTTTCGGTCCCTTGCTTTCAGATCCTTTTTTGTTGGTAGTAGGCATTATTATCTTCTGTTTTCAAGTGTATTTACAGTTTTGGGGGTTTGAATGTCCTGATGTATACTCTCTAGATTGTGTTGTGGTTGGTCTGGAGTTCTTTTTTGTTGCGGGGTTTGGGGAGGATACTAATTTTACATATCTTTAATTTGGGTGCTTTCTCAATTATCTTCTTTTGTATTATATTATTATTGTATGTTTATTTTTGCACTGTATTAATGTTCTTCATTTTGATCTGGGTTTTTTTTAATCTGTAGCGATGTAGAAAATGTATAAAAAAACTAATAAAAAAAAAACAAAATAAAAAAAAAGGTGATGGAATTATCACTGTTGTCATTGTTCCAAAAGTTGCTGAAGGCTGACTGGAGGTAACGTGCTCTCATTTTCACATTCTTCCTAAGTGTTTGCATCACAGCGAGTGGACTTTAAATCCTGCCTGGCATAACGAAGTACAGGTGCCCCCCCCCCCCTTTACAAAGGTAGAGTGTTCCTATGAAACATTTCTTAAGCCGAAATGGCGTAAAGTGAAGAACCATTAATTTATACGGGAAAAATGTTCGTAAAAGCGAAAATCCTCTTTATAATACAAAAACAGGTTACTAATGTTGGTCTTTTGTAAAAGCGAAGTGGTGTAAAGTGAACATCCATAAAGCGGGGGACATCTGTATAGGGAAAATGCATGATAAACGATATAGATGCACCACAGTAAATACTGGAGAGCAAAATGTTATTGTTCAGCTGGTGCTAAATCTAATGGAGGTCAAGGTAGCCTGTAAATGCGTTGTCATTGCCTTTCTGCCCAAATGTGGAATTTGTGGAATGACATCCAAGTATCTTTGTGTTTTTCAATATCTGATATCAATACTTGCCTTGTTGTCAACAAACCACTTCCTCTATGCTTGCTACTCCTTCTCTCCTCTCCTCTTCCTGCTGGAGGGCATCAAGAAAGAACTAAGCCCTTAGGATAAGATCATGAACTGATACATGCTGCACAAAGTACCTCCCAATTATGTTGAAGGGCTCCACCGAGTACAGGCACCAACTTCTCATCTTGAGGACCCTAAAGCATTTTCCATTGAAATTCTGCTAGCCTTCTGCCTCTGATTGTATTGCTACTCAGCTGCATTGACAAGACACCTAATGAATTCCTCCCAAAATTTCAGAAAGCACACAATCCGCACTGTGCACCAATCTCTCACTCTCTCTGACCAATGGACTCAACTTAAAGAGAAATATATCTTTCTTTTATATGAGTACAGAGGGTCAGCAATATCCCAAAGGCTGAATTGAATTACACTCTAGATGAACAATGGCATAGATTAACCACAATTGTCTAAAATAATCTAGAAGCTAACAAGTTCAGGCAATGATTATGTTTACCTCCTCTGCCAGAATAGTTTGGTCATGCAGGAATGCTGGAGCTTTTTGTGCTGAAGTTGGTAAGCCAGCATTGCCATTTTTGCAGATCTTGGGCTTCAGATACAACTCTCCTTGAAGAACTGAAAGTAAGAGCATTACTCCCTGCATACTCTAGTGGCATGGCCCACTAAAATAACATGACAAGGAACTTTCACCCCATTTTTATTAGTTCCCTAAGTTCAAAAGTCCATTATAAATAAGTATGAAACAGATGAGTAGATCTTTAAACTGTATAATTACTGTGAAAGGGTTATTGTGAAAAGCTGCTTCCTTGCAGGGAGACCCATAATATTTCTCAATCAGACAAATGTGATCTATTTTTGGCATTGACTGGCATCAGTTATGTGCTAACGTGTAATATACATGAAAGTACCAGATACACTGCACCATTCTGTGCAGTTGTTCCGAAAGATTGTTCCAAGGATAAATGATTGATGTCAGAAGATTCTGTTGCTAAGGCTAAAAGTAATTATTTACTTTTCCAGACCATAGCTATTGGTGACATCATAAACCAACTCAAAATGGATTCATTCAAGCTGAAAATTCCAATCACTTGAATAATCATTACTTGTCAAGTTTTCTAAGACTAAGTAATTTAAAAGAAAAAAAGATCTTGTTGTAGAATGTCTTAAATGCATAATGGAGAACAATTAACTGGCTAGAGCAATGGATACCTGAGATGAAATAAATGCAAGGCTGAGGTCTAATGATGAAGTATGAAATGGTATTGAATTATATTTTTGATTAGTAATGTCTGTCTTGGTCAGAAAGCACTGGTCAAATGTTGCTAAGCCAAGCTAATGAGAAATCCTATCAGGTTATTTCTATTTTGTCCCTCACAGAGTGAGCATATTGTTCCAATAAATACTAATTTCGCTTGCCCAAGTTCAGCTTAAGTGAGGCTGGTGGATGCCTAAGTTTGTTCAATCATGGTTAATTCAATTATATAGTTATATATAAGGAACTGCTTAACTTCCTGTAAGGCCTTACCATTCATACAGCAGATTGGTTAAAATATAATGACTACAAAATTGGATGTGTGGTTTTGTTTTTGATGTCACAGGTGTCTACTTTCTTTCACCTGTAATCACGAACTATGAATGCATTTGTAATGCTGATTTTACAGTTATGACTGAACTATTTTTGTTCAATGTTATCTAGGAACAGGAAAACCTACTTTCAAAATCCTTTCAAAAAGGAATTTCAGATACATGAAGGTTGTGGATAAAATCAACAGAACTCAGAGAAATGCAGAACTTTTGTTTGGACAGAAAGTATCATTTTGCTTTCTAAAGGTGTAATACAGGCTTTGTTAGGTTCTGGGAATTGAAAATGGCGGGAAGGACAGGGCTGAAAGATCTGGTGAAAGTGGGAAAAGAGAATGGCAGTAGAGAAGGACAGTTCTGATTGGCAGGGGCAATCTCCAGTAAGATTGGCAGTTCAACTGCCATACGTACCCTTTTGAGCAGCAGTTTCTAGGGAAGCTAATGTTTTTCGAGAACGTGCCATTTGTTGCTGGCAGAATTTTAGTCAGAGCTATGTCTGGACTGTTCTACTTGTAACAGTCCTAAGCACAGTAAACATCAATTGATTTCATTATCAGCTCAGTTCAGGTAACTGTAGCAGACATAATTATGTTTCCCAATCAACAATTCACTGCTCAGTCTAATGAATAAACCTCTTGCACCATAAAGTTGAACTACTGATCTCACCATTTACTTTATCTTGGCCTTGTAACTGTAATGTTCTCACTAGGCTTGTACACAAACTTGACTCATTAGCTAACTTTGCTAACAGCCACGTGACTCAGCGGCAAGGAGGCCACCTTTCATAAGCAATACACGTCTAGGGTTGGTATGATTTGGGTTCAACCAAACAGGAAAGTTATGATGTTCTGATTAAGGAACATTGATTGTAGCGGATGCTGTGTAAATACAGCCCCATACACATTTATCAAGAAATGACAGGTCGTACCCCAGCATAAAATTATAAAGAGTTATAAAGAGTTTAAAGAATTATAAACTTTATCAAACAGTTAGAAAGAAAAGAAAAATAAAAGGGCCCACTACAGTTAAACCAGTCCAATGTGCACATAAATGCTGGAACTCGTTTCTGGAATAGTCATGTGCATCACTTTACTCACATGCTGAACCCAGGTTCTGTATGAAAGGTACCAGTCACAGTTCAAACTTCCCATGAAGACCATCTCAAACAAACTGACTAAGTTAGGAGTACTGGCACTTCGCCTTTAGAATCATTCATCTGCACAAAGTGCTGCCTACAATGGCGTCTCTCCTTTGAGTGACATTCTGCATCTTCTCTTGTGCTCTGCTCCATAGCTCGCACCAAAACACCCCAAACTAGAATACTGTCCTTCAGAAATCTCATCCCGCTCAGCTCTTGAGAATCTACCATTCATCCCAATGGGCAGAAAGTTACAACACTTACCAAGACAATCCAGATTGGCTGGCACAACATTCCTAAGTTGGACATCATGGCTCATTACCTTTAGCTAAAGCCAAAACACTCTTAGTGCAGGACACACAGCTTTTGCAGAATACCTCATAGCATAGCAGCAGAAACCTTGAACAGGGCAATACATGACATATTTGTTTACCTGCACTGCAGTTTCTCTGTTCAAAGTTCAAAGGTAATTTGTATTATCAGAGTACAAGTATGTCACTACATACAATCCTGAGATTAATTTTCCTGTGGACATACTCAGCAAATCGATAGAACAGCAACCATAACAGGATCAGTGAAAGATCAGTGCAGAAGACAACAAACTGTGCAAAACAAATATAAATAAATAGCAATAAATAATGGGAACATGACATAAGAAGAGAAAAAGTTCTTAAAGTGAGATTATTGGTTGTGGGAACATCTCAATGGATGAGCAAGTGAATGTAGTTATCCCCTTTTGTTCAAGAGCCTGATGGGGTTATGGGGTAGTAACTATTCTTGAACCTGGTGGTGCGAGTCCTGAGGCCCTTGTACCTTCTACCTGATGGCAGCAATGAGAAAATAGCATGGCCTGGGTGGTGAGGATTTCTGATGATGAATGCTGCTTTCCTATGGCGTTTCATGTAGATGTGCTCGATGGTTGGGACGGCTTTATCTGAGATGGAGTGGGCTGAATCCAGTACCTTTGTAGGATTTTCCGTTCAAAGCCATTGGTGTTCCCATTCTAGGTTGCCAATCAATACACTCTCTACTACACATCCATAGAAGTTTGTCAAAGTTTTTGATGTCATGCTGAATCTCTGCAGACATCCAAGGAAGAAGAGGTGCTGACGTGCTTTTTTTGCAATTGCATTTGCGTGCTAGGTCCAGGGCAAGTCCTTGGAAATAGTAACGCCCAAGAATTTAAAGTTGCTAACCATCTCCACCTCTAAGGAGGACTGGCTCATGGACCTCTGGGTTCCCTCTCCTGATGTTTACAATGGATCCAAGTCACCTCTCAGGTGAGAGCTGATAAGTTTCATCGCCAGCCTCTCAAAACACTTCGTCACTGTGGGTGTAATAGTCGTTGAGGCACCGGTATAATTGAAGCCTGATTGAATCAGGTGGGTACCAAACCCTGCTGAAGTGAGAGGTTAAAGACATCAGTAAACACACTAGCCAGTTGGTCAGCGTAAGTCTTTAGTACACGGCCAGGTACCCTGTCTGGTCTGGAAGCTTTCCTTGGATTCACCCTCCTGAAGGTAGCCAGTACACCAATTTAAGATACTGATATCATAGGATCTTCAAGAGATGTGGGAGTTTGTGATGGTTCCTTCATGTTTTGACGGTCAAAGTGAGCACAGAGGATGTTAAGCTCATCTGGAAGTGAAGCCCTGCTGTCTCCCATATCGTTTGATTTAACTTTGTAGGAAGTTATAGCATTCAAGCTTTGCCACAGCTTATTGATTCTAGTTTGGTCCGGAATCTCCACCTTGTCCATGAGATAACTTTCCAGAGATCATACCTGCACCTCTTGTAGCATTCTCGGTCTCCTGACTTGAATGCCTCTGCTCTGGAATATATCAGTATATTCTGCATTGTTTTGTTTTTGTTTCATACTATTTCTATGTACTTCTACATGGCATGATCTGTTTGGTTGGCATGCACAGACACAAAGCTCTCCACTGTACATGAGACAATAATAAATTATTCATGGCTACTGAAGGCAAGAGATTGCTTAAGAGACTGGGAAATTCATAATCTCCTCCTTTCAAAGAGCAGAAAAGAGTGTTGCTTTGGTTTTATACACAGAGGCTTCCGCATGGTGCACAGGTTGGTAGGCCACTGTTAAACCTGAACTTTAGCAAACATACAAGGTCTAGATTCAACCATAGTATGAAATATCCTTTCCACAAAAGGGCATTTCTTATTTTTTCTAATCTCATTTCTGGTGCCAGAATAAATTCATGAATGCCCACTTTCTTTAGACGGCATTCAATTGAAAGAAGAAAATTCCAGCATTTTAGTTGAGATGTATTTCACAAATCTCCGAAGTTTACCACTGTTGCACAGCTCTTCCCTTCCCAAGATGTTCACTCTTCCTCACACCACATTTTTGTGGTTTCAAACGGTCCTGCTCCTGGAACTGAAAGGACACCCAAATATTGCTACTTGCTTGAGAATATAATTATGGCTGGCCCAGTACTGGACATGATGAAGGTGAGTTGGAATCATTCACAACCCCACCATAAACCATCAGCGCTACAACTAGAAATGCGGTTCAGTTTTTCAATATTCAACTTACAGTCTCTGCACCTTGGTCATGGCTGCATTGCAAACTTGTTTCCATTCCCACAACACACACGCATTAGAGTATTGTAAACTCTTTACAGAAACATTTAGTAGACAAGTCTGAACACACTATGTAAACAGTGTGTGGAAATTACACAGAAAGCCCTACCATCTTGCTGGTGAATGTACAATCTAGATTGCAGTACTGGATGGACATGAGAAACTGCTGTATACTTTGCATCACGAAAACATGGCTCACCTCCACCATTTCAGATGTAGTGTTGCAGCCTGAGGGCTTTACCATTCACCGCATGGACAGAGTAGCTGTGTTTCCTAAGTTAGAGGAGGTGGAGTGTGCTTCATAATTAACTCATTGTGGTGCACAGACATGGTGGTTCTCTCTCAGTCCTGCTCTGCTGATCTGGAACATTTAGTGGTCAAGTGTCGCCCATTTTATCTGTTTTCTGCCATCACCCTGGTAGTGGTGTGCATTCCACCCTTGGCCAACATCAGCTAGGCAGTAGAGGAGCTGAGCACCATGATTATCAGGTACAATACTGCTCACCCCGTAAGTTCCCAATCATTGTGGAGGATTTCAACCAGGTCAGCTTGAAGAAGTCTCTGAGCAACTACCACGAACATATCGCCTATGGAACTAGAAGAGAAAACACACTTGACTACTGTTACACCACCATCAAGAATGCTTATCATGCCATCCCATGCCTACACTTTAGCGAGTCTAATCTCCTGGCTGTACTTCAACTCCCAGTGTACAGAGACTGAGGACTGCAGCACCAGTCGTGAGGTCAAGGAAGGTGGAAGAGTGTTTACATGACTGCTTTGAATCAGTGAACTGGACAATATTCATGGATTAATCTTCAAATCTGAAATAAGTATTTCACCAACTTCATTAAGTTCTGTGTGGATGAGTGTGTGCCTTTGAGAGCATACTGGACCTACCCAAATCAAAAGCTGTGGATGAACCAGGAGATTCACAGGCTGTTGAGGGCTAAATCTGTAGCATTCAAGACCCATGATCTATAACTATACAAGAAGTTTAGTTACAATCAATGGAAGGCTCTTTTAGAGCAAAAGCACAATTCTTATTGAAGTTAGAGATGAAATGGGATGCATGTCAGCTCTGGCAGGGTTTGCAGGCCATTAGTTCCAAGCTGGAACATAACATCAGTAATGGCTGTGATGCTTCATTCTCTGATGAGCTCAATGCCTTTTATACATGCTTTGAAAGGGAAAATAAAACTAAACCTGTGCAAATGCTTGCAACATATGGCAACCATAATCTCTGTCTCAGCATCTAATGTCAGAACATCTTTGACGAGTGTGAGCCTGTGCAAGGCATTTACCTAGTAGGGTGCTGAAAACCTCAGATCTAGCCCTCAGCCAAGCGACAGACAGGAGTATTCAAGAATATCTTCAACCTCTCACTGCTGCAGTTGGAGGTCCTCACCTGCTTCAAAAGGGTGTCAATCACACCAGTACCCAAGAAGTGCAGGGTGAGCTGCCTCAATGACTATCAATCAGTTGACCTCATATCTACTGTGATGAAGTTCTTTTAGAGGTTGGTCATGGCCAAAATAAACTCCTGCCTAAGCAAGGCTCTGGACTTGCTGCAATATGTCTATTGCCATAATAGGCCTACAGTGGATGCAATCCCATTGGCTCTCCACTCGGCCTTGGACCACCTGGACAGCAGCAACACCTATGTCAAGCTGCTGTTTATTGATTACAGTTCAGCATTCAACACTATCACATTTGCAGTATTTATTAATCAACAAGCTTCAAAACCTGGGCCTCTGTACCTCCCTCTCAAATTTGATCCTTGACTTCCTCATCGAGAGACCATAGTCAATGAGGATCAGAAGCGATATCTTCTCCTCACTGATATTTGACACTGGCACACCTCAAGGATGTGTGCTCAGCCCACTGCTCTGTTCTCTTAACAAATCTGCTGATGACCCAGTTGCTGTTCACAGAATCTCACATGGTGACAGGGAGGCATATAGGAGTGAGATAGATCAGCTGGTTGAGTGGTGTTGCAGCAACAACCTTGTAATCAGCAAGAGCAAGGAATTGATTGTGGGCATCAGGAAGGAGAAGTTGAGGAACACACACCAGTCCACATTGAGGGATCAGCAGTGGAAAAGCTGAGCATCTTCAAGTTCCTGGATGTCAACTTCTCTGAAGACAAACATATTGATGCAATAACAAAGAAGGTACAGCTAGGGCCTATATTTCATTAGAAGTTTGAGGAGATCTGGTATGTTACTAAAGACTCTAGCATATTTCTACATATGTACCGTGGAAAGCACTGCCACTGGTTGCATCAGCAGCTGGGAGCTACAGACTCAGCCAGCTCCATCATGGCAGTAGGCTCCATAGCATCAAAGACATCTTGAAAAGGCAATGCCTCAAAAAGGTGGCATCCATCATTAAGGCCCCCCCCCCCCCTCCATCACCCAGGACATGCTGCCATCAGGGAGGAGGTACAGGAGCCTGAAGACACACACACACTGTGTTTTAGGTATAACATTTGTAGTATTTATATACATAATAATATATAGTATTTTGCAGGTATTGTTCTATGCTGTTGCTGCCACAAAATAACAAATTTCATGACATACGCCAGTGATATTAGATCTGATTCTAATTCTGACAGATAACAAGCATGAAAAATTACATTAAAGCTGCTGGCTCAAAGGAATTAAAATCTGACTATTTCTCTATTATTGTCATATCTGATCACTGTATACAGTCCACCATTAACATTCATTGATAATTACCAGAGCCAAATTCTCCACCACCCATTAATAAAGAAATCTGTTGACGTGAATATTAATTGGACTAGCCATACTAAGACTGTGGTTGTTAAAGCTTAGAAGAGAACAGGTCTCTTTGTGAACTCATATCCTGCCCCTTATCTTACCATCTTCAAAGTGCATCAGAATTGTGATGAAACATCTATCAGTCGCCTGGATGACAGCAGTCTCAGCAGCTCTCCATTAACCTGCCATCATCCAGGACAAAACAACCTGTTGGACTCTCACCTCTGTAATGAACACTTACTCCACCTACACCAGTGCACTTCCGCCGCAGTGCGTGGAAAATTGGCAAGCTTTTTTAACTACACATGGAAAATACACCAAATCAATACTTAAAAGGGGAAGACAGGCAACCACTTTGGAATGTTACATTTGCCTTGTAGTCTCACACAGTTCTGACTCAATCACGTCTCCTTTTTTGCTGTCCTCAAGTTTACTACCTAACAGCATTATGAAAATTCCTTCGTCTTAAGCTCTACAGGAGGCCAAAATGGGAGCTTCTCAACAACTTCAAGTTCAATTAGGATTGATCATTAAACAGTGATGTTACTTATTCTCGATCTCACAAGTGAAAAAAAACTCCAAATGTGCTGAAGGTGCCATTAATTTCTTTTCCCCAATGCTGTTCACCTCAACATCTGCTGACCACAATTCATGATTACAAATCCCAACCAATTTAATATTCCAAATCATATGAATACATCCAACATAGAGAAGAACAAAACACCAACTAATTATCATTGCTCATATATCTACTGATACTCCGACAGCTTCTAATTGCACTTGGCCAACTCATTAAGCATAAGAGATAACTTGTATGGAAAAAGTCCCTTTGGTCTGGCTGATCATCAACCTCCCATACTACATGAATCCCATTGTTTATTATCCCTCAGTGGATGGAAGGTTACTTGCTTACAGTACAGAATAATAAAACTGGAGTTTATACTCCTGATGGCTATTGAGTAATCTGTGAAATGAAGTGATGAATAACATCAGCTATAAGATCACTGATGATTAATATTGTTGATTCCATGAATTTGATATGCTGTTGAAATTCACTGCTTAATAAGACTGAAGCCATTGACTTCAAACTCCATCACAACTTTCCATACCCCTCCATGGATATCTGCAGATACAGAGGCTCTCCAGTAGAAAGATTACCGTAATAACTTTTCTTACCCTGGGTGTTTTCTGTGTTGAACTGCCAGCCTTGATGTTCTGTTGGGAGGTGCTTGAAGCTGCAGTACAAAGCACCTTATTCCGAAGACGGGCAGAACGCCGGACTCCAACCTTAAACAAGGCATTGGTTATATTATTTCAGTTATAATAAAATGTAAGTAGTATGCATTCAAAAATACACTTAAAATATACATCTGGGATAACACAAAAAAATCAAGAAATCCATTTTAATCCTGAAACAGAACCTGTGGAAACTTTGTACAGTGCAACTGTAACCCATCTCCAAATAGCTTAATGCTTGATAGCTTTACGGTATCGCTACCTGGAATTTGCTTTCAAAACGTAAATTCTTCAAGGAGCTCATTTTCAGATTACAGTAAATCTGCAATGATTCACCACCTGATCATTCTGAAATCCAATAGTTTGCCTCACCAAATATTGTTTGATGTTCTCTTTCAACTCACTAGGGTCAGCTCTGAGCTCCCCTTCCACATGCCAGAGCCCTGGTCCCTGCATACTCATGACTCACTGAGGGCCTGGTTCTTACACTCACCTTCAACTTACAGGAGTTACTGGAAAATTTATTATAATGCAATGCAACATTTTTAAAAAAGTGAATTAAAAGTGTATTGGGAATAAGATCCTTAAAATATGCTAATTTTAGCAACAAAGTCCCAAGCGTAAACACAAAAGATTCTACAGATGCTGAAAACCTTGTGCAATATACTCAGCAAGTCAGGCAGCATCTATGGAGAGGAATAAACAGTCACTGTTTTGGGTCAAGATCTGATGAAGGATCTCAACCTGAAACCCAGACTGTTTATTCCCCTCCATAGATGCTGCCAGGCTTGCAAAGTTCCTCCAGCAATTTGTGTGTGTGTGTTTCTCATTGTTCAGACCGTGCTTTATTGGAGTTTTATGGCAGAGCCAATATTTTTGAACTAGAGTTCAAAGTTTTATCCTCAACATGGTCAACAATTGCATGTCTCATTATATTTTCTGCTCAGTCTTCAACATCATTCATATTAAGTGTTAAGTCATTTGTTGTGCTTTAATATTATTTGCAAAAATCTAAGGTATGGCTTCAGGGAAATTCAAACATGAACAAGTTATGGTTCCTATTGGTTTGTACTGTTGAATGTTCTAACAAAATTAAAATAAGTAAAACATTCATTTTTTAAGCAACTGTAATAGAAAAAAGTTATAAAACAATTCTGACTGAAATGTTAGGACATTGAGAAGTAGATGTAAGATATTTCAAAGTAATAAAGGTCAACAAACTGGTACAAGTAAATCATTGGTACTATATCTAATTCACTTATCTTGGCCAGTATGCCTCCCCTTCAATTAAGATGCTGTATCTCTCTGTGCCTGTGATTGATGGTTAGCTTTTTAACACTCATCTAATTCTCTGGGCTCCTCAGGAATGTTCTCTTCTTCCCAAACCTGGGAATAAAGGTTGCAGACTTCCTTGCTGGGGTTTGGAAATCCAGCAGCTGCACCATCTGGTCAGAACGACTTTATGATTTCTTGTCAGTCAGAGTAGTAGCAAGCCTCTACAGGAAATTTGCTAAGGAAAAGAATAAAGGCCTCTGTTGTAAAAGGATAAAGTCAGTTTGAGAGTCTGTAGATGCTGGAACTCTTGAGTAACACACACAAAATGCTGGAAAAGCTCAGTATTTTGGGCAGCATCTATCGAGAAAAAATGTTTTGGGCCTAGACTATTCATCGGTATTAGAAAACAAAGGAAGCAGAAGCCAGAATAAGAAAGTGGGGTGGGGGGGGGGAGTAAGAAATACAACCCAGCAGGTGATAGGTGTGACCAGGTGAAAGGGAAGGCGGATAATGTTCTTTCCAGCTGGTAGTAACTTCAAGGGGATTCAAACATTATAAACGAGTTACGGTCCTATTGATTTGGAACAGAGGTTGGCTGTGATGTGCTATCTGATGATCAAGGGTCCTCACGATACTCCATGTTAATTTTCTTGAGGCAATATTTCTGTTGTTGCCATATTTTGGGGCCTGGCTGATGAAGGTACCAAAGTAGATTTGGCAGTAGATTGATCAACATAAACACAAGAGATTCTGTAGACATGGAAATCCAGAGCAACACACACACAAATGCGAGCAGAACTCAGTAGGTCAGGCAGTGTCTATGGAAATGAATAAACAGCTGATGTTTCAGGCCGAGACCCTTCATCAGGACTGGAAAGAAAGAGAGAAGATGGCAGAATAATAAGATGGGGAGGGGGAGGGAAAAGAGGGCAAACTAGAAAGTGATAGGTGAAGTCAGGTGGGTGGGGGAGGGGAAATGAAGCAAGAAGCTGGGAGATGGGTTACACCTGAACTACAAGGGGACCAATATACTTGCAGGGAGGTTTGCTAGTGTTATTGGGGAGGGTTTAAACTAGATTTGCAGGGGGATGGGAACCAGAGTAGATAGTGGAATGGGGGTAAAAATAAATTATGTTAGTAGTTCATGCAAAGTCATAAATAGTAAGGTTGTGAGTGGTGGTAGCAGTCTTCTGAGGTGTGTATATTTCATTGCAAGGAGTATTGTGGGAAAGGCAGATGAGCTGAGGGTCTGGATTGACACGTGGAATTATGGCATCATAGCCATTACTGAAATTTGGCTACAGGAGGGGCAGGACTGGTAGCTCAATGTTCCAGGGTTCCGATGTTTCAGACGTGATAGAGGCAGAATGTGAAGGGTGAAGGGTGGGGGGGGGGAGGTTTTGCTAGTCAGGGAAAATATTACAGTAGTGCTTTGGCAGGAAAGATTAGAGGGCTTGTCAACTAAGGCCATATGGGTGGAGCTGAGAAACAGGAAAGGTATGACCACATTAATAGGGTTGTATTATAGACCACCCAATAGTCAGCGAGAATTGGAGGAGCAGATCTGCTGAGAGATAACAGACAACTGCAGGAGACAGAAAGTTGTGATTGTAGGGGATTTTAATTTTCCACACATTGACTGGGACTCCCATACTGTTAAAGGCCTAGATGGGCTAGAGTTTGTGAAATGTGTTCAGGAAAGTTTTCTGAATCAATATATAGATGTACCAACTAGGGAGGATGCAATATTAGATCTCCTATTAGGAAATGAGTTAGGGCAGGTGACGGAAGTGTGTGTAGGGGAACACTTTGATTCCAGTGATCATAACGTCATTAGTTTCAACTTGATCATGGATAAAGATAGATCTGGTCCTCGGGTTGAAGTTCTAAACTGGAAAAAGGCCAAATTTGAAGAAATGAGGAAGGATCTAAAAAGCGTAGATTGGGACAGGTTGTTCTCTGGCAAGGATGTGATTGGTAAGTGGGAGGCCTTCAAAGGAGAGATTTTGAGAGTGCAGAGTTTGTACGTTCCTGTCAGGGTTAAAGGTAAAACGAATAAGAATAAGGAACCTTGGTTCTCGAGGGATATTGGAACTCTGATAAAGAAGAAGAAAGAGATGTATAACATGTATAGGCAACAGGGAGGAAATAAGATACTTGAGGAGTATAAAAAGATTAAGAAAATACTTAAGAAAGAAATCAGGAGGGCTAAAAGAAGACATGACGTTGCTTTGGCAGTCAGGGTGAAGGATAATCCTAAAAGCTTCTACAGGTATAAAGGACAGTAAAGGATAAAATTGGTCCTCTTGAAGATCAGAGTGGTTGGCTATGTATGGAACCAAAAGAAATGGGAGAGATATTAAATGGGTTTTTTACATCTGTATTTACTAAGGAAACTGGAATGGAGTCTACGGAGACAAGGCAAACAAGTAGGGAGGTCATGGAACTTATACAGATTAAAGAGGAGGAGGTGCTTGCTGTCTTGAGGCAAATCAGAGTAGGGTATTCCCTCAGACCTTGAGGGAGACTAGTGTTGGAATTGCAGGGGCCCTGGCAGAAATATTTAAAATGTCGATATCCACGGGTCAGGTGCCGGAGGATTGGAGGATAGCTCATGTAGTTCTGTTGTTTAAAAAAGGCTCAAAAAGTAAGCTGGGAAATTATAGGCCGGTAAGTTTGACATCGGTAGTAGGTAAATTATTAGAAGGAATACTAAGAGATAGGATCTACAAGTATTTGGATAGACAGGGACTTATTAGAAACAGTCAGCATGGCTTTGTGCGTGGTAGGTCATGTTTAACCAATCTATTAGAGTTTTTCGAGGAAGTTACCAGGAAAGTGGATGAAGGGAAGGCAGTGGATGTTGTATACATGGACTTCAGTAAGGCCTTTGACAAGGTCCCGCATGGGAGGTTAGTTAGGAAGATTCAGTCACCAGGTATACATGGAGAGATAGTAAATTGGATTAGACATTGGCTCAATGGAAGAAGCCAGAGAGTGGTAGTGGAGGATTGCTACTCTGAATGGAGGCCTGTGACTAGTGGTGTGCCACAGGGATCAGTTCTGGGTCCAGTGTTATTTGTCATCTATATCAATGATCTGGATGATAATGTGGCAAATTGGATCAGCAAATTTGCTGATTATACAAAGATTGAAGGTGTAGTGGACAGTGAGGAAGGTTTTCAAAGCTTGCAGAGGGATTTGGACCAGTTGGAGGAATGGGCAGAAAAATGGCAGATGGAGTTTAATGCGGTCAAGTGTGAGGTATTGCACTTCGGAAGGTCAAACCAAGGTAGAACATACTAGGTAAATGGTAGGACACTGAGGAGTGCAGTAGAACAGAGGGATCTGGGAGTACAGATACATAATTCTCTAAAAGTGGCGTCACAAGTAGATAGGGTTGTAAAGACAGCTTTTGGTACATTGGCCTTTATAAATCAAAGTATTGAGTATAAGAGATGGAATGTAATGGTGAGGTTGTACAAGACATTGGTGAGACCGAATTTGGAGTATTGTGTGCAGTTTTGGTCACCTAATTACAGGAAGGATATTAATAAGGTTGAAAGAGTTCAGAGAAGGTTTACAAGGATGTTGCCGGGACATGAGAAACTGAGTTACAGAGAAAGGTTGAATAGGTTAGGACTTTATTCCCTGGAGCGTAGGAGAATGAGGGGTGATTTGATAGAGGTGTATAAAATTATGATGGGTATAGATAGAGTGAATGCAAGCAGGCTTTTTCCACTGAGGCCAGGGGAGAAAAAAAGAGAGGTCATGGGTTAAGGGTGAAGGGGGAAAAGTTTAAAGGGAACATTGGGGGGGGGGGTTCTTCATGCAGAGAGTGGTGGGAGTGTGGAATGAGCTGCCGGATGAAGTGGTGAATGCGGGCTTACTTTTGACATTTAAGAAAAACTTGGACAGGTATATGGATGAGAGGGGTTTGGAGGGATATGACCCAGGTGCAGGTCAGTGGGACTAGGCAGAAAAATGGTTCGGTACAGCCAAGAAGGGCCAAAAGGCCTGTTTCTATGCTGTAATGTACTATGGTTCTATAAAAAAGATAATAGGCAAATAAGATACAGGGCTAGAGAAGAAAGAATCTGACAGGAGAGGAGAGGGTAGCGGACTTGGATCCCCAATGATCTTACGGGCCCTTTTTACATACTTGTCTTTGTAAATGTCCTGAATCATGGGAAGTTCACAACTACAGATGTGCTGGGCTGTCCCACTCTCTGCAGAGTCCTGCGATTAAGGGAGGTAGAGTTCCCATACCAGGCAGTGATGCAGCCAGTCAGGATGCTCTCAATTGTGCCTCTGTAGAAAGTTTTTAGGATTTGGGGGCCCATACCAAACTTCCTCTACCGTCTGAGGTTAAAGAGGTGCTGTTTTGCCTTTTTCACCACACTGTTGATGTGTACAGACCACGTTAGGTCCTTGGTGATGTGGATGCCGAGAAACTAAAAGCTGTTTACCCTCTCAACCTCAGATCCATTGATGTCAATAGGGGTTAGCCCGTCTCTATTCCTCCTGTAATCCACAACCAGTTCTTTTGTTTTTGCAACATTGAGGGAGAAGTTGTTTTCTTGACACCACTGTGTCAGACAGATGACATCTTCCCGGTAAGCCACCTCATTATTGTTTTGAAATTAGACCAACAAAGGGGAGGAGAGGAAGGAATCTGATAGGAGAGCAAAATGGACCATAGGAGAAAGGGAACCATAGGAGGGGACCCATGGGGAGGTGATAGGCAGGTGAGAAGAGGTAAGAGGCCAGAGTGGGGAATAGAAGAGGAGGGGAGGGGGAGGGAAATTTTTTACTGAATGGAGAAAACAATATTCATACCACAAATTGGAAGTTACTCAGACAGAATACAAAGTATTGCACCTGCACTGTAGGGGTGACCTCATCTTGACACAAGAATGAGAATGGTGGATGGAGCAGAGGTGCTCAGTGAAGCAGTCCCCCAATTTCTGATGGATTTCACCAATGTAGAGGAGGCCGTAATGGAGCACTGGACATGAAAGATGACCCCAGCAGATACACAGGTGAAATGTTGCCTCATGTGGAAGGAATGTTTGGGTCCCTGAATGGAGTTGAGGGAGGAGGTGAACGGGCATGTGTAGAACTTTGGCCATTTGCTGGGATAAGTGCTGAGAAGGATATTTGTTGGATGTGGAGACTCATTGCAAGATAGGTAATGACAAGAACAACTCTATCATTGTTAAGGCAATGGGAAGATGGGGTGAGCACGAATGTTTGGGAAATGGAGGAGATCTGAGTGAGGGCAGCATCTATGCTGGAGGACATTCTTTGAAGGAGGAGGACATCTTTGAGGTTCTAAAAGGGAAAGCCTCTTCCAGGGGCAGATGTAGCGGAGACAAAGGTACTGAGAAATGTGAATAGCATTTTTATAGGAGATGGGATTGGAAGAGGAATAGTCAGGATAACTGGAATCCCTTGGTTTGTCTCCAGAGATGGAGACAATGAAATTGAGAAAGGGGAGGGAGGTGTCAGAAACAGACCAAGCAAATGTAATGGCAAAGTGGAAAATAGAGGCAAACTTGTTGAAATTGATGACCTCAGAAAGGGTGCATGAAGCAGTGCCAATGCAGTTGTCAATGTAGCTTTTAGGTGTCTTCCCCTTCCTTTCTAGTCGTATGGAAAGTCTCTGCCAAAAACATTGACAATTTATTCACTTCCATAGATACTGCCTGACCTGCTGAGTTGCTCCATCTTTTTGTGTGTGTTGCTCTGGTTCCCAGCATCTGCAGAATCTCTTATGTTTATGGTATGCTGAAGTACATATTTTTCCACATCCAGTAAACATTTTTGTTTAATTCTGAGAGCTGGCACTTTATTTTAGTTTCTGCAAGTAGGCCTGAAATTACACAGTAACTACATACATTTAAAAAAATACTAAGAGCACTGTCTGAAGAAATTCTTTCCACAGTTAAAATGACTGTGTAGCTTATGAATCGTATAGGTATGAACATTTCCCAGTGGAAAATGACTCACATATCAAACTGAGGTGGACAGTTCTTGTGCCATATAAACAATAATCCTTTTAATATATAACCATATTAAGACTTAGATACTGGACTATGGTTATTTTGCTGTGACATCTGAGAAGAATCATTCTTTAATTAACATAAAAGGCAGTGAATACCCCTTATCCAAAATTCCAAAATACAAAAACTTCTGAAGTCCAAATTTTTTTGAGCACTTACATGACTTCACAAATGGAAAATTCCACAAAATGCTGGGAAGGTTCCCAGGTAATGAACAGGTCTCTACACACCACAGACAGTTCTAAGAAGTTATCTCACAGATGTAATGAAAAATGGAAAGACAATGCATAAAGCGAAAAATAAAGATCTCGATTGTGTATTGAAAGAGTGGATTTGTCAGTGTCGGAATAAACATATATGGCAATTAAATGGTAAGCTGATCATGAAACAAGCAAAGATCTATCACAACAAACTGAGGGTTGAAGGTACTTGTAAATATTTCGCAGGCTAGTTGCAGAAATTTAAACACAGCGTTAATTTTTATGTGTCTGCTGATCACAATGAAGCAGCAGAATTCATTGACAAATTCAAGTTTAAGATTGTTGCTGATGAAAATCTAACACACTGAACAGCTGCATCAGTACATACGTGTGATGAACCTGTGTATGACAAAGACTGCCTACCAGTAGCACATAAGTTCAGAGTTGGAAATGATGGTGATCCCAAGCTCTTATATATTCCAAAATCTGAACATATCTGAAACACTTCTGGTCCCAAACTTTTCGGATAAAGGGTACACAACTTATATATCCAAAAATTACTCTTTCCCAATCTAGTATATGTTAAATTTCTGATTTTCTATTTATTCTTCAAGATATTTTTATTTTTAAGTGGTATTTTCCCCTCTACAGTGAACTCGGTTCTCATTAACAATGATGAATCCCTACATGGGAGATTACTACAAGATAGCATGAGTTTGGAGAACTGCTTGAACAGAGAAAAATCATCAGGCTACACAAAAGATTTTGAAGCATTCTCTCTTAATATTAAGCAATATATGGCTGGTGGTATAAAATATACTTTATATCCATAGCCTTAAAATTTCAATATGCTGTAAGAGTATTGGGAAAAAAGGACTGTCTGTTCTATAACCTAATGTATAAAGGAATATCAGATATGATTTTATGAAAATCACGAAATGAATCACGAAAAGCAGGTTTATTCCTTGATCTGGCTAAGTTAACTGTGCTCCAGTAGGATGCTATAATTATCCTGGACTACGGAAAAGAAATAAATATCATATAGCAATTCTCTTCACATCACTTCCCAGTGATTCATACTGTAATGTGTTCATCTGTAAGGCTAAGCTGTAATAGATAGTTGCAAACATAAGCAGATAGCTTGGTAACATGTTTTGAACAGAACATAAGGTAACAGTCTATCTTCATTTTCCTCTCCTTTTAAAAAACAGACCTTTTCCATTTATTCTTGCTCGCCATCCTACTAAGCACCCACTCCCTCAAACAACTCCATAAGAGCATAAGAAAAGGGAGAGGGTCTCAACTAATCAGCCCCTTGAGCCTGGTACACTATGCCTTAAGATCAAGGATGATTCAGTCTTTTTCTCACTCTCTCCCAGATCTCTCAATTCCCTGATAGCTTAAATGCCTGTCAATATCCACTTTGAATTTACAGGTATTCAGTAATTCCACCAGTACAGCTCTCGGGGGCAGATAATTCCAATATTCAGAACTCTCTAGAAAAGAATTTCACCTTCTATTTATATTACCTCATATTCCCTTTTGACATAGAAAGCAGTCATTTGGTTCATAAAATTTCAGAACAATTTTATGAATTCTATTCTCCCACCTATTTTCCTAGAACTTATTTTGTCTCCCATGCTCATTCGCTTTAGCCTTATTTTTCTATTACCCATGCACACCATTGGTAATTTACCTATCAAAGTTAATTCCTCCTCAGTTCTATCTGAAACAGACAACTCTTTATTCTTAAACTAAGCCCACCCTAGTTCTAGCCACCTTCATCAGAGATAACATCTTCTCAATATCTACCTTCTCAATCCCCTTAGAATCTTCTGTAGTCCATTATGCTTGTGCTTGTATAGTCTAATCTGCTCAAATTCTTTCTTCATATAACAACCCTTTTATCAACTCCTTTGCACAACCTCCAGTGTAAAACATCCTTCCTTAAATAGAATCACAAAACTAGACATAGCACTCTTGTTAGTAGTGACACCAGTATAAAGTTGCTTTAAAACTTTACAGTTTTTGTACTGTTTACCCCTTGTCAAGGTCAAAATTTTATTAGTGTTCATAATTATTTGTTGTACCTGCAGGCTGGGTTTTTGTGTTTCATGTTCTAGGATCTTCAAATCTATTGCATTCCAATATTTTGTTTTGTTGATCTATTGAAACAGCAATTTGCTTCTTCATTATTCCTTCCAGGGAGGATAAGCACACATTTTTCTGCACTATACTCCATCTGACAAATTCGTGGTCACTTATCTGTATTCCTTTGCTGGCCCCTTGTGCCCTCCTTATAACTTACTTATTATGTTATTAGCAAATTTGCTAAGTCTCTTCATCTATTAATATATATTGTTGAGGTCCCAGTACTGATCTGTGTGGCAATCTGTTACTTACTGATTTACGATCCAAAAAATTATCCCTTAGTTTGAAGATCTTTTTCATCTTTTAGCTTCTATGTTAATGTATTACCCTGTATATTGTTTTCATGAATGATAAATTTTAATGCCAAACCTTATTACTTACTGGAAATCCAAATACACTACATCTACCAGTCCTGCTCTGTCCATCTTAGTTGTTACATACTCAAAGATCTATAGCAAATTTGTGGAATAGTGCTGAAGGAGAAAGTTGTACTAAACTCACACTTAGCTGGATGCCCATTTGGTCAAAGTACTCAAAGACTGCTAGAATTAAAAGGAGCTGTGGCCAAGCATCTTTAGGACAGAACAACAGGAGAATAAAAACTGTAGAGAGAAAAATTAGTTTTTAAATTTGTAACAGTTATACAATCTTTAAAAGCATAAATTGTGACTGAAGATTTGTCTCCAAATTTCAGTAAGGCATAACCTGATGTTAACTATCAGTCATTTTGTCATTCACACAATGCATCCATACATGAAATACTTTGTAAATTATCTGTTCAAATCAAGCATATTTTTGGTGGCAAATGGAAATGAAGAAAAGGCCTTGGTCTCAACTTTCAGAGGATCACAGACAGTTGTCAGCATAAAGCTAAGTTTATTTGTATAGAATTGCAACTTCTTTCGATGAAAAATACTCTATAATTACTGTACATTATTGATATACTTGTTGATCCTGATTACTTTAACTAGGTGTAAATTTATTTTGCAGATGTCGTTGAATATTCTGATGGCTTTTATTAGTTCAATTTGGACATACACTTGACATTTAGCTGTCACCTACCACTGAAACGATAAACATGCCCAGGCTAAAACTCCTGGTGCCAATGTTGAACAGGCATGTTCTGCGTCATACAATTGCATGTTAATCAACCTCAAATCGTCCTTCAGTGGCGTCGTTGCTATTTTCCAACCATATTTGTGCCAAAATAACTTTAAAGCAATGTCTGTGCCAGCCTGCTCCTGGCGGGGGAAGGCCAGCCGGTAGGGCAGATCTGGCGAACTCACTTCCTGAATTCTGATGACTTGTCGAGGTCATAAATAGTCTGTAAATATACTTAGCTCGGCAGGACAAACTAATTTCATGAATTAAAAGACGAAGGAATTGCCAATTTATTTTTGATCACACTTCATCTGAAAGGAAGAAGGGACTAATGACTCAACTTTCTAAAACCAAACGCTTAGCCGCCCAACCAGAGGTTCGCAATCTCCTTTAAATATATTCTCGCAGTTACGGGATATATAAAGAACTCCAGCCAGCTCCTACCTGTTTAGTCTTCATTTTAGATTAAAAATTTGATGTCTGCTTCTTCCTGCGTTCTCGAAATCGCTCCAAAGTGGGTCACAAAAAGCATTGGAACTTTCGGCGCCGCTGAGCCTCAAGACAAAACATACTCAAGTCGCAACCCACTCGGCGAAGGGAAGGCCCGCTTCTCGTTCCAATTGGCTGAGCGGCATGTCTGTCATTTCAGTCAGAATTGATCGTCACCATCTTTGAGAAGGGCAGACGCGGAAAATGTCAAACGGTCGGCGAGCTTAAAAACTGGCACATGTTGCACACACGGAAAAGAAACAACGCCCGGGACTGTTGTGACAGATGTGTGCTATCCACATGTATGTGAAAGCACACAAAAAGATATAGGAATGGCTTGATACAGAATATTGTTAACGTACATATCTACTGCTTTGCATTCTTACTCTTGTCATTTGCGCAAGAACATTAAAGTTTCTAATGACAATTGTTCTATTGTCTCATATTTAGCTCCAGAAAGGTGCTATTTTGAGCATGTTTAAATTATGCTTGTGACTAATTAATGGGGGTAAACTGTAACATATTTAGAAAGACGCTGAACTTTGAAACATTTTTCTTTTGGGAATTTAGTAATGTGTGTTGTAAATATCCTTTCCTTTCTGAATTGACAGCCTGAATTTTTAAATCTAATTACTTAAGATTAAAATATTTGTTCTGTGAAACAACATTTAGATTTATTTTATATTAGAACCTAAGAAGTAGGAGCAAAAAGTCATATGACCCCGGAGCTCGCTCGGCTGTTCATAAAGATATCTAATTTGAATTTGACTTCATGTTCACTTTCTTCCTTGTTCCTTTTGACACACTTCCAGTCTGAAAATCTATCACAGTTTCTGTAAAGTTCTTAAGGAGTATGCCAAAGATCCAGACCTCTTTAAGAAAAGGCGTTCTTTCTCATCCATTTTATTCTGAAAATATCGGTCACTGCCAGGTTTCAGCATCCACCTTTTAATGTTGCAGTCTTACATGGCTCAGAAAGAGCTTTCATTTTGCAAGATCTAATGAGCATTAAACCAGCTTGCTCAATGTACTCTCATAAAACTGTCAGTTTGAGCCTTCAAGCTATAAGAACATTCTCTAACATTTATAATGCCTTTTGTCATTCATCTATTTTAGATATATGAACACATAATTGGTGGCTATTATTGCCAGGCTACACCTCTCCCCATCTTCTAAAGGCTGAAATGATTCTTTTGTTTTTAGTTTTTTTTTCAGTGCACCTCTCTGATTATTTTAGCCATTTCAAAGGTTCAAATGTTCATTTATTATCAAAGTATGTATCCATACATTTGTGAAACATTGGAACAGAATGCCCTTTCTGTGGGAAAACTGATTGTAAATCAGACACTAACAGATTAACTTCATGACAAAGTACTGGAATATGAGCACTTCATTTAGAATCAGTGACTTTGATTCTAAATGAGCCTTCATGGAGTTTTGAAAGGGAAGGGTTCAATTAGACTTGAAACTTCTCTGCCTGTGTTTGGCTGGATGCTAATCAGCATAGCTAACTAAACTTAAAATGGATATAGTCAAATTTCAATTAATGCAGATTTTGGGAGACTTAGACAACACAGACAATACCTGTTTATGCCTACATCCCGAGGATAATCTCTAAGCCACTTTTGACTCATTGACTGTGCAAAATTGCCTCCACTAAAAATGAATGATGATGAAAACTTGGAAAATGTGGACTTTTGCACAAAAGCAGATAGGCACAGCTCAGTAACGATATTATTCTGCGCCTCTTCATGGCAGGGGATTATTATTTGTACAGAGGAAATTATTTAAGAATGTTCTTTGAAGAAGTTAACATCTCTGTTCATCCATAGAAATCTATGGGCCAGGATAATCCAAAATGGGAAAAAAAGGGCATATGGAGTGAGCATTATAATCTCACACCAATGTATCAGCAACAACAGGAACTCTACTGGAATGGTAGAAATCGTGTACCATCTCCCAAACTACTGAGTAAACTACCCCAGTATCCCTTGCCCACATTCTCTCCTCCAGTGGTAATGTTCTTTTGGTTCCACATTGGCCTCATCAGCCACCTCAGATCCTTAAAATCTGCCTGCAGGATTTTGAACCGATACTGTTGGTACTGTTGGATCTGGAGATGTTTGATCCCGAGGATCTCCAGAGATCCAGAGTGTTATCAGAGCAAAAGGTGAACAAAGAACAAAGAAGCTGTAGTTGTGTTAAGCTAAACATAGATCCATTGATAAGAAACAACCTATGAGACAGGTTCAGTGGTGTGACACAAGCTGCAGAGAAACATCTAGAAAAATAAAGAATGAGCTATACAACAATCATAGAAAATTCACTGAACAATTAAACATAGATGATTATATAAAAATGTAAGCAAGCAAAAAAATAAGTTATATTACAAGAAAAATAATAGTACCAACATGAATAATAAAATCTGAATGTTCACTTATTTACTGATTACTTCAAACTTTGCACCAAGGAGGCAATATATTATCTATAGCAACACAGGCAAAATGCCAGAGGAATTCAGCAAGTCAGACAGCATATATGGAAAAAGGTAAACTGTCGACATTTCAGGCCGAGACCCAGGACTCGGCCGGAAATATTAACTGTTTACTCTTTTCTATAGATGCTGCTTTACCTGCTGAGTTCCTCCTGAACTTTGTATGTGTTGCTTTGGATTTCCAGCATCTGCAAATTTTCTCATGTTTGGAATATATTAAATGGGATTATTTTTGCATCCAGATGCTCCTCTAAAATCAGAACCCCTTTTGAGCATTATTTTCTTTACTTTTCTCTTTTGCCTTTGAACCATGTATCTGGTGTGCCCCTTCTTCCTTTTGCGTTGGACTTTGAATGCTCCCTTTCCCCCTTGTGAGATCAAATGCCAGGCTTCCTGGGGGCTGGGGGGGGGGGGGGTGGTGTAGGGAAGCATTTTTTTTTGAATAACGCTTTGACATGCAACATCCTTGAATCCATTCTTTCTTGCAACTCTACTCCTGTGACTGAATTCAGAATGTAGTATCTATCCATTATGGGAATTTGGCATCAAGGCATGCAAAATGATGTGGTTTACCCAATGAGCCACATTAGAGTAAATAGGGCCTCAGTGCCAGGTTTGCTGGGTTAGGAAAGGACACTGACATTGTTCACTTACCCTTCCAGTGGATTTGGAAGAATTGGGAGACAGCATTGTGGCATCTTTCCTGTGCATTTCAGTATGTACACTAAAACCATAATTTGACTACCTCAGGATTTTGGTGGTGAAGAACTGGCAGATTTTCTGTTATTGCACAACTATTTTAATTCACATTTTTAAGATGCTATACAGTAGTATATATTTCCCCTTGAACAATGTGAGTTTAAATGGAGAGGAAAGAAGTTACTGGAGACAGCTAGTCAAACAGTTTCTGTGGAAGGAAGAACAATTAACAGTTTGAGTCCAGGGAACTTGGGAAATGGATCCAGATGTGTTTGAAGTGTGTGCGTGTGTAAATAGGGCCCCAGAGAGCCAGACGATGAACCACTGGGAATTTTAAGCAATGCATAATGAATTATGGTAGTTCAAGCCAAGGAAGCATTTGGCAGGTGAGAGATCACTGCTGCCTGGTAAACCATGAACCTTGTTCCAAGTTTGGGGTCTTCATTTTCCAACTTTCTTTCCCTCTACCATCTAAAGGCAATGCTGCTCTTTGGCAGTTTTGTTTGTAACACTTTCCAAAATTCACTTCTAACATTTGAGAAATGGAATATACACATGGCCTGATTTTCAGACCAAGATGTCAAAAAGTTGAACATTTTAATACCAAGCTTTCATACTCCTGTTATTGAATGATGAGTAAGCTGCGAAGACCCAGAAGGCTGCAAAGTCCACAGACAAAAGACGAAGAGTTGCCCCCAAGGCTCATTATTGTGAACAGGAAAGCATAGACCAATAGGCGAGGGTTGGAGTGGGAGTGTGATGGAGAATTAGTGTAATGGAACAGGAAGCCCAGGGTGGCCTATGTGGACCCAGTCTGGGTACTTTGCTGAGCAGTCACTCATATCCCCAAGTTTGACCAAACCAGAGATACCCCTTGCAGTTTAACAAACTTCTTTTGTCTCCTTCCAGTTCTCACTACGTCTTCTATTTAAACCTTTAATCCGGCTTCTCTTTCCAAAGAGGCAGCTGAGTTTCCAGCATTTTCTGCTTTTGTTTCAGTCGCTGAGTATGTTCAAGACACGGACTTAAAAATGGTTAGCAACTCGTTGCTTCCAAATGTATATGCAATACGTGTAAGAAAGAGGCGCTGAGGCAAGAGGCCAAAGATTCTACTGAAGGGTGAGCCGACACCGATGGCAGCGGCAGGAATTCGTCTTCTGCCGAGCTACAGGGCCGAGTCCGTCTCCATGGCAACCCAAGCTCAGCGGCAGGCCAGACAATACCAAAGCAGGCATTCTTGGGGGTGGGCTCTACTCAATCAGACAGGCATTCTGCGGGATTTATACACCCTGCACCGCAGAGTTCAACAAGTGGTACTCACACTGACAAGAGGCTTCGGCACCGCGGTTGATGCCGTGAAGGCGGGCTGCGGCGATGGAATTGCAGCTTCGCTCTTAGCTGGGCCTGGCGTGGTCGGCTGGCGGCGGCCGGTAAAATGGCGGCGGCGTCTCAGTCCTGGCAGAGCTCGGGGAGCTTAGCCTCCCTGGGCATTCCTCCTCACCCCCAGCGTTATCAGGCGCTGCTCGGTGAGTCGGAGCCGTTTCAGCTCGTGTTGAAGTCGTTGGAGGGATTGTCATTCAGAGCGGTAAGCTGATGATATATAGACCGGGACAGTGAAATACTCACTCAGGTTGGATGTACTAGCACACAAACGACAGGCTGAATAGTCCTCGGTGCGAGATGCAAATTCATCAGCGGACTTGGGAATGCAGCCTCGCGGATTTTTACAGACACAGACGAGTGACAGGAGGTGGTTTAAGATGCTGCCAGCACAGTCCTGAACTGAAAAGAGTTGTTCTATAGTTGAGTTGGCCATCGTTTTTTCAAATCTCTGGGCTTTTGGGCTTTTTGATAATCGATGTACAGTAATAGATTTTTTAAAAATCGAGCTTTACAGTTTGTCTTTTGCCAATTATATTTAAACAGGAGTTTTTGCGTAATTTGAAATTTTAGATATTAGATTTTGGTCATGAGCAAATACATATTTCAGAATCCGGTTTATCATCACCGGCACGTGTCGTGAAATTTGTTAACTTAGCAGCAGCAGTTCAATGCAATACATAATATAGAAGAAGAAAAAATGATATTATAATAAATAAGTAAATCAATTACAGTATATGCGTATTGAATGGATTAAAATCATGCAAAAACAGAAATAATAAATATTTTTAAAAGTGAGATAGTGTTCATGGGTTCAATGTCTATTTAGGAATCTGATGGCAGAGGGGAAGAAGCTGTTCCTGAATTGCCGAGTGTATGCCTTCAGGCTTCTGTACCTCCTATCAGATGGTAACAGTGAGAAAAGGGCATGCCCTGGGTGCTGGAGGTCCTTAATAATGGATGCTGCCTTTCTGAGACACCGCTCCTTGAAGGTGTCATGGGTACCTTGTAGGCTAGTGCCCAAGATAAATTTACAACCCTCTGCTAATTCTTTCGGTCCTGTGCAGTAGCTACTACCTTCCCCCCCCCCCCCCCCCCCCCCCCCGCCACCAGACAGTGATGCAGCCTGTCAGAATGCTCTCCATGGTATATCTATAGAAGTTTTTGAGTGTATTTGTTGACATATCAAATCTCTTCAAACTCCTAGTGAAGTATAGCCACTGTCTTGCCTTCTTTATAACTGCATTGATATGTTGGGACCAGGTTAGATCCTCAGAGATCTTGACACCCAGGAATATGAAACTGTTCACTCTCTCAACTTCTGATCCCTCTGAGGATTGGTATGTGTTCCTTTGTTTACCCTTCCTGAAGTCCTCAATCAGCTCTTTCGTCTTACTGATGTTAAGTGCAAGGTTGTTGCTGCGACACCACTCCTCTAGTTGGCACATTTTGCTCCTGTATTCCCTCTTGTCTCCACCTGAGATTCTACCAACAGTGGTTGTATCATTAGCAAATTTATAGAAGGTATTTGAGCTATGCCTAGTCACACAGTCATGGCATAGAGAGAGTAGAGTAGTGGTCTAAGCACACACCCCTGAGGTGCACCAGTGTTGATCATCAGTGAGGAGGAAATTTTATCACTAATCCGCACAGATTGTAGTCTTCTGGTTAGGAAGTTGAATATCCAATTGGAGAGGGAGGTATAGAGGCCCAGGTTGTATAACTTCCCAATCAGGATTGTGGGAATGATGGTATTAAATACTGAGCTACAGTCAGTAAACAGCATCCTGATATAGGTGTTTGTATTGTCCAGGTGGTCTAAGGCTGTGTGAAGAGCCATTGAGATTGTATCTGCCGTTGACCTATTGTGGTAATGGGCAAATAGCAATGGATCCAGGTCCTTGCTGGGACAGGAGTTCAGTCTAGTCATGACCAACATCTCAAAGCATTTCATCACTATAGAATGTGAGTGCTACCTGGCAATAGTCATTAAGGCAGCTCACATTATTCTTAGGCATTGGTATAATTGTTGCCTTTTTGAAGCAAGTGGGAATTCCCACCCGTAGCAGTGAGCAGTTGAAAATGTCCTCGAATACTCCCACCAGTTGGTTGGCACAGGTTTTCAGAGCCTTACCAGGTTCTCCATCAGGACCTTCCACCTTGTGAGGGTTCACCCTCTTTAAATACAGCCTGTCATCGGCCTCTGAAACATTGATCACAGGGTCATCAGGTGCAGCAGGGATCTTCACAGCTGTAGTTATATTCTCCTTTTCAAAGTGAGCATAGAAGGTGTTGAGTTCATCTGGTAGTGAAGCATCACTGCAATTCATGCTATTGAGTTTCACTTTGTAGGAAGTAAATTTGCAATCTGTTCAAAAGTTTATGGACAATTGTTTGAATATAAGATATTAGAATTGTTTACCTTTTAGTCATTCCCCCCCCCCCCCCAGTGCTTTTCATTCAAATGTGGAGGTGACCCCTGCATACCAAGTGAAGCATTTTATTCTTTTCTTGGCCTCAGATACCTGTTAAAGGGGACATTATTTCCATATCTGTTGAAATAGTAACTATGTGGTACCCATAAATGTCAGTTGATGGATAATAGGAATATTGAGGAGTTTCATTTCTCTCCACTCTCTACCTTAGTAACCTAAGAATACAGAGGCAAATGGTCAAGACAGTAGAAATCTATAACTTTTTGTAAATTCATTTGAAACATTTGTGTATAGGATGGATTTGCCAGTAATGGGAAGTTCCTGAAGTTTTTAGTCACTGTTGAATGAAAGTGTAAGCTTGGATTTCCTGCAGACTTCGTGGAATGTGGTGACTTGTAACAGACAAGTTCAAGTTCAAATAAAGTTGATTGTCACAGGCATACATGCCAAGGGTATAAATAACATAAAAAATTAGCTTTTTTTCCCTGCAGCAGCACAGTACATTACAAGTATGACAAACATAAAGTAAATAAACTTAAATGAACATATTATTCATTCAGGAACAGCTTCTTCCCAGCTGCCTCAGATTCTCAATGGACAATGAACCCGTGGACACTATCTCACCAATACCTTTTTTTTTGCACTACTTCATTTAACTATTTGAAAGTATGTATAGTGTAAATCAGTTTTTATTATTATGTATTGCATTGTACTGGTGCCGCAAAAATAACAAATTCCACTACATATGCTGGTGATAATTAACCTGATTCTGAATACATAACCCACAATAATATAATCGCAAATAGCATAATGCCAGAGCAGGTTGAGAGAAATATGATCTGAGGTATAACTAGGGTTTTTCAGGTTGGTTCAAGAACCTGATGGCAGGTGGAAGGAAGCGGGATTGAACCTTGGTATATGACATAAAGCTCTTTTATCTCCTGCCTGAAGAGACCATGCCCTGGATAGTGGGTGTCATTGATGATGGATGTGCCATCCTGAGCTTCTTGAGTAAGGGCTCCAAACCTTTTTTATGCGATGGACCCCTGCTCTTGAGGGTTCTCAGTGCTGGGGAAATCTATACCTATGATGGAACTGCTGAGCCCACTACTCTCTCTATAGCTTCTTGCATTCCTCTGCACTCTAGTTCTCATTCTCGGCTGTGGTGCAAACTGAATACTTCCCGCGATATCTCTGAAAAAGTTTGTCAGAGTCCTCAGTAATATTGATTATTTCCTTGAACTTCAAAGAAAGGAAAGGTTTTGGCATATGAGAGAGTCTGTAAAAGCTAGCACAGACATTGAGCAAGAAAGTCAAAATGCTGGAAGAGTTCACTCAGGCAGGATGGAAATTAGCAGTTGATGTTTAGTGTTGAGACCCTTCATTCGGCTAAAATCATGATGAAGGATCTTGGCCAGACATACTGGGTCATCATGGTTTCTTCTCTGAGCAGGGCCAAAGATTTATCCTCCAAAATGAAGGCAGCAACTTGACCCTTCATTTGTTTTACAGAAATTTGTCTTTACGGAACTAACAAATAACTAGCAAAAATTTAAGATGCAGAATAAAGTTTGCTATTATTGAATTTATGCGGGGGGGGGGAGCTCAAAATGAAAAAGAAATAAAATGTCGTTGATTTTAGTTTTTAGTCACTCATTACTGTGGAGCAGTAAGAAATGGATACAGTATCATAGCTTTGAGCTGTCACTAATAGCCAAGTTCTGCCTTCGCCGCATCCTCTCCAGTCTGAGGATATCGGAGCAGACTGCAGTGCTGTATAGTATTCTTCATTTGTGAAGCACTTTCTGTGAAGTGCAGCATTGTTGGGGGATGCAATAGCCATGGTCATGGTCTGACTTTTGCTCCACTTCCACTAAGTTACTGTGCTTTAATTCATTGCCCCTTTGAATTCCTTATACACCATATTTCTCCTATGAACTCACTTCTCACACCTCATCCCCTTCCCTGATACCGCCACTTCCTCAACCCTTTCCTAATGTGATTGCCAACCCCAGTCATATCCAAAGCTTATTGCCCCATAGTATTGAGCAACTAAAATAAAAAATTGACAGAAGACACAATGATGAAGGGTCACTGACTGAAATGTTGACTGTTTATTCACTTTCATTGATTCTGCTTGACTTGCTGAGTTCCTCCAGCATTTTGTGTGTTTTTTTTGTCTGCATCTGCAGATTTTCTCATGCTTGTTAAAAATTGACAAAATTTGTTGTTGCTTTCATGTGACCTTGTCTATTCCTGGAGACTAATGTTGGATTTAAACTGTATTTATTTTTTCTGATGTTGGCCATATCAAAAATGGTGATGAATCAGCTTATAGGAGCGAGATTGAAAGTTTGGTTGAGTGGTGCCACAACAACAGCCTCTTTCAAAACGTCAGCAAAACCCAAGAACTGTAGATTAACTTCAGGAGGAACAAGCCAGGTGTCCTTGAGCCCACCCTCATCAGGGAAACAGAGTGGAGGGGTGAATAGCTTTAAATTCCTTGGTGTTAACTTATCAGAAGATCTGATCTGTGACCAGCACATAAGTGTCATCACAAAGAAGCTGCTCGCACCTTTACTTTCTTCCAAGTTTGAGTAGATTTGGCATGTCACCAAAAACTTTGACAAATTCTATAAATGTACGGTGGAGAATACCCTAACTGGTTACACCACAGCCTGGCATGGAATCATCAATGCCCAGGAATGGAAAAGGCTACAGAAAGTGGTGGATAAGCAGTCCATCACAGGCAACGTCCAACCCACCATTGAGCACGTATAAATGCCACTAGAAAGCAGTGTCCAACACTAAAGACCCCTAGCATCTAGACCGTGCCCTCCTCTCACTACTACCAT
Source organism: Hemitrygon akajei (assembly GCF_048418815.1). Classification (NCBI taxonomy): domain Eukaryota; kingdom Metazoa; phylum Chordata; class Chondrichthyes; order Myliobatiformes; family Dasyatidae; genus Hemitrygon; species Hemitrygon akajei. The sequence continues at coordinate 14,113,374 of NC_133152.1, read as the reverse complement.
TGGGGAGGATGTACAGAAGCCTTGGGTCACACACCACCATGTTTAGGAACAGTCATTATCCTACAGCTGTCAGGCTCCTGAATTGGCATGATAACTTCATTCACCACTACTCAGAACTAATTCTATGATCTACAAACTCACTTCCGAGGACTTCACAATTCATTTTCTCAGTATATTGTTATTTCCTCAGTTTGCCTTCTTTAGCAGATTGGTGTTTGTCAGTCTTAGTTTATCTATAGGTATAATTTTTCATGAAATTATATTACTTTTTCCTGTAAAAAAAATGAATCAGAAGGTAGTATATGAACTTTGATAATAAATTTACTTTGTACTGCTATAATTGGACTAGACCAAGATCATCACTGTAAACAGTGACTCGTGTGAATATTCTTGGTGGTGCTAATCTGTATACAGTTTTTACCATTATTATCACTGAATGTAGGCCAGCTGGTGGCGCAGTGACATCAGCGCCGGATTCCGGAGTGAAGGTTCCCGAGTTTGAATCCAGTCGAGCCACTTCCATCCGTGCCGGGTTGAGTGTTGAGCTCGCAACTTGGCCTTGTAAAAAATAAAACAAACAACTGTGAGAAGGACATGGGTGACAACTCACAGAATCTTTCCCCCAAGAGAACCACTTGAAAAAAAAAGTGGTCGCCGAGGCTCTGGCAGAGTATGGCACACAAAAAAAAATCACTGAATATCCAGTGTTCAGTCACAAAGCAAAGAAGAAAAAAATATAAGCCAAGTGAAGGCAATGGCACAAGCTTTTACTATCTAAATACTGATGTGTAAGTCAGGTGTGTGAGGATTTCGAAATCTCATCAAATGTTGCATGCTCTCTTAACTGTCTAGCTGGCACGGCTGCTTGTGGATAGAAAAAAAATCATTTGCTGCTTCATTTGGCAGTTAAGATGATCATTATATATCTTTTTATTAGGGTGGGGTTTAAAGAATCAAAGAGTTCCCCTGTACCAACAAAATATTTGCATGTGCCATCTATTCATAATTATTATTCATCTTTTGGCTGATAGGACCAAGTGAAACATTTCTAAGTTTTCTAATGACACCAAGTATGTGAAGGGGAATGTGAATAATTATGAGGCTCAGGTACTTAATCAAATTAGAGCGGGCAACAACATGGCAGGTTGAGTACAAAGTAGTGAAAAAGTAAGGTTATCGTTGCAGTAGAGTGAGGGGTAAAAAACAAATTCAGAATACTTGAGAGATTAGGAAGTGACGAATACACCTGATTGTATTTGTAGTCAAGTCAAAGAAGCCAACACGAAGGTGCAGCAGGTAGTTTGGAAGACCCATGCTAATATGTCGGCCTTTTTAAACAGAAGATTGAAGTATAAATGTAAAGCAGCCTTGCTTTCATTTACAAAAGAGATTCTGCAGATGCTGGAAATCCAGAGCAACATATGCAAAATGCTAGAGGAACTCAGCAGGTCAGACTACATCAATGGAAATGAATAAACAGTTGACTTATCAGTCTGAGGCCCTTCTTCAGGGCAGGAAAGGAAGGGGGACCAGCTAAAAGATGATAGGTGTGTGGAAAAAGGTGAAGTGCTGGAGAAAAAGGAATCTGAGAGGTGAGGAGAGTGGACTATGGGGGAAAAGGAAGGTGGAGGTGATAGGCAGGTGAGGAAAAGTAAGAGGCCAGGGTGGGGAATTGAGTTAAGGGGGGGGGGGAAATTACCAGAAGTTAGAGAAATTGATGTTCATGCTATCAGGTTGGAGGCTACTTAGATGCAATATGAGGTGTTGCTCTTCCACCTTGTAAGTGGCCTCATCATAACAAAATAGGGGGCAATGGACCGACATGGCCCATTGGGAATGGGATTGGAGTGGGAATTAAAATGGTTGGGCACTGGGAAATTCTGCTTTTGGTAGGTAGAACAGAAATACTTGAAAAATCCCTGAATTTACGTTAGGTCTCACTAATGTAGAGGAGCCATGTCAGGGGCACTGGGTGTAATCGACGACTCCAACAGATTCACAGGTGAAATGTTGCCTGACCTGGAATGATTGTTTGAAGCCCTGAATGGAGGTAAGGCAGGAAGTTAAATGGGCAAGTGAAGTATTTCTGTCGCTTACAGGGATATGTGCCAGGAAGGAGATTAGTGGGAAGGACTGAATGGACAGAAGAATCACGAAGGAAGTGATCCGTGGAGAATGGGGTGGGGGGGGAAGCAACACACACAAAATACTGGAGGACCTCAGCAGGCCAGGCAGCATCTATAGAAAAAAAAGTACAGTTAACTTTTTGGGCTGAAACCCTTCAGCAGGAATGGGGGGGGGGGGGGTGGTGGATGTAAAGATGTAATTAAATGCTTTCATTTTACAGGCTTGATGAGACCACACTTTGTTTCAAGGTGGTGCTCTCAAACTTTTTCTATCAGGAAAATCAGGAATCTTCAAAGGTTGGGAATGTTACTTTATCATCCTTCTTGGACTGTGTTCTTTAAAAAATTCTGTAGCTGTTTTACACAATGGTCTGTCCTGTATTTTGAGCATATATTTTTGATTTTACTGTACTGGCAATTAGAAACCTACCTAGAGGGTTTACTGAAAATAAAACCTCCATAGGTTGTTGTTTAACATTTTTTTTCCCCTAAAATCTTCTGCAAGTATGTCACATTTATCTGAATAATTAAAAAAAAACCCTTGTTAACATAGAATTGGAGAAACATCCTGCTGTTATTAGTTCATTTTGTCTATGGACAATTGTTCCATGGAACCTAGTAACAGAAACACTACTAGCCCAGTGGTTTACTGACAAAATAGACTTTACTGCTCTCCCAAGACTATTACAAAAGGTATTGTATTTTGTTAAGTTTTTCTAAATTACAGTTTCAAACAGTGATAACACAGTGGTCAGGTAGTTACGTGCATGAGGTAATTTTTTTAAAACTACAGCCACGCCTCAAATGAGCTATGGAGCAAATGTATTGATTCCTTTAGAATCAGGGGTTCCCAATGCTGTGTCCGCAGATCCCTTGCTTAATGGTATTGGTCCATGGCATAAAAAAGGTTGGGAACCCCTGCTTTAGGTATTTGCCAAACTCTTAGAAGTTAGTAGATTACTTTGGATAGGCTGTGTTATTCTAGACTTTCAGGCAGTTACAGTCTCCAGCAGTTCTATATGGACACTCATTCTGGAGGAATGGGCGCATTGCCAAGTTTCATCTTTATTAAATGTTGTGAAACCCCTTTTTGCTGGGCGTCCCTAGAAATTGTCTTAAATTCTTCCACTTTATGAATGCTGCTCTGTTGTAGAGAGTTATTGCATCAGACATCCAAAACTGATTTTAATGTAGAAGATTGTCACTATTTAGATAAGTTGCACTGGAAATGACATGTACTGTATAAATCTTCTTTGCATTGGGCTGGAAACAGTGTTTTAAGACCACTTGTGCCCTCCTAAAGCAATTTGTGAAGGCTTTTTAAAAAAGAAATGCTGTCTATTAGCTAGGAAGATAAAATACTATTTTCACATAATAACAATGATTTTTGAGGAGCCTTTGGACTGTATCCTTTCTTGGTAATAGTGATAGAGAATTCTATTCACACGATTCCCACAAAAAATTGTTTGCATTTGAAAATTGGCTTAATCTTGAGTATAACAATTTTGACCACATTTCTTGGTGTCTCTGCATTTGTCAGGTAACTCAGCTGCTGACTTTGGTAAGAGTTTTGTTTGCCTTTGTACTTTTTTTTGGCATAGAGCTTCACTAAATAACGTCTGGTAAATTAATACTCAAAATCTGTCTGAAGTGTGAGTTTTCAACCTTGTTGATCTGAAAGAAATGAGGGTTTTATTTTTCACAAAACAATCCCACTTTTCCTGGAATCATGCTATTAAAAGTCAGCATCCAAAAATGCATCATTCTTTGTCCTTGGTGAGGTCTGTATCTTGCGACCTGAAATACATATCATGTGAGTCTTTCAGCTTTTCCCATAGATGTCAGTGTCGCTTTATAAGTTTCTCCAGATCTCCTGGCTTGTTACTTGTAACATAGAAACATAGAAAATAGGTGCAGGAGTAGGCTATTCGGCCCTTCGAGCCTGCACCGCCATTCAGTATGATCATGGCTGATCATCCGACTCAGAACCCTGTACCTACTTTCTCTCCATACCCCCTGATCCCTTTAGCCACAAGGGCCATATCTAACTTCCTCTTAAATATAGCCAATGAACTGGCCTCAACTGTTTCCTGTGGCAGAGAATTCCACAGATTCACCACTCTCTGTGTGAAGAAGTTTTTCCTCGTCTTGGTCCTAAAAGGCTTCCCCTTTATCCTTAAACTGTGACCCCTCGTTCTGGACTTCCCCAACATCGGAAACAATCTTCCTGCATCTAGCCTGTCCAATCCCTTTAGAATTTTATACGTTTCAATAAGATCCCCCCTCAATCTTCTAAATTCCAGTGAGTACAAGCCCAGTCGATCCAGTCTTTCTTCATATGAAAGTCCTGCCATCCCAGGAATCAATCTGGTGAACCTTCTCTGTACTCCCTCTATGACAAGAATGTCTTTCCTCAGATTAGGGGACCAAAACTGCACACAATATTCTAGGTGTGGTCTCACCAAGGCCTTGTACAACTGCAGTAGAACCTCCCTGCTCCTGTACTCAAATCCTTTTGCTATGAATGCCAACATACCATTTGCATTTTTCACCACCTGCTGTACCTGCATGCCCACCTTCGATGACTGGTGTACAATGACACCCAGGTCTCGTTGCACCTCCCCTTTTCCTAATCGGCCACCGTTCAGATAATAATCTGTTTTCCTGTTCTTGCAACCAAAGTGGATAACCTCACATTTATCCACATTAAATTGCATCTGCCATGAATTTGCCCACTCACCTAACCTATCCAAGTCACCCTGCATCCTCTTAGCATCCTCCTCATAGCTAACACTGCCACCCAGCTTCATGTCATCCACAAACTTGGAGATGCTGCAGTTAATTCCTTCGTCTAAATCATTAATATATATTGTAAACAACTGGGGTCCCAGCACTGAGCCTTGCGGTACGCCACTAGTCACCGCCTGCCATTCTGAAAAGGTCCCGTTTACTCCCACTCTTTGCTTCCTGTCTGCCAACCAATTCTCTATCCACATCAATATCATACCCCCAATACCGTGTGCTTTAAGTTTGCACACTAATCTCCTGTGTGGGACCTTGTCATAAGCCTTTTGAAAATCTAAATATACCACATCCACTGGCTGTCCCCTATCCACTCTACTAGTTACATCTTCAAAAAATTATATAACATTCGTCAGACATGATTTTCCTTTCACAAATCCATGCTGACTTTGTCCGATGATTTCACCTCTTTCCAAATGTGCTGTTATCACATCTTTGATAACCAACTCTAGCATTTTCCCCACCACCGATGTCAGACTAACCAGTCTATAATTCCCCGGTTTCTCTCCCTCCTTTTTTAAAAAGTGGGGTTACGTTAGCCACCCTCCAATCCTCAGGAACTAATCCAGAATCTAAGGAGTTTTGAAAAATTATCACTAATGCATTCACTATTTCTTGGGCTACTTCCTTAAGCACTCTGGGATGCAGACCATCTGGCCCTGGGGATTTATCTGCCTTTAATCCCTTCAATTTACCTAACACCACTTCCCTACTAACATGTATTTCCCTCAGTTCCTCCATCTCACTAGACCCTCGGTCCCTTACTATTTCCAGAAGATTATTTATGTCCTCCTTAGTGAAGACAGAACCAAAGTAGTTATTCAATTGGTCTGCCATGTCTTTGTTCCCTATGATCAATTCACCTGTTTCTGACTGTAAAGGACCTACATTTGTCTTGACCAATCTTTTTCGTTTCACATATCTATAAAAGCTTTTACAGTCAGTTTTTATGTTCCCTGCCAGCTTTCTCTCATAATCTTTTTTCCCTTTCCTAATTAAGCCCTTTGTCCTCCTCTGCTGGTCTCTGAATTTCTCCCAGTCCTCAGGTGTGCCGCTTTTTTTTTGCTAATTTATATGTTTCTTCTTTGGACTTGATACTATCCCTAATTTCCCTTGTCAGCCACGGGTGCACTACCTTCCCTGGTTTATTCTTTTGCCAAACTGGGATGAACAATTGTTGTAGTTCATCCATACGATCTATAAATGATTGCCGTTGCATATCCACCGTCAACCCTTTAAGTATCATTTGCCAGTCTATCTTAGCTAATTCACGTCTCATACCTTCAAAGTTACCCTTCTTTAAGTTCAGAACCTTTGTTTCTGAATTAACTATGTCACTCTCCATCTTAATGAAGAATTCCACAAATATTATGGTCACTCTTACCCAAGGGGCCTCGCACGACAAGATTGCTAACTAACCCTTCCTCATAGCTTAATACCCAATCTAGAATGGCCTGCTCTTTAGTTGGTTCCTCGACATCTTGGTTCAGAAAACCATCCTGCATACATTCCAAGAAATCCTCTTCCTCAGCACCCTTACCAATTTGGTTCACCCAATCTATATGTAGATTGAAGTCACCCATTATAACTACTGTTCCTTTATTGCACGCATTTCTAATCTCCTGTTTAATGCCATCCCCAACCTCACTACTACTGTTAGGTGGCCTGTACACAATTCACACCAGCATTTTCTGCCCCTTAGTGTTATGCAGCTCTACCCATATCGATTCCACATCCTCCAGGCTAATGTCCTTTCTTTCTATTGCGTTAATGTCCGCTCTAACCAGCAATGCTACCCCACCTCCTTTTCTTTCCTGTCTATCCCTCCTGAATATTGAATATCCCTGGATGTTGAGCTCCCATCCTTGGTCACCCTGGAGCCATGTCTCTGTGATCCCAACTATATCATATTCATTAATAACTATCTGCACATTCAATTTATCCACCTTGTTACGAATGCTATTCTCATTGACACACAAAGCCTTCAGACTTGTCTTTACAACACTCTTAGCCCTTATACAATTATGTTGAAAAGTGGCTTTTTTTGCTTTTTGCCCTGGATTTGCCTGTCTCTCACTTTTACTTTTCACCTTACTACTTTTTGCTTCTACCCTCATTTTACACCCCTCTGTCTCTCTGCACTTGTTCCCATAGCCCTGCCACATTAGTTTAAAGCCTCCTGAACAGCAGTAGCAAACGCTCCCCCTAGGACATTGGTTCCAGTCCAGCCCAGGTGCAGACCGTCCTGTTTATACCGGTCCCACCTCCCCCAGAACTGGTTCCAATGCCCCAGAAATTTGAATCCCTCCCCCTTGCACCATTTTTCAAGTCACGTATTCATCTGAAATATCCTCCTATTTCTACTCTGACTAGCACGTGGCACTGGTAGTAATCCAGAGATTATTACCTTTGTGGTCCTACTTTTTAGTTTGTCTCCTAACTCCCTAAATTCATCTTGTAGGACCTCATCCCGTCTTTTACCTATATCGTTGGTACCTATGTGCACCACGACCACTGGCTGTTCACCCTCCCATTTCAGAATGTCCTGCAGCCACTCAGAGACATCCTTGACTCTTGCACCAGGGAGGCAACATACCATCCTGGAGTCTCGCTTGCGGCCGCAGAAATGCCTATCTATTCCCCTTACAATCGAATCCCCTGTCACTATAGCTCTCCCACTCCTTGTCCTTCCCTCCTGTGCCACAGAGCCACCCATGGTGCAATGAACTCGGCTGCTGCTGCCTTCCCCTGATGAGACATCTCCCCCAACAGTATCCAAAACAGTATATCTGTTTAGGAGGGAGATGACCTCAGGGGTCTCCTGCACTACCTGCCTACTGCTACACTGTCTAGTGGCCACCCCTTCCCTTTCTGCCTGTGAAGCCTTTACCTGCGGTGTGGCCAACTCACTGAACGTGCTATTTACGACTTTCTCAGCATTGCGGATGCTCCAGCATGAATCCAATCGCAGCTCCAGACGCTCAATGTGGTCTGCCAGAAACTGCAGCTGGACACACTTCCTGCACACATAGTCGTCAGGGACACTGAAAGTATCCCTGATTTCCCACATGCTGCAGGATGAACAAACCACGGGGCCGATCTCAGCTGCCATGACCTACCCAATACTTGCCTCAACTTTTGAAACTTTCTCCTTTGAAAGGAACTTACCCGGCCTTGCCTCACTTGGGGTGAAGCTCGTCCTCAGCCTCTTCTCGTCAAAGCCTCAAATCTGCACTCCTTCACTGGCCCACCAACTCACTGGCTGCTTTCCACAGGCCAGTTCCATACTCAGGAAGCAAAGTCTGTCCACTTTTCCATCACCTCCATGTGTACAAGGCAGAACAGGCACAGGCGTTTGCCTGTGAAATGCCCTGGTTTCCTTGGCTGTGTAAGTATAAGGGAGACACTCTCAAGCCCTGCTAAACTTGTGAAATTGAGATTGCTTATCCCACCCCAAACCCTGGTTTGTATGAATGCTGTGTAATTTGCTACCCTGTTACAAATTAGTGCCACGAAATAACAGACTGCATACGATTAAAGGAATTATCTTTATGAATCTTAACTGAAGGGTAAGTAAAGAATAACAAAAAGAAAAGGGCCCATTCTAATTAAACAGTCAAATGAGCACAAATTGGAGCTCATCTTGAACTTGTCTGTCACTCATGCACTGGGCGCTCTGTCTTCTATTGACTGTTTTTCACCAGTCTGATCAGGCTTCCAGCAGTCTTTAGTAAAGACTCTTCCAGCTCCCTCACAGCATTGCAGCACTCATTCACTCAGGAGTATCAAGTAGCTGACATACTTTATTGCAGTATGTCTCTTTAAAGTTTGGTTGCAGAGATCACTATAGCAAGGTTAAATTTCAGCAGCTTTGGGAACTTGCAACAGGAAAGTAATAAATGCCATACGGAAATAGACAATAAAAGTTTCAAAATGGCATTACACAGAGAAATCTGTCACTGCTGTTTTGTGAATATCACATCAATCTTTATGTAACTTGTAAAGGTGTTTAGAGTCACCCAGTATGCTGTAATAATACTAAGGGGTGGTTGATGAATGGAACAAAAGCAGCACAGCGAATATCTGAATCAGCTATTGAATAATGGCAGCTTTCAGTCAACACACACAACACAGCAGGCCAGGTTGCATCTATAGGATGAAGTACAGTATAGTTGATGTTTCGGGCCAAGACCCTTTGTCAGGACTAACTGAAAGAAGAGATGGTAAGAAATTTGAGAGGGGGAGGGGGAGATCCAAAATGATAGGAGAAGACAGGAGGGGGTGGAATGAAGCTAAGAGCTGGAAAGTTGATTGGCAAAAGGGATACACAGATGGAGAAGGGAAAGGATCAAGGGATGGGAGGCCTAGGGAGAAAGAAAGGGGGAGGGGAGCACTAGAGGAAGATGGAGAGCAGGCAAGGAGTGTTTGTGAAAGGGAGAGAGAGGAAAAAAAAGGGGGGAATAGGTAAATAAGGGATGGGGGTAAGAAGGGGAGGAGGGGCATTAACAGAAGTTAGAGAAATCGATATTCATGCCATCAGGTTGGTGGCTACCCAGACGGAATATAAGGTGTTGTTCCTCCAACCTGAGTGTGGCTTCACCTTGGCAGTAAAGGAGGCCATGGATTGACATATCAGAATGGGAATGGGACGTGGAATTAAAATGTGTGGCCACTGGGAGATCCTGCTTTCTCTGGCGGACAGAGCGTAGGCGTTCAATGAAATGGTCTCCCAATCTGCGTCGGGTCTCACCAATATACAGAAGGCTGCACTGGGAGCACCGGATGCAGTATATCACACCAGCTGACTCATAGGTGAAGTGTCGCCTCACCTGGAAGGACTGTCTGGGGCCCTGAATGGTGGTGAGGGAGGAAGTGTAAGGGCAGGTGTAGCACTTGTTCCACTTACAAGGAGAAGTGCTGGGAGGGAGATCGGTGGGAAGGGATGGGGGGGATGAATGGACAAGGGAGTCACGCAGGGAGCGATCCCTGTGGAAAGCAGAAAGGGGGGGGGGGGAGGGAAAGATGTGCTTGGTGGTGGGTTCCCGTTGGAGGTGGCAGAAGTTACGGAGAATTATATGTTGGACCTGGAGGCTGGTGGGATGGTAGGTGAGGACAAGGGGAACCCTATCCCCAGTGGGGTGGTGGGAGGATGGGGTGAGAGCAGATGTGTGTGAAATGGGAGAGATGCGTTTGAGAGCAGAGTTGATGGTAGAGGAAAGGAAGCCCCTTTCTTTAAAAAAGGAAGACATTCTCTCCGTCCTGGAATGAAAAGCCTCATCCTGAGAGCAGGTGCAGCAGAGACAGAGGAATTGCGAGAAGGGGATGGCATTTTTGCAAGAGACAGGGTGGGAAGAGGAATAGTCTAGGTAGCTGTGTAGGCTTATAGTAGACATCAGTAGATAAGCTGTCCAGAGATAGAGACAGAATGATCAAGAAAGGGGAGGGAGGTGTTGGAAATGGACTAGATAAATTTGAGGACAGGGTGAAAGTTGGAGGCAAAGTTAATGAAGTCAACGAGCTCAGCATGCGTGCAGGAGGCAGCACCAATGCAGTCGTCGATGTAGTGAAGGAAAAGTGGGGAATGGATACCAGTATATGGTTTGGATCATGGAGTGTTCCACAAAGCCAACAAAAAGGCAGGCATAGCTGGGACCCATATAGGTGCTCATGGCTACACCTTTAGTTTGGAGCAAGTGAGAGGAGCCAGAGGAGAAATTATTAACAATAGGGACTAATTCCGCTAGATGGAGGAGAGTGGTGGTAGAGGGGAACCGGTTAGGTCAGGAATCCGAAAAGAAGTGGAGAGCTTTGAGACCTTCCTGGTGGGGGATGGAGGAATATAGACTCTGGATCTGGGTAGTCTCCAAACTGATGGCATGAACATTGATTTCTCTAACTTCCGTTAATGCCCCTCCTCCCCTTCTTACCCCATCCCTTATTTATTTAGCTATTTCCCCCTCCTTTTTTTCCTCTCTCTGTTCCTCTCACAATCACTCCTTGCCTGCTCTCCATCTTCCTCTGGTGCTCCCCTCCCCTTTTTTTCTCCCTAGGCCTCCTGTCCCATGATCCTCCCCCTTCTCCAGTTCTGTATCCCTTTTGCCAATCAACTTTCCAGCTCTTAGCTTCATCCTTCCCCCTCCTGTCTTCTCCTGTCATTTCGGATCTCCCCCTCCCACTTTCAATTCTCTTACTACCTCTTCTTTCAGTTAGTCCTGAGGAAGGGTCTCGGCCCGAAATGTCGACTGTACTTCTTCCTATAGATGCTGCCTGGCCTGTTGCATTCCACCAGCATTTTGTGTGTATTGCTTGAATTTCCAGCATCTGCAGATTTTCTGGTAGCAGGTCTTTCAGTCTCCACCTACGATGCTGTGTTTTGATTAAAAGGTTACAGTATACTGTATTTGTCTTTTTTACTTCTTTTATATACCTTTAGATCAGTGTTCCCCAACCCTTTTTAGCCCAAAGACCCCGTAAAACACTTTTATACTTGCCATTGCCCCTTTTAGGTACAATATGCTTTCTGGCACTCCCATAGTGTAAAAACATGTCTACCATATGCAAACATGAGAAAAATGATCCTGCTTTAAATTTTTATTTGTCTTTAAACCTAGCTCACACAGTGCCTGTGTGCTGTACTGCAGCTTCGATATCAGAGTGATTCTTGAGCTTGATGGTGTTTAGGAAGAGTTGAAATATCTGGTTCAAGTTGTGACAGCAAAAGTCTTAAGATCCCACATGTAACAATGTCTAAGCAGTTTCTATTTTTTTTGTGGGTATGTGGTTCACTGCATTGAAGCTTCTTTCAACAGGTTAAGAGGATGGAAATGCAATGAAGTGCTGCCTGGCTCTTCTCCAAAGACCAGGAATCTTCATATGACAGTGTAATCACGTACCATAAAAGCCGACATTTTTGAAAAGCATTTTGGCTTCTTCATCGTTCTGAATTTTGATAATTTCTTCTTGTAAGCTCTCTTCCTGTTCTTCCACTTTGCAAAAGAATTGAGTTAATTACCCACTCTGGAATTTCCAGACTGTTCAAATCCTTGAATCAATTCTGTGAATCCTTTTTCAGTGACTGCATGTGTAAGCAGTACCCTTGCAAATTCCCATCTGTGAAAGAGAGTGCTGTACTTTCCATGCAGGGTAACTGTGTGACCATTCTTCTCCCAATGTTTTGCTTAGATATTTCCAATTTTCTGATAAAAGTGGGCACTGCATTTTTTGCTTGGATCAAATTGAAATTCTCACCTTGCAGTTTCAGATTTAGAATGTTCATTTTGTCATATAGTTCAGTTAGGTATGCCATATCTCTATGTAGAAGTTCAATCATGTTTCCCAAGCTCTTGTTGACTTTGAACAAAAATTCAACCACAGTGTCAAAAAAGATCAAAATACATTGTAAGCAGCAACTTTTTGACCATCAAAGCACTTCAGTATGAAGAAGCAAGTGTTTACATTCTTCATTGTTATCTTGGCATAACTGGTGAAATATTCTGCTATTTAATGGATGAGCTTTAGTTTTGTTGATAGCAGATATTACAAAAGTTGTGCTTGAAATAGGTTTTTGGTTGCGAGATGTTGACAATGAATTACACAATGGATTACAAATAGACTTGGAATTTCTCTCTTCATAAATGCCACTAAACCAGTATGGCGGCCTGTCATATATGGTGCTCCATCTGTTGTAGAAGAAATCATGTTCCTAATCGGAATACTTTTATCCTCAATATACATTTTGAGCTCATTGTAGATTGATTCTGTTGAGATTTGTTTTTAAACTTCTTACAAAAGAGAATCTCTTCATAAACTTTTCCAGTTTTGATAAACCATACGTATGCCATTAGCAATGCCTCATTGTCTTGCACAGTTGACTCATCTAGTTGTATCCCAAGTTGTTTTTTGTTGCTGTGTGCATAGTTGATATTCAGTGTTTCACTTATTTCGTCAGTATGATGAGCTACAGTTAGTTCTCAGGAATTGGTTTTAAAATGCTAGTATCCATTTTGAGAACAGTGGTGAGCACTTCTCATGCAGCAGGAATTATTTTCACCAGTTGTATGAGATTTTGCACACTTTGTTATCATTTTGGAAATGTTAAAAGAAGCAATGAGACCACTATCACGATCATTTTTAGCTTTCTTGGGAAATGACTCGAGTGTGCAACGCTTCTCAAATGCTTCTTTCATCTTCTGGAACTGAGTAATACCACAAGTAGCCTTTATGGAAGTGTTCCTGCAATCTTGATGGTTTCATGGCTTCATTAGACGGTACAGTATTACAAATACGAAGTGGGGCGTTACTGATCTGACGGGAACAGAATTAAACCAGGTAACATTGTATTGATGCACTTTCTGTAGATTCTGTTTCTTAGCAGGATTAGACTTCAAGTCTTCACCGCCTTAAGATTCATAAAGATCGTGCCATACATGTTTATCCATCATTAACATGGCTAAATTGAAATAAAAAGGATTGATGGTAGCGGCATGCAAAGGAATGACGAGACGAAGATGTAGACGATCACAACGGCGAAAATTACTTTGACAAAGATTCAGAGTGGAATCTGAATGTTAGTCGGGATAGAGCTGGTGTACTTTTCTAGTTAGTGTGATTGACCAATCAGGTAAAGTCTCATAATCCCCAAAGGTGGTTCTTGACCGCAAATATGAAGCTGAGGTTGCTTTGAACACCTCAGTTGGGATCTTCGAGGTTGGCAGGTTCACTGAGTGGCTGGAACCAAATGGTCAAATAGAGCCAATGTGGTTTTGTTGCGTTACCTGTTTTCCATAGATCTGTAGAGAAAGCTGAGAGGGTGTACTTGACTTACCAACTGTTAAATTGAAGAACTCGTTCTATGCAGCAAGGGGAACTGTTGGGTACCCTATTTGCTAATTTATGCATGCCCAATAATGTTTGTTTGGTTGGTAAATTCTGATGAGATTGTCGAGTTTCAGATGTGTTGTGACAACATGTGCATGCTGCCTGCAAAGCTATGGTTCTTGATTTCCAGTGCCTCATCCTTTTTATTTTGGGAAGTGCCAGCTGCACTAACAGTTAGTCAGGTCTCGTGCCTCAAGTTAGGGTGCTGCTTACCACCCCTCCCCCCAGAATCTTGAATGCCCCCCACCCCCTCATGACTTCTATTTTCCCTAACACCCTCTTAGGACATGTAACTGCCAAGTTGGAAATCACTGCCTTAGATAAACTTAAAAAAATCAACATTGTCGACTTGTCCTGGTGTTTGATTTCATCAGTGATACTTTAAAAAATTTAATGCTGTACCTTTTTTTTCAATTTCTGCAACCAGCCTGCTGAATATTCACAATTACCTTAAATTTTCAGTTTGGTGTGATAGTTCTTTGCTTTTTCAGAATCAGCATACCGTTAAGTGGCATATATTCACTCTGATGTTGACAATACATGATTGAGTTCTTCATTTTTCATTTTATGTAGTGTGAGAGATCACTTCTCAGAACTGTCTGTGATGCACAGAGACCTGCTCATTGCCTGGGAACCTTACCATCGTCTTGTGAAATTTTCCATTTAAGGCGTCATGTCAGCACTCAGGAAAAAAACGTATTTTGGTGTTTTACAGATTTTGGAATTTCAGATAAGTGGTACTCAACCTGTACTGCAGTCTGGCAATAGCAGACTGCACAGACGTCTCAGGTGTATATATTATTTATATGTAAAGTACACAAATTATTTTTGATCATCAGTTTCTGAATCAAAGTATGTGCTGTATGTTAAAACGCTGGTACAATTCCATGCTACGTTTTCCATATCAATGTTTTAAGGCTGAATTCAGGGTGGGCAAATGATGTTTTTTTCCTATGGTATATTACCCAAAGGTGTTTATTAGTGTGTTGACCTGCTGCACCTGGCAGGTAGCATGTACATGCATATTGGACTAATTACACCTATTGATCTGATGTGCATAATTCATCCATTCATGTATTTCATTGGTGGGCAGGGATGTGATCAATACAGTATGGACTGAGAGGATATTTCTTCTCACAGGAGTTTATAATTTGGGGTTTTTGTCTCAAGGCAAGTGGTCAAGTATCTAGGAATAAGATGAGATCTTTTTTGTGGAAGATTGTAAATCCTTGGCATCTCATTATTAAGCATATTCAGTGTTAAAGGAAGTATATTTTGGACACTAAGGAAATCAGAGATATTGGAATAAGGCAGAAAATAGATGAGGAATAGAATTGGCTGCAATGGTGTAGTGTGTGTGTGTGTGTGTGTGTGTGTGTGTGTGTGTGTGTGTGTGTGTGTGTGTGTGTGTGTGTGTGTGTGTGTGTGTGTGTGTGTGTGTGTGTGTGTGTGTGTGTGTGTGTGTGTGTGTGTGTGTGTGTGTGTGTGTGTTGTCTTCATGCAGATTGCTTCCTGCATCATTTGATCTCAAGGGAGTGTCTTATCGGCAATGCTTGTACCTTTTAAATGGTGTACCAATGAGCAATAGGTGTTTATGCATTTGGTTTCTAGATAGGTCAAATGAAACTTTAACAAAATCACTTATTAAATCTGAAGTCAATAACGGGGAAAAGTAGCTAAACAGACAGGAGTTGCAGCATCTACTGCCCACCACTCTTTATGGAACTTGTGCATGTGAGTCACAACCTGTGTTTTGAAATGTTGTCCTTTTGTTGGATGTTGTACTGTTTTCAATAATTTTACTTCACTCCAAAATAGCAAATGCTAAGACCTTTCCAAAGGATGCCTTCGCAATGAATTTCAAGTTTACATCAACTTACATAAATGCTTTCAAAAAAGATTTGTGAAAAAGATGGAGAAAATAGAACATGATCTTGTACTGTAGATGTTCAGCATGTCCTGTCTTGCTTCAATAGTCAGATTCAACTAGTCTCAATGTACATTTTAAAAAATGCTTTATGAAAACTTATTGATTTATGGTCTGAAGAGTCTTTTCTGCATGGATTTCCAATGAAGAATTGTTGTCAGTGCTATCTAATGAGCAATTTTGCAGCTCAGTTGGAGTTAAAATATTCTGCCTCTGCACAGCAGTGTAGGAGTAATTATTTAAAAAGCTCAATGGAATGTTTTTGTTGCTGCATTTGGTTGCTATGGTTTAAGCAACTGTTTTCACCTGTGGCTCCACATGCCATAATATTAGAATGAATAATTTGTTAGGCATGCTCAAATCTACCAACCCTTTTTGGTAACAGAACAATAGATGAAAAATGCACAAACTTTCCTGTGTCTGGGGGTCATATCCAGATGTACATCATGATCTATAAACTAGTTTCCAATTATCAATATCACATCAAAGTGTGCAAGTAGTTGGCTGAAAGGATTGAGAGTTTTCTTTAGCACTTGTAACTTTCATTTTCATTCAGCATTTTAAGTGCTTTAATCTAATGTTGTAATTATCTTGAATATGCCAAAAATTAGCAGAGTGAGCTACTAATTTTGCTTTCCTCGCTCAGATTAACAAACTTCTGCTTTCAGTTAATTTATAATGGTCAACTTGTGAACATCAACTTTATTCTCCAGTTAGTTGCTTGCTTCTTTCATATTTCTCTTCCAGAGTATTTTGTAATATGTTCTCACCCATATGGTATGGAATGCAACCAAAGGCAGTGATATTCTGTTGATGGAAATTAAAGGAGGATGTTTGATTACTACAATACGTTAACTTAAACAAACCAGATATATTTGTGTTGGAAATTTTAAATCTGCTTTTGTAACAAATGGAGTGGTTTATTCTTTTATATGAAATGAATTATTGACAATCAGTTTACAGGTAAGAAAACACACTTTGACGTGAAATGTTTTTCCCATTTGATTTGCTGGGATCTCTGCAGATCTCTATTTGCCTTGTTCAGAAAAAATCTGTATAATCCTGCTGCTTAAACCCAAATAATTATTGGATGTGGTTCCGGGTAATATCCACAATGCCTTGACCCTTGTACTCACAAATTTTGTATCTGAAAGACATTTGTTGATGTCTTGAGCTTGTTCTTTGCTGCCATTTTAATTCTCTGTGTCACAACTACACTGACTTGTCTGGCTGTGGTTTGCTTATTCACAATGGTGCCCAGTGTAAACTTGAGGGACAGCAACTCATCTCTTTTGGATACATTAGTCTTACAGAATCAACATTTAAATTTTGAAATGTCAGGGAATTGACATTTTTTTTGTTCTGTATCAGAACTGGCCATTTCTGCTGTAGATCATTCATCTGTTATAGTGGCTCAGGTTTTCTCAATCCAGTATACCCTGGCCTTTTGTGGATTTCCTTCACTCATGTATTTTGAAGCAATGAATGCTTTTTTATTTACATTCTCATTCTCTGTAATCATTAACTCATTGTGCAGGTGACTTAAGGAATTTGTCCCCACAGACCATTGTCCTGACCTTACCAGAAATATTCCCTTTTTCCTATCTATCCCTTCCCCACATCCACCTTCTCTGCAGAGGTGATATGCTTTTTTCTTCCTTCATTCTGATGAAGGGTTTTTCAACCTGAAATGTCAACTCTGATCCTCTTTACACAAATGCTGCCTGACCTGCTGAATATTTCAAGCATTTTCTGCTTTTATTTCAGATTTCCAGCATCTTGATTTTTTTAAAAAATCACTTTCATTCGCCTGCTGCTTTTTACCCAACTTGTTGCATCTTTCCAGGTGCCAAAGAATTTCTAAGGCAAGAAGTATTTTTTTTCTGCTGGATTTGTGAAATTAAGGAGATAAATAGTTAGCAATAAGGGATTTAGGCTGGTTATTTCTGAAAGGGAGGTTAGATTATTTATCCAGGTAACTTCATTTGAACTCAACAAGTGGTTATTGAGTCAGAAATGACAATATTACTTTAAAAGGAGCATAATAACTGTTTGAACATGAGAAATGGCATTAAATGGTTAGTAATTCTTGTTTCTCTAGCCCAATGTGCCTTATGTAATGAAGAAAGATAAATATAGCACTAAATGTTCTGGAAAATTATTTGTCACTATCAGAATCAAGTTTATTATCACTGGCATGCGTCATGAAGTTTGTTAACTTAGCAGCAGCAGTAAAATGCAATACATAATATAGAAGAAAAAATAATGAGTCAATTACAGTGTGTGTATATTGAATAGATTAAAAATTGTGCAAAAAACAAATAATATATATATTTTTAAAAAAGGTGAAGTAGTGTTCGAGGGTTCAATTTCCATTTAGGAATCAAATGGCAGAGGGGAAGAAGCTGTTCCTGAATCGCTGTGTGTGTGTCATCAGGCTTCTGTACCCACTACCTGATGGTAACAGTGAGAAAAGGGCATGCCCTAGAGGTCCTTAATAACAGACACTGCCTTTTTGAGGCACCTCTCCTCGAAGATGTCCTGGGTACTTTGTAGGCTAGTACCCAAGATGGAGCCGACTAAATTTACAACCCTCTGCAGCTTCTTTTGGTCCAGTACAGGAGCACTCCCCCCCCCCCTCCCGCCCCCCATAGCAGACAGTGATGCAGCCTGTTGGAATGCTCTCCACGGTACATCTATAGAAGTTTTTGAGTGTATTTGTTGACATATCAAATTTCTTCAAACTCCCAATGAAGTATAGTCGCTGTCTTGCCTTTTTTTTTTAATAGCTGCATCGATCCGTTGGGACCAGGTTAGATCCTCAGAGATCTTGACACCCAGGAACTTGAAGCTGCTAACTGTCTCCACTTCTCACCTCTCTGTGAGGATTGGTTTGTGTTCCTTCGTCTTGTCCTTCCTGAAGTTCAAAACCAGCTCTTTTGTCTTACTGACGTTGAGTGCCAGGTTGTTGCTGCGACACCACTCCACTAGTTGGCATATCTTGCTCCTGTACTAGCTAAAAGGACATGTTTTTGTATTAATTTAAACATTTTGCTAAAATCTAGACTGATCCCAAATGTCTTTATTCTTCATGTGCAGAGTTTATTGGAGGGAGTGGCAGATGTCCAGTGTCAGCTGCGATTGAGCCTCTTTGATATTACGTACTCCCATTTCTTTGGCAGAACTTGGAAGAGTTCTCCACATCCCATAAAGCATACCCACGGTCAGCAATCCAAAGTGTCATTCAATCAGGTAAGATTACCTACAGTAAATGTATCTTTCAGAGCTTTATTCTCTTTGTAATATGGATGGTCTGTCATTGTTCTGAATTATTGAAAACCAGATATACTGAAGACAGATATATTTCAGTGAGGAGGAGCACTTCTGGTGAAAAGTCTTGTTGTATCTGTTCTGGGGCAGCTCACTTTCCTTTGGCCCTCACCAAGTAGCTGTTTACATGTGACAGCAGCCACACCCTGATACACCACTTCAACAGCTAGGGTAAACCAGGTGAGGGTAACTGGCTGGCCTCGTACCCTGGTGAAATGGGGACATGCCTGTCCTAATGTGTGAAGTTAGCTCTAGTGGACTGGTCAGTTGAGATTAGTGAGATCCAATGGCCAAGAAGGTGGTTCTGCAACAATTTGTGAAGAGCAAAGAGCATGATAAGGCACAGAAGTCATGGTTATCCAGTGCTACTAAGGATGACCCCAGTTTGTGACGATTACGTGTATCACTGGACTTGGACTTCTGAGGTTGAGAAAGTGGAACTGTCCCAGTGCAATGGTTTTCCCACTTTTTAAAAACTCTTCACAGGTTTCATTGTCATGGTTGGATACGACAGGCAACCAACAGGTTGCCATGTTCTTTTGATTGACTGTAAACAAACAAAATTAGAACAGACACCTAGTACCAATAATGGATTGCTTTCATACATTCTTTTGACAATTGCATCCTCCAAATTTCATTTTCATTGTAACATTCAAGATGACTGTAGGTATCTTTAAATTCTTTGTAGCTTCTAACTTGTTGAAGTAGTTATCACTTCATTTTTCACTCCTGGCCATTTCTGGCATTTCTAAGCCTGAATGCTTGAAACCACAATGAGGAAAACAATTCTGCATTGTCTTTCAGCTTATTTCTTGCTATCTATCAGTGGGGGGAAAAAAAATCACCACTTTTTGAACACAAACACTCGCAACTGATGCTATCTGAAAACTGCTCTAAGCATAGTGTAAGTGTTTAATTGCCACACAAGTTCCACGTGCTAGTCTCCTGTCCCAATTCAATGACATCGTGTCCCAAATAAACAGGAAATCCTGACTATTTTCACAATTAGTATTTGTTCCTTAACAGTTGTCCCAATAATAAGTGGCTGTCCTGATTAACTGATGGATCAATTAACCAGAATCCACTGTATTCCACTTCTGTACTCCAGCTGCATTCTGTCTTGAGGTGCCTGTTAACGTGCTTTTACTGGCAACACAGATAAATATAAAAATGGGCTTATGGAAAAGTGTACGTACAAGACACTTCAGATGCTGGCAATCTGAAGCAATGTACTAAGGAGTTGGAGGAACTGAGCAGATCAGATAGCATCTGTTGAATGAAATACAGTTGATGCTTTGGGTTGACACCCTTCCCAAAACATAGATTGTCCATTTTCCTCCATTGATGCGGTGTGATCTGTTGCATTCCCCCAGCTCCTTTGTGCCTGGTCTAATTGTGTTCTTGTTTGAAGATTTTCTGCAGAGGGCAGTGTTGCACTGGGAAAGACAAATGAATGTTCATCTTGTAAATATCTTTTTTTCTCTCAACCTTGGTGATTATTTGAGCAAATCACTCATTACCTTAACATCCTTGCTTTATACCACAGCTGTTTCTCGCTGATTCCATGGTGTATTTACTTTAGCTCTCATGGTGCATAATTTTCTTCTTTGTAAACTCCTTTTCTCTAATCCTAATCTGAATGATAGCAAGTACTCAAAAATCATGATTGTTTTGTATTTTTGTGTATGTGCTTGCATGGGAAGGAATCCTAAGCTTTGAATATGAAGATTATCATTGTTTTAAATCATGTAATTAAAGGAGAGAGTTGATATGTAAATTACATGAAATGTTCAATGAATTGCTAGGCCCATTGCAAATTATATTCCAACAAATAGGATGAAGATCAATTTGAGATACTTTATTCTTTTGGGGGCTTGTATAAGAAGGCATTAAAAAATCTCAAAGTACCTTACTAAAATACTTTTTGACCTTCTTTGAGTTTATATGCTAGTGAAACAAAATGGTAATTGCTTTAAATTCTGAGAAACTGAAACATCTTGCATTGTTAACTGTCTTCTACTTTAAATTACATTTCCTTTAGATTATATTTGTGTTTAGTGTACTGCCAGAAATCTACTTGTATTACCTTTCCTCTGTGTTTTGGTTATTGCTGCTGGGAATTGTTTCAGTGATCTCTAACCCTTAAAGGCCATATAGGCAACAGATCTATCTCTAACCCTGCAGGACTGATGTTGATTCATTAATGCCCAGCAGGACATGTGAATTTTTGAAGTGAGAGGGAAATAATCAAGTTTGGATTAAAATCAATTATGCTCTGTTATTTTTGGAGGCCAATTCTGGTTTTTTTAAATGTATTAATTTCACAAGAAACACCTGTATCATTTGGGAAGTTTCATAAACCTTTCAGCAGTATTGTGGCATGCATATAAAAATCATGGTCCAAAAACAGTATTGCTCCCTAAAAGTGTGTTCTGGGTGGGTGTAATAGTGGTGTTGTGTTCATGGGCCCACTTAGTGAAAAACTTCGGCACTTAAGGCTCACGGCTTCTGGGCCATGTGAGACCGGTTTAAGATGGTGCAATTGTGGACAAGTGACAACTTTCTGGTGGTTCCCAAAGCAGGAAATGAAACTAAGTACTATTAATAGTTTTTCTGTTTTTAAAAATATGGTAAATGGTCACTGCAAACAATGAAGAGGCGAGCAAGGGGACACTGACTCAAAGGTTGAGACGTGCAGATGTGATGCAGAGTCAGAGGAGGTTGAGGTATGTTCGAGATGGAGTCAGGGTGAGCAAAGTGGAGGGGTGGAAAAAGTCCCAGTGGAGGAGTTTCAGAGCCTGTCCACCTAAACCAAGAGTGAAGTCTGATAGATCTAAGTGCCGGGCTGAAACATGGTGGCAGAATCCAGGACCAGTGTGTATCAGTGTGACAGGGCCTGGGTCCTAGTGTGAGGAGCGACTGACTGTTTGGACAATTTAAATGTTGGGCCAATTAAATTGAAAGGGCAGTGTGTCAGGACTGGGGTGGGGGGTGGGGGAGGTGAGGCTCGGGCTGGATCTGCCTGCTGCTCTGCGACATTGGCTCTGCAGTTTGCTGAGGCTGTGGGCCTGCTCTGGTTGCTCCTGGCTTTGTGTCTGTGGGTTTGATGAAATTTTGCTCCACTGCGTGGTGAACTGAGGCCATGGGCCTGATCCAGGCTTCAAGTCTATGGACTCACTTTTGTTCTGAATGCTGTTTGCTTGCTTATATTGTTAGCAATTTGTTTTTTTTTTCTCTCCCCTCTCCCCATTGGGTGTTTATTGGTCTTTTTTTTAATGGGTTCTTTTGGGTTTCTTTTGAGGTCGCCTGCAAGAAGACAAATCTCAAGGTTGTATAATGTATATATACTTTGATAATAAATGTACTTTGAACTCTTGAGAGGTCTGTGGGCTGGTCTAGGGAGCTGGTGAGATTTGGAACAGTAGTGACTGGGTAAGGGACCAGGCACGGGTATGGTTTGTAAAGATTCGGTGCAGATTGGAGTGCCATTAGATTTAGTAGAGGGTTGGGATGGAATGGGAAATAAAACTAAGTGGTTGCCAGGGTTATTGGGTGGGCAGTGTGGGATTGGGACTTCAGCTGATTGGTGAGTGGGAGCATGATAGGATGGATGGTTGATCAGGGTTTGAGGCTGTTTGGTGGTTTGGAGATCCGAAAATATAAATATGACGTTTCTTATTGGAGGATCGCAGTGACCTGATCGTCCCAAGAGAACCCTGTAAGGGTTATTATATTTATCTATTTAGTTAGAGATAAATTATGGAACAGGCTCTTCCGGCCAACCAAGTCATGCTGCCCAGCAACCTACCCATTTAACCCTAGCCTAATCACAGGACAATTTATAATGACCAATTAATTTATAAACTGGTACACTTTGGACTGTGGGAGGAAACCAGAGCACCTGGAGGAAACCCACGTAGTCACAGGGAAAACGTACAGACTCCTTGCAGGCATGGTGTGAATTGAATCTAAGCCGCTGGTGCTGTAATAGCGTAACACTAACTGTTAAGCTGCCATGCTGCCTCAACTTTAACCTTGACGCTCCAAGAGAATAATTGCTGGGAGAATAATGCTGTTTGATACAAAAACCCTTGCTTAAAATCTGGTGTGATGGAAAATAATTAGGAAACTATTGATTTTTATGTTTCATTTCATAATGTATAATAAGAGTTGAGACCAGCCTAGATCAATTATGATCATATTAACTGATAGGCAGGCTTGCGGGCCTTGTGGCATGTTCCTATTCACTATGTTCTTGCATTTTCAATCAGTAACCCTGAACTAGGCTGCATCATGTGATCAGAATTGTAGGGCTGCTTTTTCCTATCCAGGATAGTGAATACAGGTTGAGTAGGAAGTTTTATTTCTAACTATAATTATAATCCTTGTGCCACTGGAATCTCTTTCCTCACTTGTGGTCTTTTCCCAGTCAGCTTGGATTGGCAACAACTTCTCCACAATCACCATCGGTACAGATGTACCACAAAGCTGTGTTTAGACCCCTGTTCTGCTCGCTAAGCACAGTTCTAATGCCATATTTAGGTGTGCTGATGACACCACTGTTATAGACTGAATCAAAGGTAGTGACAAAACAGCATATAGAAGGGAGACTGAGAGGCTGTTACCATAGCAACCACCTTGCATTCAATGTCAGCAAGACCAAGGAGCTGATGATTGTTCTTAGGAGGAGGAAGCCGGAGGTCCATGAGGCAGTCCAAATTGGCATCTGAGTTGGAGAGGGTCAGCATCTTTAAATTCCTCAGTGTTATCATTTCCGAGGATCTGTCCTGGCCCAGCACGTGTGTGCCTTTATGAAGAAAGCATGGCAGTACCTCAACTTCCTGAGGAGTTTGCGAAGGATCAGTATGACATCTAAAATTTTGATAAACTGCTATAGATGTGTGGTGGAGAGTATACTGACTGATTGCATCGTGAGCTGTTATGGAAACACCTTCAAAGGAAAAGCCTGGGAAAAAGTAGTGGATATGGACCAGTCTGTCACAAGCAAAGCACTCCCCATCATTGAGCACATCTGCAACGAGTGCTGATGTAGGAAAACAACATCCATCATCAAGGACCCTCACCATCCAGGCCATGCCTTCTCATTGCTACCATCAGGAAGGAAGTACAGGAGCCTCAGGACTCTCACCACCAAGTTCAGGAACAGTTATTACCCCTCAACCATCTGACTCTTGAACAAGAGGGGATAACTTCATTTAACTGTACTCACCCTTTGATTGAACTGTTCCCAAAACCCTTACTCATTTCTGACATGTCAGTTCATGGTTTTCTCAACTGCCACAATGAGGCCACACTTGGGTTGGAGGACCAACACTTTATATTCTGTCTGGGTAGCCTCCATCCTGATGGCATGAACATCAGTTTCTCAAATTACCCCCCCCCCCCACCCACCTTCACCATTCCCAAATCCCATTCCCCCCTCTCTCTCTCCTTATCTCTTTACCTGCCTATCACTTCCCTCTGGTGCTCCTTCCCCTCCCTTTCTTTCATGGCCTTTTCTCCTCTCATATCAGATTCTCCTTTCACTAGTTCTTTGTCTTTCACCAATTGACTTCCCAGCTCCTTACTTCACCTCTCCCCCTCTCCTGGTTTCACTGTCTTGTCTTGTACTCCTCCCTGCCCCCCTCTCCCCTCCTTCCACCACCTTGCTCTGACTTCTCATCTTTTTTTCCTCTGTCACGATGAAAGGTTTTGGCCCGAAATGTCGACTGTCTACTCTTTCCCATGGATGCTGCCTCCAGCAATTTGTGTGTATTGCCCAAAGCCTATGGACTCACTTTCAAGTACTCTTCATTCATGTACTTGATAATTATTGTTTATCATTATTATTTTCTTGTATTTGCACAGCTTGTTGTCTTTTGCACATTGGATGTTTGTGCTGTTGGGTGTGGTCTTTCATTTCTTGGGCTTATTGTGAATGCTTGCAAGAAAATGAATCTTGGGGTGTATAAGGTGACATATATGTACTTCGAAGAAGAAAGTATGTGGTCCTGTAATAAGAGTTTAGGGAGCTAGGAAGTTGCTTAAAGAGCAGGACCTCCTGTGATGCTTCAGGTGTTATGAACTGCTGAGAACTGAAGGGTAGGTCAGATGAATACTGGGTTGAAGGGGTGGAATGGCTTTTAGGGTTTCTGATCATTGGGACCATTCTGGGGAAAAGTGAGATTCTGAGCGTGGGCTGGATTACACCATAGATCACATGTTGCTCTGAGGCACTTGTCATCAGTTTATTGTTCTAATCCACTTGTAAATTGTAGTTGTTTACCCTTTAAATATTCTGTTTAAACATACTGCTAGGCTTGGTATTAACATATGTCTGACACTTTATCACAAATTCCAACTTATTAACTGCAGCAATCCACATCTAGCACTTGTGTAGGACAAATTTTAATTATGCTATTAACAGTAATTATGCAATTAACAGTAATTATGCAATTCAAATAAAATATTTTGCATATCAATAAGAAGACTATGAAAGTTAATGTTTTATTGAGTACTTTGCAGGTAACACAATCTGAATGCATAAAGTAGTGATTTGCTTTAAATTATTTCAAAGCTTCTCATCTCGCTCTGTATTGCTGCAAAATGTAGATAAGCTGTTTGGTGCACTAGATTTTTCATGCATTAAGTATTTGTGAAATGGGGTTGTGTGCTGTGCCTTGGAAATGCAATTAACATTGATACTTTTCTGAAGGTGCAATGGTATCATGTTGACTTCAACGTTTAGCAGTATTATGACTTAGAAAATGAAAGTGCTCCTCATCTTCCTCCTATTTTGCAGATGTGGTAAGGGCTACTTTGTAAGTCCTTGGGCAGTTATATTGTATGATTATAAGATGCTATATTTTTACTAGCAGTACTATTTCTATTGAGACAATACTGACAAATTAAATTTACAAAAAATATGTTATTGTACTGAAGAAGTGGAAAGGAGATATTCCCAGGACTAGAAAATGTCAGCTGCAGGGATAGTATGCTGTGCTCTTGGGAACAAATTTTGATGAGGGGAGATGATGAATCTAGTTAAAGGAAATGGGAAGAAATTTTTTTAAAGTCAAAAGCTGAAGCTGCTTGAAATCAACAATAACAACAGAAAATACTGAAAATGTTCAGCATGTCAAGTAGTATCTGTGGGAAGAAGAACAGGGGCAATGCTTTGGGTTGAAGAACCTTTGTTAGAACTGGGAAACGGGGAACTTGTTTTCTTCATTAGATGGATCACAAACCTTTGGTCATACATTTAAATCAGTTGATGAAAGATCTTAGAAGTGAGATGAGCTCTATAGAGGCTTGACTCTTAAATCACCTTGGAAAGGACATCATTCTTCTGGACCTCCAGAGGTTATAGGCTGGATAAATTGTTATTTTGTTCACTGATTTTAGAAAGTGACAAAAATTTATTTAACTGGGGACATCTAAATGCACTAACTTTTATCTTTCCTGGTCAGTGACATAACTTAAAGCCAAGATTTTTTTTTTCTGGTACAGTGCCATAAACAAGTCTGATAAACCAAACAACATTTGACAGAGAAAAGAGATGCACTATCAGCCGATGGTGCTTGGTAATAATGTGACAAAGGGACTAATGGGCAACAATAAATTTCCTAACAGTGGCAAGTATATTCCTCAGGAGGAGGTTGAAGTATTCTGTGGCTTCTTTCTGTCATTCAGGACTCAGCCTGGAATCTCTGCAGTAGCTAGCTGCATTGGCCTTGATCCAGTTTCTCCACAAGTGGCTATGAGAAGGGTTCTCTTAAGAATACTTATGGCAGCTATTCTTTAGGTATGCACTCTGTGTATCCCAGGTGGTGAAGCCTGTGAGGATCTACTGTGCTGTACATGGCTATTGGCAGGTTTCCTGAAAGCTCTTGTTGGTGATCTATTGATCTCAAGTGAAAGATTTTTCTGAGATATCAAAGGTAGAGGTATTTCAAACTCTGCTCTTGATTGGAATATGTGACCCAGCTTTCACAGCTATAGAGAAGAGTACTAATAGCATAAGCCTCCTTTTGTCTTCTGGGTTAGTGGATTGTTTGAGAACTATTGTAACCATTCAGCAAGAAGAACATTTAACAAACAAAATAACTGGATGTATGGTAATGCAGCAGTATACAAAAGGATACATACATTTAAATTTCCATTTTAAAATATCTGTTCTCTGTACATGTATCCCTTTGGGTATCATCAGCAAAAGGAGCATGTAGGTAGATATGGATTTAAATGCTGAAACTTTAGTTATTCTTTTCAGTCCAACACTTGAAGCCTGCAAGTAGCAAGAAGAGATCTGTTGTCAAATTGTAACAAATTATCAAGACTGTCTTTTCATATAATAGGCCTGTTATTCTTGGCGATTTCAATGTCTGCAAGTGCTTGGGAGTGTTGTGATCACAAATTTGGGAGCATGGGTAGTCTCAACAAAAATGACCAGTATATTCTTCAATTTTATGCCTCTTAAAAATTGACAATCTCAAGTATTTGTAAGCTGGCTGTAAGCAAATTAGCTGCAAGACTTGAGGTTACAGTCAAATCACCCATGGTCTTATTGAATGTTGGATAGGATACAAGGAATCAGCTGACTTATTCCTTCTCTTATCTTTGTATACTCTATCATAAAAATGACCATACTCATGTCAGACAAATTCCATTTACATTCCAAGAGATCAGTGCTGTCTGAAAGGCAAATGTCAACCAGCTTTACTAATATGAAAGATTCATGAATGTATTTCTCAAAATGATTAATTTGATTCTAACACCTTTATGGGGAAAATTGCAGGAACACATTGCAAACAGTTTATTAACTCAGCTTCTGCCCCACCAACATTTCACAGCATGCCCCTTAAAAGAACATCCTCTGCTTAAGGCAGATCTTTATTCTATTCCTCACAGCAATCATCTGGAGGTTTGTCTTAATGAGACTGAAAGTTTCTTCTAAAATTTGAAACTGTGGGCCTTTATGAATGAGATGTTGTGCTAAGCTTTCTTAGCTTGATGAGCTGGAAGTTGTAAACTGCATGGAAATGGTGATAGGATGACACTGTACAATAGATCTATGATGATTTACTCTGAACCAAGGGATGGAATTATCTGAAGACATAATGTACCAAGGACCAAATTCCTGAGATGAAATGGTTGACTGAAGAAAAGTTGCATAGGTTGGGCTATGCTCATTGATGTGCAAGGAGTTGTGCATACAAGCATGGACTTCAAGAAGTAAAAAGAAGTAATTTTGACAACTATGTTGGAAACACTAACTTACCTGGAGGATCTCCTGCCTCTTATAAATGGCAGCTTTCAATAGCAGCTGCTGCCTCAAATCATTGGGATGATCTTACAACAATAACCTTGCACTCAACATCAGTAAGTTCAAGGAATCGATTGCCGACTTCAGTAAGGGGAAATTAGGGTAACACACCAGACTCATCAAGGGATCAGCTGTGGAAAGGGTGAGCAGTTTAAACTTCCTGGGTGTTCCCTCTCTGAAGATCTATCCTGGGCCCAACATTATTGCAGTTACAAAGAAGGCATGACAGCAGCTATATTTCATTAGGGTTTTGAGGAGACTTGGTATGTTAACAAAGACTAGCAAATTTTTACCAATGTAGTTTTCTAACTGGTTGCATCACTGTCTGGTATGGGGAAAAAAAACATAGGACTGGAAAAAGCTGCAGAAAGTTGCAGATTCAGCCAGCTCCCTCATGGGCACTATCCTTCTCAGCGTCAAGGACCTCTTCAAAAGGTGCTGCTTTAAAAAAATCAGCATCCACCTTTAAGGATTCGCATCATCCAAGACATCTCCTTTTCTTATTGCTACCAACAAGGAGGATGTACAGCAGCCTAAAGACACTCACTCGACATTTCGGCACAGCTTCTTACCCCTCCACCATCAGATTGTTGAATGGACAATGAACGAAATCATGAACATTACATCAATTTTTTTAATATGCTCTCTTTTTTCACTACTTGTCTAATTTAATTTTTAAAATATTTCTTAATGTGATTTGTAATTTTCTATTGTGTATTACAGTGTACTGCTGCTACAAAACAAATTTCATGACAATGCCAGTGATTTTAAGTCTGATTCTGATAATGTAGAAGTATGGACTCTGGAATAGGCACTACTTGATGAAACATGATCCCATATCATGACATTGCGAAAGACATCTGGTGAAGAATTGGTGTGTTCAGGCGAAAGAAAGAAGCTGAAACCTTACCTAGAACGTGTTGTTCTAGATATTTGGTACATCAACTTGCCTTCCAACTTTGGGTAACGACTGTTCCTTAAGTGAATAAAGCCTTATTCTTCCTTATTAAGGCCTCGTTTTCCAGTTGAAGCCAACATTATATCTCTATTATGTGTGCACACTTTAATTTGTAGCAGCATTGTCAAAATGCAGTGCAGATTAATTTAAATCAGTTCACTGTAACTAGTAACTTCTATGTAATGGTGTTTATACATGGATGGAAACCAGTTTTGTTGTGCATGCATTTGAAGTGCAGCTGCTTTTCACAATTTATCTAATATAGCTGCACATTTGGATTTATAGGCCATTAATTTTAATCTTTATTAAGTGACAGTGTTAAAAATAATGAAATAGCCAAAATAGGCCAATAAATACAGCTGTCTTCCTAAAAGGTTTATTTATTCTTGGTCCAGAGAATGTTTAGCAGCATTGTTGGAATAGAATTGTCTTGTTCTTATCCCCATTTGGGCACTCTGTGGATAAAAGTTCAACTCCAAAAAAAAAAGGGGGTATTTGTCCTAGTCAGCTCATATTGGCTGACGTGTGCTCTGCTGGTTTGCTGTGATGAGAATCATCTGCAGATTGAGGTCAATCTGTCATTTTAGCTGAATGAAATTGCTGATGACCAGATGGGAGTGCGCATTGTGGCTGGATGCTTTGCTTCGGGGGAACTGAAAAATAAATGACATGGAACTTCTTGCCATGCTGTTGCTACTCTGATGTTTTAGTTAACCTTCTGACTGCTAAATTATTCATGAGCACTCCACTGCAAGTTATTCCAATATACGAGGGGTGATTGATAAGTTCGTGGCCTAAGGTAGAAGGAGTCAATTTCAGAAAACCTAGCACATTTATTTTTCAACATAGCCCCCTCCTACATTTACACACTTAGTTCAGCTGTCGTGGAGCATACGGATCTTGGACCTCCAGAAAGTGTCTACAGCAGGGGTGATTGATAAGTTTGTGGCCTAAGGTCTCATCTCCTTCTACATTGGGCCACAAACTTATCAATCACCCCTGCTGTGGACACTTCCTGGAGGTCCAAGATCCGTATGCTCCACGACCACTGGAAATGTAGGAGGGGACTATGTTGAAAAGTAAATGTGCTAGATTTTCTAAAATTGACTCCTCCTAACTTAGGCCACAAACTTATCAATCACTTCTTGTACTCTTCCTGATGCTTGTTAATATTATAGAAAACAAATTAGTGCAATGTCTGGTATACATAGCTGCTTTGCAGTTGAAGCAATAGATTAGCAGCTGAGAGATTTGTCTGAATTTCATTGGAATGCTGCGTACAGGTCCAAAACAAAAACATGAATTATCTTCATAGTTCCTGGATGAGTATTCCTGTAAGTTTTCAACTTGCCGTGTAAAGCTTTTAGATAGATAGATAGATAGATAGATACTTTATTCATCCCCATGGGGAAATTTAACTTGCTGTGTAGGCTTCTGTTTTCTGCCTGTTAAATTTTACTAAATTGAAGCATTTAGAAACTTTGCATTTAAAAAGAGGGTAAACTCCAATTTACATATGTTTATAAGAATCCAAGTCAGGTGCTCACATAATCCAAAATTGGAGCAGCAATTTAAAGATTTCTGTGCACGAAGAATAAGTGAATTTTCTCTTAAAGAGTTTAGGTTAATTTTTAATTTGTGTTTTCTGCAGTTATCAGGATAAATTTTGACTTGCATATCCTTTGCACTTTATGTGACTGAAATATCCTAACATTATTGAACTTTAAAAACAGAAAAGGAATATGACACTTGCTGCCTTGTGGTTTCTCCATTTACTGAGGTCATGACTGATGTCTTATCCCGGTGTGAATTTTTTATTTAATTTCTCATTGTGTTCAATCATACACAAACTAATCAAAATGGTATAACATCTTGGAAACATAAGACATTGCAAATGTTGGAATCTGGAGTGGAAAAACAAACTGCTGGAGGAACTTGGCAGGTCAGGCAGCATTTGTGAAGGAAAAGGAATTATCGACATTTTGGATTAAAACTCTGCATCAGGATTGGGTGTAGAAGGAGGATGCCCAGTTTAAGGAGGAGAGGGGAAAGCATGAGTAGGTGATAGGTGGATGTAGATGGGCTCAGAACTTATGGGCAGGTGTAGCTAGTTGGGGAAAGGGGAGGGTTGGTGTCTAGAGACAGCTGATGAGTGGAAACAGATGAGAGGAAAAATGTTGGTTTGGTTGCACTTGGGATACAGTGCACAGTTCTGGTCATCGTACCAGAGGAAGGGTATGAATAAGCTAGAAAGGCTGCAAATAAGTTTTACAAGGACATGACCTCTACTGGAGTGCTTTAGTTATTGGAGAGATGGAATAGGTTAAGTTTGTTTTCCCTGTAGAAAAGGAAACCAAGAGGTAACATGAAAGAAGTATATAAAATTGAGGTGTCTGAATTACAGGAGGTAACATGATAGAAGTATATAAAATTGAGGTGTCTAAATGATTAATAGAGTCCTGACGAAGGGTCTCGGCCCGAAATGTCGACAGTGCTTCTCCTTATAGATGCTGCCTGGCCTGCTGTGTTCTACCAGCATTTTGTGTGTGTTGTTGTTTGAATTTCCAGCATCTGCAGATTTCCTCATGTTTGATAGATAACCGGTGTCTGTTTTTGATACTAGGGATGGTCAAAATTAGAGGGCATAGATTTAAGCTGAGGGATGAAGTTTAAAGAAGACTTGAAAGGTAAAATTTTCAGAGTAGTTGGTATCTGGGTGAGCTGCCAGAGGAAGTGGTGGAGGCAGGAAAAGTAAACACCATTTAAGAGGCATGTTGACAGGTACTTGACTGAACAAGACAGAGGAATATGAATGCAGTCCACTACGATAAGTATAGGTGGGCAAATTGTTTGGCATAGACACAGTACGCTGAGGGACCTGTTACTATGCTGTACAATTGCATGACTCTAGACAACTTTTAAAGCAGTTTGTCACCCAGGCAATTTTGGTTTGCACTCTATCGCAAACATTTCCTTTACACTACCAACCTTTCTTTTCTCTGGAACTTTTGTCACAGGTTTTCTGAATTCTGATCCTCGTTTCACAGATGCTGCCTGATCTGGTGAATGCTTTCAGAACTTTCTGTTTTTTATTTCAAGCTTTCAGTATATGTAGTTTTTAAAGAAAATTCAAATGATTGGTTATGTTGACGTCAGTTGAAAGTTAAATTTTGGAGGTTCCAAAATGTGATGAGAACGTGCTATCTTTGTGGACTACGACGTACTATCAGTGACACTTAATTTTCCTTCAAAGAATGTTTTGAAGACTAAAAGAGTAACCCACGTATGAATACTGGCTAGTTTAGCAAACTTTTACCAGCTACCTATGATTGATGCTATGCAACATCCCAAGTAAATAAATTTGGGTTTAATTTCAGTTGTGACATAGCCTTGAATAGAAATTGGGTGCATGGTTCATGTGATGTATTGAACTGATGCAGGTTCAAGTTGGTTCATTACTGAGGGTGGTTGTGGGCAATTTCACCTTGGGAATCTTGGCCTGATCAGGATCCTGATGCTTATTGGTATATGCAGAGAATGGTCCATTTCTTAGCATTGCCAACATTGATCGAGTATTTTTAAAAATGAATCCAAATAATAAAATAATTGAAAATGAATAATAATATGCACATTTATACAAATTGCTCAAATGTTTTTTTAAAAAAAGTTAGAAAGACTTTCTGCCATAAGTCATTGTAGGCAGCAATAGAATTAATGGAAAAGGATTTAAAAAGAGAAGTGTGATATTTAATACCTTTCATCACTCTGTGTCCTTTTTCAGGCTGTTTATTTCCACACATCCCTAAACTGTACCCACATTGTGATAGTTGTGGAGGTAGTGGCTATTGCAAGGAAGCATGAAGGAAATGAACAGATTCTCTCGTGTGGATTTGGAATTCTTCACCTACCAAACAGACAGAAGCTTGCATCAGATGCAGATAGGAATCAAAAAGCTAAAAGGTCAGTATTTAAGGTTATCATGTGGTTTTACAGTAAAGTAGTAAGGTTCAAGGAATACTCTATATGAGTGAAACATGAGCATCTTGATAATTACAAATATTTTGTACAATAAAAGGTAAGAGACAATGATAAATACTTTAAATGTTGGAAATATGCACAGACTTGGGTGTATTAGTTCCTATGTACCTGCTGTGTTTTGTAACTAAAACAGCAAGACCAGCATTAATGGTAAAGATTCTTGGATGAGATGATTTTCTTTCAAAAGTTCTTGCATCACTGGGTCACTTATTTAAATGTTTCCTTTGTATTATACAATCAGCTTTGGCTGATGGTCTGTACCATGCTTTGCCCAGGAAGCACACCAATAATTTAATGTTCCTGTATATATTTTCTTTATCAGATTGTGCACTTTTGAGTGCCTTTTTGGTTTTGTTGTTGCTTTTTATCCCTGATCATTCATCAATTAGCATTTTGCCAAAATTGACCCTCTAGCATCTTCACTCCTCCACGAGGAAAGTCATCAATTAATTTATCAGGACTCCATCGTAAAACTGATCTGACTTAATTTATTTACATTGTCTATTCTCTTGTAGTTTGGACCAGGCAAGTAGATTTTTGTTGCCTTCCAAGTGAATATATAAATTAATGGAAGCTGAGCCTTCTGCTGTAATCTCATCACATTTTGTCAACCAGAAGAACAGACATTTTTGATCATTTTCTCTTTTTTGTCACCTAATAAAATTTCCATAAATGACAATATATTACCATACTTTCTAACATACCTGAATAGTATTTAACTCTTGAATATCTTTAATTATTTTGAGTCGATTTCCTTCTGCGGCCGAGAATTCCACAGGTTCAGGACAGATTTCTTCTAATCTGTCTTTCATGGCTTATCCTGTTTTGAACTTCCCAGGAGAATCCTTTTGTCCTCAGATAGAAACCTAAATTAAGATATAGTCTTATAAAGTCCCTGAACAATTCCCACTCGTGAGTGATCGAATTCCAGAGGAAGTGTTAGAGGTGAGTTCAATTACAATTGTAACCCTCTCACTGTGGCTCGTTACAAACTTGGCTTGTTAGTGAACTTTGGCTAACAGCCACAGGACTCGGCATTGCATGGGTAATGGTGAGAAGACCACCTTCAATGACCAGTATACGTCCAAGGTTGGAATGATTCAGATTCAACCAAACAGGAAAGTTGGAATATACCAATAATGGAATGGAAATAATGGTGAATGCTTTATAAATGCTGTCCCATGGAAAGTTATTGTTCACCAGGAAATAACAGATCCTACAATGGCATAAATTTAAAGTGGAAGTAGATTTACAGATATTTCAACTTTAACAGTTAATGGCCCCTTCCCCCCCCCATTACAGTTTAACCAGTCTCAATGTGCGCAGAAATGTTGGAGCTTTGATTACTCGTGCGCTGAAGCCATGTTCTGCATGAAAAGAGGTCAGTTCTTTCAAAATGGTCCAAGATGGGGATACTGGCATTTCATCCTTGGAACCATTTGTCTGTACAAAGCACTTCTCACACCAGGGTCTTCTACGGGTGGGATTCTGCAAGCATCTTACTTTGTGCTCTGCTCCGCACCACCTTTGCTTTTCAACCCCTACCAATCAAAGACCTAAAACCAGACCACTGTCCTTCAGAAATCTGTTCCCACCTAGTGCTCTTGAATATTTTATGGCATCCCACTGGACAGAATGTTACAGTACATTATCAAGACAGACCCAATTGGCTGTTACAACATTACTAGGCTGAGCGAATGGCTCCTTATCTGAGCCGAAGCCAAAACACTAATCTATGAAGCTTAACTAACAGGTCACAGTTTTTGCAGAAAACTGCTAAAATAAAAGGCATAACAGTAGAAATACAATAAAACATGTTCTTAACCAGGGTGTGACACAATGTTTAAAAGACATTTGGACAGATACATAGATAGAAAAGGTTTAGAGGGATGTGGAGGGAACTTTGGACCAAATGCTAATTGGGCAGCATGGATGAACTAAGCTGAAGGATTGTTTCTGTGCTGTATAATTCTGACTGCATGACATGACATCTGCTGGCTCTTCTATATTTAACCTGGATGACATCAAGGTGGTGCTGGAGAGTGGTGTCTTTTTGTGTGCAGCTTCCAAGGGAATCATCAAATATTCCCATGTAGAACTAGTATAGCTGAAATCTATAGTTAAAGGTATTTCAGGGATTTCAGAAAGCAATTTTGCTTTTAGAAGTTTAGAAAATCTTTAAAATTTGCCTGGACTGCACATCACCGAGAGAGCAAGTATAACCCAGGTTATTTAAACCCAAAGTTGTAATGTTAGAAAGTTCTACCTGTGGAGGGATGAAAATGAGGTTTACTGATATTTAAAAAAAAAGAATTTGGGGGGAAAAATAACAATGCGAGGGTGGAGCGGTCTAGACACAGGATGGACAAGGAGGGAAACGCAGCAAAAATTAGAAGCTGAAGACATGAACTGTTGAGAGTGGAATTAGTAGTTTCTTTACCCTACTAACTTGAAACCCTCAGGGTGAAACCCCTGGAGGGGAGACAATAGCGATAAAAGATTTAGCAGCTTTAACGAGACAATATAAGCAGAGACCAGTGTCCAAAATCCCTAGGGATTAGTTGGGGATTTGTTCTGTAAAATCATACCAAGGCATTTGGTCAAGTTTTTGTACAAGTTTGTGAATTGACTTATTGTGGATGATAAACAAATTCATTCCAATGAAACAAGCTGGGGAGCCACCCATGATGAAGAACCAGCACAGGAATGAAATGTGTAATGACGCAGAGGATATAATGCGGTTCGATGTACCAGTTTATTTTCTTTCGAAGAATCCAAGTTTGATTTTCTGCAAGAATTGAT
This sequence comes from Hemitrygon akajei, assembly GCF_048418815.1. Lineage (NCBI taxonomy): Eukaryota > Metazoa > Chordata > Chondrichthyes > Myliobatiformes > Dasyatidae > Hemitrygon > Hemitrygon akajei. Next base: position 14,077,192 of record NC_133152.1, on the reverse strand, counting down.
TGTTTTTGCAAAGACTTTGATAGGTTGCTGGATGAGATTTACTTTGTTTAAAAGTTGTGATGTTGGAGAATTGTTAAAGGAGTTAAACTGTGTATATATAATTTTTGAATTTAAACTTGTAGATATACTGCCTGGAACTGAAACTGAAGTTAACTATAATACTTGAGAATAGGAATTGTATTTGGTTTTCTAACTAACTAGGGACAAGTAAAAAGGGAAGTTTAGTCTGTAAACTTTTAAATAGGGAGTAACATTAGATCTAAGTAGTTATAGAAATCTGAGTAACAAAGGTTATTCTAATGACTCACTGATTCTAACTAAACAAGAATTTGGCTTTTGTTGCTATCTAAGATTTGGAACCTAAACAGAATGTTGGAATTTTGAATTGCTCTTATGTAAATATTTTGTATATATTGTTCTTATAAACAAACCTTATCTCCCAAAGTGTGTGGTTTCTATTCACTCTCCTGATACCTAGAACCTTCTGATGGACTATTAGCACCTAGTGTAATTTGATTTTTCTCAAGAGTGGGATGACTAGTCACTCACGATAAGACTGGTGCTACACAGGTGTTATACAAGTGCCGTTTCCATTGTTAAAGCATGTCCTTTAGCTGGGCAGTAGGTGAAACTATAACACAGGGCTCTGAGGCCCCTACTCCTACTGTCTTTCTGCTTAGTGTACAGTCACTGGAAAATAAAATTTGAAGACTTTAGAGGAAGATTGCAGTACCAGAAAGGAGTGCTGTATACTTGGCTTTACAGAGACATGGCTCACCCCCAGCACCCTAGACATGACATTCCATGTATCTGTTTAATGATTGAGTCATTGTGGCGCACGGACAAACATGTCCTATCTCAGTCCTTCTCCCCAACCTGGAACATCTGGGGGTCAAGTAGTTTTGTTCTATCTGCTGATTGAGTTTTTTGCTGTCATCCTGATTGCAGTGTATATTTCACCCCAGGGTAACATCAAGCTGGCACTGAAGGAGTTGAGCACTGTGCTCAGCAGGCATGAGTCAGTCACACCGATACCTCTGTGACCATTTGTGGGGTACCTAAACCAGACTAACTTGAGGAAGTCTGTGACAAACTACTCCCATGTTACAGTCTGCTAAAGGCTAGATCTGTGTGTTCTTTACTGGGGATCCAGAACACTACAAGAGGTTCAGGTACAACCTACAGAAGGCTATCATAAGACTGAATATGTAATTCCAAGTGAAGTTAGAGACACAATCGGATATGTGCCAGCTGTGGCAGGCTTTGCAAGGCCATTACTACTTACACTAACATCATAAATTGCTGTGATGCTTCACTTCTCAATGAGCTGAACATCCTTTATGCATGCTTTGAAAGGAAGAATAAAAGTATACTTGTGCAAATCCCTGCAGCATCTGATGAACTTGTGATACCTGTCTCAGAGGGCAGAATATCTTTCAAGAGGCAAATGCTTGTAAGCCATCAGTTCCTGATGATGTAGCTGGCAGGGTATTGGAAAGATCGCCAACGAACCAGCTGGAGTGTTCAAGGACCTTTTCAATCTTTCACTGCTTCAGATGGAGATTCACTCCTGCTTCAAAGTAGCATCAGTAATACTGCTGCCCAAGCAGAGCTGGGAGAGCTACCTCAATGACTATTGCCGGTAGCACTTTTATCTACTGATGAAGTGCTGGAACTGGTTGGTCATGGTTCGAATTAACTGTTGCCTGAACAAGGATTTGGACCTGCTGCAATTTGCCCACTGCCACAACAAATCTACAGAGGATGTAATCTCACTGACTCTCCAATTAGGTTAAGATGACCTGAACAATACCAATACCTACGCTAGGCTGTTGTTTATCAATTACAGCTTGGTGTTAACACTATCTCTTCAAGTCTTAACAAGCTTCAAAACCTGAGTTTCTATCTCCATCTGCAACTTGTTCATTGACCTCAAGAGACCACAGTCAGTGGAAATTGATGATAATGTTACTTTCTCTGACATTCAACACAGGCATACCTCAAGAATGCTCGCTTGGCTCGCTGTTCTATTCTCTACACACATGATTGTATGGCTAGGCATAGCTCAAACATCATCTATTAATTTGACAATGAACCCCAGTGTTGCTGGCAGAATCTCAGATGGTGAGAAGTGGTGTATAGGAGTGAGACAGATCGGCTGGTTGAGTGGTGTCACAACAACAACTATGTACTCAATGCCAGTGGGATCAGGAAAGTGGTATCCAGCATTAAGGAGCCTCACCATACAGGATATGGTGTCATCTCGTTTCTGCAATCAGGGAGAAGGTACAGGAGCCTGAAGGTGCACACTCAACATTTCAGGAACAGCTTTTTGTTCACCATAAGATTTCTGAATGATTTCATAATTGATACCACATTATTCTGCTCTCTTTGCACTATTTATTTTCTTTTAAAATATTTCTTATTGTAATTTGTAACTTATAACCATATAACAATTACAGCACGGAAACAGGCCATCTCGGCCCTTCTAGACCGTGCCGACGCTTACACTCACCTAGTCCCACTGGCCTGCACTCAGCCCATAACCCTCCATTCCTTTCCTGTCCATATACCTATCCAATTTTACTTTAAATGACAATACCGAACCTTCCTTTACCACTTCTGCTGGAAGCTCGTTCCACACAGCTACCACTCTTTGAGTAAAGAAATTCCCCCTCGTGTTACCCTTAAACTTTTGCCCCCTAATTCAAATCATGTCCTCTTGTTTGAATCTCCCCTAGTCTCAATGGAAAAAGCCTATCCACGTCAACTCTATCTATCCCCCTCATTATTTTAAGTACCTCTATGAAGTCCTCCCTCAACCTTCTATGCTCTAAAGAATAAAGACCTAACTTGTTCAGCCTTTCCCTATAACTTAGGTGCTGAACCCCAGGTAACATTCTAGTAAATCTTCTCTGTACTCTCTCTATTTTGTTGACATCTTTCCTATAATTTGGTGACCAGAACTGTACACAATACTCCAAATTTGGCCTTACCAATGCCTTGTACAATTTTAACATTACATCCCAACTCCTATACTCAATACTCTGATTTATAAAGGCCAGCATACCAAAAGCTTTCTTCACCACCCTAGCCACATGAGATTCCACCTTCAGGGAACTATGCACCATTATTCCTAGATCACTCTGTTCTACTGCATTCTTCAGTGCCCTACCATTTACGATGTATGTCCTATTTGGATTATTCCTACCAAAATGTAACACCTCACACTTATCAGCATTAAACTCCATCTGCCATCTTTCAGCCCACTCTTCTAACTGGCCTAAATCTCACTGCAAATTTTAAAAACCTACTTCATTATCCACAACGCCACCTACCTTAGTATCATCTGCATACTTACTAATCCAATTTACCACCCCATTATCCAGATCATTAATGTATGTGACAAACAACATTGGACCCAATATAGATCCCTGAGGCACACCACTAGTCACCGGCCTCCAACCTGACAAAGTTATCCACCACTACTCTGGCATCTCCCATTTAGCCTCTGTTGAATCCATTTTACTACAATATTAATACCTAATGATTGAACCTTTTTTAAGTATTGCACTGTACTACTGTCACCAAGCAACAAGTTTCATGACGTATGTCAGTGATAATAAATCTGCTTCTGATCTTTAACAATTTCAAGTAATTTTGTTAACCAGGTTTACTTTTCAGTGTTGATGATGCTAGCCTATGATAATACATATGTCTGCTGTGTTAACCATGTCCATAATCGCTTAATTTTTTTTTTAAAAAAAGCTTATCCAGCTACATACAGAAAATGGCCTGTAGTGACTTCTCTTTCCATACATAGAAATTTTCCTTTGGTGCCCTCCCAAGGAGCTGATCTTGGTTCTTACATAGTGAATGTAGTCTTTCTGTATTTTCAAATGGCATTTTAGAAGATACCATATAAAAGCTTCGTACATTAAATAAGGGCTCATGGCTTAGCATAAATGAAGGATTGATAAAAGATAAGATAAATAATAATAGAGCAACAATCTATTGGAGGAACATAGCACATTGTGCAGCATTGGTGGGGTGGGGGGGGTGCAGGGGGAACTGTCAGTGGTTCTTGTTGGAGCCTTGTAAGAGGGCTAAGAGTAGAGAAGGATATAGCCAGTATAAAGAAGAGGGGGGAAGGGTGAGATGTGAGCAGGTGATGAATATCTCTCTACCCATTAGGACTTCACTACTGTTCTTTGAAAGTCGCTCTGGCCCCTCGGGATCAATGTGCTTGGCGTATAATGGGCAATTTCAATCTGACTGAAGCTTGGAAGTTGATTGGAACTTGCAACAAGTTATAAATGAGCAGTTAAAGGTCATTGGATGAAAGGTATCTCTGAACTGCATCTGTGCAGACGGGAAGAAGATACATCTTCAATATGTACAGAACTTGCCTTCAGTATATAACTGTGATCATCAGGTCAGGAGCAAGGCAAGGAACACAGTGACCGAGTTCCCTGTTCACTAACATGAATCTAATGTACTGTTGCTAAACTATGCCACCCCAGTGAAATTTTTGACAGCAACATTAGCATGAGAAAGAAGTTTTGAGGATATGGTTGCATGCATAAGTTATTAAAAGAACAAGGCTATTTGTGCCTCCTTCATTTATAATATCACTGCTGATTTGATTATGACCTCAACTTGATGTCCCTGACTGTTTGCAACATTCCTGTGAGAAATACTTGAATATGTACATACCAACATATCAAATATTACTTATGGTGTGTTGTTACAAGGATCAGTCTTGGGCCCTCAGCTATTTATAATTTGCGTTAATGAACTTTTTGGAACAACAGTCTAACAGTTCCAGATTGTCTGATAGACAATTCAAGGCTAGGTAGAAAAGTGAATTATAAGAAGGATGAAGAATATCTGTAAAGGGTATAAAGAAGTTGTAAATGTAGAAAAGAAGGTGGCAGATGGAGTATAATGTAAGGTTTTGTACTGGCAGCACAATGTTCCAGAGCACTGTGCCAAAGTTTAAAGCACTTGTTAAAAAAATAATTCAGTAAAGCATAGATGCTTTTAAAAAGTGAAATGAAAGGTTTATAAATACTAAAAAAATTACTATGAAGAGCAGAGAATAGTAAAAAAAACCCACTAAATCCAATCAGTGTTTGGTGTTACCACCCTTTGCCTTTTAAAATTGCATCAATTCTCTTGGGTATACTGTTGTGCAGTTTTTTTTTAAGAAAACTAGCTGGTAGGTTGTTCCAAGCATCTTGGAGGACTTGCCACAGTTATTTTGCAAGACTTTGGCTTGCTCGCTTGCTCCTGTCTCTCCAGGTAACCCCAGATAGCCTAGATGTTGTGATCAGGACCCTGGAGGCCATATCATCTGTTGCACAACTCCTGGTTCTTTTCACTGAAGATGGTTCTTTATGACTTGCCCATGTGTTTGGGGTCATGTTCCTGCTACAGAATCAAGCTAGGACTGATCAGACACCTCCCTGATGGGACTGCACATTGGTTGAATATCTGTTTGTACTTTTGAGCATTGAGGATTCCATTAATTCTGACAAGGTCACTAACTCCATTTGCAGAAGTGCAGCCCCATACCTGCAGAGAACCTTCACATGCTTCACTGTTAGCTGCAGGCACTCATCCGTGTAGTGCTGTCCAGCAACTTTACAGACAAGCTGCCCTGTTTGAGCCAACAATTTCAAATTTTGACTTGCCTGTCCAGAGCACTTGCTGCTAGCCTCTTTTTTTTGAGCATAGATGAGTCTTTTGTCTTTGTTTACTGATCCAATTGGATCATGGCTGATCCCATTTTCCTCTCAGCCCCAATCTCCTGTCTTCTCCCTGCATCCCTCCGTGCCCTGACCAATCTATCAGCCCCTGCCTTAAATATACGTAAAGATGTCCTCCACAGTTGTCTGTGGCAAAAAATTTCACAGATTCACCACTCTCCGGCTAAAGAAATTCCTCCTCATCTCCATTCCAAAAGGATGCCCCTTACTCTGAGGCTGTGTCCTCTGGTCTCGGACTCTTCCACCATAAGAAACATCCTCTTCACATCCACTCTGTCAAGACTTTTCACCATTCATTAGGTTTCAATAACGTCAACCCTCATTCTTCTGAATTCTAGTCAATATAGGCCCCGAGACATCAAAACACTTCATGTGACAAGCCATTCAATCCAGGAATTATTTTCATGAACCTTCTTTGAACCCCTTCCAGTTTCAGCACATTCTTTCTAAGATGAGAGGCCCAAGCCTGCTCACAATACTCCGTGAGGCGTCACCAGTGCTTTATAAAATCTCAGTATTATACCCTTGCTTTTATATTTTAGTCCTCTTAAAATGAATGCTTAACATTGCATTTGCCTTCCTTACCACAGACTCGTATCTGCAAATTAACCTTTAGGGAATCCTGCATAAGGACTCCCAAGTCCCTTTGCACCTCAGTTTTTTTTTGTATTTTCTCTCCAGTTAGAAAATAGTCCACCCTTTTATTTCTTCTACCAAAGTTCATGACCATACACTTCCCAGCACGGTATTCCATCTGCCATTTCTTCGTCCATTTTCCAAATCTGTCTGTCCTTCTGCAGCCTCTCTATTTCATCAAAACTACCTCCCTCCACCTATCTTCATATAATCATCAAACTTGGCAACAAAGTAATCAATTCCAGCTTCCAAATCATTGACATGTAATGTAAAAAGAATCAGACCCCTGTGGAACACCACTAGTCACTGGCAGCCAACTAGAAAAAGCTCCCTTTATTTCCACTCTTTGCCTCCTGCCAATCAACCTCTAGTTTATTCATGCTAGAATCTTTCCTGTAATATCATGAGCTCGTAGCTTGTTGAGCAGCCTCGTGTGGAACCTTGTCAAAAGCCTTCTGAAAAATCCAAGTACACAACATCAACTGATTCTGCTTTGTCTTAGCACCTACTTGGCACGTGCAGTAACTCACTGAGCTCTCTATGCAGAACCTCATCACTCATCCTACCCACGTCATTGGTATCTACATGGACCATGACTTCTGGCTGTTCACCCTCTCACTTATAAATGCTGAGGAATCAATTCAAGATATCCCAGACCCTGGCACCTGAGAGGCGACATACTATCTGGGAATCTTGTTCTCTCTGAGAGAATCTCCTGACTGTTCCTCTAACGAATCTCCTGCCCACAGTGCTCCTCTTCTTCCCCCCCACCCATCCCCTTCTGAGTCATAGAGGCAGACTTGGTGAAAGAGAGCTGGCCACTATGACTTTGTCAGGTCAAACCCCCCCGACATTATCCAAAGTGACATACCTATTGTTGAGGGGGTTGGCCTCACTCATTGTCATTAGCACCTGCTGTTATCTTTGTTTAATCATGCACTGGGCTATATAGCTACAAATTAAGTTTTATTTGAAAAGTGGTTTATTACATGATATGATACTTCAATGAAAATAATGATTGGAAATCAAAAAATTGTTAATTTCTACTGACACTGTAGCAGAAGACAAAGTCATTAAAATTCATGTAAAAAAATCTAGGGTGATTAGGACTTTTGTACAGTAATATAGATAGAGGGGAAGGTATTACTCAACAGAACAAAAAGTCACAGCATTGCTTAGAGGCCATGTTGGATGGCTCCTTTACTAGGCAACATGTGTGGAAATGAGGAATAAGAAAGGTTAATTTGTTTATTATAGACATCCTTATAGTCTTTGGGATTTGGAGGAGCATGTTTGTAGAGAGATAGCAGATATTTGTAATAAAGATAAGATTGTGATGATAGATGAATTGACTGGGGCTCCCATACTCCCAAAGGACTTGATGCAATAGAACTTTAACGTGAATTGTCAAATGCGTTCAGCAGAGTTTCCTTAATATTTAGCGGTCTCAGCTGGATCTCCACTTGGGGACTGAGGCTGAGCAGTTAACAGAAGTATGTATAAGGGAACACTTTGGACCTAGTGATCATAATTCTGTTGGTTTCAACATAATTATGGAGAAGGGCAAGATTGGTCCTTGGTTGAGATTCTGAATTGCAGAAAGGCCAATTTTGATGGCATCAGAAGAGATGTAGGTATAGATTGGGTAGGTTATTCTCAAAGAGATGCTTGGTAAGTGGGAGGTCTTCAAAAGTGAAATTTTGAGGGTACAAAATTTGTAAGTTCCTGTTTGAATAAAAAACAAGGCTAGAGGTTTAAAAACCTTGATATTTATGGGATATTGAGGTCTCAGTTAAGAAGGAGGTGCATAGCAAGTGTAGCCAGCTTGGGACAAATATGGTATGGAACAATAAGGAGTGGATGAAATGCAGGAGAAGACTGAAGAGGAAGCTCAGAAAGGCTAAAAGGGAACATGAAGTTGCTCTGGCAGACAAGGTGAAAGAGAATCCTAAGGGCTTCTATATACACAGGTATGTTAAGTGCATATAGATAGCAAGGGACAAAATTGATCCTCTTGAAGATCAGTGTGTTTATCTATCCATGGCTTTGAAAGAGATGCGGCAGATCTTAAATGTATATTTTGCATCTGCAAACGCAGGGTCTAATTAATTGAGGCCAAAGAATTGGTAGGCCATGGATCATATCCAAATATGAGCATACAGCAGAAAATGCAGGATCTCCCAGTGATCACCCATTTTAATTCCACTTTCCATTCCCATTCTGATATGTCTGTCCATGGCCTCCACTGTCGTGATGAGGTCACACTCAGGATGGAGGAACAACACCTCGTATTATGTCTCAGAAGCCTCCACCCTGATGGCATGAACATCGGTTTCTTGAATTTCCAGTAATGCCCTCACCTTCACTATTCCCTATCTCTTTTTCCCTCTCACACCTTATCTCCTCGCCCACCCATGCCTCCCCCTTTTCTTTCTTCCGTGGCCTTCTTTCCTCTTCTATCAGACTTTCCCCTTCTCCAGCCCTGTATCTCTTTCACCAATCAACTTCCCAACTCCTTACTTTATCCCTCCCCATTCAGATTTTACCTTGTGTTTCTCTCTCCCTCCCCCCCACACCCTTTAAATCTGCTCCTCAGATTTTTTTCTCCAGCCCTGCTGAAGGCTCTCAGCCTGAAATGTCGACTATACTCTTTTTTCATAGATGCTGCCTGCCTGCTGAGTTCCTTCAGCATTTTGTGTGTTGGTTGGTTTGATGGGAAAGGATATGCTTTTTTTAGTGGTACATGTGGTGTAAATCTAATACTGCACATCAGCCATGTAGCACCATCCCTACTGTAAAGTATGGTGGAGGTAGCATCATGCTATAGTGATGCTACAGGGACAGCAGCAGAGACAGGAAACCTGGTCAAGATTGATGAGGAGATGAGTGCTCCTAAATACAGAGAGATCCTAGATTAAAAACCTGCTGGCCTCTGAAAGAAAATTTAAAATGAGAGCAAACACGAGGAAATCTGCAGATGCTGGAAATTCAAACAACAACACACACAAAATGCTGGTAGAACACAGCAGGTCAGGCAGCATCTATAGGGAGAAGCGCTGTGAACGTTTCGGGCCGAGACCCTTCGTTAGGAGGGGGAATGAGGGGGAAGTTTGTTTCTCAGCAGGACAATGACCCAAAGCTCACTGCCAGAGCAAGCATCGAGTGGCTTCAAATAAAGAAAATTGATGTCCTTGAGTGGCTCAGTCAGTGTCCTGATGTTAAACCAATTAAACGTTTCTGGCAAGACCTCAAGATTGCTGTCGACTACTGCTCTCTGACTAACCTTAAATAGCTTGAACAAGGAGGAATGGGCAAATCTTGCTCCATCAAGTAGTGCAAAGTTAATTGGGATTTAGTTGAGTTGTGCAAAGTTAGTTGGCTGTAATAGCTGTGAGAGGTGCAATGTACTGAACAAAGGGTGATGAATACTTTTGAACTGCTGACATCTCAGATTTTGGATTTTTAGTTGTTCATGCTTTACAAGTTTTTTCCTGTTTTGGGGCTCTGCTCTTGGGAGAGGGGAAGGAGCATTGATTTCACAAAAAAATCCTCAATTAAATTGATTAAAATACCTGGTTGTAAGACTCATTTATGTAAAGAAAGGGTTGGGGCTGGATACTTTTTCAAGGCACTGTATAAGTATTTGGATAAACAGGGCCTGATTAAGGATAGTCAACACGAGTTTGTGCATGGTAAGTCGTGTCTAACCTATCTTGTTGAGTTTTTAAAAATGGTTATAATGAAGGCTGATAAAGGATGTTGTTTTCAAAGACTTTAATAAGGTCTTTGACAATGTCCTGCATGGGAGATTGGTCAAGAAGGTTCAGTTGCTTGGCATTCAGCAGGAAGTAAATTGGATTCAGCATTAGCTTAACATGAGAAGCCAGAGAGTGATCATAGATGGTTGTTTCTGACTGGAACCTTGTGACTAATAGTATGCTGCAGAAATTGATGCTAGGTCCATTGTTGTTTATCATCTGTATTAATGATTTAGTTGATAATGTCGTAAACTGTATCAGCAAATTTGTAGATGACGCAAAGATTGGTGGCAGAGTGGACAGTGAGGGAGGCTATCAAAGCCTGCAGCATGATCTGGATCAGCTGGTAAAATGGACTGAAAAGTAACAGATGGACAAGTGTGAGGAGTTGCAGCTTGGGAGAATAAATTGGGGTTAGGGCATGCATAGTGAAAAATATGGTACTGAGGTGTGCAGTGGAACGCAGGAATCTGGGAATGCATATACATAATTCCTTGAAAGTGTTGTCACAGGTAGATAAGCTTATAAAGAGATTTTGGCAATTTGTATTGAGTACAGGAGTTGAGATATTATATTGAAGTTGTATAAGATGTTGATGAGGCTGAATTTGGAGTGTAGTGTGCAGTTCTGGTTACCTATCTACAGGAAGTGTATCAAGCTTGAAAGAATTCATAGAAAATTTGAGGATGTTGGTGGGACTTGAGGACCTAAGGGAATGATTGAATAGGTTTGGACTTTATTCCCTGGAGCATAGGAGAATGAGAGGAATTTGATAGAGGTACATAAAATCATGAGCAGTAGAGATGCAGGCTTTTCCCCCCTGAGATTGGATGAAATTGGAATTAGAGACCATAGTTTAAGGTGAAATATTTAAGGGGAACCTCAGAGGGAACTACTGCAGTCAGCGTGTTTGAGTGTGGAGCGACCTGTCAGCGGAAGCGGTGGATGGAGATTCAGTTGCAACAGTTAAGATATGTGCAGGAGAGGGGAATAATGGAGGGTTATGGTCCAGGGCCGGGTAGGTAGGACAAAACAGAAAAACGTCAGCATGGACTAGATTGGCCGACAGGTCTGTTTCCGTGCTGTATGACTCTGACTTACTAAACTTGTGTTACTTCTGCTGATTGTGGACTCTTCTAGCTACAGCATTTGTGCTGCAGTTTGGCAGATTAGATTGTCAATGCTTTGTAGAACTTGCCTCATCTTTTTCATTCCGTTTCCTTCAGTGTTACTGGGCATGGATTCTGCTCAGCTGGGTTATAGCACAGGATAGTGAAGAGAGACACTTCCACCCATGTGTTTAAAATTGTTGGATGGAATGCAAAACTAGTTAGTAATATGAGAAAGGATCTAGTGCTATATGATGAATAAAGTCTTCTCAGGTTTCCGACCAGATGCAAGTATCGATTGTAACCAATGTTTCAATGACAGACTCCACCATCTTCATCAGAGATATTGCTTGCACATGTCAGTCTGGTGGTATTTATACCACTGTATTCTGTTGCTCCTGATTGGTTAGTCCTCATACAATTAAATTTCCGCTCTCCAACCTTGTTTACAATCAAATTCCAGTTCTTAGAGTGATACCTTTTGTCTTTGTTAAAAATCTTTTCCTCTAGTTTTATTTTGATGGCTTCCTTTATTAAGCGGTCCGAAAAGCCATTGGCATTGCACAGTAATTTTGTGCCGTCAAAGTCAACCGTAAGGCCATTGTGAATACAATGTTCTGTTACTGCATATTTATTTATCAAAAAATTATTTATCCTTCTCCTCCTGTGAGAATTAACACCTGGGTAAATGTAGAGTTAAGAGTAAATAGTTTAGGAGGGACAATTAAAATGGTGTGTCTCTTTTTTTTATATAATCCGCTTGACATAGCGGATTATAGCTTGTGATGCCCTCCAAACAGACTTCAGCAGAACGCTCAATAATAATTGCTCATTGTTGTGGTATCCACAATTTTAAATCTTTGTCAGGTGCCCACCATACTATCCTGGCAAGTTAGTTCTGTGGGAAGTCTGCAGAAACATTAAGATTGGTGTAAAGAACTTTAATAAGGGGTGATTAACTACATTAGTAGTGTATATTTAAATGCATATAGTTGTTGTGGTTGCTCATGTTAATGTTGAGCACAATGAAATGTTTGGCTGGTCTGCTTGTCATGTGAAGGAGTATGAGGAGTCCAGCACGAACTACACATGGCACCCATGATGTTGGAGGAATTCTGCAGGTCAAGCAGCATCTATGGAGAAAAATAAAGAGTTGGCATTTCAGTCCAGGACCCACAATAACTCCAAATGGAAGATGAGGTACTGCTCCTTGAGCTTGTACTCAGTGGCCACTTTATTAGATAACCTATACACCTCTGAATACAAATACCTAATCAGCCAATCATGTGGCAGCTATTCAGTGCATAAAAACATGCAAAAGTGGTCAGGAGCTTCAGTTGTTGTTCAGACCAAACATTAGAATGGGGAAGCGAGTTTTGATTGTGGAATGATTGTTGGTGCCAGATGGGGTTGTTTGCGGATCCCCAAAACTGCTGATCTCCTGGGATTTTCACTTACAACTGTCTCTAGAGTGTACAGAGAATGGTAAACAAAAAGAAATTCAGTTAGCAGCAGTTCTGTGAGTGAAAACACCTTATTAATGAAAGAAGTCAGAGGAGAATGGTAAGACTGGTTGAAGGTAAGAGTGACTGAAATAACCATACTTTACAACAGTGGTGTACAAAAGAGCATCTGAGTGCACAACATGTCAAACCTTGAAGTGGATGGGCTACAAAAGCAGAAGGCCACTCAGTGGCCACTTTATTAGCTATAGGAGATGGCTGATAAATGGCCACTGGGTATATTTTGGGCATCGTGGGACAATATGGGAAGTTAGACAGTTGCCAGAGTGGGAATGGGATAGAGAATTAAAATGATGAGTGACTGGAAGCCTTATGGACTGAATAGAGATTTACTGCCAAGCTGTTAAATCTGCATTTGGTTACTCCAATGTAGAGGAGACCTTAGTGTGAACGTTCAATGAAATATGTTAAATTTGGAAAAAAAGTGTGACTTGCTTCTCCTAGAAGGTCCGTTTGGGTTCCTGGATGTTGGTTAAAATGGAAGTTGTTGGATCTACTGTGGCTATATAGGAAGGTGTTATAAAGAGAAATGGTTAGTGGAGGGAAACGTCCTTTTATCATGCTCAAAGGGGCAGAATCAAGGATGTGTCTGGTGGTGGAATCCCACTGGAGGTGGCATTAGTAGATCCATTAATGTTGAAGCTGAAGTTATGAAATTGAGAACAAGGGAAATCCCAACTTTGCTGTGGCTAGGACATTGGTGTTGGGATGAGAACAGAAATGCAGAAAACAAAAGATATGTTTGATGTACAGATTTAATTTAGAAAGTTGATTTGTATTTTGGTTTTCATTTGTCCTTTTGGTCCAAGTGTAATTGTCAATAACTGGAAATGTAAAAGTTGAAACTGTTGGGAAATGAGAAATATGAGGTAATTTCTATTGCAGTCTAGTGAGCTGGCCTCTAATGGCCTGTACAAGAAAAGGGTCTTTCCGTGCCATTCTCCCACACTCTCTTTCTAGTAATTCCCATCTGTCTCCCTCATTTTCCCCCTCCTTTATAAGCTGGTTTTGCAAAGTCCATGACTGCCTTCTTGCAACATTGAGACTGGCTTTGTGACTATGCAACTGTAAAAACCACACGTTCACATTTATCTCTATTTGTAGCATTAGTTCGTTGTTATGAATGCCTTGGCATTCAGCTAAACAACAATAATTTATTGTTTCCCCATTTTTCGAGTCATGGAGTGTATTCACATTCAGATAACCATGTACACCTACCAGGATTATTTTACCAACAAAATTAATTCATAACCTTGTATATAATTCCTCCATTCAAGGACTAGAATCCTTACAGTAATTGTACAACTCAATTATGTGAGGCAACATTTGCATGTAATGGCTGGACAATCCTGGCAAAGCTGCATGCTCAGTTTGCTTACAGCTCTCCTTTAAAGGCAGTAGGATGAAATCTGTTCTCTTGCCTCAGAACATCTGTAGGTGTTGCTTTGCAATATGAGTGTTTTTCTCCTCCTGTCCCATTAAATTATACAGTGGACAGTGGTGGCATTACAAACGTAAAAATTAAGAGTAGATGTAGGGCATTCAGCTTGTTAAGCCTGTTCCTTCATTCAATAGGATCATGGCTGATTTGAATATATCCTCAACTCAATTCCTACCTATTTCTATTAATCTTTGGTTTTATTATAGGTAGACTGAAGAGCACAAAGAAAATACAAATTATGCTTTTGTAGAGTAAAACACAATATGGAAATATAACTTCTAAAGTACAGTTTAAAAGTAGATTTTTTATTTAAACTTTCAATAATTTGAATAGATGAGCCTGATTAATGTAAAGATTAGATATTATTGTTGAATTACTTAATATAATTAATTAGTCTGATGTATTTAAGATGTCTTCAAGGTGCCTAAGTTTTCAGTCCTTGGAATTAAAGAATTTATCTCAGGAGTAACATAGAAAATGTGAAATTTATGCCAAGTAAATTATGCCAAATACTCTTATGCGGAGTATTTCTCTTCATTGCTTAATCATTGTCGTTTTATAATGCTGTACAGTCTGTATTTGGGAACTGATAACTCCATTGCATTTCAATGCTCAGTGGTTAACGATGATTTGTTGGTGTTGGAAATTGATTTTTCATTTGATTTAGTCGTAAAGTAATTATGGTGAGCTGACATTGAAATTCAATTAGTGTTATAAATATAAAAATACTCAGATATAATATGATTAATAGCAATAACCACATGATACTTTTGAAATGAAGAACAAAATTAGGCATTCTTGCCAAACTTGTTTGTAATATTGAAAAATATTAAGTGAGGTTTAATATATGGTATATTTCATTGAACATCTATATACTTATGATAGTTGTAGTATTAAAATGTGAAATATGTAGACCTACTGTTGCAATATTGGGGTTATATAATTATTTACAAACATGCGTTGGTCTTTTTCAGTGGTCTTCTGTGTATAAATTCATAACTATGTCCTTCAGCCTGCCTAGTTGTGGCAGGCACCAGTTGTATTTCTCATCGCCCAGCATGTGAAATGGATTAGGAATTGACAGATTATAGAAAATAACCATTTTGGAAAATTGAAGACCTCACCAGTTTCTATCATATATTAATCCATTGTGCCTTAAAGACAAATGATAAGGTCAGGTAATTGAAATTTTGTTGGTTTGTTTTCATTCTTGGATTCCTAAAGGGAAATCTGGCATTATCACCTCTTTACTCTTGCCTTTATTATTGTATTCATGATGGCTTGCTGTCTCCATGAAGTTACAGGCCTATTTAAAAACCACCTTCAGTGTCAGGTATTTGAATTTGCCATGGATGCTTGTTGTCCTAGAGCAATTTTTCAATACCAACCTAAACTAAGAATTATTTCAATGTACTTTTTTCAGTACATTTAATAAATGTACTTCTAAGAGCTATTCACCATCCTAAATTAAAGTTAATAGCTACTTATTTTTTCTCTCTGAAAACTTTAGGTTGAACCTCTTCCATGGCACTCCAAGAGCATTGTTGCATCCAGCATTAGAAGACCCTATTGAGAGTAAGTCAAAGTTCTTTTTCCTGTTCAAGATCCCTGTTTCATCTATTGATGCAGATGAACATTGAGTATAAATTACTGTCATAATATATAAGCATTTAATTTATTTGAAAGCTCTGACAAATAAGGAGAAAGTGTGGTTGATATTCTGCCCCACCATTCTCTGATTCTCCGAGCTGCCACGTTGGTTGAAAACTCTGCCTTTGGTTTTGGTTCCATTGCCTCTAGTCGATGTATACCTCTGGAAGAAGTGGAAAGGCTGTCATGTGGCCTCTATAGTTCAAGCATCTGGAAAGGCACAGTCAGCTTACGTTTTGGAGCTTGGCCCTTAAAGGCATAATTCATACTGAAAAATATATATTTATTTGAAAATGAAAGTAGCATATACTCACCAGTTTAACCTGTGTTAAGTGTTTTATTAATAATGGAATTATAATATTTTTCAGAAATGTGAAGAGTTTGCAATTCCATTAGCAATACTTTAATGATGAATAAATGAGTTTCATTGACCTTTCAAACTTTTTTTTAACAGTTCTTCATATGAATGTTGTATAATGTCTTACAAAGTATCCCAACCCGAATCAATCATTTGCATTCCACTTCAACCCACTGGAAAACATTATTTTTTGGAATTAAGGCCAGGGAGAGACATCTGAGAAATAAATAGGTGGGCTTTTATAGGAGGCATTTCTTTCTCTTACAGAGACAAAGAAAGTAATTGATTGATGAGAAATAGAATGTGAGTATTTCCACTCAGAGCTTGCAAGGGTTTGGAATTCACTGGTTGACAGGATGGGAGAGGCAGCATTCACCCACATTTAAAAAAAAAACACAACTCACTCATGCTTTGAATCAGTTTTGGAAGAGTTTGTGTTCCAGAATGGTGAGAAATTTCTGTGTATGTGATGAAATTGTATTGAAATTGTAGCTGAAATTTCATTGGCACAGGCTAACCATTCAAAACTGACGGTTTTCTAAACTCGTCTAGATAAGGAAGACCTATTTTCCTGGTTCAGATCAATGTGAGGATTATTTCATTGACCCTGAGCTGTGTAAGGGCCTTGAATGGATGGAGTTGCTCCACCCATAAAATTCTTCTGCAAATACCTCATCATTTTCAGAGCAAAAAAAAATCAGTAAAAGAATTCAAGAATAATTAAAAGAAATTAACAGTAAAGTCAAGTTTAAGTTCTAACTAATCAAAACATTAAACTACTAATTTGAAGAACATATCTCCCCTTTGTTTTTGTTTCTCCATTTTGATGTCTGTTTTGTCAAGAATAATCTTTCTATTGCTGGATTTGCTTTTATTTCAGCAGTTGAGGTAATATTTAATGGTATGGATATCTTCCAGGTTCTAGTGATTCATTACTATGATTAGTAGCTCTAAAATAATGTCGGTACTATTTGAATGAGCTACATGGGCTGACAGGGAAAATGTATCATCTATCTCAAAACACCCTGGAATACTTCAGTTCTTAGTTCCGCAGCAATTACCAAATTTTAAAATGTATAAACGTAACATTCATTGGTGACCATGGGTTCATAAAATCACAAATTTATTGTTTGATTGAAAAAATTCAGTGGGGAAGGCTTACTTCCACTCTACTAAAGAAACAGATTTTGGAAAATGGATCTGAATAGATTTTATGCAAATAATTTTTCAAGTGATGTCTCAGGAATGCTTCAGATCCACAGAGTAGCAGCAGCATCTTGAATGTGCATGAAGATTAGGTGCAGGGAATATCACAGTCATACCTGACAGCATTGTGCTCTTTTCACTACATTAGTTTTCAACTACAGTAACTAGCCCTGAATCTGCAACTCCATTCCAGGGTTAATCCCCTGAGTTAACCATCTCCCTACTGTATGTCCAGTGCTGCTGTGGACCACAGCATATTCCGCTTCGTTGCTTATTTCTGTGACCTGCCAGTAGTCTCAGGGAATCAGTTGAAGCACCTTGTAATTTTGTAAGCCTCCCCTGAAACTGAATGGGAAATGTTGGCTCATGGGAAAGAATTATATTACCTTTTTTTAAACACTTTGCACCATGACAACAGATGAGTCTGGACCTCACTAATTGTTAGCCCTTTGAGTACAGCAGGCTAGCTGTACTGAGGCAACCTTGTCATGTTGAAGTGCTGGGAATTTGGGAAGTAAAAGCATGGTTTAGTATAGATGACTAATGATTTCAGGACTAATGATAATGGAAAATCTGCCTCAATGTGCTTTATTGTTCTAAATTTAGGATTGGATTAGATTTAAATTGGTTATTGCCACATATACCAGGGTTCAATGAAATTCTGTGTTCACATGAAGCTCAGCATGAACAGTATACATAATAGTAATGAATACTATGACTAGCAGAATGGTGAAAAGATTTTGCAGCAATCTGAAGTATTGCAAAAAAAAAATAATGGTGACAATAGTAGAATAACCATAAAGGTAGAGTTATGAATATGAGAACACGGTAGCACCACTGGGAAAGAGGTATGAAAAAGGTGATTGGTTTGGGAGTCAAAGTCAAATCAAAATAAATTTATTATCAACTAATGTATATGTTCCCATAAACTACCTTGAGATTCATTTATTGCAGGCATTTGCAGGAAAATAAAATGATACAATAGAATTTATTAAAAACTATACATAAATAAATTATAACAGCTACAGTACAGAGAGTGCACAGCAGGTAGACAGATCAAAAGTCAATCTTATGCTAAGGTACTGTTCAATAGTCTTTAAACAGTGCGATAGTTTGTCATTGAGCTTGATGGTACGTGCTTTCAAACTTTTCTATCTCCTTCCTGATGATTGGGGGAGAAGAGAGAATAATCAGGATAGGTGGGGTCTTTGATTGTGCTGGTTGCTTTACTGAGGCTGTGAGAAGTATAGAGTCTATATTAGGGGTGGAGAGGTTTCATTATGGTACGCTGAGCTATGTCTACAACTCTGCAGTTTCTTGCAGTTAAGTGCAGAACAGTTTCTGTACTAAGGTGTGACTCATCTGGAGAGGGCGCTTTTGATTAATAAATGGTGGGATTAAAGGGGACTTGCAAAGTTTCTTCAGCCTTCTGAGGAAGCAGAGATGCTGATGAGCTTTCTTGGCCATGGCATCATCTTGGTATTGATGCTGTTTACTCTAAGGAATTTGAAGCTCTCAATCTTCTTGATCTCAGCACTGTGGAAGTAGACAGGAGCATGTGCACCAACCTGCTTCCTGAAGCCAACAACCAGCTTTTTTGTTGTTCTCACAGTGAGAAAATGGTTGTTGTCATGACACCATGTCTGAAGCATCTCAGTCCTTTTCCTGTACTCAGCGTTTTCATTATTTGTGAAATGGTCCAATACGGTGCTATCATCTACAAATCTGGCTGCGCAGTCATGAGTGTATATGGAGTGCAGTAGGGGGCAGAGGACACAGCCTGTTAAGCACCAGTGTTGCTATCTGTCCTGACCGATTGGAGTCTTTTGGTAGAGAAGACATAGATCCAGTTGCAAAGGGAGATGTTAAAACCCAGTTTGGAGATGTTTGCTTATAGTATTGAATGTGGAGCTGTAGTCAATAAACTATAATCTAACATAGGCGTCTTTGCATGTTGAGATAATCAAGAGATGATGGAGGACCAGGGAGCTGGTGTCCGCTGTAGACTTGTTTCAAAGGTAGACAAGTTGCAGTGGATGGAGGTCACACTATGTATGTATCATTGAAATGCTATAATATGCAACTTAACATTGCAGGATCATCAAAAAGAAACTCCCACCTAGCAAAGACTTAAACTTATATGTAACTCTGTTTATTTGGGCACAGATGTGTCTTAACATGATGAATTTTTCTAGCATTTTGTTCTTATTTCTAATTTCCTGTATTTGCTATTTATTGTTTTTCTATCTGAGACCTTTTAACTGAACACAGTGGTCCAGATGTAGGGTCTTGACCTGAAATGATCCATTTATCCATTGAAATGATACAGTTCATTTCTTTCTGTACATGCTGCCTGACCAGCTGAATTCCTCCAGTATTTTGTGAATTGGTGCTGTTGGGTCTTGACCTAAAATGTTGACTTCAAACATGATACCACACACAAAATGCTGGTGGAACACAGCAGGCCAGGCAGCATCTATAGGAGAAGCGCTGTCAGGACGAAGGGTCTCGGCCCGAAATGTCGACAGTGCTTCTCCTATAGATGTTGCCTGGCCTGCTGTGTTCCACCAGCACTTTGTGTGTGTTGTTTGAATTTCCAGCATCTGCAGATTTCCTCATGTTTGCTCTTCAAACATGATAGTTGGTTCCTGCATTCACCATATGCCATGTTTTAGTTAAGTTGTTAACTGACGAACTAAAACAATGTAGAATAGCAATAAAAAATGTTTAGTTTAGTTGAAAACTTGGTTATAAGTTAATTGTTATCAGAAGTACACCAGTTCCCAGTTTGGAGGCACAATTTAATTGAGTGAACATCAGAGATGACTGAAACTTTGATCTGCCACCTTCTTTGACTTCAGCTCACTTTGGGGCTAGTTTGACACTACAATTGTAAAATTGGTAGTGTTGGTACTTATTTTGTTCTGTCAAAGTCATTATGGGGAAATAAAGAGAAAGGATCTCCACAGAAACATTGATTGTTTATTCATCTCTATAGATGCTGCTCAACTTGCTGAGTTCCTCCAGCATTTTGTGTGCGTTGTTCAAGATTTCCAGTATCTGCAAATCTGTTATGAACACATTAATGTATATATTTTTATTATGCAATGTAGTTCAATATACAGTTCAATATGTAGTTCAATATTCTCAATATACAGAATCTGTATTGTAAACTATTTGCTTGGAACACTTTTGTTTACCAAACTATAAATTTAATGCTATATTTAGAGTTTATATGTTGCCAAATACAGAGAGTTGAGAAAAGAATTAGGACTGGAAGTTTCCTCACCATTGACATCTTAAAAGGTGGTGCCTCAAGAAGGCAGCAGCCATCATTAAGGACTCTCAGAACCTGCGACATGCCCTCATCTCATTACTACAACAGGGAGAAGTACAAGAGCCTGAAGGCTTATATTCAATGTTTTAGGAACAGCTTTACCTCTGCCATCAGTCTTTCTGTTCCATGAAATCAACCTTGCTTGTTTGTCTATCTGTAATCTTGTAATTCTTTTGTCTTGCACTGTACTGCTGTCACAAAACAATATATTACACAAAATTTGTCAATGATAATAAGCCTGATTCTGATTCGGATTCATTCCATCATCTTTGAGTGAATGGTTTACAAAGTAGTAAAATTCTTGAAACTATGTGAAAAATGTAATCAATTGAAAATAGGAAATACTAACCATTAATTATATTAGTTGTGTGTTAATTCATTAGCCTTTTCAATATTGACTTATTACATAATAGTTGTATTGAATCAGTCTGCATGTGATGAATACCTCCATTTAAAAACAATTGCTTAAATGTCAGCAGTAATAGGAACTTGGAAGTGTTAGATCCATCTATGAGACCATTGTAAATTATAATTTAGGTGCATAAGAGCTGTACATACCAGGTTCAAAGTAAAGTTAGTATCAAAGTATGTATATATCACCATGCACAATCCAGAGATTAATTCTCTTGCAGGCATGCTCAAAAAATCCATAATAGAATAATAACTATAATTGAATCAATGAAAGACTGAAAGGCCAAGTTGAGGCAATCTGTGCAAAGAAAGAAGTTATATTTATTGCTTTTTTATTTATTATTATGATTATGACATAAAGAGTCCTTGAAAGTGAGTCCCTAGGTTGTGGGAACATTTCAATGATTAAAGTGTTGAGTGAAGTTGTCCCCTTTTGGTTCAAAAGTCTGAGGGTTGAGGGGTAATAACTGTTTCTGAACCTGGTGGTGTGAGTCCTGATGCTCCTGTACCACCTTCCTGATGGTAGCAGTGAGAAGAGAGCATGTTCTGGGTGGTGGGGGACGCTGCTTTCCTCTGATAACACTTCATGTAGATGTGCTCAGTGGTGTAGTGGACTTTACCTGTGATGGACTGAGCCATATCCATTACTTCTGAGAATAGTGATTAGTGTAAATACTGAGAGGCTGTTTTCTCAAGCTGCAAAATCTCAAAGTTAAGGTTGTAGTCTCGACACAGGGTATGGGCACTTTGGACTGAAGAAAGGGAAAAATTCTTGTATGCTTTTGGTTGTAGATGCTTCGCCAATGAATATTTACGAAGTGTGATAGGGGTAAGGGTTGGTTGGGGTGTATTATCTTAAGGCACAGGATCAGCCAAGATCATTGAATTAGTTCAATACTCTATTAATACCTAAAGATTTATTTCCACTTTTAGAGTTTTTATCGTTGTAAGATAAAAGGTAAATTTTGTAGTAGAATGTTTACACTATTTTGTGAGGTTTCTCTTGGCATAGCTTTGATAGCCTCATCAATTTGTTCAATTTCACTCTAGAATATTAAGTGTAATTTATTCTAGAAGTCTCTGTATGAAGTATAATGCCACTTATTAAGTTCATTCAGCTTAAATCCATCTAGTAATTTGGTACAGGTAAAGATGATAGAAATGTAGAAGATCTCCTTCTGCCTTTGCACAGGAAAACATAGTTTACTACTAGAATGTGGGAAGATAATGACTCAGTTTCCTATTTTTTGACAATGAAATGGATGCTGAACATCATCCAAATTTTCAGTTTAATGTTAAATGTTACCAATGGATGAAATTACTTTTTCTTGCCAAGATATGAATCTGCTTTTCCAGCAGGTGGCAATATTATCACTGAAACTCAGCACAGCTAAATTATGACTGAAACTTTCTCAGTCTAAATATTCCTCCTTGACTACTTTATACTTTTGATTTTTATTTCCCTCGTTTGAATTGCAGCACATCTTTGAACTCTTATAATCAAAAGAAAGTTTGACTGCAGTTTTACTTGGTGAAGTTGCACATTTAAAATATGAAAACACTGAACATTTTTCCACATATGCACTCAGTGGCCACTTTAATATGTACCCCTGCTTGTTAATGCAAATATCTAATCAGCCTATCATGTGACAGTAACTCAATGCAGAGAAGCATGCAAATATTGGTAAGAGGATCAGTTGTTGTTCAGACTGAACATTAGAATGGAGCAGAAATGTGATCTAAGTGACTTTGACTGTGGAATGATTTTTGGTCCAGATAGGATGGTTTGAGTATCTCAGTATCATGCACAACAGTCTCGAGTTTACAGAGGATGGTGTGACAAACAAAAAAAATCCAATAAATTCAAGTTCAAATTATCATTCAACTATACATTAATGAATACAGCCAAATGAAACAGTGTTCCTTTGGGATCAAGGTGAAAAACACAGTACCAACAGACATGCATGGCACAAGGCACATATCACATATATCAGATAGCAGTAAACATATGGTCACACAAAAATATATATAGTCCAAGTCCCTGAGAGAGGTGTCCTGTGAATTGATGCTGTATGGGTGTTGTCAGTAAGAACGAGCTGTTCTTAGCAATGTGCTGATGAATGTATACATCAGTGCATGCAATCCAGCTTGTTTTCCACTGAGTGACCACTTGAGAGCAGCACTGACAGCCTGGGCCAGTCCCCAAGCCAGCATGGATGTTGTGCCACACCACCTCTGGCATGGCCCCCCTTGGACCGTTGCATCAACCGAGGCCACACAACTCCCCCTGCCTTTGGTCTTCCCAATAAATAAGTGAACCGGACTCGTAGTATTTTACATTACCGATGTCCAACAGGGCCTTGCGATTGCAAGAAGGAAGTCCAAGCCAATCACTCACAGTTAGGCTGCACACTGCCTTTGCGCACTGACTCCAATGCCTTTTTGGCAGACAACAACAGTCCAGCTGCTCTGCCGACAAGCAACTCGCTTCTGGAGTAGACCTACAGTACTTGAAGTTCTTAATGTCTGGTGTTGTCTTGCGGTTATAAAATATGTATTTAAAAAAGACAAAAACATCTTTGCTTGTCACTGGAGAGGCAGCTGCATCTAAGTGCACTGCCATCTTACTGGAATTCCGTGGGTGAAAATGTTTATTAATGAGAGGTGAGAGGAGAATGGCCAGACTGGTTCAAGCTAACAGGACGGCAACAGTAACTGAAATGACCACATGTTACAGTATGTTCGTGGTCTTCTGCTGCTGTAGCTTGTTCAGTAGCAATACATACTAAATGTATGTATTGAATTAGTAAACAATGTGCAAGATTGCTCAGATGGTGGGTTAAATGGATTTGGAACCAAATGTTGATATGATAAGCTATTGGAATAAATTTGAAAGAATCAAAATCCCTTCATTTTTGGATTATGAAATATGCCCAGGGCTACAGAGGAAGACAATTCAACAAAGTATGTTTAAAGTGAAAAGTTTGTTGCTTGCATTTGACTATTAGTTTTATTTCATCTTTATATATTTTAATTGATGATTTTAGAGATGCAAAGCTTTCTTTCCTATATTGCCATTGTTTTACACTTCCTTGTGTTTTCCATAGGATTGTTAATTCCACACCTGTTGACTTGAACAATACTAAGCAGTTAACAATGAATGTTTCATAACTGACACTGAACAAGTTCTTCCCAATGTAGTAGTGACTGGAGATTAAAAAAAAATTAAGAACCTTGCAGATGTTGGCCTCTGGCTGGATCAAAGACAGAGACCACGTACAGTGACCACTTGTTTATTAACTGCACATATTAAATTACTTTTATTATGCATTAAAGAGAAAGATACAAAATGTGTTATTACATAACCTACTTTTAAGTCCATAAGACATAGGAGTAGATTTAGGCCATTTAACCCATTGAGTCTGCTCTCCCATTGCATCATGGCTGATTTATTAACCCTCTCAATCCTCCTGCCTTCTCCCCATAGCCTTTGATGCTCTGACTCATCAAGAACCTATCAATTTCCACTTTAAATATACCCAGTGACCTGGCCTCCACAGCCATCTGTGGCAGTAAGTTCCACAGATTGACCATCCTTTGGCTAAAGAAATTCTTCCTCATCTCTAGCCTAAACCAATGTCCCTCTATTCTCATGCTGTGCCCTCTGATCCTAGATTCAGTCACTGTAGAAAACATCCTTTCCGTTCTTCTAAACTCAAATGAGCATAGACCAGAACCATCAAATGTTCTTCATATTAACCCTTTTATTCCCAGAATTATTCTCGTGAACCTACTCTGGACACACTCCAATGTCAACACATCTTTTAGAAAAGGAGCCCAACAATGCCCACAATACTCTTAAGTGCAGTCTGATCAATGCCATATAAAGCCTTGGCATTATAGCCTTGTTTTCATATTCTAATCCTCTTGAAATGAATGCTGACATTGCATTTGCCTTTCTTACCACTAACTCAATTTGCAAGTTAACCTTTAGGGAATCCTGTACAAAGACTCACAGGTTCCTTTGTGTCTCCGTTTTTTGTATTTTCTCTCCATTTAAAAAATAGTCAGCACTTTCATTTTTTCTACCAAAGTGCACGACATATACTTCCTGACACTATTTTCCATCTGCCATTTCTTTGTCCATTTTCCTAAATCCATGTCCTTCTGTAGTCTCTGTACTTCCTCAAAACAACCTGCCCCTCCATCTGTCTTCATATCATTTGCAAACTTTGCAACAAAGCCATCAATTTCATCATCCGAATCATTGTGAAAAGGATTAGTTCCAACACAGACTCCTTGGAACACCACAAGTCGCCAGCAACCAACCAGAAAACGCTCTGTTTATTTTTCTGCCAGTTAGGCAATCTTCTATCCACGCTATTATCTTCCCTATAATACCATGAGCTCTTAACATGTTAAGTAGCCTCAGGTGTGTACCTTTTCAAAGGCATTCTGAAAATGCATGTAAACAACATCCACTGACTCTCCTTTGTCTATTGTGCCTGTTATTTCGTCAGAGAATTCCAACAGATTTGTCAGGCATAATATCCCCTTATGGAAATCATAGTGACATAGGCCTATTTTATCCAAGTACTCTGAATGATACCATGATTGGAGTTACATTTGCAATTTTCCCAAACCTCTGGAACCATTAATCTAGTGAATCTTGAAAGATCATTACCAAGGTCATCGAGCTGCAGATCCAGTTTGATGCCACACTGGGAGAAAACTATTCACAAGGATTCGTGAATATCAAATAGCTGTAAAACAACATGACCAGCTCTCCCTAGTCTCTACCCGTGAAATCAAGAGGGACGCAAATTCGACCGGGCATCAGTGAAAGTCATGGCGCAAACAAACTCCTGGCATGCAAAGGAATTCCAAGAAGTATGGTTTGCCCTGAACGATTCTGTAAACATCGATGTAGACCTTAATCCTATTTATGAGTCCATGTGGGCAAAATTCCAGACCACAATGCACAAAATTTGCCACACAACCAATCAGCGATAAGATTTTCTCTCCACATCACAATTGAGTTTCCGAAATGGCAACCAATCAGCTGATTTATAAGTATATAAAGGCCAAGCAGTTGGAGGGCACACCGCTAGATTAGTGCATTGATGATGTCTACTCATGTGGTGACGAAAAGTTTACAAGTGTATTGCCAAGATTGGAGAACAACTCAACCCAACCAGCAACCACCTAAGCTACACATTTTCTGAATCATATCCAACCCCAATACCTGTCTCCTGCAACTTAAGGGTGACTACCTCCTATCTAACACCTCCTCATTCTCCTGTATGAGTCAAAGGTCATTGAGCTGCAGTTGCAGTTTCTTAACATGGTCTCCAAGGAGCTGCAGCTTGATGCACTTCATGCAGATGCAGTTGGCAGGGAGACTGGAAGCCTCCCAGTGTTCCCAGGTCTCACACAAAGAATATACCCCTAATTCTGGATCCATTGTCAGTGCACTAGCTATGTACTAATAGACAAACAAAGAGGGGAAAAAAAACTTACTAGAAACTAACTTCGAACCTCCATCTGTACTTGCCCAAGCCTGTTCTTGCTGATACTTAAAAGGCAAACACGAGGAAATCTGCAGATGCTGGAAATTCAAGCAACACACGCAAAATGCTGGTGGAACGCAGCAGGCCAAGACCCTTCGTCAGGACTAACTGAAAGGAAAGATGGCAAGAGATTTGAAAGTAGGATGGGGAGGGGAAAACGCGAAATGATAAGAGAAGACCGGAGGGGGTGGGGTGAAGCTGAGAGCTGGAAAGTTGATTTGCAAAAGGGATACAGAGCTAGAGAAGGGAAAGGATCATGGGACGGGAGGCCTAGGGAGAATGAAAAGGGGAGGGGAGCACCAGAGGGAGATGGAGAACAGGCAGAGTGATGCTGATACTTGTTGAGCCAAAGCCCAATCTCTAACATTGGTTCACTCCCACAATGACTCTGTTTACACCTCTCTTTATTTATTGGCTTAAATAAAACTCACTGCTGAGGAGACTTAGTTTTCAAATGGCTCTCCCTCTGCAAGACGTTGCTCTCTCACTTGCTACTTCAAACAAATAAAATTTATATTAAACGTTTGCAACATGATGGATCATACCACTAGTTTGGTGTAGTACTATTGATATTTACCTCTTTTGAATACAGAAATTAACAACTTGCCAGCCAGCTTCTGCTGATGTTTTGTGGCTGTGCATCAGAATTGCTACATTTAACAGCACTTGCACTTGGCAATGACCCTACTGAACTTTCCTGAACCTGTTCTCTGAATTGATGAGGAAATCTATAGTGAAATAGTTTTTTCAAGTTACTGCATCTGACTTGAGAGCTTTTTAAAATAATTAAAATATTAAGTGAATTAATCATTTACTTTGTTAAATTTGAAAACTTCAAGTTTCAGCAAGTTTTGAATGGCATATTAGTCTAGCTGGTCATTGTCATCATGATTTCTTAAAAGTTTCTTAAAAACATTGTTATCTTGTAATGTTATAAATTTTAGATTGAGGTTATCAGTATGAACAAGCTGAACATTTTATAGCAACTTATATGATCATAGGAACTGCCTTAGTTGGATCCTGTCTTATCATTTACTGGACCTGTATTAGTAGAGGTAATTGTTGGAGAATATGATTTTAATTGCTTATTTTGTAGTTAGCTAAAAATAGTTATGACAATATGTGATCTCAAACTTCTCATGAATTTGTCTAACATGTTAAGATGTCAAGTGAATGTGTGATTTGGGAATAGGAATAGGTCATTCATTGATCTCACCTGAATTGATTCTAATCTCAACTCTGCATTCCCATCAAATTGTGATAACCATTTATCCTTTATTTATCAAGAACCAATGTATTTTTGCCCTAATTATGTTGTAAGACATGTTTCCACTGCTTAAAGAGGAGCTCCAAATATTTGTAACACTCTAAGAGGGGAAAAGTAAGTTGCTTCATATCTGTCTTAAATGAGTGAGCACTTATTTTTAAACAATGGCCACAGTTGTCAATTCACCTACAGGAGGAAACCTCCACCCCAAAGCATTCAGTGAGAGGTAGTGTTTGGTAGTATGCACTTATTGCATTCTTAAACTAATCTGTTTTCAGAGAGTGAAGTTGAATGATCCAATCAACTTTCCTAGATCTTTTCTTCCAGACTCCTGTGGGGAGCTGGTTCCTCCATTACTAAGTACATTCTGATTGTTAACAAGTTGTTAAATACCTCATCTTTAAATATGCAGACATGCCATTGTTAGAATGTAGGAGTAGGAAGTAGAGGCAAATTATTCTTCCTGTTTGTAACTGTATAGAGTTTTGGCCTAATGTAGTTTCTAAACTTTTGCTGCTCATTAATATATTTACTGAAAAATTACTAAATTGAATAAAAATTGAATGTTATGATCTTAATGGATTATTCAGACCCACATTGACCAAGAGATTTACCCAAAAAAACCATTAAGAGACCATTAGTAACCATTGCTTATTGATAACCTTTGCAACTTGATAAAATTTACTTGAACACGAATAGAATTATAAATGAAGGAGATATGCCATGAAACTGACCTGCCATGAGAATAGATTTCTGATGGAACATTCAGACCTCCATTTGGCTGCTTGCTGATTGTGAAGAACAAAATATGTATTTTTCATGATTATTTTAAAATGATGTTGCTTTGCAGAAGCAGAAAGATCTACTGAAATGTATCCCATTATTAACTAATGTTTCTTTTAGTTGAGGTATTAAAATGGAAATACCTTCAAATACATATTATTCATTTGAGTCCTGAAGAAGGGTCTCAGCCCGAAACATAGAAACAAAGAAAACCTACAGCACAATACAGGCCTTTAGGCCCACAAAACTGTGCTGAACATGTGCTGAAATTAACTAGGGTTACCCATAGCCATTTATTTTTCTGAGCTCCATGTACTTGTCCAGGAATCTCGCAAAAGACTCTATTGTATCCACCTCCACCACCGTCGCTGGCAGCCCATTCCAAGCACTCACCACTCTTTGGTGAAAAGAAACTTGCCCCTGACGTCTCCTCTGTACCTACTTCTAAGCACCTTAGACTGTGTCCTCTCGTGCTAGCCATTTCAGCCCTGGGAAAAAGCCTCTGATTATCCACACAGTCAATACCTCTCATCATCTTATACACCTCTATCAGGTCACCTCTCATCCTCTGTCACTCCAAGGAGAAAAGGCTGATTTCACTCAACCTGTTTTCATAAGGCATGCTCCCCAATCCAGGCAACATCCTTGTAAATCTCCTCTGCACCCTTTCTATGGTTTCCACATCCTTCCTGTTGTGAGGTGACCAGAACTGAGCATAGTATTCCAAGTGGGGTCTGACCAGGGTCCTATATAGCTGCAACGTTATCTCTTGGCTCTTAAACTCAGTCTCATGATTGATGAAGGCTAATGCACTGTATGCCTTCTTAACCACAGAGTCAACCTGCGCAGCAGCTTTGAGTGTCCTATGGACAGGGACCCCAAGATCCCTCTGATCCTCCACACTGCCAAGCGTCTTACCATTAATACTATATTCTGCCATCATATTTGACCTACCAAAATGAACCACCTCACACTTATCTGGGTTGAACTCCATCTGCCACTTCTCAGCCCAGTTCTGCATCCTATCAGTGTCCTGCTGTGACTTCTGACAGACCTCTGCACTATCCACAACACCCCCAACCTTTGTGTCATCAGCAAATTTACTAACCCATCCCTCCACTTCCTCATCCAGGTCATTTATAACAATAATGAAGAGAAGGGGTCTGAGAACAGATCCCTGAGGCACACCACTAGTCACTGACCTCCATGCAGAATATGACCCATCTACAACCACTCTTTGCCTTCTGTAGGCAAGCCAGTTCTGGATCCCATGCCAGCTTACTTTCTCAATAAGCCTTACATGGGGTACCTTGACAAATGCCTTGCTGAAATCCATATACGCTACATCTACTGCTCTACCTTAATGTGTTCAGTCACATCCTCAAAAAATTCAATCAGGTCAGTAAAGCACCACCTGCCTTTGACAAAGCCATGCTGACTATTCTTAATCATATTATGCCTCTCCAAATGTTCATAAATCCTGTCTCTTAGGATCTTCTCCATCAACTTACCAACCTCTGAAATAAGGCTCACTGGTCTATAATTTTCTGGGTTATCTCTACTCCCTTTCTTGAATAATGGAACAACATCTGCAACCCTCCAATCCTCTGGAACTTCTCCCGTCCCCATTGATGATGCAAAGATCATCACCAGAGGCACAACAATCTCCTCCCTCGCCTCCCACAGTGGCCTGGGGTACATCTCATCTGGTCCTGGTGACTTATCCAACGTGATGCTTTTCTGAAGCTCCAGCACATCCTCTTTCTTAATATCTACATGCTCAAGCTTTTCAGTCTGCTGTAAGTCATCCCTATAATCACCAAGATCCTTTTCTGTAGTGAATACTGAAGCAAAGTACTCATTAAGTACCTCTGCTATGCCCTATGGTTCCATACACACTTTTCCACTGTGACACTTGATTGATCCTATTTTCTCACGTCTTATCCTCTTGCTCTTCACATACTTGAAGAATGCCTTGGGATTTTCCTTAATCCTGTTTGCCAAGGCTTTCTTATGGCCCCTTCTGGCTCTCCTAATTTCTTTCTTAAGCTCCTTCCTGCTAGCCTTATAATCTTCCAGATCTCTATCATTACTTAGTTTTTTGAACCTTTCGTACACTCTTCTCCTTGACTAGATTTACAACAACGTTTGTACACCACGGTTCCTACCATCTTTTCCCTATTTCATTGGAATGAACCTATGCAGAACTCCATGCAAATATCCCCTGAACGTTTGCCACATTTCTTCCTTACATTTCCCTGAGAACATCTGTACCCAATTTATGCTTCCAAGTTCCTGCCTGATAGCCTCATATTTTCTCTTACTCCAATTAATCGTTTTCCTAACTTGTCTGTTCTTACCCCTCTCCAATGCTATGGTAAAGGAGATAGAATTGTGATCACTATCTCCGTAATGCTCTCCCACTGAGAGATCTGACTGTTCTTGCAGGCAGCCACAAAACAAGAAACCAAAAACAATCCATTAAAAAAAACAACAAACACCCAATGTGCAGAGAGAGATGAAGCACAATTCATACAAACAATAAAAACAAGCAACTGTATTCAGAACAAAAGTGAGTCCAGAGCATGCCCACAGCCTCAGTGTCAGTTCATCACATAGCAGAGCAAAACATTACGGAGCTTGTAACGGCAAAGCCCGGAGCAAGTCCACAGCCTCAGCCTTAGTGCAGTGAAGAGCGCAGCAAACATCACAGAGCACTTCCATAAGTTATCATATTGTAGTGTTATTGCCAATGTCACTGGGCTCAGTGCCAATTTTACAGCACAAATTGGACTCTAAGGTGCGACTACAACTTGGTTGAACAGTGTGGGTCATACTGCTTTGTTGTCGAGCAAAATGCTGCACTAGCAAGGAATTGGAACTTTTTCTGTTATTAATTATTTAAAGGACAGAACTGACATCGGGAGATCTCACTGGGCAGCTTCTCAAATTCAAGTTTAATTGTCATTCAACCATACACATGAATACAGCCAAACAAAATAGCATTCCTCTATGGCTAAGATGCGAAACACAGTACCAACAGTCAGATACAAATCATATGATAGCAGAAAAACATAGTCACAAAAAAAATAGCCCAAGTCCCTATGTGTCATGGCCTGTAGATTGGCTCCAGGACAACATCCTATGCATCATAACTTTTCTGCAAGAACAAGCTCATAACAGTTCCTCATTATACACTAGTGCAGCTGCAGACAGTCTCATTTCAGCTTGTCTTCTACCGAGAGAACACTGGAGGGGCTAGCCCCAAACCCAACACAGACTCCTGTGACGTCTCTGTTCTCTCCCATTCTGTCTCTTGCACTACCTCACCTGGGCGGCTGCAACAGGCAACCCTGTAGCTTGAGGGCCTGTTCCGTGCAATAACCGAGGCCACGCAGCTCCCCCGCCATCGGTCTCACTAATGAACCAGTAAACTGGACTTGCAGTACTCTACATCAGCAATGTCCAACAGGGTCTTGTGATCACAAGAAAACCATCCAAGACTGTCATTTGCATTGTTTATTGGACCGTGCACCACCTTTGACACTTCCTCCTTGGGTGGCTGTAGCAGGCAGCAATGCAGTACACAAGTCCAGCCCTATCGCTATCGAGCACCTCCCTAGTGGGGTAGTCCTGCAGTACTTGATGTTCTTAATATGCAACAGTGTTTCTACGCAACAGTGTAGAAAAAAAATGGAGAAACAGTTCATTACCCTTGAGAAGGTGGCCATGTCCCACCACCTTGAACAACTGCAGTCTGTCTGAGGAAAGTGCTCCCATTATGTTGTTGGGCGAGGAGCTCCAGACTTCAAACACAGTGGTAATAAAGCAATGGCATTTTGGCCAAGATCCTTCATCAGGACTGGAGAGTTGGGAGGCAGAAGCCAGAATAAGAAGGTGGGGTGGGGGGGAGAGGGAGGAGCACAAGCTGGCAGATGATAGGTAAGACCAGGTGTAAGGGAATGTGAGTTGGTGGAGGATAGGGGATCATGTGAGAAAGCAGTGGATACTGTGGTGCTCGAGAAAGATTTTCAGATGGTGGTGTTCCCATCCACCTGTTGCCCTTATTTTTTAAGATTTCTTTTGTTTGGGAGATGCCGTTGAAGAACACTGAAGAAGTAGGAGAAAGCTGATGCTTGTGTGTTAGACTATACTTACTTAAGTCTTGCCCATCCGTGAGTGTTTTTACTTTATTAACAAATGATGTGTTCTGTTATTGTCTTGGTGGCTGTTGCCTGCTTCATTGATTATAATCACGGGACTGCAGAAGATTGGTGGTGATAATAGGTTGAAGAGGTAAAGCACTGAAGGGGGAGGAATCTGGTAGGAGGGAATGATGGACCATGGAATAAAGGGAAGGAGGTGAGGCACCAGAGGGAGCTGAAGGGTAAGAAGTGAACCATGGTTGTTTTCTGTCTCTGGATTTGCTGCTGAGTC
Source organism: Hemitrygon akajei (assembly GCF_048418815.1). NCBI lineage: Eukaryota > Metazoa > Chordata > Chondrichthyes > Myliobatiformes > Dasyatidae > Hemitrygon > Hemitrygon akajei. The sequence goes on along the minus strand of NC_133152.1, from coordinate 14,043,935 downwards.
TAGTGGTGTAGATATACCAGAGTGGAAGCAATTTTTTGTTGATGATTCTCATCAGAACTGCCAGCCAAGGATATGTACATTTCAGCCCAATAATGTTCTATCCTCTGAGAATTTTCTCAGGGATGGAGATTGGTTAATAGATCTGCAAATCTTAGTTTCTGATCTGTCTGCCATCCTTTTAAGTTGAATATTGAAACTATGTGAGCCAGTTCTGGTCACATGAAATATTTATGACACTTTTGAACAATTGTGGAAATAGACAAACTGCTCAAAAATGACAAGAAATTTATCAGACATTGTGCATAGAGTGAGGTCACATAAAAGTTCAGATAATTTTCTTAGTAATGATGTCAGTAGAGGAATAAATATTGGTTAGGGCCCTAATAAGAACTCCTAGACTTTTCCTTGAAATAGTGCAATTTTATCTCTTAAATCCATTTAAGAGGGCAGATGGGGTTTCACTTTAATAAGTGCAAATAAACTGTATCAAAACAGAATCATTGAACCACAGTTTTCCTTAGTTGCTTTTGCGGCCCTGCTGCTCTGCCTATTTATATTTAGTAATGCAGCTGTGACCTAGGTCCAAAATTGGCCACATGCATGTAAATTTAATAGACCTGGATATTCAAGTGTTGGCTTGAGTCTTGAATATAATTTTTTCCAGTTTTCACACTGAACAAATGTACTGTGGAACATTCAGACTCTTCTTAATTTACATAATTACTTTTCTAATTCATTTTCTTCATGTGGGAAGTTTAGCCAAGAGCTTCTCTTGTTACATTTCCACTGATAACAGTGCAGCGTATCTATTACTACCTAGGAACTTAAACATTCTTTATGGAGCATCAGTACTTCAAATCCTATTACATAACCATCAAGAAATATTTGAGCTGATTAACAAGATACTACATTACCTCCTCCTCAGTAGCATCGTCTCATTTCTGTGTATGGAATACCCATATGCTTCTGAATGCCTGAAGAATGTGAGGCGCTAATTGTTGATTATAACTTTAAAAAATCAACATCCATCATCAGTGAATCTCTTAAGCCAGATCATGCTCTTTTCTTGCTGCTGCCTTCAAAAAGAAGCTACAGGAGCCTATGGACACACACCATCAGGTTCAGGAAAAGTTATCCTTCAACTATCAGGCTGTTGAATCCTAGAGGATAACTTGATTCAACTTCACTGCCCAATCATTGAAGCATTCCCACAATTTATGGACTTTTCATTTCATGTTCTCAATATTTATTGTTTATTTATGTACTTATTATTATTATTATTATTATTATTTCTTTTTGTATTTGCACATTGTTGACTTTTGCCCAATGATTGAATGCCCAAGCTGGGGCAGTCTATAATTGATTCTATTATGTTTGCTATTTTATTATGGATTTATTGAATATGCCTGCAAAAAAAATCTCAGAGTTGTATATAGTGAAATATATGTACTTTGATAATAAATGTAGAATAAAGTATAAAATATGCTGAAAAGTGCAATGCAGATAAACTATAAAGTACAAGATCATAACAAGATAGATTGTGAAGCCAAGAGTCTATCTTAATGTACAAGAGGTCCATTCAGGTGTATGATAAACAGTGGGATAGAAGCTGTCCTTGAGCATGCTTTCAAACATGCTTTGGTATGTGCTTTCATGCTTTTGGAGAAGCATGGTCTGATTAAGGGATCGTCAGAATGGCTTTGTGAGAGTCAGGTTATGCCTCATAAGCCTGATTAAATTCTTTGAGGATGTGACAAAGCATATTAATGAAGGTAAAACAGTGGATGTGGTGTATATGGAGTTTAGTAAGGCCTTTCATAAGGTTCCCCATGGTTGGCTCATTTAGAAAATCAGGAGACATGGAATCCAGGAAAATGTGGCTGTGTGGAATCAGAATTGGCTTGCCCGTGGAAGCCTCAGGGTGGTTGTAGATGGAGTGTATTCTGCCTGGAGGTTGGTGACCAGTGGTGTTCCTCTGGGACCCCTGCTTTTTGTAATTTTTATAGATAACTTGTATGCAGAACTGGAATGGTGGGTTAGTAAGTTTGCAGATGACATGAAGGTTGGTAGAATTGTGAATAATGTAGAAGGTTGTCGTAGGCTGCAACAGTACATTAACAGGATGTTGAACTGGATTGAGAAGTGACAGATGGAGTTCAGCCTGGAAAAGTGTGAACTGATTTACTTTGGAAGGTTGAATTTGAAGGCAGAATACAAGGGTAATAGCAGGATTCTAGGAAATGTTGCTAAACAGAGGGATCTTGGGGTTTATGTCCATTGATCTTTCAAAGTTGCCACACTGGGTGATAGGGTTGTTAAGAATGTCTATGATCTATTGGCCTTCATTAGTGGGAGGATTGAGTTCCAGAGCCTTAAGATAATGTTGCAGTTCTGTAATACCCTGACTAGATCACACTTGGAATATTGTGTTCAGTTCTGTTCGCCTCGTTATAGGAAGTAATGTATGTGGAAACTTTAGAGAGTGTGCAGAAGAGGTTTTCCAGGATGCAGCCTGGATTAGAGATCGTCTTATGAGGATGGGTTGAGTGAACTCGGGCTTTGGTCTTTGAAGCAAAGGAGGATGACAAGTGCAGAGATAGAGATGTATAAGATTGTAAGACATGTAGAGTGGATAGCCAGAGCTTTTCCTGGGGTGGACATGGCTAATATGAAGGAGGAACTGGAGGAAAGTAAAGGGGGAATACCAGAGTTATGTTTTGTTTTCATGGAAGGTGATGGGTGTGCGGAATGTGCTACCAGGGGTGGTGGTAGAGGCAGATACACTTAAAAAAAAAACTCTTAGATGAGCACAATGATGATGGAAAATTTGAAGTGTTATGAAGGAGGGAAAGGTAATATTGATCTTAGATTAGTTAAGAAGTCAGCACGTCATGGGCCAAAGAGTCTGTACTATGCTGTAATGTGCAAACACGAGGAAATCTGCAGATGCTGGAAATTTAAACAACAACACACACAAAATGCTGGTGGAACACAGCAGGCCGGGCAGCATTTTGTGTGTGTTGTTCTATGCTGTAATGTTCTGTGTTTATTGTTAGTAGGTACACAAGAACATACACATATATTTTGATCAGACTGTTGGGTACCTGTTGGGTTCATTGCAGTTTTCTGAGGAATTAGTACAAGTTACCTTTCCTCTTTAAAGGCTGGAGCTCACTTGTGCCTGCATTTCACCATGTGCAGATCTTGCTTCCATGTACATAAAAAGTGTCAGGATCTGAGCTGTGAAGGGGAATGATGAATGAACTGATAATTTATTTTCTTCCTCTTTTGGATCTTGCAGCTCGAGAGCCAGCACCCATGCATGCGTTTTCCTTGTGAATCTGAAAGTAAAAATCCACAGGAATTTTGACTTAAGGGAGAGACAAGAAAGAGGAGTAAACTTGAACCATCTAATTGTTAATGGACAGAAGAGGTTTTGGAATAATTGGGAGTCTGGATATATGAGGGCATATTTTTATTTAATTACCTCTAATCTACTGGTGGCCACTGGTTCAGTAGTAGGCAACTGAGCCTCAGAATGGAACAAGATACTTTCAACCTACTTCTTGAACTGATGGTTTTCAATAGTCAATAGATTTCAATAGGTACATATACTGTCAGAGAAATATATACAATATACGTACATCCTAAAATTCTTTTTCTTTGCAAACATCCATGAAAACAGAGAAGTACCCCAAAGAATGAATGACAGCTAAAACGTTAGAACCCCAAAGCCCCCCAGTTCCCCCTCCCAGGCACAAGCAGCAGTAAGGCAATGACCCCCTCCACCTCCACCAGCAAAAAATCATCAGCACCCTCCACCGAGCACTCAACTGTGCTGCAAAGCATCAATTAAGACACAGACTTGCAGTACCCCTAAAACTGAAGCCTGAAGCCTTCCCCTGAAAATTTATGTATTTATTGAGATACAGTGTGGAGTAGGCCCTTCCAGTCCTTTGAGCCACGCCGCCTAGCAACGCATGATTTAACCCTAGCCTAACCATGGGACACTTCACAATGAGCAATTAACGTACCAAATGACACGTCTTTGTTGTTGTTGTTCGTCCTTCGGAGTCGAAGACGACCACGACTTCTGTCAGGTGGAGGGTTTGTGGTTTGTGACTGGTGAGGCCAATCCGGGCCCTGAAAGCTCGCCCACATGTGGGACACATGAGGGTAGGTGCTGCAGTGGAAGTGGAGGTAGCTCGAGCCTTGAGCCTCTTGTGTGCGTCTGATTTCTGCTGCATACGCTCCTTTAATGGTCCTACTCCACCAGGTTGGGCGGTCCAGAGCAAGTGATTCCCAGCTACTGGGATTGATGTTGAGGTCTTTGAGGGACACTTTGAGGCAGTCTTTGAAACATTTCTTCTGCCCTCCAACTGAGCGCTTGCCCTGGCTCAGCTCTCCATACAGCAGCTGTTTTGGTAGTCGACTGTCAGACATCCTGACGACATGGCCAGCCCATCTGGCTTGGGCTTTCTGTAGGAGGGTGTAGACGCTGTGGTTGCTAGCCCGCTCCAGGACCTCCGTGTTTGGGACTTTGTCCTGCCATCGTATGTGGAGAAGTCTGCGGACGCAGCTCAAGTGGAAGTGGTTGAGCTGTTTAGTGTGCCTGCTGTAGACAGTCCAGGTCTCGCTGGCATAGAGGAGGGGGGTGAGAACCACTGCTCGGTAGACCTTTAGCTTGGTGGTAAGGCTGAGTCCTCTCCGCTCCCATACATTCTCATGGAGTCTCCCAAAGGCGGCACTTGTGAGAATGTATGGGAGCAGAGCGGAGAGGACACGTCTTTGTACTGAGTGAGGAACTCCAAATGGTCATGGGAGAATGTACAAACTCCTTACAGGCAGCAGCGGAAATTAAACCTGGATCGCTGGTACCGTAAAGCATTGTGCTAACCACTGTGTTTCCATTTTTAATGGAACAAATTAATGAGAACTTCCATGCTAAAACTCAGCATGATGATATAATGAAGCATAACTTTTACATCATACTTCTCTGGTGCCTTGGTGTAAACTAAATCACTATCTTGGAGAGATCCAATTAGAGTGTAATGGGAATTGCTTTATTATTGTTACATGTATCGAGATCTAGTGAAAAGCTTCATGTGCCACTCAGACAGATCATTCCTTACATAAATGTATCTAGGTAGTGAAAAGGAAAAACAGAATATAGAATATAGAGTTACAATTACAGAGGAAGGTTGACAACTAAAGTGCAAGGGTCACAACAAGGTAGATGGGGAGATCAAGATTTTATATTTTGGCCTAAGTGTTTAGTTCAGAAGTCTGATGACAGTAGCATAGAAGCTGCAATTGTGGACTTGGAAGGAAGCAGGCATTAAAATAATGATGCAGAGACCTATTTCAGTTTGTAGTTCACCCTGTATTTTTGTGTACCTACCTCAAGCAAGAATTTTAAGTTCTTGCTAGTACCAATCATATCTTTTTTTGTTTGTATTGCCTCTACTAGCACAAAGTATTTAAGGCATTTTGGACATAACGACCTGTGTTGATTGACACTGTGCTTTGGATTCTTATTAAATAAAATGGTAGCAGAAACTTTAACACGGGCACCCCAAGAGCTGCCTTGAACTACTGCAATGCTTCCGGTGAATATACTTCCACAGTTTGCTTTGGGGAGGATGGGAACCAGGATCTGGATTTGGTGACGATGAAGGACTAGCAATACTTTTTTAAGCCAGCATGTTGAGAGACGTAGAAGGAAGCCTGCAAGTGATGGTTTTCTTATCCCCCTGATACTCCTAGCCATTTTCGGTATGGGTGTGGCGAAACGACTTGAATGAGTTGCTATGTAAATTCTGTAGCTACTGTATGCTGTTGCTGGAGGGAATGAATGCTTGAGGTAGTTGATAGAATGCCATTCAAGTGGGCAACTTTGTCCTGGATGGCATTGTGCTTCTTGGAAGCCTTTGGAGCTGCACCCATCCAGACAAATGGAAAGTATTTTATCATGTTCCTGGCTTGTGTTTTGCAGATTTTGAAAAGGTTTTGAGGTATGAGTAAGTGATTTACAGATTTGAGGATACCCAGTAGTGATTTGCTGTTGGATTTATGTGGCTGGTCCAGTTGAATCTGTGGTTAGTGGTAACCTATTAGATGATGATGTGGAGGATTTGGTGTTGGTAATGTTGTAAGTATCAAAAGTAGTTCTCTCTTATAGAGATCTCCCTTGTTGGAGATGATTGTCACCTGTTGCTTTTGTGTCATGAATACAACTTGACTCTTATCAGCTCGCACTTGAATGCTGCCTAGGTCTTGGTGTATGTATGCATGCCAAAGGATGCTTGACCTGTTGAGAAGTTTTGAATGAAATTAAATGTTGTGAAATCATCCCTGCTTTAAACATCAAAGAAAGAAGGTGAAATAGGTGCATCATGCTGGGCCTAGGATGCTGCCCTGAGCAACTCCAGCAGTGATGTGCTAGGCCTATGACAAATGACTTTTGACGATCACAACCATTTTCCTCTGTGTGAGCTACGAGTCTGACTGCCGAACTGTTTTCTCTTTGATGCTCACAGACCTCTTTTACCAGGACACCTTGATGCTACACATGTATATTTGCTGCTTTGATGTCAAAGGCAGTCACTCTCATCTCAGCTGGGGACTTCAGCTCCTTGCTCCAGTGTTTGGGCTAAGGCTTTGATGAAGTATAGAGCTGACAAATTGTAGGTGGAAAAGACGGATCACAGACATGAAACCTTGCTTTTTTAAGGGTCAATTAAGTTGTAAGGTTTGCAAAGGAAGGGCAATTGGGAGGTGAACTGCAGCAGTGATGCCTTTAGAAATTGATGTAAGCACTTGAAAATGTTTAATTACCTCACACATCAGTACATTGCATTCTCCCTCAGAAATTCATTCCGCTGATGTGACCTGATCATACAATGTATTTGGCAATATCAACTGGGGGATGAATTTCTAGGCAGCTAGATCAGTGTAATCCAGTTCAACACGAGAGGCTCATGATGCTTAATGTATCTCTGTTGTGAGGGGCATACTTGTGGGAAAAGTGCATGTGAATCTTACAATATGCGCAAAGCTCTGTTTAATCTAGCAAGCATAATTAATCTATTAGGCATAATTTGTGAGTAATGTTAGCTGACAATTCAGTGGTGTGAGACTTAAAACAAACACTATGAAGCTAAATTTTTGTAGGCCACCATACTTTTTGTGGTAGGTCTTATCTCATTGACGTATTTCTCATTTTTTTTTAGGAAATAAGTTTATGACATTGATTGAGGGCAGCACCATCACTTACTCATTATCAGTTCATCCTCCCCTGGTGGAAGTTCGTCACCTCATCCCTGAAAACCTGTTGATCTCAGGGTCAGAAACAATTCCCGGTGTGGCTGCACCTTCTGGACAGACAAGTAGGTAACACAATAATTGAATTCACCGTTCATGGACAGTAACTAGAATCTGAAGTTCTCTGTAAAGTTATGTTGGGTTTTATTTTAATTAAATACTTCAATTTGTTTTGCTGAGGACAATGCTTTTGTTTGAGGTTTCTTAATATACTTCAGTGATGCAAACTCTGTTTCTGTGATTATACATAGACTTATGAAAATCAAAAAATGCTGAATGGTTCCAATATTCTCTATTTTTGTATCATAGACAAACATGTAAAGTTTCTAAATTTGTGTGTATATAGTACCTTTATCTCTGTGTCAGTAGAGTGAGGGGTTAAACTGCAAATGAGGAGCATGCAATCAGATTAAAATTTTTAAGTGAGACCCATCTATCCATTCAAATGTATGTACAAAATCCTGTTGCATTATTCAAAGAAGAGTTGGAAGTTCTTGTTTCTTAGCAACATATATCCCACAGTCAACTCTATTAAAAGTAGATATAGTTGCAGTTATAGGGATATTGTGTGCTTACAGTCTGTGCTCTTCAGAAGTATTCATTGAGTGTGAAGTGCTTTGTAATGTCCCAAGGGTTTGAAATTGCTAGATAAATTCCAATTCTGTCTTTATTCTTCAAAGATTAGACTAGAGTTGAGATTCCATTGAAACATAATGCCTATTGAACTCACAATCTAATGTTTGTTTCATTTTGATTTGAGTTAGCTTTTCAGACTAATTAGTGATCAAAGATTATATTTTTGTCTGATTTATTTATAATGATAAGAACAAAGGGATTTAGGGATATATTTTACTTTTCCAACATCTTCCTCAAATTGTTGAAGTGCAGCTTACCTCAAGTTATGGGGAAACATGTAGGAAACAAAGGACATAAGGAATTGGAGCAGGAGTAACCCCCCCCCCACCCCATTTGTGTTCGATATGAGAGAGAGTACAAAGAAAGACACCTGGACGGCAGTATGAGGGCTATCCAACTGAATTTTATTGATAATGCTGCTCAGTACAGTATGTGAACTTCTATCATGTTGAAGTGGCTAACTGAGTAACATAGGATTACCGCTATTATTGGGGAAAAAAGGAAAAGCTAGGTGTGTGCTTCTTGTTTATAGAACTGCATTGAAATTATAATTATTGGAATTGAGTGATTCAGTTCACTTTACCCATAGCACACAACTTATGCTCTCTACATAAAAATAAAAAAGAATTGCTAATGTTATTACTGTCTTTGTTTTTGACAGTCTCTTTCTCTTAGTTCCCTCTTTCTTTCAACAATTCTTTTTTTTAAGAGCAGTGTCATTTTGTGAAAGGTTTTCAATATTAGAACTCTTACATTAAAAAAAACACTAAATCTAATGGAGGGCAGGGGAGACTACCTAAACACTTCGGCAAAGTGAGAGGATTATTCTGCCTCTTTAGTCACTTGCCCTAAGCTGTTAGGCTATGGACTATATCACTGTGGTGGTACAGATAACCATATCTGGTATAGATTCCTGGAAGTGTTGGAAAATAATGATGAGTCTGAGTACAGAGAGGAAATTAAGAACCTGGTGGCATGGTGCACAGACAATAACCTATCCCTCAATGTGAGCAAGACGAAGGAATTGGTTGTTGACTTCAGAAGGAGTAGCGGACCACACGACCCCATCTACATCGGTGGTGCACAGGTGGAACAGGTCAAAAGTTTTAAGTTCCTCGGGGTGAATATCACAAATGACCTGACTTGGTCTAACCAAGCAGAGTCCACTGCCAAGAAGGCCCACCAGCGCCTTTACTTCCTGAGAAAGTTGAAGAAATTTGGCCTGTCCCCTAAACCCCTCACTCATTTTTAAAGATGCACCGTAGAAAGCATTCTTCTAGGGTGCATCACCACCTGGTATGGAAGTTGTCCTGTCCAAGACCGGAAGAAGCTGCAGAAGATCGTGAACATAGCCCAGCACATCACACAAACCAATCTTCCATCCTTGGACTCACTTTGCACCGCACACTGTCGGAGCAGTGCTGCCAGGATAATCAAGGACACGACCCACCCAGCCAACACATTTTTTGTCCCTCTTCCCTCCGGGAGAAGGTTCAGGAGCTTGAAGATTCGTACGGCCAGATTTGGGAACAGCTTCTTTCCAACTGTGATAAGACTGCTGAACGGATCCTGACCCGGCTCTGGGCCGTACCTTCCAAATATCTGGGCCTTACTTGCAATACCTTACTTTCTCTTTTCTATTTTCTAATTATGATTTCTAATTTAAATTTTTATTATATTTACTTCGATTTGTACTTCAGGGAGCGCGAAGCGCAGAATCAAATATCGCTGTGATGATTGTATGCTCCAGTATCAATTGTTTGGTGACAATAAAGTAAAGTAAAGCAGATGGTGATTCTTGCGCTTATGGAGATTCTTGAACACGGTGTCCACCTCAGGTAAGTAGACCTTGTCCTAAGGAATCAGACCACTCTTTTTCTTTCTCTATGTTTCATGGACTTTGAAGGCACACAATGCATGCCTGTTTTGCTAATTTCTCCTTGTGATGTTCTGATCACAAACAAGCATGGTGCATGCTATTGGACTGTTGTTCCTCAGGTGTGTTGATCAGAAACACAAAGAGCTTCACCACTCCTGAGCAGCGACAGAGATTTTGTTCAGTATCTGAGATCGTGCACGCTCTTCATTTTCTCATACTGGGTTGTCTCAACATTTCTCACTTTTCCCAAGTCTGGCAAGTGAAGTTGGAGAAAGGAAGGAAAAACGAGTAGGCTTGTTCTCAGTCTTCAGCCCATTGACAGCTCTGATGGACTGTAGCCATTTGCAAGAGGTGTGGAGTGATAAGCTAGCAGTTCTGTCTAGGGGTCGTTTGCCTTTCAGTAGGAGACTCTTAACAGTTTGCACTGCACTTTCCGCTCCTCCATTTACCTGTGGGTACTGTGGACTGCTTGTCTGCTGCTTGAACTCATTGTCCCTAGCAAAGGCTTTAAATTCTGAGCAGCTGAACCGTGGACCATTGTCTGACACAAGTGTCTCTGGTATTCCAAGGTGAGCGAATACAGCTTTCAGGTGCTGTGTAACTGCTGCTGAAGACATAGAGGATATCTTGGACATCTCAACATTCCGTTAGTTGTAATTCAGAGTGAGAAGATTTTTGTCTCTTTTTAGCTTGAAAATGACTGTGCCTGCAAATTGCCAGAGAAAGTCTGGGAATTCTGTGGGACTGAGAGTTTCAGCATGATTTTTGTGCAGTTTTCTGCATGTTTCATGCTGCTTTACATAATCTCCCAGCTGTGTGCTCAGAGCAAACCACCACATGGATTACCTTGCTCTTAGGTGACATTTTTTGATCCCTTGGATGTCCTTAGTGGATTTGAATAATGATACTGGCATGCATAGAAGCAGGAATGATGAGCCTGGAGCTCCCTAGCATCAAACCATCAAGAATGGTGAATGTGTCTCTTTTAGGCCAGTAAGGTCTGCGTTCGTGAGCTCTTTTTGGAACAGCTGGCCATCCATGCTCACATTATTGCACGACCTTGCTACAGATTTGGTCCTTTTTCAACTCTCTCTGTAATACAGGAAAGCTTTTACATATCTAAGCTAAGTTGGTATCTTCTATGAGGGCGGAGTCAGCTTTTGTCCACTTACTTTTGCTTGGAATCTTCGACAGAGTGACTGGTATTATGAAAGCTTTGTTGGGGACATGTTCAGTGTCATAATAGTATTGCATAAGCCTCATTCTGAATCTTTACAGATATGGAGGTAAGTCATCCAACTGTTTCAAGCTGAGGAGGCTGACAAGTGTCTTGAGATCTGCTTCAAGTAGGAATTTAGTGCCTATCAAATTGCAGCTGAAGCATTCACAAGCCTGCGTGAGAGCCAGAATCTGCTTTTCGATTTGGGTGTAATGCTGTTCAGTAGGAGTCAGTACTCTTGATGAATATAAAAGTGATTTCCATACACCACTGCAGTTTTACATGAGCACCCCACTAAGGCCAAAGGAAGAGGCATCTGCAGAGACCTTAGTTGCTTTGTTCGGATCAAAGAGTGCCAATGTTAGCAGAGAGATAAGCTGTGCTTTAAATGATAAGAATGACTTCTCTCCTATGGTGTGTCACAGATTTTCCTAACATTTCTCTGAGAGACGAGGTCAGGATTTCTTTGTTTTCTCTGCCAAATCTGAAATTAATTTTCCCAGCTGGTTTACCATGCTAAGGAAGCTGCAAATCTCTGATACATTTGTAGGTTGTTCCATGTTCTGAACTCTTGAACTCCCTCTGAGGGCAGTTGGTGGCTCAAGAACTTCACTCCCAACTTTGCAAATTTGCATTTCTTTTTGTTCATGCTGTTTCCAGCCTGTTTCATTTTATCCAAGGCAGCTTCCACTTTTTTGTCATGTTTCTCATTTGAGCCTCTGAAGATGAGGATATCGTCCATGTGGCAAGCTACTTCTTCCTGTGCCTCAAATGGTTCATCCTCATCTGAAAGAATTCAGATGATGAGATGCCAGAAGGGAGTCTCTTGAAGGCATAGCATTCATATGCTGTAATAACAGTTTTGAGTTCCTTTGTCTCTGGAGCTAAACAAATCTGCCAGAACCCTGAGTTTGCATCTAGTTTGGTGAAGAACTTTGCTCCACCCAGCATACCAGATGTGCGCTCAACAGAAGACAGAATAAACTTCTCCAACCTGCTGCACTATTTAATTATATTAGATCAACACATATCCTCACTATGCCGCCGGTTTGGGAACAGGAACAATGCTCACACACCAGTCAGTAGGTCCATTCACTCTAGTTATGATGTCAAGTGCCTCCATTCTCTCAAGTTCAGCATTGACTTTGTTCATCAATGAGACTGGTATACGCCTCACTGTGGTCAGAGAGTAGGGCATCACTCCTGACCACAGTTGGATAAGGTACACTTCTTTCAGAACTCCCAGGTTTGTGAACAATTCCAGGTACTTCTCCTGCCACTGAGCATTGTGTAGCGAATCCAGACTTGCAAGAGGTTCACCTTCTTGATGACATGTTGTCCCAGTAGTGGTGAGAAGAGTTTCTGAACAACATAGACGTCCTCTTTTAACTGTTTCTTATTTTTATGGATGGAAGTAGTAAACATTCCTATCATACTGAGCTTACGTTTCCCTGGCCCCATGAGCACTTCCTTTGTTGGGTTTAGGGTAATTCTTGGTTTCTTCACTAGTTTTGTGAATAGACATTCAGGGATTGCTGTGACATCTGTCATGGTGTCCATTTTGAACGTCACTGCCTCATTTTGCAACTGAATCATAGTACACAAGCCTTGTCTATTTCTCCAAAGAAAGCTCTCTCTTTGTCTGAATCATGGTCTGAAAGATGGGACAGAGAGGGGAAAGGGAGGCATTTATATCAAATACAAAAGAGTGTTACAGGTACTAGGGTAGGCAGTGGATACAGAAAAGAGGAAACTGTGTGGACTAGGTTAAGGCTGGGGCACTGTGCACTAAACAAAACATTGAAAATGATAGGGAAACACCAGACAGGTTTGTGTGAGAAATGTCAGGAAGAGGAGTCAGTAGAACATGTACTTCTGAGTTGCAGGAAGTATGGGATACAGAGAGAAATGATGAGAATTAATCTAAGGGAATTGGGGGTCCAGGAATTCACATTAAAAGGGTTACTGGACATGGGTGAGAGGGCACAGGTCAGGGTACTTTTAGCTTTCTTAAGGGATACAGGTTTTTTTAATAGGATATGATGGATAAGCAGGAATAGGGTACTAGAATGGCCAAAGAGAAAGGATAAAGTGATATTTAATAAAGATATTTTATGTGAAGAAGAACAGACTTACTGCAAATTTTTTTCTTGTTGGGGTTCTCCTTTGGTCTATAGTCTGAATTCATTGATGATCAAACACTTCTGGCACCATGTTGTGTTTGATATGAGGGGGAGTGCATCTAGTGCACTTAGATGCTGGCATGCAGGCTGTTCAACTGAACTTTACTGATAATGTTGCTCAGTACTGGAGAGTTTAACATCGGTAGCTGAGCGAAGGGCGCTGAGTAGGCTACGGTCAATTATGGAAAACTCTGAACATCCTCTACATAGCACCATCCAGAGACAGAGAAGCAGTTTCAGCGACAGGTTACTATCGATGCAATGCTCCTCAGACAGGATGAAGAGGTCAATACTCCCCAATGCCATTAGGCTTTACAATTCAACCGCCAGGACTTAAGAACTTTTTAAAAGCTATTATTAATGCTTTTTGAGATAGTGATTTAGATGCATATCATATTTTTTACTGAGTTAAGTATTGTATGTAATTAGTTTTGATACAACAAGTGTATGGGACATTGGAAAAAAAAGTTGAATTTCCCCATGGGGATGAATAAAGTATCTATCTATCTATCTATCTATCTATCTATCTATCTATCAGTACAGTATGTGAACCCCTTCCATGTGGGAGTGGCAAACTGACTGTTATAGGAATATCCCTATTCACTACCACAGCACCTCCCTCCCCTTTTAGTTTGCTATGTCATTCAATTGGATCTATTGATAAGTTGATGCTGACATGAACTCCATTTTCTTGCTTAATTCCCAGAAACCTTTAGGCCAGAAATAAGTGCAATTCAGACTTGAAGGTACTCAGTGCCTCTGTCCACAGAGGCACCTGGAGTAGAAAATTCTAAAGATTCACGTCTATCTGAGAGGACAAGTTCTTTCACATCTGCTTTAAATGACTGATCCTTAATGTGAATCTATGCTCACTAGTTTTAGTTTCTTCCATGTGGGGGAAAAATATCCTCTCAGCATCCGTTCAGTCAGACTTACCTCAGAGTTTATGCTGCGAAAAGATCACATCTTATTCATTTAACAAATACAAGAAAATAGAAGTAGAGTACACCTGTTGGCCCTGAAAGCCAGCCTCACTATTAAAATGATCATGGCTAATCTGTCTAAGACCTTAACTCCTCTGAGTTCCTCCAACATTTTGTGTGTGTGACTCCTCTTCTGTGTCAGTTCCTCATAGCCTTCTATACTGTGGTATTCAAATGTGTACTACCTTTTTAAATCTTCCCAATTAACCTCTACGGCCCTCTGGGATAAGTAATTCCAGAGATTTATGTCCATCTATGATTTTATTAAGTCCTTCAGTTTTAAGTTACTCCTAAACCCTATCTTTTAACCATACACTCATTAGTGGAAGTATCTCAACATTTCCCCTGTCATGTCTTCTTATGATCTTCCCTTAAGATCACCTTGGTACAGAGTACCCATTTTAGAAATTTTGTGCTGGCAGTATGGTGTGCCCACTGCAGATGACAGATCTTATTTGTTTACAGCCTTGATGTTGAGCTAGCATAAGACATTGGTAGTCACTCATCCTACAATGACAGTGTGATGGTTCCTGTTGTAGATGGTCCATGTCTTTGAAGTTCAAGCAGAGGATCTCCACTGCTTAGTGGAGAATTTCTTGGGGTGTTAGTCTTCTACTTTTTTTTGTACTTCAGATGGCTTAAGGTTGCATTAGTGGAGATAATAGTGACTTTTATCATTGCTGAAAGGTGATTCCTAAATGCCTAAGTGATTCAGGTTAACCAGTGTTCTATTATGGAAATTTAAAACTTTGGGTGCTATTATGCTAGGCTTCAACTTCTTAAATTACCCAGCTGTATTAAAATCTTATTTATGGATCAGTGGTACAGCATTTGGATGCAATAGTAGGAACAGTGCAGGCTTTGCTGTATTTATACACTCATTGTGCTTAATTAACTTGGTATCAAATTCATTGCACCCAAAACCAACAGGTAGGCTTTCAAGAATCTAACTAATATTACTTCCGCAAATGATTAACTATAAAATTATTACATTTTCTGGTCAATCAAATGGGACTCAAGCCTGATAAATTTTGTGTTAAATCACTTCAATTATTATGAACTGAAAAGTTCATGACTAAATGCTATACGTTCACATCCGGCAATTAAGACGTATGGGAAGTTTAAACAGAAATCTCTGACAATTCTCTTGTTTGTGTATTTACTAAGGTTTTTGTGTTTCTTTATACATCAGGTGATTTTATTTTTGAATTAAACATGTTTTCTTAAACTGTTTCTGAGTTTTATTTGAGAAGATTGATATGATTAACAGCAGGAACCTATATGGAGTAGAGTGTGGGATGAGGATGCACTGATTGATAGGTGGGAACAGGAATCTTGTTTTTAGTTAATAGCTCAGTTTTAAGTTAATAGCACAGTTTATATTTCCATTTAAAATAAGAGTTCAAAATAAATTTTACCAGTGGTACTTGAAAACTTGTACTTTTTAGTTGCTTCTACTCTCTATTTTATGAAAACTCAAGAACGTTGAGTTCATTAATGATATCTGTTCAAAGTAAGTTTATTATCAAAGTACATATATGTCACCATATTCTACCTTAACATTAATTTCCTTGTGAGCAGTCACAGTAAATACAAAGAAACACCATAGAATCAATGAAAAACCACGCACAAGATAGACTGACAACCAATGTGCAAAAGACAATAAACTGTGCAAATGCAAAAAGAAAAAAAAAACAAAATAATAATAATAAATAAGCAATAAATATTGGGGAATATGAGTATAATTCAAGTGGGAACTCATTTTCAAATCCATAATCCTTCCTATTTGCTGATCAGTACCTGTAATCCTAAAATATTATTATTGCAAAAATAAGTTTGAAGGTTGTATACCGTTATTTTTCTTATTCTGCTATATAATATTCAGGATGAATGATGAGAAAACAGGGTATTTCTGGCAAAATATTTTTCATTTTGCCATTTTAAAAAAGTTATGGTGGACATTATTTAATGTTATCATTTACTTCTTAAAAAGTGTTTGCTAACTATAAGAGACTTCTGCAGAACATTTATCTTGGTCATGTCAACACTATTGTAATTTAGTTGCACTTACTAACTGAGAAATACATTAGTTGATTGATCTGTCTTGCATAAATTAAATTTACAAAGAGTTAAATACATAGTCAAATTAAAAAATTAGAAAACTTGGATGGCAGTACAGGAACAACATTTTTGAATGCATGTGACACAAAATGGCTACCCTGATTACATAGGGGCATTTACCGTAGATTCCGGATTTTAAGCCGCTACTTTTTTCCCACATTTTGAACAGCTTTGAACTTTGCGGCCTTTAATCCGAAGCGGCTAATGCATGATTTTTTTCATGCCGCCTCGTAAACATTTTGCCTCATAACAGTAGACCAATAAAATTGATGAGTAGTTCACAGAGGTCCAATGAAATTGTACGATAAATCAAGCGCACTTTCACAATTAAATTATTGTAAATCAGTCATTTGTACTCACCCTCATCAACATGGAAAACACTCGAAGCATTGTGCTGCCTTATGGCATACTTAGTTTATAATATTTTCGCTTAGTAATTCATTTTCTAGTTAAAGTTAGAAGAGTTTTAACTATATTTGTTTTCTGTACTACATTGCGGGATGCTATGACGTCACACCCGGTTTCGCGGTGTCTTGTGGGAAAATGCCGGTTTGCGATAAACGGAAAGGAGGGGGGGGAGCGCATTACGCGAGCGGCTTTGGATCTGAGCGAACGCTGCTTTTAAGTTAAAGGTGATCAATAACTTTTCCTGGTAGGCTGTAGTATATATATTTTTTACCAGTCGTTAGGAGATATTGGAATGTTGTTCAGTAAAGAAGTATACGCAACGTATTTAAAAGTAGCCGCGTTACGGGCACGGTTCGAAAAAAAGCATTTGCAATATGTATTTGTTTTTGTTACCATATGGATTTAATTAAAAGTTAAAAAATCCTCACGTGTAATATCTTTCTGTGTAAATATCTCATATTACAACGTGGGACACCTGCGGCCGAAAATCCGGTGCGGCCTAAAATCCGGTGCGGCCTTTACAATTAAAAAATTGATTTTATTTCTAAAATTAGAGCCAGCGGCTTTTAATCAGGTGCGCTCTGTAGTCCGGAATCTACGGTAGTTAAAATCTTGGAGTCTTATGGTACAGAAACAGGCTGACCAAGATGCCCATCTAAGCTAATTCAATTTTCCTGCATTTGTTCCACGTCCCTCTAAACTTTTCTCAGTTATGTAAGTGTCCAAATTAAATATTGTAATTTTACTCACATTTAACCCTTCATCCACCAACGCATTCCATATACGGTACACACAATCTCCTTCATGAAGAAGTTGCCCCTCAGGTCCCCTTTAAAACTTTCCCCTCTCATCCTAAACTTATTTTCTCCAGCTTTTGACACAAAATATCAAAAAGTATCAAAGTGGGAGGGAAATAAGTGATCAGGTGAATGACTATCATATTATTTTCTTTGAATCTTGCTGTGTCCCAGTAGACTAATCATTACAAGGCTGTGTTCAAAGATCAAAGTTCGAAATAAAATTTATTATCGGAGTACGTACATGTCACCACATACAACTCTGAGATTATTTTTCCAGTTGGCATACTTAGCAAATCTATAGAACAGTAACTGTAAACAGGATCAATGAACAACGAACTGTGCAAATGCAAATATAAATAAATAGCAGTAAATAACAAGCATGAAATAAGAAGATAAAGAGTCCTTAAAGTGAGACCATCCATTGTGAGAATACCAGAAGTAGAATGAGTGTAGTTACCCCTTTTTTCATACCTGATAGCTGAGAGGTAGTAATTGTTCTTGAACTTGGTAGTGTAAGTTCTGAGGCACTTGTACCTTCTACCAGACGGCAGCAGTGAGAAAAGAGCATGGTTTGGATGGTGAAGATCTTTGATGATGCAAGCTGCTTTTCTATGGCAAAGTTTCATGTTGTTGTGTTCAGTGGTTGGGTGTTTTACGGAATCCACTACCTTTTGTAGGATTTTCCGCTCAAAGGCATGGATGTTCCCATACCAGGGCGCAATGCAGCCGGTCAGCACACATCTATAGAAGTTTACCAAGGTTTTTGATGACATACCGAATCGCTGCAGTCTCCTGAGGAAGCAGAGGCATAACTTCAAAAACAGCTTTCTTGTTTTAATTATAACAAATCTTTTATATTTGATTCAAGGTGATGCTTTGAAGAAACCTCATTTACTGAAGACTATAACATGTTTCTTGGATAAGTTGTCGCTTCAGCTATACCCAACAGTGGAAAAATTTGAAGAGGAGCTGGTGGAATTGCTTAATGCAGACAGGCTGTCTAAGGTATGGCAGAGCAACAGATAATGGTGAAATTGTATGCCTTTCCCAACTTTATTCACAATGTTTTCCCTTCACTTGTGATTGCCATTGATATGAGTTGTTTTAGCTGTAACCCCCTGGGTCGCCTCAGGCTCGCTCAGCTTGTTCTCGTCTAGGGGGAGCAGCCTTTGGCCCCGCCAAACTGGGTAATCAGCCGGTGTGGATGCTGTGTGATGTCCCCGCCTCGCCCAGAAACAGACAGTACACCATATGCGATTAAATGAGTCCAATTTATAAAGATTACTATAACTAAGTGATTAATAACGATACAGTATATATGAAGGAAAAGAAAATAAAGAAAAGGCGCCAACTTATCAAAGTCCAAACCACTTCGTGCACAACCATTGGAGCTCAATTACTGAAGTCTTCTGGCCACCATTCGATCCCCTCCGAACTGCTCGACTCACAGCTCAGGACCATCCAAAGTGGTCAACCAAGCACATCTAGCTTCATCTCCTCTCCTCGGGGTACCTCCTGGCCTTGGACCCCTGCTTGGGGTCCGTTCCTCGTCCAGTTTACAGCATCGCGTCCTCTCTCTCTCACCCCCTCGCGCCGACTCCCCAAAAGCCCATCAACAATAGTTTACAGACTCAGAAGAAAGAACAACATTAATCCCAATTGGTTTACAAAGGAATACAATTCTTGTTATCAGTAAATTTTAACCCAAACAAGCTTCCAGCACTCTCTCGCAACAAAGAAGCATTCCTACTTTTAACAAAACAAAGAAGCCATTTTGATGAACATACGCAGTAACAAAGAAAAAGAAGAAACCCCCATCGTCAAGTGGTGTGAAGGTTATCAGTGTTTTTTCAATTTTTATCCTTGATGCTACTCTGACAATAGGAAACAGCGACCACCACTCAAAGTGTGTGCTTCTTTCCAGCTTAAGGGAAGCTGCATAAGCAAAGTATTGGCATGCAGTGTTACTGCATTGTGCACTAATCATGATTAATCTTAAAATCTTTTGAACTATTTTTGAAGTTTTGCTAATGATTGGACCAGGAGATTTATTTTTGTAGGTTGTCCACTGTCCAAAATTACTTGGTAATTTACCTGGACCACACTATTCCCTCTATTTAGGAGGACCTATGGATCTAGGACCCTGTCTTCCAACACATTGGCATGGCTCAGCACAGCAGCACGAATTACCTGTTCAAGAGAAATCTAAAACAAAATTAAAATTACATAAAAATACATTTAAAAAACAAAAAAATAGTTCAAAATGTTAAATGAACTTTATAAAATCAAAGTAAGATGCTTAACCAGTTCTCCTCCCAACAGCTGATTTTTCCCATTCATCCAGTGAAACAGCTCTGTATTGGAAGCAGGGGTTTAACCACCAAAACATAATTCCTGAGGCACAAGAAACTGGAATCTCGTGCAAAACTAAGCTTTGGAGGAGGTCAGGCAGCATCTGTGGAGGCCAAGTGATGGTCAATATTTTAGATTGAGACTTGAATTGGGGCTGAGATTGTAAAGGAGAGATGTCCAGAGTATAATGGTGAGAAGGCGGGGTGAGGCACGAGGTGGCAAATAGAATCATGAGTCATCATAGAGCACTAAGTACAGATACAGGCCATTCAGCCCATCTAGACCATGCTGAATTATTAATCTGCCTTGTCCCTTTGACCTGCACCTGCATCATGGCCTTCATACTCCTCTCATCCATGTACTTATTCAGATTTCTCTTAAATGCTGAAATTGATCTCTCATCCACCATTCCCGTGCCATTGTTCCACATTCTCACCACCTTCTGAGTGAAGAGGTTCCCCCTCTTGTTCCCTTTAAACATAATCATCTTTCACTCTTAACCCATGACCTCTAGTTTAAGTCTTGCACAGTAGTGTAGTGCACAATGCTTTACAGTGCAGGAGACCTGGGTTCAATTCTCACCTGTAAGGACTTTGTATGTTCTTCCCCATGACTGAGTGGGTTTCTTCCCGGTGTTTCCTCCCATAGTCCAAAGATGCAGCAGTTGGTAGGTTAAATGGCCAACGTAGATTGTTCTGTTATTAGGCTAGGACTAAATCGGGAATGACTGGGCAGCAGTGAGGCTCGAAGGGCTGGAATGGCCTACTCGACACCATATCTCAATATAAAACAAATGACATTAGTAAGTTGTGGAGAAGGATAGGTCTAGTCCTTGGGTTGCGATTCTAAATTAGAGAAAGGCCAATTTTGATGGCATCAGAAAGCATCTGGCAAGTGTGGATTGGAGCACGTTGTTTTCTGGCAAAGATACACTTGGGAAGTGGGAGGCCTTCAAAAGTGAAATTTTGAGAGCATGGGGTTTGTATTCCTGTCAGAATAAAAGGCAAGAACAACAGGTTTAGGGAATTTTGGTTTTTGAAATATTGAGACCCTAATTAAGAGAAAGGAGGTATATAGCAAGCATAGGCAGACCAGAGCAAATGAGGTACTTGGGGAGTATAAGAAATGCAAGAGAACACTTAAGAAGGAAATCAGGAGCTAAAAGAAGTTTGCTCTAGCAGACAAGGTGAAGGAGAATCCCAAGAGCTTCTACAAATAAGTATAATAAGAATAAAACAATAGTAAGGGACAAAACAACACACACAAAATGCTGGTGGAACACAGCAGGCCAGGCAGCATCTTGTCCTGACCTTCGTCCTGACGAGGTGTCTCGGCCTGAAACGTCGACAGTGCTTCTTCCTATAGATGCTGCCTGGCCTGCTGTGTTCCACCAACATTTTGTGTGTGTTGTTTGAATTTCCAGCATCTGCAGATTTCCTCAAGTAAGGGACAAAATTTGTTCTCTGGAAAATTGATGATAATCTATGCATGGAGCTAAATAGATGGGGGAGATCTTAATGGAATTTTTGTATCTGTATTTACTAGATCACTAGATGCAAAGTGTTCCCCTACACAAACTTCTGTCACGTGTCCTGTTTTATTCCCTGAGGAGATCTGGTATCACACTCTCTCTAGTTGAGATCTCTATGTATTGATTAAGGAAACATACCTGAACACTTTTGACAAACTATCCCATACAGCCCTTTTATGTTTGGGAGTCCCAGTGAAAATGTGGAAAGTTAAAATCATCTCCTATCACAAACTTATGTTGCTTGCAACAGTCTGCATCTCTCTACAAGTTTGCTCCTGATAAGTAGATGCAGATGTCATGAGGTCGATGGTTAAGTGGGGTAAGTTGAACCAGGTGAGGAGGGAAGGTGGAGAAAGTGACTGTTGTCCCTCAGAGGCATTCAAAGTGTAGCTTGTGTTTTCCCTTAAGATTGGGATGGGTACAGAAAAATTGATAGGTAGGCAAGAATATGGATTACACACAAAATGCTGGAGGAACTCAGCAGATCAGGTAGTATCGCCTTCAGGATTGATAAAGGATTTTGGCCCGAAACATTAACTATTTATTCCTCTTGATAGGTGCTGCCTGACCTGTTGAATTCCTCCATCATTTTGTGTATGTTACTCTGGATTTCCAGAATCTCTTATGTTTACAAATCAGGATCAATATGGTACAATCATTGTATCTACCGGGTAACAAGTAATCATAGCATAAACAGGGTAAATATGGCACAGTTAGTGTAAATAGTACAATCCTGGTATTTTGTGAAATTGGGGACAGCCATGGCAGAATTGGTCAGGCATGGAATGAATGCATTGTAGAGTGTTACCTTGCCAAATTCAGAAATTCCATGGATGATAACTAATGAAGGATTAAAATTGAGTCTGAACTTTAAACTACTGTTACCAGTTAGATACTTGCATATAGGAGAGTTAATCTAGGGCAGAGATGTAGTATGCTTAACATTACTAATGAGTGAGGAACATATAGAAAGTGGGTTCAGATGTTAGTTGGAAAAACTACAATTTAAAAAGAAGCAGTTGTTTGAGACATAACTTGTGCTCCAGCAACAATTCTAAGAAATTGTTGAACATAGATTCTCTTGGCTATACAATTGGAATACACTCATCTACAGAAAGTAAATGTTTACTAATTTATGATGGCCATATTACAGGTGTGTTATCCACTAGTTTTTTTTTGTTATTTTTAGTTTTTTTTTCTAATAAGTTCATTTTTGAAGAATTTTGAGTCTTGCGGTACTTAAAGGATTCCAGATAGAGCTTTTAGAATTGCTAATATCACCCACATATTTCAACAAACACTTATTATTGGAAATCTTTCCAAGATTTCCTTCCAATTTAATCTGCTAGACTGGTTTGCTCCTGATAGATTTTTCCTTTGTGCTTTTTTTGTTTGAGCATGAGTCCCTCTGCAGTGAATGTCAGGCAAAATTCACAACATGATTGTTAAACTTATTTTGAAGTTAAGATCTGTAAAAGAAATACGCTATGACTGCAGCAGTCAAAGGTATATTGCTCAGTTATCTTTAAAGTAATGCTAACATCTTCAAAGTATAAAATTCAGAAACAAAAAATTGTTATGATTTGGTATTCCAGTGGCAATACATCTTTTTTATATTCTGCCATTTATAAATTTAAATTTGTTGTATTGATAGCTCGATAGAATACTATTTTCTGATGAACATCCAAATTCCTTTCAAACTGCATGCAGGCTCTATTTGTCATTCATGATATGCAAAGATTCAGTGACAGGAGTGGTTCTCATACTACTTACAGTGAGAAACAAGTTTCTTCAAAGTATTTTCTTAACAGTCTTGAGATGTAAGAATGTTCTTTATAATATTAATAATGTATATAGTAATAACATGAAATATTCATTTCAAGACAAGTAGGTTTGCAAGAACATGCTGTTAATGAAATGGCAAGTTCAGAAAATTACTTGTAATGTCACAGTTTGTTGTGATCTGTGCTTAATTTAATAATGGGCTTGTGTGAATAATTTTATTTAGAAAGTGCTGGTAAGTTGATTAATAAGGATCTTTAAAAGTTGGAAAGGGGCTGCACAGTAGGGTAGTTGTTACCACAATGGTAGTTGTTGTCAATGTACCAGTGACCTGGGTTCAATTCCTACTGCTGCCTTTAAGGAGTGGGTTTCCTCCGGATGCTGCAGTTT
This sequence comes from Hemitrygon akajei, assembly GCF_048418815.1. Taxonomy (NCBI): domain Eukaryota; kingdom Metazoa; phylum Chordata; class Chondrichthyes; order Myliobatiformes; family Dasyatidae; genus Hemitrygon; species Hemitrygon akajei. Next base: position 14,020,328 of record NC_133152.1, on the reverse strand, counting down.
CCTCCCACGGTCCAAAGATGTACTGGTTGGTAGGTTAATTGGGTATTGTAAGTTCTTTCACGATCAGGCTAAAGTTAAATCAAGGGATTGACGGTGACGTGGCTCATAGTGCCGGAAGAACTATTCTGTGCTGTATCTCAATAAATAAATAAATGAATTTTGGATAGAGAATGTATTTTGTATTACTTAACTATTTATTCACAAAAAACCTGTATATAGCAATCATTGTTTTGTCAAAATAAGAAACTTTTTTTTTGGATAAAGAATAGTTAACTTTTATGAATTATGGCTGACCTAAAATCATTCCAGATTTTGATGAATTCATACATAATGAGGAAAAGTTTGTCTGGTTTTTAACATCCTTATTACAAGAAATTACCACTTAGTAGTCATTTCAGATACCAATTATTTTTCCAGCACACCCTATTCAATGAACTGTGCAGTTGGTGTACAATTTATTAAATAGGCAAGTCTGTAAAGTGAATGTTTTATGAGTTCTTCATAAATGGTTTCACTTTGGAGTTCTCATCACATTCACAAAAGAGATCCAATAATTTCGTTCTAGAGTTACATACTACCAATTTGGCTGATATTATATCTTCTCTCTATTTAGAGAAACTGAACCCAGTTATATCTTTTTCAATTGTTATTTAGTTATCATGGATATTGCTAATGTTAATTTTTTTACATAATGGTTTACATAATCAACTAGTGTTGATTATTGAAAGGTAGCACAGAACTGCTTCAATACACTACGATAAACATGCACACATAAAAATTGCCTATAAAAAGCAGACCCCCTTGGAAGTTTTCATGTTTATTGTTTTACAACATTGAATCACAGTGGATTTAATTTGGCTTTTTTGTCATTGATGAACAGCAAAGAATCTTTTGTGTCAAAATGAAAACAAATGTCTACAAATTGGACTAAATTTATTACAATTATTAAACACAAAATAATTGATTGTATAATTACTCACTCCCTTTAAGTCAGCATTTATTAGATGCACCTTTGGCAGCAATTACAACCTTAAATCTGTGTGGATACCTCTCTATCAGCTGCAATTTCTCACGATTCTTCTTTACAAAACTGCTCAAGCTCTGTCAGATTGCATGGAAATTGTGAGTGAACAGCCCTTTTCAAGTCCAACCACAAATTCTCAATTGGATTGAGGTCTGGACTCTGATTTGGCCACTTCAGGACATTAACTTTTTTGTTTTTAAGCCATTCCTTTGTAGCTTTGGCTTTATGCTTATGATCATTGTCTTGCTGGAAAACAAATCTTCTCAAGTCACAGTTCTCTTGCAGACTGCGGTAGGTTTTCCTTCAGGATTTCCCTGTATTTTGCTGCATTCATTTTACCGTCTATCTTTATGAGCCTTTCAGGGCCTGTTGCAGTGATGCATCCCCACAGCATGATGCAGTCACCACCATGCTTCACGATAGTGACGGTATGTTTTTGATGATGTGTGGTCACTATGCCAAACATAGTGTTTAGTCTGATGACCAAAAGGCTCAATTTCAGCTGACTTTAGAGTCTCCTATGTGCCTTTTGGCAAACTCTTCTAGTTGAGATTTCATGTGAGTTTTTTTCAACAGTGGCTTTCTCTTTGCCACTGTCCCATTATGCTGTGACTGGTGAAGCGCTGAGGTAACAGGTGTTGTATGTGCAGTCTCTCCCATCTCAGCCACTGAAGCTTGCAACTCCTCCAGAGTTGTCATAGGTCCCTTGGTGGCCTCCCTCACTAGTACCCTTCTTGTACAGTCACTCAGTTTTTGAAGATCACCTGCTCTAGGCAGATTCACAGCTGTGGCATATCCTTTCCATTTCTTGGTGATTGACTTAACTACTCCAAGGGATATTCAGTGACTTGGAAATTTTCTTGTATCCATCTCCTGACTTATGCTTTTCAATAACCTTTTTGTGGTGTTGTTTGGGGTGTTCCTTTGTCTTTATGGTGTAGTTTTTGCCAGGATACTGACTCACCAGCAGCTGGACCTTCCAGAGACAGGTATATCTTTATTACAATCAGTTAAAACACCTTGACTGCACACAGGTAATCTCCTGTGACTTCTAATACCAACTGACTGCACCAGTGATGATTTGGTGTGTCATCTTAAAGGGGGGGGGGGGGGGGTTGAATACTTAGGCAATCAATTATTTTTGTGTTTTATATTTGTAATTAATTTAGATCACTTTGTAGAGATCTGTTTTCACTTTGATACGGAATAGTTTCTTTCTGTTATCAGTGTCAAAAAAGCTGAATTAAATCCACTGTGATTCAATGTTATAAAACAATAAAGCATGAAAACTTCCAAGAGGGTGAATACCTTTTATAGGTACTGTTTATGTACCCTTCTGTGTGAATAGAATTTCATTTGACTCATTTTACTCTTCTCTATCAAACGCCATAGATGAGGCTAGATAGTGCAACTGCTGCGCATATATCCCTTTCACTGTGCTTCATGTTAATTCTATTCCAACAATCTTTCTTTCTTTTCTTTTATGTGCTCGCCTGGCTTTACATTAACCTACCACCTTATTGCGTTTTTAAGACTTTAATTCAATTGAGGACAATATGTCTTCAACTGCTTTTTTAAAAATATTATTGCCATTTTTTTTACATCCACATCTGGCCCAGTTGATCTGGATTCCATCCAGACCTCGAGTGCTGTCTGTTTAGATTTTGCACATCGTCTCCTTGACTCAGTGAGTTTCCCCTTAGTGCTCTGGTTTCTGCCCATATCCCTAAAGTAGGTTAATTGGTTACTGTTAACTAACTCAATGTAGATGGGTGGTAGAAGAATAATGGAGATGAGAATGGGAGCGGTGGAGTTGTTCTGAGGTCCAACATAGACGTGATGAGTCAAGTGGCTTCCCTCTCTGTCAAAAAAATATGCAAAATAGTGTGGAACTGTAAGAATACACTGTATGCTCAACAGGATTCCATGTATGTTCAATGTAACTTTTCTGCTTTACAATAATACCTTTTTGGAAATACACTATGTTGGTTTGATTTTTTTAAATAACCTTATTAACAAGCTTTGCACCTTTTAGTGATTAGTGTCTTTGTACTTGTTGATCCCTATACTTTTCTAATTATTCAGGCTCTTATTATCCAGACTCTCTGTGGCCCCTTGATTCTTTCCATTAAAATCAGCACTTCTCACTTATCTATATTGAAGCTCATATGCCAATTACACATCTATTCTGTATGTAATTAATGTCTTCATGTATTTTATGAATTCTTTCCTTGGTGCAAGCAACACCTCTCAGTTTAAAGCCATCTGCAAATTTTGAAATGATAAATTTAATTCTCAAGGCTAAACATGAAAATAAATTGTTAACAACAGGAGTCCTAGTATCCATCTCTTTGGCACATTTCTTCCCAGTTTTTGCCAGTCTGAGCAGCTGCCTTAACACAGATTTCTTTTTCGTTTATTAACCATCTTGCTGTCCATTCTGCCACCTTGTGCTCTGAACTCAAGACATGTAGCTTTTAAAGTTTGTTAGTAAATCCAAATGAAATTTATTTACTGCATTACCTATTCTCCCTTTGTTAATTCTTCAAAAAATGAATTTCCATCATGTCATACTTGATAAAATTTAATATTTTGAAGAAACGTTCAATTTTATCAAGTATGACCTTTATTTAAAGACACATTTCATTAAGGGTTCTACTATATTTCCTACCACTGGCATTAAATTAACAGAATTACCGTCTGTATAAAAAGTAGGGGTAACATTTGTTGTTCATCAGTGCTTTGGTTTCTTTACTCTTTTTAATTAATTGTTAAGTATATGCAACAGTAACTGTGCCGTTTCTTCCTTTGTGTTTTTAATTGAACTCATGCAATCCAGCAGGTTTTATTGGCTTGTTTAGTACATCTGTGGTATCATGTTCAACCTTGGTCTCTAAAGGTGACGGCATTATGTGAATGATGAGCAACAACATTATTACTTGTATAGGGTTTCACCAAAATGCCAATAATGATTTACGTGGCTTGTGTGCGCTCTTGTAATGTCTATGTGAGACTGAAAACTGATTTGTGAGCATTTGCCTGGCGAATGAGTTACTTCAGCATGGCTGCAGATTAAAAGTGGTTGTAAATAATTATTTTGACATTGACTAAAGACTATTTATACTGGCTTAAGTGATTTCATGACGGTGTGATTTGGGAATAAGTGTGCAAGAAATAGTGAAATTCATAAGATCAAGCTCTGTCTCAAAGCACCTTCTTATATGTGATAACCAGGTCTTTTGATGGTCACTGCTGACTGGACAGTGTGAGAAAGTATTTTGTTGGTTAGAAATGGGAGCTCCAGTCCCGCATGAATGCAGTCAGTGAGCGTTTGCACTTCTGGGAAGCCGGCAATCACAGTAAACTGTGCCCAATATGTCTTTTGTATGATCTTCCAGAGAAGAAAATGCCACTGATCACCTTCGGGTATTGGTGCATAGCAAACAGCTCTGAGATGTGGCATATTTCTGCAAGTCTATCCTGGAATGACTCTGAAACTGGGAAGTAAAGAGTGATTATGACCTTGACTTTGATTGTGAGAACAGTTCAGGCACATGTGTGACCTTGTATAAGTCATTTTATGGGGTTACTGATCTCGGTGATGCCCATGATGACTGGTACTGTGATGGTAAAGTGTTTTCACTAAATAATCCAGAAACTTAAGTTCAACTTCCACCATTATAGCTGTGGAATGTAAATTCATTTAATAATTCAGCATTTTTGAAAGAAGAACCCTTATCACGAGTAATGATGACCACAAAACACCAGATAGTCACCAAATTCTAGGCCCATAAATGCTCTCGAGTAATCTAATGCCCTAGAAGGCACCCATTGTGGAGCAGTTTAGCTCTGCTTACAAGTTCATTATGAACAGACCTTTAAACAGCGTGATTTCAGAATAATCAGTGTTTGTGAACCTGGTTGTTTTGTGAGTTGATTACAACTATCGTTGTTATGATGAATATCATGAAAATCTCAACTGATAATGAATTTTGGGCACACAATAACATTTGGGGAAGTTTCATGTCATTTGGAAGAGTTCTAAGAATAAAAATATGCTTGCAGGCAAAAAGATCTCACCCAAGGGTGAGAGGGCAATGTTAATGGCAGATGTAAGAATTCAGCAATGTGTGCAAAATTTTCTCCAAAGGTTAATATACTTTTCAACAACACAAATCCATTTTTGTTTGCAATTGTGTTAACTATTTTCTAGCCTCTTGTCTTTTAATTTTATAATATATGTGCAGCTATAGAAAACAGTTGAAGTTACAATACAGCCTGATACTAGTGTTCAAAGTATTGCTTTGAAAGGAACATTCATTTGATTGTAAACACTGGGAACTAATGTATGAGTAAATTATATCCCTGCATATTAATTTTTCATTAATCAAATTTCTTTTGTTTATTTGTTGTGCCAATTACAGATCACTGAAATATAATATTTGTTTACTTAAGGGAGTAATAGTTGTCATTTATTTAATGTATTTTATTTACCTGAAATATTATTGTTTCTAGTGGCAGTTTTACTGAATTTTCTGATTTTACTTCAGATTCACAACATCCATCATATTATACATTGATTTGCTATCGTGTCAATGCCTTTGAGAATAACATACAGAAGTCTATGTTGTGTCTGTTTCAGAGTGATCAAGTTGCTGATGGAAGCACCATTGTTATTGAAGAGAGAAGGCTGCATGTCGGTGTTCACAATGGCTTGTGTTATGTGCAGAAACCACAGGTGGTGGTTTTGATTCCAGGGACAATGCAAGGAAAATCTGGGAATATTTCCAAAAGGTAAATTATAAATGAGGTTTTTACATATAAATGTGTACTGAATAGGCAGGTTGGTTTAACATGTGGTAATCTAAGACGTCCACTATCATAAAATAATAAAAGACAAGATTTAATTTAAGTCATTAAGTTTTATCAAATTCATGTATCTTTACATTTCGAAAGACTTTAATGCATTACGTTTGGTAATGTGTGACTTGGTATGTGTTCCATTGGGCTGGAGTGGGGTCTCATAGTGCACTGCCAGCTAACTGCAGTGAGCTTGGTGGTATGTTCCAGATAGTTTCACTTACAGATACCAGTGCAGAAGTAAGAAGCAGGGGGGTGTTGGATGACCTGTTGCTTAGCCCCTGGACTCAAGGTTCCTGAGCTGACTGGTTGGATGCAAGCTATCTGGCTGTTTAGCTTTGAAGGACTGTAACATAGTCAGGGTCCTTTGGGTCAACCTTGCCTGCACCAAACATGATGCCAAATTAAATCAACCCTATTTGCCTACAAGTGGTCTGTATGCTTCTATTCCTTGCCTGTTTATGTGTCTGCCTGTATTTTCCTATATTGCCTGCTTTTATCCCACCTCCCATGGCAGACATTCCAGGCACCTACTCTCTTTCTGTATTAAAAATACCTTGCACTCTTAGATCTTCTTTAAACTTGCCCTCTCAGACCTGAAACCTATGCTGTATGGTATATGACAATTCCACCCTGGAGAGAATAAATTCGGTTATCTTTGCCTCTGTCAGGTTGCTCCTCCACCTCCAGTGCTCTAGAAAAAACAATTCACATTTGTCCAGTCTCTGTACATTCCAATTGAGGCAGCATTCTGGCGGATGCCTTCTGCATCCTCTCTGAAATGTCTACATTCTTTTTATGTATGGTGTGTTGACCAGAACTGCAATAATACTCCAGTGTGGCCAAACCAAATTTTACACCACTGCGTCATGACTTGCCAAATTTTATACTCAAGATGAATGCAAGTATGCCACATGCCTTCTTTACCCCTCTCTATACTTGTGCCACTTTCAGGGAGCTATGAACATGCATCCCAAAATCCCTTTGTATATCAGTGCAGTGGATAGTGAGGTCAGCTGAGAAGATCATCAGGGTCTCTCTTCCTGCCATCACGGACATTTACACTACACGCTGCATCCACAAAGGAAACAGCATTATGAAGGACCCCATGCACCCCTCATACAATCTCTTCTCTCTCCTGCTGTCTGGGAAAAGGCTCCGAAGGTTTCGGACTCTCACGACCAGACTATGTAACAGTTTCTTCCCCCACGCTATCAGACTCCTCAATACCCGGAGCCTGGACTGACACCTTACCCTATTGTCCAGTTTATTATTTATTGTAATGCTTGCACTGTTTTGTGCACTTTATGCAGTCCTGGGTAGGTCTGTAGTCTAGTGTTGTTTTTTTCTGTGTTGTTTTTTACGTAGTTCAGTCTAGTTTTTGTACTGTGTCATGTAACACTATGGTCCTGAAAAAACGTTGTCTCATTTTTACTATGTACTGTACCAGCAGTTATGGTTGAAATGACAATAAAAAGTGACTTGACTTGATAATGAAGGAGTCAGCATTATCGAAGACTCCACCCACCCTGGTAATTCTCCATTCTTCCCCTTCCTATAAGGGAGAAGATACAAAAGCCTAAGGGTAAAGGGTGCAAGGGTCAAGGATGTCTCTGAGTAGCTGCAGGACATTCTGGAATGAGAGGGTGAACAGCCAGTGGTCGTGGTGCATAGGTACCAACGATATAGGTAAAAAACGGGATGAGGTCCTACAAGGTGAATTTAGGGAGTTAGGAGATAAACTAAAAAGTAGGACCACAAAGGTAATCTCTGGATTACTACCAGTGCCACGTGCTAGTCAGAGTAGAAATAGGAGGATATTTCAGATGAATACGTGACTTGAAAAATGGTGCAAGGGGGAGGGATTCAAATTTCTGGGGCATTGGAACCAGTTCTGGGGGAGGTGGGACCGGTATGAACAGGACGGTCTGCACCTGGGCTGGACTGGAACCAATGTCCTAGGGGGAACGTTTGCTACTGCTGTTCAGGAGGCTTTAAACTAATGTGGCAGGGGGATGGCAACAAGTGCAGAGAGACAGAGGGGTGTAAAATGAGGGTAGAAGCAAAAAGTAGTAAGGTGAAAAGTAAAGTGGCAGGCAGGCAATTCCAGGGCAAAAAGCAAAAAGAGCCACTTTTCAACATAATTGTATAAGGGCTAAGAGTGTTGTAAAAACAAGTCTGAAGGCTTTGTGTGTCAATGCGAGGAGCATTTGTAACAAGGTGGATGAATTGAATGTGCAGATAGTTATTAATGAATATGATATAGTTGGGATCACAGAGACATGGCTCCAGGGTGACCAAGGATGGGAGCTCAACATCGAGGGATATTCAATATTCAGGAGGGATAGACAGGAAAGAAAAGGAGGTGGGGTAGCATTGCTGGTTAGAGAGGAGATTAATGCAATAGAAAGGAAGGACATTAGCCTGGAGGATGTGGAATCGATATGGGCAGAGTTGCATAACACTAAGGGGCAGAAAACGCTGGTGGGAGTTGTGTACAGGCCACCTAACAGTAGTAGTGAGGTTGGGGATGGCATTAAACAGGAAATTAGAAATGCATGCAATAAAGGAACAGTAGTTATAATGGGTGACTTCAATCTACATATAGATTGGGTGAACCAAATTGGTGAGGGTGTTGAGGAAGAGGATTTCTTGGAATGTATGAGGGATGGTTTTCTGAACCAACATGTCGAGGAACCAACTAGAGAGCAGGCCATTCTAGATTGGGTATTGAGCAATGAGGAAGGGTTAGTTAGCAATCTTGTCGTGCGAGGCCCCTTGGGTAAGAGTGACCATAATATTTGTGGAATTCTTCATTAAGATGGAGAGTGACATAGTTAATTCAGAAACAAAGATTCTGAACTTAAAGAAGGGTAACTTTGAAGCTATGAGATGTGAATTAGCTAAGATAGACTGGCAAATGATACTTAAAGGGTTGACGGTGGATATGCAATGGCAAGCATTTAAAGATCGCATGGATGAACTACAACAATTGTTCATCCCAGTTTGGCAAAAGAATAAACCAGGGAAGGTAGTGCACCTGTGGCTGACAAGGGAAATTAGAGATAGTGTCAAGTCCAAAGAAGAAACATATAAATTAGCAAAAAAAAGCGGCACACCTGAGGACTGGGAGAAATTCAGAGATCAGCAGAGGAGGACAAAAGGCTTAATTAGGAAAGGGAAAAAAGATTATGGGAGAAAGCTGGCAGGGAACATAAAAACTGACTGTAAAAGCTTTTATAGATACGTGAAAAGAAAAAAGATTGGTCAAGACAAATGTAGGTCCTTTACAGTCAGAAACAGATAGATAGATAGATAGATAGATACTTTATTCATCCCCATGGGGAAATTCAACTTTTTTTCCAATGTCCCATACACTTGTTGTAGCAAAACTAATTACATACAATACTTAACTCAGTAAAAAAAATATGATATGCATCTAAATCACTATCTCAAAAAGCATTAATAATAGCTTTTAAAAAGTTCTTAAGTCCTGGCGGTAGAATTGTAAAGCCTAATGGCATTGGGGAGTATTGACCTCTTCATCCTGTCTGAGGAGCATTGTATCGATAGTAACCTGTCGCTGAAACTGCTTCTCTGTCTCTGGATGGTGCTATGTAGAGGATGTTCAGAGTTATCCATAATTGACCGTAGCCTACTCAGCGCCCTTCGCTCAGCTACCAATGTTAAACTCTCCAGTACTTTGCCCACGACAGAGCCCGCCTTCCTTACCAGCTTATTAAGACGTGAGGCGTCCCTCTTCTTAATGCTTCCTCCCCAACACGCCACCACAAAGAAGAGGGCGCTCTCCACAACTGACCTATAGAACATCTTCAGCATCTCACTACAGACATTGAATGACGCCAACCTTCTTAGGAAGTACAGTCGACTCTGTGCCTTCCTGCACAAGGCATCTGTGTTGGCAGTCCAGTCTAGCTTCTCGTCTAACTGTACTCCCAGATACTTGTAGGTCTTAACCTGCTCCACACATTCTCCATTAATGATCACTGGCTCCATATGAGGCCTAGATCTCCTAAAGTCCACCACCATCTCCTTGGTCTTGGTGATATTGAGACGCAGGTAGTTTGAGTTGCACCATATCACAAATTGATCATAGGGAACAAAGACATGGCAGACCAATTGAATAACTACTTTGGTTCTGTCTTCACTAAGGAGGACATAAATAATCTTCTGGAAATAGTAAGGGACTGAGGGTCTAGTGAGATGGAGGAACTGAGGGAAATCCATGTTAGTAGGGAAGTGGTGTTAGGTAAATTGAAGGGATTAAAGGCAGATAAATCCCCAGGGCCAGATGGTCTGCATCCCAGGGTGCTTAAGGAAGTAGCCCAAGAAATAGTGGATGCATTAGTGATAATTTTTCAAAACTCCTTAGATTCTGGATTAGTTCCTGAGGATTGGAGGTGGCTAATGTAACCCCACTTTTTAAAAAAGGAGGGAGAGAGAAACCGGGGAATTATAGACCGGTTAGTCTGACATCGGTGGTGGGGAAAATGCTAGAGTCAGTTATCAAAGATGTGATAACAGCACATTTGGAAAGAGGTGAAATCATCGGACAAAGTTAGCATGGATTTGTGAAAGGAAAATCATGTCTGACGAATCTTATATAATTTTTTGAAGATGTAACTAGTAGAGTGGATAGGGGAGAGCCAGTGGATGTGGTATATTTAGATTTTCAAAAGGCTTTTGACAAGGTCCCACACAGGAGATTAGTGTGCAAACTTAAAGCACACGGTATTGGGGGTATGGTATTGATGTGGCTAGAGAATTGGTTGGCAGACAGGAAGCAAAGAGTGGGAGTAAACGGGACCTTTTCAGAATGGCAGTCAGTGACTAGTGGGGTACCGCAAGGCTCAGTGCTGGGACTCCATTTGTTTACAATATATATTAATGATTTAGACGAGGGAATTAAATGTAGCATCTCCAAGTTTGCTGATGACACGAAGCTGGGCGGCGGTGTTAGCTGTGAGGAGGATGTTAAGAGGATGCAGGGTGACTTGGATAGGTTAGGTGAGTGGGCAAATTCATGGCAGATGCAATTTAATGTGGATAAATGTGAGGTTATCCACTTTGGTTGCAAGAACAGGAAAACAGGTTATTATCTGAACGGTGGCCGATTAGGAAAAAGGGAGATGCAACGAGACCTGGGTGTCATTGTACACCAGTCATTGAAGGTGGGCATGCAGGTACAGCAGGCGGTGAAAAAGGCAAATGGTATGTTGGCATTCATAGCAAAAGGATTTGAGTACAGGAGCAGGGAGGTTCTACTGCAGTTGTACAAGGCCTTGGTGAGACCGCACCTAGAATATTGTGTGCAGTTTTGGTCCCCTAATCTGAGGAAAGACATTCTTGCCATAGAGGGAGTACAGAGAAGGTTCACCAGATTGATTCCTGGGATGGCAGGACTTTCATATGAGGAAAGACTGGATCGACTAGGCTTATACTCACTGGAATTTAGAAGATTGAGGGGGGATCTTATTGAAACGTATAAAGTTCTAAAGGGATTGGACAGGCTAGATGCAGGAAGATTGTTTTCGATGTTGGGTAAGTCCAGAACGAAGGGTCACGGTTTAAGGATAAAGGGGAAGCCTTTTAGGAACGAGATGAGGAAAAACTTCTTCACACAGAGAGTGGTGAATCTGTGGAATTCTCTGCCACAGGAAACAGTTGAGGCCAGTTCATTGGTTATATTTAAGAGGAAGTTAGATATGGCCCTTGTGGCTAAAGGGATCGGGGGTATGGAGAGAAAGCAGGTACAGGGTTCTGAGTTGGATGATCAGCCATGATCATACTGAATGGTGGTGCAGACTCGATGGGCCGAATGGCCTACTCCTGCACCTATTTTCTATGTTTCTATGTTTCTAAATGCATACCACCAGGCTCATGGACAGCTTTATCCTACTGTTGTAAAATTATTGAATGGCTCCCTAGTACAAAAATATTGACTGTTGACCTTACAATCTACCTGGTTATAACCTTGCACCTCACTGTCAATCTGCAGTGCATTTGTCTGTAACTGCTGTAACACTTTATTCGGCATAGTATTGTTTTACCTTGTACTACCTCAGTGCACTGTTGTAATGTATTGATCTGTTTGAGCAGCATGCAAGACAAGTTTCTCACTATACCTCAGTGCATGTGACAGTAATAAACCAATTTACAACTTTACTACTATCAACACCTCCTCCTAATTTCACATCATCTGCAAGCCTTGCTGATCAAGCCTTGTGAATTCACATCCAAGTCATTTATATAAATAATGAACAACAAGTGTCTTAACACAACCCCTTTGGCACACCACCAGTCACGAGCTACCATTTTGAGAAACAAGCTTCAAACACCACCTCTGCTTCCTACCTCTGAGCCAATTTTATATCTACCTTGCTAGCTTGCCTGGATTCCATGGGACCTTGTGTTCTAGACAAGACTACCATGTGGGACTGTGTCGTAGGCCTTGTGAAAGTTCAAACGGACAATATCAACTGGCCTATCCTCATCTACATTTTTGGCTATGTATTTAAAAATTTTAAGAGGCTTGTAAGGCACGACTTTCCATGTACAAAGCCATAATGACAACTCCTAATGAGACTCTATTCAAATGCTGGTAGATCCTGTTCCTCAGAATTCCTTCCACTAACCTTCCCACTACAGATCTCAGGCAGACCAGCCTGGTAGTTCCCTGGCTTGTCCTTACCACGCTTCTGAAATTACAGAACAACATTAGCCACCTTTGAGTCCTAAGGAACTACACAAATGGCTAATGACAGAACAAATATCTCCACATGATCCTCTGTAATTTCCTCCCAAGCCTCCCACAAAGTCCAAGGATGCAGTTAGTCAGGCCCCGAGGATTTATCTACATTAAAGCTTTGTAAGGTTGCAAATACATCCTCCCAGGTAATCTGAATGTCCTCCAAAACATCCTGAATTATTTCCCTTATTTCTTGAGTAACCATGCTTTTCTCTTCAATAAACATTGATTTATAAAGAGACCTACTCTCTTCTTAGCCACCCTTTTAATATAGCTATAGAGCCCCCCCTTGGGATTTTCCTGAACCTTACCTGCTTAATCTTACTTTTCCATACCCTCTCCTTGCCCTCCTCATTTCTTTCTTAAACGTATTCATAATTTAAAAAAAATCATCAAGGGATTCACTTGTCCCTGATCTCCTAAACCCAATGTATGCTTCCTTCTTTTTCTCAGTAGAACCTCAGTATCTCTTATCAGCTAAGGTTTCCTGAACTTGCCAGGTTTACCCTTCACCCTTATAAGAACATGCTCTTCTTGGACTATTTAAATCACACACTGAAAAACCTTCAACTTATCATTTGTTCCTTTCCTTTCAACCAGGCTCACCCAATTGACCTCTGCTGATCTTGTCTGATTCCCCTCAAAATTAGCTCTGCTGTAGTTTAGAATCCTAACCTGGCCTATCCTTTATGTAACACCTGTGTAGTGCTTGCCTTATCTTGTGTGACTGGCTGCTAAACTCTTGATGAGAAAATCAAATTATGTAGTATTATACTAGGTGCCAGTAGGTCATCAAAAGCTCAAGATACCGGAATAGAAAACACACACATCTAGAGAAGTTTTTAAAATAAAAAATAGCAATATATACATGAGCAAAAAACAATTCAGAATTCCAACATTTTGTCTTAGGCTCCAAATCTCATATATCAAATGAAAACCAAACTCTTCTTTAGTTAGAATCAGTGAGATTTGTTAGAATAACCTTTATTACTCTAATTTCTTTAACTAATTAAATCTTGTGTTATTCCCTCTTTAAAGGTTTACGGACTAATAATTGGCTTTCTTTTTATCCCAAATATTTAGGAAACTAATTGAATTCTATTTTTTTTTAGTATAATGGTTAATCTCAGTTTCAGTTCCAGGTCAGTATGTATACAAACTCAAATTCAACACCAAACAACAGTCAGTCAGTCAATCTCTGTCTGTCTGTTTCTCTCTCTCACTCACACTCTCTCTCTCTCTCTCACTCACACTCTCTCTCACACTCACACTGTCACTCTCTCACACTCACACTCTCACACACGCTCTCTCATACACTCTCTCTCATACACACTCTCATACACACTCTGTCTCTCATACACTCTCTCTCTCACTCACTCTCTCTCTCACACTCACTCTCTCTCTCACACTCACACTCTCTCTCACACTCACACTCTCTCACACACTCTCTCACACACGCTCTCATACACACTCTCTCATACTCTCTCTCTCACACTCTCTCACTCACTCTCTCTCTCACTCACTCACTCTCTCTCACTCACTCACACACTCTCTCACTCACTCACACACTCTCTCACTCACTCACTCACTCTCACTCACTCACACACACTCTCACTCACTCACTCACTCACACACACTCTCACACACTCTCTCACTCACTCACACCTTTCACAACTGTTAAACAAAGTAAATCTCATTCAGTAACTTACCAAAGTCTTTTCAAAAATGATCAGTTCTTTCAAAAAATCAAATTCATATCCTTCAAATGAAAAATTAAACTTATACATCCAACCATATTAAGTCCTCTATGTCTTGAAACATTTCAGTCCCCCACTGGTACTTCCATCTTCGGTGGCTTGCCACCATGTTTCTTGGTTTGTTGGATGAAATAGTGGGTCATCCACAGAAAGTCGATTCACAAAACTTAAACAAAATAAAACCTGACCTGTACACCATAGGATTACAATCGGTGAGCTTATATATGCATTGGATTTCAAAATTACTCAATATCGCAATGTCACTTCCAAACATTTCTCAGTTACAAAACTACAGATCATATTTCACACACAAGTTGTACACTTGGAACAGTAAAAGTGTTAATTCAACAAGTCCCTTGGTAAGAGTTAATAGAATTAATTCCTGTTAACACAGTAGAGATCTTGGACTTGTGACTCTGCTGATATGTGCTATAGCTGTAGCTTCAATAAAGCTTTTATCAATATCATCCTTCTGCCGGGGTTTCACCCTGAGGTTTTTAAGTAAGTAGGGTAGAGGTACTCATGACTAATTCTATTTTTAACAGTTTATATATTTAATTTCTGATAATTTGCTGCATTCTCTTGCTTGTCTGCACCAGCATCAGCCACACCTTGTTCTCGCATAGCCTTTTTTTCCAAGTTCTCTTTTTCAGTAAACCTTGATTTCATCCCTGCACAGGTGGAGCTTTCTAATGTTACATCTTTGGTTTT
This sequence comes from Hemitrygon akajei, assembly GCF_048418815.1. NCBI lineage: Eukaryota > Metazoa > Chordata > Chondrichthyes > Myliobatiformes > Dasyatidae > Hemitrygon > Hemitrygon akajei. Next base: position 14,005,207 of record NC_133152.1, on the reverse strand, counting down.
AATTAACCTGGGTTACATTTATCATTACTATCTTACGACTAATGGAATTATGGTCACTAGGGCTAAAGGGCTTCTTGGTTGTCAATTCAATTACTTGCTCTGTCTCGTTCCCTAAGAGGATATTCAGTATTGTACCCTCCAGAGAAAGGCCCTCTATATAACTTTCCTGGAAACAGTTATCAAATTCCACTCTGCCTAGGCCCTTAATACTAGGAAAATAAAATTTTCTCTCTAATGCAACCCTATTATTCTTACAGTTATGAGCATTTCTCTACATATCTGTTCCTCAATTTGCTGTTGATATTGAGTGTGGCTGGTGTGTTGGGGGTGGGGTTTCTATAATATGGCTCCACTAGAGTGATCCTCCCTTTCTAAGTTCTAGATATCATATGGCTTCATTGGATGATCCATTAGGATGTCATCTTTAAATATTGTGGTTATGTACTCTGAATTTAAAATGGCAACACCCACTCCTCAGTTACCTGTGCTATCTCTATTACACCTGTAGCATCTGTATCCTGGAATATTGAGTTGCTGGTCTTGCATTTCTCTCAACCATGGTTTTGTTATGGCTATAACAACCCAGGCCTCAGAGCCAAATCACACTCTTGAGTTTGTCTGCCTTTTCTGTTAAATCTTGTGAATTGAAAGAAGTGCAGTTTAACTTGGTATATCTTTCCCTGGCTGTCCTGATTACTAAATTTGCCCTTGATGGCTACTGCTTTATCTCATGATTGTTCTTGCTCAGCCAATCTAGTCTGGTGAAGTGTATACTTTTATCTTGCTCTTGACCTCCCAAAGGGAGCACCTAGTACTTGTCCACATTAAGCTCCTTCTGCCATTTCTTTACCCAGATTTACAACTGACCTGCAACCTATTTATGAATCAAATGTGGATTAAAATAATAGTTCTTATCTATATCTTAATCATATATCACAAACATCAGAGCCCAAACACTGATTCTTGGAGACAGCAGTAGTCACAGATCTCCATTTAGGAAAAAAACCCTCTACCTCTGCCCTCTGTGTTCTGTGATGAAATGAATTTTGTATCCAATGTACACAACTCAGCATGGATCTCCTGTGACTTAACCTTTTGGACCGGTCTCTCATACAGACCTTGTCAATTCTTAACTAAAGTTCATATAGAGCTATTGGGCTTATGTTTTGTCACTTATTCAAAAATTTCATTCAAATTTCTCATACACAAAACCATGCTGAATACCTCTAATAATGTTTTCTGAATGTGAGTCTCTAAGAGTCTTCTCCAAAAATTTCACAACCACTGATAGAAACCTTACTGGCCAGTCATTTAGCACCTTGCTTGTGGCTGAAGAGGATATGATGATTGTTGTCAAGGTCCCAGCAAATTCATCCCTTGCTTCCCTCAGTATCCTGGGTTAGGTCCTGTCAGGCCCTGGCTACATACTTATTGGTTTACAGGGCACCCAGTACCTCATTTTCTGTAATACTGTTATGCCCTGGAATATCAGTATAACCCTTCCCAATCTCACCATTATCCAAGTTCTTCTTCTTGGTAAATGCTGATGTAAGTAATTATTAACAACCTCATCCACTTCCCATAAGTGCCATACATGAACTCCCTCCTTTGTCATTGAATGCAACTACTCTTTCTCAAACTACCCTTTTGTTGCTAATATAGATATAAAGTACCTTGGGATTTTCCCGTATTCCATTTGGCATGGACATTTCTTAGCTCTTTTTGGCCCTCCTGATTTCTTGCTTTTTCACGATTCCTTTATATCCCCCAAGGGCCCTATCTGATTTCAGTTTTCTAAAACTTGCATATACTTCCTTTTTCTTTTTGACTAAACCTCTCTTATCATCTAAGATTCCCCAAACTTGTCAGCCTTATATTTCATCCTCACTAGAACATGCTGCTCCTGACTACTAATCTTTAGGATTACTGATCTTCATATAAAAAGCAGAACCCTTGCAATTCTAATTACCACTCAGCCAGGCTAATTGTAATCATAAGCAAAGAGATAAATGCTGTAATTGGGGTATTAAGTTGTACTTAACAATAGCTACTAAATTAATGTTAAGTGTGAGATTTTGCCTGAAACACTGGGGTCTAGACCTTATCATAGTGATAATCCAAAGGACTGAATTTGCCTACTGAAATGTGTGTAACTACCCTTGGCCTTAGTAGTTATTGGCTGAGTGAGTCTAAATAAAGCTGCAATCAATATGCATCAAAATAAAAACATCCTAGTGGTTGGATGTACACAAAAGATGGTTGAGATTGTTGGAGTGCATTTATCCCTGTCCTAGGACATCAGTGTTGATCTTCTGAGGGCAGCGTCCTATGTTGCTACTCCATCAATGACCTCACTTCCGTGATAAGATCAGAAGCAGGGAGGTCTGCTGATGACTGCATGATGTTCAATTCTATTTGTAATTCCTTAGCAAATGAAACAGCCCTTCCCCACTTGCAGCAAGGCCTAGACAACATTCAGAAAAAGGCTGGTCATTGGTCATGGCACAAGAAACTGCTGGTATGGGAAATCTGGAGAAACGTACAGTGGAGCTGCAGGAGCTCAGCATGTGAGGCAGGATCTGTGGAGGAAAATGGACGATCGATGTTTCAGACCAGTCCTGATTCAAAATAACGACTATTCATCTCCTTCCATAGATGGTGTCTGACTCAAAGTTCCTCCAGCTTCTTTATATATTGTTTCTGAGTAATTGCAAATAACATTTACACCACAAAAGTACCAGGCAATGCCTAACTCCAGCAAGAGATAATTTAATCAGCTATCCTTGATTTTCAAAATTTGCTGGGTCCTCCAGGCTTAATACCCTGATGGTCACCAATGACCAGAAACTGAGCCAGCCAGATAATTATTTATGACTAAGACCAGGCAGAGCCTGGATATTCTTCTGACTCAACTCCTGACAACCAAGGTCTTTCCACCGTGCACAATACACAAGTGATGGAATATCCTCGTGGTTTGGATGAATGCTGTGCAAACAAAACTCAAGAAATTTGATAAGCAGCCGACGTGATTTTCATATTAACCAACACAAATAATCATCCACTCTACTACTGGGACACAGTGGCTGCAATATGAACCTTCAGCAAAGTCCATTGCAGTTATTGGTCCCAGCTATTCATCTAATCAATGATCTCTCCCAAAGGCAGCGGGTGGATGGATCCACCACCTCCACCTGCTGGCCATTCACTGTCACTGCATTTAAGTTAAAGAATTCTGATGGATCAAGGTGGCTTAAACACTGGCATTGTCATTGATGGTCAGGCACCTGTAAAAAAAATTAATTTAAAAAGTTAAATGCATATTTGCTTTTCTCCACTTTCATGCATATTTGTTTCTCAGCTAATTAAAAGCAGTTTAATGTGGTTAAACAAATTGTCATGTCACATTTATTTTTAATAATCATTTGACTTTAATTTACCTGTTTCCAAATGTCTTACATATCAGTGGCCACCATAGTGATCCTGGGGTGTGCATTGTTTCTCCTGTCTGTGGTTGAGTTGCTGCTGTACCTTCTCCTGTGCCTCACAGAATGATCACAGCTGCAATGTTGGCAACATATGGAGCTACCCAGCTGTAGAGATTTAGATTGGCTGCAAGGCCAGCATGGGTGCTGTCAGTGGCATGAAGCCAGATCAGCACAATCATTATTTAATTTATTTACTTCACTCTGGCAGGCTTCAGACAGATTGGAATACTTATGTGAATATGTATAGTGCTATGAAGCTAAAAATCCACTCATTGATTACGCATTGAGCTGGTTTAGTTTTGTTGCTGATGGCACAAAATAGCATACAGGCATTTTCAGCTGTTACCATGAGTTTGATGGAAGTTATTTCACAAGTGACAATGAGTTTTGATTAGCATAATATGATAGGTTCATAATTCAAATGCCAATGAAATTTAAGATACGCTCTTATGATTTTTTTGAAGGGAATAAAAATGCTGGTGGATTTTCATATTAGTGACTGGATAATTGTTGGTGCAAAAGATCGTTAGAACTAGAAGCATGAGAAGATCATTTGGCTCCTTGTACCTATACACCTTCGAAAGATCATGGCTGATTTTGTTTTATGGCACCACTTTACTCAACAATCATACCTCTTGATTCCCGTAATATTTAGAAATATATCAATCTCTTTGAACATATTTAGTAACTGGGCTGAGTAACTGAGTAACTCTGTAGAGAATTCCAATGACTTAACCTCTTGGTGAAGAAATTCCTCTTCCCTTGACTCCGTCCTGACTGTTAATGTTTTTCTTTTAGATGGTGGGCCTGGTTCTCAACACCCAGGCTAAGAAATACATAACCTCAAACCTACCCTGTCAATTTTCTTCAAAGTTTGGTTTGTTTCAATGAGATCACCTCTCATTCTTCTGATGCCAAGAGGACATAGTCAAGTCAAATCAGATTTATTGTCATTTAATTATATACACGTATGAAACCCCCACTGGCTTCCTCAGCTGTGTAAGTCTAGGGAAGACTTCTGGTCCCGCCAAACTCATGGGATTGAGACCACTCTCCCATCCCAAGCCCCAGTTTGTGTGGATGCTGTGCAATTTGCTACCCTGTTACAAATTAGTGCCACAAAATAACAGATAGGACACTGCATGTGGTTAAAGGAATTACATTTATGAATCTTATTTAACTAAAGGATTAGTAAAGAAAAACAAAAAAAGGGCCCATTTTAATTAAACAGTCAAATGTGCACAAGTTGGCGCTCAACACTTCACTGATATTCACTGATCCTCAGTTGATCTTAGTATCTGGCTCTATCGAATCACGGTCCTGCACCGGGTTGAATCCTACGACTGATTCTCTCCAGCATCTTCTCTCTTCTTTTCCTGCTGAACAAACACCAGCCCAAGACCAACCTTGGTGTCCCTCACCAAAAACCCCTCAGTTCCACCATCCTAATTGGATAACACACATTCCTCATCCTCCCTTATCTTCAACAATAACCCAAACGGGCTGAAAGCTGAACAGACTGCTCATACAGAACTGCTAAATGAAGTACCTATGGCATAGCAGTAAAAATGTGAGCAAGGGCATTACGCTGTGTCCCCCCCACCAAAAATAGTCATGTCCTAATGACCTTGAAATAATTTATCATCTCCTCATTAATAACAGTTTTCAAAGAAATTTCGTGATGTCAGGAACTCCAATCCATTTGTAAGTGGTAGTGACATATCTCTCTAGGAGGATAGGTGCAAGACTCTGTTTCCCCGGTGCGACATAGGCCAGCTTATCTGTGGGTTTCCTGACTCTTTGAGACCTCCTTATCCCATCATCTACTTCTTCACTTTCAGACACTCCTTGGGATCCTTCTTGTCTTCCCCTGTCCATTACTTGTGGCTTCAGGCAACTCAGATGCCTCTGTCACTTGGCTGAGCTCAGCTTCATTCCCAGTTACTTTAGAGACCAGTCTCCCTTCATTGTCCAGCTGCAAGCATGTCTGTCTACTGCTAGTACTCCCCATTTCACCTGCCTCAGTGTGATAAGGGTTGGGAATCTTTTCATTAATCATTGGGGAGTTTGCGAAGGGCAGCATATACCACACCCCTGTTTCCTCATCCTCGAGTCCGTATCACATTCAGGGGTGGGGTCTGGTCTAATCCTTCCCACTGCTGGTACTTTGATTCCCCCATGTCACTGCAGAGTCCTCTTAGTAGGTGTGCGTTCAGGTCAGACTCTGGGTCAACCCGCACCTCTTGTCCCAGAGATAGAAGGTGGTTCAGATGGAGAATCTTATTTATTTGATTCTGTTTGGTAGCCGAGACCTCAGCTAGTTCATAAGCCTTTTTCAGCTCCCTTCTTATATCTGACACATACTTCAGATAAGTCTTCTGTTGTAGATCTTCCTCACCAGTCCCAAAACAGAGGTCAATGGACAACCTCGCCATGCGCCCAAACATCAGATAATATGGCGAGCACCCAGTAGTTTCATTCTGTATACAGTGGACCTGATGTCCAATATGTTGACTCTACTCGTCCTTTTTACTGATCTCCAAGGTTCCAAGCTTGTTTAGCAAGGTCCGATTGAACCTTTCAGGCTGGGGATCACCCTGTGGGTGATAAGGTGTGGTCCTCAACTTCTCATCTCCAAGAATGCTCAGTAACTCATGTATGAGCCTATTCTCGAAATCCTGTCCCTGATTGCTATGGGGAGACCGTAATAAATGAGAAACTTTTCCCGTAACACTGTGGCCATGGTGGATGCTCTCTGATCCTTGGTAGGGAAGGCTTGAGCATATCTGGTGTAGTGATCATAATAACCAAGACATTCGCCATGTTGCTGGCTCTATTGACAGGGAGTCCAGACACACCAGATCAAGTGGCCCTGCACTCTGCAAGTGGGATAATGGAGCAGCCATCGTAGGCAGCATCTTCCTCCGTATACATTGAATGCACGACCTGCAGTACTCTTCGACCTCTGGCTTTATTCGTGGCCAGTAGAACCGATCTCTGAGCAGTCCATAGGTCTTGTCAACGCCCAAATGGCCGGAATCATCATGAGGTGACTTCAACACAATCCTTTGATACTTCTCAGGCAGAACCGCCTGGGAATGCCGAGGCCAGTCTAGATGCAATGTGACCCAGTTTAGGATCTGGTTCCTCAACTCCAATCTGGCCCATTCTCTCAGTAATAGAGATTTTGCAGAGTGTTTCATCTTGCCTGCTTGGGCTATGTCCACTTTCGCAACTGCTAACCAAACAGTACCAATGCCCGGGTCATCTCGCTGAGTGGCTGCCTCTTCCCCAGGACTCAATTCCGGCAACTGCTTTGTTTTCAGAGCAGTCAGGTTGCAGTAAGCTGGTGGAATGGCACCGTCGGAAGCTCTCAAATGATCTACCGCTTGATTCTGTCCTTGTCTTTCTTCTGCCTTCAAACACTGCAGCTTCAACGACAAGTAACCATCATATAGATAGTGAACTGTACTAAGACCCCAGATTTCTAGTGCACTGAGGGTTGTCAATGGTCAATACCAGTTGTAAAATGAATGGTACAGCAAAGTAACTCAAGAGCCTGTGTCAAGTATGGCTCTAGCATAAATACCCTCAATCTGTAGCAACGCACTGGAGCTTGGCTCCAATAAGCCTTCAGGAATAGGGTTTTTTGCTTTTGGGTGTTCCTTGATTTATTGCTGGGAACATGTTCCCTCTGAGACGCCAGGCCCTTCCCTCACTGGCCTGTTACTGTGCTGCAATGTTCTATGTTCTATGGTTCTAAGTTTCCCGATGTCTCCCTCCATTTAGGTTCCTGGAGGCTCACTCTCTGAGGGTTTTTCTGTCCTTCACACTCTGGCCAGAATTGTCCTTCTTCACCACAGTTATAACAGACAATACTGGCCGCTCCCTTTCTCAGGGGACCCTATCCACTAGCAGCCCTCTGCTTAGTCTGTCCCCTCAAAGGGGCCCGCCTCCCTATCGGCTTTGTTGTGTGGAGTGGCCGCACCTGCCAGTAACAACTGGGACATCTCAGTTGTGAACTCTGCCACAAGCTCCTTTAACACTCCCTGGGGTGGGCTATCAGTAGTCTCTTCAGCCAAGGGGGTAATACCCAGGACTGCACCCCGCTGATGGAGGCCTCCAGTGTCTCTGTCGCATTCTCCTCCTCTCGTATTTCTCTGATCAGCTCGACAAATGAGGGAGAGGGGCGTGTCTTATGAGACATTCAGAGACCCCAAGCAATCACGTCCTGTGACTGGGCAGCTTTCGCCACTTGGTCTATTCTTAACCGATTCATCTTTGAATGGCTCCTCTACGCTGCAAGCAACTAAGCTGCCTCTGTAGCCGAAAAGTGTAGACGGAAAGTTTCTCCTCCGTTTCCTGAAACATGTTCCAAAATCCTGTCATAAGATCCATTGGGCTTCCTGTCATGCCAGAAACATTTTCTAGCATTTGTACGTAGTCCGCAGAAGTATCAAAGCAGTTATTTGCCTTTAAGGATCTCACTACGTCAACAGTTGGCCCCTCAAACTCTCTTCCAATCACTGTCTCTTTATGTCATCAGAGTATTGCCACTCATCCAGCACCTAAGGGGTCTGCTCTTCCCAAGCATCATACTCCTCTTCCCCATCGGGGGTGGACTTCACTCCCGGGAATGTTCTCAACTTACGGTAACTAGGACCCTCTGCCTGTGCACTGGGCCATTTATTCGCCAGGGAGTTAAGGGCCGATACCAACTCCGAATGCTTTCCCTTCTTTGGAGTACTCGTTAGACCTTCCAAATCAGACCACTCCTTCCCCTCGCTCTGCAGAAATGAGAGGAGCTTGTCTTTAAAGTCTCCACGCCCCCAAACCATAGAAAGCTCAGCTTCCGATTTGGCACCCTCGTCTAGAATCAGAATCAGAATCAGGTTTATTATCACCGGCATGTGTAGTGAAATTTGTTAATTTAGAAGCAGCAGTTCAATGCAATACAAGAAAAATAATAATAAAAAATAAATCAATTGCAGTATATGCGATGTTTAACATGCCAAATATAGCGTTTAGACCGATGATCAAAAAGCGCAACTTTGGTTTCATCAAACCATAGAACTTTCTTCCAGCTGATGTCAGAATCTCCCACATGCCTTCTGGCAAACTCTAGCCAAGATTTCACATGAGTTTTTTTTCAGCAGTGGCTTTCTCTTTGCCACTCTCCCATAAAGCTGCAACTGGGGAAGCACCCAGTCAGCAGTTGTTTTATGTGCAGTCTCTCCCATCTCAGCCACAGAAGCTCTGTACTCTCTGTAGCGAGAGTACAAAGGAGATTTACTAGAATGTTACCTGGGTTTCAGCACCTAAGTTACAGAGAAAGGATGAACAAGTTAGGTCTTTATTCTTCGTAGCGTAGAAGGTTGAGGGGGGACTTGATAGAGGTATTTCAAATTATGAGGGGGATAGATAGAGTTGATGTGGATAGGCTTTTTCCATTGAGAGGAGGGGAGATTCAAACAAGAGGACATGAGTTGAGAGTTAAGGGGCAAACGTTTAGGGGTAACACGCGGGGGAACTTCTTTACTCAGAGAGTGGTAGCTGTGTGGAATGAGCTTCCAGTAGAAGTGGTAGAGGCAGGTTTGATTTTGTCATTTAAAAACAAATTGGATAGGTATATGGACAGGAAAGGAATGGAGGGTTATGGGCTGAGTGCAGGTAGGTGGGACTAGGTGAGAGTAAGTGTTCAACACGGACTAGAAGGGCTGAGAAGGCCTGTTTCCATGCTGTAATTGTTATATGGTTATATGTATATGAAATAGATTAAAAAGTGTGCAAAAACAGAAATAATATATATTAAAAGATGAGGTAGTGTTCAAGGGTTCAATATCCATTTAGGAATCAGTTGGCAGAGGGGAAGAAGCAGTTCCTGAATCGCTGAATGTATGCCTTCAGGCTACTGTACATCCTACCTGATTAACAGTGAGAAAAGGGCATGCCTTGGGTGCTGGAGGTCCTTAATAATGGATGCTGCCTTTCTGAGTCCTGGGTACTTTGTAAGCTAGTATCCAAGATGAAGCTGACGAAATTTATAACCCTCTGCAGCTTCTTTCGGTCCTGTGCAGTAGCCCCCCCCCCCAATACCAGATAGTGATGCAGCCTGTCAGAATGCTCTCCATGGTACAGCTATAGAAGTTTTTGAGTGTATTTGTTGACATTCCAAATCTCTTCAAACTCCTAATAAAGTATATTCTCTGTCCTGCTTTCTTTATAACTGCATTGATATGTTGGGACCAGGTTAGGTCCTCAGAGATCTTGACACCCAGGCACTTGAAACTGCTCACTCTCTCCAAGTCTGATCCCTCAATGAGGATTGGTATGTGTTCCTTTGTCTTATCCTTCCTGAAGTCCACAATCAGCTCTTACATCTTACTGATGTTGAGTACAAGGTTGTTGCTGTGACACCATTCCACTAGTTGGCATGTCTTGCTCTTGTATGCCCTCTCGTCACCACCTAAGATTCTACCAACAATGGTTGTATCATCAGCAAATTTATAGATGGTATTTGCCTAGCCACACAGTCATGCGTGTATAGAGAGTAGAGCAGTGGGCTAAGCACACACCCCTGAGGTGCACCAATGTTGATTGTCAGCGAGGAGGAGATGTTATCATCAATCTGCACAGATTGTGGTCTTCTGGTTAGGAAGTCGAGGATCCAATTGCAGAGGGAGGTATAGAGGCCCAGGATCTGTAACTTCTCAATTAGGATTGTGGGAATGATGGTATTAAATGCTGAGCTATAGTCGATGAACAGCATCCTGACATAGGTGCCTATGTTGTTCAGGTAGTCTAAAGTCGTATGAAGAGCTATTGAGATTGTATCTGCCATTGGCCTATTGTGGCGATAGGCAAATTGCAATGTGTCCAGGTCCTTGCTGAGGCAGGAGTTCAGTCTAGTCATGACCAACCTCTCAAAGCATTTCATTACTGTAGATGTGAGTGCTACTGGGCGATTAAGGTAGCTCCTGGAAAGTATGGACAGCTCACGGCCCCCCTCTCCCCGGGCCCCAATAGTACCAGGCAGTTCCACTGCCTAGGGTTCTAAGAGTAAACCTAGCAATTATAGGCCTGTAAGTTTGATGTCAGTAGTGGGTAAATTAATGGAAAGTATTCTTAGAGATGGTATATATAATTACCTGGATAGACAGGGTCTGATTAGGAACAGCCAACATGGATTTGTGCGTGGAAGGTCATGTTTGACAAATCTTATTGAATTTTTTGAAGAGGTTACTAGGAAAGTTGACGAGGATAAAGCAGTGGATGGTGTCTATGTGGAATTCAGTAAGGCCTTTGACAAGGTTCCGCACTGAAGGTTAGTTAGGAAGGTTCAATCGTTAGGTATTAATATTGAAGTAGTCAAATGAATTCAACAGTGGCTGGATGGGAGATGCTGAAGAGTAGTGGCGGATAACTGTTTGTCAGGTTGGAGGCTGGTGACCAGTGGTGTGCCTCAGGGATCTGTACTGGGTCCAATGTTGTTTGTCATATACATTAGTTTTCTGGATGATAGGGTGGTAAATTGGATTAGTAAGTGTGCAGGTGATACTAAGGTAGGTGGCGTTGTGGATAATGAAGTAGGTTTTCAAAGATTGCAGAGAGATTTAGGCCAGTTGGAAGAGTGGGCTGAAAGATGGCAGATGGAGTTTAATACTGATAAGTGTGAGGTGCTACATTTTGGTAGGACTAATCAAAATAGGACATTCAAGGTAAATGGTAGGGAATTGAAGAATGCAGTAGAACGGAGTGATCTAGGAGTAATGGTGCATAGTTCCCTGAAGGTGGAATCTCATGTGGATATGGTGGTGAAGAAAGCTTTTGGTATGCTGGCCTTTATAAATCAGAGCATTGAGTATAGGAGTTGGGATGTAATGTTAAAATTGTGCAAGGCATTGGTAAGGCCGAATTTGGGGTATTGTGTACAGTTCTGGTCACCGAATTATAGGAAAGATGTCAACAAAATAGAGAGAGTACAGAGAAGATTTACTAGAATGTTACCTGGTTTTCAGCACCTAAGTTACAGAGAAAGATTGAACAAGTTAGGTCTTTATTCTTTGGAGTGTAGAAGGTTGAGGGGGGTCTTGATAGAGGTATTTAAGATTATGAGGTGTATAGATAGAGTTGACATGGATAGACTTTTTACATTGAGAGTAGGGGAGATTCAAACAAGAGGACATGAGTTGAGAGTTAGGGGCCAACATTTTAGGGGTAACACGAAGGGGAACTTCTTTACTCAGAGAGTGGTAGCTGTGTGGAATGAGCTTCCAGTAGAAGTGGTAGAGGCGGTTCGATATTGTCATTTAAAGTAAAATTGGATAGGTATATGGACAGGAAAGGAATGGAGGGTTATGGGCTGAGTGCAGGTCGGTGGGACTAGGTGAAAATAAGTGATCAGCACGGACTAGAAGGGCCGAGATGGCTTGTTTCTGTGCTGTAATTGCTATATGGTTATATTACGTCAGCACTAGTCTGAACTAAAACAATGTCTTTGCTTGTCATTTTATTAAACGTCCGTTCCATGATCATAACTGTTCCCTCTCTCTCTCTCTCTTTCAATCTTTTTATTAATATTTAGAATATTATGAATGAGATACAATTCAAATAATGGTAAGGGATTACAAATATATAGACTCCCATTATACATAAAGAAATACATAAACAATGAATAGAGCATAAGTAAGTTTCCCAAAACATAAACCATATAGTATATATATGAACAAGGTAAGTTTAGATATTCCATAATATATAGTATAAAAAAGAGAAAAAAAAATCTATCTAAGAAAGTTAGCTAATCTACTAATCTAGTATCGAGAAAAAGAAAAAAAAACAAAGAAAAAAAAATAAAAAAAAACTTTTAAAAAGAGAAAAAAAAAGGGCTGTTCATAGTATCTCACGAGTATACATAAACATCAATGACGTCAACTCCGATCCTCTCAACATACATGCGATTAAAGCTGAAAAAAAAACAATAAGCCCGGCACAGGGCCATTACATCATATGAAAATATTGAATAAATGGTCTCCATATCTTTTCAAATTTAATAGAAGTATCAAATACAGCACTTCTAATTTTTTCTAAATTTAGACATAACATAGTTTGAGAAAGCCAATGAAATACCGTGGGAGGATTAATTTCCTTCCAATTCAACAAAATAGATCTTCTAGCCATCAAAGTGAGAAAAGCAATCATTCGACAGGCGGAAGGAGATAAGTGAAGTAAGTCCATCATCGGTAAACCAAAAATTGCGGTAATAGGATGGGGTTGTAAATCAATGTTCAATACCGCCGAAATAATATCAAAAATATCTTTCCAATATTTTCTCAAAAGTGGACATGACCAAAACATATGAGTTAAAGAAGCGATTTCTAAATGACATCTGTCACAAATAGGGTTTATATGAGAATAAAAATGAGCTAATTTATCCTTGGACATATGGGCCCTATGTACAACCTTAAATTGTAATAATGAATGTTTGGCACATATAGATGATGTATTAACTAATTTAAGAATTCTATCCCAATTCTCAATAGGAATAATAAGATTAAGTTCTCTTTCCCAATCATTTTTGGTCTTATCAAAGGGCACTGAACGTATCTTCATAATTATATTATAAAGTTTTGATATAAGCCCTTTTTGAAAAGGGTTTAATTCAAACAAACTTTCCAAAGTATCTGAAGACAGAGAATTTGGGAACGAAGGAAGTACCGTACTTAAAAAATGCCTAACCTGTAAGTATCTAAAAAAATGAAATCTAGGCAAATTATATTTATTAGCTAGTTGCTCAAAGGACATAAAACAGTTGTCCAAAAATAAGTCGGAAAATCTTAATAATCCCTTAGTTTTCCAAGCCAAAAAAGCATGATCTATAATTGAGGGATGGAAAAACTGTTCCTAATGCTTTTCCGGTACTTAAAGTCCGAATTAACAATTCGTCGGGGATATGAATGCTTACCCCACTCAATGCACATGCCTTCGTTACCTGTATCCCCTTGGATTCACAACACCACTCAACCCCTTCAGCATTAATAACCATGTATCTTAATTACTTTCCCGGACAATAGTTTAGCACAGGTGTAAACACACAACCCACTGGATTAATGCCCAGGGCAATCACACAGCATCCAATGAAAATTGATCCTGGATGGGCCTCCGCAAGTGAAACCCTGCTGGTTTCCTCGGCTTCGTAAGTCTAGGGAAGACACCCTCTGCTCCTGCTAAACCTGTGAGACTGAGACCACTCTCCCACCTCAAGCCCCGGTTTGTGTGGATGCTCTACAATTTGCTACCCTGTTACAAATTAGTGCCACAAAATAACAGACAGTACACTGCATACGATTATATTTATGAATCTTACTCAACTAAAAGGTTAGTAAAGAAAAACAAAAAAAGGGCTCATTTTAATCAAACAGTCAAATGTGCACGTTGGAGCTCAATACTTCACTGATTGTCAGTGGATCTCAGCACCTGGCTCCATCAAATCATGGTCCCACACCTGGTCGAATTCTACGACTGGTTCTGTCCAGCATCTTCTCTCTTAAATTTTCTGCTGAACAAACACCAGCTCAGGACCAACCTTGGTGTCCCTCAACAAAAACCTCTATTTCCACCATCCTAATTGGATGACACACATTCCTCATCAATGCTTATCTTCAGCAATAACCCAAATATGTTGAAAGCACAGCGGACTGCTCTTACAGAACTGCTAAGTGAAATACCTATAACATAGCAATAAGAATGTGAACCAGGGCAATAAGTATATACATTATTACACGTATATAATGTATTTAGAAACGAGATGTTTCTCTGAACCAAGGTGTAAAGCACAGTAGTACACATTTACACACAACACATGATAATACACAATAGGCCTAGAGTGCTTAATTCATCTGGAACAACAAACCCGCCATCCTATGAACTGGTCTGGTGAGCAGACTGTGCATTTGCTTTTTTGCAACAAATACTTATGCATGTTGAGAGATTGGAGCTGCAGGGATGTTCAAGATGTCGTTTCACCTCAGCTTTTTATAATTGAAGCAAGAGGTCTCAACTGTTATGCTCAAAACACTGGTAGGGAAGCTCAGTATATTATTCACCCAGTAACTGGTTGTTGAAATTCAATTTTAACCTTCAGTGATTCATGGGTAAGGGCACCCAGATATCTGAAACTATTTTTTTAAAATTTCTTGACATCCTTGATATGTAGAGAGCAGGTATATAAAGTGTCACATAGTTATTCAACAGAGAAACAGACTCTTCAGCTTAACCAATCTATGTTGACCTAGCCAGTCTCATTTGCCAGTGCTTGGTCCATAACTTTACAAGCCTTTCCTGTTCATGTTCCTGTGCAACTGTCTTTTAAAAATTGTTATTGTACCTGCCTCAGTCTCTTCCTCTGGGTGATTATTCCACATATATTTCCCCTCTATGTAAAACATAAATTGCTGCTCAAGTTCCTATTAAATCTTTTCCCTCTCATCTTTAACATTTGCCCTCTGGTTCCTGATTCCTCAGTCCTGGGACGAAGTGCTTAAAAAGGGATGAAGGAGAGTTATTTTAATTAACTGAGTCACTGAATATAAGCGTAGGGAGGTTATTATGCTAGAAGCATATAAAGATGTGACTTTGACAAAAATTAGATTATGACATACAGTTTTGGCTACCATGCTACAAATGATGTTTGCTAATACTGGGGAAGGTACAGAGGAGCTTTGTGAGTTTTGTCAGGCATGCTTGCAGATGTTCTGTCTTTTTGGAAGCATAAATTTAATTTAAGTGCATAAAGTTTTGTGAATACAGACTGAATTAAGAAGTAAAATCTGTCTTCCTTAGTAGTTTGATAAATGACCTGACCACAAAATTCAAGTCATTGTAAGAAGGATTAGAGACTTGAGAGGAGCTGTTTACATCCAAAAGCTAGTTATGGACAAGTACTTTGTACTTGGAGGGCTGGTAGAGGCAGAAATTTAATTACTGTTGTTTCTAACAGTTGGTACATCAGTTTAAATGCATGTTATTTCTTTACTTGTCATATGTCAAATAGTCAAGACTATTCATTTTATTTTTGCAGTGAAGACTGATGACCTTAAATTCAGTAAATTCCCATTAATTCCCTTCCTCCACTTATTTTCCTGTAATGTATTCTGTCTCACCTGCTCATCATCTTTACCTTAATGTATACCGATCTAAGGGTAATTCATTTACAGTAGCCATTATTAGGGAATCTGAGTAACTGAAGAATTGTACTTCTGTTCAGACACCAGAAGTTTACTTTACAAGTATGCTGCCTAGTTCTTTATAAATTACCATAATATCTGTTGTAAGAATGTAATAAACAGGGGATGAGAATTTGCACAATGGTAATCAATAGGGTGGGTAGGGATTTGGTGGTTGCAGTCATTGGAAGCAAAATATGGTAGAAATATTTCACAATCAAATAGGCCACTGCAAAATTTACTATTTTAAAGGAGAAAGCATTAGTCATTGTTTATCTGTAATTGAAGTTTTGCTTTACATATTTTAAAACGCTGCAACAAATAATGGCAACCTTTCTAGGCAAGGTATGACATCAGTATGACTCACTTATGGAAAATTATGCTGTTTGCCCCAAATGAAAGGGGAACTGATGTCTTAAGATTATTTTATAGCCAAGCCAAATCAGATGATTTATTAATTATATTAATGGAAAATCATATTATTTTTCAGCAAATTTACACACCTTATGGATTTCCCTTTTTGACAGCTTTCTAGATAGGCTTTGAAGTCCAAGCACAAGCCCTTTGGGGCTGCAGTCTGACTATTGGAAACAGCTTTATATTTCTTTGAGTCTGCACGGGTGTTTTGATTACACTCTGGCCCCACATTGGATCACTTCTGCTGTGAGTGATGCTGTTTTGACGCAGGGAGTCACATAGAGAAAACAGAAGATTATTTCACTTGTGAGTTATTTCCAGATCACCTTTTTGATGGACTCAGCAGCACCTGGTAAAGAGTAACTGCTGTACATCAATTCAAAGGCAATATTATCATCACAATAAAACATAGTGAGTGAGTGTAACTGACAGATTGGTTATGGTCTTTGCCCCTTAGGTGTCTTGGGTTTTTAGCTTGGGGAGCTGCTGAATTCACAGTATCTCATTACCATTTATCTTTGTCTTGATTTGAATGTAGGAGCGGTTTTTATTATCCTACCTTTTCCTTTACCTTTCTGTGGATGGAGGGCCTGCAGTTTCAGTTCAGTGTTGTGAGTGAGGGTGTAGATGTGGATCAGTTAAATTTATGATATTAACTGTGTGTGACATCTGTGTGTAAAAGCACAGTACTTGTGCTTTAACTACCTTGTAAGATTTAAGATATCTTCTGGTATTTGTTAATTCTTCAGGGATTCTATTTCCTGTAGAAGAGCACTCCTGACACTGGCTGTGAAGCTTTTCTGGGCTTTGTCCTTGTATTTTCTAATTGAAAAGTGAAAAATAAACTGTAGGTCCTCAAGATTTTAAATAAAAGCAAAACACAAATCTTAAAACATTCAGCAAGTTAGGCAGCTTCTTTGCAGAGAGGAGTTACTGTTTCAGGTTTATTACCTTTCTGATGAACGGTCATTGGCCTGAACTATTAGCCTGTTGCCTGAATCAGAATTAGGTTTATAATCTCAGATGTGTGTCATGAATTTTATTGTTTTTCAGTAACAGGTTAGTGTTTATACATAGAAGAGTGCGATAGGTTACAATAAGAAATATAAAAATCAATAGTGGAAAAAGAGAGCAAAATATTGAGATAGTGTTCATGGACCATTTGGAAATCTGATGGCAGAGGGAAGAAGCGATTCCTAAAAAGTTGAGTATGGGTTTTCAGGCTTCTGTAATTCTCCCTGATGATGGTAATATGAAGAGAGCATTTCCTGGATGGTGAAGGTCCTTAGTGATGGATATTGCCTTTGTGATGAATCGTCATTTGAAGATATCCTTGGTGGTGGGGTAACTGGTGCCCATGATGGAGCTGGTTGAATCTACAATCCTTTGCAGCTTTTTTGAACCTATACATTGGAGTCTCCATACCAGGTGGTGAAGAAACCAGTCAAGGCAACAATTGTACCAGTGCTGAAGAAGAATAGCGTGGGCTGCCATAATGACTATCACCTGGTAGCACTCACATCGACAGTGATGAAATGCTTTGAGAGGTTGGTCATGGCCAGACTGAACCCCTGCCTCAGCAAGGACTTGGAGCCATTGCAATTTGCCTATCGCCACAGTAGGTCAACGGCAGACGCAATCTCAATGGCTCTCCACATGGCTTTAGACCACCTGGACAACACAAACACCTACGTCATGATGCTGTTCATTGACTATAGCTCAGCATTTAATACCATCATTCCCACAATCCTGATTGAGAAGTTGCAGAACCTGGGCCTCTGTACCTCCCTCTGCAATAGGATCCTTGACTTCCTAACCGGAAGACCACAATCTGTGCTAATTGACGATAACATATCCTCCTTGCTGACGCTCAACGCTGGCGCACCTCAGGGGCTAGGCATAGTTCAAATACCATCTATAAATTTGCTGACGATAGAATCTCAGGTGGTGACGAGGGGGTGTACAGGAGTGGGATATGCTAAATAGGAGTGGTGCCGCAGCAACAACCTTGCACTCAACGTCAGTAAGACGAATGCTGATTGTGGACTTCAGGAATGGTAGATGAAGGAACACATACCAATCCTCATGGAGAGATCAGAAGTGGAGAAAGAGAGCAGCTTCAAGTTCTTGGATGTCAAGATCTCTGAGGATCTAACCTGGTCCCAACATATCGATGCAGTTATAAAGAAAGCAAGACAGAGAATATATTTTATTAGGAGTTTGAAGAGATTTGTTATGTCAACAAATACACGAAAAAACTTCTATAGTTGTACCATGGAGAGCATTCTGACAGGCTGCATCACTGTCTGGTATGGAGGAGCTACTGCACAGGACCGAAAGAAGCTGCAGAATGTTGTAAATCTAGTCAGCTCCATCTTAGGTACTAGCCTACAAAATGCCCAGGACATCTTTAGGAGGCAGTGTCTCAGAAAGGCAGCGTCCATTATTAAGGACCTCCAGTGCCCAGGGCATGCTCTTTTAGAAACATAGAAAATCCACAGCACAGTACAGGCCCTTCGGCTCACAAATCTGTACCGAACATATCCTTTCCTGAGAAATTACCTAGTGTTTCCCATAGCCCTATATTTTCCTGTGCTCTGTATACCTGTCCCGGAGACTCTTAAAAAACCCTATCGTATCCACCTCCACCACAGTCGCTGGCAGTACATTCCACGCACTCACCACTCTCTGCGTATAAAAACTTACCCCTGATATTTCCTCTGTACCTACTTCTAAACACCTTAAAACTATGCCTTCTTGTGCTAGCCATTTCAGCCCTTTGAAAAAACCTTTGACTATCTACATGATCAATGCCTCTCATCATCTTATACACCTCTGTCAGGTCACCTCTCTTCAAGGTCCGTCGCTTCAAGAAAAAAAGGCTGAGGTCACTCAACCTATTCTCATAAGGCATGCTCCCCAATCCAGGCAACATCCCTGTAAATCTCCTCTGCACCCTTTCTATGGTTTCCACATCCTTCCTATAGTGAGGCAACCAGAACTGAGCACAGTACTCCAAATGGGGTCTGACCAGACCAGGGTCCTATATAGTTGCAACATTACTTCTTAGCTCCTAAATTCAATTTGATGATTGATGAAGGCCAATATACCATATGCTTTCTTAACCACAGAGTCAACCTGTGCACCAGCTTTGAATGTCCTATGGACTTGGGCTTCAAGATCCTTCTGATCCTCCACACTGCCAAGAGTCTTAATACTATATTCTGTTACCATATTTGACCTCCAAAATGAACCACTTCACACTTACCTGGGTTGAACTCCATCTGCCCTTTCTCAGCCCAGTTTTGCATCCTTTCAATGTCCTGGTGTAACTTCTGACAGCCCTCCACGCTATCCACAACACCTCTAACCTTTGTGTCATCAGCAGATTTACTAATCCATCCCTTCACTTCCTCGTCCAGGTCATTTATAAAAATCATGAAGAGTAGGGGTCCCAGAACAGATCCCTAAGGCACACCACTGGTGACTGACCTCCATGCAGAATATGACCCATCTACAACCACTTTTTGCTTTCTTTGGGCAAGCCATTTCTGGATCCACAAAGGAATGCCCCTTTGGATCCCATGCATCCTTACTTTCTCAATAAGCCTTGCATGGGGTACCTTGTCAAATGCCTTGCTGAAATCCATATACATTACATCTACTGCTCTACCAGCATCAATGTATTTAGTCACATCCTCAAAAAATTTAATCAGGCTTGTAAGGCATGACCTACCTTTCACAAATCCATGCTGAGTATTCCTAATCATATTTGCCTCTCCAAATGTTCATAAATGCTGCCCCTCAGGATCATCTCCATCAACTTACCAACCACGGAACTAAGACTCATTGGTCTATAATTTCCTGGGCTATCTCTTATTCTATCTATCTATCTCTTATTCTATCTATCCTTAGAAGGTTGGAGTCATTCAATGTCTGTAGTGAGATGCTGAAGATGTTCTATAGGTCAGTTGTGGAGAGCGCCCTCTTCTTTGTGGTGGCGTGTTGGGGAGGAAGCATTAAGAAGAGGGACGCCTCATGTCTTAATAAGCTGGTAAGGAAGGCGGGCTCTGTCGTGGGCAAAGTACTGGAGAGTTTAACATCGGTAGCTGAGCGAAGGGCGCTTAGTAGGCTACGGTCAATTATGGAAAACTCTGAACATCCTCTACATAGCACCATCCAGAGACAGAGAAGCAGTTTCAGCGACAGGTTACTATCGATGCAATGCTCCTCAGACAGGATGAAGAGGTCAATACTCCCCAATGCCATTAGGCTTTACAATTCAACCGCCAGGACTTAAGAACTTTTTAAAAGCTATTATTAATGCTTTTTGAGAGAGTGATTTAGATGCATATCATATTTTTTACTGAGTTAAGTATTGTATGTAATTAGTTTTGCTACAACAAGTGCATGGGACATTGGAAAAAAAGTTGAATTTCCCCATGGGGATGAATAAAGTATCTATCTATCTATCTATCTATCTACTCCCTTTCTTGAATAATGGAACAACATCTGCAACCCTCCAATTCTCCAGAACCTTTCCCGTCCTCATTGATGATGTAAAGATTATCGCCAGAGGTCAGCATTCTCCTCCCTCGCCTCCCACAGTAGCTCGTCCGGTCCCGGTGACTAATTCAACTTGATGCTTTCCAAAAGCTCCTGCACATCCTGTTTCTTAATAGCTACATTCTCAAGCTTTTCAGTCCGCTGTAAGTCATCCCTACAATCGCCAAGATCCTTTTCCGTAGTAAATTCTGAAGCAAAGTACTCATTAAATACCTCTGCTATCTCCTCTGGTTCCATACACACTTTTCCACTGTCACATTTGATTGGTCCTATTCTCTCATGTCTTAACCTCTTGCTCATCACATACTTGTAGAATGCCTTGGGGTTTTCCATAATCCTGTCCATCAAGGCCTTCTCATGGCCCCTTTTGTCTCCTAATTTCTTTCTTGAACTCCTTCCTGCTAGCCTTATGATCTTCTGCATTCATATCATTACCGAGCTTTTTGAACCTTCCGTAAACTCTTATTTTCTTCTTGACTAGATTTACAACAGCCTTTGTACACCATGGTTCCTGTACCCTACCATCCTTTGCCTGTCTCATTAGAACATAGCTATGCAGAACTCCACACAAATATCCCCTGAACATTTTCCACATTTCTTCCGTACATTTCCTTGAGAACATCTGTTTCCAATTTATGCTTCCAAGTTCCTGCTTGATAGCCTCATATTTCCCCTTACTCCAATTTAACACTTTCCTATCTCGTCTGTTCCTATCCTTATCCAATGCTATTGTAAAAGAGGTAGAGTTGTGATCACTATCTCCATAATGCTCTCCCACTGAGAGATCTGACACCTGACTAGGTTCATTTCCCAATACCAGATCAAGTACAGCCTTTCCTCTTGTAGACTTATCTACATATTGTGTCAAGAAACCTTCTTGAACACACCTAACAAGCTCCATCCCGTCTAAACCCCTCGCTCTAGGGACATGCCAATCGATAGTGAGGTGGAGATTAAATGTGTGGCTGAGGGATTGGAGCAGGGGGCAGGGATTCAAATTTCTGGATCATTACGATCTCTTTAGGGGCAGGAGTGACCTGTACAAAAAGGACAGGTTGCACGACTCCCAGGGGGATCAATATCCTGATTAAAAAAAACATGCAGTGAAAATATACCTGATTCTGGTTCTGTTACATCCAGTATGTGCTGTGTAAAATAATATCTCCAAAAATGTGCAAACACGAGGAAATCTGCAGATACTGGAAATTCAAACAGCAACACACACAAAATGCTGGTGGAACACAGCAGGCCAGGCAGCATCTATAGGGAGAAGTACTGTCGACGTTTCGGGCCGAGACCCTTCGTCTCTAAAAATGTTTTGGAATTGTTAAAGATGCTGCATAAAAACAAGTGTTTGGTGTTAACAATAGAATCCAGACAGTCTGCTATTGTCTTCTCCCTAGATATTTGAATATTGTGTGTACTGCACCAAGAAATCTTCAGTCTAGACCTACTCCCTGAAATTAATGTGGGCTTGGCATGTTGGGCTGCACATGGATCTGATCTGGCTGACTGGACGTTGCAAAGCACATGAATATCACAGAATGCTGTGTAGCTAGTTGGCTGTGACTGTATAGCATTTAACTATGTATTTTATATCTAGGAATTTTGGGATTTTTTTGTACAACGTACAATCCCTCTAAGCTTAAATTAGATTAAATATCCAGAGAAACTAATTACATTTTAGATTTCTTTTTCAAATTGAAGCTGTACTGTGTAATATGTGATTACTTCTTCATCACTGTGTTATATTAGTTATGTTATAAAATATTCTAAAATAGTTTTCTTTTGTGTTTACCCATTTCAATACCTTTCTTAAATAGCTTTTACAATTGGAGACTATAGGGAAGTGGCCCACCTTAAGATGTCCGCAACAAAACCAAGGGAGAGCATCCAGGGTTGATAGGTAGTCAGGTATTCACTGTCTGGTGGATATCGTAATTCTGCCATTGTTGCATAAAATCCAAAAGATATGCAATACAGATTATGCCATCAGCCTGTTATTTTGGAACCACCTACAAGGAATAGGCATTGTTTACACCAATTAGTTGGCGTTGGCTTTAGTGAAGTCACTTGCCTTCTTTTCAAATATTTGATAGGTATCTGAGATTCACAACTATATTTATGTGTAAGAGTTGTTATGGATAGAGGAGTTAGCAGAACCATTATTGGTTAGGTCTTGGTTATAGCTTGGCGTGGATTGAAGGGTGAGTGGTTTTCAGTGGATTGATCTCATGACAAAAATAGCCCTTTTCTCTTTTGTCTGACTGCAGTTTGCTGAAGAAATCTCTGATTCTCAGAAGCCGTATCCAGCTGGCAGAAATGGTTAAGCACCAATTCTTTGGTATAGTTTTCCACTTGGAGTATGTATTCTGTACCTCCACAGGACAAAAAGGAACGGTAAGTCAGTGGAACCTAGCTTCTGCTTTGACTTCAGCTATGATTCCAACAACTGTTT
This sequence comes from Hemitrygon akajei, assembly GCF_048418815.1. NCBI lineage: Eukaryota > Metazoa > Chordata > Chondrichthyes > Myliobatiformes > Dasyatidae > Hemitrygon > Hemitrygon akajei. Next base: position 13,982,060 of record NC_133152.1, on the reverse strand, counting down.
ATTCAAACTATGATGTAACTGCTATTTGTCTTAAGGTTTCCCTGCCGTTTCTATGGGAGAGTTACAGCTGAAATGTTAACTATTTCTTGAAAGCTTATCAATCTGCTATGGTTTTAATTTGATGTCTGTTTGCTGAACTAATTGTTTGCACTTCTTTTGCTCAATTGAAATTTGTTTGGTGATGCATGATGAAATCTAGAAAATGTTATAGTTTACTTAAATTGTAACTCCAAATGATGCACACATTATGTTATTATATAAACAATTTTGCTTGACATTCATGTGTCTGGTATCACTTGCTTTTGGTTGAATCATTCAGGGTCTTGTAGTTCAGAGAGTACAATCATGCACCTGAATACAACTATTTCAATACTTATGGTGGCATGGTAGTGCGTAGTTAGTGCAATAGTTTATTATATCAGCGATTGGGAAAATGATTAATGAGGTAGTGAAGGAAACAAAATAATACTTATCACCCAATCACTGAGCCAATCTATACTATGCTGGAGGGAACCTCAAGTGTATGACAGCCTTTTCTAGTCTCTTTTGCTTTTTCTCTCTCCCTCTTGCTCTATGTCTTATATCTCTTTGCACCAGTCGTGACCCAGCTTAAGAGATGATTCCAACGTGTGCAAAGACATTTACCCTTTCATACCATTCAAAACTCCTTGCCCTAGTACTTACTCATGCTAAGGTCCCAGTTGGTACCTGCAGCTGCACATCTTAGCATTTCTAGACAAGCATGTTTTTAAAATTTTTTATCTACTCTCAAAGCTGTGAACTGGTACTCCTTCCTTAAAATATTCACCATGGACTGGTTCCCTGTTACTTTCTCAAAACATTCCCACATTCCACATTTTGACTTACAACCTCCACTTCATATTATACTTAAGTGCATATACCAAGGAGGAAATCAAATATGACTCCCGACAAATTTAACTTTTTCCTTTCATGTCCCTTGTCTATGAATGCATGAACACATAATGTAGGAATAAACACTCATTTTGAGTTTCAGAGACTGAAAATTTCAGATGGCATCTGAGGAGCCTTCAATGTGTTCTAACAAAGCATGATGTCAGCAGTGTCTCTTTAAATTAGAAAACCGAAAAACAGAATCATTATCACTACCATGTGTCATGAATGTTTTTGTTTTATAGCAGCAGACAGTGCAACATGTAAACATCACTATAAGTTACAAAATAAATAGAAGTTGATTTATAATGCCCATCATTTTCCCTACAAAAATGTGAAATTAGCCTTAAAAAATTGATTAAGTGCTTGGCATTCAGTATCCTACTTTATACAGGACTTGTGAGTTCCTGAAGTACATATGTAGTGTTGCACATGCAAGCAGACTGTTTTTGCTTATTCCTCATGGAAAGCAACAACACACATTCTTGCTGGTATGGAAGAATATCAGTGGAGAATGATAGAGGGCCCAGGTTCAGTCAGTGGGGCATTACCCTTTGCAGATTGTGCAGGTCAGATTTAACAATGGGTCACATAACTCTGTTGGAGCTTGTGACAATGCTTCTGAGATTCTCTGGGAGAAAAGAAAAAAAACCCTCTAATTTGATGGACATACTTGTTTTCCTGGCTTGAGAACCCCGACCCACAACATTTGGCCATTCAGTGTCGTCTAAAGTAATGGAAGACGTGTCTGGTGGAAATATAACCTTACACAAATTCTCCTATAAGTTTCACCCAATTTTCAGGACAGGATAGCTGGTTATAAGAATGCAGAAGTAATTAGGAACCATGGAATAAGGGTAGCTGTTAGTTAATTTAAAAAGGTTACTTTCCAGAAAAAAAGTTTGCATGTAATCAACCAAATATATTGTGTTTAAGAATGCAATTGTTGATTTACAGCGGGAGGCCACTTATGTGATTACTTTGAAAACTGCCAAGGCAAATCTCTTTGATTGATGCTTATAATATACTTTATCGGACAATGTAATATCCAGTGATACAAGGCCATGGAAACTTGCTGTTAGATGTGGGTAAAAGAGAAATAGTGAGGTAGCATTCATGCGTTGATGACTGTTCAGAAATCTGATGGTGGAGGGGAAGAAGCTGTTCCTAAAATGGTGTATGTGGGTCTTCAGGCTCCTGTATGTCCTAGATGGTAATAATGAGAAGAGGGCATTTCCTGGATGGTGAGGATCCTTAATGATGGATGCAGCCTTCCTGAGGCACTGCCTCTTGAAGATGTTCTCAATGGTGGGGAAGGTTGTGCCTGTGGTGAAGTCTATTGCCCCTGCAGTCTCTTGTAATCCTGTGCATTAGAGCTTCTATACCAGGCAGTGATGAAACCAGTCAGAATACCCTCCAGAATATGTCTGTAGAAATTTACAAGCATATTTGGCGACATTCCAAATTTTTAAAAATTCCAAATAAAGTATAGACTGACATGTCTTCTTCATAATTGCATTAATGTATTGGCCCAAGTCAGATCCTCTGAAATGTTGATGCCCAGCAACTTGAAGCTGCTTACCCTTTCCACTGCTGACCCCTCAGTGAGGATTAGTGTGTTCTCCTGACTTCTTCCTGAAGCCCACAGTCAATTTCTTGGTCTTGTTGACATTGAGTGTGATTTGCGACACAGTCAACCAGCCTCCTCACTCTTTTGTATGCCTTCTTGTCACCATCTGAGATTCTGCCAACAACAGTGGCAAATTTATAGCTAGTGTTTAAGCTGTGCTGAGAAGCATGAGAGAGTAGAGCTGTGGAGTAAGCGTGCATCATTGTTCAGAGATGCTGCCTGACCTGCTGAGTTCCTCTAGCATATTGTATGTGTTGCTCCTAGAGGTGTGCCCGTGTTGATCGTCAGAGAAGAGAAGCTGTTATTATTGATCCACACTGACAATACTCTCCTGATAAGGAAATTGAGGATCTAGTTGCAGAGGGAGGTACAGAAGCCCACGTTTAGAAGTTTGGTTTTCAGTACTGAGGGGATGATAGTGTTGAATGCTGTCATCATTCTGCCATATGTTTTGTAACGTGTCCTCTATTGTCTTGTCTATTAATTATTGTACTTCCCTCCACTGTTTTGTGCACTTTATGTAGCCCTGTGCAGGTCTGTAGTCTAATGCAGTTTTATGTTGTTTTACATAGTCTAGAGTAGCCTTGTGCTGTATCACATAGTCTAGTGTAGTTTTGTGTTGTTTCATGTAGCACCAGGGTCCTGGAGGAACGTTGTTTCATTTTTACTGTGTACTGTACCAGCAGTTTATGGTCGAAATGACAATAAAAGCAACTTGAACTTGAACTTGCTCTTGTCTAGTTGCTCCAAAGCTGAGTGGAGAGCCAGTGAAACTGCATCAGCTGCAGACATGTTGTGGTGATAAAAATTGTATCAGGTCCAGGTCTTTGCTCACGTAGGAGTTAATTCTAGCATTGACTAACCAATCAAAGTGGTTTGTCACAGTAGATGTACCACTGAGTGACAGTTATTGAGGCTGCTCACCCTACATTTCTTGAGCACCAGTGAAAATTTGAAAATGTCCTTGAATACTCTAGCCAGTTGCTTGGCACATATTTTCAGTATCCTGTCCCACTTGAAGGATGTTCTGACATTGGCCTCCAAGACAGAGATCACATGTTTGGCGGATGCTGTGGAGATCTGCACAAGCATAGTGTTATTCTCCTTTTCAAAGCATGCATAAAAGGCATTAAACTTATTAGAGGGTGAAACCTAACTGCTGTTTGTGCTGTTAGGTTTCACCTTGTAGGAAGTAATAACTGACAAATGCCTTCACAGCTGTTGTGCAACTGATTGTGTCTTTAGCTTCATGTGGAATTGCCTTTTTGCTCTCATGATAGATTTTGGACTTAAGTAGGTCATACCTGGACTTCAGGTAGGGTTCTGAATCACTTGTTTTGAATGCCACGATCTAACTCTCAGCAGGCTAAATCTCCTGGTTTGGGAAACTCAATATGTTGTTGAAGGCACACACTCATCTATGCAGGTCTTGATGAAGTTGGTAACAGTTGTGGAATATTTATTCAAACCTGAAGATGAATCCTTGAATATGGACCAATCCACTAATTCAAAACAGTCCTGTAAACACTCCTCCACCTCCCTTGACCATATCCTCACAGTCTTCACCACTGGTAATGTGATCCTCAATCCCTGCCTATACAGCAGAGTAGAAGTACATCCAAGTGATCATACTTGCCAAAGTGTGGGTGTGGTAAGCATTCTGGATTGTTGTGTAACAGTGTTCAAGTGAGTTAATTTCTCTGGTTCTCCAGGCAAACGTATTGGTGATAGACTGTCAGAGGCTTCTTTAAGTTAGCCTCGTTGAAGACCCCCTTGATAATTAGGCATCATGGCACACTGTCTCATGACTGTTGATCACAATGCTCAGCTCCTCCAGTGCCAATCCAATATTTGCCAGGGTAGTGGCAAATGTAATGTACTCAGAGTTGAACTGTGAGTGAACAACACAATGAGTGAGTAGAATAACATAGAACAATAAAGATACAACTTTGCCTGCCGAGTCCATGCTGTCCATATTGCCCATTCATCTAGTCCCAATTTCTTGTGTTCAGCCCATATTCCTCTAAGCTCCACCCCTCCGTCTACCTATTCTAGTACCTGTCACAATTACTGTTACTGGTAACTCGTTCCATATATTCACCACCCTCTGTGAAAATGTTGTCCCTCAAGTTCCTTCTAAATCTTTCTCCTCTCATCTTAAGTATATGTCTCTTGTTTTGGATTCCCCTGCCACCTTACCTGTGCCTTTCTTTATTTTGTAAACCTCTATAACGTCAACTTTCATTCTCCTAAGCTTAAGAAATGAAGACCTAGCCTGGTCAACTTCTCTCTATAACTCAGGCCTTCTAGTCCTGGCAATATCCTTGTAAATCTTTTCACAACTCTTTCCAGTTTAACCATATCTTTCCTTATAACATAGTGACCAAATCATATACAGTACCAGAACTCCAAGTGTGGCCTCATCATTGACTTACGTAACTGCAACATAATGTCTTAACACCCAGTTCAATGCCCTGACTGGAGGACAGCATGCTGAATGCCTTTTTCAATGGTCTGTCTATATGTGATGCCACTTGTAACAAAATTGTATTCCTATGTCCTTCTGTTTCATTGCACTCCTGTATCCTGACATTAATAGTACAAGTCCAATGCTGATTTGACTTTTGAAAACATATCACCTCACACTTATGTAGCATCCAAAAATAGAATTATGCCATTAAAGATGGAAATAGACATTGGCTATATTGATGATGTCAAAAGTTGTAGGAATGGCACCAGGGACATTTTTGAACATCACATAAAAATGCCAGGATTAATTTCATGATTGCTATTGTTTCTAATGTAAGTGGTTACTAGCCATTTATATTATGTGCTAAATTGTTCTTGCAGGTTATTACTGCATTAAGAAATAGGTGCACATGGTTCTACTTTCTAGGTATACATTTTTTTCACCAGAAACTGTGATGAAAAGAAACAGCTATGAACAAAGTTTTTCATTCACTTTGAATTTTTATGTGTTCTTAGTGATAGACTAGTTCTGTTCATGATGAGAAACCCTCATTTAAAGAATCTTTTTGAACACAATACAGAGTGTTTGGAAGACTTGGTGTGAAAATAGATGTGAAGTCTGGGGTCAGATTTATTTCTGCAATAGTACACATTCAAATGGAAAATCTTTATCTACTGCATTCCATTTCACTAAAAGTTGTTAGTGTGAGCTATTATGATTGCAATTTGTGTAGAAACTTAATTTAAAGAAATAAATTTGACTACTGGTTTCTTGGAGAGTTAGAAGTTAATGCATCCCAAGAACAATGCAGAGAGTTTCTTTGAGGTTGACCTCTGTTTGACTGTATTTGTGGAATAAATTTAATCCATTGATTACAATTAATGGATGATGGGCTAAGGTTGTAGTTACAAAATAATAGATTTAGATTTGTTTTCAGTTTTTGTTCTTTTCAAATCACAGTACCACATACTTTCCCATCATTAGTTAGTGCCACCCAATGGCTGACTTTTGAGAGGTGCATCAATCACAATAGATAGCAGTTTTATGAAGTACCTTCTCTCTGCAGGATGCCTTTGTTTTACAGCTGATAGATAGATACCTTATTGATCCCAAAGGAAATTACAGTGTCACAATAGCATTACAAGTGTATATATATATAAATATTAGAAGAGAGGCAGAAATAATAAAATTAAGTTATCACAAACAGTCTAACAGGAGGGTTCATCACTTCCCTAGTTATAGGTTGACTCATTATAGAGCCTAATGGCCGAGGGTAAGCACGACCTCGTATAGTGCTCCTTGAAGCAGCACAGTTGTTTTAGTATATTACTAAAAGTACTGCTCTGTTCAGCCAAGGTGGCATGCAAAGGGTGAGAAACATTGTTTAGAATTGCCAGAATTTTCTGTAGGGTCCATTGTTCTACCACAGCATTCAGTGTATCCAGTTTGACCCCTATAACAGAACCAGCCTTTCTAATCGGTTTATCAAGCCTTTTGGCATCACCTGTGTTGATGCCATAGCCCAGGCACATCACCACATAGAAGATCGTACTAGTGACAACAGACTGGTAGAACATGTGAAAGAGAGGCCTGCATATTCCAAAGGACCTTAGTCTCCTCAGGAATTAGAAGCGAATTTGGTCCTCCTTGTACATGTCCTTCTCAGCCTCTGTGTTGGTGCTCCACTCAAGTCTGTCATCCAGGTGTACCCCCAGGTACTTGGAGGTCCTCACCACATCCATGTCCTCACCATCAATAGTAAGAAGGAGTAGTGCAGACTTAGTCGTCTTAAAGTCATCACCATCTCCTTTGTCTTACTGATGTTCAGTTGCAGATGATTTAGTTTGCACCATTTGACAAAGTTGTCCACCAGGGCCCTGTATTCATCCTCCTGTCTTTCCTTTATGCACCCAACTATTGCTGAATTATTGGAGAATTTCTGTAGATGATATGTCTCAGTGTTGTATCCAAAGCCTAATGTATACAGGGTAAACGGGAAGGGAGCAAATACAGTTCCCTGTGGGGTTCCAGTGCTTTTTATACCCATGTCTGACACATAACTCTGAAACTGCACAAACTGTGGTCTGCCAGTCAGGTAGTCCACTATTCTTGATACAATGGAAGTGCCAATCTGCATTGAACAGAGCTTTCCCCCAGCAATGAGGGCTGTATGGTATTGAAGGCACTTGAGAAATCAAGAAAACATGATCCTTACAGTGCTGCCCTGCTTATTCAAATGGGAGTAGACTCTGTTTAGTAGGTAAATGACAGCATCATCAGCTCCAATGTGATCCTGGTAGGCAAACTGCAGGGAATCAAGGGCTGATCTAACCAGGGGTTGGAATTGAGCCAGGACCAGCCTCTCTTGGGTCTTCATGATATATGAGGCTAAGGCCACTAGATGTTAGTCATTCAAGACTTTTGGTTGGCCCTTCTTGGGTACTGAGACCACACATACTGTTTTCCACACATTCAGGACCCTTTCCAGACTGAGACTCAGATTGAAATTGCACTGGAGAACTCCACACAACTGCTCAGCACACTCCCTCAGGACACTGGGGTTTGCACCATCTGGTCTCAGTGCTTTGCCATGTCTGTGTTTCCCCAGAGCCCTTCTCACCTATTCAGAAGTGAAAGTGAGTCCATGATGACTGGGGAGTTGATGGAAGGTGGGGGCTGGGGGAGGTGAAGATTGCATGATAGCATTTGGTATGTGGAGGTGTGGATGGTAGGTGCAGGGCAAGGAAGGGATGTAGACAGTGGTAGGCTACGATCATCCACATGTTGAATTGGAAGGGGGAGGAGGGGAGGCGTTGGTGCTGAGGGAGCATTGGCTGCCTCTGCACTTGAACTGGTATGCTGAGGAATTAAAATAATCTGATTTAACCCTGGATTGAAGCAACGCAGATTCCATATGTATCAATAATCATATTGCTGGGCAATAAAATAACATACTGTACAGAAGCAGGTTCAGACCATAGGTTACTTCAGTGTTCAAGAAGTTCAGGATTGAGCTTGCACTTCAAGTCCTCTTTCTTGCTTGGTCTAGATTTTTTCTGATTTCTGTGGTCTACTAAACCTTCATCTTAAATGTTCAGTGATTGGGTGTCAGATTTACAAATATTTTCACCTGTGCATAAAGAAATTTCATATCATTTTTATCAAGTCAAGTCAATTCGCTTTTATTGTCATTTCGACCATAACTGCTGGTACAGTACATAGTAAAAATGAGACGTTTTTTCAGGACTATAGTGTGTTACATGACACAGGACAAAAACTAGACTGAACTACGTAAAAAACAACACAGAAAAAAAACTACACTAGACTACAGACCTACCTAGGACTGCATAAAGTGCACAAGACAGTGCAGACATTACAATAAATAATAAACACGATAATAGGGCACTAAGGTGTCAGTCCAGGCTCTGGGTATTGAGGAGTCTGATAGCTTGGGGGAAGAAACTATTACATGGTCTGGTCGTGAGAGACCAAATGCTTTGATGCCTTATCCCAGACGGCAAGAGGGAGAAGAGTTTGTATGAGGGGTGCATGGGGTCCTTCATAATGCTGTTTGCTTTGCGGATGCAGCGTATAGTGTAAGTGTCTATAATGGCGGGAAGCGAGACCCCGATGATCTTCTCAGCTGACCTCACTATCCGCTGCAGGGTCTTGCGATCCGAGATGGTGCAATTTCTGAACCAGGCAGTGATGCAGTTGCTCAGGATGCTCTCAGTACAACTCCTGTAGAATGTGATGAGGATGGGGGGTGGGAGATGGACTTCCCTCAGCCTTCTCAAAAAGTAGAGACACTGCTGGGCTTTCTTTGCTATGGAGCTGGTGTTGAGGGACCAGGTGAACATCAAGAAATTTGGTGCTGTTTACGATCTCTACCAAGGAGCTGTCGATGTTCAGCAGGGAGTGGTCGCTCCATGCCCTCCTGAAGTCAACAACCATCTCTTTTGTTTTGTTCACATTAAGAGACAGGTTGTTGGTTCTGCACCAGTCCGTTAGCCGCTGCACCTCCTCTCTGTAAGCTGACTCATCGTTCTTGCTGATGAGACCCACCACGGTGGTGTCATCGGTGAACTTGATGATATGGTTCGAGCTGTGTGTTGCAGCACAGTCGTGGGTCAGCAGAGTGAACAGCAGTGGACTGAGCACGCAACCCTGGGGAGCCCCCATGCTCAGTGTGATGGTGTTGGAGATGCTGCTCCCGATCCAGACTGACTGAGGTCTCCCAGTCAGGAAGTCTAGGATCCAGTTACAGAGGAAGGTGTTCAGGCCCAGTAGGCTCAGCTTTCCAGTCAGTTTCTGAGGGATGATTGTGTTGAATGCTGATCTGAAGTCTATGAACAGCATTCGAATGTATGTGTCTTTTTTGTCCAGATGGGTTAGGGCCAGGTGGAGGGTGATGGCAATGGTGCCGTCTGTTGAACGGTTGAGATGGTATGCGAACTGCAGGGGGTCCTGTGAGGGGGGCAGCAGGGTCTTGATATGCCTCATGATGAGCCTCTCGAAACACTTCATGATGATGGATGTGAGTGCAATGGGACGGTAGTCATTTAGGCAGGACACTAAAGAGTTCTTCAACACGGGGATGATGGTTGTGGCCTTGAAGCACGTTGGAACGGTGGCACTGCTCAAGGAGATGTTGAAGATGTCAATGAGAACATCTGCTAGCTAGCTGGTCTGCACATCCTCTGAGCACTCTACCAGGAATGTTGTCTGGTCCAGCAGCCTTCCGTGGGTTGACCCTGCACAGGGTTCTTCTCACATCAGCCATGGTGAGACACAGCACCTGGTCATTTATAGGAGGGGTGGACTTCCTCGCCGCCACGTCATTTTCTTCCTCAAAACGGGCATAGAAGTTATTCAGCGCATCTGGGAGGGAGACATCACCCGCACAGTCAGGTGATGTCCTGTAATTGGTGATGTCCTGGATGCCCTTCCACATGCGCCGCGTGTTGCCGCTGTCCTGGAAGTGACTGTGGATTCGCTGGGCATGTGCACGCTTTGCCCCTCTGATGGCTCGGGACAGTTTGGCCCTTGCTGTTGTTAGGGCTGCCTTGTTGCCTGCTCTGAAGGCGGAGTCACGGGTCCTCAGCAGCGCACGCACCTCCACAGTCATCCATAGCTTCTGGTTAGCGTGTATAGTGATGGTCTTGGACAGAGTAACATCATAATGCACTTGCTGATGTAGCTGGTCACTGATGCTGTGTACTCCTCTAAGTTGGTAGAGTCGCCATCATTTGCAGCCTCCCTGAACATGTGCTAGTCAGTATACTCAAAGCAGTCTTGAAGAACAGAGATAGCTCCTGCTGGCCAGGTTTTCACCTGCTTCTGAACTGGTCTGGAGCGCCCGACGAGCGGTCTGTATGCTGGGATTACCATAACAGAGATGTGGTCTGAGTAGCCAAGGTGGGGTGGGGCTCTGCCCGGTACGCGTCGGGGATGTTTGTGTAAACCAGGTCCAACACATTCTCCCTCCTCGTTGCAAAGTCCACAGACTGATGGAATTTGGGGAGCACTGACTTAAGGTTTGTGTGGTTAAAATCACTGGCGACAATAAACAGCCCATCAGGGTGTGCATTCTGCAGTTCGCTAATAGCCCCGTACAGTTCACAGAGCACCTCCTTAGCATTAGCGCTGGGGGGAAATGTACGCACCGAATATAAGAACAGAGGTGAATTCCCGTGGCAAATAAAATGGTCTGCATCTAACAGCCACAAACTCCACTAGCAATGAGCGGTGTCTGGAAACCAGCGCAGAGTTCTTACACCATTCCGTATTGATGTAAACACACAAGCCACCACCGCGAGTCTTACTGGAGAGAGCTGAGTCCCTGTCTGCTTGAAACAAGGCAAACCCGTCCAGCTGAATGGCGGCATCCGAAATTCCATCAGTGAGCCATGTTTCTATAAAAACGTATGCACAGCAGCCTCTGTACTCCCGCCTTTATGCTAAAGGATTGACTACGGTACTTAGTCTTTTAGAATCTTACCTAGTTCTAGACTTACCAACTTGAGGAATAAATATTATGCAGAATAGTCCAGAATGCAGTTATACTTGGAGCATAACTGTGGTTTTGCCACTGATGTTCATATTTTGTAAATTAATACAGAACTAAATCTTTATAAATTCTAAACTCCACTATTTTGGTATTTGAGAGTACTCCATTTTATAGTTAACAGCATAACAGAATTAAAGAGTGGAAAAACTATTTATTCAGCTTCATTGTTTAACATTAGACTACATTGGTTTTATAGAAGGCCTGTTGTGGGCATTAGTTACAGATTTTTAGATTGCTAAGGAGGTGTGAGGCATACTTCAGAGATTTTCTTATAATGACATTAGGTGGCACTGTTTCATGGTTTATTGAGTGACAAAATGTGAAGAGAGTAAGTTTTAACATGGTCAGTGTTTCTGGTGCAAGTATTTGGACTATATGATTTGCAAAGGAATTCATGCTGGGTCCTAATTTCTAAATTACTGCATGTGCCTATTTATACTTGCCCTCATTCAGTTTGGTTGTGAAACCAGCTTCAACACATTTTGAAAGGTTGATTCTATTTTAGTGCACAGAAACTAAGGGGCTAGCTTGTTAAGAATATTTATAGAATATTTTAAGCTATATAACTGATAGGATAGCATTTCAATGTCACTATAAATGAAACCTGTATGGCTTTATAGACATTTATAGATTCAAGTTCGTATAAAGAAACAAATTTTTACACCTGATAGACTTACTTTAATGTTAAATTTAGCAAATGTATAAAAGGTTAAATACATTTGCTCCTTCGCCAAATTTGAAATTGCTTAATGCATATTTGGAAAAAATGAATTTCAATCCTTGGGTAAACAGAGGTATATTTTCTATTTTTGAATATAGAATAAAGGCTACTGTTTTTCCCATCTATACTTTGACAGTTCATCAACACTACAAGTATCAAAAGTGAAAAAGGTTACTAGGCCCATGAAGTCCTTTGAAAGACTATGAATAATTGGTTCATAATCAAAGCCTGTCAGTATAAGGAAATCCTATAACTCAGACCACTTAGAATTAAACAGTTGCATTCCATCGATGAATCCTCAATGTCAAAATGTATGAACTATTGATTTCTCAAGAATCACCTTGTATCTCTATTCCATTATGAAATAGTAATGTATCTATATTAACAAGGTTAAACAACATTTGTTTCTGTTGTTAGGATTAGTTTTGTGTTTCAAAAATATGGAACGAAAACAAAATTCTTCCAATTTGCAGGCCTGATATTTTTTCTCATTTATTTCTAATTCCTTTTGAAATTGAATAAACATTATTTGCACATGATATAATTTCATAGGCCTATGCCATATCTCCACTTTTCTCAGCTTTCTCATCACAAGTTAGAGAAAATTTCCTATAGTTGCTATCTTCTGAATGCTGAGGTATTGTGATCCTGGGACAGTTTCAATATCAGCTAGTCAATAATATTTCAAAGAGCCCATATCCCCCAACACCCACCCTCCTTGCAGCATCTTCTCATACAATGCAACAGAATCAGTATCTTCCCTTTTACCATCTCATGATGAATGAAGGAAGCCCTTTGCTGAAGTTAGGTTTGTATTCTAATTTACTGTATTTAATTAAATGGAGTTTGCAAAGGTACATCTGGACAGCAAAACATACATCAGGATGCGCTTATTGACTACAGCTGAGCAGTCAATGCCATCATTCCTGAAAACTAATCAATAAGTTTCAAGACCTTGGCCTCAATGCCTCCTTGTGCAATTGGATCCACGATTTCCTCACTTGCAGACTCCAGTCAGTTCAGATTGGCAACAACATCTCCTCTACAATCTCCATCAGCAGAGGTATACCACAAAGCTGTGTGCTTAGCCCCCTGCTCTGCTTGCTTTATACTTGTGGCTGTGTCTCTAAGCATAGCTCCAATGCCATATTTAAGTTTGCTGACGACACCACTGTTGTAGGCTGAATTAAAGGTGGTGATGAATCAGCATATAGGAGGAATTGAAAATCTGGCTGAGTGGTGTCTCAACTTCTTACTCAAAGTCAGCAAGGCCAAGGGTCTGATTATTGACTTCAGGAGGAAGAAACCGGAGGTCCATGAGCCAGTCCTCATTGGAGGATCAGAGGTGAGAAGGTCTGCAGCTTTAAATTTCTCAGTGTTATTAATTCAGAGGGTAGTACGTAAGTGCAATTCCAGAACGTAAGTGCAATTCCGAAATAAGCAAGAGAATGCCTCTACTTTATTAGGAGTTAGCAAAGAATTGGCGTGACATTCTTTGACAAATTTCTATAGATGTGTAATGGAGAGTATATTGACTAGTTGCATCCCAGCCTGCTATGGAAACACCAATGCATTAAACAGAAAATCCTACAAAAGGTAGTGGATACGGCCCTGTCCATCACAGGTAAAGCCCTCCCAACCATTGAGCACATCTACACGAAGCAGAGAATCAGCCTCCATCATCAAGGACCCCCACCACCCAGGACATGCTCTCTTCTCACTGCTGCCATAAGGAAGAAGGTACAGGAGCCTTAGGATTCGCAAAATCTGGTTCAGGAGCAGTTATTACCCCTCAATCATCAGGCACTTGAACCAAAGGGGATAACATCACTCAACTCCATTTGCCCCATCATTGAAATGTTCCAACAACCTATGGACTTACTTTCAATGACTCTTCATCTCATGTTCTTGATATTTATTGCTTATTTATTTGTTATTATTATTTCATTTGTTTTGTGTTTGCAGAGTTTTTTAATTTTTTGCACAATGGGTTAACACCCAGGCTGGTGTGGTGTTTCATTGTTTCTGATATGGTTATTATTCATTTATCAATTTACTAATGGGCGCACAAAAAATGAATCTCAGGGTTGTATATGGGGACACATCTGCACTTTGATAATAAATTTACTTAGAACTTTGAAGCATCTGATGTTTCATTAACTCAGTACAGGAGATATTAGCCTGAGAGAGGAGAATGATGTTAATTTGCTGATCCTTTCAATAAGTTTGTAGAGGAGGCATTGATATTTTTTCATTGCCTTGAGATACTTGCAATAGGTAGTGTAGACCTCAGAAGTGTATAGAACAGCAGGGATTACTGCTGCTGAGCAGTCCATGTGTTTAGTGCCATGTCTGAGTCCTTGACCTTCAAATACCCTGTTTCTTAATAAAACAAAGCACTACTGTGACATTGAAAACAGTGATAAATATCATCATTGATGCTCTGTCTTTGCTGAGAGAGAGCTTGAGATATATGATATTGTCTACATTTACCTGGGTCTCAGGTCTGTATTTTTATTTCCTGAGGGCACTGGGTTGCAAGAGTGAGAGGTTGGTAGAGAATCTTGGCTTTGTGGATGTTGATTGTGAGACTTGTCCTCTCGTATGCCTCAGTGAACATGTTGACAGTGGCTTGAAGCCCACTCCCTGAACATGTGCAAATACAAGTGCCATCTGATTACCATAGCTGACCACTGAGATTTGTGTGGTGTTGGTTGTGGAGTACAGTTACCAAAGGTTCTTCATTAGTTCTGAAGTTTTGCTCCATTTCCCTAATATTGACCATCATGGAGCATATATAAGGTGGAGTAGAATTTCTGTGGGCAGTTGAGTTATGGAGTCAAAGATTTTGGTAAGATTGAAATAAAACGCTTATGGTGACTGGTCTTGCTCTTTGCATTTATCTTGGAGTTTTCAAGTGGAAAGATCATGTGAATGGGTGGAATCATATTTGTATTTGGGAGCTACTGTGTGGTCGCAGGAAGTAGGCAATTGAGAACGACCTAGCTGACGACTTTTCCTGTAGTGGGCAGGAGGAGAAAAGTACCTGTTGCTACCACATTTGAATGTATCTGTTCTCGTGAAGACGGTCATGATTACAGCATATGAGGTTCCTGGAGTACCGTCCTCCTCATTGACAGGTGTGATGAAGCAGGGTTTTGTGACTAGCTCTTCTCTGTCAAGTTTAAGGATTTTGTGGGTTTACTATCTGCTCCTGAGGCCCAGGTATTTTTAAGTTAGGATATTGCTTTGTGATTATATTGTGGGCATGCTATGCTGGTGATGCAATGTGTGGTGACAGTTTTTGACTGCTCTGGCACATCGTCAGGTTGTGTTGGTTGATATGCAAATGATGCATTTTGCAGTATATTTTGATGTACATGTGATGAATAAAATGAATCTGAATCTGATTTGGCAGTCAGGCATGGCAGCTGAACTGGCCCAAATAGATTGCTCTGGCATAGCGTCAAGGACATTCATGACACTCACATCCAGAGCAATTACAGATGAGGAGGATTTCAAAATGATTCTTCCAGTAGGTGCTGGCTGTCTCTGATAAATTCATCCTAGTTTCTGGCTCTCAATGTGCGTGGGCTTCTAGCCTTTGGTTTGCTGATGGCTTTTACAGCACTGTGACATGTTTGTCACGGCATTGTTGAGATTCCATCTATTTTTAGATCTTCTGCTGCCTTCCCACTGGGATAAAGTGGAGTTTCAATCCAAGAAATATCTCCTTGATCCTGGTTATTCCCAAGTAATCAGCTGTGGTCCTTACGAGACGAACCAAGAATCTCTTCAGTAAATAGAAGTTGCCATGCATGAAATCTTTTAATGAGGACTGGTCATTGAACACCAGCTATCATGACTGTTTCACAGAGTAAGGTCGTGATCCTGTGGCAAGAAGGCTGAGGATGATTGGTGATAAAGCTGTGCTGCATGGTATTAGTGTTCACATATTGTAGTTTATGTATGCATGCTGCCTGGCATAGGTACAAGTGACATAGGAGATTTTGCCTATTCTATCCCTCTTTGGTTTCTTGCCCTCTTCTTGTCCATTCTCCCAGCTATACATCAGTTACCTGCTCAAGCCAGGTCACACAACTGGCACAGTCCTTGGTCCTGGCTGTATGCTCATTCATGTTCCTGACCCGTGACTCCAAATACTATCTTCAACCGTGTCCTCATGCACTTAGAACCAGGAATGTGTGCTTAAGTGGACAGCTGAAGCTGGGGACTGATGTGGTGAGGTGAGAGGTAGAGATATGTTGTCCATGACCCTGAGGACAAGACACATTCCATATAGAGCATAACAACCACAAAGGAATATGATAAAAAATGGATAGCTGTGATGTGGCAGGAGGATTGGATTCTTAATATTCCCATATAAAAGGTGTTCAGAGAGATAGAATGAATAAAGGTATATTTAAAGAAAACTAAACAAATTTTGATTAAATTACTTGAAAAAAGAGTTTCCAGACATTATACTAAATCGATTTGGTTGCTAGAAGAAAGAATTATTAGCATTTATGATAGTTTATGCTGTAGTTCCGGGGAATGTGTGGTGATATTTAGATCAGTCGTGCTAAATAGAATAAAAATATTCAATTGCAGGATGACTAATTTCAGTGAATTAATGAAAGACTTTACATGGCTTAATTGCTGTTAGGAGTCTAACAAACAGAAACATGAGGGAGAGAGTGGTGCTGTTAAGTTTAAAATGGTTGAAGTAAGGTCTTGATGCAATTCTGTAAAGAGAAATCTAGTTCAGGTTGGCACAAATCAAGGAATCAAAGTCCTGACGAAGGGTCTCAGCCTGAAACAGTGGTTTCTCCTTATAGATGCTGCCTGGCCTGCTGTGTTCCACCAGCATTTTGTGTGTGTTGTTCAAGAAATGCGTGTTAGATTTGTAGAGGTGTAGTGAAGAAAGGAATGAAAAGGATTTGAATAGATTGGTAGCTAGCAGAAAAGGGAATTGGAGGAGTTTTTATTGACATTTACAGTAAGGGAAGTCACGAATGACATAATATATTTTTATTGGTAGAGAAAAGGCATGGTTGAGGATATAAAGAGAGCGGATTATAGTAGAGCCTTTCAAAAGGTGTTTGATAAAGTAACATTTAAAATTTATCAGTACAACTGAAACTTAGCATTAAAATTGAATTAACAAATTAGATATTTATTTGTTCTAATGTGAATGCCTGCAAGAAAATGAATCTCATGTGGTGATATAGCAATACTTCAATAATAAAAAAAAACTTTTACTTGAAAGCAGTTAAGGCAATTAGCTGTATTTTGGACTAAAAGTTGTTATAAATGGCAATGCTGACTGACCAGCTGAATATTCCCAGAATTTCTAGTGCACCTTTTTCAGAAATACAATTTTTAATGTACATGGGCATAATTTGCTCCCTGGGAAAGTTAATTGATTTTTTTATTAGAAGAAAATGTTAAGACTTTTATTTTCAGAAAAATTTATAGTTCCATTGTGTTTAACTTTTCAATAGAAATGCTAATATGTGAATGTGTTTTCCTGTAGCACTGTCAATTTTACAGGTACTTTAAAATCATTTTACTTCTGTGCTTAAGAAACTTAAATTAACCTATATGAACTCATTTTAAAATAATAAGTATTGCAAAGAATTGCTGTTAAATTTAACTTTTGCTGAAAATAAATGTTGATAATGTTATGATGTGATTTGGTTTGGAGAAATTGCTGAGCCTTGAAGCAAAAGGAACTGAATTAGCATTCGCAAATACAGCTATTAACACTTCATACTTCAGTGACTTCTTAAATTCATTTCTTTAATGTAAGATAAAAGTGGGGAATGCTGAAAATACTGTGCAAATCAATTAGTGTCTGTTGAATAGCAATAGTTAAATGTTTAAAACTGTGATGAAAACTCATCCTGATCATTCTACTATTGCACATTATTTTCTCTCATCAACTATCCTTTCCTCTCCAAGGCCTTTGAATATATTCAAGATTCAATTACACTTATTATCAAAGAATGTGTAAATTATACAACGTTGAGATTTGCCTGCTTACAGGCAGACACAAACCAAGAAACCCAGAAGAACCCAATTAAAAAAATAAAGTCCAACATGCATAGAAAAAGAGAAAAAAAACACGAATCATTCAAACAGTCGTAGGAAGTACTGCATTCTGAACCAAGTTGTGTGCTTAGATCCAAATCCCTGGAGCAGCTTGGATGAGGCCCAAAGCCTCATTCTCCATTCATCATATCAGTTGAGCAAATTGCCATGAAGCTTGTAGACACTGAATACTGTAGCTGGGGTAGTACCACAGCCTCAGCATTGAGGAGAGAGGAGTGAACATTGCGGGAGAGTGAGTGAAATGTGCCCAACTCTTACATCCGGTCTTCCCAGTCTAGCTGGGCCAGTGAAACGCTCTGGGCCTAGACCACAACGCCCAGCCCGAAGCCATTCTCGACCTCTCCAAATCGGCTTGGCGATTAGAGCAATCCAGCCTCCCATCTGGGTTAGTCGGATGGGCATCGAAATTCCTCTGCCTGAACTGCTCCGCTCTGAATTGCTGTGTCCAACTCCATCTGTGTTGATTTAGTAACACACCAGCACGGCTCATCCCTCAAGTTCGCTTCGCCTTCGCTTGCCTCTTCATTGTTTGTGGTGACAGTTTACCACAATTTACCCCAGAAAAAGGTTAATAATGTTTTTAGTCATATTTTCTTGCTGTTGGAACTACCAGTAAGTTGTTGCTCACCTTCAGTAGCACAACTTAATTATATTTATAAATAATATGTTGTTGTCTGTTGTTTCTTTCTGTGCTTTTTAGCATATCGGGTGGCCGCCTTGTTGTTTCTTTAGCATTTTTGTCTGCTTTTTTTATGAGGCTGAGTTGCTAGTTCAGTGTTCAACTCAGCATGGATGTTGCCTATGAAGAGCATTTGGATTTGTCGTGGAGTAATAAGAGGAGAAATTGCTTACCCTTGCCAAACCTCATTGAGTGCAATCGTATTCCCACCAGCAGGGATGAAATCCCAACTCCTAGAGCTGCATATGATCATTCCCATCTTAAGGCCATTGCAGACAGGATACCTCCACTTGACTCTTCTGCTGAGATTCTTCTGTTGCTCGGTAGAGACACCATCCATGCACATAAGGTATGCGAACAGCACAGAGTCGGCTCAATGCACCTTATATCCAGTGACTGGACCTGGGTTAGCTCAAAGTGAATAAAGCGTGCCTCGATGGTGCTCATCAGCTCATTTGAGAGTAATATCCTGGAAAACGGGCGCCTGTCATTATGGACCCTGTGAGAATAGAATCTATATGAATGAGGATGTTGTAGGTAATCAAACTAGATGCCCTGATGTATTTACCTCTGCTCAACCAGATTTAAGCAAGCTGGTCTTCTGTCACTTGGAAGATTATTATAAGCTGGCATCTTTCATCGACAACAAGATCTTCCTTCAAATCATAACAAAGAACTTAGCAAAGACAACTGAAGCAGTTGGGTAGTTCCCTTTCCTTTCCGCTCTTCATGACAGCCCTTATGAAATGAAAGAGCAAGCCCTTAGTCAACACAGGTCCCTCAGTTGCACATTGAGAAGGAAACCAGAAATGGAAGATTGTTACATGGAGTTCATGGCGAAAGAAATAACCATGCTGAGCTAACACCTCCACTAGATCCCAACAAAGAAAATTAGTATTTGCTCAACTTTGGTGTTAAGCACCCCCCAAAAACTTGCCCAATTACTAATGGACTTTGATTTAGTGCACAGTTCAAAGACATATCACTGAACAATATGGTCTTGCAGGATCTAGACCTCAATAACAGTCTGCTTGGGGTTATCATGTGCTTCACAGTGATGGCAAACATTGAACAAATGTTCCACAGCTTCTTAGTGAGGTTACTTCAGATTCTTGTGGTTTTGTGACCACTAAATGGACAATGAGATTCTGGAGAACTGTATGGGAGTTCATGTATTTGGTAACTGCCCCTCGTCAGCTATGGCAATCTATGGCGTGGACTGCTATCGAGGGAGAGAAGAAATTCAGGACTGAAGCATGGAGGTACATAGAAAGGGATTTCTATGTTGATGGTGGCCTTAACTCATTTTGAATTGAATTTAATTTAATTGAATTGAGTTTATTACTTATATCCTTCATATACATGAAGCTGCATAAAATCACATCCAACAGTGCTGTTGGATCCAACATCCAACAATGTTTCTCATTTGAAAATTTGACCAAAAGTCTATGGAACCTTGATCTTGGACAGGCCCTCATTCCTATGCAGCACAGTCTGGGACTTGCTGGGACCTCATTACCGATATCCTTACTTTCCAGATTGCTGATACCAAAAGACCCTTTACATGTTATGGTGTGCTGTCGACTATCAACAGCCTATTTGACCCTCATGTATTTGCTGCTCCAGTTGGTATCCAGGGTCACTTCATGTTAAAAGAGTTGACTTCAGATACTTGTGGATGGCATGTCCTACTCTTTAAAGAGTAACATGAGCAGTGACAGCAGTGGTGCTCCTCCCTTCAGGATCTTAAAGACTTGAAAATTCTAAGAGCCTCCACAACAATTCTCCTCTCTACTGCCCAGAAGAAAAAGGTCTGCATGTTCAGTGATGCGTCAACTAAAGCTATTGTTGCTGCTGCATTCCTGAAGGTCACAGAAGCTGCTGGATAAGTAACATTGGATTTATCTTGGGTGAGGTAAAGCTTGCTCCCAAAATTAGACCATACTGAAGTTTGAACTCGGTGCTGCTATTCTAGCAGTAAAGTTGATCATCGAAGAGCTGGACATAGAGCTAGATGATATCAAGTTCTTTACCGATAGCAAAGTTGTACTTGGTTATACAGTTAATGAAACAAGGAGATTTGTTACACGGTGGGGGCGAGGATGCTGGGAGAGGACCCACAAGCAGGACACAAACACGTCTTTCTTAGGTTCAATAAAATAATGTTTATTACTCGCTACACAGGGAATTGGGAAATCAAGGAGGACAAAGAGGAACACGAACCTCAGACTAGAAGACTAGGGACTTGGATCGCCGCGGACCTTGCACTTGGAAACTGGGAACTTGGATCGCCGCGTCCATGACTTAGACACTGGGAACATGGACCGCTGCAGACCTTGGACTTGGACATTGGGAACGTGAATCGTTGCGGCCATGACTGGGCCCCTGGGGATTGGGACCGCAGCGGACCTTGGACTTGGAGACCAGGACCTTGAATCGCCACAGCCAGAACGTGGACACCAAGGATCGCCGCAGCCAGAACTTGGACACTAAAACACAGAACAGGAACGTCGAGCCAGGACTCCGCCTTCAACTCAGGCACCGAGCCGGGACTCTTCTTCGAGGGATAGACACGGACACTGGGCATGAACATCGAGCCAGGACTCTGCCTTCAACTCAGGCACCGAGCTGGGACTCTTCTTCGAGGGATAGACACGGACACTGGGCATGAACGTTGAGCCAGGACTCCGCCTTCAACCCAGGCACCGAGCTGGGACTCTTCTTCGAGGGATAGACATGGACACTGGGCATGAACGTCGAGCCAGGACTCCGCCTTCAACTCAGGCACTGAGCCGGGACTCTTCTTCGAGGGATAGACACGGACACAGGACAGGAACGTTGAGCCAGGACTCCGCCTTCAACTCAGGCACCGAGCCAGGACTCTTCTTCGAGGGATAGACACGGACACTGGGCATGAACGTCGAGCCAGGACTCCGCCTTCAACTCAGGCACCGAGCTGGGACTCTTCTTCGAGGGATAGACACGGACACTGGGCATGAACGTCGAGCCAGGACTCCGCCTTCAACTCACCCCTAGCAGTTTGACCTTGCCCGGACCCACTCTGGCGAAGGAAGGCGAATTGCCAGCGTTCCGACGCGGGCTGGATAACTCTGGCTTGTGGTAGTGACGGCGACTTACTAATGCTTCCTAACACTCTCGCCCCGAATGGCTAAAGCCAGGGGCCTATAAGCTGCCGGTTCAGGTCGAGAGTAGATTACCTTAATGGCCAAGCTCAAGGGGCACGTGAAACGGAATTAGAAGGGAACAAAGAGTGAATGGTCCGGATCATAACGCACCTAACTAAATTTAAAGTGGAACCGATCTGGACCATGACAAGATTATGTGTTTATGCACATAATATGATCCAACATATCAGGTGATCAACCCAGAAGAGCAAATGGAACTATATTCCTACTGATTATGGAACATGGGGTCCAAGCTAATCAGCTCACTCTCTTCTCATGGTTTCTTGCTGATCTTCAACAGGAACATAAGTCAGCAAGAAACTTTTGTCTTAGCCAACTTTGAGGCAGATGCAGAAATCCATCCTCAAATGTTGATCAACATCACTCATTTATCACCACATCAACTAGGCAATGCACACTTTGTGTATTTTTCAAGCTGTAAGTTGCTTATCAGAGCAATGGCCCGACTCCCAATAGTGCTCATTCCTTTACAGGAGTAGCTAAAGACACTTGTAAATTTCCCAAGAGAAAGCACCAGAACTTCTAATTGAGCAATGAAAACCAGCAATGAACTGAAGAGAACATCAGAGACATTATTTATCCATAGACTTGGCCAGTTTGGCTGGTTTGGTTAATAAACTGAGAACCTTTTAATGATCTTTACCAAGGAAGAAGAACTCAATGAGCTCTAAACAACATAGCTGAGATAAACTAAGCTAAAAGATTTCATCTTCATAAATATTCGCCCATGTGGTGTTTACACATTCTCCCGGAGGCCGTATGGGTTTTCTCTGGGTACTTTGGTTTCCTCTTCCATCCTATGAATTAGCTACTGTAATTTGCCCTAATATACACATTTTTGTTTTCCATGTTTTTGCTGGAGAAGTTAAGAGCATTAAACTAGGGTCATTTTGCATTTCTGTGTGGTGGTAGATGAAGTCCACAAAGAATGAAAATGGTGGATGGTAAAATGCTAAAGCTTGACTTCCAGAGCAGATAACTGGTGGACTGATGTTGAACCCTTTTAGTCCCTCTGTGACTAGGGCTTAACGAGCCATATACCAAGCCAAATCTCACTGACCTGAGGTTCCTGAATGAGAACACTGTGGCAACTAGTTTGTCATATGTGTGTCCTGGGATGGAGGGAAGTTCAGTCTGTCGATGCATGTGCAGATGAGATTAGCACCAGTAGCAACCCTTGACTGAAGTCTTTGCTGTTGTAGACCTTTACTGTCAATACTTGGACTATGTGAAAGACGTGTTGGCTCAGTGGTGAGGACAGCTTCTCCTGGTCTGTATTTTATAGTCAAAATGCATTTGGACGTATTCTTTAGTAAGATAGTTTGGCTGTTGTGACTGCAAAACATGGCAGATTCCAGTTATAGACTCACAACTGTCTAAGTCAGCTGCCTCATAAACATTTGCCTCTCTTGAGGCAGCCTCAGCTTCATGTTCTTCAGAGTTTTTAGTGAGATCTCTTTTCTGTGAAGCTGTAGAGAGTTAAGTAAAATATGTATTAAATTCAACACAGAATCATCTGAATGTAGTAATACTGTTCATAATTCCTTATCTATACAGTGTAAACAAGAGTAAACATGTGGCGCAAAGATGAACTTAAACATAATACTTTAAAACATGTTTACTAAATGTTTACCATTAATTAAGATTTACAGATAAGCTGTTTCAAGGGCAAATAAAACATGGATGGAGCTGAATGTCTTTCCAATGTGTGCTTCTCAGAATAAAAACTAACCCGCACAGGAAATGATATAAAACAGCTTAAGTATAGGAGGTGATGTTCATGTAAAATGAACTGTCTGTCTAGAGCCAAAACAACCACAGCTAACAATACAATCCCATCCTCAGCTTCATCTGCAGACATTCAAACACACTTTCTCTGGCATTTGTTCTGACATGCAAACATTCCTTCATTGATCCAACTACTAAATTAAATTCGCACAATAGGAGCACTATCTGGGTCACAAAACTATCTCATGGGAGCACATGTTGTCTCGTCTCACGCTCTCCACATGGTCAGCATTTCTTGTAGGTTAATTGCCACAAAGTGATCTGCTGGATTGTGATATTCTGGTGATTTATACATACATTCATACTGTGCATCAACTGATAGCAAACAACAATATCTGACCACTGTCACTATCAAACAACAAGCATGCAGTTATATAATATTTGACAATAAGTTATGATTTCATGAATTGTTACCTTTTAAATGCATCACTCCCGATTCATCAGATGATCTTTTAGGGGTTAGTTATGTCCCATGTTCAAGGAACTAATATTGGGGACAATAAGTTTGCTTCTGTATGTCACGTTTAAAAAAAATGAAATCTTGTCATTGAAAACGTACTTGAGAAAATTATCTTCTGAAGTAATGTAGATGTTTCTAGCTCAGTATTGTCTCGTTGTACAAAAATCTTTTTTCCAGAATGAAATAAACCTTAAAGCACTGATATGGTTACATTTTAATGGCATCTTTACCTAATGCCCTAATGCTGTGCATGAGGTTTCAAGAACATTACTTCAAGTCCTTTATTACAGCGCTGAAAATGCATAATCTCAGCACAGTATGGTTTTCATGTTGAATTAATAAATCTGATGGAGATATCTTGAATGAATCTGTTCTGCAGAGATTTCTTTTCAGACAGGAGGACTATTTTGATTGTGTTAATGCACATTTGATGAGACTGGAGTGGAAGCTAGATCATTACAGGATCATTATGCCTTTTACTGGCATCAGTTGGATCAATGACATAAAATGGATCTCATGATTCAGCCAAAGTCTGTGAAGATGTTGTTGACTGAGCAAATACCCTAACAGTATTAAATGGGATCATCTTATCCTTTAAGTGTAAATAATGAGGTAGATATAAACTTAATGCGATAAAGCTATGGGTGGGGGGTGGTGGGTGGTGGGGGTACATTGTTATAGGATGCCAAAGTCCAGTAGGTTAACCCAGTTTATTTGTTATTGATGAGCCACCTGCCTTGGACATTTAGAAAACACATTAACAGAATAAAACTTCATTCATGTTGGTATCACAGAGCGTGCACAATAAATTGTGCCTTCAGATAAGCTCATTGTTTTTCTTGTCTGTAGCCAAAGAGATTCAGAAATTGCAAATGAGCAGACCACCAGCTGATCATGGAGTCAAATGACATTGGTAAATAGACAATGAAAGTAAATAAGTAATATATTGTGGTGTCAGTTGAATAATAATTTTCTGATAAAATTGGACACTGCACTTTTTGCCTGGATTAAATTCAAATTCTCACCTTGCAGTTTCATATTTAGAATGTTCATTTTGTCAACAGATTTGCTAGGTATGTCACATCTCCATGTAGAAGTTCAATCTTGTTTCCCAAGCTCTTGTCGACTTTGAGCAAAGATTCACCACAATATCAAAATGATCAATGAAACGTTTTAAGCAGTAGCCTTTTGACAGTGTGAAGAAGCAAGCGTTCCAACTCTTCATTGTTATCTTGGCATAACTGGTGAAATATTCTGCTATTTAATGGATCAGCTTTAATTTTGTTCATACCAAATATTACGAGAGTCATGCTTGAAAAAAGCCACTGGCTGATTTTTTTGGCAGCGAGATGTTGACTATGAATTAAACAATGGATTGCAAACAGATTTGGAATTTCTTTTTTCATAAATACCACCAAACCAACATGGTGACCTGTGCTCCAGCTATTGCACAAGAAATCATGTTCCTTATTGGAATACTTTTATCCTCAATATAAATTCTGAGCTCATTGTAGATTGATTCTCCATTGATATTTGTTTTTAACTTTTTACGAAAGAGGATCTCTTCATTAACTTTTCCATTTTTGATAAACTGTACATATGCCATTAGCAATGCCTCGTTGTCTTGCATAGGTGACTCATCTAGTTGTATGACAAATTCTGTTTTTGTAGCTCTGTGCATAGTTGATAATGTCTTCACTCAATACGACGAGCTACAGTTAT
The DNA here is from genome assembly GCF_048418815.1 of Hemitrygon akajei. Taxonomy (NCBI): domain Eukaryota; kingdom Metazoa; phylum Chordata; class Chondrichthyes; order Myliobatiformes; family Dasyatidae; genus Hemitrygon; species Hemitrygon akajei. Next base: position 13,956,288 of record NC_133152.1, on the reverse strand, counting down.
TACTTGGAGAAATTGATTTTAAAATACTGGTATCCATTTTGAGAACAGTGGTGAGCACTTCTGATACAGCAGGCATTATTAATCTTTTACAAATTGTATGAGATCTTCCACACTTTGCTATCATTTTGGAAATGCTATAAGAAGCAATGAGACCACTATTAAGGTCACTATTAGCTTTTTTGGCAAAAGATTTGAGTGTGCAATGCTTTTCAAACGATTCCTTCATTTTCTGAAACTGAGTAATACCATAAGTAGCCTTTTCAGGTTGTCTTTTATAGAAGTGTTCCTGCAATCTTGATGGTTTCATGGCTTCATTAGACAGTACAATATTACAAATATGAGACATGAGATGTTGTTGGTCTGATAGGAAAGAAATGAAACCATACTCCAGGTAATGACTAAACTCTTCTCAGGCTTCAAGCCGGTTACAGGTATCGATGACAAACTCTGCCATCTTCTTCAGGGATGATGCCTGGACATGTCTAGTATGATGGTATTTATACCCCTGTATTCTGTTACTCATGATTGGTTAGTCCTCATCCATTCAAGTTTCCGCTCTCCCACCTTGTTTACAATCAAATTTCTGTTCTTACTAAGAGTGAGATCTTCATCTTTGTTAAAATTCATATATGCTGGGAAAGCATTAGATCATCGTTCACCTACTCCAGATATGTAACATTGTATTGACACACTTTATGTAGTTTCTTTTTCTTAGTAAGATTAGAGTTTGAAGGCTTCACTGCCTTCAGACTCATAGAGATTGCACTGTACATAATTATCCATCATTAAAGAGGTAAAATTAAAATAAAAAATTAACATAAACTGGGAATGCCTATCAGATGTTGATGATGGCAGCGAGTTGACATGGTCGGTTAGGTCTCATGTTTCGAGATAGGGTGTTGCTCACCACACTCCCCCTCCCCCCACCCGAGAATCTTTAATGTCCCCCCTGTTGACTTCTGTTTCCCCTAATACCCCTTAGAACACATAACCACCCCCATTATGAACCACTGGGCTAGGGTTTAATCTGAGGATTGCTGACAGCCTTGCTCAAAGAGCTGTAAAGGCCTATTCTGCACAGCAACTCTAAATAAAATTAAATAAAAACAAAACTTCAAGAGAAATAAATTCAAGAGATGTCTAAATGTTTTCCTGTCAAGAAGTACAATGTCAAAAATGGATGCCATACAGTATATATAAAGTCAAGAAACCATAGTACAAGAGTTAGGTTGGAAGCATCCTGCACTGCATGGGGTTGGTTTCACCAAATTAACAGTTGCTAAAGAAGAGGCATCCTTCCATGGATATCGCTCATTGGAAGATCTGTCCCAGTGATAGTGTTTAGTTTATTCAAGCAGTTGTTGCCAGTTGATAAACAGTATCAGCATTTAGGACAATGCTTTTTTAATTGTACAGGAAAATTTAAAAAAAACTTTTTCAAGAAAATAGAGCCCTGTCAAGAACTTCTAACTTCATAACGACTCTGAAGTTGGTGCATCACAGTTACAATCTCAGTGAAAGCCTTTCTTTGGCCTTATAATGCACAGCATCAGCAGTTTTCAATTCTGGATGAGCTCTTAGATTTGGACTGGTTTCAAATCTTGACAATCATGATTTGAAGCCAATGTAAAGTCATCACTTTTGATGTTAAAAATCAATTCTTCTTGCTGTTATCTCTATGCTGAATTTTTGTCTGAAAACATTTAGAAAATCAGCTAGGATTGCAATTTTGACTAAAAGGAGAAAAGAATGAGTAAAGGATGAACTGATTACCAGCTATAGGGCCCAGATATAAATTGAAAAAAGATGTTAGATCATTATGAACACATTGCTGAATTATCAAAAACATATATAAATTAGCATCATAATTTTATCTTTTTATATTTAATGAATCATTACTCAGTATATTTTCTTGAAAGTATTATGAATATTGTATTGATTATACTATTTTTGGGAAACCATGTGCTATTATAAATATTTTTGCTTGAATCTGCTCTGCCATGATATACATAATGTAAAATGTTCTAATGATGTTGAATACAGCTGGCGAACAAGTTTTTGATGTTAGCATCACCTATATGTTGGAGGAAATTGCAAATGAGCAGACCACTGGATGGTCATGGAATCCAGTGACATGGAAAATAAACCTGGGGAAGTAACCTATGTTGTACTCCAAGTAATCTATGGTGCCAGCTGAATCACCTGAGGAAAAGAATTTATCCATGAACAAATGTATAGAAAATGATGTTGACAATGGGTCTTTTATCATATTTTTCCACTGGGAATTGTATGTGTTACACTTGAATTTAAAAAGGGGCATGTTTCTTATATTAAAGCCTTTCTCACAACTGCCAAGCAATCCACCTACAGCTTTTCCAAATTATGGTGAACCTGTTAAAATGACATTGAGTCAGAAAATGAAAAGAAAATATCAAGTACTGATTAAATATTGAAAGAAGACTTTCTATAAAATTTACATTTATAATGTTATTTTTATACTTAATTTCATCCTTGAGAGGTAAATATTATAAACTTGTGCACAGTCACCCACAGTTAACTTATGAAGTGTAGCTGCTATTCTTTTATAGTTAAACTCAACAGGTAATTTGCACAGATGTGAAGTAGAACTGGCAAATCAAATGATTGAGAGATTAATCTGTTCTAGTTTGTTGGCAGTTGGTATTATGTGGCAGGGATGGTTTGTGAAGGATCTTGCATCTTCCTAATGATTAGCTTAAGACCCTATCTCTGATGTTTCAGTGGAGGAATCAGTTCAATCACTGAGTCACTTGCACACATATCTTCTGCTTGTTATAATCAGATTCCTGAGATTGTAGTACTGTCATGCATTCTGGAGGAGAGTTGGTGGACAGTTTCCTGATCATTCTTGGATTCACTTTAGTGAAGAGCTTTTTGAAGATTAGGTGAAGTATTACATCCTAGAGGCCTTGTTTGATCTGTTTTCATTGGGACATGTCTATACTGAATCTACAGGAGAGGATTACCACTTGCATGTCATTGTAGAGCAGACTTTTCAAAGTTCACATAAGACTACCTTAGCAAGGCAGTGTCAGATTTGATTAATTTGTTATCCCTTCTATGTTCTTTGCTATGCATGAGTATGAATTACATTCCCTGGTGTTAGAATCATAGAGCATTACAGCACAGAAATAGGCCCTTCAGCCCGTTCTACCTGTGCTGGACATGAAGTATCTATCTATGCCAATCCCACTTTCCAAACTCCTCTTGTTGCCTTCCAGGCCATGATGTTTCACATACCACCATTCCTTTAATGTCAGCTCTTAACTGGCTATGCCAACAGCTTATCATTCCATGATTTAGTCTAGTGCTGGTGTTCACAACATGTTTGCTCATGTTTGATGATACTCATTTTGGTGAATGACTGATTGTTGATTGATATCATGGAGCCATGGTCCTGTCTGAATCACTGGATCCAAGAGACGAGGGCAAAAGAAACTGGGAATGGAATGTTAAAAAGGGCAAATGTCATAGATCTAGACATAAGATTCAGCAATACTTAATGAAGTATTGCAATTATTTATGGGTACCAATTTCAGATCTAAATAAAAGCTGCATTGGTCTTCCAAAGGAAGATGTACTGGAATCACTCTGTTAATTTTGCCCTTGATTGACAGTACTTAGCGGGTTTATCAGTATCTTCACAGGAGGTCAATGTAGTGAACCTTTTGCTGTAATCCCTTCATGGAAGCCTGAAGACAATCTTTGAATAACACTTACCTTCAGCTGCAGTTTAGTAGCAAACCTAAAGTGGTTCTTCATTTCTTAAAAACTAGATCTTGAAAACCCCACTTTTCATCAGTTAAAATAACAGATTAATTTTTGCAGAAGCAGTCAGAGAAGTTCTGTCTGCTAGGGTTTGAGACTAATTTGCTTTAACATTTTCAAGTTCAGGTTGCTGAAGCTGTTTGTAGAACCATTAGGTGTAAGGCATCGAATAAGAAAAAAGTGAACAGGCAGTTTGCATTTTGAGGAAGAAAGCATTGTATATATTGATTCAGTATGGTCCATTGAGTCAGTTTTGATCATCAGTAGCCATTTATGCTGGTCTCTTTTTATTCTCCTCACATACCTGTCATATCTTCCCAGAGTGTATCCCTCATGTGAACATCAGGGAAAATTATAGTACTTTAAGTACTTTATAGTATCATGGCTGCAGAAAAGGAGGAAGTCATGGAGGGGTTGTCTACGGAGTCTCTGTGGGTGGAAATTAGGAATAGGAAGGGGTCAATAACTCTACTGGGTGTTTTTTATAGACCACCCAATGGTAATAGGGATATCGAGGAGCAGATAGGGAGACAGATTCTGGAAAGGAGTAATAACAACAGGGTTGATGTGGTGGGAGATTTTTATTTCCCAAATATTGATTGTCATCTCCCTAGAGTTAGGGTGGATTTTATTAGGTGTGTTCAGGAAGGTATCTTGACACAATATGTAGATATGTCAACAAGAGGAGAGGCTGTACTTGATCTGGTATTGGGAAATGAACCTGTTCAGGTGTCAGGTCTCTCAGTGGGAGAGGATTTTGGAGATAGCGATCACAATTCTATCTCTTTTACCATAGCACTGGAGAGGGATAGGAACAGACAAGTTAGGGGAACTATGAGGCTATCAGGCAGGAACTTGGAAGCATAAATTGGAAACAGATGTTCTCAGGGAAATGTATGGACGAAATGTGGCAAATGTTCAGGGGATATTTGTGTGGGGTTCTGAGTAGGTACGTTCCAATGAGACATGGAAAGGATGGTAGGGTACAAGATCCGTGGTGCATAAAGGCTGTTGTAAATCTGGTCAAGAAGAAGAGAAGAGCTTACGAAAGGTTCAAAAAACTAAGTAATGATATGAATCTAGAAGATTATAAGGCTAGCAGGAGGGAGCTTAAGAATGAAATTAGGAGAGTCAGAAGGGCCCATGAGAAGGTTTTGGCGGACAGTATTAAGGAAAACCCCAAGGCATTCTACCTGTATGTGAAGAGCAAGAGGATAAGACGTGAGAGAATAAGACCAATTAAGTGTGACAATGGAAAAGTGTGTATGCAACCGGAGGAAATAACAGAGGTACTTAATGAATACTTTGCTTCAGTATTCACAACAGAAAAGGATCTTGGTGATTGTAGGGATGACTTGAAGTGGACTGAAAAGCTTGAGAATGTGGATATTAAGAAAGAGGATGTGCTGGAGCTTTTGAAAAGCATTAAGTTGGATAAGTCACCGGGACCAGATGGGATGTACCCCAGGCTACTGTGGGAAGCGAGGGAGGAGATTGCTGAGCCTCTAGCAATGATCTTTGCATCATCACTAAGGACGGGAGAGGTTCCGGAGGATTGGAGGATTGTGGATGTTATTCCTTTATTCAAGAAAGGGAGTAGGGGTATCTCAGGAAATTATAGGCCAGTGAGTCTTACTTCAGTGGTTGGTAAGTTGATGGAGAAGATCCGGAGAGGCAGGATTTATGAACATTTGGAGAGGCATAATATGATTAGGAATAGTCAGCATGGCTTTGTCAAAGGCATTTGTCAAAGTCAAAGGCTTTGTCAAAGCCTTACTGGCTTGATTGAATTTTTTGAGGTTGTGACTAAGCACATTGATGAACGTAGAGTCGTAGATGTAGTGTATATGGATTTCAGCAAGGCATTTGATAAGGTATCCCATGCAAGGCTTATTGAGAAAGTAAGGAGGCATGGGATCCAGGGGGACATTGCTTTGTGGATCCAGAACTGGCTTGCCCACAGAAGGCAAAGAGTGGTTGTAGATGGGTCATATTCTGCATGGAGGCCGGTGACCATTGGTGTGCCTCAGGAATCTGTTCTGGGACCCCTACACTCATTGTGATTTTTTATAAATGACCTGCATGAGGAAGTGGAGAGGATAGGTTAGTAAATTTGCTGATGACACAAAGGTTGGGTGTGTTGTGGATAGTGTGGAAGCCTGTCAGAGGTCACAATGGGACATTGATAGGATGAAAAACTGGGCTGAGGAGTGGCAAATGGAGTTCAACCCAGGTAAGTGTGAGGTGGTTCATTTTGGTAGGTCTAATATGATGGCAGAATATAGTATTAATGGTAAGACTCCTGGCAGTGTGGAGGATCAGAGGGATCTTGGGGTCCGTGTCTATAGGACACTCAAAGCTTCTACACAGGTTGACTCTGTGGTTAAGAAGGTGTACGGTGCATCGACCTTCATCAATCGTGGGATTGAGTTTAAGAACCGAGAAGTAATGTTGCAGCTATATAGGACTCTGGTCAAACCCCACTTGGAGTACTGTGCTCAATTCTGGTTGCCTCACTATAGGAAGGATGTGGAAGCCATAGAAAAGGTGCAGAGGAGATTTACAAGGATGTTACCTGGATTGGGGAGCATGCCTTATGAGAATAGGTTGAGTGAATTCAGCCTTTTCTCCTTGGAGCGACAGAGGATGAGAGGTGACTTGATAGAGGTGTACAAGTTAATAGAGGCATTGATTGTGTGGATAGTCAAAGGCTTTTCCCCAGGGCTGAAATGGCTAGCACAAGAAAGCATAGTTTTAAGGTGCTTGGCAGTAGGTACAGAGGAGATGTCAGGGGTAAGTTTATTACATAGAGAGTGGTGAATGCATGGAATGGGCTGCTGGCAACGGTGGTGGAGGTGGAAACAATAGGGTCTTTTAAGAGACTCCTGGATGGCTTCATGGAGCTTGGAAAAATAGAGGGCTACGGGTAAAAACTAGATAGTTCTTAGGTAGGTACATGTTCGACACAGGTTTGTGGGCCAAAAAGCCTGTATTGTGCGGTATGTTTTCTATGTTTCTATGTTTCTACTTCTCTTTTTCATTGTATAGCTTACCTGCAATCTCAACTACCATGTTTAGAGACTATCAGGTGCCTCTTCCTTGGAAAAGATTGTTTAAAAAGTACCGTACTCAGTTTACTATCTTAACTAGCCAATCTGGCCAACTCTCTGAATAAATAATGTCTCTGATGTTCTCTTCAGTTCATTACTGATTTTCTTTGCTCAATTAGAAGTTCTGCTGCTGTCTCTTGAGAAATTAAACTTAATCACTTTTATGAATGAAAGTCATGAAATTGTCTTTATAATACAAATGTCTGACCTCTTTAGTGTTTATTTTTGAATCAAATGTGTTCTTGAGCAGGTCTGGATGCAGATCGCCTTTACTGAAACATTAAGTGATTGACGCACTGTCTTCTGGAAAAATCTGTTACTTTTGATTGAATCTTTACTTGCTAAAACAAATTTCAGTGCATAAAGTTTTAATTATTCCTCTCTTTCATCATATTTTCTCTTTCATTGTCCAATATAGCAAATAGCTCAAATTGGTAACTTGGATGACAACTGGTGTATGAAATGCCTTCCATAATTGCTGCCATTATAAGTTAAGTTTGATTTTCCTTCCCATTCCACTTTGCTATTTTATTAATTCTCATAATGATCAACAAGAAGATCATTCCATATTCTAATTATTTTATCTTGACATTTGAATCAGAATCAGTATTACTTCTTTGCCATACCAGAATTGATAGTGATTTGGTGCCAAGCATAAAACACAGTATAACAGACAACATAATAGCAACCAACAGTTTACAAGATAATAATGCAAATGGCCATAAGCAATCAACATTTAGCAGATCGGTCACATGCACAAGTGTCAGTAATCAACTTAAGTAAATGTGAACTTATGAACAGACACAGTAATTATAAACAGAAGGAGGAGATCAAGAAAGACCAGTTAACGGATGTTGTGCAGGGATAGTTAGGGTATTACAACTAAGTGAGTTTTGTTGAGAAGCTGGATAGCTGCAGGAAAGAAGCTTTGTAGTCCTGGTTGGGATGTACTTGTCATTTCTTCCTGATGGCAACTTCAGAATCACAATCAGGTTTAATATCACTATGAAAATGTTGTACGTCATGAAAATTCTTAACTTTGCAGCAGCGGTACAATGATAATATAGATATAACATGGTACGTCTGTAGAAATGTTCAAGTTATTTAGGTGACATACCAAATCTCCTCAGGTTACTAATGAAGTATAGCCACTGTTTTACCTTCTTTATAGCTGGATCGACATGTTGGGACCAGGTTACGTTCTCAGAGATATTAATACCCAGGAAATTGCTCACTTTCTCCATTTCTAGTCCATTTATAAGGATTGGTGTGTGTTTTCTCATCCTTCCCTTTCTGAAGTCCATAGTCAGCTCTTTGGTTTTACTGATATTGAGTGCAAGGTTGTTGCTGCAACACCACTCAACTTGCTCCTGTATACCCTGTCGTCACCATCAGAAATTCTGCCAAGTCATTCAAAGTTTTAAATATTCAAAGTACATTTATTATCGAAGTATGTATAAATGATACAACCTGGCAATTTGGCTGCTTATAGGCAGCCACAAAGCAAGAAACCCAAAAGAAACCAATTAAAAAAAAATAAAGACCAACACCGAATGTGCAGAGAAAGAGATAAAACACAAGTCATGCAAACAAATGAGTGAGCAACAGCATTCCAAACCAGATTGAGTCCTTAGATCTGAATCCCTGCAGCAGCCTGGAGTAGGCCTAAAGTAGTGGTCACCAACCTTTTTAAGCCCAAGATCCCCTGCCTCGGCCTTAGTGAAAGGCAAGATTGACCCCAGATCGATTAGTTATACGCATGCGCACCAGGGCAGAAAAGACAGGAAGTAAAACCCTGCAACCTGGAAGTAGAAATAATGTATGACCACCAGGGGTCACCACCCTTGTTTTGCAACGGGGACTGGTTTAATATTGACAATATTCTTGCGGACCGGCCAATGTGAGGGTGGTGGGTGGGTGTGTTAAACACGACTGGAATACAGCGATACTCGAAGCAGGTTCCTTATGTCCAGTCTATTCCGCAATTTAGTTTTCGTGGCTCTCAGGACTTAGCTGCTGTCCCACTTGCTGATGTTTTTTCCGCTGGAAAAAAACTCAATGTGTTTGTCTTTAAGTGCAGGGTGCTTGGACTCAAGGTACTGAAGCAGTTTTGAGTGCTTCATTGCCTCATTAGACAGCCTCCCGCCCGCCAGATGCCTTAGCCAGGTGTGGCTGTTCCCATGCCGGGGCTGCGGCAGTCGCAGTCCAGAGAGAGCGACTGACCGAGTGAGGAGCGCGACAGGGTGCACGCCCGCCCCCCCCCCTTGTAGGTAGGTAAGATCTACTGGCCGACAAAAGTTTGGCTTGAGGGATGACTTTCTGTAAATCGCAGCGAGGTAGCTGCTCTGATACTTACGAATTAGGTCGTCTGCGCCTGAATTAGGCCGTCTGTGGATATTTTCGCACTGGGTTCCCATGAACATTCGGAGTGCTAAACAGGTTTAAAGGCAGTGCCCATCTGTTTATGTTCCAGGCCAGAAGCAACGGCACTACCTGCTGGCCGTGTGAGGCAGCCGGTTACCCGAGGCCAACCAGTGATCTCTGGCGCGCGGATATCACTGCGTTTAGGTGACTGATGACCTCGCGTGGGTAATGACCTCGTGTGTATTCAAGTTCAACAGCGGGTGTGACAGAGAATGAGGAAAGGTGCAGCTGACTCATATCATTTCATTGCGGCCCAGTGGGGACCAGTGCATGGCGGGGGAGCTACATGCATGTGCACTGGGCAGAAAGAATGGAACTAAAACCCTGCAACCCAGAAACAATCTCTCAACAGTATTTGTGTATTTATTCATTTTTTTTCGGGATCTACTGGGAAAGTCTCAAAGATCGACCAGTTGATCGTGATTGACGGGTTGGCGACCACTAGCCTAAAGCCTTGATTTTAATTCATCATATTAAGAGGGCAAATCACTGCGAAGCTCGCAGACACAAAGCACAGCAACTAGGGCTCCCTATTCTCTACATAAATCTCCCTGGTAAGTACTGATGTGAAGAACTCATTAAGGACCTCACCCACATTCTCTGCATCCACACAAGTGTCCCCCCACCTTTATCCTTGAATGGTTCTACCCTCTCCTCTTGCTGTTGACATATGTATAGAATGCTTTGGGATTCTCTTTAATCCTACTTGCCAGGGATTTTTCATGGCCCCTCCTGGCTTTCCTAATTTCTTTCTTTAGTTCTTTTCTGGCTTCTTTATAATCCTCAAGAGCTCTGTTTGATTCTAATTTTCTAAGCTTTACATATTTTTACTTTTTCTTCTTGACTAAGTTAATCATCTCTCTCAACGTCCAAAGTTCTCTAACCTTGTCATCCTTGTCCTTCTTTCTGACTGGAACATACCTGTCCTTACTCAATGAATTTGGTCTTTAAACACATTCCACATATTAGATATAGAGGCCCAAAAGCAGCTGTTCCCAAAGAACTCTCCCTAGTTCCTACCTAATGCACTCATACTTTGACCCTGCTCCAATTTAATACTCTCCTGTGAGGTCCATAATTAACTTTATCTGTAGCTATCTTGAAACTTAAGGAGTTGTGGTCATTGTTGCCTAACTGTTCACCCACTGAAAGGTAGGTTACTTGGCCAGGCTCGATACCCAAAACCAGGCAATGTGCCTTCTAATTTGTAATGACCAGTGTGCATAAAAATTTTGTGCTGTGCAATTTTTCCCTAGTGACAACAATATGTGCACACAGAATTTTATATATAGAGGTATTCATTTTAACAGCCAGCAACCACTGTCAGTAAGAACTTTGATCTCCTTTGGGTTTGATCATTTTCACTCTCGTTCATCTGCACGCTCACAAAACATATGTAGCAGGTCTGTAGTGGGTAATGAAGGAGTTTCTCGCTGGAGCTTTTGCACACCTTCCAAATGTGATTTGCTTGCAAAATGATACTTTAAAACATATATGTCAAACTCAAGGCCCGTGGGCCAAATCTGGCCCGCGGTGGAATTATCTTTGGCCCGCGAGATAATATCTAATTACTATTAAAGCTGGCCCCAGTAATCGAAGCGCCTATGGCATATGATATGACTAATGCTGAGTTTATTCAGGTACCAGGTTTTCAGGGTTTTTAGTGTTTATTCGGCAGTCTTGCTCAGCAGTCTTCTTCATAAGAAGCGGAATTTGTAAAGTGAAACACTTTGTAGTTATAGCAGAGACTGAGACACATGAGAGCAGGCTGAAAAAACGGAGGCAACGAAAGCTGCGTTCGCACGCGTCCGACTGATCCGGCCCGCATGAAGCTGCATTTTGCTCAATCCGGCAATGATTGACCTAAAATGAGTTTGACACCCCTGCTTTAGAAAGTCAAGTTTCCAAATATCAGTCCACTTCTTCCCACTTGCAAATTCTCCAGCAACTTTTGCATCATGACAATACATGAAGTTAACACCAGCTTCTGTACTGTACATAAATATTTCTCGTAGCTGCATATTCCTGACCTCATGAGCTTTTGGTCCAGCAGTTTCTCCTGTTTCATTAAGCCATTCTCTTTCAAATAACCTAGCAGTTCTTTTGTGCATCACATCCTTGTTTCTTTGGAATTTGACATAGTGAATCAATAAAAACAATATAAATAAACCAGTTATATAATCTGAAGACAAATCATCGCAAACTCCACAATGCCAACTCTGTCTGCATCAGAAACCAGAAAAAAAGTGATTGCATACAATCGTGAAATAGATTTATAAGGCTTTCTCCTCATTGCTTATACCTTATTTGTGTTCTACCCTTACTGAGTCTTTCAAGGTCCAGTACAGCCTGTTGTTGGACTATCTGCATATTGATTTAAGAAACCCTCTTGGTTGCACATAACAAACTCTGCCCCATCTAAACCTCTTGTACTCAGAAGGTCCCAGTTTATATGAGGGAACTTGAAGTCCCCTATGACAACAATCCTATTGCTCTTATACTTTTTCTTAATCTGCCTGCATATCTGCTCCTCAGTGTCCCAGTGGCTACAGGGGAGTCTGTAATATAATGCACCCTTTCTATTTTTGAGTTCTGCCCATACAGAGTCAGCATACGAGTCCTCCATTATGTCCCTTCTGAGTGCAGCTATGAAGTAGTCGCTGACTGGAAGTGAAACACTCCCACCTCTTTTACCTTCCACTCTATCTTTTCTAAAGCATCGAAACTCTAGGACATTAAGCACCCTTTCCTGTCCCTCTCTCAAGCAAGTATCTGTAATGGCCACAGCATCATAGTTCTACGTACTGATCTGTATTTTAAGTTCATCCCCTTTTCCCATAATATTCCTAGTATTATAATGCACACACTTCAAACTCTACGCCCTATTGCATCTATTACTTTGCCCCTGCTTGTTTTTACTGACCCTGACATCTACCTTTCTGTCCATTCCTCCACTTTCTAACCTGGTGCTCTAGTTCCCATTCCCCTGCCAAACTAGTTTAAACCCTACCAAGCAAACCACCTGTCCAGGAAATTGGCTGCCTTCCAATTTAGGTGCAAACTGTCCCTCTGTATAGGTCACCCTGCTCCAGAAAAGGTTCCGATTAGCCAAGAGCCTGAAACCCTTCCTCCTTGCACTGGTTCCTCAGCCACTCATTCACCTGTACTATCATCGTATTCTTGCCTTGACTAGCATGTGATACTGGGAGTAATACAGAGATTACTACCTTAGAAGTCCTGCTGTTCAGTCTCTTTTCTAACTCCCTATACTCACTGCGCAGGACCTCTCCCCCTTTCTGCCTCTGTCATTGGTACCAGTGTGCCCCATGCCCCCTGGCTGCTCACCCTCCCTCTGAGACACCCTGGACCTTAGCACCTGGGAGGCAACACTTAATCCTTGTGTCTCTTTCACAGCCACAAAATCTATCTGTCCCTTTAACTATCTAGCCTCCGATTACTATTGCTCTGGCTGACTTCCCTGCTGAGCCTCAGAGCCAGCCACAGTGCCACTGGCCTAACTGCTGCTGCTGTGCCCTAATAGGTCATTCCCCTCCCACCTCCCAGTAGTATCCAAGGGGATATACTTGTTGCTCTGGGGAATGGCCACAGGGGAATCCTGAATAGATTATTTACTCTCCATCTCCTGGTGGTCACCTATCCACTATCTGTTTAAGAAAGAGACACACAGAGAACACCTTAATTTTAATTAGTCCCAGCAATTTGCAACATCTTATGATTCTTCCTTCAGGCACCTGTGGACATCTACAGGCCAAAAAATTCAAAGAATGCTGAATGAAACTGAAGGGAATTAATGATCATATTCCCAGAATTTGGAAGAAAATTATGTTTTATTTAACATAATTTGAAGGAAATATTTAATTCCTCTCATATCTTATTCTTGCATGTTGAGCATTACAGTTGAGAAAGCAAACTTTTTCTGATAATCTGTTTATAGATTTTTCTTACTTTGTGTAGGTATAGAAGTAGTCAGTCTGAAATACTTAGACTGCGACTCACATTGTGAATTAACTGTTTCAGTGAGACTGACTGAAACCCTGGTAGGATTTTTGTTGCACTTTAAACTTCAGAAAACTCGCTGGATCCTAAAATTTATGAATTTTTGCTATAAAGGTACATCCTAATTCTGAAAAGTGTAATTCTTTATAAGCTGAAAGAAGACATCTATCTATAATAAAAGGTTGACCTTTGATCTTTGGTTTGTAATTCTGACCAAGACTGTATGCAGAAAAATAAACATTCATAGAAAACAAAAGTGAAGAAGCTATGAAGACTATGGTGACTGGTATCTAAAAGAGATGACAGACATTTTATTGAAACAACGAATGTCCAGGCAAATATTCAAAAAATACTTTCACATGCTTTGTGTAATGATCCCTCTTACAGCTATTTCTGTTTTTTCTTTCTCAGCTCTTATGTAACAGAACTTAATAGCTTTTCATTTTATTTTATTCCATCTGGCTTTTGCGTTGCTCAAAAGAACTCAGAAGTTTGCAAACTACAATTTCTTAACTTTTATAGAGCATTTCCATGTTTTAAATCAGTTCATATCCCACCACAAGGATGAAATTTAAATTCAGTTAATATTTTGGAATTAATAAAACTACCATGTTGTTGCCAAAACGTGATTGGTTAACTATTGTTTTTCCAGAAAGGAAATTTACCTTGATTCCCTGGTTAGCTCAATATCTTGCCATTAAAGAACCTCTGAAATGGCCTTGCAAGTCATTTTGTTCAGAGACAGTTTGGTATCATCAAGAATGCTAGCCTTAATCCAACCAATGAATTGAAAACAAAATCAGTGTAAAGCATAATCACATATATCACAAAGAGATTTTAAAACTTTGGATTGTGGAAGGTTTTGAACAATTTTCTACATAATATCATATTTACTTAGGAGGGATTTTAGGTTTGTGCTGGCTCTCAGAGAAATACCATTTATCTCCTCATTTCCTGAACTCTAATCTCTCACATGCCTGCGAGCTCCCTCCTGATTCTGCTTTTATACCCAGCTCAAATCTGTACATCTACAGCAGCCAATTAACTCTCATCTTTGGAAACCAGAAACATACTGTATCTATCTACCTTTACTGTAATATAAAGGACTAAAGGTTAACACATGAATAGAACATTTGTAAATCAAGAAAAACGTGAGAAGGTTTGCAGACCTTCAGGATAAAAATGAATTTTGAAGATGTTTTTTGCTGTCATTTGAGTATTTAAATTCCTGTCTACAAAACAAAGGCTTACTGGAGCAAGAATGATGAAGTTGTTTCTTGATAATGGTGAACCTACAGCTTCCGATTTTCCTTCAATTCTGTAAAATGTGAAGTTAGTTATAATTTCTAATGATCCAGCTGAAATAAATTAGTTTGTGAAAACAGTAAATGGAAATATCTCAAGACCAATTTTGTCATATTGGCTTGTCACCTGTGTGAACACATGAGTTATTTACATCTTGTGAAATGAGGACCAGAAAATGAATTCTTCAAAGGAAGGTAATTTGCAACAGAACCTGATGCAATTCATCAAACCATGATGTGTATTGTTACTTTTTTTTTTACCTTTGAGTGGTACTATTAATACATTCTTTATTAATTCTCTTCAATATTTTGTGCATTGCTCTGGCATTAACTCAAGTATGAGTGAAATGTGTAAAATCTTTGCTACTTTCAATTATGATGGGGTTAAAGGTGTACAATAAAACTGTTAATCTGGCACACTCAGGACTTTAGTGATGTTAGACTGACAGGTTTTCTGGGCTATGGGCATCACTTCCATTGATATCCCAATTTATTTTTAAATCACTTTTTTCTTTAGATGATACACGCTGGTATAATAAATTTTCCTGTGAACCCTGTTAGTTTGAAGAAAATGCAGTAAACAGTGCACCAGTATGTGTAATGAGACCATGGAAAACATTTCCTGGTTAATCAGTTGCTGAACTACTGGGATTTCCAAATAATCAGATAGTTCATTATGAGTGTTTTAATCTATATTAACCCAGATGGTAGATTATTAATTCATACCCAGGGTTAGATGCTTCAAGAAGAAAATAAATATAGTTCTATCAGCTTAAATTGAAAATTTTAATAGTTATTTGTGTGAATTTTTTTAACTATTCCAATTTTTAATAGGGTCGTGACATTTAATTAGTTATCCGGAATAGAAAAACTGATAATGATTAGTGCAAAAATTAAAAATGTTTAATGAGCATAGTTAAAAGTTTATTCTATTGGGTTCATGCTAAGGGAAATGCTTTTGTACGTGAAATTTTATTTCCATGTGGAACTATAAAGTACCATATGCCACCAAGTTTGAAAATAGTAAGACATTTAAAAGCCACTTCCCAGCATGGTTTTCTCCTAGTCTGACTGTGATTTTAATTGTTGCACCAGAATTCACCGTATGCACATAGGTGTCTCCCATTTCTCAAAAAAATTTAATGTTTACTGAATGGAAGAAAGGAATATAATGGTATATGTAGCATTAAAGTAAAAGATACTTTGCCCTAAGCTAAATGACCAACATATTCCCTTTCTTCATAGAAATATGGGAGGAATATTTTAAGAATCTTCTTTTCAAAGACCATTAAGTGAAATGAGCTGAGAGGATAATTTTTTTGTGAAATGAACCACAGAAGTACAGACAAGGGATGATATTCTAGCCACCTATACCATATTTATCTTATGGGAACTGATACAAATATCACTCAAAAGTGAATAAAGAGACTGTAATGCACCAAATGCTGATTAGATCAGTTACCTAAATTCACCATGGAAATTACAAAGGCAGAATGCAGTAGATTTGGTTGTAGTATATTACATTACACAGAAACATTCCATTACATCTAATCATTAAATATTCATTGACATCATTAGATACACATTGGAAAGGAAGTGTACCATTCTTCACAGGTTTAACGCAGGGAATGCATATTAATATCCTCTTTATGAATTATATCCTAAAGTGATTTTTTTAGTGTGTGCTGCTAATTTACATCACTTTAAAGGGATCACATTTATTGTCAGTGTAATTATTTGATTCACTGTTGTTGAAAACTAACCAAACTATAACCCCAATCTTGGCAGGAGGATAATGCTGGTAATGTAACCAAATACAAATGTAACCAAAAGCTCAGTGTGTTGGGCATTATCTGGGATATGAGAACAGAAGCAATGTTTCATTTTTCATTTTTTAGAATCTTTTTATTGATACATAATCTTCTACAGCTATAAAATGATACAAAACCAACAAGTTGATATATATACAATTAATAAAGCTGAAAAGAACTTATCAGAAAAGGATAATATATGATAATGATAATGAAAAAGTCTCAAGTTAAAAACTCATTGTCAGTACTGGGAAGAAAAGAAAGGAATTAGTACTAAGTTGCAGAGAAGATGGTGGTGGGTGTGATGTTAAATAAGGCAATAATAATATCTGTGAGAGACTGGGCCAGTGTACCTTGGGCATACATTGTAGGCTGTAATGGCCCTCCAAGCGAATTAATTAATGGGGAAAATTAGAGGGTTATAATATAAGCATTGAAGTGTAATCTATTGCAGGACTGTGGAACATTCTTTATAGGCCTGGTGTGCTTAGGAGAGTGAGAGAAAACCTGGCCCAATATCACAGATAGATGAAGTTCAGTTCTAATTCAAAGAGAGGAAGTTAGTTACCTGGGGAATTCATTATTGTTTGGGGAAGGTGCACCAAGCCCCGGGCAAAACAAATCAGGCAGTGTGGAGGATTCAAGGAAAAGATAACTGGAAGCTCAGGGTTGTTTCTGTGAATTGAACAGAAATACTCTGTAGATGGACATTCAATCCACATTTCATTTCTCCAGTGTAAAGAAGACTATTTACTGAACACTAAATGCAGCACTCAGGATTGGATGCATGTTGATTTGTGGATCAACTGGAAAGATTATTTAGATTATGTATGCTGGGAATTGGAAGAACTGAAAGAGAATCTACTGTGGTTATATGGGAAAGTGCCTTTGGATGGGTTATGGTTAGTGGAGAGTGAAGAGTGGACTAGAGAGTTGTAAGGGGAACAATCCCTTTTGAAGTCCTGAGAGGGGGAGGGAAGGTGAAGATGTATTTAGTGGTTGGAACTTATTGAAGCTGACAGGAGTTGCAAAAAAATGACCTGTTGAATATGAAGGTTTGAGATGAAGGGTGAGGACTCGGGGTACTCTCTGCTGGCACTGCCCAGGAGGAGAGGGGTTGAGAGAAAAGATGCATGAGAACGATGAGAAACAATTAAGGATTCTGTTCAATCTGGAATTGGGAAAGACATGACTCAGGAAGAAAGAAGACATCTTAGAGGTACCTGTTTTGGATGGAATGAATATGAAAAGGATTGCAGAACTGGGGGAATAGAACAGAGTCATTATAGGAGAGAGGGCAGAAGGAAAATATAGTCAAGATTCAAAAACTTTATTGTCATTCTAACCGTACATCAGCTCTGCAGGGCAGAATGAGAGCGTTTCCCAGGAGCAGTGCAATCATAACATAACAAACGCAACACTAAAATAAACATAACAATAAATAGTAAAACACAACAGCCACATGTCAAACAAGGTATAAGTGTCCAGTGCAAGTTAAAAGTGTCCAAAGCAGAGTCAGGTAGAGCAGCTATTTAGCAGTCTGACTGCCTGTGGGAGGAAGCTGTTTAGTAGCCTTGTGGTTTTAGTTTTGATGCTCCTGTAATGTTTACCTGATGGCAGAAGAACAAACAGTTCATGGAGAGGGTGTGAGGGGTCTTTAATGATGTACCATGTCTTCTGGAGGCATCAACTCTGAAAGAGGTCTTGGACAGAAGGTAGGGAGACCCCAATAACCTTCTCTGCTCCCCTAACCACCCTCTGCAAGACTTTTTTGTCGGCAGCACTGCAGCTGGAGTACCAGGTTGTGATGCAAAAGGTCAGCACACTCTCAACCACTCCTCTGTCGAATGTAGTTAAGATGTTAGTGGGGAGTGATGCTTGTTTAAGCTTTCTGAAAAAGTGCAATCTCTGCTGGGCTCGTTTCATAATCCCAGTGGTGTTCCTGGACCAGGTGAGATTGTCCGAGATCTGCACCCCAAGGAACTTGATGTTTTCCACTCTCTCCACTGTGGAGCCGCTGATGCTGAGGGGTGTGTGCTCAGGCTGAGACAGTCTGAAATCGACGATCATCTCCTTGGTTTTGGTGACATTAAGCATCAAGTTGTTGTCACTGCACCAGCTCTCTAGGTGTTTAACCTCCTCCCTGTACATTGTTTCATCATTTTTGCTGATGAGCCCCACCACTGTGGTATCATCAGCAAATTTCATGATCAGGTTCTCCTTGAATCTGGCTGCACGGTGATGTGTTAGCAGTGTAAACAGCAATGGGCTAAGCACACAGCCTTGTGGGGATCCAGTGCTCAGTGTGATGGAGTCAGAGATGTTCCTGTCAGGATAGCTATGATAGTCTGTAGGCTTGTAATGGATGTTTGCGGTGCTTTCTCTTGCTTTCTTCCCTTCAATCTTTCCCATAATTACCGTGCAGTCTAACTCCTCTTTCCTATTTACATGTCTAATGAAGTTAGGTTGCCTTTTCATGATCTCATACATTATTTCTCTTTTTGTGTTTGTTCTGTTCATGACACCCTTGTTAGATATTCGTTTTGTCCGTGATATTCTTTGCGTCCTCCTCAAAAACCACATCTCTGCTGCTTCAATTAATTTCCTCATATTACTAGATATTGTCCAACAGTCTGAGCCATATAACATAACTGGATAAACGTAACATTTCAGTACTCTGAGGCGGGGTTGTCATGCCTGGTTTAGTGTTGATCAGTATACTCTTCATTCTCGTAAAGGTGTCTTTTGCCGTCCCTATTCTTCATTTGATGTCCATGTAGCACCTGCCATCTGATTTCACCCAGCTTCCTAAGTAGCAAAAGTTCTGTGCTTGTTTTATGTCTTCCCCGTTTATTCTCAGCCTGCAGATAGGATTCTCCTTCTTTTTGGATATCACCATACATTCTGTCTTCTTGCAATTGGTAGACCAATTTTTGCACTTTCTTCAACAACTATATCAATTAAACTTTGTAGTTCTTCCTCCTCCGTACTTAGAATTAACACAGTGTCATCCGCATATCTGAAATTATTGATGTTATCACTGCCAACTTTGATTCCCAAGATGTCTCTTATTTTTTGTAATATTGTTTCACTGTACACATTAAACATATCAGGGGAGAAAACACACCCTTGTCTAACACCTCTTGATTTTCGTAAACTGACTCACTTCTGATTTCTGATTAGGTGGAAGTCTTTCAGATTCAGATTCAGTTTATTGTCATTAAAAACCACAAATGCAATGCAGTTCGAAAATGAGACAATGTTCCTCCAGAATGATATCACAAAAACACATGACAAAACATACTACACTAGAAAATCCACATAATGTTTGGCACTCCCCAATCCAGAGTCCAGAGAGGCTGCTGCGTATTAATATCGCGCTACCATCTTAGTGCGTTCCCCGGAAAGGAGCTCCAATCCCACCAGACAAACCAGACCAAAAACTAAAGCTACAAGACCTGCACAAAACCACATATTTACAACATATAGTTACAACAGTGCAAACAATAACATAATTGATTAAAAAAAACAGACCATGGGCACAGTAAAAATAGTCCAAAGATGTTAAAAGACTAAGTTCGAAAGAAACCACCACACAGTTTCCACAAGTCCTCAGGGTCCCTGATTGACTCGTCATCCCACGCTGGCGGCAGAAGGGACTTCCACAGCACCGCCCAACTCAGACTTGCAGACACAGCACACAATGAAAGCGCCACCCGACTCAGCCTCGCAGATGCAGCACACACTGAAAGTGACCTGACCGCAGTGGACTCCGAGTCCGTCGAACCTCCGAGCCTCTGACCAACCCCTCCGGAACAGCTTCTCCGAGCACAATCCTCTGCTGAGTGTATTAAGATGGCCCAGCCAACGGCCATCGGCAACCCGACCCTGAGGACTGGGGGCCTGTTCTTCCCAGCAGAGACCTGGAACTCACAGCAGCAGCAGCAATGAAGAAGGTCTTCCTGGAGATTTTCAGATGTTCCTCCGTGCTCCCACGTCCGTTTTTCATCCGATTATGATTGCGCACGGCACCCCGTTTCACAAATAACAGATAATCAACTCTGGAGTAGCCGCTGCAAGCTGCATCGTGCCGCCATCTTGGATCTAGATCTAGAGTTTCCTGTAATATTTCAAATAACTTACTGTGCTTCACTTTATCAAATGCTTTTGAGTAGTTGATAAAACAAACAAATAAATCTTTTTGCACCTGAATAGCTCGTTCTGATAGTATCCTTAACATCAATATTGCGTTTCTTGTACCTTTGTCTTTCACAAAACCACATTGTTCTTTACCTATTTCAGCTTGTATCTTACTTTTAGCTCCTGTGATCAAAATTCTTAGAAGTATCTTGGTGATATGACTCATTGAACTTATGGTCCTATGTAATTCACATTCTGTTGCTCCAGGTTTCGTAAGAAGAGTGTTAATTACTGATTTTTCATCTCTTCTGGTATTATTCCGGTCTCATAAATGTCATTGATTAAATCAGTAAGTTTTTCAATTCCATAATCTTCAAGGGTGATAATTTGTTCTATTACTAATTCATCAGGACCTGCTGCTTTTCCTTTCTTCATCTTATTTATTGCATTATGAACTTCAGATTTTAAAATACTTGGACCTTCAATGTTCTTCTTAATTTCTGCTTTTTTGCCTCGATTGTCTTCAAACAATTCCCAAATAAACTCAGTCCATCTGCTGATAATCTCATTTTTTTCCATAATAATGGTACCCTTCAAGCTATACCTATGGGATATGTAGAAATGCAGAGATTGTGCACCCTTGATAAAGATGAGCTGACTAAAAACTGAATTTTAAAGCAACGTTTATTATATTCTTATTCTTTGTTAACCATTTATCACCTCAGCTTTTCTTTCAATTTCCAAATGTTGCATTTAATTCCTGTGACTTCCAAGGCTGTTATTAATGCATGTCCAGTTGATAGGTATGATCATATAAAAAGACCATAAAACATTTCACTTTGTGTGTGAAGATTGTTAAAATTTATTATATAGCTACTGGTCTGTTCAAAAATAAGCTATTGTTTCTATAATGCAATGATCAAACAGCTGTGAAATAAGGAAATAATTCCTCACATTATTCGAGTTAGTTTTTGTTTTCCTCTCTATGTTTACACATAAGCCATAGACCACATGATTTTTGCTAATTGGTGCAGTATTCTAGACAGGTGGATTACAACTTAATTGATAAAGACAGCACCAATCTGGGAGTACATCTATTCTGTTTTTGTATATCTCCCATGAGTTATCCTTACTGGTTTTTAGAAATTCTCAAGACAAGTACAAAAAGTACACATGTAGATTCCATACTTACCTACAAAACTAATAATTGCTTGATGAATGTTTTGAGTTTTAAGGCATTCCTTTAAATGCGGGAATGTAGGTGGACTAGATTGTATGGTGCTAAGAAGACAGAACCAGACTGCTGGTCTGGCTAGCTGAAGACCAGCTTGCTATTAATGGAGGGGTACACAACAAGTTGCAGTCGGAGGAATAAAATGCCGAGGAACATGGGCAGTGGAGGAGAATTTACTGTACAAAAAAGGGAAAAAGGCCATGTAGTGGTTTAAACATGATAATAACATAAATTAAGTCTGGTGGAGTGAGTGAATGGCAAAAGGGAAAGGTAAAAATCATAGCAGAATGTGACACTGGTCTTAGATAATTGCTGTTCAGAGAGAGCAAACAATGCACATTTGGCCAGGGGGACATTGGAACAGTTGACTTTGACAGTGATGGGCACATGTTAAGATTATTGTACCAATCTGACTGAAGGAATAAGGATGGATGTTCTTTGGAATAGGTATAGAAGAGAGGAATGATATTTAACATAAGGGCCTTAAACAATCTAGCTCAGTTTAGTGAGGAAGATAGACATCCTGTTCACATTTCTCATGGCATAAAAGGAGATCATTCAGCCCAATGAGTATTTGCGGACTCTCAGAGAAGTCTCACCAGTCCCTTTCCCCCACTTGTATCCTGGTAACTACTCTTTCTCTCATGCCTGTAAAATCTTGTTGATTTTCTGCAATCCACTTACAGGAGGGGCAACTTAAGTTCGCCAATTAGCCCCAAAGCCCAGCACCCTTTTGAAACGTGGGAGGAAATAAGAGTACATGGGAGAAACCGCATGGGGATGAAAAACTGCAAACTTCACAGATATCATCAAGGTCAAGAATGAACAAGCTACAGATGTGTAATTAGTTAAAGTAATCTTCAAACACAAGGTGTGGTATCTAACTGTCAGAGTGGCACAGTAGTGCCAGCAACCAGGATTCAATTCTCATTGCTGTCTGTAAGGCTTTCATACATTTTCTCTATGACTGCATGGGTTTCTTCTGGGTTCTCTGGTTTCCTTCCACATTTCAAAGATGTATGGGATAGTAGGCTAATTGATCATGGGGTGCAATTAGGAGTTGGTAGGGCCTTTTGCTGTTCGGTACCTCTAAACAAAAAAATAAATAAGTAGCTGGGGCAGTAATCTTAAATCGCTGCACAGCATGCCACCTTCTGGAAGTGATCAAAAGTCTGTCATGGGTCTGAAAATGATGGATTTGGCCCATTGTCGAATTAATTAAAATTATAACTTGGTCCATGAAAGATGTTGGACAAGGATGTTGTCAAAGTGAGGCAACAAAAAAAGAAAGACAGTATAGAGGGAAAGTGGTGTCCCATCAATTTACATGGTACTTGGCAAGTGGGGTGCCTTCAAAAGTGAAACTTTGAAAGTACAAAGCTTGTATTTACCTGTCAGAATAAAAGGCAAGGATAACGGGTTTCGGGAACCTTGGTTTTTGAGAGATATTGAGGCCCTGGATAAGAAAAATAAGGAGGTGCATAGCAGATATAGGCAGGTAGGAACAAATGAGATACTTGAGGAGTGTAAGAAATGCAAGAGAACAATTAAAAAGGAAATCATGAGTGCTAAAAGAAGAGGTTAAGGAGAATCGTAAAGGCTTCTTCATATGTGTTAAGAGCAAAAAGATTGCAAGGGACAAAATTGGTCCTCTGGAAGATCAGTGTGGTAATCTGTGCATAGAGCCAAAAATGATTGGGGAGATCTTAAATGGAACTTTTGCATCTGTATTTACTCAGGAGATGGACACAGAGTCTATAGAAGTGAGGCAATGCAGCAGCGAGGTCATGGATCCCATACAGATTACAGAGGAGGAGGTGTTTGCTTTCTTGAGGTAAATCAGGGTAGACAAATTCCCAGGGTCTGACAAGGTGTTTCCTCAGACTTTGTAGAAGGCAAGAGAAGAAATTGCAGGGGCCTTAGTAAAGATATTGAAATCATCCTTAGCGTCATGTGAGGTGCTGGATGACTGGAGGATAGCTATTGTTGTTACACTGTTTAAGAAAGGCTCTAATAATAAACGATGAAATTATAGGCCAGTGAGCCTGCCATCAGTAATAGAAAAGTTATTGGAAGGTATTTTAAGGAATTGGATATATATGTAAGTACTTGGAAAGACAGGGACTGATTAGGGATAGCATGGCTTTGTGTGTCTAGATATTTAGAATATAGAACACCACAGCAGAGTACAGGCCCTTCTGTGACACTTGAATCCTACTCACCAAGGTTTTCTCATACCCCCTACTAGCTGTCCTAAATCCATTCTTAAGCTCTTTCCTGGCTATCTTGTAATTCTGTGGAGCATTGTCTGATTCTTGCTTCCTAAACCTTAAGTGAGCTTCTTTCTTCCACGTGATTAGATGTTCCACCTCTCTTATCATCCATGGTTCCTTTAGCCTACCTTTCTTTCCTTGCCTGAAATGGACAAGCCTATCCAGACCCCATGCAAGCACTCCCTAAACAACCTCCTTATTTCCATTGTCTATTTCCCTGCATACATCTGTTCCCATTTATACTCCCAAGATCCTGTTGAATAGCATTGTAATTCCCCCTCCCCCAATTAACTACCTTCCTGTACCGTCTCCTCCTATCCCTCTCCAAGGCTATGATAAATGTTTGGGAGTTGTGGTTACATATTTCTTAAATGTCATGACAGATTCTGCCTCACTTACCTTTGCAGTCAAGTAGAGGTTGGAGATAGGATAAATGTTTGTGAGAGCAAAGGAGTTGAGAAAGTTTTTTTTTGAGAAGAGGCTTTGAAGATAGTTTGAAGTGGCAATTACTGATGCGAGGGAACCTTTGTCAGATTAATGCTCGCTCCATCTGTACTTTTCACAACTGCTGTTTGAGTTGCTGAATTGTTTTGGTTCTGTTTCAAAGTTTTGATATTTTTCTCTTTAATTAGCTAAATGTTTTGTTCCTAGTGAATTCTGATTACTGTCTCTATAAATGCTCAAATCCACTATTTCTCACTGTATATTTTAATATTTAATTAGTTTTCTTTGAATATTTTAATAGTGTTCATAATCTTTGTTTATAGTGTTTACATTATAAGGAATTTTTGTACAAGGCTGGAGAATATTCATCTGTAATTCCTTCAGAGATATTGGTAAACCTAATGTGGTAAGCACCATACAATACAAATTATGCCTTCTGTATTCTTGGTGTGAAATAATTGAAAGCTAAATTTTGTCAAAGTCCTGCAAGTATAAAATGATCGATACTGGAGCTGTGTATGAAGGTGGAAATCTAATGGAGCCGATATAATCCTTACAAACAAACTCAATCAGTTTAGAAGCATGATCCAAGCTCCGGAAATGCATTATATCTGAAAATTCAATCTTTATTTCAGATACTGCTAGTTATTATTCAATTTTTTACATTTATATTTTATTCTTTGTCATGGTTCAATAGTGGTCAGCTACATGGTGTCCGAAGTTTATGGGCTTGTTTCATTACTGGCAAACAATAACAATTTAATTGCAGTTCTCAGTTAGATGACATTGTTACTCTTTGCACTGCCAGTTTTTGTGGACAAAATACACCCTTGTCCAGTGACAAAGGGATCTCTGCAGTAATGCACAAATGGAGCATCATTGAAAGTGTTAAAACATAAGGTACCCCACAACCACTTTTATATCTACTAAGAGAAAGAAATTAGTATTTAAGTAATGTTTCTCAAGCCAGAATCTCTAAATTTATGGATGACATAAAACTTTTGAATTATTGTAAGCTGTGAATAGGACAGTGATAGATTGCAGAGGTTATAAATCAATGGATGTAATGGACAGACATGTTGGAATTTATTATATAGAAATGTGAGGTGATAGAATTTGACAGCAATGATGAGGAGAGGCAAGATAGAATAAAGACTGATGAATTAAAAAAAACTGCAGATATTGAAAATCTGAACATAAGAACATAAGAAATAGGAGCAGGTGTAGGCTGTCTGGCCCGTCAAGCCTGCTCCACCATTCAATAAGATCATGGCTGATCTGGCCATGGGCTCATCTCCACCTACCTGCCTTTTCCCCATAATCCTTAATTAATATGCAAAAATTTATCTAACCTTGGCTTAAATATATTTACTGAGTTAGCCTCCACTGCTTCATTGGGCAGAGAATTTCATGGATTTACCACTCTCTGGGAAAATCAGTTCCTCTTCATCCCTGTCCTAGATCTACTCCCCCAAATTTTGAGGCTATGTCACCTGGTTCTAGTCTCACCTACCAGTGAAAACAACTTTCCTGTCTCTATCTTATCTATCCCCTTCATAAATTATATGTTTCTATAAGATCTCCCATTCTCCTGAATTCCAGCGAGTACAGTCCCAGGCGACTCAATCTCTGCTCATTGTCTAACCCACTCATCTCTGGAATCAACCTGGTGAACCTCCTCTGCACTGCCTCCAAAGCCAGTATATCCTTCCTCAAGTAAAGAAACCAGAACTGCACGCAGTACTCCAGGTGTAGCCTTATCAGTATCCTGTACAGTTGCAGCATAACCTCCCTGCTCTTAAACTCAATCCCTCTAGCAATGAAGGCCAACATTTCATTTGCCTTCTTGATAACCTGCTGCATCTGAAAACCAATCTTTTGTGATTCATGCACACACACTCCCATGTCCCTCTGCACAGCAGCATGCTGTAATTTTCTACGATTTAAATAATAATCTGCTGTTTCATTTTTCCATCCAAAGTGGATGACCTCGCATTTACCAACATTGTACTCCATCTGCCAGACCCTTACCCACTCACTTAACCTATCTATATCTCTCTTCAGACTCTCTGTATCTTCTGCACAATTTGCTTTTCCATTCAATTTAGTATCATCAGCAAACTTAGATACACTACACTTGGTCCCCTCTTCCAGATCGTTAATTTATATCGTGTACAGTTGTGGGCCCAGCACCAACCCCTGCGACACACTGGTCATCACTGATTGCCAACCAGAATAACACCCATATATCCCAACTCTCTGCTTTCTATTGGTTAACCAATTCTTTATCCATGCTAATACATTACCCCCAACTTTATGTATCCTTATCTTATGGATAAGTCTTTTACGTGGGACCTTAACGATCGCCTTCTGGAAATCTAAGTAAATAATGACCATCTTTTCCCTCTATCCACTGTACTCATTATATCCTCAAAGAACTCCAGGAAGTTTGTCAAACATGACCTGCCTTCGCTGAATCCATGCTGTGTCGGCCTGATGGATCCATTTCTTTCTGGAAGCCTCGCTATTTCTTCTTTAATGCTACCTTCAAGCATTTTCCTAACTACAGATGTTATACTGATCTATAGTTACCTGTCTTTTGCCTACTTCCTTTTTTGAACATTCACCATCTATCAATCCGCCACGACCTGCCCAGAGTCCAGAGAATTTTGGTAAATCATCACCAAGGCCTCTACTATAATTTCTGCCATTTCCTTTAGTACCCTGGGATGCATTCCATCAGAACCAGGGGACTTATCTATCTTCAGGCCCATAAGTTTGGTCAGCACTACCTCTTTAGTGATAGCTATTGTATCGAGGTCCTCACCTCCCATCACATCCATAACATCTCTCTTTGGCATGTTAGATGTGTCCTCCACTGTGAAGACCGACATAAAGTAGTCATTCAAAGCCTCGGCCATTTCCTTATTATTCAATATCAATTCCCCCTTCTTGTCCTCCAAGGGACCTACATTCACTTTAGCCACCCTTTACCGCTTTATATAATTATAAAAACTTTTACAGTCTTTTTTATATTTTGTGCTAGTTTATTTTCATAATCTAACTTCCCTTATTTTATTGCTCACTTAGTGGTACTTTGTTGCTTTTTAAAGTTTTCCCAGTCTTTCAGTTTCCCACTACCCTTGGTGATTTTGTATGCACGAGCTTTTAGTTTGATGCCTTCTTTTATTTCCTTAGTTATCCAAGGCTGGCTCTCCCCATTCTTACTGTCCTTGTTTTTAACTGGAATATACTTCTGTTGAGCACTGTGAAAGATCTGTTTGAAAGTCTGCCACCGTTCCTCAACTCTCCCACCAGATAGCTTGTGTTCCCAGTCCACACTGGCCAAATCCTCCCTCATCCCATTGTAGTCTCCATTATCTAGGCATAATGCACTAGTTTTAGATTGAACTATTGCACTAACCATTTGTATGAGAAATGCAACCATACTGTGATCACTCTTTCCAAGATCCCTAAAGACAAGAGCACTAATTTTACCTGTCTCATTGCACAGGACCAGATCTAACATAACACGTTCCCTTGTAGGTTCAGTAACATGCTGTTTGAGAGAGACGTCACCTGATGCATTCTATGAAGTCCTCCTCAAGTCTGCCTCGGCCAACTTGATTCACGCAATCTATTTGCACGTTAATGTCCCCCATGGTAACTGCTGTTCCGTTCTTACATGCCTTAGATATTTCTCTGTTTATTGCCTGTGTCACTGTAATATTATTATTTGATGGCCGTTAGACAACTCCCATTGGTGATTTTTTTCTTTTACTATTCCTAAACTCTAGCCAGATGGATTCAACATTCTGCTCCTTACATCTTATATCATCTCTTACTATCAGCCTGATCTCATTCTTAAATATGAGCGCTACCCTACCTCCCTTACCTTCCTGCCTATCCTTCTGTATTACCTGATATCCTTGGATATTTAATTCCCAATCCTCTCCACCCTGCAGCACGTCTCTGTATCAGCCACTAAAAATCATACCTTTTTGTACAAGTTCACTGACTTTGTTTCTAATACTACAGGCATTCAAATAAAGTGCTCTTACACTCATTGTGCTTATAAAATCTTGTAATCATTTACTGTTTTGCACTTGCTGCAGATGTGGTCACCAGGAACCACAGTGGGGTCCACCAGTTCCAACATCATGCAGCTACAGCACATCACCTGATCAGCATCATCCCTACTTTATTTAATTAGCTGTAATTTAGTGACTTTTTATTCAGCCACTTCAAAAGCCTCACCTTCTACATACATGTGCCTCTTTGCCAAAGCCTCAAGTTTCCATTCCTACACTGGTCCGCTCACACAATGACCACTCTGCTTTGACCCTGCTTTAATTTTATTTGCTCCTGCCAATAAATTGCGAATCGATTGGTCTGCTGCTAATGCATTGATCCCTGCAAAACGCTCCCTTTTTAAACTCTTCTCCCCGATGTGTGTGAAGCTGTCTCTCTCTCTTCAGATCGATTTGTCCACCGCTAATGTGCCAAGCCCTGCGAAACACTCCTTTTAAAAACTCTTCTCCTTGACTGGTGTGAAGAACTCTCTATCCTTGAATCGATTGGTTCACTGCTAATATCAAAAATGCTGGAAACATTCAGGAGTTTGGGTAGTATCTGTGGAAAGAGAAATGGTTAACATCTCATGTCTGGGACTCCTCTACAGAGCTGGGAAAAGCTAGGTGGTTTTCAGCAGCAGAAAAGGTAGGGGAAGGATGGGAAGAACAGAGGGAATATCTATGATAGGAAAAGATCAAATGGGTATTGGGGCTGTTGCAAGTATATCGTTATTCTATAGCTGTGTAATGCACTGTTTATAGTGAGGCTTTGGGACATGCCAGGCAAATTAGACAGCCAGAGTTCATACAGTCATAAAGAAAGGGAGTTTCCTAAAATTGGAGAACTCGTTGTTGGAAAGCAAAGGGAGAAGTTGGAAGCGGACTTTATGAAAATGAGCAGGGTGGAAATTGGTAGCAAAGATGATGAAATTTTGAGTTTTGTATATGTGCAGAAAGTGAACCAATACAATTGTCAATGTACCAGAAAAAGAGCTGACGGTTGAAGTCTTACGAAGGACTGAAACACAGAATATTCCACACATGCCACATGATCCACAGATGGAATCATAATATGGGCTAATTTTTTTTACTTTGGGGGTGCCTTGGGAATAGCGAGTTCGTGCAGCACAGGTCGATGGATACGATTAAATTTTCCCATTTCAGCTTGATACAGCTGAGAATCACAACTGCTTCCAAGGTCTGTACAGTTAATAAAGATGTCTTAATGTGATTGAATAAACTACTGCTGCTTAAAGCCGACGAAAACAATGCCAATTGTAGCCATATTTCTGGCTGGATTTCACATAGGAATTGTGGCTGCAAGTCAGGGATTAGACTCCCAATACTGACCATCTTGCTGGCAAATGTACGGTATCTAGTAAATAAAATCGAAGATCTCAGAGCTAGGGTGGTGTATCAGAGGGACATTAGGATCGTGTGCATCCTTTGTTCCATTGAATCCTGGTTAACACGTTCTGTACCGGATACAGTGATTCAGATTGACAGGTTCACTATACACCATCAGGATAGGACGGTTGAGTCTCTCAAAAGCAGAGGTGGAGG
This sequence comes from Hemitrygon akajei, assembly GCF_048418815.1. NCBI lineage: Eukaryota > Metazoa > Chordata > Chondrichthyes > Myliobatiformes > Dasyatidae > Hemitrygon > Hemitrygon akajei. The sequence goes on along the minus strand of NC_133152.1, from coordinate 13,926,088 downwards.
TGTATGCCTTATGATCAATTCCTCTTGGTGTACAAATGTATCAGTGTTATCCCAATTCTGCTTACTAGACCTGGAATACCTTGCAATTAAGTGCTGTCCATTTAACTTGCCATGAGATTTCTGCAATCATTTTGGTAGCTGTATACATTCCACCTCAGGCCAATATCAAAGAGGTTCTAGATGATCTGAGCAATGTGATCAACATGCATAAACCAGCACACCCTGACTCCTTTACCAACAGTTCATGCAATTTTAACTAGGCCAGCCTGAAAAATTCACCAATTAATTACCATCAACAAATCACTTTTAGTACCAGAGGAAACAACACACCAGACCACTGCTACGCTACCATCAAGAGTGCCTACTGTGCTATTTCCCACCCTCACTTCAGAAAGTCTGATCACCGGACTGTACTGTTACACCCTGAGCATTAACAGAGACTGAAGTCTGCAGCACCAGTAGTGAGGACCAAGAAGGTATGGACAAGGGAAGCACAAGAGTGCTTACAGGACTGCTTTGAATTGGTGGACTGGACTGTATCCAGGGATTCATCTTTGAATCTGGATGAATATGCTGCAGTTGTTACTGACTTTATTAAAATCTGTGTGGATGAATTTGTGCCTATGAAAACTTGCAGTATGTTCCTAAACTAAAAGCTGTGGATAAACCAGGAGGTATGTCTTCTGCTGATGGCTAGATCCGTGGCATTTAAGTCTGGCAATCCAGGACTATAACAGAAAACCAGCTATAACTTGCGGAGAGCTATTTCAAGAGTGAAGAGACAATTCCAAATGAGGTTGGAGGTGACATTGGATGCACAGCAATTCTGGCAGGGTTTGTAAGGCATTACTTGATACAAAGCAAAACCCAATAGCATGAATGGCAGCGATGTTTCACTACCAGATGAGCTCAATGCCTTCTATGCCCGCTTTGAAAAGGAGAATATAACTACTGCTGTGAAAATCTCTGCTGTACCTGGTGACCCTGCGATCTCTCTCTCAGAGGCTGATGTTAGCTGTCTTTAAGGAGGATGAACCCTCACAAGGTGACAGGCTCCAATGGAGTACCTGGTAAGGCTCTGAAAACTTGTGCCAACCAACTGGCAGGAGTATCTAAGGACATTTTCAGCCTCTCACTGCTACAGTCAGAAGTTCCCACCTGCTTCAGTAAGGCAATTGTACCAGTGCCTAAGAAGATAGAGTGAGCTGCCTTAATGGCTATCACCCAGCAGCACTCACATCTATGGTGATGAAATGATTTGAGAGGTTGCTCATGGCTAGAATGAACTCCTGCCTCAACAAGGACCTGGACCTACTGCAATTTGCCTATCTTCACAATAGGTCTATGGCAGATGAAGTCTCAATGGCTCTTCACACGGCCTTAGATTATTATCTGGACAATACAAACACCCATGTTAGGATGCGGTTCACTGACAGTAGTTCATCATTTAACAACATCATTCTCACAGTCCTGATTAATAAGTTACAGAGCCTGGGTCTCTGGACCTTTCTCTGTAACTGGATCCTGGACTTTCTAACCGGAAGACCACAATCCGTGCAGATTGCTGATATTTCCTCCTCGCTGACGATCAACACTGGCACACCTCAGAGGTGTGCGTTTAGCCCACTGCTCTACTCCCTCTATACCCATAACTGTGTGACTAGGTACAACTCAAGTATCATCTATAAATTTGCTGATGGTACAACCATTGTTGGTAGAATCTCAGATGGAGATGACATTGTGTTCAGGAGCTAAATACATGACCTAGTTGAGTGGTGTCACAGCAATGAATGCACTCAATGTCAGGAAGACAAAAGAGCTGATGTGGACTTCAGGAAGGGTAAGATGAGAGATACGAACCAATACTTATAGACGATCAGAAATGAAGAGAGTGAGCAATTTCAAATTCCTGGGTGTCAGGATCTCTGAGGATCTAACCTGGTCCCAACATATTGATGCAGTTATAAAGAAGGCAGGACGGTGGCTATATTTCAATAGAAGCTTGAAGAAATTCGATTTGTCACCTAGAACACTCGAAAACTTCTATAGATGTACTGTATGGGCAACTTCTACACAATGCTGAAAGAAGCTACAGAAAGTTGTGAAATTAGTCAGCTCCATCATGGCTACTGGCCTCTGTAGTATCCAAGATATCTTCAAGGAGTGGTGCCTCAGAAAGGTGATGTCCATAATTAAGGACCCCCATCACCCAGGACATGCTCTCTTCTCATTGTTACCATCAGGAAGGTGGTACGGAAGCCTGAAGGCACACACTTAATGATTCAGGAACAGCTTCTTCCCCTCTGCCATCCGATTTCTGAATGAACATTGAACCCATGAACACTACCTCACTTTTTTCCCCTTTTTAATATATATTGTTTCTGTTTTTGCACTATTTTAAATTATTCGATATACATACTGTAATTGATTTACTTGGTTATTTTTTTTCTTTCTGTATTATCATGTATTGCATTGTACTGCTGCTGTAAATTTAACAAATGTCACGACACATGCTGGTGACAATAAACCGGATTCTGATTCTAATGCTGATTACTGTAACTACTCCTTTAATCTAAAGAAAGTGAATGGAGTGAAAGGAGAAGCCAGTTAATATAAGGATAATTTAGCCAGCTGAGTGCTTGTGTTGGTGGTGGGGAGCGGATTGGGCCACTTTTCAAGGAAGAGCTGGAAGCTTTCTGACCCAGCTGATGTGGAATGGAGGAAGCTTTGTACTTCCACAGTGAAGATCAACTGCTTGGACCAAGGAATTGGAAGCTGTGGTGTAGGGGTTCTGAGTGCCCAGGATACAAGTGGTAGGGGTTGGATTAGAGGAACAGCATTGAAGTAATGAGTCTGCCCAGACAGTTCCACTTGTCGATCTTGGGCAGAAGCTAGAAGTGGGCTGGGGTGCTACAAGTTTGGAATGTCTGTGACTGTAAATTTATGTATTGCTTCACAGCATTGCTGAATGTTTAAGTGGCATTTCCATTTTTGCTAAGGTTCAACCTATTTTGATGTTTGAGACCATTTAACACCATTACTAAAATATTAGATTAAGCAGATGTAAAATGGGCAGAGCTTGCGAGAACGAAGCTACAAATCAAAACATCACCTGCAAAAGATGGAAAATGGTGGTGGGAATGAAGGTTCAAGAAAGACTAGAGAATATCAGTGTGGATTGACAATTATAAGATCACAAGACCGTGAAACAGAGATTTGAGCATAATTTGGTCAATCAGCCCATCTATGTATGGCTGCCATTCCATATCATGTCTGATTTTTAAAAATCTTTTTTAACCCCATTCTCTTGCCTACTCCAGTAACCTTTGACACCTTTACTAACCAAGACGAAAGACACACATTTGAGCAAGTTTTATTGAGAGGAATGGCTAAAGTGGCTGCCAGTGTCATTAGAAATGGTAATGTGTTACTGATGCATGAAGGCAGAGTTAATAGTTTGGTGTTAGGATTACTCTTTTGTCAAGGAAAAAGTTCTGTAGTTCACTCCAGCCTAGTGCTGGATTATAATTGATTAATAGGGGGATAAAATGAAGTGTCAAGAAATAATACAGAGGATCAAACTAATCTAGCAAAATTCAGTATTGAAGTAGACAGAATTCAGCTATGTAGCACTTGCTAACCTTAGTAGGACTTAACCAAAGCAGCCATATGATCATATTGAAATTAAAAATGTAATTGTTTTCTATTTACTATAGCACTTTTAATTAAATTTGTTGTGACAGATAATTAATATTAGTAAATATGTCACATGAAATTAAGAAAATACTATTTATGTTTACCCTGCAGTTTGTTGCAGGATATATATCAGCAGTTTGTTCTCAAATCTTAATATTTCTATGATGTAATCTGAGTAGAGATATTAATAATCTGAGCAATAAATGTAAAATCAATTTTTGGTTAGGTTTTTAAAAATAATTTCAGTAGGCTATCTTTTGTTTACAAAGAGCACATGGATGATGTACGTATTCATTATGTAGGGTGGTACAAGAAATCTAACTGAAATAAGAGAACTGTTCAGTATTTACTTCTCAGCAAACTAAAAATGATGGTAAAAATATAATTTTATGTTTAGAACTGAATTGACTTCATTACTTAAATCCTTCATATACATGAGGAGTAAAAATGTTTATTTTATGTCTCTAAATGTGCAATTTATAGTAATTTATAATAAATAGTATGTTCAACAGGACAGTCAATATGACATAGGAATACAATTGTATCAGCATGAATTAATCATTTGTATCAAAAAAGAAAAAAAAGATGTAATTTAATAGCTATTGCAGAGATGTGATTTGCAAAATAATCAAAATTGAGAATTAAATACTGTGTACCTTCAAATACTCTGAGGAGTGGGACTGTGGGTATGTATGAAAAATGTTTGGTAAAAGTATCAGACTGAGACAGGAGAAATCAGAAAATTGCAGAAAAAAATTAAGAGACGTATTTTGTGTCTGTCTTCAAATTTAAATAAGACAGAAAGTCAATAAATCTCTAAATCTATATCCTAAGGTTTGAGAAGAAGTGGCAAAGACAGCAGATGCACTGACATCTTACAAAATTTCACAGATTCTAAAATAGTTCCCACAGATTAGAAGATAGAAAACATTACCCACTATGGAGCTGAGGGAGGGGAGAGAAAACAGGGAACTACAGACCGGATGGCCTAATCTCTGTAATAGGGAAAATGTATTACACCAGAGGGATTGTGGAAAACTATCAAGAATGCTGTACACGAAGAGTGTGAAAAGATTCAGCATAAGGCGAAAATACAGAAGAGACCAAATTGGATGAGTGAAGAAACTCTGAGAATTGCACAGGAAAGAAGAGAAGCCAAAAGATAAGGGAAAAAGTGTAGCAGTTGCAGTTCTCAATCGAGCTTTCCAATGTTCTGATAGGTGAGACAAAGAAAACTACTACAGTAATGTGTGTGAAAATAAGAAACGAAGGACAAGATTAGTCTTCTTACAGTGCCTATAAAAAGTATTCACTCCCTTTGGAAATTTTCATGTTTTATCATTTTACACCATTGAATCCCAGTGGATTTAATTTGGCTCTTTTGAATATTGGTCAACAGAAACAGACTCTTTTGTGTCAGAGTGAAAACAGAACTCTACAAAGTGATCTAAATTTATTCACAGAGATAAAGCACAAAATAATTGATTGTGCAAGTATTTACCCCCTTCAAGTCAATATTTAGTAGAGATACACTTTGGGAGCAATTACAGCTTTGAGTCTGTATGGCTAGGTCTCTATCAGCTTTGCCCATCTGGACACTGCAATTTTTCCCCATTCTTCTTTGCAAAACTGCTCAAGCTCTGTCAGATGTGGGGATCATAAGTGAACAGCTATTTTCAAGTCTAGCCACAAATTCTTAATTAGATTGATTTCTGGACATTGATTTGGCCAGTCGAGGACATTAACTTTGTTGTTTTTAAACCATTCCTGTATAGCTTTGGCTTTACACTTGACATCATTGTCTTGCTAGAAAACAAATCTCCCAAGTCACAGTTCTCTTGCAGATTGCATCAGGTTTTCCCTGTATTTTGCTGCATGCATTTTACCCTCTATCTTCACAAGCCTTACAGGGCCTGCTGCAGTGAAGCATCCCCACAACATGATGCAGCTACCACCATGTTTCATGATAGTGATGGCATGTTTTTGATGATGTGCACTGTTTGGCTTACACTAAACATAGCATTTAATCAGATGGGCAAAAAGCTCAACTATAGTTTGATCAGTTCATAGAACCTTCTTTCAGCTGGCTCCAGAGTCTCCCACATGTCTTCTGGCAAATGCTAGCCGAGATTTCATGAGAGTTCTTTTTCAGCGTGGCTTTCTATTTGCTACTCTCCCATGAAGTTGTGACTGGTAAAGCACCTGGGCAACAGTTGTTGTATGCACACTCTCTTCCGTCTCAGCCGCTGAAGCTTTTAACTCCTCCAGAGTTGTCTTAGGCCTCTTGGTGGTCTCCCTCACTAGTCCCCTTCTTGCACGGGCACTCAGTTTTTGAGGACAGCCTGCTTTAGGTAGATTTACAGTTCTTGATGATTGACTTAACTGTACTCTAAGGGATATTCAGTGACTTGGAAATTTTCTTGTATCCATCTCCTGACTTGTGCTTTTCAATAACCTTTTTGTGGAGTTGCTTGGAGTGTTCCTTTGTCTTCATGGTGTAGTGTCACAAATCAGCAACAATGAGGCAGGTTTTTTATAACAAATAAACATTTATTAAACACTGCTTAAAAAAAACCCCAAAAGTAAACAAACGACTAACTTAACCGGAAGTCAGCTGCTGTGCAGCAGCTTGAACAGTTCTTAAAGCGGTAATGCGAAAACAGTTCTTAAAGTAGTAATGCGAAGATCCAAAGTTTTACACAGTCAATTAAAAGGAGAGACTTCTTGAAAGGTGTTAAATTCTCTTTTGTTGTGTTACTGCTGATCCCAGCTGCAGTATGCTTTTCCTGGAGGATTTGCGATCGAAGGAAATAAACGGCTTAAAAGGCACTGACCTTTCTTTGGTGAAACTTTGTATCCAACTCACTGTTCTTTGTTAGCAAAGCAGGAATTATCACGGACACAAGTTACTACTTCCTCGTGTGAAGATTAAACTAAGGTCGAATCTGTTTCACCGTCGACATTAACTTTCCAAACCCTTCAGTATGTCCAAACTCCGACGAATCTTCACTCTCCAGTGACTTTACTGGCAGTATTGTAGCAAAACTGCCGGCAATAACCTTTGAGACTTAAGGCAGAAAATAAAGCTCCACTTTAAAGTAAACCTACGTCATAACATCGGAATACGTAGCAACATGGAATCACTAGTGAAATCATCCACTGACTGCCCTGCGTCACAGGGAGGGGTTCTCCTTTTATACCCTGTTGAAAAAAACTATCACAAGACCTCTCACTGGCGGGAAAATGACGTCACTCCCCCATCACAAGACCATTACCTCTTCTGCAGTACAGCCTCGATTGCATCACGGTCACGTGACTGGTACAAGATACTCATGGGTACATAACAGTAGTTTTTGCCAGGATACTGACTCACTAGCAGTAGGACCTTCTGGATATAGGTGTATTTTTACTACAATCAATTGAAACACCTTGACTGCACACAGGTGATCTCCATTTAACTAATTATGTGACTTCTAAAACCAATTGGTTGCACTAGTGATGATTTGGTGTGTCATATTAAGGGGGGGGGGGAATGCTTATACTGTACAATCAACTATTTTGTGTTTTATATTTGTAATTGATTTAGAGCACTTTATAAAGATCTGATTTCATTTTGACATGAAAGAGACTTTTTCTGTTGATCAGTGTCAAAAAAGCCAAACTAAATCCACTGTGATTCCATGTTATAAACCAATAAAATATGAAAACTTCCAAGTGGGGTGAATACTTTTTATAGGCACTCTAAAGCTATAAGAACTGAAGAGAAAATTCCAGCCTTGCATGGGAATGCTGAAAGATGCACAAGTTGCCATGCTCAGTGAATCTAAGAAGGTCAAAAAACAATGTAAGGAATACTGTGAGTCATTATACCGGAAAAAACAACTGGATGAAGATCCTGTATCTTACAAACAGGAGCCGACGGTGAAGAAAGAAGTAGTTGAAGCAGCATTAAAGCCCTGCCAAAGAACAAAGCAGCTGGTGTTGATGGGATTCCTTTTGAAATACTACACCAATCAGATGCAGCTGTTGCAATACTGACACTCTGTCAGCTGATCTGGAAGTCAACATTATGGCCAAGTTTTTTTTTGCGTGTCACACCAGACAGTCAGCCATTCTTGCCTGGCGCGTGATGTCAGGATTGGTCTCCTTTCGGATTAACCGGGTCACGATATGAACGTTCCTGACTCGACCCTTGTATTTTTTACAAGGCCGAGTGGCTAGTTCGATGCTCAGCCTGGCATGGATGGGAAGCCTGCTCGGGGGTGGCCCGACTTGAATTTGAACTCAGGAGCCTTCGCTCTGGAGTCTGGCGCTGATGCCATTTCACCACCAGTCGGTCATGGCCAAGTGAATGGAGGAAATCAGTGTTTTTACCAATATTGAAGATAATCTAACGCAGTGTGAAAATTATCTTACAATTGCCTTCATTCTTTACGCCAGCAAGATTTTACTAAAGATCATCAGAAAAGACGTTAACCCTATTTAGAGTGGGAGCTTAAGGGTAAGCAGTTTTCAGGACAGGAAGGGGGACAAGAGGTATCATTGCAGATGTGAGATGGATTCTCAAGAAGACAAAAGAATACTAGGACATCTGTATGTGCTTTATTGACTACAGAAATGTCTTTGACTGCCTCGATCATGACAAACTATGGATCACATTAAGACACGTGGATGTACCAGAACATTTGATTGTCCTTATGTGCAATCTTTACATCAATCAAGAAGCAGCAGTTCAAATGGAACAAGGAGAAATGGAATAGTTCAGTATCCATAAAGAGGTACAACAAGGCTGTATTCTCTCCCCCTCCAAGACCCTTTGGGAGGACAGGATAAAGAAAAAGATGGAGTAGATTTAAAAAGTGGGGGGAGGGGAGAGACAAACACAAGGTGATCGGTGAAACCAGGAGGGGGAGGAATGAAGTAAAGAGCTGGGAAGTTAGGGAGTTCTGATAGGAGAGGACAGAAGGCCATGGAAAAAAGAAAAGGGGAGGAGGAGCACCAGAGGGAGGTGATGGGCAGGCAAGGAGATAATGTGAGAGAGGGAAAGGGAGTGGGGAATGGTGAGGGGGAGGTGTGGGGGTATTACCAGAAGTTTGAGAAATCGATGTTCATGCCATCAGGTTGGAGGCTAACCAGACAGGACCAACCTGAGGAGCATCACGACGGTAGAGGAGGCCATGTATTGACATATCGAAATGGGAATGGGAAGTGGAATTAAAATGGGTGGCCACTAGGAGATCCCACTTTTTCTGGTGGATGGAGTGTAGGCGCTCAGCAAAGTGGTCTCCCAATCTATGTTGGGTCTCACTGATATACAGGAGGCGACACTGGGAGCACTGGAAATGGTATATGACCTGAAGAGACTTACAGGTGAAGTGTCACCTCAGCTGGAATGACTGTTTGAGGCCATGAGTGGCAGTGAGGGAAGAGGTATAGGGGTAGGTGTAGCATTTGTTCCGCTTGCAAGAATAAGTGCCAGAAAGGAGATCAGTGCAAAAGGACGAATGGACAAGAGAGTTGCGTAGGGAGCAATCCCTGCAGAAAGCAGAAAGTGGGAGGGGGCAGGCTCAGATCTCCCAGTGACCACCCATTTTAATTCCACTTCTCATTCCCATTCCGATATGACAATCCATGGCCTCCTCTACTATTGTGCTGAGGCCACACTCAGATTGGAGGAACAACACCTTACGTTCCATCTGGGTAGCCTACAACCTGATGGCATGAACATCGATTTTTTTCAAACTTATGGTAATGCCCCTCCCCTCCCCTTCACCATTCCCCATTCACCTGCCCATTGCCTCCCTCTGGTGTTCCTTCCCCCTTTGCTTTCTTCCATGGCCTTCTGTCCTCTCCTATCAGACCACCTTCTCCAGCCCTGTATCTCTTAGATCAATCAACTTCCCAGCTCTTTACTTCATCCCTCCCCCTTCCAGTTTCACCTATCACCTTGTGTTTCTCTCTCCCCTCCTCTCATCTTTTACATCTACTAATCCTTTTCTCTCCAGTCCTGCTGAAGTGTCTTGGCTTGAAACGTTGACTGTACTTTTTCCTATAGATGCTGCCTGGCCTGCTGATTTCCTCCAGAATTTTGTGTGTGTTGCTTTGATTTGCAGCATCTGCAGATTTTCTCTTGTTAGTGACGCTAAGCATTAAGCATGCGACTGATGATGTTCAGAAAATATTCAGCAACAGTTACCTACCCCAATTAAGCGAAATAGTATCGCAAAAAAAGAAGAGAATCCTGGCTATTTTCTCGATCTGTTTTTATTACTTAAGAGTTGTCTAAAGTTGTTGTCACTTGCTTCTATTGTTTGCATGGTTTGTTTCTTTCTCTATCTCTGAATGATTAGAAGTTGGGACTTTTTAAAAATTGGGTTCTTTCGGGTTTCTTGTTTTGTAACTGCTGGTAAGCAAACAAATCTCAAGGTTGTATAATTTATACATTCTTTGATAATAAATGTACTTTGAATCTTGAATCATATAAGCACCTGCCTTGATTAATCGATGGCTCATTCAACCAACCAGAGCACATTGATCTTATTGATCTTGCTCTGGGAAAATGACTGTCCTAACATAGCAGTAATTGGAAATGAAAAAATCTTGAATTTGAAAGGGTGACTTTGAGGAATTTCTCTGATTATGGTACAGTATAAATAAAATCTTTGCTTAACTATTATTGTACAAATTAATTCTTTTATAGTTTTTTTGATCATGCTTTTGAACCATGATTTCCAAAGATTTGCTTATGAGTTTGGATGATAGGGAGATTATTGATTCTTCTTAGATTAACTTGTATATTGTAGGTGCAGTACCCAATTTTCTCTACTTAGGTGTGAATTAAATCTAGAACATTCTAATTTTAGATTTGGAGAGATGATTAGTTGTAGAGGATTGATATTTCAATAATTTTGGTGTTTACCTTTAAACTTAACAATGCTTTTTAGCACTTGATAGAATAAAAAGTGAATGAAGATATGACAAGTAAATTAGTGATGGAAAATTTCTTGACTATCTTAACCCTTATGTGTCAGCCACCTCTATTCATTTATCACATAGTAACATCTGAAATTAGCTGTAAAAAAAAACAACCCAAACTCTCAAGGAATATCATTGAGATGGCTTCTATTTTTATTATTTGTTACTTCTATAATATCAGTTATTTCATTTGCCTGCAATGGCACCCAACAAATGAGTTTATAAGAGAATCCCCAACTTGTGCCCCATTCCAGCAGAAAATGTTTCTCCCAAATCCTGTAACTTTCTGTATGGATATCAAAGATATTTGCTTAGTAAGGCATTCATGATATACTGATAGAAGGCAAGCTGAAGTATAGTCAGATGTGTTGTGTTATCTTTGAATTTAATGAGGAGTTTAGGTTTTCAATTCTTGCATCATCAGTGGCATCCTAAGATTTGAAGAAAACTGAGTATTTTTGTATTTGGGGAGGTCCATGTCATACCGGATATTGCCTGGGATGGAACAGTTCCACTGTAAGAAGGGTCTTTCCCTGTAGCAGATCCTAATGATCCTGAAGGAGGTATGCATGTTATGAGGGGAATGATAGGGTTGGTCATGAGATCTTTTCACTTAACAAGAGACCAGAATCAGTGATCACCGTGTGTAAAATTTAAGGTAAAAGTTACAAAATTAGATGAGATATGAGGAAGTCTGTTGGGACATCATGCTGCAGCTGTAGAAAATTTTACTTAGGCTACTTCAAGTATATCTTGTGCAGTTTTGGTCACCACACTGCAGGATTCTAGATGGGCTGAACATTGGTACAGAAGATTTTTAAGAGAGTCTCTGTACTTACATTGAAACTTTTACTTTGCTCACAAAAGTTGCAAATAAGGTAGCTGAGGGAAATGAAGGAGGAACTTACTGAGGTCCTGGCCATATTCTTCCGAACAATCCTATGTAAGTGATTTTGCTGTGAACTGGAGAACTGCACTCCATCTTTGTTCAAAAAAATGTTTGCTTAGACCTAGGAATCCTGACTAAGCAGTTTAATGTCAATTGGAGGGATACTAAACACAATAATCAGAGATGGTTAGTTGTGACTTTAACAAATATGGAATCATTCGAGAAATCCAGCATGGATTTGTTGAAAGTCAGCCATGTCATGTCTACGTAACAACTCAGTTTTTATGAAGTAATAGAGAGTGGCCATTACTAGAGTCATTATAGAAAGGATGTGATTACACCAGAGATGGTACAGAGGAGATTCACCATGATGTTACATGGCATAGACAGTTTTGGGCTGAGTGTTAGAAAATGGAAGTAGTACATAAGGTACAGTGGTGCTAGAAAGTATGTGAGCCCTTTAGAATTTTCTCTATTTCTGCATAATTATGATCTAAAATGTGATCAGATCTTCACGTAAATCCTAAAACTAGAAAAAGAGAACCCAATTAAATAAATATAACACAAAAATCATTATACTCGTTCATTTATTTATTTATTGAGAAAAATTATCTAATATTACATGTATTTGTTAGAAAAAGTATGTGAACCTTTGCTTTCAGTAACTAGTGTGACCCCCTTGAACTGAAATAACTTCAACCAAATATTTCTTGTAACTGTTGATCAGTCTTGCAGATCAGCTTGGAGGAATTTTAAGGTCGTTCCTCCTTACAAAACTGCTTCAACTCTGGGATGTTGGTGGGCTTACTTGCACGAACTGCTTGCTTCAGGTCCTTCCACAACACTTCTATAGGATTAAGGTCAGGATTTTGATTCAGTCATTTCAAAACACAGATTTTCTTCTTTTTATACTATTCTGTTGGTGATTTACTTATCTTTCGTATCATTGTCTTGTTGCATTATCCAACTTCTATTAAGCTGCAGGTGACAGACTTCAACCCTAATATTCCCTTGTAAAATGGCTTGATACAATTTTGAATTCATTGTTCCCTCAACGATTGCAAGCAGTCAAGGGCCTGAGGCAGCAAAGCATCCCAAGCCATGATGCTCCTTCTATCTCGCTGTTGGGATAAGGTTTGGTCTTGGTGTGCAGTGGCCTTTTTCCTCCAAACATAGCAATATGCATTTCTGCTAAAAAGTTCAACTTTTGTCTCATCTGTCCACAGAAAGTTGTCCCAGTAGCATTGTAGAACATTCACGTGGTCTTTTGCAAACTTGAGACATGTAGCAATGTTGTTTTGGAGAGTAGTGGTTTCCTGTGTGGTGTCCTTCCATGAACACCATTATTGTTCAGTGTTTTTCTTATAGTGGACACATGAGCAGAGACTTTAGCAAGTTTTAGAGATTTCTGCAGGCCTTTTGCTGTACCCTTGGGTTCTTTTTCACCTCCTTCAGCATTGCATGTTCTGCTCTTGGTGTGATCTTTTCTCGTACTGTGCACAGATGAACAGTCATGCCTTTAGACATGCTTTTGTAATCTTTTCCAGCTTTATGCATCTCTACAATTCTTTTTCTAAGGTCCTCTAAAAAGTTGATTTGACCAAGGCTTTGTGCACACAAGCAGATCTTTCTCGAGAAGAGCAGGCTCTGTCAGTAAACTGAATTTTTGTGTCTTTTTTTAATAGGGCAGGGCACCTCTACAATCCACACCTCCAATCTCATCTAATTGATTGGAACAGCTGACTCCAAATAGCTTCTGTAGAAGGCATTACACCAGAAGTTTACATACTTTTTCCAACAAATAGAGTGGCATGCAAAAGTTTGGGCACCACTGGTCAAAATTTCTGTTACTGTGAATAGCTAAGTGAGTAAAAGATGACCTGATTTCCAAAAGGCATAAAGTTAAAGATGACACATTTCTTTAATATTTTATGCAAGATTACTTTTTTATTTCCATCTTTTACAGTTTCAAAATCAAAAAAGGAAAAATGCCTGAAGCAAAAGTTTGGGCACCCTGTATAGTCCCTACTTAGTAACATCCCCTTTGGTAAGTATTACAGCCTGTAAACGCTTTCTGGAGCCAGCTAAGAGTCTTTCAGTTCTTGTTTGGGGGATTTTCACCCATTCTTCCTTGCAAAAGGCTTCTAGTTCTGTGAGATTCTTGGGCAGTCTTGCATGCATTGCTCTTTTGAGGTCTATCCACAGATTTTCGATGATGTTTAGGTCGGGGAACTGTGAAGGCCATGGCAAAACCTTCAGCTTGTGCCTCTTGAGGTAGTCCATTGCGGATTTTGAGGTGTGTTTACGATCATTATCCTGTTGTACAAGCCATCCTCTTTTCATCTTCAGCTTTTTACAGGCGGTTTGAAGTTTGCTTCCAAAATTTGCTGGTATTTAATTGAATTCATTCTTCCCTCGACCAGTGAAATGTTCCCCGTGCCACTGGCCGCAACACAAGCCCAAAGCACAATTGATCCACCCCTGTGCTTAACAGTTGGAGAGGTGTTCCTTTCGTGAAATTCTGCACCCTTTTTTTCTCCAAACATACCTTTGCTCATTGCAGCCAAAAAGTTCTATTTTAACTTCATCAGTCCACAGGACTTGTTTTCAAAATGCATCAGTCTTGTTTAGATGTTCCTTTGCAAACTTCTGACGCTGAAATTTGTGGTGAGGACGCAGGAAAGGTTTTCTTCTGATGACTTCCATGAAGGTCATATTTGTGCAGGTATCACTGTACAGTAGAACAGTGCACCACCACTCCAGAGTCTGCTAAATCTTCCTGAAGGTCTTTTGCAGTCAAACAGGGGTTTTGACTTGCCTTTCTTGCAATCCTATGAGCAGTTTTCTCGTAAAGTTTTCTTGGTCTTCCAGACCTCAACTTGACTTCCACCATTCCTGTTAACTGCCATTTCTTAATTACATTACAAACTGAGGAAACGGCTACCTGAAAACGCTTTGCTATCTTCTTATAGCCTTCTCCTGCTTTGTGGGCATCATTTATTTTAATTTTCAGAGTGCTAGGCAGCTGCTTAGAGGAGCCCATGGTTGCTGATTGTTGGGACAAGGTTTGAGAAGTCAGGGTATTTATAAAGCTTTGAAATTTGCATCACCTGGCCTTTCCTAACGATGACTGTGAGCAAGCCACAGTGGTAACAAGCTACTGTAGATTCCGGATTTTAAGCCGCTACTTTTTTCCCACATTTTGAACAGCTTTGAACTTTGTGGCCTTTAAAACGGAGCGGCTAATACATGATGTTTTTCATGCCGCCTCGTAAACATTTTGCCTCATAACAGTAGACCAATAAAATTGATGAGTAGTTCACAGAGGTCCAATGAAATTGTACGATAAATCAAGCGCACTTTCACAATTAAATTATTGTAAATCAGTCATTTGTACTCACCCTCATCAACATGGAAAACACTCAAAGAAAAGCATTGTGCTGCCTTTATGGCAGTTATTTAGTTTATAATATTTTTGCTTAGTAATTCATTTTCTAGTTAAAGTTAGAAGAGTTTTAACTATATTTGTTTTCTGTACTACATCGCGGGATGCTATGATGTCACACCCGGTTTCGCCGCGTCTTGTGGGAAAAATGCCGTTTGCGATAAACGGAAAGGAGGGAGGGAGCGCATTACGCGAGCGGCTTTGGATCTGAGCGAACGCTGCTTTTAAATGCCGTTTGCGATAAACGGGACGGCGGAGCGAAAACGCTGCTTTTAAGTTAAAGGCGATCAATAACTTTTCCTGGTAGGCTGCAGTATATATATTTTTTACCAGTCGTTAGGAGATATTGGAATGTTGTTCAGTAAAGAAGTATACGCAACGTATATTTAAAAGTAGCCGCGTTACGGGCACGGTTCGAAAAAAAGCATTTGCAATATGTATTTGTTTTTGTTACCATATGGATTTAATTAAAAGTTAAAAAATCCTCACGTGTAATATCTTTCTGTGTAAATATCTCATATTACAATGTGGGACACCTGCGGCCGAAAATCCGGTGCGGCCTAAAATCCGGTGCGGCCTTTACAAGTAAAAAATTGATTTTATTTCTAAAATTAGAGCCAGCGGCTTTTAATCAGGTGCGCTCTGTAGTCCGGAATCTACGGTAATTAAGGTCTGAGACCTTGGTAAAAGTTATCTGAGAGCTCAAATCTCTTGGGGTGCCCAAACTTTTGCATGGTTCTCCTTTCCTTTTTTTCACTTTAAAATTGTACAAAATAAAAATAATACACTAATCTTGCTTAAAATGTTGAAAAGAATGTTTCATCTTCAACTTTATGACTTTCAGTTCATCTTCTATTCAGTTAACTATTCACAGTAACAGAAATTTTGACCAGGGGTGCTCAAACTTTTGCATGCTACGGTACATGTAATAGTGGATCATTTTTCTCAATAAATAAATGAAGAAGTATGATGTTTTTGTGTTATTTATTTAATTGAATTCAATTCTCTTTATCTAGTTTTAGGACTTATATGAAGATCTGATCACATTTTAGGTCATATTTATGCAGAAATAAAAGAAAATTCTACAGGGTTCATAAACTTTCTCACACCACTGTATGTAATAGGTGGCATAGACATGGTGAGTTGAAACTCAAAGCCATGAATGCTCAATTTCTAGGATGGCACTGAAGACATAAGAATTTCTGTGTAGATTTGCTTACTCTTTTATTCTGGCTATTGAACATCCCCTACAGCGTGACATATCTTTTTTTAGAGGTGATTTACAAAAGTGATTCTGCGTCTGGGAAGCGTTACTTATGTGGATAAACTGGTCAAGCTACAGTCAAGTTCTATCCCGATTTTCATTCTGATCTGTCAGCCCCTGGCCTCCTCTTCTGATACAATGAGGCCATTCTCAGGTTGGAGGAGCAATACCTCATATTCCATCTAGGTAGCCTCAAACCTGATGGTGTGAACATTGATTTCTCTGAGTTCTAGTAATTTCATCCCCTCCCCTTGTCTCTTATTCCATTTCCCACTGTTTTTCTCCTCTTACTCCTTCTCTTCTCACCTGCCTATCATGTTCAGTGTAATTTGTTTGGGAGATGTTTTCAGACTAACTTGTATAAGTAATATAGTGCATTTGTGGATGGTACATCAGCAGATATTATGCTTTAATGGTGGAGGATATGAATGTCATAGTTGGTTGATCTCATGACAATTAAGTAAGATGCTTTGTTCTGGATAATGTTCAAGTTCTTCATTGGTTTCAGTGCTGCACTCATTCAGGTAGTGGAGAATAGTCTATCTTATTAAAAACTTGTGCCTTGCAGTTGGTGGAAAGACAGTGTCAGGAGGAGAATCTTTGGCTGGAGGATACTCAGCCT
This sequence comes from Hemitrygon akajei, assembly GCF_048418815.1. Lineage (NCBI taxonomy): Eukaryota > Metazoa > Chordata > Chondrichthyes > Myliobatiformes > Dasyatidae > Hemitrygon > Hemitrygon akajei. The sequence goes on along the minus strand of NC_133152.1, from coordinate 13,909,197 downwards.
CTGAATTGCTCTTGTGAGGAGTGGATTTCTGTCAGTGGTCACTTCCAATATGTTGAACATTTGGGATTTGATATTTTGATGGCATTGATTGTTAAAGATGGGTGGTAGACCGCCCTTGTTGGAGATGATTACACTCTGGGACTTCTATGGCTCAAAAATTGATTTTAGCTTTTTCTGTCCACGCCTGGTTGTTGTATAATTTTTCTGAGTGCAGGCGATAATTGGTTTATCTGTTGAGGAACTGCAAATGGAACTTAACATGGAATTATCGGCAAATGTCTATATTTTTGACCTTATAATTGAAGGACATTGTTGGATTAGGACTGGAATGATTGACCTTCGGCATCTGTGATCTGTTTGCTTTCGATGAGAATTTGATTTTCTCTTTGATGCTCATTGACTCCTGAAAACCACAAGTGGTCAGATGCTTCCTCAGTATCAAGCACAGTCACAAACATCTTATCACTTGTTTTCAGTTCCTTGGTATTTGGATCAGGTCTTGGTTAAAACCTGGGGTTGATCTACCTGGCGAAGCAAGTTATTGGTGTGTAATTGCCACCTTCCACCACTGTAGATTGCATCCTCCAACACCTTGCTAATAATTGAGGATATGTTAGGCTTTTAGTAGCCAGATTGGGTTATTCCTGCTTTTAGTAAACAAGATATTCCCAGCCAATTTTGAACACTGTTGGTTAGATTCTCAGTGTTGCAGGACTATTGAAATATCCTGCCAGTTGTGATTCACAGGCTGTCAATACTACAACCAGGATGTTGTTTGTATCCATGATGTCACCACCATCCCACTTGCCTTTTATTCCTTTCTATCTTTTTTGGAAATGTCTAATTGAATACTGAGCACTGTAGTCCTCAGCAGTTTTCCAACTAGGTTTTCTTTGTTGCCATTTTGTTCTATCCCCATTTTCTAGGATCAGCTGCACCAACTTTGTTATTAGACTTTGGGCTTACAGTGCTTATATTCTAAGCTTTTTTTTTCTCCGTTGGATCCCTTGTTCATAATAGTTTGTTTTGTAGAACCCACAGGCTCATTCCTCAATGAACTTTATTCCTCTTTATGAAAAGTATTATTATAAACTTTCTGTTGTTCAGAATCAAAGTGAGGGAAATTTGAATGTGGTGTTTAGAATGTTAATAGGATTTGCTAAAGTGGATGAAAATAAACTATTTCTATTTGTTAGGGAATCAAGAACAAAGAACAAAATATTAAAATTGTAGCCAATGTGGATTATTATGAAGTACTTCCTCAAAGAATGATTGGGTGATATGTAGAACTTTGCCGTACAAAAGGTAATAAGTGACCTGCTACTTTTAAAACTGAGAGTGTTAGATATTTATTGAAGGATGAAGCAGCAAAAACCAGGTAAATGGAGTTGGTTCAGTCATCACATAAGTGTATAGTCAAGCAAATAACTTGTTTCCTTTCCTGCTCTTCCAATGCTGTAGTGCGATTGAATTCGTGCCTCTATTTTGCTACTAGTTAGCCAGTTTTTGTCGCCCAAGCCATATGTTGCACGTCGGAGATGTGCTGTAGCTTTTTTACATTCTAGGTAATTGCAGCATTGAAACAAGCTATTCGGCTCGACCGTGCTGTGCTTGTGTATTTCTCATGCCTCATCTACCATTCTGCATCTGACTATTGACATAGTGTTCTATCTCTTCTCCCTCAATTGTCTTGTTTAACTTCGCTTGAACTAGTTTGTGTTGTAGCAAATGGAACATTAAATCTACTCTCAGAGTTAAGAAGTTTCTTCTGAACTCTTGACTTTATTAGTTGTCGTGTAACTAGGGGTACTTTTAAGAATAGTGTTCCACAAGGTATAACTTCATTATCTTGTTGTACCAATTGTCACTGTTAATTTTCTGTCTTCATTAAAGGATATTCTATTGGTAGGTCCAGCACTGTTATTTGCCTTTGCAAACTGCAAAAGCAAAGAGCATACAGATGTCATGCTTATGGTTCTGATCTCGCATGCATGCGAGAACACTATATTTGTTAAATCCTTTATACAATCTTTGACAACTCCCGTAAGTCATCCTACGGCCACCTCTTTTTGAGAGAACAAAGCCTGGTTTGTTCAGTCTTTTCTAATAATTTTCTAATCTGGTTCAGTTGTCCTCTTCGTATCTTCACTGATAACATAGAATCATAGAAACCTACTGCACCAAAATAAGCCCTTACGGTGTATCTGGTCCATGCCTGTCCACGTCAATCCTATTTATCCATATTAGGCCTGTCTCCTTTTACTCCTTTCCTACCCAAGTACTTTTTAAATATTGTAATAGTATCTGCCTCCTCTACCCCCTCTAGCAGTGTGTTCCAAGTATTCACCACCCTCTGCAAAAGTTAAATTTCTCCCCTCTCACCTTAAATTTATGCCCTTAAATTTAAAATAGACTCCCCTGCCCTTTGAAGGAGATTCTGATTATCAATCTTATCTATGCCCCTCATAATTTTGTCGACCTCCGAATGGTCCCCTTTGTTACTGTGAGAATAAACCCAGTCTGTCCAATCTCGCCTTATAACTTTATTCCAGGTAGTGTTCTCGTAAATCTCCTCTGTGCTTTCTCTGTTGCTACCACATTCTTCCTGTTGTATGGCGGACAGATTCTGTACACAATACTTTTCTGGTCTAACAATAAATGCTTCTAACTCTTTATATTAAAAAAGAATTTACTGATTTTTATTTATTTATTACGATGACCAGAGCTGCATATAGTGCTCCGAATATGTTCTAACTGAGCTTCTGTATAAATTTAGCACTTCAGTTCTGTACCTCTAGATTTTAACATCTTTAGTGGTCTTAATAGATATTTGGCCTCCTTATTTTTCCTAGAAAATTATACTATCCTACACTAAATTTATGGAGTTTATTAACTAGTTGCATGTCTCTCTTTCAAATTTATTAATATTTTCCCATCTTTTGTTTTATTATCTCTGTCTGTGTTTTGGTACCCTCATCCTCAGTTTGTAATCATGCTGAATTTACTCTGACTTTTCAAACCCTTCTTTCAATTCTCCACATTCTGATATTCCTGTAGAGGAAATTCTTCTATGATTGTTGCTTGCTAGGGGTGATGCTAGCTTTTTATATACTAACATAAACAGTGCATACAGATTATACACGAGGAAATCTGCAGATGCTGGAAATTCAAACAACAACACACACAAAATGCTGGTGGAACAGATTATGTTTATTCTACTTGAAATCTGGGATTATACTCTAGTTTGCTTCACTGACATATTAATTGCATTTGTATTTTCAAGTAAAAAATACAAATTTTGTATAATAAATTCATAATAAAACCATTTCAAAGTTTTTTCCCTGACCACACTCGTTAATCCACAATCCACTGAAGTAAGTGCAGGTGTTTTCTTTACACCACCTACAGGGAATTAGTGTTTCCCTGTATGTGATTGATTCTAATAATCATTTTCCATTATGCATGTTCACTGAGCTGAGATTTGGATTAGATGGAATAAGACAAATGGGCACTCAGCTGCTAAATTATGCATTGGATTTATTTTAATGAAGCAGTTTTCCTGGGATGATGATTAAAGCCAATTGATTTTTGCAATGCACTCAGTGGAACTGCCTTGAATTTGGTAAGAGAGATGGAGCACTTCAGTGAAGCTAGTCCAATTGCTTGCAATATGTTTGCTATTAAATTAAGAGTGGTTTGCAAATATTTCAAATTTATTGGTTCAGTGTTATCTTACTTTAAGCAAGTTACTTTAGGTTGGAATTTGTGCAGTCACTCCAAAGTTTTGTCACCAATAAAATAATAAATAAAATAGAAAATTATTTGAAGCTATGAGGAATTAAAGAATAAGTTGTCATTTCATTAAGTGTTAGGGAAAGCTTCACTTTCTTTACAATTCATGAAGCATTGTTTATGATGGCTTGGAGCATACAAGTTTTATGGCAATCTTCTGTCTTCTTACTGTTAGGCTGTTCTTCAAGATTGAGGATTATTTACTTCTGAGAGGGTTACCTACAGTCTGGATTTCTGGGTTCTGTGGTGGATAATAGGATCAATGTATGAACAATGAACTCTTTCATTATTGTGGCTGATTTAGTGTGTGAGGTGGTTCACTGCTTCCATCAATTAGCAGGACCTCTGTATCTTCCCAGTGCATGGCTTTGAGGTACTGAGTAACAAAGGTATCTTGCCAACCAGAAAATGACATATTTGTGTCTACTCTATTTCATGTTGTCCACAACAGTAACTATCACCCACGCGCTGAGTTTTTATTTTCCACAATAACTTCATGTTATCAAATGCCTGTAGGAAATTTAAATATATCTATATATTTAAATATAATATAATTTAAGAATACTAATAAATCAAGCATGATTTTACTTTTATAAAAACATGTTTATCTTGTCTGGTTACTTTGAAATTTTCGAAGTGCCTTGGTGTAATGCCTTTAATAATAGCTCAATGACATTTTCCTTTCAACAGAATTTAAGCTTTCTGGCCTAATCCACCCACTCACACACACAGACAGGTCTCCAACCCCATGACTGCTTCTGGGCCTGAAGTCCTTGGCCCTGGACTCTCAGATTCGCAGACACTGGGACTCCAGCTTCCGACTTTGCTGATAGCTGGGTATCTCAGGACTCACTGATCACAGGTTTGAGCTTCAGGCCTTGACTTCTGGATTTGCACAACCTCTGACCCCAGTGATCCAGCCCTCATGACTCCTGCCCATATGCCAACTTTGGGATCACGGGTCTCCTCAGCGCTTGCTGACCTGACCTCTGGAATTGCTGACCTTCAACTGTGAAGTGCTCCAACCGGGACTCTGAACACTGGCTCCTGCCCAGACTCTTCATTTACTGCCCCTAACCTCTAACCCCTCTTCATCCTTGTTGCTAACCCTTAATCTGTCTTCTAATACCCTGCACTGCCCCAAAGCCTTCTCTATAAACCTAAAAACACAACTAAGCCTGAATCCTGACTTCAACGTATGTCGCAGCTCAGTGCCATTATGATTCCTATATTATAATATTTAAAAGATTGTCATCACAAATAAACCCTAAACCATGAATGAAAACCTCTATAAAGAAACAGTCCAAGCACAAATGAAGTAATATTTTGCCACCAATCAGAATGTTGACAGATGACCTGGCAAGTTACAATTACTTCATTGCTGTGCCCAATAATTACCATCTTCGTCAATTTGAGGAAACAAATAGGATTCTTCTTGTGATTGGCAGGATGTAATGAATAGTGTGTCATTGGGATCATTGCTGGGGTCTCAAACTTTCACAATTTATATAAATGTGTAGGATGGAGGATAGAAGGTACAATGTAGGCCCAGCCAGTAATTAGAAAAGCTCACAGAATGTTTTTGTTTATAGGAAGGGGAATTGAAAGTAGGGAGCTTATGCTTCAAGTAATGTAGGGCATTAATGTGAAAATATTTGTAATGTATACAGTATTGTTCTTGTTTAAAGAAGGATATAAATGAATTTGAAGCAATTTAGAGAGGTTAACTTATTTCAAAAGGGTGGGTTGTCTTCTGAGGAAAACTAGGTTCATATAATTTTCATATTTCAAAATATGCTTTATTTTAAAAATAACTCCAAAATATGTTAACACAAAACATTGAAATCAAATGTCTTCATGACAAGTTATGTTATTCCATTACTTAACAAAAAAAAAACCTCATCATCAGTTACTCACCATTTAGAAACTTAGTTCATGGGGTTTTAGCACAAATTCGTTTGCAATGGCATGAGATCCTTAAACTATGGACAATCTGTATCTGCTGGAATTTAGAAGAGGGAGAGTTCAAAGTTCGAAGTAAATTTATTATCAAAGTACATATATGTCACCACATACAATCCTGAGATTCATTTTCTTATGGGCATTCACAGTTTATACAAGAAACACAATAGAATCAATGAAAGACCGCACCCAATGGAACAAACAACCAGCAATTGTACACATGACAACAAACTGAAAATACAAAAAGCTGTGCTTAGCCTCATAGTCATATATAAAGGGAGTAGAGTCGTGGGTTAAGCCTTTTGGTGCACCTGTGCTGATGGAGAATGTGGAGGAACTTTTGTTGCCAATCCAACCTGACTTGGGTCTGCAAGTGAGGAAATCGAGAATCCAGTTGCACCAAGAGGTATTGAGGCCTAGGTCTTGAAGCTTATTGATTAGTTTTGAGGGGATGATAGTGTTGAATCCGGAGCTGTAGTCAATGAAGAGCATTCTGATGTATGCATTTTCACTGTCTAGATGTTCCAAAGTTGAGTTAAGAGCCAATGAAATGGGATCCTATGTTGTCCTGTTGTGACAGTAGGCAACTTGGAGCAGATTCACGTCACTGCTCAGGCAGGAATTGAGAAGCAGCTTACTCACAGAGATATACTGTAAGTGCTACTGGATGGTAGTCATTAAGGCAGGTTATCACGTTCTTCTTAGGCACCGGTATAATTGAAGCCTTCCTGAAGCAGGTATGTCCTCAGACTGTCAAAGCAAGAGGTTAAAGATATCTGTGAATATCCTGTCACAATTGTAATGTATTAATTCAAATCCCCTGGTTAACCTTTCAATATGGCCTTGCCCATTGACTCAGAGCAATCCTGTAGCCACACCCTTGCTTCCTGTGAACAGCTCTTTGTTGTCCTTACTTCTGGACCCTTGCTCTTTTGCTTCTGCCTGTTTGAAGGTAGACAGTTTTGACAGAAATATATAAGCTCCCACGGGTTCCTGAAAGGGTGAATGTGGAGAAAATATTTCTTCATGTGGAAAATTAGGCATCAGTTTAAAAATAGTTGTCCACTTAACACAGACATGAGGTGAATTTACAGCTCAGGTCATAAGTGGCTTCCCAAAGTAAGTAGAAGGAGAATTTTTAAACATTTTTATGTCAGTGATAGACAGATTCTTTATCAGCTGGGGTTGAAAGTTAACTGTGCATGAACAAGAGTATGGGATTGAGGTTACACTGAGATTGTTATGATCTTATTAAATAGCAGGTCAGTCTTGTGGAGCTAACTAGCCTACACCTACTCCTAAATCATACACCTATTTCATTGGTAAAGTTGTTGAAGATGGTTGGGGCTGGGACACTGCCATGTGGAACTCCTACAGTAATACTCTGGAGACAGAATCACTTACTTCCAAGAAGCGCAATTATCTTCCCTTTTGTGAGGACTTCTGGTAAGGTGGCGGTGTGCTCAGACGTAGTAGCTTCTGTGGGGCCAACCAAAGGTGTTATTGTCTTTTTAAGATATGTTTTTTTTACAACCTCAAGACCCTGCTGGACATAAAGAACTTAAAGTACTGCAGGTACACCCCCATCAGCGAGTTGCTCATTGACAGAGAAACTGAAGGAGCTGGACTTTGTGTGGATCGTGATACTGCGCGTCAGAGAGATGTTGGAGTGTGTGCATGAAGAAAGTACGCAGTCTAACTATGAGTGATCATTTTAGTTGTTATTCTTGTGATCGCAAGGCTCTGTTGCACACTGTTAATGTGGAATGCTGCAAATCTGTTTCACAGGTTTATTGGTGAACGGTGGGGTCCACAGCAGGGAAGCTGCGTGGCCCTGATTGTAGCGTGGACTAGGCCTCAAACTTCCATGTTGCTTGCATGCAGGCAACCAGGAGAGAGGCATCGGAGTTGGTGCGCTCCACTGGAGTGCTAGAGGCTGTATTCATGTATGGTTGAATGAAAGTTAAACTTGAACTAGAACTTGAACTTGAGATATAGTGCCAACTCTGTTGAGTTTTCCCTTTGATTTACCTTGACTTAATTTTTACTGTACTTCCATAATGTCACACTTTGATATCAAGGGCAATAACCTTTGGAATTATGCTTTTTGGATCATGTTTCTGATGTGGTCAGGAGCCAAATTGTAGTGATAAGACCCAGACTGGGCTTTAGTATGTAACTTATTTGTGGTTAATTGCTGATGGATGACAGGATTGACATTGCCTACTACCACTTGTAACAGCAGATGGAATGTAATCTTCACAAATGTAAGGTAATGCTATAATGAATAATGCCTTGGGGATCTTGGTGTACAAGTCCAAGGATCACAGAAGAAGGTAGCACAGAGAGGCAGAAGGCATATGGAATATGTGCCTTCATTAGCCAGGGTAAGAACATAAGAACAGAGAAGTTATGGAACAACTTAATACAGATAGGTTAGGCCATTACAGCTGTTGCATGGACAGTTCTGCTTTTGCAGGATGGGAAGGATGTGATTGTTCTGGAAGTTTACCAGGAAATTAGATTAGATTAGATTCAACTTTATTTCCATTGTGCCAAGTACAGATACAAAGCCAAATGAAATGCAGTTAGCATCTAACTAGAAATGCGAAGAATAGTGTTATTTACAAAATAACTGTGAATAAAAAGTAAGTGCTAAATATGAAAGTACTAAGACAGTACAATATGGGAGCAATACTGCTTAGCACTGTGATGTGAGGTTCAGCAGGGTCACAGCCTCAGGGAAGAAGCTCTTCCTGTGCCTGCTGGTGTGGGAGTGGAGGCTTCTGTAGCGCCTACCGATGGGAGGAGAGTAAAAAGTCCGTAGTTAGGGTGAGATGCATCCTTGATAATGCTTTTCTCCCTGTCCATGCAGCGTTTATGGTAGATGTTCTCAATGGTGGGCAATTGGGTGCCAGTAATCCGCTGGGCAGTTTTCACCACACGCTGGAGTGCTTTGCGGTCCGATACGGGACAATTGCCATACCACACTGAGATGCAGTTGGTGAGTATGCTCTCAATGGTACAGTGGTAAAAGTCAGTCAGTATCCTGGGACAGAGGTGAGCTTTTTTGATGCTCCGCAGGAAATAAAGGCACTGTTGTGTCTTTTTGCTTAGGATGGAGGAGTTCAGGGATCAGGTGAAATCCTTGGAAATGTGGACACCAAGGAATTTGAAGCTTGATACATGCTCCACTACAGCTCCATTGATGTAGATGGGGACGTGAGTGTGCTCCTAGCATGCCTGAAGTCCACAATGATCTCCTTGGTCTTCTGGGTGTTAAGGGCCAGGTTGTTGTCGGCACACCATGCGACCAGGTGCTGGACCTCGTCCCTGTAGGCCATCTCATCATCCCCTCTGATCAGGCCAACCACTGTGGTGTCGTCTGCGAACTTAGTTATAGAGTCAGAACCATGTGCAGGAACGCAGTCATAGGTGAAAAGGGAGTACAGAAGAGGGCTCAGCAAACAGCCTTGAGGCACGGCGATATTCAGGGTGAAAGTGGAGGAGGAGAGGTTGTCTAATGTAACAGATTGGGGTCTGTTAGTCAGAAAGTCCAAGGTCCAATTGCAGAGGGATGAGCTGATACCAAACTAGTGAAGTTTGGCGATCAGCTTGGAGGGGATCACAGTATTGAATGCCGAACTAAAGTCAATGAACAGCATTCTGACGTAAGAGTTGGGGCTGTCCAGGTGGGTCAGGGCAGAGTGAAGTGCCGTGGAGATGGCATCCTCTGTTGACCTGTTGGTACAATAGGCAAAATCGATGGGGGTCCAGGGTAGTGGGCAGACAGGATTTCAGATGTGATAGAACCAGTCTCTCAAAGCACTTTGCAATGATGGGGGTGAGTGCAACAGGGCAGAAGTCATTCAGGCCCGCGGCAGTGGAATGCTTCAGCACTGGCACAATGGTGGCGATTTTGAAGCTTGTGGAGACAACTGCCTGGGCCAGGGACAGATTGAAAATGTTCGTGAAGACCCTGGCCAACTGCCCTGCATAGATGAGCACATGGCCAGGTATTCCATCCAGACCAGCTGCCTTCCATATATTCACCCTGCTCAGGGTGGCATAAACATCGGAGGTGGAAAGTGAAAGAGGCAGTTCACCGGGTGGGAGATCTGCTTTGAAGGTGACCTCCTTGTTCTCTTGGTCAGAGCGAGCGTAGAATTAATTGAGTTCATCAGGAAGGGAAGCAGAACTGGAAGGGGGCACAGTACTAGGTGGTTTGAAGTCTGTAATGACCTATATGCCATGCCACAGGCGCCAGGGGTCCGAGGAGTTGAAATGATCCTCGATTCTCTGTTTGTATGTGTGTCTAGCGTGAGAGATTCCCCTCCTCAGGTTGGCACTGGCTGAGCTGTAAGCCTTCTGGTCTCCAGATCTGAAGGCTGAATCTCTGGCTTTGAGCAGGAGGTGAACCTCTCTGTTCAGCCATAGTTTTGGATAGGCTGGGTTTGTTACCCTGGAGTGAAGGAAGCTGAGGTGGTGCATGACTGGGATGTACAAAATCACACATAGACTGTATAATTAGAAATAATAATTCCTAATTTCAATAATTAGTAACTTTTCCCCATTGTTGTGGTGCAGAAAACCAGAGGGGTAAAAGGTTTAGAGAGAATCTGAGGAAGATGGCAATATGAATCTGGAATGCTTCACCTAAGTGGGTGCTGGGGATGGAGACTCACAACATTTAAGAAGTATGTGGAGAAACACCTGAATTGCCAAGAAATGAAAGGCTACAGACCACTTTCTAGAGGATCATATTAGTGCAGATGGATATTCTATGATTGGCATTGACAGGTGTGGGCTTATTTATTAGACTCCGTGACTCTAATTTTTTTCTGGTTTGCAGCCATAACATTACTTGAATAGGGTTGCCTGGCCAAGCTGTAGGAATGTTGCTGTTGTTACTTGGACATTAGTAAATCACATGATTTTTCACAATAACTTTATCATTTTATTGTCAAATTCCCAAGGATTGCTTAGTTATTTTTTTCCACATTCTAGATTTAGTTAATTATTTACATTTATATTCCCTAACTGACACTGTGGGATTCAGATCCATATATAGTTGATTCAGGTTAATTGGGACACATTGGGATCATTACATTTTGGCCCAGTTAAGGGCTGCCCCAATTTGCTGAAGTTTCATGGAAATTGTTGAAACTACCATTTAACTGAGAAATAATTATGTATTTCTATAAAATACAGAACAAATTAGAACACTACCAATACTATACAGTACTATATTTCTTAAGCATGGTGTAGTGTCCAACAGCCATATGAATACACATGACAGACGCTAATTAGAAGCAGTACAATAACAGTCTCCTGTCCCAATTAAGTGGAATAGTGCCCCAAATAGAGGAAGGGAATCCCAACTATTTTCTCAATTAATTTTTGTTCTTTGAGTTGTCCCAGCTAAGTGCTACCCCAACTAACCAACGGACAATTAACCGAAATCCACAACATTTGGATCAATGGTTCAAAACTTTGGATGCTAATTCAATAGATGAAGCTCTATTCTATCCTAACATAATAAATAGCAAGAACTTAAAAAGAACTGCATTCCTAGTTATTAATAATTCAAGATCAGTTCTTGCCTCCAGTTTAAGTAAGTAAATGGAACTTGAATTTAGTCCCTGTTAAAAAATCTTTACAAAGAATGTTTTATATATTGTATGCTAATTAATTATAAACCACTTTTCTAATTATATGTTTATTTTGTGTCAGAAAACTGGTAAAAATCAAATTTTGGTTTCTTTAACATTGTGAAGGCCTGATATTCAACTAATAAATAGTGGTCCTGGTCCCATACTCTTCTCCTTATACAGTACATGCTTCCATTAGGAGACATTAGAGAGCATAAACTTCATTTCCACAGTTAATGCAGGTGACACACAATTGTATGTATATCTCCATTGAGCCTGATGATGTATGGCTGCAATAAACAAATGGATGAGTAACGATTTTGTAAAGCTAAATGAAAATAAAACTGGAATACTTTTGGTTGATCCCAAAGCCAAAAGAGATAAATTTCTGTATAAACTTGAGAACTTGGCCCCCCTGTAACATCAGAAGTAACTAGCTTGGGTGTTACCTTTGATTTAGATTTAACTTTGAAATCCCACATAAAGAAAGGGACCAGAGCAGCATTCTTACACTTGAGAACATTGCAAAGATATGTTTGTTTCTGTCACGTGATGATGGTGGAAAAAAACCTCAGCATAACAGTAAAGGTGTGAACCAGGGCATTACAACTAATTCATGTCCTTATATTAAATAGATTAAATAACTGCAATGTACAGACCTTCCAAAGCAATCTATTGACAATATTCAACTCATCTGGAATGCTGCTGCTAGACTTTTAACCAAAACCAGGATGAGGGAATATATCACTCCAGTACTTGCTACCCTGCATTGGCTTCTTGTATCTTTTAGAATTGATTTTAAGGTCCTTGTTTTTAAAGCTCTTAATGGTTTGGTACATCAATCCTGCGAAAGCTCTCAAGTCTTCTTCCTCCAGTATCTTAACTTTAAACAATTTCCCTCAAAAGATAATTGGCAGGTCAGTTTTTTTAAACTACGCTCCTGAACTGTGGAATTCAATACTGTACCTAAAATTATAATGGATGTAGACTCAGTTGGCACTTTTAAATGTCAGCTCAAAATCTATTTATTTAACCTTGCTTTTAACTAACATCTTTTTGTCTTTTATTTACATATTTTTATTTTTATTCTTCATTTCATTTTCAAATTTGTACTTTTATGCCATTGTAAAGTACTTTGAATTAGATCATTTATATGAAAAGTGCTCTATTAAGTTATTATTATTAAAAAGACATAGAAATTGACAATCCTCTTACTGTTTATATTTTATTCAAACAATCTTTGCCTTATAGACTAAATTTCCCAAATCAATTCCATCGTCTTTGTTCTAGGCATAATTTGTATATTCATATCATAAATTTTATTCTGTTTTGTAGTAAACTGATCCATTGAGACCCATTTCACTGAACAATTACATCATTACTAAATTCATTGCTCATATGATTGATTTGTAATGTTGGAAAACTAATTTGAAAACACAAAAATGCATCCAATTGGAAAATAATTGAATATTTTAATTGAAAAATTATACACTAGAAACTGTAATGCATAAAATCTCTTGGGTTAATTCATTTGGATTTATAAACTGATTTTCAGTTTTCTGATCTTTATTTTATGCAGCACATCTCAAAGCCTTGCACCAGCTTATGTTATGGTTGCCAGTCGGCATTCATTTGGAAATGTACAAATCCTGCAGAATTGTGATCATGTTCATATTGTTTGTGTGTTCTTAATTTATTAATCATCCTTTTCCAGCACTAAATAGAATCAGCTTTCATCACTCTGTTGATCTTGTTCAAGGAGCAGATTTACCAAATTGCTAATTGCACAAGCTCGCAGTTTGTGGTCATCAAATGTTCTGTTGATTTGAAAACCTCAATATTTGAAATTATATTCATTTTGATCCTTCAATAGCATTTTTGAAGTGAATAAAGACAGCAAAGTCGGAAGTTTTATCCAAAAAGTATATAATCAATAGCTTCTGAGATGTTGAAACTTAAGCACTAACTCAAAATAGATGAAAGTGAATTGGCAGTCCATTTAACATCTCATTTGATTTTTTAATCTATAGAAGTCAAATAAAGGTAAAATGAGGTCCCAAAGTGCATTCATCCATTTTGTGTTAATGCTATACACTAATTCTACACCAGTTTGAACTATTTATTCCCTTATAAGGATAATTTGGTTATATTCCAGATAAACAATAGGGTTAGTCCTACTCATATCGAAATTAGGCAATATGATTTTATCCCATTTTACATTACTTTATTTGACATTCTCAGGTCTCTAGCTTGTTCTCTGTTCTCACTGAGTGAGAGAAAAGCAACTAACTTTTGCTAGTGACTCATAGACTAGCTAATAAAAAGGGCCAAAGGAAAAAATTTTGAGAGTTTTTGAATTCTCTGGGAGTATCTGGGAGTACAGTTAGACGAGAAGCTAGACTGGACTGCCAACACAGATGCCTTGTGCAGGAAGGCTCAGAGTCGACTGTACTTCCTAAGAAGGTTGGCGTCATTCAATGTCTGTAGTGAGATGCTGAAGATGTTCTATAGGTCAGTTGTGGAGAGCGCCCTCTTCTTTGTGGTGGCGTGTTGGGGAGGAAGCATTAAGAAGAGGGACGCCTCACGTCTTAATAAGCTGGTAAGGAAGGCGGGCTCTGTTGTGGGCAAAGTACTGGAGAGTTTAACATCGGTAGCTGAGCGAAGGGCGCTGAGTAGGCTACGGTCAATTATGGATAACTCTGAACATCCTCTACATAGCACCATCCAGAGACAGAGAAGCAGTTTCAGCGACAGGTTACTATCGATGCAATGCTCCTCAGACAGGATGAAGAGGTCAATACTCCCCAATGCCATTAGGCTTTACAATTCTACCGCCAGGACTTAAGAACTTTTTAAAAGCTATTATTAATGCTTTTTGAGATAGTGATTTAGATGCATATCATATTCTTTACTGAGTTAAGTATTGTATGTAATTAGTTTTGCTACAACAAGTGTATGGGACATCGGAAAAAAGTTGAATTTCCCCATGGGGATGAATAAAGTATCTATCTATCTATCTATCTTCTTCTTTGTGGGGTAGTGAGCCTTTGATCAGGTTACTAACTTCTGAGAACAGTAACTAACTTTTTAAATAATAAAGTTGCCCTTCACCACCCATAGAGAAAGAACTCAGAAGCTCTCATCATTTTCTCCCATAGTATTTTTATTACCTAGTCGGAGTTTTTTGTTTTTCTGTCTCTTAAGAGAACAGAAAAGAAGTGGTAGTCTGGCAGAGAAGTCTAAGGCCCTAGTTTAAAGCTGTAGTCCCCACTGATGTTGCCAGTGTTCTCCACCGTCATCATGTGTGTTCCTATTCTGCCATGGCAGGTCATGTCTCACAAGCCTGACTGACTTATTCAAGGAAGTGACAAAAGAAATTAATGAAATCAGAGAGGTATAATGTAGTGTATATGGATTTTAATAAGGCCTTCGACAAGGTTCCCTACGATAGATTCATTCAGACAATTAGGAAGTGTGTGTTCTAGAGAAATCAGGCTGTGTGAATTTGGAATGAGCTAGGTCAGAGAAGGAGGGTGGTAGTAGATGAAGAGTGTTTTGCCTGGTGGTCCATGACTAGTGGTGTTCCAGAGGGATCTGTTTTGGGACCCCTGCTCTTGTGAATTTTATGAATGACTTGTGTGTGGACATGGAAGGGTGAGTTAGTAAGTTTGCAGATGACTCAAAGGTTGGTGGTGTTTGGATAGTGTAGAAATTTGTCGTAGGTTACAACGGGACATTGATAGGATGCAGAGCTGGGCTGAGACGTGGCAGATCTAATTCAATCTGGAGAAGATTTAAGTTAATACAGGTGTATAGTGTATTGGCCTTCAACTCTGGTTAGTCCAACTAAGAATAATATATTCAGGTATTGTTGCCTCATATAAAAAATATGGAAACTTCAGAGAGGATGCAGAGGAGATTTATTTACTTGCCTGGATTAAAGAGCATGTCTTATGAAGATACACTGAGCGAGCTAGAGCTTTTGTCTTTGGAACGAAGGAGGATGAGAGGTGACTTAACGGAGTTGTATTAAGATGATACGAGGTATAAATAGGGTTGTCAGCCAGCACCTTTTTACCAGAGCGGCAATGGCTAATACAAAAGGACATTATCTAAGGTAATTGGAGGAAAGTATGAAGGGATGTCAGAGGTAAGTTTTTACGCAAAGAGTTGTGAGTATGTGGAATGCCCTGCTAGGGTTGGTGGTAGAGACAGATAACATTAGGGACATGTAAGTGACTCTTAGTTAAGCACATTGATGAAGGAAAAATGGAGGGCTATATGGAAGAGAAGAGTTAAAGTGAGCTTAGAGTAGGTTAAAAGGTTGGCACAACGTTGTGAGCTGAAGGTCCTGTACTGTGCTGTACCTCTCTATGTTCTGCGTTGTAAGGAGGCGATCTAAAAATGTCAAAAAAATTAACTTATAAATAATTTATTTGGGGGCAAGCTATGTAAACACATAGAATGAGGGAGAAAGGGAAAAACACATATAGTAATACAGTTAGATGACGTGGAGGAAGAAGGAAGCTTGTACTGAGCATACAAATCAGATTGAAGCAGTTAAATCAAATTACCTCTTTCTATGTTGCATGATCCCTGTAATTTTATGTAATTTAGCAACTTTTACAAAAGCACTTTAATTAGTAACTACTTTATTATTTCAGAACTAAAAATTCCATGGGGTATTTTTTATATGGCAGAACACTTCTATAGCAGCAATTCTGCCTATTGAAATTACATGTGTGTAATTTTAATGAAGTGTGCATAAATCACTTCAGCTCTGCATTACATTCCAAGATCACGAAGGGGAAAACTTAGATTATGCGTCAAACCATGAGTCATCCAATTGTACACTTTTTAAAAATTTTGATTAAATTAATAATTTTGAAATGAACAAAGTTATTGATGTTGAAAAGAAAAGTTATGCATTGCTTGTGGGTTAATGAAAATACAAGGATTTCATAAAAATCGCAGAAAATACTTTTCAAAAATCATGGTGCTTTTTAAGTCTGATGTGAATAACATTCCTGTATTTTGCTTTACAACATTTTTGCCACATTGAAGTTCTTCATAATTCAAAGTTGTTGTTGGTGTATACTAATTAATGATGAGTTCTGCATAATGTTTTGCTAAAGATGCAAATATTTTTGTTTACAGATGTCTTCTAGCACCTCCATGGATAAAACGGCATACATGCAAACACTGAGATGGGCTGTCTGGAATCCATTCATGGGACCCTGCACCTCTGATGTAACAGTACCACTTCAGGGTGGACCTTCACCTAACCCAAGCAATTTGCTGGTTTACAAAACTCCCTCCACAGAGATGAGTTCAGATGAGGTAGGTGCTCTCTGGTCTGTACTATGAAGTTACCTATCCTGATCGTTTTTCGTAATCATCAACCTGCTGTGTGCTGGAGAGGCTCTTGAGTTACCTTTGGAATTCTGAACTACTGATCACAGATCTGTACTGTCATAGCTATTTACTTACGACCTCAGTGATGCTGTTTGGAGACCTACCAATTTAAAATAGGTAGTGAAAGTATGATATGCAGTTTTTAAATAAATTTTAATTTTCTAAACAGTAATGTCCCTTGTCCTAGATTTAAGCAGTCAACACTAAAGGAAAGAACTACTTGTATTCTTGCACCACTTTTTATGACCTCAGGATATTCTGAAGTGTTTTATGAAATGTGAAGTACATTTAAAGTGGAGTCACTGTTGTAAGATAAAAAAAATTCAACAAATCATCTGCCTACTGCAGGGTCTTAAGTTAATTCAATAGTTCGGTTGTTCCATTTAATATCAGAGAATGTATATGATATACAACCTAAAATTCTGACTCTATGCAGACATCCTTGAAACAGAATTAAATCCCCCAAAGAATGACAGAAAGACGCAAGAACCCCAAAGCCCCTCGCCCTTACATACAAGTAGCATCAACCCTCACCCCTCCCTCTTCCCCTCTCATATTATTCTAGCATAAAGCATCAGCATTCGCACCACCCACCATGCAAGAGTCCTTCAAATACTAACTGTTCATTCCAGTATTTCAATATTCCACAGTCTCTCTCTCTCTCTCTCACAGCGAAAGGGGAGACAACAGTCGCTATTTCGATGTTACGGTCAGTCTGAAGCCTCCCTTTTTATTTCAAGTTCCCCGACTTGAGAATTGCCAAATCAATTGCCAAGTGCTGGGCCCACCAACAGCCGTTCTCACTGTCTTTGATGTTGCAGTCCCCACTACGCTTCAGTACGTGACACCGACGAGAATTTGTCTGCACAGGGCCGCGCGGGCCCTGAAGTTGCCTGACTTCAGGCCAAACCTGGACACACCGAAACACAGCCAATCAGCGAGCTCTGAGAATGGGAACACACGCTGTGCAGAACTGCAGTGCTTGAGTGCCACTGTAGATCAAAGATCCCGAAGGAATCCCACCCACCATGAAAAGGAAAGCAGGGACTTTAGAATAGGAAAAATTCAATTGTTTCACTAATGAGCTGGGAGAAGTTGCTCTCTGGTGCCATCTCTAGCTCCACCCACTCCTATAGTGATGATAAGATTAACTGTTTTAGTAATATTGATTGACAGACACAGATTAGCAAGATCCTTGGGAGAACTCCCCTTTTCTCTTTTTTTTGGTATTCATTTTATTATCCACATATGTCACTGCCTTCAGTAATAGAGGAAGAGAACTAGGCAATATGATACTAGATCTAGTTGGGAATACATTTGAAATTTGATTAAACAACTTTCAGAAGCAGTAATAATGAGATGACCAGTTTAGATTAGATAGACAATAACAACCCTGCTGAAACCCTCATGTTTCTCGGCCCGAAACATCGACTGTACTCTTTTCCATTGATGCTGCCAGGCCTGCTGAGTTCCTCTTACATTTTGTGTGTATTGCTTGGATTTCCAGCATCTGCAGATTTTCTCTTCTTAATAATAATAATAATAATAATAATAGGAAAACCAGTTCAGTAATTGTGATTGAGCAATGAGCAATAATCATAGAATCATACAGCACAGAAACAGGCCTTTCAGCCTTTGTGCATTCAAACAAAGGTGTCTTCCTGAGTGTTCCCATTTATTTGCATTTGGTCCATAGCCCTCTAAATCTTTCTGATCTTTTAAACATTGTAGTTGTATCCCCCTCTACCACTTCCTATGACAGCTTATTCCAAATACCCACAAGTCTCTGTTTAAAAAAAAAACTTGATCATCAGGTCTCCTTATGTCCGCAAGATCCTTAAGAGTATGCCCTTTTTCTCCTTTTTAGAATTTATGTTATTCTTTGGCATAAGTCCCTGGCTTTAGCAGTAGAAGCCTGATCTTGTTGTCAAGCCAACTCAATGCACAAATGTTTTCAAGAAAGTTCAGGCCATCAGAACTTTGGATATTGCTATTCTCTAGACTGGGAGACCTGATACCTTGTTGAGCAGTCTCACTGTTTTTAAATTATTAAATGTTGTTGGACCAGGAATCAGATCTGGAACAGGTAGAATTAAAATAGAGATGAAATAAACAGATCCAGTTGTGAAGTTTGAATGGAGAGTTTACTTTCTTGTATACTGTCGCAACCAGGTGACCTGCACATAATCTCTAGAAAGTTCACCCACATTGTACAACTGTGACATTCCTTCTTGGTTTCTACTTTGACAAATTATTACGTTTGTTTCCAGTTTAGTGTCAAAGGCTGTTCCATTCCCTTGGAATCAGCTGTTTATTTGTGTTTTTTAAAACTTTATTTAAGGGGGTGGAAATACGAGATCCCAGTTCTCAATAATGTGGATTTCCTGATAATGAGCCTTAAGTCTCAAAAAATGTTCAGATCTGATTCCTGATCTATTATCATTAAGTCACTTTTGAAAGGAAAGCCAGTGTTGGTACCAGAGAAGGTGTCTGTGTCCTAGGTAATAAAAGGAAAATGCCTCAACTTTGCCAAATCTTGAAAGCATTTGTATGAGATAAAGATCAGGCTCCGCTTTTGCTGCTCTTCATACTGATCAGTGTAACGTTGTCTAGATGTCCATGTGTAGAAAACTCCAAAGAGAGGATATTAGATAGCTGCTGTTACTTAAGCAAATTATATTGAAACAGTTCAGTTAGCTGGTATGCTAATAAGACAGACATGGGAAGTTACTAATTATTAATAAATTCCGTCAGGTACTTGTATGAAGTTTCTTTTCTTGGAGTATAAAATTGCTGTTGTGACTCATTGGTCAACCCAAACAATGTAGGTACATTAAAATACAGAAGCTAAGTGTATGGATGAAAAGGAAGAAGCTAGGAAGATGTGATAGACAGAGATGAAACAGACTGTATGGTACATGAACCCCTGTGTGAACTCATTGGGCTCTATCATCTGTTTCTGTGCTGTCAATTCTGTCTAATTCTCCAGCATATGTTGCAATCTTTGGCAACTATGGAAAGAAAACCTGGAAGAAAAGTGTGATAAGAGCCTTGGGCTGGAACAGATTTGGATGTGCACCTATTGCTGTAACAAATGGCTACTTTTTCCTGAGTGTGAAACTGGATTAAAATCTGGGAATACTATTCCACTTGAAAAAGTTGTTTGAACAAAATGGAAGCTTTTGCTTTTACCAAGAAAAGTTTAAGAAGTCAGTGGTGCACTCCGCACACTCAGCAACAAAACTAATGTCATGAGCCACTTTTAACTTGGCAAGAATGTTCATTTTTTAAAGAATTTATAACGGATTGTATTACTGTTAAATCTGTGCCACACAATGATATCCTGCTGTCCTTATTTATTTAGAATGTGTAAATTTCTTATATCCGTAAATTTCTATCAAAGGCATTAAGATAATGATCTGGCAATTTTCTCATGCAGTGTAATGCTTTTGTGTGCCATTCACTGGAATTTAATCTGAAACCCAATTGCTAAATGTCGCGAGGCTCTTAATGACAGGCTTGTGTGATTTGCCAAATTTGTGCCGTGGTTCTTTTGTTATACTTGTGTAAAGTTAATTTAAGGCAAGGAAATTGCATGGATCACTCATACAGAAATGATTCTTGCCTTCAGTTGAGAAGTTCAGTTCTTAAAATATTATTTTGTCTGAGAAATTAATTTTCCTTGGCTTGAAATCTTAATGTGGATTCTCACTTGCCTGCTCTATATTGATCTCCCACCTGCTGGTGTTACTTGGCCAAATCATTGCTTACCTGTGTTTCACCCACCATACAATAAATATCACACCCACTGCATTTACAATATGATTCATTATTCTATATATTGTGAACATTATAAATTGATTCATTCAGAGATCTCACTCTGCTTGATATATAACTTGGCTGTAGGCTCAACAGAAATGTTTTAATGGGAAAATCAATTTATCAACATTCTGAAAAGTTGGTAATTGGGTTTTTCTGTCATGATGATACTTACAAATCTTGTTGGCTGCACACCTGAGAGACTTAGAACAGAACAAATTGTAATTGCATACTGTGGTGTTTGTATGAAAAACATCTTCTGTGCTTCCTTTCAGCTCACATCCTGTGTTAAAAGTCCATCACAGAAACCTTTAGTTTTCCTCAGCATGCTGGGGTTGAAGGTTAAAATAATATTTTGTTGGTTTACCATGAGTTAAATTATATATTATTATCAATAAAATTTATTTTTGAAATGAAATTACTTACTTTAGAAGTTCCAAGCAAGCCTTTAAAACCTTCATCCACCACTGGGTCCATTACTTCTTATTGCACACAAAATGCCGGAGGAACTCAACAGGTCAGACAGCATCTATGGAAAGGAATAAACAGTCAACATTTTGGGTCAAGACTATTTAGTGTGTGTTGCCTTCATCTAGCATCTGCAAATTTTCTTGAGTTTATCGGTCCATCACTCCTCCCTGCCATGCTTTATGATGACACTGATTCTGATAATGGTAAAATGTTGCTGCCACTGGAGGCATGTAAATTGGTGTTGGACCCACTGCACAGTCTCAGATAAAAATATATATTAGGGTGCTAAAAGAATTTATAGAGTCTTGTTTCTAATCATACCACTATAATGTATAACCAAAAGATTTGTCCCACCTGGCGGCTTGGCTTAACCTCATATCAGCAAAACAAATTCTGAGATCATTATCTCAGTATACTTCATGAGTTCTTCCCATGAGCAAATTAACTGATTGTAAAATATTCTTGAGTCATCTTGGGCAACACATAGATCCACGTTAAAAGAAAATGTTTATTTTCCAATTCTATTGGGTGATATGGAAATGAGTGGAGTGAACTTGTGGCATCAGCTGGCATTGTAGAATGACAGGAAATGACTTTATTCGGATAGGTCAATTTTATTGTGATAGAGTGAAAATCTGGACAACAGTATCTAAGTAAATTAAGTTCAACAGCAATTGCAAAGTTCAGCTCTAGCCACTATAACATAGCTCACTTTTTTGGCATTTAATGCCTCCCCCCACCCCTTAAGCATTTCCCATTTTCGTCACTGGTGCACCATGATATGCATGCAGCAACTCCCTTAGGCTTCTTTCAGCAGTATCCCTCAAACCTATGACCTGTGCCATACAGAAGTATCAGGCACAAATAAATGACACCATCTCCAAGTTGCACATCATTGTAACTTATACACATGTCTCTATTCTTCCAAAATCCTGTAACTCACCACCTAAAACACTGTGGGACTGTCTTTAGAGGAACCAATATAACTCATAACCACTATCTTCAGATCAATTAAAACAGGCAATCAATTTTATAAATGCGAGGTTTGTGTAAATGGGAAGTAAATCTCAGAAAGTTAATTCTCTATTTTTAGGTGAAACAGGTGGAATCAGGTACTATTACCTTTCACTTTTCATGCCGTGGAGATAGGCGTGCGAGCCTTGGTTCTGAACAGCTAGCAAATATGCCTGAGAAAAAATCCCAAATGTCTTCAGCATCCAGTAAGTTACTTGCTAAATGCTTCAGAAGGAATTTTCTTAGGAGCTTTTTGAACAATTAGTATGCTTGTAGCACAAGTTATACAACATGTGCAATAATTTTTTTCTAACCATATATTTCAGAATACAGTTTCAAATCTCAATCAGGAACAGGAAAATGAAATGCCTGTATCTTTTCATCATAATTTTTTTCTTCCATAATGTACCTTCCTGTGCTTCATATCAAATATTTTTGATGATAATCTTGTTAAATATCTTGGCATGTTTTCTTGCATCAGATGGTTTGTACTAGTGCAAGTTGTTATGAAATACGGCAATAAAGAATGTCAGAGTGGCAGTTGATGAAAAGTTCAGTAAACACAAAGTATGCTGCAGATGCTGTGGTCAAATCAACACATACAAACAAGCTGGATGAACTCAGCAGGTTGGGCAGCATCCATTGAAATGAGCAGTCAACGTTTCAGGCCGAGGCCCTTCGTCAGGACTGAAGAAGGAGGGGGCAGGGGCTCCATCAAGAAGGTGGGGGGAGGGTGGAAAACCAATCAGAGGAAAGATCAAGGGGTGGGGGAGGGGAAGCCGGGAGGGGATAGGCAGGAGAGGTGAAGAAGGAATGTAAGGGGAAAGCACTATGGGTAGTAGAAGAAGGCAGAATCATGAGAGAGGTGATAGGCAGCTAGAAGAGGAGACAGAGTGAAAGTGGGATGGGGGAAGGGAGAGGGAGGGAATTACCGGAAGTTGGAGAATTCGATGCTCATACCAAGAGGCTGGAGACTACCCAGACGGTATATGAGGCGTTGCTCCTCCAACCTGAGTTTGGCCTCATCATGGCAGTAGAAGAGGCCATGTATGGACATATCCGAATGGGAATGTGAAGCAGAGTTGAAGTGGGTGGCGACCGGGAGATCCTGTCTGTTGTTGCGGATGGTTGCCACCCACTTCACATTCCTGGGCATACGGAGCTGAAATAGCTAGCTCCAGAGGGCACAGTTTTAAGGTGCTTGGAAGTAGTTACAGAGGAGATGTCAGGGGTAAGTTTTTTTTTATGCAGAGAGTGGAGAGTGTGTGGAATAGGCTGCCAATGATGATGGTGGAGGTATATACAATAGGATCTTTTAAGAGACTCCTGGACAGGTACATGGAGCTTAGAAAAATAGAGGGCTATTGGTAACCTTAGGTAATTTCTAAAGTAAGTATGTGTTCGGCACAGCATTGTGGGCTGAAGGGCCTGTATTGTGCTGTAGGTTTTCTATGTTCTATACTGGATTATGGAAGAGCTAGCAAATGGATATCCACATGGATAGTCATGTGATGTAAGATGTCTTAATAAGAAAACTAGGGAGGCATGAGTGATTTGCAAAATGTCTTTGACACCTGGAAATACAAAATTATAAATAACTCAAATTATGGCATAGGTATTAAGACATGAACTAAAACAAACCAAGGATTAACATTAGTTTAGGAGAGGGAACATTGAGAACTAGGTAAGTTATACAAAACTTTTATGGCTGCATTGTGCAGAATTTTGGTTGCCATACTTTACATGGGAGATAGAAGCAGTGCAAAAAAACTCTAAGGATGTTATCAAATCTGCGAGGTTATACCCGTCAGCAGAGGGCAATAAAAGAAGACGCAGGTGCCTACAAAATTGTGATTGATTTTGCTGAGAGCTGTTTTGAACCACACACTATGCACAAAAATCAATCTGTCCCCTGTGCTGGTTTAGAAGGTGAATATATTCCATTTTATGTTCTTTGGCTCATGTCCACTTATGGAATTAATGTGTTTTTCTGTCTGGTGAAGACAGGTTCATTGTGATTTACAGTGCAAATTGTAATAACTAGAATTCTTCCACTAATATTAAATTTAGGCACATTGTGGAAGTATTTGGGAAAGGGTTAAATACCTGCAGAAGATGGGAATGAGAAAACCTCATCAATACTTGGAGTATTTTCAACAGTTTTGGACCCCATATCTCAGAAAGGATGTGTTGTCATTGGAGAGAGTCTAGAGGAGGTTCACGAGGATAATTCTAGGAATGAAAAAGTTAACATGTGAGAAGCGTTTGGCAGCATTGAGCCTGTACTCACTAGAATTTAGCAGAATGTGGGGGGTGGATTTTATTGAAACCTACTGATTGTTGAAAGGACGATAGGGTGGATGTGGAGAGGATGTTTCCTATGGTGGGGGTATAAAGAACGAGAGGGCGCAGCCTCAGAATGGAAGTAAGGAGGAATTTTTTTAGCCAGAGAGTAGTGAATCTGTGGAATACTCTGCCACAGACTGCTGTTGAGGCCTAGTCTGTGGGTATATTTAAGGCAGAAGTTGATCATTTCCAGATCAATCAGGGCATCAATGGATGTAGTGAGAAGGTAGATGTATGAGGTTGAGTAAGATCTGGAATCAGCCATGATGGAATGGTGGAGAGGTCTTGATGGGCTGAATGGTCTAATTCTGCTCCTATGTCTTATAGTCTTATGGTCTAACACTCAGGGAAACCAATGTGTCGATTACATTTCGATCAATGACACTATTTTGCATGATTCATCAATGGTATGAAACATCCGATATGATTGAACACGTTTCTTTTATATTTAGTGAGAAGAGCCTCAGAATCTTCTGGACCTCAACAAGGGACAGGGGTGAGTGATCTTAATGGTTATTTGAAACATTGTATTTCCTCCATCCTCATGTAACAGAAATAAGTAACAAAAATACAGAATTTCAGATTTTTAAACTCTCTGTGACCAGCAGCATTCTCAGCCAAAGCAACCAATTGACACACACCGGTGACATTGGTAGCCACTCCATCAGCAGGTGTTCTTTGGTCGAAAATCCACTTGTCGAGGGTTAGTGCCAGAATCACAGAAGACAGCAAGAAAGTGGAGGGTAGACAATCATGCCTTTGTATTCTTTATTCTACTGCCTCTTTCCATCAGACATTGGAACATCTTGCAGCTCTGTTCCTCTCATGTATAATATCTGGATTTTAATCTTACCCTTGAGTAATATTCCTGTTAGTTTCACAGCAGTCTGTACCCTGACTTAGGATGATTCATTAAATTGTGAAGTTTTTGACTCCAAAATAGTTCAGTAGGAAGTACTTACTTTTCCTCACCACCTGAGTAACAGTTGGAAGAACTAATATGCTTGTTGACATATTTGTATTTTCATGTGTTTAAGAGAAACATGACCTACCTGAAGGAATATAATGGGTGTTGTGCTGTACAAAAAAAGTTACCAATATAAAGAGCATCGAGGTCAGAAGTAAACATGGATGATGGAATTGATGGCTTTGTGGCCATGTTTGTGGATGATACGGAGGGACAGGTGGTATTGTGGAAGCAGAGAGGCCACAGAAGGACTGATTCCCCCACTTTGAATCCCATATTAGAGATTCTGCAAAATAGCTGGCTACCGAAAACATAGATTAGGAAAATGGGCAAAGAAATAGCAGATGAAATGCAGTGTCAGAAAGTATATGGTCATGCACTTTGGTAGAAGAAATAAAAGTGTAGCCTATTTTCTAAATGGAGAGAAAATTTTAAAACATTTGAGGTGCAAAGGGATTTAAGAGTCTACGTGTAGGATTCCCAAAAGGTTAACTTGCAGGTTGGGTCAGTGGTGAGGAAAGCAAATGCGATGTTAGCATTGATTTTGAGAGGACTAGAATATAAGTGCAAGGATGTAATGTTGCGGCTTTATAAGGTGTGGACCAAATGATCTAATTCTGCTCCAAATCTTATGGTCTTATGGCCTAACTTGGCAGAACCAGAACCATTAAATGTCCTTTTTAATGCTTTCTTGCACCAATCATTTATTAATATTACTCTTCATCCTTTAATGTTCTTAAGTGAGAAAACATAATCGCAGGCTTTAACTTGCATCATCTTGTGAACTGGTTTTTTGTCTATTCCACAAACGTGTGAACTATATTCAAGGCATCTAATAGTACAGAAGTCACACCTGGCTCTGTTTTCAATTGGCGTACACATATATGGACTTCCAACAAGGACTTTGAAGCCCACACTAGAGATTCTGCAAAACAGCTGGCATACATTTGTTACATACAAAAAGTCAGTCCTCGTGCCTCATGAGAACAGTTATGTTAATTTGAAAGGACTAAAATCAAGAACAACGAAGACAAGTTGCCTGAATTAGTTCATCCTTGCACAGTGATCTTAATGTTCCAATTGAGTGACTTCACATTTTTGCCTTGTGTGCTTGAAGGTCAATTCCATGCACAAAAAAATAGCCTGTGTGAAGGAGCATTCATTAATATTGGTCGTAAAGGGTTAAGCTATCCCTGTCTTCTAATTCTGTGTGTAAAGTCCTGTTTATTGCTTTTTTAATCTTGGACTCTGATCCATTTGCAGGTTTGACTATGAATCCCAATAAAGAGTACAAAAATAAATTTAAGAAGATTCCTAATAAAATTTTGGGCTTAATGTGATGGATCTAAGATTACACTTATACTATGTTTTGCTGAGAATCCTTTTAATAGAAAAAGTTATGGACACCGGGCTTCAGGAAGGATATTTTGCCCTTGGGAGGTTATGGTACTGAATTTATCAGCATTGGTGAACTGAAATTGATAGATTTCCTAGTAGTTAGGGAACTAAGGTACTTCAGAAAATTAAAATATTGGTCTCATGTGAACTAACTGAATAGCCCGAAGAGCTAAATAGCCTTTTCCTGTTCACACCTTCCTTCCTTTGTCCTTTCTAATTATTGCTTTTCGTGTGTAAGCATATCAGAAGCTTTTTGATAGATCATTGTGGTTGTATTGTAAGTTTTGTAAAATAGAGATTAGTAAAGCAGAATGTTCTTCAGAACTCATTGTGACTGTTAGTGACTCAATTTATGTTCAACTCTAATCGACTGGATTATTTACATGGAACAGAAATGAGACTACTCATTGGGAAGTTGCCTACAATTGGAAGGGGGGGGGGGTTACTCTTCTTTTTCAGTGATTGGGCTTGTTTCCAACGATCCATTCATGGACAATTGATTCTTTCATAATGATAGCTAATGCTTGTAGATTTCTTCCAAGTTTCCTCATTGTTCTGAGATAATGTCATCTGTCCTCAAGAATTTAATTATTTTCACCCTGTTTAAAATTTTTACCCCATTTATGATGAAATCATTATTATTGCTTCTGATTTCTTTGTCTGTTGATTCAAATATTCCCTCATCAATTATCAGGGGAAATGCTAATTCAAAATGTTTACTGCATTCTGCACTTCCTCACTTGCAAGTCTGCTTGTATCTTTTACTGATTTTCTCCCCTTCCTTGACTGACAGCTATAGGATGGAAAGAGAGACCTCTGAATGATGATTTAGATCCTACTTGATTACTTTTGTGATCAGTTGTGACATTAAGTATGATGACCCTGGGAAGGCCTAAGAAACGAAAAGCTGCAGAGTGACAACAGAATAAAAAGATTCTAGATTTGATTACGAGTCTGTGCTGAATGAGCTGAATTTGGCTATGAAACAATTGGAGTGCAACAGATTGTCACCCATTGCTGCTCTTTGTTTGGAAGAACAGAAACAAGCTAACCTACAAGACAAATGGAGAGTGTTTCCATGAATCTGGAGCTAAGTTACTCCAGCCTTGGTCATTGAGACGTAGTATAATTGCAAATACACAGCTTTAATGAGAACTTCATACCATCGTCAATATGTTCATTGAAGTGTTCAGGAGAATAAGCCTTTCAAAGATTATGAAAGGCATCTTTGAAGTCAGCACAGCCATTAGCTGTCTAAGGAAATAAGTGTTTGACCTCAGATCCAGTGCTAAGTTTACGGTCTCTCGAGCAATGCTGGTTTCCAGTATCTTTCTGAGGATCAGACAATCTACATCAGGAAGTTCAAAGCATTGGAGGTATCACTAACACTGGATGAGCAAAATCTTTTAAATTCACTGACAGGATAAGCAAGACAACATCAATGCCTTTTTTCCACCAGCATTAAGAATTTAATATACTCAGCTGAGTATTTGCATGCTCAGCGCTGGACTTCCAAAGCAACAAATCTGTTCTGAGCTCCATCTTGGCAAGATGTTATCAGGAAGATTGAGCAAACCATTTAAAGATATTCTCAAAGTCTCCTTAAAAAAGGTATAACATTCCCACTAAAACATGGAAATTCCTGACTCCTGGAGAGTCAAGTCAAATTTATTGCCATGTGTACAAGTACGGTAGGGTACAGTACAATGAAAAATTTGTTTGCAACAGCATAGCACACACATAGTACAGACAGCACACATAATATAAATAAAACATTTATACCATATATTGAAAAAATGTGCAAAAGCAAGACCTCAGTGAAATAAAAACAAGGAGCCAATCAAAGTCAAGAGCATGGTAGTGCAAGAGGTGGTCCATAGTGTCTCATTGCTGAGGTGCGGTGACAGTTGTGCACTCAAAGTAGGTAAGGAGCATTTGAGATTCTGAAGAGAAGCCCGTGTTTCTTTGTTGGAAGCACAGAGAAGCTAAGTGAAAATGGCAGAAGGAGCACATACTCTTCTTCATTTCTGGCAGGATCTGCAGATCCCACAATGATTTTTTTAGTTAGCACATAACCCACAAAAAGTTAGATGTCCTGATATAACTAAAAGTCTTATAAAGGAAGTTATAGAAATAATAAGGTTTCACAATCACAGCTAAGTTACAATTTGTTTTGTTATTCTGTAGTTATCTCTTTCCCAGGTTTCTTCTCGGTATCCAAGTACTAACGTTTCGAGAAGGGGAACAATGCAGCAGCTGCTTAGCTCTCAGAATTTATCTTTCTCTGTTGCTTCACTCCAGGTAGGAGATTTAATAGGTCACAAAAAACTTCCCCATTTCATCTCTATTTTCTGGTTGGGCTGTTGGTTACTTTAAGTCATAATGTAAAATTTACAATAACTTTAATTCAGTATGATAATTTTTGCCACTTGAGGCATATTATCCTGTGAAAACATATTTAGAGCTTCAAAAGTTCTAAGTAAACTCACTGAAACAGTAATAGCTACATAAATAATATGCATATCATTACTTGGCTGAGCAGGGGAAAATCGTCATAATTAGTGGTTGTTGCTTTGTAAATAGAGCATGGAAGAGTTTAATCTATTGACCTGATTATGTCAGCAAACACAGTTAAGTCTTAAAAAAAAGGAGATAAAAATTTACTTGCACGAATAAAAAAGCAATGTAGTTGAAAACCAGGTTACTGTAGAGCAGAACAGTTTGCACTCAATTCTGGATGCTTCATACCTTTTGGAAGTTCCTCACCTCATCTTTTGCTGTGATTTTCATCTTCCTTAACACAGAGGTAAAACTCCCCTAACTGACATCAACAGTATTGCAACACACAATATTTAACTGTAGTTAGAATTTCAGTCATCCTAGTCTGAAAAACTAAAGTTCACATTTAACACAGAACAGTTGGGTTGTACTAACTTTTACTAAATTTGTTTCCCTAACGTTGTATTATATGTGCCTGTCAAAATGCCTCTTGAACATTGCTATTACATCTGCTTTCTCCACTTCCTTTGGCAGTGTTTTCCAGGCATCGGGTACTCTGCATAAAAAAAGCTTGCCTTTTAAATCTTCTTTGAACTTTCCTCCATCCACCTTAAAGCTAAGTCCTCTGATATGTGACATTTCCACCCAGGAAGAAAGACCTTATCAACTCTATGTGTCTCATAATTTTATATACTACTATCAGGTTGCCCCTCAGCCTCTGATGCTCTAGAGAAAACTGCAAATTTATACAACCTCCCCTTTATCTTTTTCTCTGTAATCCAAGGAGCATCCTGGTGAATCTCTTCAGCACCCTCTTCAAAGCGCCCACAACCTTCCTACAACATAACTTCTCTACTTTTACAGTCAGTGTCCTGACCAATGAAGACAAACATGCCATAACTTCTTCTTTACCTATCTGTCAAAGAATCAGAAACTCCGAGTATACTCTTTGTCCTCTCTGAGAATTGTGAGATCCTCAGAACTCTAATAAGGTTGACCACTGATTTTCCACCACCCTCGGTTCTTGAGCCTTGCTGGATTAATGTTTTTGCCGGATTAAAAGAGGTCACGCAATAATAATAGCAAAAATGGACAGTAGAAACTTAAAGCATTATTAATTAAACAAAAATTAATGTAAACTTATTAATTGATGTGCTTACAAAGGATATTGCTTTTTGGTTATCTTTTTAAACATTTCATCCAGGCGAAGTTGTTTCATGAGTTTTGATCTCTCCCTGTGCAATTTTTCTTGCATCAAATAAAAATTGATTAGCTCTTGTTCTGTCACAAAGGTATGTTTCTCTAACCATTTGATTAAATCACCCAACAACTCAATTAACTTGTCAATAGTAAATCTTCCAATTTCATCCGTTTCATCATTGCTACCATCTTCTTCACTTCCAGTGTTTTTATCAGCATTCAGAACACTGTCTATAATTTCTGAATCCAAAAGGTGATGCCCAACAGCTGTTTCGTTGTTGACAATCATCCACTCACATGCATTTTCTTCATTAAGACTACTTGCTATATCTTTGAAAGGAGGTCCTGTAACAC
The DNA here is from genome assembly GCF_048418815.1 of Hemitrygon akajei. Classification (NCBI taxonomy): domain Eukaryota; kingdom Metazoa; phylum Chordata; class Chondrichthyes; order Myliobatiformes; family Dasyatidae; genus Hemitrygon; species Hemitrygon akajei. The sequence continues at coordinate 13,878,309 of NC_133152.1, read as the reverse complement.
ATTTTGCACACACAAGCAAATCATGAACAACTACTTTCTCCTTTGGTACACAAAATCCTGTAAAATCATCGTCAAGCTTTTCTTCAGGTGCATGAACAAACACCAAGGCAGGCCACAACTTATGCCAGCTATTCTTTGGTGTTGAAGATTTTACCTTCTCCTACCCTTGAGCAATGAACCAAAGAATGTCCTTCATGTTAAATTCTTTAATAAATGTCAGTACAGAATTGACATATGTTTCATGAAAAGTGAGCGATACTTGGCCTCGTAATTTGATCTGAATTAAAAGAGGTGCTGAACCATCAGTTTCTGGAAAATCGGAGGTCAACTTGTACAGTCTTACATGTGCTTTGAATGCTTTTCCCACAGAGATCAGGGTCAATGTCAAGGTCATTTTTAGCAATGTAGCTTCAAGATCTTTCCCGCCTGCTTATCTCATAGTTCACTGCTCAAAGATGCATTAGAGAATCCACCCAAAATTTCACACTCAAGGAGAGGAGACTTCATCAACTTTTCCTTCAGCCCTCAGGAGCAATCAGAGTGGGCAGACATCAGCCTTCACTGCAAGTATTCAGAGACAATACTCGTGTTCCTACAGAAACTTCCCTACCAGCTTGTCTGAAAAGGGTTAAGAGCTATGGCCGTATCCTCAGAGGGTTTGCATAACCCCCTTACCTCATGGGACATGGTTCTTCACCCCTGACTCCTTAGTAGGATTTTCACATCACACATATTTATAGCATCCATCCATTCATTGGCATAGAATTATTGAGGAAACAGGCCATTCAGCTCATTGAGTCTGCACTGACTTAACAGCCACCCATTTATACTAATCCTAGATTAGTCCATTTTCTTCATTCTCCTTACATTCCTGAAACCTCTACCTATACAGTATACTTCCTAGAAATAAGCAATTTGTAGTGGTCAGTTAACCTGCCAACTGCATGCCTTTGAGATGTGGGAGAAAACCAGAGCACCTGGAAGAAGCTCAATTCACACGTGGAACACTTAAACTTGATATAGACGGAGTGCTTGATACTGACAGAGCTCAAGTTTATGATTGAATCTGGTCTTTGGTGCAGTGGGGCAGCTACTCCACCTCTCATCTGAAGAAGTGTTGCTTATTTACTGGTACCTCACTTCACCTTTATGTATATCCCCAGGACCAAAAGCGCCATATGAATCAGTTGCAGAATGGGTCTTTACTTACGATGGTCTCAATGGTCAAAGGCCAAGAACACATGAGAGTTGCACTCTACAAAGTAGCACTAAGCAGGGTGTAGGTCTGCCCCTTTATAACGTACATGAAGAGATCTCTGTGTTACATTGCGGTGACCACGACAGTAACCGTACATCAGAGGGGAAACAATCATATTGACTGCGGTGTCACTTTGGGAAACACAGCATACTGCTACATGAACCTTGCTCTTTATGCAACTTCCACAAACAGGGAGAACACTAGTTCTAATGCCACAGGTAAACTCAAAGCAATTTTCAGGCTTACATGTTCAGACCATACATCTATAGAACCAATCACATGACTAAAATACTCTTGTATAGTGTAAGTGGATTCTAAACTGATTCAACCAAATTTAGATTATATTTAAATATTCATTAAGCTACAAAATGTATCATTCAGAAGTGAATTATATTATTTATAATACACTTAAAATGTAATGTCCTAATGTTTGCTTCAGCAAAAGTTTGTGTTCAAATGAACCAACTAGTGCAGCAGAATTTAGAGGTTGCTTGGTAGATTTTATTGAGTTAGCTAAATTCAAAACAAGATTGCCAACGCAGTTCAAAAATTAATTTAGCCATCTTGCCTTAAGAGGAGTAAAATTCATTCATGATTCTTGCCTCTGCTGTCTGTTTTCCAAGCCTAGCAAGAGATTTATGTTTCAGCTGTGGTGAAGTGAATTGTTTTTGTTAATATACACATGTTTATGCATTACTTGGCAGGACTCAGACATGAACTATCACCTGGGTAATTGATACTGCAGGCTGTAATTTTAGACTGGTAACCATTTTGTAAATTAAACCAGTAAGAAACATTGTTCCATAGATTTTGGTTCTGTTTTGTCTAATAAAATGACCGTTGAGCATTCCCTACCAGAACAATGTGGACAAGGACAGTAGCTAATATGACTGCAGTACCCCTAAAGATGAATAGCTTATGGACACTTACTCTGGGCTCCCTTGAATAAGGTGCTAAAGAGCACTTAGGCTGTCTAGATAAGTAATACGACATGTATCAATTCTTCTCAGTCCTAAAATATATTTATTCTGGCACTGTAAAGTCATTATAGAATCCTGACCACTTTGCAGAAAGAGCATCCTGATAAAACCTGAGATTAGGCCTGGTATGACTCCACACTTTGGCTCCAAATGTTTTATTGGCTTTGACACTTTTTAGGTTTAATTCCAGCTAAATCTGGTTTAAACGTGCAAAGAATCCTTTGAAACCCCTTGTGAGTTTAGAACTTATTCAGAATGGAAGTCAAAGTTTTGAGCATACATATCTTCAGAGTCAAGAGGTATATGTTTCAACTGTGGTGAAGTGAATTGTCTTTGTTAATATACACATGTTTGTGCATTACTCAGCAGGACTCAGACATGAAGTACTATCTGGGTAATTGATACTGCAGGTCGGAGTTTTCGACTGGTAACCGTTTTGCAAATTGAATGTCTAAGAAGCATTGTTCTATTAGATTTTGGTTCTGTTCTGTATAATAGAACAGCCATTGATCATTCTCTACCAAAACAATAAGTGTAGTAGAGTGGTGTTTTGATATACTATATGTATTCCAAATGAAACATTCTACATTTTTAAACAAATGATTTTACACAAGAATGACTTTGCTAGAGAAAATAAAATGTTCAACTACGCTTCCAATAAATTAGAAAGCGATGATTGCTTTATAGGTCATTGAAAATATTTGGAGTTCATAAGGCTCTATGGGTATCATAGCTGAGTTGAAGACTATCTATGATTAATCAGCCTGAAGCAGTATGCATTTTGCACTATTAATCACACTACATAATAGAACTGTTCAGTTGGAAATCTGTTTGTAAACAGGAAATCGAAGTTGTTAATAACTGACTGTTTCATTTCTAAAATGCAATCTCTCTCACTGCAAAAATACAGGTCACAAATTCATACAGCAATCCACGTCTATGCCACCCATCAAGTGCCTATTTATAATGTTCTCATTTATCATCACTTCATTGCTAGCCTCGTAAGATTTGGTGTATTAACTTGCTTATCTAGTTTCTACTTATGTGTTCCGGGACTCTCGACCTCCACCACACATTCGGTTAGTGTATTCCTGATGGTAACCATCCTCTGGATGAAAAAGTTCTTCCTCAGATCCTTTCTGAACTGCATATCCTTTGTCCTCAACACATATCCTATAGTTTAGAGAACTCAGTTATCTCTCAGCCTCCCGCACTCCAAAGAAAACAACTCAGCATTTAATGGTCTCTCTTCTTATCTGAAACACTTCATCCTAGTTATCATTCAGGCAAATTTTCTCTGCACCCACTCCAGTGCACTCTCATCCTTCCTAAAACATGGCAACCAGAACTGTATACAATATTTTAGCTGCTGCCTAACCATGGCTTTATAAAGCCTTACCATATTAGATATATCAAACTATGTTGTTTGAAAATATCCTGAACACATGTTTTTCATGGATAATTGGTTACAAGATCAGAACAAACATGCCGTGAAATTAGTTGTTAATAAATTTAAAGGGGTACCTCACAAAGAAAAACCACAGACACTCTCTGACCTAACAGTAATTTTTTAAATTAGAAATTCACACAAACTACAAATACATCAGCATTCAATAAGTTTTAGGGCTGTTGATAAGGAGAGGTCACATTCTATTCTTTCAAAGTGGCACTATTTTAAAGATTAGTGTAATACTGCATTCTGCTCCTTTGCTGAACTTCCCCGAGAATGTTATAGATATAACATTCAGGTTTTTATGAATAATAGAAGCTCTTGTGAAATATAATCACTGGAACAATGGAATGGTAATTCTCAAATACAGTCTGAGACTGAATGGAACACTAATGGAAATTAGGCATCTGACCTTTAAGTGTATTTTGTATATATGCACAGTGCATTGGCATTTGTTTATTTTCTGCCATCCTGTGTAATAGATGCTTTGTTTGTTCTTATAATCCAAGGGTGTAACTTATTTCTGTAAATATCCATCAGTATTAAAGATTAAAAAGTTCATTTATATCAAAGTACATATACAGTATACAACTCTGAGATTCTTCTTCTCCAGATAGCCATGAAACAAAGAAAAATCATGTAAGTTGGTTCAGAGAGAAAAAACAAACTCACCCCTCCCCACATAGGAAGAAAGATAGGCAACACGATAATCAACCCCCCCCCCCAAAATTCCCCTCCCTGCATACAGAATGCAACAAGAACATTGGCCCCCAAAACCCTCTCCCCTGCACGAAACGCAACAAGAACATCGGACTCTAAATCTCCTTCTCCCCACACAAAAAACTGACAAAAACACTTAGAACGTTAACGTCCCCTGGAGCCCCGCTTGCTCTGCACAAAACTCAAGAACATCAATCCCAAATCCCCTTCCCACCACACAAAAGAAAAACAACGAGAAAGAATGTGTGAAAACATAGAATGTAAGGACCATAAAAAATGGACTGAAAAAATCCATAGTCCAAATCCATAAATGCAGAACCGTGGTAATATCCTCCAACATCATTGAAAGAGAAAAACACTGCTCGAATGCAGAAGCCTACCTTCTTGACACAGCAATAGGCTACACAGACTCCTTTTCTGGCAGCAGAGCGATCCCATTAGCGAATAAAAGGCAGGTAGTCGGTGCTTACATTCTTCTCGATGTTTCAATCTTCCTTATTGTTTTAATCAGAGAATGATGGAAACATTAATTGGCGAAATGGAGTCAAACCTTGGTCTTGTAGTTTCTTCATCTTGAGGTTCATGCTCATTGCTTCCCAGAATCTTTTCAGAAATAGCAAAGTGCTAGATCACTCAATCAATCTCCAAATTGTAAATTGCAGGCTCTTGTTTATTCTTCTGATCCAAGGCTGTAACCTATTTTTGTAAATATCCATCAGTGTTATTGGTGAGTACCATGGAATTAGTACAATAATGTCATTTTGTTGAAGTGCCATTCTGTTAAGTGAATATTTGAAGTAGAAGGATAGATTTCAATAAGGCTCTTGAGCATAATCTCCTCTCTTGGGTAGTAATAATAAAAGCAATGAACAAACACTTTGTAGAAGTTTGTGTAATTTGCACCTGAATGTGTTGAGTGTTGTGATTCCATTGGTGGGCTGAGTTTTTACTAATAATGAATAGAAAAATTAGTAAGAACATTGGAGAGTTTTTGACACGAACAGGCCATTCAGCCCAACAAAGCTTGCCAAATTCCTATTTACATAGTGTGCTGAAATAAATATCACATTTATATTTATAAATTTCTAAGGTACTGCTCTCCACTACACAATTAGGTAGTTTGTTCCACATGTCCACAACTCACTGTGTGAAGAAATGCTTCCTGATGTTAGACTGATATCTCCCTTGGACCAGTCTCCATCTATGGCCCTGTGTCCTTGATGATGGATAAATTTTGAAGTAGCATCTAGCATCCATCTTACTTAAACCCCTAATGATTTTGAACACTTTTATCATGTCTCCTCTCATTCTACGTATACTTAAGCTAAAAAGATTTAATTCTTTCAATCTTTCTTCATTGCTCAAACCCTGCAGACCTGGAATGAGTCTAGTCAGTCTTCTCTACCTCTCTCCAGTGCCTTTACATTCCTCACACAATAGAGAGACTAAAATATTACATAGTACTCAAAGTGCGGCCTCACAAGCACATTATACAGCTTTATGAGAACGTCTCGACATGACCTCCACTGAATGCATTATATAGCCCAACATTCTATTAGCTTTCCTAACTGCTTCTATGCATTGTCTAGATGTTGATAGAGATGAGTCTAACTCAGCCCCCCACTGCATATTTATAGCTAGTATTTCCACTTCCTAAATGTAATACTTTATATTTACTTACATTAAATTTCACCTGCCATCTGCCATTTAGCTGCCCACATTGGGTTTTGTTTTGATCTAACTGTTGATTCTACTGCCTGAATGTTATCAGCTGGTTCCCCTAATTTTGTGTCATCGGCAAGCTTTACTAGTTTATTTGTTATATGCTTATCCAAATCATGAATGTAAATTAAAAACAGCAGCAGCCCCAAAACTGATCCCTGTGGAACTCAACTCTAGGTGTGAAACTGATCCTCTCATCTTAGTTCATTGTTATCAGTTTTTAAGTCAACTCTGCACCTATTTGCATACCTTGCCCTGATTTACTTCCTCCTATAATTTGATTATTAACTTCTCTGTAGGTACCTTGCCAAAGGCCTCTGAAAATCCAAGTAAATAATATCAGCCACTCTTTTGTTAACATAAATTTTAGTTGTCTCTTCATAGAGCTCCTGTGTGTTAGTAAAACATGATTTCCCCTTTCTGACCCAGTGTTGGCTTTCTGCTAATATACTTGTTCTTATCAGCTGCTTTTCCAGCTCATTCTTTATTATTGTTTCCATTATTTTACCTACAATACACATTACGCTTATGCACTATAGTTACCAGGGTCAGTGTGGTGACCCTAGATGTCAGTGGGTCATCAGTAACGGTTGGATAAGTATCTTTCTGCTTCAGCTTACCAGAGAGAAGGATTGATATTAATGAGTGCTGAGTCTGACAGAAGTTAGAATAATGACAAAATCAAATAAAATGCGTATTAAATAGAGATTAATTAAGATTGGATTAGTTTAGAAAGATAAACTAAGTAAATAGAAATACTCTTTTTTTAAATACTGTGATGATACTTAAAATTTTTGGGATTGGTACTTCTCTCTTTAGGTGGTGGGATGGAAATAAGTCTCTCCCATAGGCGGTGTAAATTGCTCCTTCCCTCTGCTAGCCTGCAGGTCATCCTTAGGCAAGGTGTAGCACCTACTTAGCCCCCCAATCATGGTCACATGAAGCGATGGGAGCCGGTGGTGGATGGTTGTATGAGTAGCTGGTGCATATCCCAAGTCCTGGTTATGTGACCAGTTGTGACCAACTCAAAATAAACAAGAAAATATAAAGTAAGAAAGCAAGATATCTCTGCAGTCACTGATGCAGAGATTGCCAGACAGATAGTCTGTGAAACGTATTGATAATGGCTGGGGTTACCCGTATGTAAACACAGAACCCTGAAGAAGGCAATGGCAAACCACTTCTATAGAAAAATTTGCCAAGAACAATCATGGTGTTTAGACCATGGTCACCCACATCATATGACATGGCACATTATGATGACTCCATAATTGTTAATAATATTTAATACTTAGGAGGTTTCTGTAGCAAATATGATTAATGATTATGTCAAAAGCATACTTAGGCTGGAATGATAGGATATAACTAACACACTGTAAGGTTTCACTGCTAATATAATGGCCTCCCTGTAATGCGAAATTTCAGTCCTTATCTTCAACATTAGAACAGAAATATAAACTCATTCTGAACATTTGAATGGGAAACAATAACATGGAGAAGTCTGCAGATGTTGGAGTCGAAAGCAACACACTCAAAATGTTGGAGGAACTCAGCAGGTCCGACAGCATTAATGGGAAGCCATCTGGTAGTCTATTTGTGCAGTTTACAAAGGAGGACGGTGCCATTTTCAGATTTACCCATTGGAAGTTGCTTTTCATATTGCATTTAACTTTAGTGAGTGCTAATAGGCCTATTGTTGCTTTTGCAGCAAAATAACAAAAGCTAATTAAGAAATGGAATGAACATTGGTGATCTGACTAATGGATTAAGTTTGTTAATGACTCTTATTTTATGCTCATGAATATTAATAGTTTTCAATGCTTTTTGCTGTTACCCATGCTATATTTAAGCCAATTTTATGTTTACCTTCATTGGGCACAGGTGGAATACTGATGTAAATTAAGTGTGTATTTTGTGTATATATACACACACTATCTTCAAACTTCAGTATATGCAAAGGTCATTTTAGAATAGATTATGCTGAGATATCACTTTTTTTTAGGAGGAAACCTACTCTGCATCACTACCTCCAGTTTTTTCCTTGACAAACCGTCCATGGCTTACTATGCTGCGTATATCTAAATGCATGTCTTTTTTCAATGTAGATTGGTGTTTAGCATATGCAAAGCAGAGGATAAAGCATGTTGTAGATCTAGTCAATGTCATAAATCAAATTGTATAATGTTTGTAGCCTAGGCAACAAAATACTGCAAAATTTGGGTCATTGTTTATATAGCATTCTTTTGAAAGTTAAATGCAATGTATAATTGAATTTGGTTTTCATGTACTTCTAGGAAGCTCTCCAACAAGGCAGCGTCATTTATATGGACTCAAATGCAGGTTCAAATTCCCATTTGGTTGAACCATTGCGAGAATTGCGTATTACATCAACCCAACCACCAATCATGGCCATGGGAACAGAGATTGGAGGGTAAGGATTTAGTGCATTTTGAAACTGATCTGATTAGTTTGAGATTATAACTCCCAAAACATCAAACCTGAAATTATAAACTAGAAGGTTGGCTATTGATACAATGCTTTGGCAATGAAGATGTGTAACAGTTTTTTGTTTCAGGCTTTCAATCAAAGAATTTGTTCAAAATCAGTTCCTGTTGTTACTAAGGAGCTTGAGCTGATATTTTTAAGGGAATTGAGGGATACAAAAGAACTCAAATCACAAACGAGAAAATCTGCAGGTGCTGGAAATCTGAGCAACACGCACAAAATGCTGGAGGAACTCAACAGGCTAGGCAGCATCTATGGAAAAAAACTATAGAAAATGTTTTGGGCCGAAACCCTTTAGCAGGGTTTCAGCCTGAAACGTCGACTGTACTTTTTTCCATAGATGCTGCCTCGCCTGCTGAGTTCCTCCTGCATTTTGTGTGTGTTGATACAAAGGAACTAATAGATTTGATTGTTTCATTTTTATGGAGTTAGGCTAGCTGTCAATTATCATCCATTACAAACCTACTGACACGTGATTCTCTCGTCTACTTTGTTACGTCCTGTCACCTGTAAGGACTTTATTACATTTTCTCACTGCCTCAGTTTCCATTATATTGGCTATGGCCATGTGAATTACCTTACAGGGGCATCTGAAACATTTCCTTAATTTCTGAACCGTGGCTTCCCACCTCTGCTGCTATTGATGTCCAAAACTACATCTCATTGATTTCCAATCTTCTGCTCCCACCTCTTCTCCTCTGGGATTGAACAAGGATAGAGATCCCCTGGTTCTCATCTTCCATCCCACCTGCCTCCTTATTCAACAGATTATTCTCCACAATTTTAGACCATAGACCATAAGACATAGGAGCAGAATTAGGCCATTTGGCTTATCGAATCTGCTCTGCCATTCAATCATGGCTGATCCTTTTTTCTCCTCCTCAACCCCAGTTCCCGGCCTTCTCCCCGTAATCTTTGATGCCATGTCCAATCAGGAACCTATCAATCTCTGCCTTAAATACACCCAACGATCTGGCCTCCACAGCTACATGTAGCAACAAATTCCACAAATTCTCCACCCTTTGGCTAAAGAGATTTCTCTGCATCTCTGTTTTGAAAGAACGCTCCTCTGTCCTGAGCCTGTGCCTTCTTGTCCTAGACTTTCCCACCAAGGGAAAGATCCTTTCCATGTCTATTGTGTCTAGGCCTTTCAACATTCTCTAAAGGTTTCAATGAGATCCCCCCTCATCCTTCTGAATTCCAGTGAGTACAGACCCAGAGCCATCAAACGTTCCTCATCTGATAAACCTTTCATTCCTGGAATCATCCTTGTGAACCTCCTCTGGACCTCACAATTTTCACCTACTTCAAAGAGATTTCACCAGCAGATGTATCATCCCCTCTCCTCCCCTATCAGATTTTCATAGAGACCCTTTCTTTCATTACTCCATGGTCCACTCTTTTGTTTCTACTAACCACACCACCACAGCCCATGCACCCCACACACACTTATGGCTCTTAGCTCTGCAACTTCAGGCAATGCAGTACTTGTCTTTTCACTTCTTCCCTGTCCACCATCCAGGGACTTGGTCTCATCAACTGAAACAGTGATTCATTTGCACTACTTCCACTCCAGTGCATTGCATTTCATAGTCTCCTTTATAATGTTGGTTGGGTAGTTGCTTTGGAAACCACTTGTACTCAGTCAGCAGGAGCGATGCTGAGTGTTCCATACCACATCCCGCTCCCACTGTCACCTGTTGGTCTGTGGTTTTCTGTACTGTCACAATGGGCCCAGGGCCCAAACAAGCTTGAAGAGTCTTCAGCCTGGGCATGTTGCAGGCTTTCAGACTCAATACTGAATTCTATAACATGATTTTTCTATCTGTATCAGTCATCATTCTGTGATATTAGTTCAGCTTCTTGTCTTCATCGATCTGAGGGCATGCCAATCCTGACCTGTTGAACATGTCCTGTTCTACATTTCAGGCTTTCTAACTGCTCACATTCACTCTTGTTTGCAGCTTATCCTCATGGTCATCCCAGTTTCACCCTGTGAGAGACATTACTTGTCCCCCACCCTCCCTACAGCTTTGCAAGTTTCCTTCATCTCTCCTTCTGTTTTGGCAAAGGTTCTCTGATCCTTTCCTTCCACAGATGTGGCTGAGTTTTTCTGGCATTTTCTGTTTTTGTTTTAGCCAATCAATATCTTTAATTGTTGTGTTGTGCACTTTCTGTACAAACAACACATTGGGGAAATCATTTGTGTTTGTAGTAGCTACATCAATTATTTAATAACCTCGTTCCAGAATTTTATAGATCTCGTATCTTTTGAGGCTCACATAGGAATACTGCAATATCAGTATCTCTTAAAAAGTTCTTTTCATTATAATTACAATGTGAAAAATCTCAGTGCTTAGCATTGAGAATCAACTGCGTAGGTATATCAGACAGTGCACATACCGGTTGAATATGGATCCAAGGAGGAGGATGACCTCCGATGCTGTCTGTGTGGAATCTGTGTGCATCTTCTTCCTGTGACAGTGTGGATTTCTCCTAGGAGGTCCAATTTCCTCCCACACACCAAAGATAGGCAGATTGTAAACAAAACCTAGTGTGCAAGTGGTAGAATCTGAAGCAGGGTTGTTATCATTAATTAACTGCACTCTGAAAACTTGTGCTTGTTTCTCAGTCACACTTTTGGAAGAACATCATGGCCCCTGTCACCAAACTGTTCTAAAGTTTGAATAAAGTAGTGACATGTTCCAACAAAAATTGACTAGTTGGATACTATTTGGTAATCTTATGGATGTTCACATTTCTTATTTGCACAATCAATCAACAAATACAGCATGATAATACAGGTGTTAATTGCCAATAGAATCTACTTGTTAAAGGCCAATAAAACTTTAGAATTAAAGTAACTGACCAGTCGTGAATGTACTTCTTACCAAGATTGCACTGGCAAGTCACGGTGACATTTAGCAGGCAGCAAACAAAGCTACTAACTGTTATATTAAACGTACTTTTACTGGACCATGATCACTGCAATTTGCAGCCTGTAATTCCCCTTTGGGAGTTGTGCTTTCGAACTGTCTGTACAACCTGGCGTATTGCGGTATCCTGAAGGATTTGGTGAGCTGGTCTCTCAAGAGTGCAGGTATGGCCGCAGCAGTCACTGTTAGAGTGGCTTCCTGGCCAGATTGAAACATCAGGCTGGATTGGTATGGTGGGGCCCAGGCCCAAGAATGGAAAACAAAACAGATTTTTAGCCAATTTAAGGACTGAGACAGATAAAAAAAGATTAAGGCTAACTCTATGGTAACTCTATGCAGCTCATTAGCTGTGAAATAAATATGAAATAACACATTGTATCAGAAATTAATTTCCCAGTCTGATTTTTAGTTTGTAGCCTCTTAATTGTTAGTATGTTCACTTTTAAGTCAAAGGTTTCAGCTTCTGTACTATATGCAAGATGGTAGCGGTTGTTATCTCATGAAAGGCAAGTACTTCTTTGCCCTTATTAGGTTTATGCTATGCACTTTGTAAAAGTAAAACTAATTTTTGCTGCACCACATGTTTACTTAATTTTATTTAGGCTTAGTGTTCACACATGGAAAGGATAAAAATACATATTAAACCATGAAGTAGATAATTAATAGAAAGAATAATGTTCTTGACTCATATGTGGCATAAACCTGAATTGCAGAAGACACAGATAAACAGTGGAATCATAATAATAGCCTGCGGAGTGGCATTGGCAAATAAAACTTAGTGTATTAGCTAATGCACTTTGGACGAGAGAAAAGTAGAAAATAATAATATAAGAAGAAGACTGTTCTGAAGGGTGCGCCAGCACAGAAGTTCTGGAATATAGCCGTGGGATTCTGGACATAAACCCTTTAAAGTGGTATGAATTTGCTGATTCATAAAGCATTTAGGATACCGGGATTCTCAGGTAGAAGTATAAAGTACAAGACCAGCAAATTTATGCTGCTTTATGCACTCATGCTGAGCTTGTCATTTGCATCAAATTTATACATTGTCCTTAAATTCACATGATCCATTTCTGACACCTCCCTCCCCTTTCTCAATCTCCGTTTCCATTTCTGGAGACACAGTCAACCAACATCTTTTATAAACCCGAGATACCCACACGTATCTTGATCATACCTCTTTCTACCCTGTGTCCTGTAAAAATGCTATTTCCTTTAATCAGTTCCTTTGGCTCTGTTTCATCTGATCTCAGGACTCAGCTTTCCTTTCCAGGACAACAGAGGTGTCTTTGTTCTTCAAATAATGATGTTTCCCTTCTTCTACTATTGATGCTGCCCTTACCCGCATCTCCTCCAGTTCCCTAACATTCACGCTCACCCCATCTTCCTGCTTTCTTAACAGTGATAGAGTTCCTCTTGTCCTTACCTACCAGCCCATGAGCCTTCACATCCAGCACATCATCCTGTATAACTTCTGCCATCTCTAAAGTGATCCTACTACTAAACATGTCTTTACCTTCCTCCACATCCCCAACTGCTCCCCCCACCCCCCCAGCTTTCTGCAAGAATCGCTCCCTCAGCAGGTCCCTCCCGGCACTTATCCCTGTAAGCAGCCTAAGTGCTACACCTGCCCATTCACCTCCTCCTTCGCCTTCATTCAGGGCCTCAAATGGTCCCTCCAGGTGAGGCAACGCTTTACCTGTGAATCTGCTGGGGTCGTCTATTGCGTCTGGTGATCATGATGCAGCCTCCTCTACATTGGTAAGACCCGTTGTAAATTGGGAGACTGCTTCGTTGAGTGCCTCTGCACCATCTGCAAAAAGTGGAACTTCCTGGTGGCCAAACATTTTAATTCCGTTCCCCATTCCCGTTCTGATATGTTGGTTGTTGTATACTGTTCAGCTAGGTATACTTCCAGTATAAAGAAACAAACTACAACAAATTCAGAGTGGATCACATGATTAATGCATTTATTATTTTACTTGCAAGCGGAGATATACTTCCTGCCAAGATTTGTCTCGAAATATAGCTCTGATCTTCTGTTTCAACCAAAGTACTTTTATACTGTTTTACAAAGAACAGTGATTAGGTTGTTCCATTCCATTCCTCTGTATCTTCATTCTTATCTCGTTCTCACATTTAATCTTTGGAAGCTCCATCCTGTTGATCCTTGTTATCAAAACAATTCCTCTGGCCATAAGACAAATTGCCTATCATCAAAGAAAATAATTTGTTCCTATATAACACAAACCCACTTGTAAGTTTTCTTACCCAAACCAGAAAAGCACTTCAGGATTTCATAGATACCATTTCATTACATTTTACAATAGACAATAGACAATAGGTGCAGGAGTAGGCCAATTGGCCCTTTGAGCCAGCACCGTCATTCAATGTGATCATGGTTGATCATCCACCATCAGTAACCAGTTCCTGTCTTCTCCCCATATCCCTTGACTCCGCTATCTTTAAGAGCTCTATCTAACTCTTTCTTGAAAGCATCCAGAGAATTAGCCTCCACTGCCTTCTGAGGCAGAGCATTCCATAGATCCACAACTCTCTGGGTGAAAAAGTTTTTCCTCAACTCTGTTCTAAATGGCCTACCCCTTATTCTTAAACTCTGGCCTCTGGTTCTGGACTCCCCCAACATTGGGAACATGTTTTCTGTCTCTAGCATTTCCAATCCCTTAATAATCTTATATGTTTCAATCAGATCCCCTCTGATACTTCTAAATTCCAGTGTATACAAGCCCAGTTGCTCCAATCTTTCAACATATGACAGTCCCGCCATCCCGGGAATCAACTTCGTGAACCTACGCTGCACTCCCTCAATAGCAAGAAATGTCCTTCCTCAAATTTGGAGACCAAAACTGAACACAATACTCCAGGTGTGGTCTCACCAGGGCCCTGTACAACTGCAGAAGGATGTCTTTGCTCCTATACTCAACTCCCCTTGTTATGAAGGCCAACATGCCATTAGCTTTCTTTACTGCCTGCTGTACCTGCATGCTTACTTTCAGTGACTGATGAACAAGGACACCTAGATCTTGTTGTACTTCCCCTTTTTCCTAACATCCTGCTCATATTTCACCCTGCCACCCAGCTTTGTGTCATCTGCAAATTTACTAATGTTACTTTTAATCCCTTCATCTAAATCATTAATGTTTATTGTAAATAGCTGCGGTCCCAGCACCAAGCCTTGTGGTACCCCACTAGTCACTGCCTGCCATTCTGAAAAGGACCCGTTAATCCCTACTCTTTGTTTCCTGACTGCCAACCAATTTTCTATCCATGTTAGTACCCTACCCCAATACCATGTGCTCTAATTTTGCCCACTAATCTCCTATGTGGGACCTTTCTGAAAGGTCAGGTACACTACATCCACTGGCTCTCCCTTGTCCATTTTCATAGTTACATCCTCAAAAGTTACCAATTCATAAATAATTCAGGGTTACAGATAGATTTCCACATTCCCTCCTTGTTGTCATTTCATGACAATACCATAATCATCAAAACCCAATTGTATGAGTGCAGTAATCAGAAATAATTTTGAATATTCAAATAATGATACAGTCTCAGATCTTTAGTTAAACAAAATCCCCTTTTCCTAATCTGGATTAACAGGTATCCATTTTCAATTTACTCTCCTTCTTAGTCCTATACTTCACATAAATCACTAAAGAATAATGGCTATTATTATTATAATACCAATGGTTATATCATAATGTAAGATATATTGCCCACCATCCTCTAACTGGAGTGTTATAATTGTGAAACTGGTCTCCCACTTTCTTAATCTTTTCGATGGCCTCTCAGATAGGATCTGCAAAGTGAGTTATGTCCTCCAATTCATCTGGCATGTAAGTACAACATTCTTGTCCAATCAGGACATACATGCCTCCTCTCTTGGACAAAACAAAGTCCAAAGCTATTTGGTTTTGCAATGCTGCTGTTCCAGACTGCCACTAATTCTGCCAAAAATTTAGATATTGCTTGTTGGGTTTGATGAAAAGCATACACAGTTTCATTTGCTAACTTTTCCAAATGCTGATGTCACGTTAATCAGTTACTGTGCCTTATCAGTTCCATAGGCAAGTGTTACCTTCTCCAGGGATAACACTAAGTTCATGTACTCTGGGGTTAGCATTGTCTTACAGAGGTATATAGCATCCTCTATAGCACTTGTTGTTTCCAAATTTATATCCCCATCTTCCCCCAGGGTCATTCTGGCTGTGCCAAAAAGTGGAGGAAGGGGTTTATGTTTCTGAGTCCCAGCATTGTTGTACCAACATATCCAGGGCAGAGAGCTTGGACCTAATGTCACAGTTCAACTCTGTTCTATTAAAGGGCACAGGTAACAAAAGTACACCCACTTCCATGTGCCTGGACATCCATACAAATCCGGCAGTTTAGGGCATTGTTCCTGATGGCATATTTGCAAGTCAATCGTAAGAAATTGTTTGTGGCAATTGCATCTGTCAGAGAAAAGACAAGGGCTAATCCAACTGCTGTCATTTGGACTCTCAGTGATTTTATATTTTTTTCCACCTCGTTAGGCACCTTTTTACAGTGAGAAGCATGAATCCATGACGGTTATTCTCTTACCTTAATGTCTGTATTAGAAACCAGCATACCTGAAATGATCCTTCAAATTGAGGTTCCAAACAATTCTTTCTTTTAAATGTCAACACCACCACATAATCTCTGGGTCAATGTCATGGTACTTAGTGTCTGCTAACAGTTGCTGAGCTTCCTTCATTTGTTGATGGTATTTGCTAATGCTTTTTTTTTAAGGACAAAACAATCGTTTAGAGTACTCTCGTACAGGTTATGTACATCCATCTGCTTAACTCCCAGTGGCATATGTGATGGCATGCGCAAGGGCTGTCTCATTATGAGTTCATTAGGGACAAATGAATGATTCTATAAGGGCTGGCTCAAATAGTCACCAGAAGCAAAGGCAGCATCTGTTCCCACTTCAGTCCAGTTTCCTCACACATTTTGCTAAGCTTATACTTAATTGTTCCGTTCATCCTTTCCAGTCGACCCGCTGACTGAGGATGGTAACTGCAATGGAAATGTTAGTCCACCTGCAAGGCTTTGCCTACTTCTTTAATAACTTTACTTGTGAAATGGATACTGTTGTCACGAGATGGTTTCCAGGAAATCCCAAATCGTGGGATTATTTCCTTTAACAAACATTTCACTGCTGTAACTGCATCATTCTTTCTACAAAGAAATACTTAAAACCATCTTGAGAACATATCAATAATCACTAAAGAAAACTTACATCCTTTACATTAAGACAATTCAATAAAGTCTATCCATAAATGTACAAAAAGCCAACTGACAGCAGGGTATGAGCCTGTTACTTATACCAGTTTTCCTGATTTTGTAAAATACATTTCACATCCCATACATTGTCTGCAGATTTGTTCTGCAAATTGAGATACTCCAGGAGCATACCAAGTTTGATTTATTTGATCAATCATTCCCCTCTTGCTCCCATGTGTGAACTTGTGAACACATGGGGCAATCCACAGTACCAGTTTACTGGGGGCCACAATGTGAATCAGGGTGAAGCCACATACTGTGGTGTTGCTGACAACCCAGCTTTTCCCATATTGTTACATTAATGCTGAACTGTCAAGAAAGAAAATTAATTCGGCATTAACAATATGAGTATCTGTAAGGTCTACAGGAGATTTTATTACCTTTAGTATAACAGTTTCATAGCAGTATGGATTGTTTTCTGCCTCTTTGTGGGGGGGAGTGGAGAAGTGGAGAGTGCAAATCTCCCCTCTCCATGCCACCAATGTTGTCCAAGGGGAGGGCATTAGGACCCATAACAGCAAGTAATTCTACCATCCGGGCTCAATTTCCTACTTAGTTTGCCTAGTAGGGGTAAGGTGTTATTGGGTCTGAGCACTGAAGAAAACAATTGGCCTTTGTCTTTCTGTATAAAAGAAGGACACTACTGTGGCTGACAAGTGAAGGTAGAGCCAAAGTAAAAGCAAAAGAGAGGGCATACAAGGAATCCAAAGCTAGTGGGAAGATAGAGGATTGGGAAGCTTTTAAAAACTTTCAGAAGGAAACTAAGAAGGTCATTAGGAAGGAAAAGATGAATTATGAAAGGAAGCTGTCAACTAATATCAAAGAAGATACTAAAAGCTTTTAAAAGTATATATAGGGTAAAAGAGAGTTGAAGGTACATATAGGACCAATAGAAAATGACACTGGAGATATTGTAATGAGAGACACAGATGGCAGAGGAACTGAATGTGTATTTTGCATCAGTCTTCACAGTGGAAGACATCTGCAGTATGCTGGACATTCAAGAGTATCAGGGAAGTGAAAATTACAACTGAGAAGGTGCTCAGGAGGATTAATAGCCTGAGGGTGGATAAATCTCCTGACGGAATGCACCCTTGGGTTCTGAAGGAAGTAGCTGGGGAGATTGTAGAGGCATTAACAATGATCTTTCAGGAACTGATAGATTCTGGCATTGTACCGGATGATTGGAAAATTGCAAATGTTACCTTGCTATTTAGGAATGGTGGGAGGCAGCAGAAAGGAAACTATAGACCTGTTAGCCTGACATCAGTGGTTGGGAAGTTGTTGGAATCGATTCTTAGGGATGAGATTACGGAGATAGAGTACGGGTAGTACTCAGGAAACAGAGAGCCTGCAGAGAGACTTAGATAGTCTAGGGGAATGGGCAAATGAAATACAGTGTTGGAAAGTGTATGGCCATGCACTTTGGTGGAAGAAATAAACGGGCAGACTATTATTTAGATGGGGAGAGAATTCAAAATGTAGAGATGCAAAGGAACTTGGGAGTCCTTGTGCAGGATACCCTGAAGGTTAACCTCCAGGTTGAGTCAGTGGTGAAGAAGGCGAATGCAATGTTGGCATTCATTTCTAGAGTTATAGAATATAAGAGCAGGGATGTGATGTTGAGGCTCTATAAGGTGCCCATGAGACCACACAGAGTATTGTGTACAGTTTTGGGCACTTTAATTTTAGAAAGGGTATACTGACATTGGACAGGGTTCAGAGAAGATTCACAAGAATGTTTCCAGGAATGAGAGGGTATGAGGAATGTCTGGCTGCTCTTGGGCTGTATTCCCTGGAGTTCAGGAGAATGAGGGGGGATGTCATAGAAACATTCCGAATGTTAAAAGGCCTGAACAGATTAGATATGGCAAAGTTATTTCCCATGGTAGGGAGTCAGGACAAAAGGCCACGACTTCAGGATTGAAGGACGTCGATTTAGAACAGAGATGCAGAGAAATTACTTTAGTTAGAGGGTGGTAAATCTGTGGAATTTGTTGCCACGAATGGCTGCGGAAGTCAAGTCATTGGGTGCATTTAAGGCAGAGATAGATAGATTCCTGATTAGCCAGGGCATCAACGGGTGTGGGGAGAAGGCAGGGGAGTGGGGATGACTGGAAGGATTGGATTAGCCCATGATTGAATGGCAGAGCAGACTTGAAGGGCTGAATGGCCTACTTCTGCTCCTATATCTTATGGTCTTATGGTAATTCTGAGTCAAACGATCTGAACAAACCATTCATGCTGAACAGAAGGTGAATCCACTTCTTATGGTTTGGGAGGCCCAAAGCTGAGGCAGATATCATTGCTTCATATGTTCAAATGCTTCTTCAGTTTTTGCATTATTACGGATCTGATTGGCTGGGAAGAGGTATTTTCTGAAGAGGCCTAACAATAGCGTCATAACCTAAAACCCAGTGCTGCATATCTTAGGGTTGCATGACTTTAACTATTGCTTCAATCTGAACCTTAATCAATGACCTTGTATCCTAGGATAAGGTACATCCCTGATAAAGTAACTTCTGGTTGTTCAAACTGTGATTTTTTGTGTTAAATGTAGAGGGAGTCCTGCTCACAGGCTTCCTTGCTTGGGGAGACTGACAGGAAGTCATACATATACTGTAATAGAGCCCCTTGGGGAAACTCCTTTCCTTCTTCCATTTGCAATTTACATGACAAAACACTGATTGCATCAAAACTAATTCCCAAGTAATCTCAAACTCAAAATAAATATGTCAAAAGCCCCGGACAACATATTTTATATTCTATAAAAGAAAGCAGTCTTATTAGTAAAGCAACTTTTAGAATTGCTCTCAGAATATTTGAATATTTCCAAATTTGTTAATTTCATATTTCCAGTTTAATTATCTTCCAATGAACAATTTCCCCAAATTCCCATTTCCCTCAGAAATGTGGGCATCTAATATCCTGAACACAGGTGCGCAAATTTCTACCTCAACTCAGATACATATGGTGAGTATGGAATCTAAGTTT
Organism: Hemitrygon akajei; assembly: GCF_048418815.1. Taxonomy (NCBI): domain Eukaryota; kingdom Metazoa; phylum Chordata; class Chondrichthyes; order Myliobatiformes; family Dasyatidae; genus Hemitrygon; species Hemitrygon akajei. The sequence goes on along the minus strand of NC_133152.1, from coordinate 13,858,413 downwards.
TTCTAAAATCAGTTCAATGAAAAAAAGAAACACAACCCCAAAAAGAAACAGACAAGACTAAACAAAAAACATGCTTGTACTATTCTTCCTTGAAGTAACTTCAGAATCTAAATTACCCATCATGAAAGGCTTTCACACATTTTTTACAAAGGACCAACAAAGAGAGAAAAATCTGCCGGGCGGGGTGGCACATGTTAACACATTGATGCAACCTCTTAAAGGCACAGTTGCGACCACATGCAAAACCATTCACACTTTAAACCATTTCAGAAAATCTCTTGTCCTTAGGGTTAAATCGTTACCATAATAGGAAATATGTTACTCTAAGGCTCCAAAACAAGGAAATGTTGGAAGTTATTCATCATGCACAAGTAAAAAACATTCAACAAGTTTAAAGCACAAAATCCCATTATTAACCAAAATTCCAACATACTCTGACCCTTCTGTAACTCCAATCTCTAATTTTGTTAGGGTTTAAATTATATTAACCATTTGCTCTACAGTTTTGGCATAATGTCCCACATTACCACAGCTGAAACGGCAGATTTGAGCCCGAAACAACTTCCCTGATTAGGTGAAGGTGCACTTCAGCGCTGTGTTACTTCCCTTCTATAATCTCTCTGCTGGCTTCTCCCCTGACCTACATTTCCCCACTTGATATCCCGTGTATTTTACCAAAGGGAAAACACTTTAGCTGCCTCCGGAGTATTCATGAAGTTAAAATCTAGCTCCTTCTCTCATTCTCTAATAATTTTCCTAAGTGTAGGCCTCCGTTAGTCACGATAGACCATGGATTTGCACCTTGGAAAGTTTCCAGGGCACAAGCCTGGGCAAGTTTTTTTTTATGGAAGACTGGCAGTTGCTCAAGCTGCAAGTCTCCCCTCTCCACGCCACCGATGTTGTCCAAGGAGAGGGCATTAGGACCCATACAGCTTGGCACAGCTTTTCCTAAGTATCCATGTTTCAGTATATGTAGGATCACTGGGATCAAACAGTCCCAACATCTTTTGAAGTTTGTTGGTTCTATGGGATACTAATGTTCTTAATCATCTATTTGTGGGTTCTGGCTCTAAATGATCTTGATCTAATATTGATCCTTGTACCCCTTGTAACACCATCCACAAATGGGATGCAAATGCAGCGGGATGTTCTCCTTTCCTCTGGTAACTTTACATAACTCATATATTTGGGTTCCTGTTGTTATTACCCATAACATTCAGTATCATATTCTTTAAATCTTCATTTATTACCCTAGTATGTCGCTGTACTTTCTGGCAAAGGAGACTGTATGTTCAGATGCAAATCCTCGCTTTTCATCAAGACTGTTTTGCTGGTAACTAATTACTTGGAACAACTCGCTAGAGTCATCCTCAGGCACAAATGTCCCAATATCCACAACAATATCCCTCAGCTGCTGTACCTTGAACAGGGGAGACTATGTTATATTTTTGTTTTAATTTCCTGCCCTGGCTGCTTCCTCTCTGATAGTAACTTGTGGGGGGAGGTGGAGGATCCTCATTATAACCATATCTGGTCACCTTATCTGCTAAATCATTCCAATCTGTATTTCCATATTCTTCCTTTACCATTCTTTCAGCTCCAAAATACATCTCTGTGCAGCAAATTGGCTCTGCAGCTTTTGTATCTGCTTTAAACACTTAGTATTATTTCCAGTGTTGCTTTTTGTTTGTGTGCTGATTTCTCTTTCTGGATCAGTGAAAGACGCACCATTATCCATTTTTTACTTTATCATTATTTTGTTCTATTTACATTTACCAATATTCTAACAACTTTCCAGTTTTCACTACAGCATTCTGTAGGGTTTAATAAATTTCAGCATTTAGTTCCAGTGCCTGGTGTCCTTGACAACCTTTTGTTTTTCAATAGTTTACTAATTTCCTTTCTCATACTACCTCAGAAAAATTTTACATGTCCTTGATGCTAGGTCGACCTGTATAAGTGTCCTCAGTACAAAAAAACTATCCAATATGTTTGTGCACATTTATTTCAAGTGTCCCAGATGCTTGGTCGACCTCTTTCCTTACTTGAAGTTTCTGTCGTCATGCCAAATGCATCAGAATCATGACAAGAGAGACTGATCCAAGGGTAACAAACTTACTTTTCCTTCGTTGGTCGCTACTCTCGAGGAGTTTCCCCAGGCAGTTCTGTCCTTGGAATATCCTGTCGCTGTCGCACCTAGACAAGCGATCTTGGCTGGACCTTCAGATTTTGTTGTGTACCATTCAGCTAGATCTTCCGGTATAAAGAAACAAACTACAACAAATTCAGAGTGAATCATATGATTAATACACTTACTATTTTACTTGCAAGCGGATATATACTTCCAGCCAGATTTCATCTCGAAATATAGCTCTGATCTTATGTTTCAACCGAAGTACTTTTATACCTTTTTTTTTACAAGAACAGTGATTAGGTTGCTCTATTCCATAATATTTCCTTCTTCTGTTATCTTCATCCTTATGTTATTAGATCTTTCGAAGCTCCAAGCAGTTTTTCCCTGTTTTATGGCCAGACATCCTCTTTGGCCATAAAACAAATTGCTTGTCATTAAAGAAAATAGTTTGTTCCATATAACACAAACACACCTGTAAGTTTCTTACCCAAACCAGCAAAGCACGTTAGGATTTCACAGACCCCATTTTGTTACATTACATTTTACAAAAATTTCAAATTCATAAATAATTCAAGGTTGCAGATATATTTCCACACAGTCCATGGCCTCCTCTTGTGCCAGGATGAGGCCACCCTTAGAGTGGAGAAGCAACACCTTATATTCCGTCTGGCCAACCTGATGGAGTGAATGTCGATTTCTCCTTCTGGTAAAAAGGTTTTTTCTTCCAACCCCCCCCCCCCCCCCCCCCCGCCCTTCTGTTCCCTACTCTGACCTTTTACCTGTTTTCACTTGACTATCACTTTTCCCTGGTTCCTCTCCTCCGTACTTTTCTCCTATTGCTCACTCTCCTCTTGTATCAGACTCCTTCCTTTCCTGCTCTTTACGTTCTCCACCCATCTGGCTTCACCTATCATCTTCCAGCTAGTCTCCTTCCCCTCCGCACCCCACCTTTTCATTCTGTGATCTTTCCCCTCTTCAGTCCTGAAGAGGGATCTTGGGCCAAAATTTCAGCTGTTTATTTATTTCCATAGATGCTGCCTGACCTGCTGAGTTGCTTCAGCTTTGGCTTTCCAGCAGACTTTGTTGTGTTTAAAATTAATGTTGAACCTTTTTTGGTCTGCTGGAGTATTCTGTCCAAATTTAGTTGTCACACTTTGGAAGTAAGATAAGATCCTAGAGAATCAGCTGAATAGATTTACTGAAATGCTTCCAGGGGTAAGAAATTTCAACTATAAGGTTACGGTGGAGAAGTTGGGAAGCTTTAGGGAGATTTATTGGTTTCAATGTGTCAGAACAGCCCTTATTTGATTAAAGAGAAGGTTGTTTGAAGATCTGTGATTTAATCCTTGCACAAGGTGTGGTATACCAGGTAATTGTGATCCCTGCTCTCCTCAACCATAGCAGTAACCTTAAGACAGATCTCCAATACAGTCTCTGCCTACTGTTCTAATTTATTGTAAAGTATATTGCAGGGATGAATGTATCTATTGGAATCCAGGCAGAATATAGATCATGGGGTTTTTAACTGCACAAGTGAGAGAAGCAAACAATCAAAGGCAGTAATGTTAGGTGACTTCGTAGTGTGGGAAGTAGACAGGACACATTTTGCCATACATCTAACTCCAGGGCGGTATTTGGCTTAAAAATGCTTTGGTCAGGGATGTTACAGAAGAGTTGTGGGTCCTTCTAAAGGAGAAGACTGACTCATTTGGACCACTAAATCTTTTGGTTTCACCCTGTATCAATCCTTCATCTTATCCTCTCTGCTACAGACAATTAACTTCCTTTCTCTCTTTCCCAGTGATGACAAGTGGTCTCAGACCTGTTACACTGTTTCTCTTTCCACAAATGCTGCCTGACTGCTCAATTCTTCTAGCATTTTCTGTGAAATAGTGGTAGTTCAGCGGTAATGTTCTCATATGAGTGAAGGGCAAGGCCAACAAGTTCAAGGAACCCTGGATGTCAGGGGATATCATGGACTGGATAAGGACACGAAAAGTGAGCAAATGACAGGTTTAGACTGCAGAAAAGGGAGAAAGCATCTGGGTTTGAGACGACAGTGTAAAGATGTAAGGGGTCCTGAAGGGCAAGTTTTTCACACAGAGGAGAGTGGGTGTATGGAACGAAGTGGAAGAATTGGGTACGATTATAATATTTAAAAGACATTTGGATAGGTTCATTGATAGAAAAGAATTAGAGGCATATTCACCAAAGCAGGCAAATGGGTAAATGGGACGAGCTGAGGAAGGTCTGTTGTTGGCATGGGCCTAAAAGCCTGTTTCCATACTGTATAATTCTAACACTAAGGCACGACAGGACAATGCCTTAGAAAGAAGTTAGGAGGGCAGAGAAGGGATAAGAAATACCACAGGAAAATCCCATAGGCAGCATGGCAACCAGGGGAAGTGTTGGGCGCATGGTCTATAAGATATAGATGAAGTATTAAATAAATACTTCCTTCTGTATTCACTAAGGAGAGAGACATTTTAGTTGGAGAATTCAGTGGGAGGAAATTATATGGTTATATGTTATATGGTTATAAAAAGAAGAGGTATTGGATGTCTTAGTGAGGTTCAAGATTGTGCTTAAAAGAATTATTGAAATAATGCAACAGCCCCACTCAACCTTGGAAAGTCCTGACCCACACCTGCTCAGGTTGGAGAAGGAACATTGTTGATGGCTTTGAGAAGCTGCTTTTCTTTCGTTGGGAGCACAAAATCTGGCAGAAGTGCAACACCTTATAACCCACTTACCCACTGATGGGGCAGCATCACCGGAAGAGTCTGTAATTCCCACACTTAGTCATCAGTCATCTGAGAACTCATTGAATTGGAGTAGAAGCAAGTCATCCTTGATTGGAGGGATTGGCTGAGACACTGATTACGTTAGCAGATGATTCAAAGACCAGGGACAGATGTAAATTCGAGTAAAGAAACAAAGCAGATACAAGGAAGAATATTTTTGCTTAGTGAATGGTTAGTCTCTAGAATTTACTTTAAAAGTGGTGGACATTGAATCCATCAGCACTTTAAAAGTAATTGGATTGTTAGTTGAGGTAGAACAACTTGGAGAATGAGTATTAGAATGGGACTATTGAAATTACTCTACCAGAGTCTGTTACACATTCAGTCATCTGAATGGTCCCATTCTGTGATTCTACTGTATATCAATTTAGTATTTCAAATACATGAAAATAAAGCTGTCATATGATTATAAATATTATTAATGATTTAAAAATAATTATGGGTTAATTATGTTTTCAAATGCATCATTAAACAATAAGTAAATGAAATACTTTTGAATAATTGAATTGAAAAAGCTTTCCCTTAATAATGTCTAAAGATATAAATTATAACCTTGATCACTTTCAAATCCCTCTAGAGCTTTTCTTGTCTTGCAGTCTCACAAATTGAGATCTTTCTGACCTATTCTGAACATTTGTCTATCCTGACCTTCCCTAACCCTACCATTGTTGAATATGTGACTCATCAAATAATATAATTACAATAATCATTTAGCTTCATAGTTTCTTGGATGAAGTTTTGCAAGGGAGAGCAAGGAGCCGAAGGAAATATAACTTCTGTACAGCTTTGTCTGTCCTGTGTTCTGCATTTGGAAAACTGATCTGGAATGGTCAGAGGATGTTAGATATGGATTTAGGTAGAAATACAGACTCAAATTGGAAACAGTTTCCAACAGTGCTGCTGCACAGAAATTGCCCCAATTCCAGTGCGGTGCTGGGCTAGTGGCTGAGGTGCAGTGGTGAATCATTTCCAACCTGGCTTCAAATCAAAGGAGCCATGTTTTGGTATCTGATCCAGGCACCTTCTCCCCTTTTAAACATTTTTCTCTCTTTTTTCCTCTCTCCATACTTCCTTCCTCCTTTCTGCTCCTATCACTTCCCTTCCACCTTTCTACCTCCTCTGCTCATTCCTTTCCTCCTTTCTCGTGTAAAGGGGGGTTTCTTCTTTTTCTTTGTTACTGCGTATGTTAATCAAAATGGCTTCTTTGTTTTGTTAAAAGTAGGAATGCTTCTTTGTTGCGAGAGAGTGCTGGAAGCTTGTTTAGGTTAAAATTTACTGATAACGAGAATTGTATTCCTTTGTAAACCAATTGGGATTAATGTTGTTCTTTCTTCTGAGTCTGTAAGCTATTGTTGGCGGGCTTTTGGGGAGATTGGCGCAAGGGGGTGAGAGACAGAGGACGCGATGCTGTAAACTGGGCGAGGAACAGACCCCAAGCAGGGGTCCAAGGCCAGGAGGTACCCTGAGGAGAGGAGATGAAGATAGATGTGCTTGGTTGACCACTTTGGGTGGTCCTGAGCTGCGAGTCGAGGAGTTCGGAGGGGATCGAATGGTGGCCAGAAGACTTCAGTAATTGAGCTCCAACGGTTGTGCATGAAGTAGTTTGGACTTTGATAAGTTTGGCGCCTTTTCTTTATTTTCTTTTCCTTCATGTATACTGTATCGTTATTAATTACTTAGTTATAGTAATCTTTATAAACTGTAATAATTTAATCGCATACGGTGTCCTGTTTGTTCTTTGGCGAGGCGGGGACATCACACAGCATCCACACAAGCTATTACCCAGTTTGGCGGGGCCGAAGGCTGCTCCCCCTAGATGAGAACGAGCTGAGCGAGCCTGAGGCAACCCAGGGGGTTACACTCGCGATACCACCTCCCCCTTTCTCTTTGTTAACTTGACTGCGTCTTCTTTCTCTTTCCTTTAGCCTTCCTAACTCTCTTTCTCTCTTTTGTCCCATTTCCCTTTCTCATCCTCTCTCCCTCATCAACCTTCCAGCCCCTTTGTTTCTCCTCTTTCCACTTGTCACTTTTCTTATGCCCCCCCGTTTCTTCCCTTATCCTATTGTTCTTATACATATTGTTTTTGTCTTTTTCTCTCTCCCTCCCTCTCATTATGTCCAAGTGCCTCTTTTTGTCAAGCAGATCCCATGGCAGCAGGAATGAGAGCTGAGCATCCATTCCTTGGTGGAGCTGCCTTCACTCTCGTGCCTCAGATAGAAGCAGTCTTAGGGCTGGAATGATGAAGGGAGAGTTAGACATAAGACTAGCTGTATACTAGGAAGGACAGTGGAATAATTTGAGGTAATTAGGATTGTTTGAGAGAAGTCTGGCAACAAATTGATGGGTGCAGAGTGTGGCTACATGGTGGACGTGATGATGTCTGTGGGAATCATGAATATTACTTTCAAGAAAACTGCTTTGGTATTTTTGCATGAACCTGGTAAATAAAGTGTTAAAGTAACATTAATTTCAACTGCATTACTCATAATTGAGAATTTATTATTTAAAACTGTAAGGTGAAATTTCAGTCCTGGAGTCTCTGCTTTGCTTCTTGTCAATTGTCAATGGCCTCACCATAGTACCTGCCGCTATCTCCTAGCCATGTTCCTCCAGAAGGAACTCAGTTCAGACAAAACTTGTGCAGCCCTGAGCATTACAATATCTTCCAATGGTCAATCCTGTTTAGGTACTTTTAACAGCTTGTGAAAGCATGTATCATTGCTGAACTGGTAGTTCAAGCTGTCAATTAATCTGATTGTTTATGAATGTCAAACATTTGCAAGCATCCAGAATATTCAATTATGAGTTAAAATTAAACCTATCACCATTTTTAAAAAGTAAATATATAAAGCAATTGAAAACACAAGAAAACACTTTAAAGCAATCAGATATATTTAGCACAAATGAAAAGAATGTGGCATGGAACAATAGGCAGATTTCCTAGTATAAATACATTTCAACAATGTCAGAGAGCAGACAAAAAAACCCCTAGTAATCTGCTGTGCAAAATATTAGGATGTTCTGTTCATGCAGATGTATCAAAATTCCACACAGTTACTGAGCTGTACTTCCATGTTTGATGTCCCGATATTTATTGGAAACTTCAGGCCATTTTTTGAATACCCCTGCTGGTTTTTTAATCCTCTGTGGCCTGCAGAAAGAATTATAGAGAATTTCTTAGTTGTCTGGTAAGCATTTTTTTGGTATATACCCAGATATTGTTGATTTTTGTTCTAAGTGCACAGTTTTCATGTTGATAATGTAAAGCTCTTTGGCAATGTGGGCTATGAAAAAAATACCAAAGGGTTACTGGGGGATATAAAGTGAATGAATGACGGCATTGCAGATAGAATATAATATGGAAAATACAATGTTCACTTTAATAGAAAAAAGAAAAGAAAGATAAAGATTTTTTCAATGGAGAAATTCTCCATTTCTTTATGATGGAGTATTCAATAGCATATTTCCTTATTTTTCTGTAAATGCCTGTGGGCTAAGAACTCGGAAAAAAGTCGACGCGACAGACTTTTAACACTGTAAATCAATGATTTGTTTTGTTATGTCTCCCCTTGCTGTTAAAGGGGAGAGAGAGAGAGAGAGAATATGTTGGTATGTTGAACTGTCAAGTGAATGATTAGTTTTTGTTGTATTGCAGATCATGGTCTTTTTTGGGGGCTTTGTTATTGCACGCTTGGTGTGTAAGGGGTGCTGATGCTTTTTTGCGAAAGTGGGTGGGGGTATGAGAGGACCATTGCTTTGCTGGAGGTTTAAGTGAAGGGGGTCTTTGGGGTTTTATTGATTTTAACTGTCACTCATTCTTTGGGGCTCTAAGTCTGTTTTCATGGATATCTGCAAAGAACAAGAATTTCAGGATGTACACTGTGTATTGTATATGTTTCTCTGATATTAAATGGAACTACGGACTACTGAAAATGAATCCCAAGGTAATATATGTTGGCATATATGTACTTTGATATTAAATGTACTTTGACTTTGATTACCCTGCACTCTAGGCTCTTGAACTTCATTCAACACTTCTGTATGATCCACAGACTCACTTTTCAGTAACTTAAAGTTCAAAGTAAATTTATTATCTGTGCAGTTATGTCAGCATACAGTGGCAAGAAAAAGTTTGTAAACAGTTTGCAATTACCTGGTTTTCTGCATTAATTTCTCATAAAAATTTCTCATAAAATAGGTCACAATAATAGACAACTACAGTCTGCCTAAACTAATAACGCACAAACAATTGTATTTCTTCTCATCATTACTGAGTACACCATTTAAACAATCACAGTCTTGGTTCAAAAAAGTATGTGAATTTCTGGGGTATTGCCTTCTACAATAGCTATTTGGAGTCAGGTGTTCCAATCAACAAGATGAGATTGGAGGTGTGGGTTGTAGAGGTGCACTGTCCTTTAAGAAAAGCACACTAAGTCAGGTTGCTGACAGAGCCTGTTCTTCTCAAGAAAGATCTGTTTATGTGCACCATGGCTCGATCAAAACAACTTTCAGAGGACCTTAGAAGAAGAATTGTAGTGATGCATGAAGGTGGAAAATGCTACAAGAGCATTTTAAAGACCTGAGTCCACAGTAAGAGAAATTGTCTACAAATAGAGGAAATTCAGTACTGTTGCCGCTCTTTCGAGGAGTGGGCATCCTGCAAAGATCATGTCAAGGGCACAATGCTGAAGGAGGTGAAAAACAACCTAATGATAACAGCAAAAGACCTGCAGAAATCTTTAGAACCTGCTAAAGTCTCTGTTCATGTGTCCACTATAAGGAAATCACAAAGCAAGAATAGTATTCATAGAAGGACACCATGGAGGAAATCATTGCTCTCCAGAGAAAATCTTTGCAGCACGTCTCAAGTTTGCAAAAGACCACCTGGATGTTCTACAATACTTCTGGGACAATGTTCTGTGGACAGATGAGAGAAAAGTTGAACTTTCTGGCAGAAGTGCACGCTGCTATGGTTGGAGGAAAAAGGGCACTGCATACCTACACCAAAACCTCACCCCAACTGTGAAGCATGGTGGAAGGAACATTATGGTTTGGAGCTGCTTTGTTGTCTCAGGGCTTAAATAACTTGCAGTTGTTCAGGAAACAATGAATTCAAAATCGTATCAAGATATTTTACAGGAGAATGTCAGGGTAATGGTCCATCACCTGAAGCTTTATAGAAGTTGGATGATGCAATGATCTGAAAGACAAAAGTTAATCAACAGAATGGTTAAAAAAGAAGAAAGTTTGTGTTTTGGATGGCCAAGTCAGAGTCCAGATCTTAACCCAATTGAAATGCTGTGGCATGACCTGAAGAGGACTGTTCATGCAAGGTATCGCAGAAATATTGATGAACTGAAACAGTTTTATGTGAAGGAATGATCTAAGATTCCTCCTCACCATTGTGCAAGTCTGATCAGCAGCTACAGGAAACATTTGGTGGAGGTTATTGCTGTTAAAGGAAGTTCTACCAGTTATGAAATACAAGGATTCACATACTTTTTCCAGCCTGATCTGTGAATGATTAAACAATGTGTTCAATAAAGACATGAGAAGTACAATTGTTTGTGTGTTATTAGTTTAGGCAAATTATGTTGTCTATTTTTGTGACTTGGATGAAGATCAGACCACATTTTATGAGTAATTAATGAAGAAAACCAGGTAATTGTAAAGGAGTCACAAACTTTTTCTTGCAACCGTATATAACCCTGAGATTCCTTTTCTTACAGTAAATCCAAGAAACAGAATAGAATTGATGAAAGACTGCACCCAACAGGATGGACAAACAATATGTACAAGAGAACTAACTGCAAATACAAAAATAAAATAAATAATATCTGGTCCAAGAGCCTGATGACTGAGGGGCAATATCTTTTCCTGAATCTAGTGGTATGAATCCCAAGGTTCCTGTACCTTCTTCCTGATTGCAGCAGCGAGAAGAGAGCATAGCCTGGGTGGTGGGCGTACATGACGATGGACGCTGCTTTCCTGTGACAGCATTCTGTGTAGATATGCTCAAGGATGGGGAGGGCTTTACATGTGATGGACTGGTCATATCACTATTAGTTGGATTTTCCGTTCAAGGGCATTGGTGTTTCCATACCAGGCTGTGACACAACCAGTCAGTATACTTTCCACCAGACATCTATAGAAGTTTGTCAAGAGTTTTAGATGTTATGCCGAATCTTTGCAAACTTTTAAGAATGTATAGGCACTGCCATGCTTTCTTAGTAATTGCACTTATGTACTGGGCTTAGGTCAGATCCTCTGAATTGATAATGCTGAGGAATTTAAAGTTGCTGACCCTCTCCAACTTTGATCCCTCATTTAGGAGTGGCTCATGAACTTCCGATTTCCTCTTCCTGAAGTCCGTAATCAGCTACTTGGTCTTGTTGACATTGAGTGAGAGGTTATTGTTTTGGCACCACTCAGCCAGGTTTTCAGTCTCTCTCTCCTACGTGCTGATTCATCACCAAATTTGATTCAACCAACAATGGTGGTGTCATCAGCAAATGTAAATATGACATGGAGCTGTGCTTAGCCACACAGTCCTGAGTATAAAGCAAGTAGAGCAGAGGGCTAAACACACAGCCTTGTGGTACACCTGTGCTGACTGAGATTGTGGAGGAGATGTTACCAATTTGAACTGACTGGGGTCTGCAAGGGGGGGAAATCAAAGATTCACTTGCACAAGGAGATATTGAAGCCAAGGTCTTGAAGCTTAATTATTAGTTTTGAAGGGATGATAATATTGAATGTTGAACTGTAATTGATAAAGAACATCCTGATGTATGCGCCTTTGCTGTTCAGATGTTCCAGGGTTGAGTAAAGAACTAATGAAATAGTGTCTACTGTGGAACTGTTGTGCTGGTGGGCAAATTGGAGTGGATCCAAATTACTTCTCAGGCAGGAGTTGATAAGATTCATCACCAACCTGTCAAAGCACTTCATCACAATGGAAGTAAGTGCGGCTGGATGTTAGCAAATATGTGAGGTTACCACATTCTTCTTAGGCTATGGTATAATTGAGGCCTGCTTGAAGCAGGTGGGTACCTCAGACTGCCAAAGTGAGAGGTTAACGATATTGGTAAACATTCCAGCCAGTTAATCAGCACAGGGTAATTGGGTAGGTACTCCATCTGGGCTGGATGCTTTCTGTGGGATCAGATATGTAAAACTCATGTTTGTGGTATATTTTTTATTTGCACAGTTTGTCATCTTTTGCACACGGGGAGGGTTTAAACTAAGTTGGCAGGGTAATGGGAATCAGAGTGAAGGGACTCAGGATAGGACCAATGATTTAAAAAAAAAACAAAGGTAGCATGCAGTCAGACTTCAGGAAGGGCAGGTAGATAATAGAACAAAATTTTAGTGCCAGCAGGGTGAGTATCAGTGCATTAGGGATGCAGAATCAAAATGGGCAGCAAATATAGTACTCAAAGTATTATATCTCAGTGCATGGAGTCCAAGAAATAAGGTGGTTGATCTTGTTGCGCTTTCACAGATTGTTGGCTATGATGTTATGGCCATCACTGAATCATGGTTGAAGAATGGTTGTAGTTGGTAGCTGAATGTCCAAAGTTACATATTGTTTTGGAGGGATAGGAAGGTAGGCAGAGGAGGTGGCATGGCTCTGCTGGTAAAGCATGGTATCAGATCATTAGAAAGATGTGATATAGGATCAGAAGATGTTGAATCCTTATGGGTTGAGTTAAGAAACTGCAAGGGTAAAAGGATGTTGGTGGCAATTATATATAGGCCTCTAGACAGTAGCTGGGATGTGGACTACAGATTACAATGGGAAAAAGAAAAGACATGTCAAAAGGGCAATTTTATGATAGTTATAGGAGATTTTAACATACAGGTAAATTGGGAAAATCAATTGGTAATGGATCCCAAGAGAGTGAATTTGGTGAATGCCTACAAGATGGCTCTTTAGAGCAGTTTGTCGTTGAGCCTATTAGGGGATCAGCTATCCTAGATTGGGTGTTATATAATGAACTGGAGGTGATTACTCAATATGATTGAATTTAACTTGAAATTTGATAGGAAGAAAGTAAAATCTGATGTAGCAGTATTTCAGTGGAGTAAAGGAAATTACAGTGGTATGAGAGAGGATTTGGCCAAAGTATATTGGAAGGAGATGCTGGCAGGGATGACAGCAGAACAGCAATAGCTTGAGTGCCTGGGAAAAATGAGGAAGGTGCAGTAGAGATGTATACCAAAAACAAAGTAATACTCAAGTAGCATAATAGTACAACGATGACTGACAAGGGAAGTCAAAGCTAATGTAAAAGCAAAAGAGAGGACATACAACAAAGCAAATATTAGTGAGAAGATAGAGGATTGGGAATCTTTTAAAAACCTATAGAAAGCAACTAAAAGAATCATCAGGAGGGAAAAGATTAAATATGAAAGCAAGCTAGCAAACAGTATCAACATGGATAGAAAAAGATTTTTCAAGTATATAAAAAATAATAGATGAGAGTGGATATAGGAATGCTAGAAAATGAGGCCACTGAAATAAAAGTGAGGGACAAGGAGATGGCAGACGAACTAACTGAGTATTTTGCATCAGTCTTCACTGTAGAAGACCGTAGCAGTGTGCCAGGTGTTGAAGGGTGTGAGGAAAGAGAAGTGAGTGCTGTTACTATTACAAGGGAGAAGGTGCTCAGAGAGCTGAAAGACCTAAAGGTTCATAAGTGACCCAGACCAGATGAACTGCATGCTAGAGTTCTGAAAGAGGTAGTGTTAGAGATTGTGAAAGCATTAGTAATGATCTTCCAAGAATCATTGGACTCTAGCATGGTTCCAGAGGACTGGAAAATTGGAAATGTCACTCCACTCAAGGAGGGAGGCAGCAGAAAGGAAATTTTAGATTAGTTACCCTGACCTCAGTAGTTGGGAAGATGCCGGAATTAATTGTTAAAGGATGAGGTTATGGAGTACTTGGTGACACAGGACAAGATAGGACAAAGTTAGCATGGTTTCCTTAGGGGGAAATCTTGCCTGACAAACCGTTAGAATTCTTTGAGGAGATTGTAAGTAGGACAGATAAAGGGGATGCAGTGGATGTGTATATTTGGATTTTCAGAAGACCTTTGACAAGGTTCTGCACATGAGGCTGCTTACCAAGTTAAGAGCCCATGGTATTACAAGGAAATTACTAACATGGTTAGAGCATTGGCTGATTAGTAGGAGGCAGCAAGTGGGAATAAAAGGATCCTTTTCTGGTTGGCGGCCAGTGACTGGTGGCATTCCTCAGGGGTCGGTGTTGGGACCACTTTTATGCTGTACAGGTGGCCCCTGTCTTTCGAATGTTTGCTTTACGACAGCCCGCTGTTACGAAAGACCTATATTAGTACCTGTTTTCGCTAAACAAAGAGGATTTTCGCTTTTACGAAAAAAAGACACCCGCTTTATATGTGTGCTCACCCCGAGAAAGACTACCATGACCGTGAAGCCTTGTGCGGGCAGTTGTGTGTCCATGCGTGTACGTGTATATGCGTATATGTGCATACACATGTACGTACATATCTGTGTACGTGCTGATTTTATCTCTCCAAAATGATTTTCACTTGCTGTCTTCCTGATTTTGATAAGTAAAACTACACTGTACATACAATATTTTTACTTTATATAGACTGTATATTTATCATATCATTCCTGCTTTTACTATATGTTCGTGTTATTTTAGGTTTTATGTATTATTTGCTTTGACTTGGTAGGTTTTTTTTGGGTCTGGGAACGCTCAAAAATTTTTCCCATATAAATTAACGGTAATTGCTTCTTTGCTTAACAACATTTCAGCTTACAAAAGGGTTCATAGGAACACTCTACCTTCGGATAGCGGGGTAAACCTGTATATCGATGATTTAGATGATGGAATAGATGGCTTTGTTGCCAAGTTTGCAGATGATGGAGGTGCAGGTATTGTTGAGGAAACAGGAAGGATGCAGAAGGACTTAGACAAGTTAGGAGAATGGGAAATATTGGAAAATGCATGGTCATACACTTTGGTAGAACAAATAAATGTGCAGACTATTTTCTAAACAGGGAGAAAATACAAAAATCGGAGATGCAAAGGGACTTAGGAGTCCTTGTGCAGAACATCCTAAAGGTTAACTTGCAGGTTGAGTTGGTGATGAGGAAGGCAAATGTAATGTTAACATTCATTTCAAGAGATCTAGAATTTAAGAGCATGGATGTGATGCTGAGGCTTTATATAGCACTGGTGAAGTCTCCCCTTGAGTATTGTGAACAGTTTAGGTCTCCTTATCTAATAAAAGATGTGCTGGCATTGGAGTGGTTTTAGACGAGATTCACAAGGATGATTCCAGGAATGAAAGGGTTATCATTTGAGGAATATTTGATGGCTCTGGGCCTGTTCTCACAGGAATTTAGAAGGATGAGGGTGGTTCTTATTGAAACATTTCAAATGTTGAAAGGCCTAGACAGAGTAGATATGGAAAGGATGTTTCCCCTGGTGAGGGAGTCTAGGACAAGAGAGCACAGCCTCAGGATGGATGGATGTCCATTTAAAACAGAGATTCAGAGAGATTTCTTTAGCAAGAAGGTGGTGAATTTGTGGAATTTGTTACCACAGGCAGCTGTAGAGGCTAGGTTGTTGGGTGTATTTAAGACACAGCTTGATAAGTTCTTGATTTGCCACAGCATCAAAGGTTATGAGGAATGGGACTAAGGAGCCATGATTGAATGGCAGGGCAGACCTGATGGGCCAAATGGCCTAATTCTGCTCCTATGTCTTACGGTCTTGTTGGTGGTTTATTAGTCATTGTTTAGATATAGTGTTTTGTAAATTATATTGTGTTTTTTTCCTTGTTAATGCCTGTGAGAAAATGAAATTCAAGGTAGTATATGGTAAAATACATACTTTGATAATAAATTTACTTTGAGCTTTTGAACTTTGAAACATGTTAAAATCTATATGACCTCTACACAGTGACCTCTGTGAAAGTTAAATTGCAGGTTAAACTAGTTATGAAGAGGGTTTTTATTAAATTTAAGATTAGATGTTCCTTGTTCCAAATACATAGGTTCCCAGAGAGCCCACATGTAGAGCAGCACAAAGAGGACTGGTCTCTCTGTATTGTTGGTTATACTTACGATAGAGTATTGCAGAAAAACCTTAGCAGGTTGATGCCTGGGATGATAAATTTATCATGTGACCTTAGTCAAACTGGTCCTATATTGCCTTAAGTTTCGGCATTATTTGAATAAAATGAATGGGGTTTTACAGGTGGATATAGCCTGGCTTGAGTGTTTAGAACGAGGGATATTTAGAAACTGGGGTCACAGTCTTAAAATCAAGTGTTAATCATTCAGAACAAAGATAAAGGAAATTTCATCAATACAGGGGTAGTAATTCTTTGGCATTCAATGTTCAAAAAGGCAACACGAGTGAATCTGCAGATGCTGGAAATAAGTAAAAACACAAACTGCTGGCAGAACTCAGCAGGCCAGACAGCATCTATGGGAGGAGATAGTGATGACGTTTCGGGCCGAAACCCTTCATCAACCCACTCCTGATGAAGGGTTTCGGCCCGAAACGTTGTCACTACCTCCTCCCATAGATGCTGTCTGGCCTGCTGAGTTCTGCCAGCATTTTGTGTTTTTATAATGTTCAAAAAGGGTTCATTTGCTGAATATTTTCAGAATGGTAGAATTTAGACTAGAAATGGAATCAGAATATATGGAATTAGTGAAATAAAATAGAAAGATAAAGGATCAACTTTGATCATTAGGGATTCCTCCTACTTTTATTTTTCATATTATGTGCGATCACAATCTGGCATTCAGTCCAACACCAAATATTTTCAGTGTTATTATGATGTACAACACCTTCACTAAGGGTAGAATTTGCAATCAATAGATATATCTAGGGCTACTTGGAATCAACACCATTAAGTTAATTTTCTTTCTGTAGCACAGTTAGGTTATTGTAAGTTATAAGGCATTGATCCTTTGCTACCTATAAAAATATCCATTATTCTTTTCACTATGAATAGTTCAACTTAAATTATGTATTTTTCCACACATTGTTTCACTTATAAAATGTTCATTTTGTTATTACATTTGGATATTGTAGATAAAAGGATCAAATTAGTCTTCCCTCAATAATGACAAATCTGATTGCTCTAAAATAGCAATTATGAATACCGTTATGTTCGCAAATATGACTGCCAATGTTATACATAGCCAGATTCAACCAACTGCAGTGAAATAAATATTAACTTAATGTAATTTGACAGTAATGTGATAATTGTTTGCCAGAATATCACAGGAAGTGAGTTCTTCCTTCAATTAGAAATTTTACATTCATCTGTGTAAACAGACTTGATCTCTGTTTAAACTTTCCTGTGAAAGTTGGTACTTGTACTGATATAATACTCCACATGGAGTGCCCTTTCAGAATATACACTCTTATCTTCTCTTTAGTGAATGAAAAATTAGAAGAGCGAAAATAATTACGTATGTAGTGGGAAGAGAAAATGATGAAAATGTTCCTCTCACACTGGGTATTTAATGCAGGAGGCATCTGGATTAATACAGTTATTTTCAGAAAACCGATGTGTAAAATTTACTTAAGGCTAAACACATGCTGCATATAGCCAACTGGACTGCCACAAGGTATTGTGAAATTTTCCAAAATGTACATTAGAAATACCTTTGAATAATATAATCAGGACCTTTATAGTTCACAACAGCTCCAGGAAAATTGAATACAATTGAAATAAATGTTACACCCTCAAAAGATATATCTCATTATAACTATTTTAGTGGCGAGCTACTCACCACTAGAAATTGTTATAGTGAGTTCTTTCAGTAGGTGAATCACAAGTTCATTCATACATTCATTCATTCAGTCACTCACGTGTTATGATTATGGCAGATAGTCCTAAAAAGAATAACATGAAACATTGCTTTTTGTCACCTGGGATGACTTAGCTGATTAATAGTGAATTATGCCAGTGTTAGAAATTGGAGTGTGGAAAGGGTAATTTTGTCTCTGTTGGAGACTGATTTGGAAGATTTCTGTGAAAAATGTATTTCTACCAAAAAGTTCCTTACGTCCATGTGATCAATGGCTCCTACTCTTAGTCTGTTGGGAAGTGAAAATGATGATCCTCCTCATGCACTGGCTGTTTAATGCAGGTGGCATCTGGATTAATAGTTATTTTCAGAAAACTGATGGCACCTTCACTCTTCTGGTACTTGGAGCTGTAGTTAGAAATCACATTGGAGTGAGCAACCAGGGACGTAGAGCAGTGGTCCCCAACCACCAGGCCGCGAACCAGTACCAGGCCGCAAAGCATGGGAATGATATGATTTGGTGATATGAAACGACATGAGTCAGCTGCACCTTTTCTCATTCCCTGTCACGTCCACTGTTGAACTAGAACGCACACGAGGTCATCAGTCAGTCATTAACCTACAACTACTCGATGAGTGAAAAACAAATGTCGCTTGAGAGTTTCTTTGGAAGAGGTGGTAGGGACATAAAAGGCCTAATGATGATAGTAACACAGAGACAGCTGAGGCCGAGACTGCAAAAAAGAAGAAAGCTTCCTTCAACAGAAAATACGACGAGTCGTAAGTAAAATATGGCTTTAATGCGACCAGTGACTCGCACGCTCCAAGCCCCCTGTGTGTGATATGTGGAGGCAAGCTGCCTAATGAGGCACCTCAAAACTGCTTCGGCACCTTGAGTCCAAGAACCCTGCATTTAAAGATAAACCTGTTAAGTTTTTGGAGCAGAAGAAATGTGAGCAAGCGGGACAGAAGCAAGTGCTGAGAGCCACCACCTCCACAAATGCTGCTGCTCTGAGAGCGTCGTACTTAGTGGCTAGCTGTATTGCTAAGGCTAAGGAGCCTTTCACTGTTGGTGAAGAGTTGATTCTGCCTGCTGCCAAGGACATGTGGCATGAACTGTTGGGACAAGCTGCAGCTAAAAAGATGGCACAGGTTTCTCTTTCAGCTACCACAGTTTCAAGGAGAATCGACGACATAGCGGAGGACATCGAAGCACAGCTGTTGGAACGGCTTAACGAATCACCATGGTATGCTATCCAGATCGACGAGTCTACCGATGTCGACAACAAGCCAATACTGCTGGTTTATGTACGATATATATTTCAAGACGATGTGCACGAGGATATGTTGTGTGCACTGCCACTGCCAACTAACACAACTGAGGCAGAACAATTCAAGTCTTTGAATGACTACACGTCAGGCAAACTGCACTGGTCATTCTGTGTTGGAATATGCACAGACGGGGCTGCAGCTGTGACTGGACGGCTGTCTGGTTTCACTACCCGAGTCAAAGAGGTTGCTCCTGAATGCCAGTCTACACACTGTGTCATACACAGGGAAATGCTGGCTAGCCGAAAAGTGTCACCTGATCTTAACAGCCTATTGAGTGACGTTGTTGAAGTTATCAATCACATCAAAGCAAAAGCCCTTAACTCACGTCTGTTTGAGCAGCTTTGTGAGGAAATGGATGCAGAGCACAAACGCCTTCTCTTACACACTGAAGTCAGGGGGCTATCAAGGGGGAGAGCCCTGGCCAGGGTTTTTGAGTTAAGAGAGCCACTACAGAGATTTCTTTCAGGAAAGAAGTCACCACTGGCAGCACACTTCAGTGATGAGGAGTGGATAGCAAAACTCGTTTATCTGTGTGACATCTTCAACCTGCTCAAAGAACTCAATTTGTCACTTCAGGGGAGAATGACAGCTGTGTTCAAGTTGGCAGATAAAGTGTCTGCTTTCAAAGCCAAACTGGAACTGTGGGGACGGCGAGTGGACAGGGACATATTTGACATGTTCCCAACATTGGCTGGGATTTTGGGAGCAACTGAGGCTGCACTGTCCTTCTCACAGCTGGTGTGTGTTCACCTATCTTCGCTGTCGACAGAATTTGAGTGTTACTTCCCAACCACAAATGACTCAAGACGTGCAAAGGAATGCGTCCGTGACCCATTTGTGAATGTCCCCGGTGAATCATCCATGTCAGTGCGGGAAGAAGATCAACTCCTCGAGCTTGCAAATGACAGTGGGCTGAGAAGTATGTTTGACCTAACATCTCTGCTGGCATTCTTGATCAAAGTCAAGGCTGAATATCTTGAGATAGCCACGAAAGCACTGAAAACGTTGCTTCCATTTCCAGCATCGTATCTCTGTGAAGCGAGGTTTTCTGCAATGAATGCAACGAAAACTAAATTGGGGAATAGACTGGAAATAAGGAAACCCCTTTGAGTATCACTTTCTCCCATCACCTCTCGTTGGGACCGTCTTGTTGCAGGAAAACAAGCCCAGGACTCCCACTGATTCAGCGATATTGGTGTGTTGCAATGATTTTATATGTTCATATGAGGAAAATATGCACTGTGTATTTAATATCCAAACATTACTTAAAATGTTATGATGCTATTGACTTATAAGTGACTTATCACTATATTCATGTGAGGAAAATATGCGTTGTGTGTTTAACAAATTCGTTAGATAAACCTTTTTAGAAATGAAATTGAGTATAAAGTATAAAGTCATTGATAAGTGACTTTAGTTGACTTATCACCTATATTCTGGTCGTGATTAACATTTCACACCCCCACCCCTGTCGGCCGGTCCGCAAGAATATTGTCAGTATTAAACTGTCCGTGGTGCAAAAAAGGTTGGTGACCCCTGACGTAGAGGATATCCATGAACTCTAGACAACATTCATCCAAGGTGTGCGCACACACACATCTTTTGCTACTAATGCACAAAGGAACTTAAACTGCACACAAAATGATGTCACCCTGTTCCTCGTTGGCATATTAAGTATATTTCATGATTGTACACCATCACATTTCCTTTTCCTGATTTCTGATGTGGATGGTGTTGACAATGTGGAGTTTGTGATGATTTATCTGTAGATTTTAGAACTGGCTTATTTATACTGTTTTTATTGAAGAAATTGGTTCATTAAGTCAAATTCCAAAGAAACAAAACATGTGAAGTGCAAAAGAACTGCCAGTTCATTTAAAGTGGAGTAGCTTAATGAAATAATAGAAACTGCTACACCGAAAGCACATGAGGTCAGGAACATGCAGCTATGAGAAATATTAATGTACAATACAGAAACTGTTGTTACCTGCATGTATTGTTGCAATGCAAAAGCTGCTGGAGAATTTGTAAATGGGAAGAAGTTGGATGGTATTTAGAAAGTTGACTTTTTAAAGTGTCACTTAGCAAGCAACTCACATATGGACGGTGTGCAAAAGCTGCAGCGAAAAAATCCTTCATTACCCACTACAAGCCTGCTGTGTATGTTTTGTGAGAGTGCAGATGAATGAGAAGGAAAATGATGAAACCCAGATGAAATCAGATTTCTTATTGATAGTATTTTGCTAGCTGTTAAAATGAATATGTCTATGTATTAGATTCAGTGCACACATGCTGTTGTCACTGGGAAAAAAATTGCACAGCACAAGATTTTTAATTTGTCATTACAAATTAGAACATTGGGGAACATTGACCCCAAGATCCATGTCTCTGGGCAATGTTGGTTGTAGAAGATATCCAGTGGTTTGGATTTCTTGCGGGTGAATCCATTATACATGCTTTCTGGAAACATGGCATTCACCATCAAGAAAGCCTTCTGATTATCCACAAGTACCTGGATTTGAGGAAGGGGAAAACTTTCCTGTTGATGAAAATATCTTGGTTATTATTAGGAGCTCTTACTGAGTGCATTAGGTGGCACCCTATGTAAATTCCTGTTTCTGATGCTACTTTGTCATCACTGAAATCAAAGTATGTAAACTAATCTCTCTGTAAGTATGCTTGGATAACCTCTTGGAAAGTCTAAGAGTTACTGCTGTGAGCTGTTCCTGTAATATTTGGAAAGATCCTGTGGTAAATAAATGGAAGTTGAAGTAGCCATACTGAACCTAACAGTATTGGAGTATCCCAACAGCTAAATGATGGAAAGGACACTTAATTATAAGTTTTCACAGAGTGTATAAATGTGATTGAGCAGTTTGTTTTGAAGCTTTATAGTCTGGTCTGATGTCAGTAATGTCTCTCTAAATATGAATGCAATGCAGAGATGCGGTATATTCCAGGTAGCACTAGGAACAGTTCAGCAAGGTTGTAGCTCCAATTTATGTTGAAAAGGGAGGAAATGCATAAAGCACATCCAACAGAGGAAAACCAAGAAGGTGAGTTATGAATAGAAGTGCCTGGTCTAGTTAATTGCAAAGTGTCATTTCATCCCAGTGTGATCACTGATGTGATCAGTGCAGGTTATATTGTTTTTGTGTGCAATTTAAACACAAAAAAAATTAAGTTCTAGTAGATCCACTTTTTAGACTGTCTTATTATTTACCTGCAAAAAGTATTTTCAATTTTTTTTGAGTTTTTGCATATTATTGACATAATTCCAATGTTTATTGGTCAGCACAAATTGTTCTCAAGATTTTCCTGGAATTTTGAACAACCTGTTTTGGGGATGAGTTTTTAATGTTAATAGTATTTTAACCCTAAAACAATATATTTCTATATCAGCTTTCTAAAATGTTTTAATATTAGATAGATCATTAGCCATTTAATATAGATTTCAAAAAGGATGACGATGCATATTAAAAATCTGACAATTCCATGAGTTGACAATATACTGATAAACTTTAATGGATTTGATACATATATTTTAGAGAGCTTTTAACAATTATCATATAGATGATGGTGAGAGAAGTTGGAAGAGTATGGTACTAGGGAAAGAGAAATATATACAGTGGTGCTAGAAAGTTTGTGAACTCTGCAAAATTTTCTCTATTTCTGCATAAGTATGCACTAAAGTGTTATCAGATCTTCAGGTAAGTCCTAAAACTAGATAAAGTGAACCCAATTAAGTAAATAAGACAAAACATAATACTTGTTCATTTATTTATTGAGCAAAATGATCAAATATTGCATTTATTTGTCGGAAAAAATATTTGAACCTTTGCTTTCAGTAACTGGTGTGACCCCCTTGTATAGCAATGACTTCAACCAAGAGTTTCTGGTAACCTGATCAGTCCTGCACGTTGGCTTGGCGGAATTTTAGGCCATTCCTCCTTACAAAACCGCTTCAACTCTGGGATGTTGGTGGGCTTCTTTGCAGGAACTACTGGCTTCAGCTCCTTTCACAACATTTCTATAGGATTAAGGTCAGGACTTTGACTTGGCCATTCTAAAACACAAATATTCTTTTTAAATCATCTTGTTGTTGAATTACTCTTGTCTTTCAGGTCATTGTCTTGTTACATTACCCAACTGCTAGTAAGCTTCAGATGATGGACTACTACCCTGACATTCTCCTGTAAAAGGTCTTGATACAATTTTGAATTCATTGTTCCCTCAACGATTGCAAGCTGTCCAGGCCCTGAGGCAGTAAAACAGTCCCAAACCATGATGCTACTTCCACCATGCTTCACATGGAGTTTTAGTGTTGGTGTGCAGTGTCTTTTTTTCTCCAAACACAGCAATATGCTCTACTGCCAAGAAGTTCAACTTTTATCTCATCTATGAACATTTGGAGAGGTATAATATGATTAAGAATAGTCAGCATGGCTTTGTGAAGGGCAGGTCATGCCTTACAAGACTGATTGAATTTTTTGAGGATGTGACTAAACACATTGATGAAGGCAGAACAGTGAATGTAGTGTATATGGATTTCAGCAAGGCATTTGACAAGGTACCTCATGCAAGGCTTATTGAGGAGGTAAGGAGGAATGGGATCCAAGGAGACATTGCTTTGTGGATCCAGAACTGGCTTGCCCACAGAAGGCAAAGAGTGGTTGTAGACGGGTCATATTCTGCATGGAGGTCGGTCACCAGTGGTGTGCTTTGGATCTGTTCTGGGACTGCTACTCTTCATGATTGTTGTAAATGACCTGGATGAAAGGAGGCCCCTTTCTTTAAAAAAAAGGAAGACATCTCCTCCGTCTTGGAATGAAAAGCCTCATCTCGACAGTAGATGTGGCGGAGACAGAGGAATTGCGAGAAGCAGATAGCATTTTTGCAAGAGACAGGGTGGGAAGAAGAATAGTCCAGGTAGCTGTGAGCCTACGGACTGCTTTTATAAGAAAGGGGCTTCCCTTCCTCCACCATCAACTCTGCTCTCAAATGCATCTCTCCCATTTCACGCACATATGCTCTCACCCCATCCTCCCACCACCCCACTAGGGATAGGGTTCCCCTTGTCCTCACCTACCACCCCACCAGCCTCCAGGTCCAACATATAATTCTCCGTAACTTCCACCACCTCCAACGGGATCCCACCACCAAGCACATCTTTCCCTCCCCCTTCTTTCTGCTTCCCCAGGGATCGCTCCCTATGCGACTCCCTTGTCCGTTCTTCCTCCCCCATCCCTTCCCACTGATCTTCCTCCCGGCACTTATCCTTGTAAGCGAAACAGGTGCTACACCTGCCCTTACACTTCCTCCCTCACCACCATTCAGGGCCCCAGACAGTCCTTCCAGGTGAGGCGACACTTCACCTGTGAGTCAGCTGGTGTGATATACTGTGTCTGGTGCTCCCGGTGCGGCCTTCTATATATTGGTGAGACCTGCCACAGGCTGGGAGACCGTTTTGATGAACACGTATGCTCTGTCTGCCAGAGAAAGCAGGATCTCCCAGTGGCCTCACATTTTAATTCCACGTCCCATTCCCATTCTGATATGTCAATCCATGTCTTTCTCTACTGTCAAGATAAAGCCATACTCAGGTTGGAGGAACAACACCGTATATTCCGTCAGGGTAGCCTCCAACCTGATGGCAAGAACATTGATTTCTCTAACTTCCGTTAATGCCCCTTCTCCCCTTCTTACCCCTTCCCTTATTTTTTTCCTCTCCTTTTTTTCCACCCTCTGTCCCTCACAATCACTCCTTGCCTGCTCTCCATTTTCCTCTGATGCTCCCCTCCCTCTTTCTTCCTCCCTAGGCCTCCCATCCCATGATCCTTTCCCTTCTCTAGCCTTGTATCCCTTTTGCCAATCCCTTTTTCCAGCTCTTAGCCTCATTCCTCCCCCTCCTGTCTTCTCCTATCATTTTGTATCTCCCCCTCCCACTTCCAAATCTCTTACTGTCTCTTCTTTCACTTAGTCCTGACAAAGGGTCTCGGCCTGAAATGTCGACTGTACTTCTTCCTATAGATGCTGCCTGGCCTGCTGCGTTCCACCAGCATTTTGTGTGTGTTGCTTGAATTAGCAGCGTCTGCAGATTTCCTCGTGTTTGCGTTTACAAAGATTTTGCCTGGATTGGGGAGCATGCCTTATGAGAATAGGTTGAGTGAACTTGGCCTTTTCTCCTTGGAGCGATGGAGAATGAGAGGTGACCTGATAGAGGTGCATAAGATGATGAGAGGCATTGATTGTGTGGATAGTCAGAGGCTTTTTCCCAGGGCTGAAATGGCTAGCATGAAAGGGCACAATTTTAAGGTGCTTGGAAGTAGGTACAGAGGAGATGTCGGGTAAATTTTTTACACAGAGAGCGGTGAGTGCGTGGAATGGGCTGCCAGCAACGGTGGTGGTGGTGGACATTCGCCAGTAAGTGTAGAACAGAAATAACATCATTTCCTTGCTGCCAATCAACAGTGGCGTACCTTAAGAATGTGTACTATGCCGACTGCTCTATTCCCTACATCCTGGACAAGTATATGGATCTCAGAAAAATAGAGGGCTATGGGTAACCTTAGGTAATTTCTTAGGTAAGGACCTGTTCGGCACAGCTTTATGGGCCGAAGGATCTGTATTGTACTGCAGGTTTTCTATGTTTCTATCCACAAAACATTGTTCCAGAAGCAATGTAGAACATCCAGGTGTCTTTTGCAAAATTGAGATGTGCAGTAATGTTTATTTTGGAGAGCAGTGGTTTCCTCCATGGTGTCCTTCCTTGAACACCATTCTTCCCACTGATCTCTTGTTCAGTGTTTTTCTTATAATGAACACATGCAAAGAGACTTTAGCCAGTTCTAGAGATTTCTGCAGGTTTTTTTGCTGTTACCCTTGGGTTGTTTTTCACCTCCTTCAGCATTGCACATTGTGCTCTTGGTATGATCTTTGCAGTTTGCCCACTCCTAGGGAGAGTAGCAACAGTACTGAGTTTCCTCCATTTGTAGACAATTTCTTTCAACATGGACTGATGAACACTCAGGTCTTTAGAAATGTTTTTGTAGCCTTTTCCAGCTTTATGCATCTCTACAGTTTTTCTAAGGTCCTCTGAAAGTTGTTTTGAGGCATGGTGCATAAACAGATCTTTCTTGAGAAGAGCAGGCTCTGTCACTAACCTGACTGTGTGTCTTTTTCATAGGGCAGAGCACCTCCACAACCCACACCTCCAATCTCATCTCATTGATTGGAACACCTGACTCCAAATAGCTTTTGTAGAAGGCATTACTCCAGAGGTTCACATACTTTTTCCACCAAGTACATGTAATATTGCATCATTCTTCTCAAAAAATAAATGAACAAGTATAATTTTTTGTGTCATTTATTTAATTGGGTTCTCTTTATGTAATTATGTAGATCAATCTTCATCTGGCATCTTGTCCACAGCTGTTCCAACATGGGTGGCTCTGAGTTGGCATCACCTGATGGAGTTCCTTGAAGCATCCATGCCTCTACATGACATCAATGTGTTAATCCAGGTTGTGGAGGAAGTATTTAATAAATTAGAAGCAACAGTTTCCAGGGTCTGTGATTTAATTTAATTTTTAACCAATGTTAATCAGTTCAGTTGTGACTGAATGAAGAATAAAGTTACAAGTAAACTGATAAACACAGGTTAAAGGTGGAACAAAAATGCACCTCCTAGCAATCTAAAATCAGGACAGATAATGATGGAAGTACTCAGCAGGTCTGGCTAATATTTCAGTTCAAAGATCTTTTACCACAACTGGGATGGAGGTAAAATAAATTTGTTAATTTGCAAGGAGGCTGGGGGAGTGGCGCTATGTCCAAAGCCGTAATACTGAGTGAGCCATAGATATAAGGTGTAAACCAGGTTATGCGGTCAATGAATCAGAAGTACCACCCTCTTGGAATCTTAACTTATTTAGACTCTTTCCAAATTCTGATGAAGGGTCTTTATCCTGAAAGGTTAGTTTTGTTTTTTTCCACAGATGCAGCCTGACCTGCTGAGTGTTCCAGCATTGGTTATTTGGTAGATAATTTTTTGTTGTGAATGTACTTAATTTGTTTGTAAGTGTTTTCAAAAAGACTAAAGCTTCAGAGTAAATGGTAAATTTGATTAACAGATTAAAGTGAAGCAATAGTGAAGAAAGCAGAAGCTGACAAAAATAAAAAAAACTGTTGGGCAGTTATGGATGCAGAGTTTCAGCAATCTCTCCTGAGTCCTTTTTTTTATATGGCACTTATAAAATGCATGCAGGAAGCTGAAGGTAGTAATAAAGTTATTGCTCATAATGAGCTTTCTGATAGCAGTCAAAAATGTCTGAACCACGTAAGTGGGTGGATTAATTAATGATAGTGTGTAACTCGTATCAGATTGGATCAAGAATTGTAAAGCTTTCAGAGTGCTGTTGTGTATATATAGCAAGGGGATTTGATTCTGACGGTGAATTTATTGCTTCCATATTATTCATGTACACAGATTTGGAGAATGTCGGTGACAATAATGATCAAGTTTGACATTCAAGTCTTTCAGATGTTTGTTTGGAGCATAATATCCAATGCACTAGAATGTGTCATAAGAGTGTTAAATTATAAGTTATACCTGGTGATTATAATCTAATTTAAAACATTTACAAGGAGGAGTCTGAGCATGTAGTTCTTCAAAATATTCTTTTTGGACCAAATATCCATTGGTAACACTTTCAGGGCTTCAGTACCTTTGCCCATCTCAAAAATACTTCTCTGACCTGATCGAGAGTTATTTAAAAATTGAAGGCATGTGTCCCTGCCAATTCAGCTGGAGAGGGCAAAGGAAGTGGGTTCAGACTGTACAGCTAAAGAATTAGCTGTGTCAGCAGATGTTAAAAAATGTATGTCTATTACAGTCTAGTGCAATTACTTGATGAATTATTTACACAGAGAAGCTGTTGTGTCATAGAAATTTTAGGCAATGAGCATTTCTAAGAAAATGTCTATCTACCCTTGATGTTTATTAGCATTATCAGTATTTACTCACTACCAAAGTTCTGGGAATAACCATTATCAAAAAATTCACTGAACTTGTCATAGACGTACTGTAAAATACTGTGACAATGAGCAGACCAGAAGCTGACATTTTGAGACAATTGATGCAGTTCCTGATATTTCAGTCTTTTCATCATCTACAAGACAATTTCTCAACTGCTACCCTAAAGACATGATCTCCGTTCCCAAAAAGGGCCAAGGATTTAGGCACAATGGGAACATCTGGAAACTACATTGAAATTGATCCTATATTGCATTTTACCTGATATACAATCTGAGAAATGATTCCCCAGCATAATGGTAGGAATCCCAGCATGACTATGCTTCACTTAGGAGCCCAAATACAATGCCATCTGTCATTCACTTGGTTTCAGAGTTCTGTAGACATGTGAAATTTTAAAGACTGGTGGTTACAGCTGCAACCAGAGATTCCAGTCGGTAAGATTCATTCACCCTACTGGATTTCAGTAGGAAATCAGTAACGTTGGTGGGAGAAAATAGAAGAGCATATGCAAGTTACACATGAGCAAGTTTGTAAAGGAGAGTTATTTCTGCTTTTCTGATGTAATATGTTCCAAAATGTAAAAAAAAGTCTTTAGTAAAATAAAGCTTAATATGTAAAATAGCAAGCTTTTCAATTGTTGCATGGGCTGGGTTTTGTGGACTTTTAAACTGCTGCTATTCTTACACATTGCAAGTAGGCTTCAATTAATGAAATTGCAGGTGTCACTTGTGCTTTTCCAGATAAAGTGCTGTTATTATTGTTTGACTTAAAAAAAAAGATCTCGAGCAAGTTTTCTCCTACAAATCAATACAATATCTGAATTATGTAAGATTTAAAAAAATTGATCTTTCCTATTCTCACAAATGCCTATCCATTATTTGCGTTCATAGTTCCTTTAAAGGGTTGCTCTTTCATGATGACTTTGTACCCAAATAAACTCCTCTCTAAAAATTAGCCTTGCATTACATGCTAATAACTGATTGAGATACTGAAACACTGCATCACTGAGATATGATTCACAGTGAATGTGTGGCTATAATCGTATTTACTGCCAGATCAGTCATAGTAGAACTAACAGTACTCCAAATTGGTTTCATGCAGATTTTTTCTAGAACCTATTTAGCTGAAGATACTTAAAAGGAGACCTTTACCTTTCTTGGTATAATGAATTTAAATTCAAGTTCAATGCAAATAGGCACTGCCTACTTTAATACATAATGTTTTGTTGCATTTGATTCATAGGACAACTGTGACTTCAAGGGCAGCTTTGGCACAGATGCATGCATTTGGCTTCCCTGAGATCCGAGCTGACAATAATGAGCTGGCAGTAGTGATTGATTCAGATAACCTTCCAGGCATTAATCTGCAGTTGGAAGAAGCAGACCATCTTCAGTGCAACGAAATAATTCTTCAATTCCTGGCTTTCAGCAGGTAATATTTGGAGTGATGGGGAAACCAGACTAATCAATAACTATCATCTTAGGTAGAGACATTCACTGACTTTCATAACATAATTGTAGTGTACTAGTATTCCATATAATTCAATGCTTTTATAATATCCTATCTGACAAATGTCGCATCTCTAGCCCTTGGGCTAAATGGTAAAAATTGTTCAAAGTGGTGGACTTAATGACTCAAGAGACATTTTCAAGTGACACAGCAGTAGCTAGAGAACTTAATTAATTAACCTATCATTATAAACAAAAAGCTAAATCTTTTATGGTAACCACAAAAATATCCAATTCACGAGTACTGTTCAGTAAAAGAAATATCCTGCCCTTATATAAAACTAGAAATCCTCATCAACTTTGTCAAGGTGCATTGTTTTTATCTTTGTGAATCATTCTTCTTTAGATTTCAGGTTTCACCAACAGATCTGATTGCGTTTCGCATATTGTTTATATTTTTTCTGTATCTTTCTAGTTGTTCTCATTAACGTTAATCATCAGGATCATCTGGGAGAACTTACCCTTGCCTGTCATCTCTGATCCATTGCTGCCTGTCCCTCTCTTTCTTGTAACAATTCTGTTCTTTTTTTCTCTCAGTCTGGCATGTTTTTGTTTACAAAATTTTCTGGTTTTTTTTATATAAGATTTCCAGCATCTGCTGGTTATTGATTTTCAAAAACAATTAATCCAATCATAGATTGTAAAACAGCAATCTTACTGGCTCATCACTCAGCCTTGGACCACTTGGACAACAGTAACACCTACAACAGCCTGATTTTACTGATTTTAGCTCAGCATTCAAACCGACATCCCCATAGTGCTTATCAACAAACTTCAAAACAACTGGGCTTCAGTACATCCCTCTGCAACTTCATCATTGACTTCTTCTCCAAGAGAGCACAGTCAGCGTGGATCAGAAACAACATCTCCACCTTTGAGCACCGTGATAGCATAGCCGTTAGCGTGATATTATTTGGGTGTTGAAGTTTGGTGTTCAATCCTGCCATCCACTTTAAGGAGTTTGTGCATCCTCCCTGTTTGTGCATGGGTTTCCTCTGGGTGCTCTGGTTTCCTCCACAGTCCAAAGGTGTACCAGTCTGTAGGCTACTGGTTATTGAAAGTTATCCTGTGATTAGGCTAGGGTTAAATTGAAAATTATTGACAGTGCGGCCCAGAGGGCCAAAAGGGCCTATTCTGTGTTGTATCTCTAAATAAAAATTTTAAAAAATTAAAAACCTTGCTACCACTCAACACAGGTGCACCTCAAGGTTGTGCGCTAGCCTACCGCTATACTCTCTCTACACTCATGACTATGTAGGTAGGCACAACTCGAATACCATCTATAAATTTGCCAATGACACAACTGTTAGTGGTAGAATCTCAGATGATGTCAAAGAAAAATACAGGAGTGAGATACATTGGCTGATTGAGTGCTGTCACTTGCAAAATCAAGGAATTGATTGTGGACTTCAGGAAGGGCAAGTTAGGAGAACACACACCAGACCCTCATTAAGGAGTTAGCAGTAGATAGATAGATAGATAGATAGATACTTTATTCATCCCCATGGGGAAATTCAACTTTTTTTCCAATGTCCCATACACTTGTTGTAGCAAAACTAATTACATACAATACTTAACTCAGTAAAAAATATGATATGCATCTAAATCACTATCTCAAAAAGCATTAATAATAGCTTTTTAAAAAGTTCTTAAGTCCTGGCGGTAGAATTGTAAAGCCTAATGGCATTGGGGAGTATTGACCTCTTCATCCTGTCTGAGGAGCATTGCATCGATAGTAACCTGTCACTGAAACTGCTTCTCTGTCTCTGGATGGTGCTATGTAGAGGATGTTCAGAGTTATCCATAATTGACCGTAGCCTACTCAGCGCCCTTCGCTCAGCTACCGATGTTAAACTCTCCAGTACTTTGCCCACGACAGAGCCCGCCTTCCTTACCAGCTTATTAAGACGTGAGGCGTCCCTCTTCTTAATGCTTCCTCCCCAACACGCCACCACAAAGAAGAGGGCGCTCTCCACAACTGACCTATAGAACATCTTCAGCATCTCACTACAGACATTGAATGACGCCAACCTTCTTAGGAAGTACAGTCGACTCTGTGCCTTCCTGCACAAGGCATCTGTGTTGGCAGTCCAGTCTAGCTTCTCGACTAACTGTACTCCCAGATACTTGTAGGTCTTAACCTGCTCCACACATTCTCCATTAATGATCACTGGCTCCATATGAGGCCTAGATCTCCTAAAGGATGAGCAGCTTCAAGTTCCAGGGTGCCAATATCTCAGAGGATCTATGAACCCAACACATTGATGCAGTCATGAAGAAGGCACGCCAGCAGCTCTACTCCATTAGGAGTTTGCGGAAAAGACGGGATGGTTCAAATGGCCTAATTCTGCTTTTGTGTCTTATGGTCGTATGAAGATTTGGTATGTCACCAAAGACTCCAGTAAATTTCAACAAATATACCATGGTATGGAAGCTCCAATGCAGGTAATTGAAAAAAAGCTGCAGAGAGTGATAGACTCAGCCAGGTCCATCATGGGTCCTCAACATACACTGTTGAGGACATCTTCAAAAGGTAGTGCCTCAAGAAGACAGCATATGTGAGTAAGAACCCTCAATATCCAGAACATACATTCTTCATGGGAGCCTAAAGGCACACACTCAACATTTTACGAGCAGCTTTTTTGCTCTTGCCATCAGATTTCTGAACAGTCCATGAACCCATGTATACTAACTTCACTATTTTTCTCTCCTACAATACTTTTTTGTTTCTTATTTTAATGTAGTAATTTTTTTGTCATGTTGTACTGCTGCTGCAAAACAACCAATGTCATCACATTTGCCATCAGTAATCTGATTCTGATTTTACAGTTTGTGAATGTTTACTATGCATAAATTGGCTACTGGATTTCCAAAATTACAGTGATTGCAGTTCAAAAGTAGATAATTTGCTATAACTGTCTAGGAAGGCTTAAAACCACAGAGATATTATGTTAATGCAGTTTCACTTTAGCTTGAATCTTCAGTACAGCTTTTCAATTTCTAGAGACAATCTGTCATTCAAAGTTAAAGTAGGAGTTTTTAAATAAATTTGATGTATGGTTCTGATTTTATTGATATTGCACAAGCACACTAAAGCTCAAATGGGCTCTTTGAGCATTCATGAAGGACCACAGCAAAATATAAGGATACCAACATGTTAGGGCTTCACCTCGTATCTTTCTGATTCAGACCCCATTATATGAAGTGGGAACAGGACTAGGTCATTCAAGTCCTTGAACAAGCTCTGTCATTAAGAATAATCGTAGCTGATCCAACTTCCTTCACGCCCACATTCCAACCTTTTCCCTGTAACCCCTGAATCCCTCACTGTTGGGCTTTAAATTCTGCCCTGTGTTCGTTTAGGAAGAGAGACAACCAACACCGGAATATTACAAAACTTGGCTTTAATGCAGAAGCGTAACTGGCACAGCGAGGTGACAAGACCCCGCTGGGAAGGCGCGTTCTCCCCTCCCCTTACATTCTTTTCTTATTTATACCCCTTTTTCCCTTAGCCCAACCCCCGCTACACATATCTGATAATGCTGAACTTTGTTATACATATTTGGTAATATTGGACACTTTTGCCCTTCTAATTGGTCTGATATCAATTTTTTCACGAATTCCCAGTTTTTACTGAATCACGTGACACTTGCAGTTTAAAGACAAAGGATCCCTTGTTTCGCTCCCTCCCTTGTATCTCTGTCTGCTAATATCACACTGACCTGAACTGGCAGTCGCAAATTAACCCTAACACTCACTGATTAGAAATCTATCCATATCAGCCTTAAATATATACAAAGTCTGTGTCCTGTACTCTTCTTAGCAGGGAGTTCCAAAGATTCACAACCCTCTGAGAGAAAAAATAATTCCTCACTTCTGTCTTAAATGAATGTACCCTTCTTAAATGATCATCTTTCCTGGTTCTGGACACTCACCCGAGAGGAAACACCTGTTTAGCTCCTGAAGAATCATAGCCATTGTAATTACATTGGCTATTATTCTTCTAACTTTCAATGCCTGGAGTCCCACCCTAACATTTCCTCATAGGACACTCCCTCCTTCCTCAAGTTCACCCTAGTGAAATTTCACTAAACAAATGAAATAGTATGTTTCTTAAATGAGGGAGCAACATTTATGGCAGAGATAAAGATCTGGACTCATAAGTATCTTTTACAGCTGCACTAAGACTTCCTTACTTTTATAAAAGCATTGAAATAAGAGCTGACATTCTATTAGCCTTCCCTACTACCTGCTGTACCAGGTAGCTCTCTTTCCTGCATGAGCACTCTCTAACCTCTCTGTGCTGTAGTTTTCTTTGTTAAACTAATATTGTGTTCTGCCTTCCTAAATGAATAACTTCACATTTTCTCCATTTAATAACTTTTTGTCTACTCACTTAACTTATCAATGTCTGTCTGTAAACAGGATCCTTTTTGTAACTCAGTTTCCCACATATTTTTGTGTGGCCCACAGATTTGGCATACGTGTTTTTTGGTTTCCTCCAACTCAATAATATATTGTAAAAAGTAGCAAGGCCTGCACCGATCCCTCTGTAACCTCATTGGGTACAGTTTGTCAACCTGTTAATGACCTATTTGTTTCCTGCCTCTTAATGTCAAATACATCCACACCATAGGCTCTTACCTTGGTATTGAAAGCAATATAATCCTCAGAGACTAGCATTTCTTTCTGAATCGAAGGAAAATATCTCCAGTTTGCAGATAATTATGAGATCTATTTGTGTCAAGAGCTAACATGCTGTTTCTGTTGCATTGATAAAAATGGTTTTCCCTACGAAAAATTGCTTGCTCATTATTCATTGATGCTTAGTAGAGAAGTGGAAGCTACATTAACATTTAAATCTCCATCACTTAAATCAGCCATAAAACATATTGAATATTATTCTCTTCAGTTATTGGCTTCAATTTATTTATTTATTTTGTTATTGATACAGTTTAAGATATTTTTGAAAAAAATAAAATGTAGTTACTTCAATGTTAGGTTATAAATAATCTAATTATATACAACAGACTTGATTCAGTGTTGGTATTTATACTTAATGTTATAGGGGTTATAATGCACATTCTTGGTCGAGAACTTCATTCAGGTAACTCCAAATGAAATAGTGCTGAACAACTGAAAATTGCCCTAACCCTGAGTAGAGCAATTTGCAAGCTTTTCTGGAAATCCAGCTGCTGACTTTTCAGTGAAATTTCATTCAATGTAGCACTTTTTCAGTATGAACAGTTAAGCAGTACACTTTTTTTTCTCTGTAGTTTGTTTTTTCTTAACTTTGTTGGTCTGAAAATTGACGGTTCATATTTACTCATGGAACAGCCAGCCTTTACTTAAGGGGAATGTAGTGTGCAGACCAAAAAAATTCCGGTTAGCCTTTACTTTAAGTTCTGACGGACACAGAAGGGAAAATAGACAGATTATCTGAGATAGTTCAGTTCTTGGATAGTTCGATGGAGGCACTACGGTAGTGTAGCGGTTAGCGCAATCAGTTTATGGTGCCAGCAATCACTGTTCAGAGTTTGATTCCCAATGCTATCTGTAAGGGGTTTGTACATTCTCCCCATGAATGTTTGGACTTTCTCTGTGTTTTCCGATTTCCTTCCACGTGTGAGTTGTTGGCATGCTCTGTTGGCACCGGAAATATGGTGCCACTTTGGACTGTATTGTTCATTGGTGTAAAACAATACATTTCACCGTATGTTTTGATAAACATGTGAAAAGTAAAGCTAATCTTCTCTTGTTCCTTTTTTCATCTGCCACTAATTGTCCAAATTTAAGGTAATAGTTTAACAGAAACATCTGATCTGTAATCTATCACAGACAATCCCTTTGTGCTTTCCACCTTTTCCATCCTGCAACTTAAAATAAGATGTTTTCTCACCTCTCCAGTTCTGATCAGTAGTCATTGACTTGAAACGTTGAAGTATCTCTTTGCTGGATGCTGCAACACCAGCTGAGTCCTGTTTTCTGTTTTTGTTCCATGTAGTATGAACACTGCATCCCCAGAAACCATGTTAATTTAAGGGCCAGCACTCAAGCTACATTTTTGACTGATTAAAATCTGTGACCTATTATAACAAATCCAGTGTTATCTGTTGACATTCAGGGTGGTTAGGTTAGATTAGTTTATTGTCATAGATACCAGGATGCAATGAAATTCCTTGTTTACGTGAAGCTCGTAGTGTAAGTAGTATACAGGATAATAAAAAGCACAACAATAAATACAAGAATGAGCACAAAACAGAATGGTACATCGATTGCAGTGCATTCTGAAGTAGAGCAAAAACATAATGAATTGACAACAACAAAGAAAGGTAGAGTTCAGCTTCCATCATTCAGGATCATCTCAGGATGCTGTCATTGATCAGTGCCATATTTCATTTTGCTGATCATTGCTGCATTATTGTGTTCACCATATGCAAGGAAGAAACATGTTCTTTATTCAACTTTCAGCAGCAAGTGATTCAAGCATGTCATTCATAACTAAAACCCTCCCTCTAGCAGCAGCAGATGACAGCTCTGGATGGTTTTGTGGCCCTCCCATCCCCCAGTACAGTGAACTGTGGGCACAGTTTTTATTTTCTTTGGTATTCTAATGTCACAGTAATTGCATTCCATTTGTGGATTAGCTTTGTGTGTCCATTTTGTGATTCAAAGAGTAAGATATATACTGCTCAATAAAGCACAGAAAAGATTTCAGCACTTCCCCTTTGAGTAACGACCATAATTCTTGACTCTGAATTTCTCATAGCTTTACTAATGTTGATAAAAATTTGTTCAAAATGTTTAAAAGGTAAAGTCTATTGCATGTTTTATTTCTCTCTTTTCTCATTTTCTGTTGTCACACAAATGATGGTTGTTGAAGATCTTTAAATATTTTTTTGCTAGATTTCAGAATCATTCTCTCCTCATGTCCATGTTCAAGCCGTTAATTCAAAGCTTGTATTTCAATTGCATTTGATGAGTGTTCTTCAAACATAAACTTGAATCTCTAATAACAAACTCATAAATAATGAAGGAATGAAATGAACTGAAGAGCTCACTTGAAGCTTTTTGGATGAGAGCTGTTCTGATGCATTTTCTCATTAAATGCATATGTGTTCCCCAAACCTAAAAAACATATTCTTTATATTAGTTATTGTTAGAGAATAGATCTTGTCAAGAGAATTATGTGCACTAACTTTCAATGAAGTATTTGCATGAAGTTGAGGAATTGAGATCTGTAGAAAGGTTCAAAAACCTTGAATGTGAAAGGTGAGTTGTTTTCTGGCCAACTGATCAAAGAAAGAACTGATCAAAGGTGATTTCCAGTCTGCGACATCCAAAGAGACAAATATGATATTAGTTTTCAGCAGAAGACATTTAATAAAGTAAGACATATAGCTGGGAATATGTTTATCCCCCAATCTGAGCACCAATGAGTTTGTCTTGAACTGTCTTTCCTTGTGAAGCCCCACAAACCTTAATAATAACATGCATTGGGTTTGACACTTGATGAAATGGGTATTTGTCTCTTTTGGACTATAGAAACTGACAGGAAAAGCCAAATAGAACAGAAGACAAATAACTTCCCTTGCTCAGATTTAATGATACTTACATATTTCCATTGTCTTTGGCACTTCTCATGCAAAATGGTTGTTTTCAATTTAATCAATTAATGTACAGAATGAATGGAGGATAACTATTGTACGTGTGCAGGAGACTGCAACTCGAGGAATACTGTGACATAATAAGCTTTTAGAGATTTGGTATTTTTTCAGGCTACCTCCAGAAAGTAATCATCCAAGATCAGTCTACTTCACCTTTCAGTTTTATCGCTTTCCACCAGTAACAACACAGCAGCTGCAGCTCATGAAGATGAAAGGAAAGGGATCATCAAACTCCATGCCATTCATCCTTGTACCCTTAAGTAAAAATGGGATTGGTAATATCGGTGAGTACTGCAAATGTCTTCAGCATTGTCGTAAAAAGGCCACTCAGTACATCCACGCCAGCATTTATGCTTCTCATGACACTAATTTCTTAACTAGCATGAATAAATATTGTTCTGTTTTTTTCCTCTCACATGTTCTCATTTAGCTTATTTTTAAATGTATCAATAGTTTACAACTTATCTGTGCTTTATAGGAGAAAGTTTTATATTCTACACACCAGAATGGCAGAAATCAAACAAGCTGAAGTGCCATGTATGGACCTGAATTTCAATTTTCTCCGATGCATATTTACAGTAATAATATTAGAATACAGAATATAAATTAAGTGACTAACAAAAATCATGACATTATTAGTCAGAGTGAAAAGATGTTCTTACTGGATGATGATTTATTTAAAATTCTTTGCAAAAGAAAAGTACTTTTATTGATAAATTAGATATAATCAGGAATTCATTGACCAAGAATGGTGGAATCAGGATAGAGGGGCGCCTTTTCAAAACAGAGATGCGGAGAAATTTCTTTAGCCAAAGGGTGGTGAATTTGTGGAATTGTTGCCACATGCAGCTGTGGGGGCCAGGTTGTTGGGTGTATTTAAGGCAGCGATTGATAGCTTCTTGATTGGGCATGGTATCAAAGGTTATGGGGAGAAGGCTGAGAATTGCAGTTGAGGAGGAGACAAAAAAAAGTATCAGCCATGACTGAATGGCGGATCAGATTCGATGGGCCAGATGGCCTAATTCTGCTCCTATGTCTTGTGGTCTTATGGTCTAGTCATTTCTACATGCCTATGGCAAGCTCTGGTCCATTATTATAACTATTCTTATTCTACCCTGCCTTTTTAAAAATCTAGTTTGTTGGTCCTTCTTTGCTAAGTGCTAAAATATTCCTCAGGCCTCCTGTTATTTTAGGCAACTTCATGAGTCTTTACCTTTAATTTAGTACTCCCTATAATTCCTCTTGTCAATCACTGACAGATCAGTTTTCCTTGTGGGGTTTGTGCCTGAAAGGTTTTTTTTTTGTAAATTGTGTATTATTTCTTTAAATTTTAACCATTGCTATCCATTGCCTTTGACAACAAAATTGTCAATCAATATTTCCTCATTGCACAAAACAAAATCCAACCCTTTGAGGTTTCTCAACATTCTGATCTGAGAAAGAATCGTATATGCAGTACATGAAGTCATCTTCCTCTTCATGACAGCAGATTTGATTATTGTGTCTACATGTAGGTTACATTAGGTCTCTAATGATTACTCTGTTCAAAGACACCTCCAATTTCCTGATGGGCCACACTATGACTGCTTGGTGGTCTATAAATAATCCTCATCATTGCTTTCTAGCCTTTGCTATTTGCCTGTGGAAGAAAGCTGACTGACAGAAATAGAAAAATTGCAGTATGATCATTAACATCTTACATTGTATGCTTGATGTAAAGAATAGCATTTGATTAAGCTTTGAATCTGATCTGTATACCTGGACCTTTGCATCTTTGGTCCACTGCAGTTTCCATTTTTTCATTCTTTAGCAAAGTCCCTTCTCTTTAGGTTTTATATTTGCCTGAATGGAAATCAATTTGTTCTAATAATGCTCTTGATTTATTTGTGTCTCTTAGCAGTGTTATACTTACATTTATGCTGATTACAGTAATGCACATCTCTGCCATAGTTATATCCTTGACAAGCTTGAACCTGCTGTATTCTTGATTCATTTGCTAAGTCATTGATAAAAGCAGTGAATAGGTCAGGGGTTCCCATCCTACCATCCATGGATCCTTTGGTTAAAGTTAGGGGGTCCATGCCATAAAAAAATGTTGGGAACCCCGTGAATAGGTGATGCTCTGATGATGTCATATCCTGACAACCAGTGTATCTGTTCATTATACCTCTATTTCTTCATATTTACCAATACTATAATCCTATTCCCACATTAGCTTGGTGTGTTTTCATGCTTCTGTCCACATTGCTTGTGATGTCCCCTGTCTTTGTACTGTTGGCAACTGAGTATTTCTGTTTCATCTTCTAATTTTGTATATTTGATGAATGGTTAAGGCCCTAAACTCAGGTCCTTGTTACTCACCACAAGTTGAAGAATTAACCCATTATCCCCATTCTGATTCCTTTGACCAGCCAATTTCCTGTTTGCCTTCAATTGCACAACAGATGACTGGATATTATATACTGAACAAATTGAACAGTATTTTGAAAGAAATGAAATAGCCAGTGAAAAGCGAGTGAGAGTTTTGCCGAATGCGTGGGTTTAAAGCCATACCGTGTGCTTAGAAGTTTTACTGCTCCAATCAATCCAGCTGAAATCAGCTCTGCTGATATCATGAAAATAATATCATGATTACATTTAGAACCAAAACCATTGTTGATTGCATGACGTTTTAGATTTCAGGAGCAGAATCAAAAGGAAGGGGGAGTCAATTTCACTGTAATTGACTGAATTGAAGAGATTGTCTAAGAATTGTCAGTTCAGTGATGGGCTTAATGATGTACAGAGAAATTGTTTAGTTTGTGGAATCGTACAAGAAAGCATTCAAAAATGTCTTCTAAATGAAAGAAATCTCACGTTTTAAAGAGCAATTGAAATTGTTGCATCAATAGAAACAGCAAACAGAGGCTTAGTTGAGTAGCAGTCAAGAATGAGAGTGAGTGTGAACAAAATGACAATGTCGCAACAGAAGTATGGCTGACTGAACAAAATGTGTACTGTTGTGGCAGGGGCTCACATACACCAGACCAATGCAGATTTAAAGGTAAAATTTGCATAAAATACAACAATGTAGGTGATGCACCATCAATAACTCACTTTGAGACGTAAGAAGCGAGGTATCGGCTTTTATTGACTGGAAGAATGAACAACACTACATCCTGGAGAATAAGGCCGGGCATCAGGCCTCAATCGCCTTTATACAGGGGTCTGTGGGAGAAGTCACAGAAGCAGTCAGCAGGGGTCTGTGGGAGGAGCCACAGGAGCAGTCCAGACAGGTATACGTAGTTCACCACAGTAGGACACATACAAAGAGCATGGCAGGCAGGCAAAAATAAATGGACTGCATGGGGAGAGAAAAAGATAAAAAGCCAAGTTGCAGCTTAAAAAAGAGCACCAATGTGCATGCTGTTGATGAAAAATCTGATGGTGATGAGAGTGACACACAAGTCTGCATGGCCTTGAATTTTACTATGTGAAAACTGACAAGAGACAAGCAACATGGCTTAAACCAGACGTGAATGGCATATTAATTAAAATGAAATTGGACACTAGCTCAGCTGTTGTTTCAGTCATTCCACAAAATGAGTTTTAATGGCATTTCAAAGAAGCTGCCTGCAGGTATCCAACTAAGAGCTTATACTTAGAAGGTAACTCCTGTGGGAATGACATTCATAGCAGTGAAATAGAGTAACCAACAAGTCACATCAGGCTTGTATGTGGTCAAAACAGGAAGGCCAGCATTGGGGGGCTGCGATTGGCTGAGACAACTACAACTTGACTGGAGATCGTTGTACCATTTGATGCCACCTCTCCTGCAAGAGTCAACTGAAAGCATATTAAGGAAGCAACTGGATGATGCCACAGCAGTGTTCAAGAATGGCTTTGGAAAACTCAAATGTATCAAAGGTAAAATAGCATTAAATGAAAGCTTTAAAAAGCCTGTCTGGTTCCCTATATCGTCCTTGATAAAGTAGTCAGTGAACTAGATATAATAGAGGTTGAAGGAATTCTTTCCAAGATTGAGTGGAGCCCATGGGCAATGCCAGTAGACCTAGTAGCAAAATGACTTGGTCTGTCAGGCTCTGTGGTGATTTTATAGTCACCATCTATCCAGTACTGAAAGAAGATTAATACCCTTTGCCCAGGATAGAGGATATCTTTCTGGGGTAAAACATTTCAGCAAACTGGACTTACCTGAGGCCTACCTACAGATAAAGATGGAAGAAGAGTCCAAAATGAGTCTCGCCAGAAGCACTCACAAAGGGCTTTATCACGATCACAGGCTTATATTTGGAGTGGTATCTGCACCTGCACTCTGGCAGAAAGCTATGGACCAACTGCAGCAAGGCTGTCCAGGCACTCAGTATTACCTGGATTATTCAGTATTACCGATTGTTAGCGGTAAGGATGACAAAGAACATCTCCAAAATCTCAAGACAGGGTTAAAAAGATTAGAAGATTCCCAAGAGTCTCTACTACAGCCATGCACACTGTTCATGTTTGCAAAGACTGGTATTCCAGAATGGCCCAAAACATTGACTATTCACTCTTTCTATAGTTTATGCCTGGCCTGCTGTGTTCCTCCAGTATTTGTGTGTGTTGCTTGGATATCCAGCATTTGCAGATTTTCTCTTGTTAAGGATATTCAATGTTTCAATCCTGAACAAGCAGTCCTGGGGAGGGACTACAGAGGTGACCAAAAGTGGATAGTTGGAAAGATATGAACACAAGAAAATTGTGTTTATATCTACTAGATAGCAACATATTTGAATGGAGTAGTATTCTATATTGAGTTGGGATTAATAACTAAGCTGGGAGGAGTGTTGTGTAAATATTTCACTAATACTTGAGTTATATTGTTTGATTAAGCATTCATTTTTCATTTACATATTTTATTACAGGTTATATGTAAAAGTATGTGAATGCATACTTCACCATGTCATAAGTGCGTGCCTCACTTAATGTGAAAACAAAGCTTACAGGCATCTCTCAGACCCCCTTGTTTTTCATTCAATTAGTTTTATATTTTGGAATTACAAAAATTAACAGACATAGAACCATAAAAGATTCAATTTTTGAAGCAATAGTTACAGAGATGTCTTTGGATGTCTTCAGAGATTCAGAGTACTTTATTGTCACCAAACAATTGATACTAGAGCGTACAATCATCACAGCGATATTTGATTCTGCGCTTCGCGCTCCCTGAAGTACAAATCGAAGTAAATATAATAAAAATATAAATTATAAATCATAATTAGAAAATAGAAAAGGGAAAGTAAGTTAGTGCAAGTCAGATCTGAATATTTGGAAGGTATGTCCCAGATCCGGGTCAGGATCCGTTCAGCAGTCTTATCACAGTTGGAAAGAAGCTGTTCCCAAATCTGGCTGTACGAATCTTCAAGCTCCTGAACCTTCTCCCGGAGGGAAGAGGGACAAAAAGTGTGTTGGCTGGGTGGGTTGTGTCCTTGATTATCCAGGAAGCACTGCTCCGACAGCGTGCAGTGTAAAGTGAGTCCAAGGATGGAAGATTGGTTTGTATGATGTGCTGGGCTATGTTCACGATCTTCTGCAGCTTCTTCCAGTCTTGGACAGGACAACTTCCATACCAGGTTGAGATGCACCCTAGAAGAAAGCTTTCTACGGTGCATCTATAAAAATTAGTGAGGGTTTTAGGGGACAGGCCAAATTTCTTCAGCTTTCTCAGGAAGTAAATGCGCTGGTGGGCCTTCTTGGCAGTGGACTCTGCTTGGTTAGACCAAATCAGGTCATTTGTGATATTCACCCCGAGGAACTTAAAGCTTTTGACCTGTTCCACCTGTGCACCACCGATGTAGATGGGGTCGTGTGGTCCGCTACTCCTTCTGAAGTCAACAACCAATTCCTTCATCTTGCTGATGTTGAGGGATAGGTTATTGTCTTCGCACCATGCCACCAGGTTCTTAATTTCCTCTCTGTACTCAGACCTCGTCATTACCCAAGATACGGCCTACAATTGTGGTGTCATCAGCAAACTTATATATTGAGTTCGATGGAAACTTGGTTACCCAATCATGGGTGTACAGTGAGTACAGCAGGGGGCTGAGTACACAGCCTTGTGGGGGCACCGGTGCTCAGAGTGATTGTAGAGGAGAGCTTGTCCCTTATTTTTACAGCCTGGGTCCTGTCTGTGAGGAATTTGAAGATCCAGCTGCAGATCTGAGTGCTAAGACCCAGGTTCCAGAGCTTAGGAATCAGTTTATTTGGAATGATGGTATTAAAGGCAGAGTGGTAGTCAATGAAAAGGAGCCTTACATATGCGTCTTTATTCTCCAGGTGTTCTAAGGAGGAATGTAGTGCCAGAGAAATGGTATCTGCCGTTGACCTGTTGCTCTGGTAGGCGAATTGCAAAGTGTTGAGGTTGACCGGTAGGTTATGGTTGATGTGTGCCATAACCAATCGCTCGAAGCACTTCATAGCAATTGCTGTCAGAACCACAGGTCGATAGTCATTCAGGCATGCCACCTTGCTTTTCTTTGGCACCGGGAT
Source organism: Hemitrygon akajei (assembly GCF_048418815.1). NCBI lineage: Eukaryota > Metazoa > Chordata > Chondrichthyes > Myliobatiformes > Dasyatidae > Hemitrygon > Hemitrygon akajei. Next base: position 13,814,569 of record NC_133152.1, on the reverse strand, counting down.
TATCGTTGCCTTCTTAAAACACAAGGGAATTAATGGAGAATGTGTGGAGCAGGTTAAGACCTACAAGTATCTGGGAGTACAGTTGGACGAGAAGCTAGACTGGACTGCCACACAGATGCCTTGTGCAGGAAGGCACAGAGTCGACTGTACTTCCTTAGAAGGTTGGCGTCATTCAATGTCTGCAGTGAGATGCTGAAGATGTTCTATAGGTCAGTTGTTGAGAGCGCCCTCTTCTTTGTGGTGGCGTGTTGGGGAGGAAGCATTAAGAAGAAGGACGCCTCACGTCTTAATAAGCTGATAAGGAAGGCGGGCTCTGTCGTGGGCAAAGTACTGGAGAGTTTAACATCGGTAGCTGAGCGAAGGGCGCTGAGTAGGCTACGGTCAATTATGGAAAACCCTGAACATCCTCTACATAGCACCATCCAGAGACAGAGAAGCAGTTTCAGCGACAGGTTACTGTCGATGCAATGCTCCTCAGACAGGATGAAGAGGTCAATACTCCCCAATGCCATTAGGCTTTACAATTCAACTGCCAGGACTTAAGAACTTTTTTTAAAGCTATTATTAATGCTTTTTGAGTTAGTGATTTAGATGCATATCATATTATTACTGAGTTAAGTATTGTATGTAATGAGTTTTTGCTACAACGAGTGTATGGGACATTGGAAAAAATGTTGAATTTCCCCATGGGGATGAATAAAGTATTATCTATCTATCTATCTATCTATCTAGACTGAAGCAGGGAGCGGTTGAAGATGTCAGCA